>NC_135722.1:29218052-30478392 GCF_964656455.1 Halichoerus grypus
CAGGATAAGTATAGCTTGAGGACTTGCAAACATTTAATGTCGTATCCAAGTGGCTGAGCATTTGCATGGATCATGTGGCTTGCAATGGGAAGTTTGGTCTGGGCATTCACATGCACACATTGTTTCCTAAAACTTATAAGAAAATCATATCTAACCCACGGATTGTCAGCTGAATCTGTAATGTGTGTTAAACATTCTGTATCGGTAAGAAATTTCATCATGTTAGAATATACTCTTTCCATGATTGTTGAGAAAGAAAACTGGCTGATTTTTCTCATATATCAACAAAATAGTAGCATTGGGATTGAGATTGGAATAGGCTGGTGTGTATGTGTGTAGAAGGTTCCTGGTATATGAGAAATGTTGACATCTCTCAGTCACACACAAATGGGGATAGATGATTAGGGTAGAAGAAATCAGATAAGATCTGGGTATATTTGGCTCCCAAGAGGACTTAGAAGTTGACATTTACTTTGTTGACTTCACTCAGGGCCAACATTGGCTCTGATATTAGGGTGATTTGTGAAAATGTTTAAGAAGTCAAGATGAAATGTTCTCAAGATATACTTCACAGCAGTGTAAATATACTCAACACTACAGGACTTTATACTGAAAATGTTTAAAATGGCAAAATCAATGTTACGATTTTTTCTTACAATTTTATTAAAAGTACATTCTGTTTGATTCCATTTTTATTAAAAAAAAAAGTCACTACCTCTAGGTGGGTACTGCCTTATATAGGTTGCATGGCTGAATTTTGGCCTCTGTTCCTCACCTTGGTTGGGGGCCCTTGTTCAGTGCACAGAATGTGCACAATTGTATGTGGTAGTCCTGGCTATACTAGTCCATGTTTGGTCTTTGGATTATATTAGTATAATTAGTAATAATAATATGATTGACATACAACATTTTATTAGTTTCTGGCATACAACATAATGATTCAATATTTGTATATATTGCAAAGTGATCACCACAATAAGTCTAGTTAATATTCATCCCCATACACAGTTTTTCTTTTTCTTGAGATGAGAACTTTTTATTTATTTATTTATTTATTTATTTATTTATTTATTTATTTATTATTTATTGAGATTTTATTTCTTTATTTGACAGAGAGATAGCCAGAGCGCACAAGCAGGGGGAGTGGGAGAGGGAGAAGCAGGCTTCCTGCTGAGCAGGGAGCCAGATGCGGGGCTTGATCCTAGGATCCTGGGATCATGACTTGAGCCGAAGGCAGATGCTTAACGACTGAGCCACCCAGGCACCCCAGGATTTTTTTATTTTTAAAGATTTATTTATTTGAGAGACAGAGCAAGCATGAGTGGGAGGGGAAGAGGGAGAGGGAGAGAGAATCTGAAGCAGGTTCCATGCTGAGTGCAGAGCCCAGCTCAGGGCTCAATATCATGACCCTAGGATCACGACCTGAGCCACAACCAAGAGCTGGACACTTAAGCGACTGCATCACCCAGGCACCCTGAGATAAGGACTTCTAAGATCTGTTCTCTTAGCAACTTTCAAATATGCAATATAGTATTATTAACTATAGTTGCCATGCTGTATCTTACATCCCCATGACTTATTTACTTTATAACTGGAAGTTTGTACCTTTGACCCCCTTCACCCATTTTGCCCATCCCTTCCACCCACCTCTCCATCCTGCACCCCCGACCTTGGCAACTACCAATATGTTCTCTTTATCTATGAGGATGATGGGTTTTTGTTTGTTTCTTAAATTCCACACATAAGTGAGATTATATGATATTTATCTTTCTCTGACTTAATTCACTCAGCTTGCCCTCAAGTTCTACCCATGTAGTTGCAAATGGTAAGATTTAATTCTTTTTTATGGATGAATAGTATTTCAGAGTGTGTGTGTGTGTGTGTGTGCGCACGCGTGCGTGCACGCTCATGCAGGTACCACATCTTTATCCATTCATCCATCGATGGATACTTCACTTGTTTCCATATCTTGGCTGTTGTAAATAATGCTGCAGTGAGCATAGAGTTGGATAGATCTTTTTGAATTAATGTTTTTTGTTTTCTTCTGATAAATACCCAGAGGTAGGATTGCTGGATTAATCAGTACTCTGAAACTGGATGTGAATTAGCTTTGGCCTAAAATGAGGGTAATTAGAAAGCTTATTTAACTGAGGTTGGACTAGCAGAGCAGCTAGGGCAAGAAACAACTGCCATCTATGATAACTTGATCATCTCATTCTTTCATTTCTGCTTTTCTCTATGTGTCGTTTTGCTTTTACCAAAGATTTTTTTAGCAAGATGGAGACCATGGCTTCTCATGGCTCTAAAGTCATATAACATCATTTTAAGAAAGATCATAAAGTGCACTCTATCTCTCTAGTTCCATGTTAAGCAGTCCTAAGAAGAAGTTACGATTGCCTCCGTTTGTAGTAGGTACACATCTCTGGACTCACAGTTCAGCTGGATACTATGATAGGTCCGTTGTGGGATTGATGTTGACAGTGGCTAGAGTGACTGGATCTGCAAAAATCTGGAAGCTTCCATTCAAAATGCATGCTTAGAGTGAGAGGAAAGAGACGTTTCCTCAGTAAAGAGGAAGTAGAAGTTGGTTTCTGATTCAGGAAGATAAAAACAACAGATAGCCCTTCATAGGTCCTTAAATTCAAACTTGTTAGTGTCCTATTTCCAAAGGTGTGTAAAACTACCTCTCAGTAATAAGTCATAAAAGTATGCAGCAAGGGGTGCCTGGGTGGCTCAGTCGGTTAAGTGTCTGACTGTTGATTTCGGCTTGGATCATGATCTCAGGGTCATGGGATTGAGCCCTGCTTTGGGCTCTGTGCTCAGCGCAGAATCTGCTCCAGATTCTTTCTCCCTCTCCCCCTCCCCCCAATGCTTTCTTTCTTTCTCTCCCTCTTAAAAATAAATAGATAAAATGTTTAAAAAATGTATGCAAAAAGGATGAACACTCAACTTTTGCATCAACGTGGATGGAACTGGTGGAGATTTTGCTAAGTGAAATAAATCAAGTAGAGAAAGTCAATTATATGGTTTCACTTATTTGTGGAACATAAGGAATAGCATGGAGGACATTAGGAGAAGGGAGGGAAAAATGAAGGGGAGGAATCAGAGAGGGAGATGAACCATGGGAGACTATGGAATCTGGGAAACAAACTGAGGGTTTTAGAGGGGAGGGGGCTGGGAGGTTGGGTGAGCCCGGTGATGGGTATTAAGGAGGGCACGTATTGCATGGAGCACTGGGTGTTATACACAAACAATAAATCATGGAACACTACATCAAAAGCTAATGATGTACTGTATGGTGACTAACATAACATAATAAAAATGTATGCAGCAAATAATTAAAATATCAATAGATTCAATGCATCATTTCTCCATAGGATAGCTATAGGAGAAATCAGGTTAAGGTTCTCACTGGTAAGCCTGGAATTAGAGAAGGGGGAGTCAGCTCTATGATTGTAGTGTTTAATAACTTGAACCCAAGGCAGCCTTCCACGTCTGTTTCTACGATAGGAAGGTGCCTTCCAGAGAGAATGGGAACTTTTTTCAGGGGTGTGCTCCTTTGCACAGATTTACCAGTCCATGACTGCCTGAATTTCCATTGTTTGTGCTTCCTCTTTGGTTGAACTGTAATAGTTCTAAAGGTTCAAGTCCCAACTCTCATTTACTATCTATATGAGCCTTGAGCAACCTGTTTAACTTGTTTAATGGCCCTAAGCTTCAGTTTTCAGTTTTCTCATCGGCAAAAGAGAACTATAATAACATTTTCCTCATAAGGTTTCCTTAGAATTAAATAAAGTAACTATGGCAATTGCCTAACATAGTGTCTGACACATAGTATACATTGATTTGAAATTTTTCTAATTTGTTGCTAGTATTATCATTGTTGTTGATACTGTACTTTTGCTCTTGATGGCCAGTTTTGCCTAAGATAATTGCATAACTCTGCTTTGATGCATTTTTTGTTCTTATTATACAGTTTAAATCCCAAAGGGCAACCTTATTTCCATCTTTTTTTATTTCCTTAGGAGACCATGTAGTGAATTTCAATTTTATATACTTTTGAATGAAAGTCTTCATTCTTAAAAATTTCAGCTCCTGAGATTTAATGAATTCTGTCACAGAGATACTTGGAAGGATTGTGCAGAGATTTCCTCTGAAGACTCCTTCTCTGTCTAACATAGACTGTCTTGAATCTGCATGGGTATGGGTTGGACAGAAGAGAGGTCTCCTAGAGTAAATTTGGAAACATCCTTGCTTCTGGTTTAGTGGCAAGTAATGTATATAGAAAAAGAAGTATCTTTTCTATTCTATGAAAACTCAAGCAAAGGCAAACCTAACTTCCTCAACTTGCCAAACAAAACAAAAAACAAAAAAAACCTCATAATTCATAGGGTTGGCTGGATGAAAAGCTTGAAACACTTTAATTATTGATAAGATAAACTAGAGTAAAAGTGATCATAGTACCAGACAGAAAACACTTTGAAGAGTACGTTTGAAGCAGGTATTACATGGTGGCTTGATTGAAAATGCAGGCAGTGCTATACAGTGGAAGTCTGGGGAAAATTGAAGAGACTTATTTTTATCAAGAAAACCAATTATGGAAAACTCCACATACTTTCTTCAAAGAGGAATTATTATCAATTCAGTCTTTGCTCAGTCCCCAATTTCATGTGAACAGCAACTGCCAGGCCAGCCATGATTTAGTCAAGATGGGGAAGACTTTTAATAAACAAAAATAGGGATTGACTGAGGTGAGCTGGCAAATGGAAAGCTGGGAAGACTGTTAAGGATGAAATGCCAAGGCTCAGAAATAAAAATGTAATAATGCTGAAAGAACTTTTTGTCATTATGACACAATTCCATTTACTACTATTCCTTGTCCCCCATTTTATTAATTAAGTTGAAAAGAAATGTGTTTACTTACCATGTCCTGTGGTAGATTTTCATTTTTAAGGGGTCCCTTATGTTTTCTCCTTGCCTTTCCCTTTGGTGATGGAGGTTTGGCATTCCAGGCATTCAGACTTTATACTGATGATCAAAATGAGCTAGATCTTTTAACATTTGCCTCTTTAGACCCATTCCCCATCCTTTTCTATATTGCTCTGTACCAGGATGCCAGCCTTCATGGACTACAGTCATAGTCTCTGTTGCCCATTGGTTTCCACTTGGGTTCAGCAGGAAACTGTTGGGCAGCAAAAAGTGAAGTTAGGGAATTTTTCCCTCAGCTTACTGCCTGCAAGGCTTCGAGTTGATAGTTGTGATTCTCAACTAAAGGCCACATCACTTAATGGTTGTTCTTTCCTATAGATATAGGCCCATGCCTGGATCAGGGTTCAGTTAATGCCTTCCCCATACACATAGCTAAGAAATTAGAGGTACTGCTAGGAGTGGATAAGGAGAAATGGATACTGGAGTGGCACTTAACAAATATCCAAGATGAAAACCAAAATGGCAAGTCTGAATGAAGAAATTAAATCTCAGAGATTCAGAAAGTACAAAGGGTAACATAGGAACTAGGAAAGCTGGAATTCAAGCCCATATTTTCATATTTCAAAGGTTGTACTCTTTGAATGAAGTTTTAACTTCAGTGTTCTCCCCCATCACTCTAGGATTCCAAGTACTCATTTTTATTTGGAAAGTAGTAGATCATTCAGGTTAAAAGTACTGGAGCCAAATTACCTGGGTTCAAATACCAGATCTTAATAGCCACTTTATGATGTTGTTATAAGGATTAAATGAGATAACCCAGTTCTTTAGAACAGCTCCTGACACACAAATATTAAGTACTTAGAGTTGATCAATACCATTAACATCACCACTATTATTAATTCATAAGGTTGTTGTGAGGATGAAATGGTCTAGTGAAGGTTGTGAAAAATAGTTGCATTCAAGATACTTGATGACTTTCTAGCTTTAAGATGGGGAATAAAAGAGAAAGAAAGAGAATCAAAGATAACTCCAAATCTTTGGTTGGAGCAACCAGAAGGAAGTTGTCATAAACTGGTATGTGGAGATATTTGATTTTTATAAAAATTCTGTTGGATAAAGCAATGTATCCTCTTCTTATACATGAGAAAACTGAAGTTCACATGGGTCAGGCAGGTTTTCCAAGATCTCATAGTCAAAAAACAGTAGAGTTGGAATTCCAACCCAGGTCTATCTGGTTGTACAACCTGTTCTGTAGATTTCGGTCTTAGGTACTAAGGAAGATTCAGAAGTTTTTCTGGTGGTTTTCTTAGTTCATTTTATATCTGAATATTGGCCTTCTCTTTTGCTTCTAAATTTACAAGAGAATGTGTTTAATTTGTTTCTCACACCTGTAATGTAAAGTAAATTTCATTTTCCCTCCCCTCTTCCATCCTCATTTCAGAAAGATGAGAAAACTGAAACTAAAGAAGGATAAGTGACAACCTGGTCATATAACTTATTTGTAATGAACCATATCTTGAATTCAGGTTTTCTGCTTGTAAGTCCTATTGAGTATTTCTTTTTTTTTTTTTTTAAGATTTTATTTATTTATTTGAGAGAGAGAGAAGCAGATTCCCAGCTGAGCAGGGAGCCCGATGTGGGGCTCAATCCCAGGATCCTGGGATCATGACCTGAGCCGAACGCAGATGCTTAACTGACTGAGCCACCCAGATGCCCCCCTATTGAGTATTTCTAACATGAAAGGACAAAAATGGTATGGTTTGGCCAGAAATAAAATTGGCCCCAATTAGTTGAGAAGTATGGAGTATTTACCTCCTGCATGAAGATAGAAAGAAGCATCAAACAGAAGCTTGAAGGGTTGACTCCTTTAGTTGACTTTCTAGATGAAGTGGAGAGCATACTAATGGGGCTAGGATGATGTCATTTTGGAAAATATGCAAAAGTAAATATGGTAGAAACCTCTAAGATTGACACAATGCCCACTAGATACTCAAGTAATTATTACCATTACTATAGAAATTAAAGCCAAATTAGAAACTAGATGAGTAATCTCTAATTGAGATGATACCATCTAGTATATACAGTTTTTATTCTATGGATGTTATTATGAGTGGGCACACTAGTAAGGAGATATAATAACATTTTTATTTTAGAACAAAATCAACATGCAAATCAATTACTTTTTTCTCTTCCTCTTGGTCATGCCAGTGTGAAAGGAGAAACATAAAGACCATTAACTCATTCAAAGTTTCAAAATATTTATCAAATATCTATTATATGTCAGACTCTCTACTAGGTGCTCGAGATCTAGTTTGCTTTCAAGAAACTCCCAGTGTCAGAAATATCAAAAAGTAATTGCAGTGAAGTCTAATACATTGCATTGGTGACAAGAAGTAGAAAGAGAGTAATTATTTGGGTGAGTTAGAGAGGCTTAAGGGGGATGGAGAAGAAGGGTTTTGCAAACAAGTAAAAACTGGCCTTGCTGATAAAGTGAAAGTAGAGGATGGGGTGGATAGAATTCCAAGAAGAGGGAACATTACAAGACAAGTATGAAAGTTACACATCTTGGAGAAATGGATAAATTGTAGGTGTATTAGTATGGCTGTATTGTGTGGAATGGAAGGCAGGAGATGAAGTTGAAGAGGATTCAAAGCCTATGTCCAATGGAATTTTGAATTCCATCTTATGAGTTTTGACTTTACATCCTAAAGAGAGAATCTTAGAAATATTTGAAGTAGGGAAGAAACTAGAACAGAATAATAAAGCATAAGATATTTTGATCTATTAAGTTATATGTCTAAACAATTTAAATTAGATTTTGCTGCAGTAACAAAGTATTTCCAAATACTTAGTACCTTCCCAAAAGAGATTTTATTTCTCACTAATATTACATATAAGTTGGGGCTCTGCTCTATGCCTCTTCACACCAGGATACAGACCAAAAGAATAGTCCTTATCTAGGCTTTTGGCTCTGGGAAAAGAACTATGGTAGAACATGCAATAGTTACTTTCATTGCTTCCTGTTCTAATTTTTTTGGCTAAAGCTAGTCACATGGCTAAGCCTGATGCCAATGAAACAGTGACATGTCATTCTATCATAGGAAGAGGGAGAATAAATAATTAGGAACAATCATACAATTTATAACAGGGTGAGTATAATGTCTATTTATTTCTGTTTGTTTATGTTTATAACCAAAAAGACTGGTGTGTGTGTGTGTACATGCATGTGATGTGTATCTATCACGTATTATGGTGCTGGAAGTCATCATGTCTATGTCTTACCTTCTAACAGTAGTATGTACCTAGTGCAGTGTTCAGTACACTTGACATACTCAGAAAGTTGACTGGTTGCTTGCTTTACTGCTATTATAAATAGAGGAAGAAGTAAGATAAAGCTGAAGTATCTTTGTCCTCATGATTCTTCTCCCCAATATTTTGATTATAAACTCTGTTTTCTCCCTCTATTATAACTGAAAACCACTTGGCAAGTTACAATTCCTTATACAAAGGCCATGAGACTCACTCTGTTGCCCAGAAACTATCCCCTTGCAATCGCTAGTCCAATTTAGCCCCAAAGCTTCTGGCTGCTCACAATTCCCTTCCTCCTTCTCTTTTGTGGTCAATTATACAGCATATTAACTCAAGAAGTTGGAAACCAAAATGAAAGAGAAAGATAACAGCACAGAGAGGAAAATAAGTTATTTTCTGCTTGAGAGAACTGTGAGCCTGTGGATTTGGAAATCTCAGAAGGGAAGTCAGAAGCTGGTGTTTGTTACTGCTGAACCCAATGTTCATTTTGGAGAAAAGAAAAGCAGGATGAGGATATTAATCTTTCCTTTACTGCTGTGCTTCTCCCAAGACCTTAGATATATGGGCTGTCATTCTAGAGAAATAGATTAGTGTTTGGGCTTTGCAGAAGCAAAGGACTAGGGAGAGAGAATTTTTAGAAGTTTCCTGCAAATTGGGTAGGTCACCCCAGAAGAAGTAGGATTGAATATTACCGAAAGCCATTCATTATTCTGTTGCATGGTCATGTCAGTCATTTTTGTTCAAATATGGTTTCATATTTCCTATATTCTACATCACTTGATACTAGGCGATAGGCATTTTGGATACTACATTTTTTTCAGGGTTTTTTTCTATCATGGAACTTACTTGAAATAATCTTTAAAGTAATTGAATATTAGTAAAAATACTCTTCATTTAGATTTATTGGGTGCTATTTTGTCCTAGGTCTGTGTAAAGAGATAGGGTGTGTGAAGTGATGGTAAACAGAGTACTCCCACTTATGGTGTATATATTCTGGTGTTTATCAATTTAGTTCTCTCAAAAACATGTAGCACAGGATCTAGCGTAAAGTAGATAATACATGAGCAAAAATGGAAGAGGTGCATGACCTCCCAGAGCCTATATATTATTCATGGCAGAGAAATTTATGGAGTTAGTGTTATCAGCAGTAAACAAGTTCATCTTCCAGTTGTTTGACACATATTTGATGAGCACTTCCAAATCTCAAAGAACTGTGGCAGTGAGTGAGTACAAAGGATATATTGTGATCCTTGCCGTTTGTGGGGCTTATAGTTCCGATTATAATTAGTCAAAATATTTTAAAGACAGTATATGGTACATTCCATCACAGAAATACTACCACACTACTAATTATTATTAATTATTATTATTATTATTATTGATAGTTGTAGTAACAATAGTATCTAATGCTCATTTTGCTCTTACCATGTGCTGGACATTCTTCTAAGAGGGTTACATGTTTTAACACCTTTACTACTACAGTAACCATGAAAAATAATTATTATCATCTCCATTTTATACTCAAGGTATAACTGATATTTCAGATAACTAATAGGTTAAATGTTTTGCTCATTACCACATGGCTAGTAGGAAGTAAAGCCAGATTTTCAAATCCAATGATAAGGCTATAGGATTTGGATCCTTAAGAACCCCAGGAATAAGTACAAATTCTGTTTTGTAAGAATAAATAGGAATTTTATCGGGATAAATAAGAACAGGTTGCTTATGAGAGTGTAGAAATATGGTTATTTCAGACTGAGGTGATCAGGAATGCTTACTGGACAGGATGGGGTTAGAAACGGGCTTTATAAAATGGGTACTGCCCATAAACAGTGATATCAGACAAATTACTAAGGTGATCTCCTAAGCTCTTCTTCTCTTACATGGCATTTAAAAAGTCCTTTGTACCTATTCATGAGAAGGAAGGTCTAATTAAATTTGCAGAATATTTTGCAGGAACATCTGAGAGCAAAATATGAATAGTCCTACCTTCCAGAAGGTTTTCTGTTAGGAGCCTCAGAGTGTGAAGATATTTCACTATAGAGAGAAGACATGATTCCAGGTTTGCCAAATTTAGAAATCACATGAACTGTTGGATATAGAACAAATTTGGTTTCTCTTTGGTCTTTCATTCCACTTTCTGTTAGATCAATGTGAACTTTCCCTGCTTTCTCCTGTCCTTTATCTTCCTCTTCTTTTTTTTTTCTTCTTCTTTCTCCTCCTCCTCTGTATCTCCTCTTCTAAATGCATCTCAAACATGACAATATGTATAAGACAAAATAAACTCTTTGCCAAAGTTAATCTGGAATGGATCAGGATCTTTTTCCTGGATCTCATTTCCTTAGAAATGAACATTACTTTAAAAATAAAGCTAAAATAAACATAACTTCATAGGGCCAACAATATTGTGTCTAAAGATTATATTCATGCTGGATTTGGTTAGAACTTTATGTTCAGCTAAATAGGCCACGGGTTTCTGTTAAATTGCAGTTAATGTCATCCATTTCTTCGAAAGTTCCAGAGAATAAATATAACCCTTGAATTTTTATGCATTTGCATGACTACACTGCCTACCATTTTCTCTAGATTATGCAGCACCATACTTGATATTTATGTAAGCAGTATTGTGAGAATACACATTTTCTTCCCCCAGAATTGCAATGTGTTCAACAGCATAGGCCTGCCTACTTTGGGAAAACTTGAGATAGGAGCATATGAACTTTTGGTACAGATAAATTAGAAAGTTCGAAAACAACACCTGGCTTTAAAGCAATTCTATAATGGAACAATTTTGTATGCAATGAGATATTCACAGTATTAAATTTCCTAGACTTTTTTTTTTTCAACTTTTCAGTATCCTACCTATCACGTGAAACGAAGAACCCATATTCATAGAGCAGCTTTCTACGTTAAATTGTTTTAAAAATAATTATGTGATATTCCAAGCTTCAGAGTAAAAAATAGGTAGACAGGAGCCTTTACGGGATATTGTTTTAAATGTGACTTATATGGGTAAGGATGCAATATGTATAAATGGAAAAGTTTAATCAGAACCATGGACACAAAATCAACACTAATATAGATTTCTGTGGCTTTTTATTCCAGGAAAGGGCAATTTAGCCCTCAAAATAGGATGTGTATTCCCAAACCAATAATTAACTTAGAAAAAAAATAGTTGAGGTGGATTTTCTGAGTCACTGGGATATGGTCTTCGGGTCATCTTTCTAATTAGTTGGAGGCATCCATCAGCACACTTTGCTAAGTTAAATGATATGGTGCAGTGTTGGTAGTTTGATAGGTTACTCTATTACATTTCAGTGGGAACATTTTAACAAACCAAGCTTTAAAAATAGCATTTAAAAAATAGGTGAAATGAATAACTGTTCAAAAGCTTCGTAGCCATACTTATTGGGGAAAGATACAGGACAAAGGAATGCCTTCTGAATTATTGTTTGAAATTTTTACTTCCAGTGCATGTACCCATTCCCAAATGGATATTTATCATATTAATTCATGGGGAAGCAAGATGATGGTTATGGAATGAGGGTAACCACATGGAATCTCTCAATCTCTCATCCACCCTTCCACTACACTGTCTGATTACTCGGTGCTTCTGATATCTTTGTCCCCAAAGCAGTGGCCCTCCAGGCAGGCAGACACAGAGAATGACGGTGGAAGAACATTAGTTTAAAAAGGCAGTTTCTCAGGCATATTACTCAAGAAATGGATCATTGGAATTAATTCCAGAAGCATGGTGATGATACAGTGACTGCCAAGGATGCAGGCTCCAGAGAGTCAGACAAACCTGAGGATGGCACCTTTTTCTTCTGCTTATTAGTGGTATGACCTTGGGGGAGTTTTCTTTTTCATGCTTTGCTTTCTATCATTATGCAATGGAGACAAATAATACCTCAGGGAATTTCTTTGAGGATTAAATTCAATTAAGTACAGAGCTACTATTAATATTACCTTATCACTTTTGCTTTCATTCAAAATTTTGTTTGCATACAGCTGCTATTCTGAAAGCCCAAGTCTAAATTCATTTATTAAGAGTTGTGATGGACAATCACACATCCTTGATTTCCTCTTACCTAACCAAAAGAATATTTATGCTATAACAAGCTCTTCTTGCTGCACTTACATAGGAGAAGGCAGATAACTAAGCTTGCGAGTAAACTAAGAAAAGAAAAAAAAAAGCCACTTGGCTCTCTAAAAGAGACCCAGCAGGATTCATTGCCTGGAGTTTAGATTAATGTCCTGCAGTCTAGCTTTGCCCTTGGCCGGAAGGGGAGGAATGAGAAAGAGATAAGCCGTCCCTGACGTCCAGGAACTGGCCTGGTAGTATCAGCTAAGTTTTAATGCTGCTGCGGGCTGACCTGGTACTCACAGCCATGTAGGCTTGGTGTTCTTCTGTTGAACATAGACAATTTCCCAGAACATCAGGATGATACAGAGTCACTTTTTGATCTTTATGATTCAAGACAAGAACAAGGTCATTCTGTAATTGTGTCTGAATAAAGACAAAATACATACATTTGTCCAAGACATAACAATAACCAAACATTTTCTCTTCCTGGCAATATGAATGACTGCTGCTTCTTTATTCAATAGTTTTTAAGTCTCAATCTAGTCTTCCCTCTTTTTAGATAAAATTAAGAAACCCAATCATAGAGTTACCCCTACTTCCTGATGCATACAATCCAAAGAAAACCCCACCTACTTACGGTCTCCCTAAAATCACCTAACACAAGCCTAAATCTATAAGTGTTTTCTAACACCCTTTTACTGAGATGCCCCATGGTTCTGTATGGTGTGTGTTCTCCCTCACTCCCACAAGCTGTAATAAACCCAAGTCGTTAAATTTTAGGTGCATTCCTGATGGTCTTTGACTGGAGGATGTGGACAAAGCTGAGTAAATAAACTATGTGATAACAAGTTTTGAAAATGCGAATGTGAGTTAGGTGAACTGCTATAAGTGTTTTTAAAAAATCAAATGGAGTGACAATTTTACTTTCCCAAATCTCTAAACAGACTTAATCTCTTTTGCTCTTTTGGTACCAACATGGATTAGCTTACTTTGGAAAGGAAAAATGGCAAATGGATTTTTTCATGATGGACCAGGGCTCCCTTTGAGAGCAATCTCTGCCATGTATCCTCAGGGAAAATCTTTTACAAAGACAAACAAAGAAAAATCGCTGAACACCATACTCGATTTGTAAAACTTTTTCTTCTTGAACAGTAAAATTTTGGTTACTACCTTATGATAATAATCGTTAGGATTGGGTGGGTAGAGAGGAGTTCTGATTTACCGAGTGTTCTGATTAACTTGAATGTTAATAATCAACAATAGTGTGACAGAAACAAAACAACCTTGAACTTGCCAGCATTAGGAAGGGGGGACATTGAGAGAAAAAAAGAAGGATGATGTGGATTGTTCGGCAATATTTTAGGAACTAGAGGAACATTGTATAGGCTGGAGGGTTTCTATGGTCAGCTAAGAGCAGTGTCAGAAAAGCTTACAGAGAGAAGTGGAACTGAGCTGCCACTTGGGAGAAAAGCAATGATATCTATATGCATAAATGTAAATTCATTGAGTATTCCCATAAGAATGTAAATGTATAAGAAACTGATAACAGTTTCTGCCTCCAGGCAAGAGGACTGATGGTTGGGTTAGAGAGGGGAAGGGAGATTTATGTGCGGCGCGCGCGCGCGTGCGCGCGCACGCACACACACACACACACACACACACACCTCGAAACATATATATATACAACTTGAAAGTTCTCTGGAGCCTTTTTGGAGTCAGATTTTAGTCTGAATCCTGGCTCTCCTGTTTTAACTGGATGATAGTGTGCTTAAGCATAAGTGACTTAAACTTTCTGAAACATAGCTTTCTCATCTTCATAAAACAGTTTAAGAATATCTACCTTCCAGCATCATGGTGCAATTTTAGTGAAATGAAGCAGAGCTGCACTTAGCCCAGTGAGTGCTGCATATGCCTTCCTGTTTCTTTCATGTTTGTCCATTATGTTCCTCCCACCCCCACCCCCACCCCAGCTCCCTTCCTTGGAGTGACCAGCACTGTAACCTGTAACAAGAGAAGACATGTCAGGACAACTTGGCAGAGAGGAAAGGTAGAGGAGAGGGGGGCACAGTCCCACGCTGCATAGAGACTAGAGAAGAGTAGAGTGGCCAGTCGTTCCTCCATTAGTTTCCTCAGGCTACCAAAAGAAATTACCACAAACTTGGTGGTGTAAAACAATAAAAACTTATTCTCTCACAGTTCTGGAGGTTAAAAGTCTGGAAACCAAGTGTTCAACAGCACCATGCTCTCTCTGGGGGTTCTGTGGAAAAATCCTTCCTGGCTATTTCCTAGCTTCTCGGGGCTTTGGGCAATCCTTGCCCTCTCTTGGCTTGTAGCTCCATCACTCCAATCTCTGCATCTGCAGCCTCATGTCCTTCTTCCCTAGGTCTCTGTGTATCCTCTCCTCTTTCTATTAAGGACAGCAGTCTTTGGATTTAGGCTTACTGTAATCCAATGTGACCTCATTTTAACTTGATTACCTCTGCAATGATCCTATTTCCAAATAAGGTTACGTTCATAGGTACTAGAGGGTTAAGATTTAAACCTGTCTTTGAGGGGGAAATAATTCAAACCACTACCTCACTTCCATCAGAAAACAGACTCGTAGTAGTGTAGAGAGGGAAGAATGGTAATAACTAATTTTGACCATGGCCATTCCCATCCACCTGTATTTCCACTGAGGAAGGACCAATACATTTTTCTAAAACCATGAGAGAGCAGTCAAATGCACAAAATGCCCCCCAACCCCACCCCCAGCTTATGCTCCCAACCTACCACTTTACAAATATTTTGCCAGCCATGTTTTAGATGCAGGAGAGCACAAGTTTTGGACCTAGCAGTAGGAGAATCAGCTTGAAGCAATCTGAGTGTCCACATTTCCCAGAAAAGAGCATTCTTTTAGCTTCAGAATGTGCTGTGCAAGATTATACCCATTTAGGTTTATGTTCTATTTATCAAAAGTCTCATTTTTCAGTTCCCTTTATTTCTTATGTTTTTTTAATTCTTAGAATTTATTCTAAGTTCTGATCTTTATGTCTTGAATGAATCCTAAGAAACATACTAGCATCAGTTGGGGGGCGAGGGAAATAAAAAAAAAAAAAACAACTTTAAAAAGTTGATTGGTAGTTATTTATTGGACATTTCTGTGTCCATCACTAAAGGTTCAAGCAAATTATGCCTGTTTTAACAAATAGTTTAGCCTAAACTCAAATGCAAGAGAAGGAAAAGAGCCAGTTTGGGGAATTAACTTCAGAGATACCACGCACCATGAGGCTGTGTGTTTCCTTAGAACAGATTTTGTCCAATATGTCCAGCTAATGGAAAGAGAGGTCATACAGAAATTTTACTAATTATTTGTAGTAAAATTATGTTGTAAGAGGTCATGAACACTGGTTAAAAGCTATGGGCTTTGAGTTCATGAAGACCTTGTTTAAAATTTTATCTCTATCATTTCCCTTTCTCAGGTTCAGTCTCCTCACTTGTAAAAATGAGATGATGGTACCTATTTTCCAGTGAGTGCAAGAATTAAATAAACTAATGTGTGCTTAGTACACTACCTGGTGTGTTCTTAATGTTCAGTAAATAGGAACCATGTGGCATTATCAGGTAGTAATATCATAGTATGATTTCCATAGTGGCACCAAATATATACTTTCCCAAAGTTGTTCTGAATTGGTTAGAGGGAGTAAGGGAGATCCATTGAAGGATCTTTAACCATGTGTCAAATTAAAAATAGCATATGGCAACTTAGAAAATACCAAATCTCTGTATATGGAGAAGTTTCCAACTGACCTATGTGTATATGAGGCAAAAAGAATATTTTCTAGTGATGGGCTTATTAAGAATTAGGAGCCTGTGCTTGGCTAAAAAAAGGTAACGAAATACATAGAGTAAATTTACTAAAGTTTAAATTTCAAAGCTTCTGATTTGGATTCAGTACCCATTTAGACTGATGATTAGCACCAGATTTTTAATGCTGACTTCAAACCTGTTTTTAAAATAAATTTTTTTCCTGAAAGTTGGATTTATTTTTCAGAACTAATTTTGAATTTATATTTTTACCACATACTTTGACGTTTTGTTTTTTATCTCCCAAAAATTTGTTTGGGGCTAGGACTACATCTAATACATTTTTTTTTTTTACATTTCTCCAAATACTTAAAAAAAATTTTTTTTATTATGTTATGTTAGTCACCATACAGTACTTCATCAGTTTTTGATGTAGTGTTCCATGATTCATTATTTGCGTATAACACCCAGTGCTCATTGCAATAGGTGCCCTCCTAAATATCCATCACCCCAAATACTTAGTACAGTATTTGACACCTAGTAGATCCTCAATACACACAGACATATACATACATAAAATGATGCCATTATTACCTGTTCTTTAGTGTGCTCCTATTATTTATTGGGCACTGAGATAATAAATTCACATTCATTATTTAATTTTCTCAGCAATGCTGAGAAGTTAGCATTGCTATTCACATTTTACCAAAGAAAAAACAACAGAGTCTTAGAGAGGTGACATTAAGATGTATTCAAAGACTATATCATTAGTAAGTAGAGACCAACCATATTAAGTCTGTTCCTAAAGTCTCTGATTTTAGCAATGGTATTGCATTGATTGAAGGAGGTGTGATATGTCCAGGGCTTTTAGATGATTAAAGTCTTAGGGTGTCATTTTGAAATAAGACAAAACAAAACTTATATCTTAGAATGAATGTTTGTTTGATTGGCAGTTAATTCTATTAGTTCCAAAGGCATTCAACCTGCTTCCCACCCCCCTCCATAATAGTTCTCACATCTACCTATTGGGAAGGAATTAACTGCCTTTTTTTTTTTTTTTTTTAAATTAAGCATTGCTGAAGGAAAAAAAAATCTTTACCAGGGCTTTTGCAATTCAAAAAGGAAACTGAACATAAATTTAGTAGTAGAAAATGAACTGAGCCCTGATGACTCATTTCAATAACACTGTCAGGCAAGAAGAAAATCAATAAGAAAAACTGTTTCTAGCATTTGCTTCAACTTCATCTGTAACCATGAAGCTGAGTTCTTTAACACTAGGATATTAGGAACTTCCACAGTTACCTAAATACTACGTTTCAGTAAAGTTCTCAAATTGCTCTGATTCCCCTATGGGTTAGATCAGAATATTCCACACATTTTATATATTTTGATTATCCAATTATTTGCAGCCCTCACATATGTGCAGTATAGGCATTCACTGGCACAGGTCAAGATCTAGCGTGAAGTAGGAACTCAACACATTGCAGGTGAATTTAGTCCATCTATATGTTACATATTGTGTTTGCTTGGTTTTCTACATATTTTTATTTAAATAAAGTTGAAAATAAAAGACAGGAATACATGTAGGTAAAGTGAGGGAATCTGAGTCAACAGTAGAAAAAAAGTGAAAATGGTTGTAATTGATGGGGACAGAATTGAAGCCAGCTAGGGGTTCCTTATATACTGTAGCATCCAAATTTTTAACAATCAAGGGAAAGACAGAAATATAATCTGTTACGTGAATCATTGTGGGAAAAACAAAAAACAAAAAACACACCAGTTCAGGAGGAGCACAAGCAGATCTGGTCCTGAGGCTTTTTGAATCAGTCCTCACTGAGTAGAAAATACATTATGATGAGCAATAGGTTTAGAGTAAATAAGACCATGCATTTTCAAAGGGTGTTTCTTCTACCAACCTTCACTGTGGGTTGAAAGCCCTGTGGGCTAAATGCAAAATAATAAAAGAACCATCATGGGAATAGATGGAATATGGAGGATGCTAGATCCATAAAATACACATATCATTGTTAATTATGTAGTTTTTTCCTTCCTAAGGTATTTTACTGTAGAATTTAGTTACTTGGCATTATGAACCATAACATGACTATTTTTAATTGCCAGAAGATTCAGAGAATGTAATCATATTAGGCATTAAAGAAACTGCAAGCAAAGGTTTAGAGGAGAGTGTTTTAATAAATCTCTTTAAAGAGCATTTCTTCCTGTATTGTTTATTTCAAACAATAGGTAGAACTTGGAGTCTCCAGGCAGTTTGCCTTTACATTTTCTGGTCTTTGCATTTTTCTGTAAAGAGAATCTAAAGTCTGTCCTCTTTGCTTTGATGTCATTTCCATCATTTAATAAATCCTCTCATAAAGAAGCAACAGGTATATCACCAGTTATGGAAAGAATGCTCTTCTTTATTATTTTTTTTAAGTAGGCTCCATGCCCAGTCTGGAGCCCAACACAGAGCTTGAACTCGTGACCCTGAGGTTAAAACCTGAGCTGAGATCAAGAGTCTGAGACCTAATCGACTGAGCCACCCAGCTGCCCCAGAATGCTCTTCTTTAAATTGCCTGCATCAAGAGGTGTAAAGCGCGGCATTGAGGAAAGAGCTTGACCTTTGGGATTAGACACACTTAACGTCATTGCATAGTTGTTCTATGAACTTGGATACATTTTTAACCTGAGACTTAGTTTTCTCATCTATAACATTACACTAATGATACATATTGTGATAGGGTTTATTGGTTGCTAGCAACAGATAGCCATTGGTAAACTTAACAGAGAGAGAATTTATTGGAAGGATATTGGGGAAATTAACAGAATATATAGAAAGGCTATAAAACCAGAATTCTGGATGAGAAGGAAGTAGGGATGCCATGGAGGAGTTCAAGAGGCAGAAATTACTTCATAATATTTTTGGAGATCATTGCTATAATAAATACTCCCCACTGCTTACCCTTCCACCCTTTAATTACTCTAATCAACTTTCTGGGTTCCTGGAAAGTCCAATTGGCTTAACATGACAGTTTGAGTAGGTGAGCACAGAACATTTTGATTTACAGACTTGCAAAGATTACACACAATGGGTGAGAGGTAATTTCCCCAAAGGGTACTTGCCATAAGAAAGATAAACAAGTGCAAATTACCTTAAAAGAATAAAAGGAAAAATATCTCTATTACATCTATGGTGGAGTCAGGTAAAGATTAAGTGATAAAACATTCATAAAGCCTTTGTCACATAATAGATTATCCTGGAATGTAAGCTCCATGAGGGAAGGCACCTTGCTTTATTCAGTGCCTCATCTGAAGTGACTTAGATTACTAATTTGCAAAAGTAGGTGCTTGATTAATGGTGGTTGAATGTAGACTCTTAGGGTATATTCATTTCCTTTATTTCTGCCATCCTGACTCCTTTACTGGTTAAACTTGACAGGAGATAATAGTTTCTAGTAAGATATCTTCTCAATAAATGGCATTTAACAGCATCAGCTACTTGTACATGATCTTTGGATTTCCAGTCATCCATTGAAACAACAAGGAAACCATCAGCTGGGCATTGGAGGGTAGTGGCATTTCCCTCAACACATGTATGAATCAAATCATATCTACTTTTCTATCTGAATGTCTAGTTCTGAGAATCAGAGATCTTTTGCTTTGTTTTCTCTGTCTTGCTTACCTTTTTCCCTGATCTTAAATTCCATTTTCCTCTGGATATTATTTTACATAACTACACAATCATGCATTATTTCCCTGATCAAAGCTGCTAGGTGAAACTGAGTGTCACAAAGGGATCCAGAGGTTGCCCACTGCAGCTGCAAGTGAGGCATCCAGAAGTTGTTTCTTAAAGAAGACAGCACCATTTATATTCATATAATTTGGTGCTGCTAAACATTATGACAAGTTTTCTGCTTCTTAATGGTGCTGGGCAGGCAAAAAGCAGGTATCTAAAAAGAATTAAAGGTTACCTTGGCATATCCAAATGAGAATTGGAAGAACTTTGAATTATATTGTCCAAACTGCTTGTGATAAGTGATGCTAACTTATTTTGCACAGCCAAAAGCATACACACAATCTTCGTTGACCCCTTGTGTGTTGAGGGGTGGTAGGACAAAATGAAATAAGTATAAGGAATCTAGGTTTTTGAATATTGTTCCTACCATTACTAGTTGTATGACTCCTGTCTGAATCTGAATTTCCTTTCCTGAAAAATGGGCATACTCTGCCTGGGTGGTTGTTGTAGAGATCAATGTATTAATGATTATAATTCACCTAGAAAGATGACACATACAGATATTCAGAAATATTAGACCCTCAACTCTGCAGGATAAAGAGACCCATGCTAGTCTGTGAGATACTTTCTTATAGGTGAAGAAATTCCCACTAATATTCAGAATGCTTAAGATCAAACCCTAGATCTATCTAGATCATAGCTCTATCATGAGGTAACTGTGTGAACTTGGATAAATTGTTTGAACTTCTTTTAGTTTCAGATACCTCATGTAAAATAAGGAAAAGAATCCTCATTCTGTCTAGCTAACAGGGTTTTTATGAGAGCTCTCTGAAACGTGAAGTTGTGAATGGTGAGTTCTTATTAATTGTAACAGTATTCAGTGAGAGTAAATAACCTCTTCCATTTATTTTGTACTTATTCTGCACTAGACCTAGTACTAATGCAGTAGTGTACATTGTCACAACAATCAAATAAAGTTGATAATCATATTCTTCCATTTCATATTTGAGCAAACTGGGGCTTAAACCATTTAGGAATATTTTCTGTATTAGTTTCCTAAGGCTGTTGTAAGAAAGTACGCCCAAACTGGGTGGTTCAAAACAGAAACTTAGTCTCTCACAGTTATTGAAGCTAAAAGTCCAGTTGACATGGTCATGCTCACTCTGAACTGGTAGGGAGCATCCTTCCTTGCCTCTTCCTAGCTTCTGTTGGTAGCAGTCAGTCTTTGGTATTCCTTGGCTCTTAGATGCATCACTACAATTTCTGTCTCTGTCATCCCATGGAATTCTCTCTCTGTATTTCTGTGTCTCTGTTTTCCCTTCTTATAAGGACACCACTCATATTAGACTAAAACCCACTCCAATGAGCTCACCTTAACTTGATTACATCTGCAAAGACCCTATTTCAAAATAGGGTCATACTCGTTCACAGGTACCAGAGGTTAAGACTTCAACATGTCTTTTTGGGAAACACAATTCAACTTCTAACATTTCAAAAGGCCAACTATCTAGAAAGTGTTACAGATTTTATCCTAGGCATGCTGTTTCTTAAACTTGAATTCTTAAGCCATAAGACTTAAAGAAATCCATTTATTTAGATGGTAGATGAGCCAGAACTGGTACCTGAGCTTCAGGATTCCCAGGTGACTGGCTTTCATTCCATGCCAGGCTGCTACTCAGGAAAGAAAAAATTACAAGCTAAAAGCAGCAACAGTTTTGGGGCACCTAGGTGGCTCAGTCAGTTGAGCATACAACTGTTGGGTTCATCTCAGGTAATGATCTCATGGATTGTGAGA
Source organism: Halichoerus grypus (assembly GCF_964656455.1). Classification (NCBI taxonomy): domain Eukaryota; kingdom Metazoa; phylum Chordata; class Mammalia; order Carnivora; family Phocidae; genus Halichoerus; species Halichoerus grypus. The sequence continues at coordinate 29,239,692 of NC_135722.1, forward strand.
TCAAGCCCTGTGTCTAGCTCTGTGCTTAGCAGAGAGTCTGCTTGAGATTCTCTCCCTCTGCCCCTCACCCCACTTGCTCTCTTTTTCAAATAAAATCTTTAAAAAAATAAAAATAAAAGCAGCAGCAGTTTCAATCCATTTTAGTAAGTAATGGTTTGCTGTTGTGTTTAAGGTCCTGCTTCATAAAAAAGGTGAAGAGTGGGCTATTTTAGTGAATAGTGAGGAAGTGATAATTTTTTTTTTTTCGACTCTCAGCCTATGTTCTTGGGTGGTTTTGATCTATCCCCAAACCTGTTTTGAAAGTGGCTATATAACAGGATTGGTCAATAAGAACATTCTATTTCCCTGGTTTCACCAATAGGTTGTAGGATGGGCAAGCAAAAATCAACCAGGTCAATGGGACTCAAATCCAAAACTCATATCCAAAAATGTCCAGAAGAAAATATTGAAACACTTTTTGTCCCCCATCCCATGTAGAGTTGTTAACTGTGAAGAGGCAGATCTGGAGCGAGTGGTGGCCAACTTCCTAGCACAGTGTCAGAAATCTTCTGGGCATAAGGGTGACAGAGAAGAAAGCGATGGAGAGTACCTGGATTCAGATGCTGCTGATGTTAAATTATTTCTGAACTTTTAGTTATGTGAGACAATAATTTTTATTTTTTGCCTAAGCCAGTTAACTCTACTATTATTTGCAATCAAAGTAGTACAGAGGCTTACTGGAATTTGAGGCCTGAATATTTGTAGATTATGGTGATAATTTATTTAGAGCTTGTGCCTTAAGATTGATTTCTTATATGAGGGAGTAAAGAAGTAGATTCTCATGAGAAAAATGTCTGATCTTGATATAATAAGAGCAAAAGAAAATGCCATTATCTTAGACGTAACTTAAATATCCTCTCAGTTATACATATCCTAAGGATAAAATTCAATCACATTCACAGTTTTTAAGTGTGCTCAAGCAGACAACACGGCAGCCACATGAACTCCTCTGTACATACTGATCACTTTTTCTCAGACGAAGACTCTTCTTGGGACCTCATTATAATGGGCATATCCTTGAATCAGAACTTTAGTAGATTCTATTTCTCTTCACATCGATTCTCTGGTGACTTCCTAAAAGTTTGTAAAGCAACTTGATTTCAAAGTCACATGTCTCGCTAAGAAAAGAATTAGAGAAAGATGATTAATGAATATGTGCTTCAATCATTTATTATTTCACTATCTATTATAGTTGATAGATAAGAACAAGTTTCTCAATTGCCAACCAATCTGACAAATTGTAATAATAAAACCCAGGCATTATTAAACATCTTTTCAGGAGATATCCATGGCTATCAGAAAGATTTATAGTTCACAGTTTTAAATTACAGATGAACTGTTGATAACAGTGGAAGAAAATGAGTGGAAAGATAAAAGTCTTGCTAAAATAAAACCCAGTCTTACTTTAGATCAGAATGAAAAGAAGACAGATTACTAGATGAGTATATATTTGAGATGGGTTTCATTAGGGCAAAAACTTGCTGTCTTTATAAAGTAACTTGGCCAAGTTTAGCTTTGCTAGTCTTTCCAATTTTGTGGAGTAATTCAGAGAATTGGACTAAAGATTTAATATCTCAAATTGTTTCCAGTATCAGAGTAATTAAGAGCCCTAGGTTTCAGAAGAAGATTGACATGTGTTCTAGTCCACTTACTAAACCCTGACACTTGTAAACTATGGGCAAATCATCTAATCTCTCTGTAAATCAGCATCCTCATTAGAAATCCAAGAATAATCATAGAAACTGCCTTATAGGGTTTTTGTGACTTTAGTGACATAAACACAAAAAGATGAGATTGTGGTATATCTTATACTGTAAATTATAGAAATTATTATGATAATGGTGGCAAAGTTATTTTTAATCATATAAATAATTGTATATTTTTCTTATGTACTATATTTGGAGGTCATAGACCATTAACGCACTCAGCAAATATTTATTCAGCATCAATCGTGTCAGGAAGTGTTTTGCTTTGGTGTTGTTCACTGGGACACATCAGTGAACAAAACTCACAAAATTGTCTTCCTTTATGGTATTTCTTCCTATTGTGGATGGGAGATAGTCAATAAATAATAACCTAAAAAAGAAGATGAAGAGTACTTTTTTAAATTTTATTTTATTATGTTATGTTAGTCACTGTACATTACATCATTAGTTTTTGATGTACTGTTCCATGATTCATTGTTTGCGTATAACACCCAGTGCTCCATGTAATACGTGCCCTCTTTAATACCCATCAATGGGCTACCCCAACCCCCCAACCCCGCTCCTCTCTAAAACCCTCAGTTTGTTTCCCATAGTCCATAGTCTCTCATGGTTCATCTCCCCCGCTGATTTCACCCCCTTCATTTTTCCCTTTCTACTATCTTCTTCTTCTTCTTTTTTTTGATGTATAATATATCATTTGTTTCAGAGGTACAGGTCTGTGATTCATCAGTCTTACACAATTCACAGTGCTCACCAAAGCACATACCCTCCCCAGTGCCCATCACCCAGCCACCCCATCCTTCCCACCCCCCACCACTCCAGCAAACCTCAGTTTGTTTCCTGAGATTAAGAATTCCTCATACCAGTGAGATCATATGATACATGTCTTTCTCTGATGGACTTATTTCACTCAGCATAATACCCTCCAGTTCCATCCACATCATTGCAAATGGCAAGATTTCTTTTTTTTGATGGCTGCAAAATATTCCATTGTGTGTGTGTGTATATCACATCTTCTTTATCCATTCATCTGTCGATGGGCATCTTGGCTCTTTCCATAGTTTGGCTGTTGTGGATATTGCTGCTATAAACATCGGGGTGCACGTACCCCTTCGTATCACTACATTTGTATCTTTGGGGTAAATACCCAGTAGTGCAATTGCTGGGTCATAGGGTAGATCTATTTTCAACTTTTTGAGGAACCTCTATACTGTTTTCCAGAATGGCTGCCCCAGCTTGCATTCCCACTAACAGTGTAGGAGGGTTCCCCTTTCTCCACATCCCCGCCAACATCTGTTGTTTCCTGACTTAATTTTAGCTATTCTGACTGGTGTGAGATGGTATCTCATTGAGGTTTTGATTTGTATTTCCCTGATGCCAAGTGATGTTGAACACTTTTTCATGTGTCTGTTGACCATTTGGATGTCTTCTTTGGAAAAATGTCTGTTCATGTCTTCTGCCCATTTCTTGATTGGAGTATTTGTTCTCTGGGTGTTGAGTTTGATAAGTTCTTTATAGATTTTTGGATACTAGCCCTTTATCTGATATGTCATTTGCAAATATCTTCTCCCATTCTGTCAGTTGTCTTGGTTTTGTTGACTGTTTCTTTTGCTGTGCAAAACCTTTTCATCTTGATGAAGTCCCAATAGTTCATTTTTGCCCTTGCTTCCCTTGCCTTTGGCAATGTTTCTAGGAAGAAGTTGCTGCGGCTGAGGTCGAAGAGGTTGCTGCCTGTGTTCTCCTGTAGGATTTTGATGGACTCCTGTCTCACATTTAGGTCTTTCATCCATTTTGAGTCTGTTTTTGTGTGTGGTGTAAGGAAATGGTCTATTTTCATTCTTCTGCATGTGGCTGTCCAATTTTCCCAACGCCATTTGTTGAAGAGACTGTCTTTTTTCCATTGGACATTCTTTCCTGCTTTGTTGAAGATTAGTTGACCATAGAGTTGAGGGTCCATTTCTGGGCTCTCTATTCTGTTCCATTGATCTATGTGTCTGTTTTTGTGCCAGTACCATACTGTCTTGATGATGACAGCTTTGTAATAGAGCTTGAAGTCCAGAATTGTGTTGCCACCAGCTTTGCTTTTCTTTTTCGACATTCCTCTGGCTATTCGGGGTCTTTCCTGGTTCCATACAAATTTTAGGATTATTTGTTCCATTTCTTTGAAAAAAGTTGATGGTATTTTGATAGGAATTGCATTAAATGTATAGATTGCTCTAGGTAGCATAGACATTTTCACAGGATTTGTTCTTCCATTGCATGAGCATGGAACATTTTTTCATTTCTTTGTGTCTTCCTCAATTTCCTTCATGAGTATTCTATAGTTTTCTGAGTACAGATCCTTTGCCTCTTTGGTTAGATTTATTCCTAGGTATCTTACGGTTTTGGGTGCAATTATAAATGGGATCAACTCCTTAATTTCTCTTTCTTCTGTCTTGTTGTTGGTATATAGAAATGCCACTGATTTCTGTGCATTGATTTTATATCCTGCCACTTTACTGAATTCCTGTATGAGTTCTAGCAGTTTTGGGGTGGAGTCTTTTGGATTTTCCACATAAAGTATCATATCATCTGCAAAGAGAGAGTTTGACTTCTTCTTTGCCAATTTAGATGTCTTTTATTTCTTTTTGTTATCTGATTGCTGAGGCTAGGACTTCTAGTACTATGTTGAACAGCAGTGGTGATAGTGGACATCCATGCTGTGTTCCTGACTTTAGGAGAAAAGCTCTCATTTTTTCCCCAGATCATTCGTTGATCTGTTCTACTGTTTTTTGGTTTCTATTTCATTGAATTCTGCTCTGATCTTTATTATTTCTCCTCTCCTGCTGGGTTTAGGCTTTATTTGCTGTTCTTTCTCCAGCTCCTTTAGGTGTAGGGTTAGGTTGTGTATTTGAGATCTTTTTGTTTCTTGAGAAAGGCTTGTATTGCTCTATACTTTCCTCTTAGGACCGCCTTTGCTGCATCCCAAAGATTTTGAACAGTTGTGTTTTCATTTTTGTTTCTTTTCATGAATTTTTAAAATTCTTCTTTAATTTCCTGGTTGACCCATTCATTCTTTAGTAAGATGCTCTTTAGCCTCCATGTATTTGAGTTCTGACTTTCCTCTTGTGATTGAGTTCTACTTTCAAGGCATTGTGGTCTGAAAATATGCAGGGAATGATCCCAATCTTTTGGTACCTGTTGAGACCTGATTTGTGACCTAGGATGTGATCTATTCTGGAGAATGTTCCATGGGCACTAGAGAAGAATGTGTATTCTGTTGCTTTGGGATGGAATGTTCTGAATAGATCTGTGAAGTCCATCTGGTCCAGTGTGTCATTTAAAGCCTTTATTTCCTGGATGATCTTTTGCTTAGGTGATCTGTCCATTTCAGTGAGGGGGTGTTAAAGTCCCCTTCTATTATTGTATTGTTGTTGATGTGTTTCTTTGATTTTGTTATTAATTGGCTTATATAATTGGCTGCTCCCATGTTAGGGGCATAGATATTTAAAATTGTTAGATCTTCTTGTTGGATAGACCCTTTAAGTAGGATATAGTGTCCTTCCTCATCTCTTATTATAGTCTTTGGTTTAAAATCTAATTTGTCTGATATAAGGATTGCCACCCAAGCTTTCTTTTGGTGTCCATTAGCATGGTAAATGGTTTTCCACCCCCTCACTTTCAATCTGGGGGTGTCTTTGGGTCTAAAATGAGTCTCTTGCAGACAGCATATCGATGGGTCTTGTTTCTTCATCCAATCTGATATTCTTTGTCTTTTGATTGGGGCATTTAGCCCATTTACATTCAGGGTAACTATTGAAAGATAGGAATTTAGTGCCATTGTATTGCCTGTAAGGTGACTGTTACTGTATATTGTCTCTATTCCTTTCTGGTCTATGTTACTTTTAAGCTCTCTCTTTGCTTAGAGGACCCCTTTCAATATTTCTTATAGGGCTGGTTTGGTGTTTGCACATTCTTTTAGTTTTTGTTTGTCCTGGAAACTTTTTATCTCTCCTTCTATTTTCAATGACAGCCTAGCTGGATATAGTATTCTTGGCTACATATTTTTCTCATTTAGTGCTCTGAATATATCATGCCAGTCCTTTCTGGCCTGCCAGGTCTCTGTGGATAGGTCTGCTGCCAATCTAATGTTTCCACCATTGTAGGTTACAGACCTCTTGTCCCGAGCTGCTTTCAGGATTTTCTCTTTGTCTCTGAGACTTGTGAGTTTTACTATTAGATGTCAGGGTATGGACCTATTTTTATTGATTTTGAGAGGGGTTCTCTTTGCCTCCTGGATTTTGATGCCTGTTTCCTTCCCCAAATTAGGGAACTTCTCTGCTATAATTTGCTCCAATAAACCTTCTGCCTCCCTCTCTCTTTCTTCTTCTTCTGGGATCCCAATTATTCTAATACTGTTTTGTCTTATGGTATCACTTATCTCTCGAATTCTGCCCTAGTAATCCAGTAGTTATTTATCTCTTTTTCTCAGCTTCTTTATTCTCCATCATTTGGTCTTCTGTATCACTAATTCTCTCTTCTGCCTCATTTATCCCAGCAGTGAGAGCCTCCATTTTTTATTGCACCTCATTAATAGCCTTTTTGATTTTGACTTGGTTAGCTTTTAGTTCTTTTATTTCTCCAGAAAGAGATTCTCTAGTATCTTCCATGCTATTTTCAAGCCCAGCTAGTATCTTTATAATCGTCATTCTGAACTCTAGTTCCAACATCTTACTAATATCCATATTGGTTAGGTTCCTGGCAGTTGGTACTGCCTCTTGTTCCTTTTTTTTGAGGTGAGTTTTTCCATCTTGTCATTTTGTCCAGAGGGGAATAGATGAATAAGAGAAAAAAATGCTAAATGGGTAACAGCGACCCCAGAAAAATATACACTAAATAAATCAGAATAGACCCAAAACCAGGGGAAAAAGAAAGGGGGAAATAAAAGAAAGAATATGATCAGGCGGGTGAATATAACAGAGCCACACACTAGATTTTGGGTGTATTTTGGTCTTTTAGAAGAAACTGCCTCTCAAAATTTTAAAGAAAGAAAAACATATATATGTATAAAAATAAAGGTAAATACGATGAAGGGATAGAATATGACAGAAAAAAGGAAAATTGTAGAGGATTTTCTAAAAGTAATTGATAAGATAAGAAGTTGGTTGAAAAAAGAAAGAAGAAAAATTAAAAAGAAAAAAAAGGGGGAGAGAATGTGATCAGGCAGGACACTAGAACAAAGCCATACACTAGAGATTTAGGGTAAATTTTGGTCTGTTGGAAGAAACTGTATCCCAAAATTTTAAAGAGAGAAAAACTTAGTAAGTTTAACTACAATGAAGGGATAGAATATGGCTCTGAAAATGAAATTTGAAAAGATTTTTAAGAAAGGAATTGATAAGATGTTAGTTGAAAAAGGGAAAAAGAAAAATTAAAAAAATAGAAAAAGAAAAAAATAAAGAAAATTAAAAAAAATTAACTTTGAAAGACTAAAGAATCATGGGGAAAAAAGCCATGAATTTTATGAGCTGTATTCCCCTAGTGCTGGCATTCTGCCATTCTCATTGATCAGTAAACTTGGTCTTGGCTGGCTGTTCTTTTTTTTTTTTTTTTTAAAGATTTTATTTATTTATTTGACAGAGAGAGACACAGCGAGTGAGGAACACAAGCAGGGGGAGTGGGAGAGGGAGAAGCAGGCTTCCCGTGGAGCAGGGAGCCCAATGCGGGGCTCGATCCCAGGACTCTGGGATCATGACCTGAGCCGAAGGCAGACGCTTAACGACTGAGCCACCCAGGCGCCCCTTGGCTGGCTGTTCTTGCTGATCATCTGGGGGAGGGGCCTGTTGCAGTGGTTCTCAAATGTCTTTGCTGGAGGTGGAATTGTCCCACCCTTGCCAGCTGGGCTAAGTAATCTGCTCGGGTTTGCTCTCGGGAGCTTTTGTTCCCTGCAAGCTTTCCGTACAGCTTTGGAGGATGAGAGTGAAAATGGCGGCCTCCCAATCTCCACCTGGAGGAGCCGAGAACTCGGGCCCCGCTCCTCAGTGAGCCCCCAGAGAAAAGCCGTCAATCACTCCCGTCTCCCTGGTCTCCGGCCGCACTCCGTGCTCACCCGGCCTGTGACCGCGCGTTTCTATCTCTGGCACCCGACCGCGTGTGGAGTCTCCAAACCCAGCAGATCCCTGCGGTGTGCTCCCGCGCCACTCCTCCTGGGGGAGGAAGGGGAGTCTCCCCGGATCTGCCGCTTGTTCGGTCCCTGCTGGAGGAGCAGGGGCCCGACTGTGCCGTGGATCACAGTTTATGGCAACCCTGAGCTGAGAGCCTGCTCCTCGGCTCCGTCTCTGCAGCCGGCTTCCCTGCTCCGATACCTGGGAGCTCTGCCACACTCAGGCACCCCCGGTCTTTCTGTGACCCAGAGGGTCCTGAGACCGCACTGTCCCAGTGAGGGTTCCACTCCCCACTTAGCCATTGGAGTGATGTCCCGCAGCGGAGCCGACTTCTAAAATCCGAACTTTTAGAAGTCGGCTCCGCTGAGGGACATCACTCCAATGGCTAAGTGGTAGCGGCTGATGGAGGCCCCCTCCCCCCGCTGTCTATCCTCCTGAATATCGCTACGGATTCACTTCTCCGCATGTCCTACCTTCCAGAAAGTGGTCACTTTTCTGTTCAGAAAGTTGCTGCTATTCTTTTCTTTGATCTCCTGTTGAGTTCGTAGGTGTTCAGAATGGTTTGATCCCTATCCAGCTGAATTCCTGGGACCAGACAAAATTTAGGTCTCCTACTCCTCCGCCATCTTGCTCCTCCTCCTGAAGACTATGTTTTTTTTTTTGTTGTTGTTTTGTTTTTTAGCAGCTTTATTGAGGTATAATTTACATAACATAAAATTTACCTGCTCTCATTAATTTATCTACTATACTGATTCTGGTAAATGTATAGCATTCTGTAACACCAAAATCTAGTTGTTTTTTTTTTTTTTAATTTTATTATGTTAGTCACCATACAACATCATTAGTTTTTGATGTGGTGATCCACAATCCATTGTTTTTGTATAACACCCAGTGCTCCATGCAGTACATGCCCTCCTTAATACCCATCACTGGGCTAACCAATCCCCCCTCCCCCCTCCCATCTAAAACCCTGTTTGTTTCTCAGAGTCCATAGTCTCTCATGGTTCATCTCTCCCTCCAATTCCCCCCCCATTTTTCCCTTCCTTCTCCTAGTGTCCTCCATGTTATTCCTTATGTTCCACAAATAAGTGAAACCATATGATAATTGACTTTCTCTGCTTGACTTATTTCACTTAGCATAATCTCCTCCAGTCCCATCCATGTTGATGTAAAAGTTGGGTATTCATCCTTTCTGATGGCTGAGTAATATTCCATTGTATATATGGACCACATCTTCTTTATCCATTCATCTGTTGAAGGGCATCTCGGCTCTTTCCACAGTTTGGCTATTGCAGACATTGCTGCTATGAACATTGGGGTGCATATGGCCCTTCTTTTCACTACATCTGTGTCTTTGGGGTAAATACCCAGTAGTGCAATTCCTGGGTCATAGGGTAGCTCTATTTTTAAATTTTTGTGGCACCTCCACACTGTTTTCCAAAGTGGCTGTACCAACTTGCATTCCCACCAACAGTGTAAGAGGGTTCCCCTTTCTCCACAACCTCTCCAACATTTGTTGTTTCTTTCCCTGTCCATTTTTGCCATTCTAACTGGTGTAAGGTAGTATCTCAGTGTGGTTTTGATTTGAATTTCCCTGATGGCTAATGATGATGAACATTTTTTCATGTGTCTGTTAGCCATTTGTATGTCTTCTTCAGAGAAGTGTCTTTTCATATCTTCTGCCCACTTTTTGACTTGATTGTTTTTTGGGTGTTGAGTTTAAGTTCTTTATAGATCTTGGATACCAGCCCTTTATCTGTAGTGTCATTTGCAAATATCTTCTCCCATTCTGTGGGTTGCCTCTTTGTTTTGTTGACTGTTTCCTTTGCTGTGCAGAAGCTTTTTGTCTTGATCAGGTCCCAAAAGTTCATTTTTGCTTTTGTTTCACTAGCTTTTGGAGATGTATCTTGAAAGAAGTTGCTGTGGCCGATGTCAAAGAGGTTACTGCCTCTGTTCTCCTCTAGGATTTTGATGGATTCCTGTCTCACATTGAGGTCTTTCATCCACTTTGAGTTTATCTTTGTGAGTGGTGTTAGAGAATGGTTGATTTTCATTCTTCTGCATGTGGCTGTCCAATTTTCCCAGCACCATTTATTGAAGAGACTGTCTTTTTTCCATTGCATGTTTTTTCCTGCTTTGTCAAAGATTATTTGACCATAGAGTTGAGGGTCCATATCTGGGTTCTCTATTCTGTTCCATTGGTCTATATGTCTGTTTTTGTGCCAGTACCATGCTGTCTTGGTGATCACTGCTTTGTAATATAGCTTGAAATTGGGCAACGTGATGCCCCCAGCTTTGTTTTTCTTTTTCAACAATTCCTTGGCAATCCGTGGTCTATTCTGATTCCATACAAATTTTAGGATTGTTTGTTCCAGCACTTTGAAAAATGTCATTGGAATTTTGATTGGGATGGCATTGAAGGTATAGATTGCTCTGGGTAGCATAGACATTTTAACAATGTTTATTCTTCTGATCCATGAGCATGGAATATTTTTCCATCTTTTTGTCTTCTTCAATTTCTTTCATGAGTGTTCTGTAGTTCCTAGAGTATAGATCCTTTACCTCTTTGGTTAGGTTTATTCCGAGGTATCTTATGGTTTTTGGTGCTATTGTAAATGGAATCGTTTCTCTAATTTCTCTTTCTACAGTTACGTTGTTAGTGGATAAGAAAGCAACTGATTTCTGTGTATTGATTTTGTATCCTGCCACATTACTGAATTCCTGTATGAGTTCTAATAATTTGGGGGTGGAGTCTTTTGGGTTTTCCACATAAAGTATCATGTCGTCTGCAAAAAGAGAGAGTTTGACTTCTTTGCCAATTTGAATAACTGTTATTTCTTTTTGTTGTCTGATTGCTGTTGCTAGGACTTCTAGTACTATGTTGAACAATAGTGGCGAGAGTGGGCGTCCTTGACGTGTTCCTGATCTTAAAAGAAAGGCTCTCAGCTTTTCCCCATTGAGGATGATATTCGCTGTGGGTTTTTCAAAGATGGATTTTATCAACTTGAGGAATGTTCCCTCTATCCCTATACTCTGAAGAGTTTAATCAGGAAAGGATGTTGTATTTTGTCAAACGCTTTTTCTGCATCAATTGAGAGGACCATATGGTTCTTCTCCCTCCTCTTATTAATGTGTTCTATCACATTGATTGATTTGCGAATGTTGAACCACCCTTGCATCCCAGGGATAAATCCCACTTGGTCGTGGTGGATGATCCTTTTAATGTGTTGTTGGATCCTATTAGCTAGGATTTTGTTGAGGATTTTGGAATCCATATTCATCAGGGATATTGGTCTGACATTGTCCTTTTTGATGGGGTCTTTGCCTGGTTTGGGGATTAAGGTAATGCTGGCCTCATAGAATGAGTTTGGAAGTTTCCTTCTGTTTCTATTTTTTGAAACAGCTTCAGGAGAATAGGTATTATTTCTTCTTTGAATGTTTGGTAGAATTCCCCAGGGAATCCATCAGGCCCTGGACTCTTGTTTTTTTGGGAGGTTTTTGATCACTGCTTCAATCTCCTTACTGGTTATTGGCCTATTCAAGTTGTCAATTTCTTCCTGTTTCAGTCTTGGCAGCTTATAGGTTTCCAGGAAGGCCTCCATTTCATCCAGATTGCTCAGTTTATTGGCATATAATTGTTGATAATAATTTCTAATAATTGTTTCTATTTCCTTGGTGTTAGTCGTGATCTCTCCCCTTTCATTCATAATTTTATTAATTTGGGTCCTTTCTCTTTTCTTTTGGATAAGTCTGGCCAGTGGTTTATTGATCTTATTAATTCTTTCAAAGAACCAACTTCTAGTTTCGCTGATCTAATCTACTGTGTTTCTGGTTTCTAATTCATTGATTTCTGTTCTGATTTTAATTATTTCTCTTCTAATGTGTGGCGTAGGCATCGTTTGTTGCTTTTTCTCTAGTTCTTTAAGGTGTAGAGTTAGTTGATGAATTCGGGATTTTTCTATTTTTTTGAGTGAGGTTTGGATGGCTATGTATTTCCCCCTTAGGACCACCTTTGCAGTATCCCATAGGTGTTGGACCAATGTGTTTTCATTCTCTTTGATTTCCATGAATTGTTTAAGTTCTTCTTTGATTTCCTGGTTGACCCAAACATTCTTGAGCAGAGTGGCCTTTAGCTTCCAAGTGTTTGAATTTCTGCCAAATTTTTTCTTATGATTGAGTTCCAGTTTTAAAGCATTGTGGTCTGAGAATATGTGGGGAATAATCTCAATCTTTTGCTATCGGTTGAGACCTGATTTGTGACCCAGTATGTGGTCTATTCTGGAGAAAGTTCCATGTGCCCTCAAGAAGAATGAGTATTCTGTTGTTTTAGGGTGGAATGTTCTGTATATATCTATGAGGTCCATCTGGTCCAGTGTGTCATTCAAAGCTCTTGTTTCCTTGTTGATTTTCTGCTTCGATGATCTGTCCATTGCTGAGAGTGGAGTATTGAGGTCTCCTACAATTAACGTATTATTATCAATATGACTCTTTATTTTGGTTAACAGTTGGCTTATGTCGTTGGCTGCTCCCATGTTGGGGGCATAGATATTTACAATTGTTAGATCTTCTTGTTGGATAGACCCTTTAAGAATGATATAGTGTCCTTCTGTGTCTCTAATTACAGACTTTAGTTTAAAATCTAATTTGTCTGATATAAGAATTGCTACCCTAGCTTTCTTTTGAGGTCTGCTGGCATGGAAGATGGATCTCCATCCCTTCACTTTCAGTTTGGATGTATCTTAGGTTCAAAATGAGTCTCTTGTAGGCAGCATATGGATGGGTCCTGTCTTTATCCAATCTGCAACCCTGTGCTGTTTTATGGGAGCGTTTAGGCCATTCACGTTGAGAGTGATTATTGAAAGATATGAATTAATTGCCATCATGTTGCCTGGGAAGACGTTGTTTTTATAGATTGTCCCTGTAAATTTCTGTTCTATATCACTCTTGGGGTCTTTCTCCTTTTATAGAACCCCCCTTAATATTTCTTGCAGGGCCGGCTTAGTGGTCACATAATCTTTCAGTTTCTGCCGGTCGTGGAAGCTCTGCCTCTCTCCATCCATTCTAAATGACAGCCTTGCCAGGTAAAGTATTCTTGGCTGCATGTTCTTCTCATTTAGTACCTTGAATATGTCTTGCGAGGTCTTTCTGGCTTGCCAGGTCTCTGTGGATAGGACTGACATTATTCTGATGTTCCTCCCTCTGTACATAAGGAATCTCTTCCCTCTAACTGCCCTTAAGATGGTTTCCTTGGTTCTAAGATTTGCAAGTTTTACTATTACGTGCCGGGGGTTGGCCTGTTTTCCTTGATCTTAGGAGGGGTCCTCTCTGCCTCTAGGTTGTGCATGTTTGTTTCATTCCCCAGATTAGGGAAGTTCTCAGCTACGATTTGCTCAAATATATCTTCTAGTCCTCTCTCTCTCTCCACTCCCTCCAGGATTCCAATTATTCTGACATTGGAACGCTTCATGGTGACACTTATTTCTCTGATTCTATTTTCATGGATTTGAGTTGTTTTTCCCTGGCCTCCTCTTTTCCCTTTTTATCTATTAAATTGTCTTCCAGGCCACTTATTTGTTCTTCTGCCTCAGTTACCCTAGCTGTTAGATTATCTAGATTGGATTGGATCTCACTGATAGCATTTTTAAGTTCTGCCAATTCAGCTTTCATTTCTGCCCTTAGAGACTCTATGTTGCCATTAATTGATTTCTCCATTCTAGCCATTGTCTTCACAATTGCTAGCCTGAATTTTATCTCCGACATCTTGGTTATATCTGCATCCATTTGTAAATCTGCAGCATAAGTCATAATCTCTGAGTCTTTTCTATTTTGGGGGCTCCTCCTCCTAGTCATTTTGTTGATGGGTGTTTGAGGGAATGTATAGAGTCCAAATTATTGACCAGAACCCAAGCCAGATGCACCTGTTTTCTTGGGACCTTAGGGTTGCTGGCCTCTTGTTTTCCCAGCCTGTCTTCTGCGGGAGGGGCTTGCCGCGCTGTTACTCAGGCAACCCTGTTTGGGTGGAGTTGCCCTGGCTACCTGTGGAGGGGGATGGGCTCAGTGGGAATCAGTTTTTGGGGCTTTTGTTCTCTGGCGGCTTTCCCTGGTGGCTTTCCCTGGTGGCTTTCGGCGTCACTTCTGTGAGTCAGAGCAGAAGAGACAGTTTCCAAGCCTCTGCCTCAGAGCAGAGAGACCGCAGTCTGTTTTTCAGTGAGCTCTCCAGGCCACACCATCTCTGTTTTTGTCTGTGCTGCTATAAACTGCAGCGTCCTGGGTTGTGCGCCCCTCCACAGCGCTCCCAGTCCTGTCTCCAGGTTGGGGCACGTCTCTGCCCTTTGTGCTTCTAAAACCGCCAGTCGCTCCCAGTTCGCACTCCTAAACCTGCTGCTCTAGGTTTCTGCCCTGAGGGCTGCCCTAAAGTCCTTTCCCCGCCGCTACCGGTCTGCAAGTCTGTGCCCGTCTGCAGCGCGCGAGGCTGTCACTCACCAACGGTGTGGGATCTCCACGGCCAGGCACTCTTCTGCTGCTGTTTATCCTCCAAAATCTGCCCGTGGAATCGGGGCTCCCCGCTTTGTACCTCAAAACTAACCGCCTGCGATATTCTGCTTGTAGAGATCCAAATCTTCTTACATCTCAGGCTGGTTTTGTGGGTGGTCAGAGTGGTCTGGTAGATATACAGCTCAATTCTGGGGACCAGTTGAAATAGGGTCCCCTACTCCTCCACCATCTTTCCTAGTCCCAAGACTATGTTTTAATGTGAAAAATTTTGTGGGGGAAAATTAATATAGGAAAATAAGTGGAATTAGTAATTTCAGAAAGTGCAATTTTCAGTAGGGTGGTATGTCAGTCAGCATTTTCTTACTGGTTCTTTGAACACATTCCTTTAAAAATTTCTTAAAATCATATACATATATCTCATACACAGATACACACACATACACACACACACACGCACAGATTTTAAGTAATTGGCTCACATATTTGTGGGGGCTGACAAATAATGAAATCTATGTGGCCGGCCAGCATGCTGGTAACTTAGGTGGGAAATGTTTTACAATCTTGAGGCAGAATTCTCCTGGAAGCCTCAATATTTGCTCTTAAGCCTTCAACTGATTGGATGAGTCCCGTTCATATTGTCATAAGTAACCTCCTTTACCTAAAGTCAACTGATTTTAAATGTTATTCCCATTTACAATAAGTCTTCACAGAAGCACTTAGACTAGTGTTTAACCAAACAACTGGGTACCATAGCCTAACCAAATTAATGCATATAATAACCATCACAGGTAGTCAGGGCAGGTCTTATTAAAAATGTGGCACTGAACTAGAATATCTACAAGAAAGAATGTTCCAGGCATAGGGAATATCCAATACAAAGTTCCTAAATTTGATGTGTGCCTGGCATGTGTGATGGCCAACACAGAGGTCAGTTGGCTATAGTGGAGCAAAGGAGTGGGAAAATAACAAACTGTGTGGTCAGAGAGGAAGGTGAAAGAAGCCAATAATGGAGGATGTAGTCTATTTAATGTAGTCTCTTTAATTACAGGATAAAAGAAGAATGACTATGGAGTGGGTCAATGTAACACTTAATTGGTGGGCTATAGTAATATATATCTGTAAAAATATCTGAAATCAAGATAGAAGTGATCCCTCCCAACCTTGAGATATAGGCTTCCTGAAGGTAGGCACTAAGTATTTCTTGCTTACTGTCATATCCCCAGGACCTAGTGCAGTACATGGTATGTTGTAGGTATTATGAATATTTAAAAAATAAAAGAACCCTCTACTTATAGACAATTACTTATAGATGCATTTCAATTTTGGAAAACCATTAATGCTAATCTACAGGCACTGGAATGCTTTCTTGATTATATTCCAGTACTTCATTATTTTCTTTTACCATTCCCAACATGGTCTCATTTCTGCCTGGACCTTGAACCTTTTGTTCATCTGCCATTTGTAGTCTCTGGTGCCGAGTTGAGAGTAGAACCCACCTTCTGTTATTGGTGCCTCTGATGTTGGCATAAGTTTTTCCAGGCTTTTTAGATCTTGGAAATATCAGTGGATAATATGGGGGAAAAAAAGGTTTTGATCAAGTGAATGTGTATCATGGTCTTTGATTTTATAGGGGATTTCTGAAGCACAGAGATAAGCAAAGATAGAGACCCAATCAGTTAGGTGAGAGATCTTTATTTTAGAGTAATGAAAGCTGAGAGGAGAGGTGATTGAGATACATGAACTCATAAGTGGACAGAATATGAGAAGGATGAACATAAATTCATCAAATTCTTACATGTTATAGCTGAAGTCTTTAACCAGTCTGGGATAAGCAATAATTTACATCATAACTGATACCATTAAGGGTAAAAGGAAATACAGGTTAAAAATATAAATAGACTCAAGAATGGATTGGTTAAATTGGAACACAAAACCATAGTGTTATTGGGGTAATGTACTTTAGAATTATACTCTATAACTTAGATATTGATGGAGGTGTTCTGGAGAAGTTTAACAATAGGCTCTCTGATAAAAGAACATGCATATATATGTGTACTTATGTACTTAAGTTTATAATAAACTTTAATGATATAAAGGCTGTATAGCACATTTACAAAGAATTATGAAATTAAACAATATTCTTTATTATAAATTCCACACAATCAAATTATTCTCAACAAATGATTTTGTGAAACTCTTCTATTTGTAGTTTACCTATGGTTGCAACTCAACAATGATCTGACAAAATCAGAATGCAATAAATTCTTGGTTACTATCATATTTGACAAAGGAGTCACTCATGACATTGATAAATGAGTGTAGAACCAACATGAATGTTGACTGAGATTTTAATTTACTTTAATAAGTAAGATTGCAACTTTATTCATTCTTTAATCATGCAAGCAATTTCTTTGCTGAATTGGATAATAGTTTTTGAATACTAGAAGCATAGTTTATCATTTTGAGGGGAAATTCATAACATGACACCCAGAGACACGATCCACTTTAAATTTAATCTTCATTATTAACATTTCCCCATCACTTTAAATCTAGACAATCAATAAAATAATAAATCAACCCTAGATTTCTAGCATTTAGTGGTTTCCATGATGTAAATACTCCCAGCATGGCCAATTTCAAACTATTGATATGATGTCCCTGAACTTGGAATTGGGAGGAGATGAATTATATAATAATTATATATATATATTACATATTATGTTATATAGTATTTCCATTATACAGATAAAATACATATAAGTAAACTCAAGACCACAATTAATAGTGAAATATGGTAAAAAATAATTAGGAAGTGATCAGTTTTTAGTATTTATTACCTTTGTTTTTAATATAATTTTTCTACTTTACATTTATATAATATAATTTTTTAATAGTAGCTGTATTTAAAAACTAGTTGTCAGGATTCCTGAAAATTTAGCACTTGGCTCTTGCTATCTAGTACTAGTAGCTTCAGTATATCACTAGAGATGACCATAGGCAAGAGAACTTGTCCTTCCCACACATTGTCTTAAACATAGAACCTATATTCAGTAGAAGAAATATTTCATCCTGCATGCCATTACTTATAGTATTCTTCTATAAAGGAATCAGTTGACTTCTGTCTCCTAGATACCACTCTACTTTCAGATTATTTTCTTTAAATCGAAAAAAGGCAATTCCTCCGCCCTCCTCCATCTTTCAACCATAATAGCTAGGGAGAAGTAACCACATGGACTAAAATATTTTTTTTTTTCAAAATCCTTTTCCAATTTGCAGGATTAAGTACTTCATGACAGAGTACATAAGAACACAACAGAAAACATCATAAAAGCTGGTTTTATCAGTCTTCTTTGTTCCCCTTTTATATGGATATCATTTTTTTCTCAGTAACCAACTCAGGATTATAAATTCTGGCTTGAGTACAGTTTGCTTTGCCTTCCTTTAGCTTTCCTAAAGCTGCTTTGCAAAAATATCCATAGTCTATCACTCATTTTAGTTCTATTTATAGTTCTTAACACCCTACCCCCAATTTTTAAAGATTATTTCCATCAGACCCTAACATATCTATAGTAAGTCCTTAAAACATTAGCAATCTTCATTGTAGTTTTCTGATGAGATAACTATTTTTTGGAACATATGGTTATAAAAGTATTTTTGGATACTTCCAGCCATTTTGAACATGAACCCAAATTCTTGCCCAATATAGTGCTGTAAAATAATGTTATTCCAAAAAATAATAATAATAACAAAGTTAACCATCTAATTTTTAGAGCAGCTCTATTCTCAGTTAGACCAGGTGCCTTAATTCCTGAAGATTTTTTTTTTTTAAAGATTTTATTTATTTATTTGAGAGAGAGAGAATGAGAGAGAGCACATGAGAGGGGGGAGGGTCAGAGGGAGAAGCAGGCTCCCTGCCGAGCAGGGAGCCCGATGAGGGACTCGATCCAGGGACTCCAGGATCATGACCTGAGCCGAAGGCAGTCGCTTAACCAACTGAGCCACCCAGGCGCCCAATTCCTGAAGATATTATTGATTGATTTACAAGTGATCTCATTGTATTGAGACCTCAGCTTTTCTAGTTACTCACTTCTGGCAAGTTTTTTTTCTAAGTATGTGATCTATGTGACTAAGTACATGCATCAGTGATATTAAAGTAATGGTACATTAATCACATCCTAAGTAATGAGTTTATTGGGCAGAAAAACAAACTGGAAGCATGGACTTTTATGTTTGTTCAGAAAGGGTGTTAAGAGATGACATTTTGCAGACTAATCATTTATAAGCATACCTAGTTTCTTTTGGCTATTTATCACACTAAGAACTTATGATATCCTAGTTTAAACTTATGAATAAATATCATATATGGAAGTTGGATAAACTTAGTTCTTAGTTTAGTAAAACAAATCTAGTTTTCCCAAATAACTATTTTTTATTTTTCCAAAGTAATGCTTATAGTGGGTCATTCTGAGGCAAAATATATTTTTAGGCTTGTGTTAATGCTAAATAGTATTGACATTCTTTGTAATGAAAATGAGACAGGCATTAGTTGGACCCAGGAAATAGATTTATGATTCCAATGGCATAAGAAATCTTTATGTAATTATAATGGAACTAATTGGGATTCTAAGTAGAATTCATATTTTATAATAATAAGGTTGTAGATAAGAAAATCTGTTGATTATAGCTTTAAAAAAAAAAAAAAAAAACAACTAACCAAAAACTAAAAAAGATTATGTCAGGAGGGAGAATTTCCTCTGCTCTTCAGGCTCCTTCTAGCAAGACTAAGAATCAAACTGATGGATTAACAGATTTGCTCCTGACAGATGAACAGGAGCAAATCAAATTTAATTTCCTGTGTACAGAGAATCACACAAACATGAGATTCCAAAGACAGGCAAAAATGAGGTATTTATTTCATTTTGAAGTTAAGAGAAGGGGTGGCAGTCTGGGACTTCAAATAAAAGAAATGTAATTCACAGGAAGATGAAAAAGAGTAAATGTTTGGTAAACAAATGTTTGTTGGGCCACTCAGAAACAATGGGACATAGAGGACTGTGATCAGATAAGCCTTGCTAGGTTCCTCCCTGTCTACCATGCCTAGTTCATATTATAACTTTATCTATACTGATAGCTCTGTTACTGGAGCAGGTCCTTATCTAAATTCTTCTTAGGCAGTTGAAAGGGAGATAAAGAGTTTTTCCTGAATCTACTAGGTTTTGATTGCTTTTTAACTCAAAATAATCTTCATTCCAATGTGACCCATCTTGGGGGCAGCCTGCCCTTCACCCCTACAGTTACGATAACTATTCTCTGCTCCTTCCCTATTCTCTTTCACATGTAGATCATAAGTGACACATTTTGCCTGGTGAGTTAATAGTGAGGCTGTCAGATAGGGTGTCCAAGAATTGTCCTTTACAAGTAAACAGTACTCTCTCCTTTCACCTTTCTCCTGCTGCTTGAAAGGTAACGTGTCCAGGTTAACAGCTCCCTCTCTAGGATAATGATATGACCATGAGAATTGAAGCAAGGTACTGTCTAGTAACAAGACAGAAAGATCCTGGATCCCTGGCACAATGAAGCCACCATACAGATTGCTCATCTGTGGACTTCTTTCTCTGGGTCTTTGCTTCTCATAACTGAGTCTAATTGTAATAAATAGACATGTTAAGATTAGCTCATTTAATCCATATATATAAGGCAGGTTTTATTATTAACATCAACATTCTACAGATGAAGAAAGAACTGCAGAGACTAAGGAAGTAACTTGCCTAAGGTCAAAAATCTCAGTACAGAGTTGGAACAAGGACTTGAACTGAGGCAAGGCTTTTCTAGGGTTTCCTACCTGCTACACGAGAAACAAGAAAATTCAACTCAGCCTTTTTGGTAAAAGCAATGAGCATCCATAGTACTAATAAATATAAAGTGTCAGGTATAATTCCTCATAATTTTAATGGAACTTTACAAAGTATCAAGTTACCTCACGTTCTAGATGTCAATGTGAGAAATTGAGCCTTGATGATACTGACTTAGAAAGATTTTAATGTTATATGAAGTGCTAAGGTCAGTCTTCAAAATATAATAAGAGAAGGAATTGTTTTTGTCAAAATAGTTCAAATACTATGGTTAGGAAAGGGCCATGGGAGAAATTTGAAATTATTCGACATAGATGCTCAGGGTGCTCTTATTCCTGAAAGTTCTTATTAGGATGGTCTGGTTTTTAGAGCATAAAAATTGGTAATGGGATGATTGATAGATGAATGAAAGCACTTGGTCAGAATGCTAAGCTATTTAATACTAGTTCAAAGAGGTGAGATGCTGCATTTCTGTTTGAAAAATATATTTTGTCTCAAATACACTCTCTGCCCTAGTCAGATTGATGGATTCTTTTTTGTTTTTCAAATGCTGTTTCTGCATCTATGGCTATTCCTTTCCTAAATTATGTCCAGTTAACTCATTTCTCCAGATCACTTTGAGCACAGTTTCAATCCAACTTTTTCAAAAAAGGTTTTTGCTGACTAATCTGGCCCAGCTGTCTTCCCTAGAATCTGATGTCTATTAATTTTACTTTTTTGCATTGTATTGCTTAGAGAGCTTGCCAATGGATTCCTGATGTGTCTTTTCAAATGCAGAGCGCTAGTACTATGTGTGTGTATGTGTATATATATATAATATTTATAATTACATACTATATATAATATAAAGTTATATGTATTATATATAATATATAGTTATATGTATTATATATATAAAACTATATAATTATATGTGGATATATGTAACATATATAACATCTATATAAGCATATATATAAACATATATATTTTATATATACATATATATATATATATAACTTATCCAGGATGTCCCTAACTATGTGCTCAAACAATACATTCTAATACGTATGTTTTATATTTCTAGTTTATTATTTATTTTTGTCACTCTAGATGTTAACTAGGGCTTCTTTGTTTCTCAGAGATCTAGATAATGATCCATTTTAATCCCTGCTAATTCCATGCCTGTGAAATCCAAATTCCTCAGGATTACTACTCATTTCTATAGACTCTTGCTCTCATGCTCTTTTCACCTTTCACCCTTATATACACATACGCTTATCCTTTATCATTTTCTCCAAGTTTCTCAAGAAATACACATATTTTGTGAATTAGTGATACTAACTGAAGGGGTGGGGGTGGGCAATGGGGTACCTTCTTATGCAGCACCCAATTGTCTACCATCTTGCCGGTTTGCTTACATCTCTCACTCTTCCTCCTCCCCACCTCATCCTTCCCAGCATAACCTCTCAGGCTCTATCTATTCCACTCTCTTGCCCGTAGAGCTTTACTTCTTCTCAGCTCTGGAGCAGAACTTCCAAGCCCAGATCCATCAAAGTGTAGCAGAACAAGGGAATTTTGAATGACCAGACTCCATGTTCTTTAGGAAATACTTGATAAGAGTTTTTTTTCCCATTTATTTATAGACTGACCCACATGTATAAGCTGTAGAGTAGCTCAGTGCCAAGTGATGCATTGTCTGAGCATATGGTTGGGAATGCCCTAGGTAAATACCCAAATTGCCTATTGCATATGACATTCTGGAGAATTAAAAGTACACATTTAGTTTAATAAATATTTTTGAGCCCCTATAGTGTGTTAAGCACTGGGAATATAAAAATAATAAGAGAAAATCTTTGACTTCAAAGAACTCCCAATCTAGGGGGAAAGGCTGACACATGAATGGATCATGTGAATATAATCTGGTAAGAATAAATTTAATAAAGTGATAGAGATCTAACAGGGGACTGTAACATGTCTTCTGTGAGAACAGAACAGAGCTGAATTTTGAAGAAAGAACAGGAATTGCGTAGGCAAATAAAGATTGAGAGTGGAGAATGAAGGGTATCCTAGGTAATTGGAAGTGTACAAAAATATGGAGATCCAAAGAAACATTAGGTATGCATGGGGCACTACAGCAAATTCAGTATTTCAGGAGTGTGAGTGTAAGGGGAATGTTGGGAAATGAACCTGGTTTTAGAGGATAGAATCCATATGCTATCCATGCAAAGGAGTTTGTGTTGAAGTCCAGACCCAGAGGCATTGTGTGATCCCAGCAGAACCACCATCACAGTGTGCACTGTGGCATTGCTGTAGGGCAAATGAAGCAGAGGGACAGACTGAGGCAGTATTCAGGGATAAAAATCAGCAGTCCTTGGTGAGCAGTTAACATTTGTAGAAAAGGGAGATTTTAGGGAGACTATGAGGTTTCTTGTTTAGAGGAATTTAAAGATCTGAAGATTATGTTCCAAGAGTATTCTTATGGGCAGAAATGCCAACCACCCTGCCCTTTATTCTTGTAAACTGGACTATATATAAAAGCAGAAAATTGGCTTTAGCTCTGGGTCCATAGGATAAGGGGGGATACCTCAACAAAAGTGAATAGCTGGGAGGTTACTTTCCCTCTAAGCATCTTTCTGTTATTTGGGTAATGTGATAATCCAGTAGTTTCCAAATATTTTTTATAATACACCAATACAGGTAAAATATTTTTGAGTTTCCACCAATATTTGCACATTGATTTTTTAAACAAATTATACAAATGTATCACTTTATCAATATTCTGCATATATATGAACATACATATAAGATAAAGTTTTGAAACTTCAAGATAAAAAGTAGGAAAAGAAGTTCTATTTTTTCCATTCCTTAATGGATGATTTGGCCTTCACTTTGGACAGTGCTGTCTTAATCTAAAAGGCCTGTTCCAGTTGATATGGCATCATCCACAATCATTCTAGAATTTCTCTGTTACCTGAAGTCTGACCAAATCTAGGTTTATATTGCATTTTCTCTCTTTCTGTCTCTCTTCCTATTAGAAGAGTACTTGTATGGAGCATTTGAAGAGAACAATCAAAAGTGGCCAGGAGCCATTTTAAACAGCATTGTTCTAGTATTTGGGAAACGATAAAACTGACACAAATAATAAAAGTAGTGCCAGTTGGTTTTGACATGA
Organism: Halichoerus grypus; assembly: GCF_964656455.1. NCBI lineage: Eukaryota > Metazoa > Chordata > Mammalia > Carnivora > Phocidae > Halichoerus > Halichoerus grypus. The sequence continues at coordinate 29,263,081 of NC_135722.1, forward strand.
ACAATAAAACTGTATGACATGGCACTATCAGAACTCCAGTTCTGAGTTCCCTTTCTCACTTATAGTTGAGAGACCGGAAAGATGCTGGTCAAAAATGAAGGCTTAACAATCTCAAAAGAGGGGAATGCTAGTTGAGGTCTGACAGTTTGCCAAGCCCTTACAAGCTAAGGCTATATTGTTGCTAATTAATATGATATTCTTGTTCAACATGTTCCCTTTTAGTTTAAAGGTATAGAATCTCTCCAGTCTGGCACAATGACTGGGTTTGTTATTTTTTGCTTTTGACAAAACATTAGAGTGGCAAGGTGAACTCACAAAATCTGGAGGGGAAGTAGTAGAACAAATGGCATGAAAGGGACTTAATTCTTCAGCATCTGGGCAAGCATTAGGAGAGGGCCAGCACATTTGAATAAAGATCTTTGTAGGGACTGTGAAAGGGACACAGTGACTGGATAGATAATGGTGTCATTATCAGAGGTGGGATATTTTGGAAGAGGATCATATTAGGGAAGGTGAAGAGAGTGGAGGGGGTACCAAGGTAGGGAGAGTAGACAGCTGTTGAGTTCAAATCAAGGGTAATTTGTCATCTGTTTGGAGTCACAATGAAAGTCAGAGATAGAATGGAATATAAAACACTTGGGTCATTGCTTCTAGCTTAAGCACTCACATTTCCCTATCCCTGCAATGAATCTCTGTTTACTTTGAAGGCAATCTGCTTGTTTGGGGACTGAACTTGAAGAAAGCTGGCAGAGGGAAGGCTACTAACAATTAACTTCTTATTACCGTTAAGATAATTGCAGTTGTTCCTAGAGAAAGGCATGTCTATTGCAGAAAGCTATTAAATTTAATTTTTCCCCTTCTGTCCATATAGCCTATGCAATAGTTTTTATTCTTCAGAAAGGATGATATATCATAAGTAGGGAATGACTTAGCAGTATATATCTTTTGAAGTTGGAATATCAGCAATTTTTATTAGACTGGCTTTGTTTTTCCAGCCAGAATGAATCAAAGATGTTATCTTTAAGCATTTTAAAATTTGCCAGAAATGACAAAAGCCAGAGACTTCAAAACAAAGGTTGGTTATTTTCCCTAAACTTGTAATTCTGAGGTAGAAGAAAATGCTATTTAGAAATTGAAGTTGCATAACATCTTGAATTTTTTGGTGTTAAGCACATAAATCGTTTTCAATTTTTTTCCATTACAACTTCTGTTTTAAATAAATGAATAAAGATGATCATAGAAATTGAATTACTGAATGCTACTAAATATGTCACAGGCCAGTAATGAATGGATTTCATTTCTACTCTCTGTTAAAGAAGCAGATGTGATTCTTGAGATTAGGTGTTAGCTGTGGGCTCTATGGGTTTGAGCCAAACCCTGGAAAGGAAAAGCCACTGGTTTAAGTTCTGGCTTTGAAACCAACTAGACCATAATCTTCACCATATTGTTCAACCTGTTGACGACTCACTATTCTCTGATGTGCAATGGGAGTCCTAAACATTTCTTCCTAACTCACTGTGGTAACAAGAACAAAAATAACAGCAAGAAACAAACAAACAAACAAAAAACCCCAATAACTACCACTAAGATCTATTGGACAATTATTAAGTGGGGCCATCATGTTATATACTTCACTTAGCTTAATAAATATTAAAAAAGTTAAGTTCACAGCTGATGACTCCACTAAAGAGAAATAAAATGTTTTTTAAAAGGAGAGACTGATTTTTCTAACTTTCATTTTGTCTCAAACACTGTGATTCATAGATAAATATCTAAAAATGATTTACCCAAGTCTTTATTGAGCACAGATTATACCCAAAGCATGGTGTTGGACATTGTGTAAGCTATTAAGTTGTACCAAACTAAGAAATGTTTTCAGTGAGCTTACAGTCTATTAGAGAAGGTAGAATAGTGGAGCATGGCCAAGGGTAAGTTTTAGGGTCAGGCTGCCTGAGTTTGAAGGCTAGTGCGTCCATCCTTTGGCAAGATAGTCTACCTCAGTTTCTTCACCTATAAAATGGTACAGTAATAGATTCTAATTCACAGGGTGGTTGTGAAAGTTAAATAAGACAGTTCAAAGAAAGTGTTTAGTAGTAACTGGCATAAATGCTCAATTGCTATTACTGCTGTTACTATTGTGGGAAAATGTTATATATTAAATAATTATATAATTAGAATAGGGTAAATGGCCAGTGAAAAGCATAGGTGAATTATACATAAAGCTCAGAGAATAGATTTTATTTCTCCTGGGAAGAATCAGGAATTAGGACTAGATGAGGTTTGTTGCATTTGTGCTGGACCTGGACAAATAAGTATGATTTAGATATGTGAAGATTACAGAGGTATCCCAGCTACAGGGAGGAGGTTAATTAAAAGCATGGAGGAAGGAAAATATAGGGCTACAAACGGGAAACAGTGATTGATCCATTTTGGCTATTATACAAGATGATGAAGAGGAAGAAGTTGAAAACTAAATTGGACAGGCAAGGTGGGTCCATTACATGGAAATCCTTGAATATCAATCCACTGGAGGAGTCTGAACTTTGGTTTGTAGACAATAGGGAGTCATGGAGCTTTTGGGGGGAGTGACGTGATGTCAACATAGTCATCGTTTAGAAAAATTAACCTGGGTGTGCTGCTTAATGATAAATAGGATGGACTCGGAAAGGAATAGAAAGTGCCAAGGATAACCACTTAGAAGGATTTTAAAATGAGCCTTGGGAGAAATAGTAAGGCAATAGAGGTGACTAAATCTTACTGATTTATTTTTATTTATGGATGTATTTATTTAGCTTTATTTTCCTTTAACACATATAGGCTTCTTTGGCCATGATGTGGGAAACAGCCACCAAAGACTCTCTAGCCTAACAACTTTAAAATTCTGTCCCCAAAGAGAAGCTGACTCAATCCTTAATTCCAGCTCAAAAAGAAAAAAATCATTCAGAAAGATTCTGATGGGCTCAGATTGGGCCAGAAAATGCTCCTTGTCCAATAGACTACATGAAAAATTTTGGATACCATATAAAGGAGTTTGAATTGTATCCTATGGAGCAGGGTTTCTTAAATTTTTGTGTGCCATGCACCTCTTTGGTAGTCTAGTAAAGCCTATGGACCCCTTGTCAGAATGGTATTTTTAAAAGATGTAAAACAATGCTATTGGAATTTCAAAGGAAGGCATTTGGATTGAACCAATTTTTTTAAAATTTTGATATATATATTGCTTTGTGCATTAAAGGTTGGTAAAAATAAAGATGTGAGGTTTTTTTTTTTTTTTTTTCCTCATCCAAGTTCATAGACACCCAGAATTCTATCCACAGCCAATTTATAGCAGAGTGAGGAACCTTGATAGAGATGATGGGAGCTGTCAAAAGGTTATAATCTCAAGGGAGTAATGTGATTATAGAGACACTGTCAAAATAGTTAAGGGCATGAAATTTGGCATCAGAAAAATGTGGGATTGAGTCCCAGTCCTATAATTTTGCAATCCTTGTGGATTTATTGAACCAGTAAGGTGTTTTTCTTTTTCCATCTACTAAATGATTATAGCTATAGCTAAACCTAGAATCACTGTAAGGATTAGATTTAAATGAGATAATGCATGTAGAATGATTAGTGAATGTTTGGCAAAGAAGTGTTAGGGTAAAAATAATCATTGTGTGTATTGCTTCCCCCCCCCTTTTTTTTTTTTACCTCTTATACCCTGGTTATTGACATACTTTGATATATATATTTGTAGAAAAAAAGATCTTTGGTTATCTTCTTGGAAAGAGTGCTAGACTATTGCACATTAAACCTTTCTTGGAAGGAGATGAGGGAGAATGATATTTCCTTTTCCTGTTAGTTTGGGGTTACAGGCATAAATTCAGTGACATCTTGGAAAGAGTGACTTCTCATATGGATGGCAGATGGGGCTGTCATGTTTCTTAAAATACCAACAGCATAACCAGGAAAGGCTCTATTCTAAGTTTGGGACGTAAGCTCAATCTCTTGGGTATGGCAAGCTGTGCCTCCCAGCCTTCTGAAATGATTCCTGCTAGCTAAAATAACACTGAAGTCACTAAAATTTTAGTTGATTTTGTATCCAACACCTGGCTCTTGGTTGAATTGTTTATACTCGTGGGTTTAATTTTAGATTTAAGCTTCATATTTTTCCTACTACTCTAGATATTCTTGATTTCCTAACTGAATTTAAAATGTTTATGATTTACCACCAGATTCTGTAGTTTTAGACCTTATTGTAAATATACAAAATGCTACAGCAGCCCACTAGCATGAACTTGGTCTATTTGCTCTCTTTTGCCAGGACACGAATTTTTAGATGCTTTACCAGTGCCTTTTATATTTAACCCTGTTTTTATTAACAAAGCCAATTGAAATATAAGTAATGAAACGAAGGGCTGTTTGTTTGTTTGATTAGCTGGCTTTTTGCCAGTTTTCATTTTTATTCTATCTATTTGAAAGAACTTTAAATATATTCCAGCACGCCTTGTCAGACTACAAGGCCTCTTTATTATTCCTCTAGGTTGTTAGTAAAGCCATTAACTTCTCGGGGATCTCAGCTCCTCTTCTGGCCTTTTGAAGTCTCCACAAGTAATGGCAAATATCATACAAGATGTCTGGAGTTCTTTTGTGTTTGAACATTTTTCCCGCCTACTTGCCCTTCTAAGTGGAGGTGAGTTTCTTCCCTCAGTTGTCCAAAAAGGCACTTAACCCACTTTCTATAGTGGGACGCTTGAATTGGAATATCAGTTAGATTTTTCCTCCTGTCAGCTCCATCAACTCCACATTTATATCACTATTATCACACTCATTACAGATAGTGTAATTATTGCCACTAGACTGTGAACTGTTTGCAACCAGAGATTTCTCATTCATTCATTCATTCAATTAATAAATAAAAATAATTTATTGAGCACTTCCTCTGTATCAGGTAAGTGCTAGGCATGGAGTATATTATTGGTGAATAAGTACGAAGTTCTTACTCTCACAAAATTTAGAATCTAACGACTTGCATTCCATACCCCTAACACTTCCTACCAAGTCTGGCATACAAGAAGTAGTCAGGAAATGTCAGAATAAATAATGAAAAATTAGACGTGTAGGTAAATGACTGAATTTACCAACATCTAGTTATAATAAATAAAAACTATCCTGAGAATACCCCAGGCAGAGGAAAAAGTAAAAGACAGGTGAAGTGTTTTAAGAAACATATCTTCTTTTTCAGGCAAGACAGGATTTAATTTTGGAGAAGGCTACTGTAGTACCAATGAATTTTGAGGGAGCAATGCATCATTTCTAAAACTTTCCAATGCTGACCTAAGACAAGGCAGCCTGCAGGTATTTCAGGCCTCTGAATAAATGTTCATTTGCAGTGATTATATTCAGATGGGTACTCATCAACATGCACTGACATCTGTTATAATGGAGTGTATTTCCTCTGCCTGAATAGATTTCAGTGCACCATTCATTTGATAGTTTTATTCATGAAAAATCCAATCTGTACCAACTCTTCCATATTTCATTATCTTTGAAATAACAACCAGTAAGCAAACGTAACAGAGAATGGATATTACTAATAGAGCAGGTTATAAGAAATGCACTAAATGTATGATATGACTGGGATTGTTTATGTTATTATTTAAGGCCAAAATGAGGGGAAAAGGAATCTCAGTGTATGCTTAGATAAGATAAGAGCAACGCAGTTCACACTGCCTGGCATAGAAGCTCCTAGAGTGGGAGACAAAAAAGAAGTGGAACAAAGAGTAAGGAATAGGATCATGGATAGGAAAAGGAAGTATTTGAAACATAGACATAGACATTCTGAATTAAATGGATCCACTGAGTAAGATGGTTTGCATTCCTTAATCAGGTAAGGGGACAGCTTAAGAAATCTGCTTTTAACAGAATAGCAAATCACTGACTCTGAGGGAATTTAGGCAAATGATTTGACATCTCTGGGAGGCAATTTCCTTATCTACCTTTTAAAGACATAAAGAAAGTAGTTTCTAGGGTTCTTTGTTACCCAAGAGTCTCTAAATTTTTTCAGAGCACTTAAAGGCATTAAGTACTTACTTTGGCTGCTAAATGTTATCAATAATAAAACTTATATAATAAAAAGAAAAAAGTTCTTAGTGCTTTTAAAACTAATGACACAGCATTTTAATACCTTTTTTGGTGCATATTTAGCTTTGCATAGGTATCAAATTTGTCATAGTTTTGCAGCAGACATGAGAATTATATCATCTTTGTATCAGTCAGCAAATAGAGGCAATGTAAGTTTTATGGAAACTGGGAGATTATTAAGAAATGTGGGAGAAGAAGTGAAGTGGAAGTCTGAAAAGGGGAAGTCTGTGTCAGACTAACAGTTGCTAACCAGCCTGTCTGCTACACTGGTGTAAGTGGACAGGTCAGAGCCAATGTGGACCACAGTCTCTACAGAAAGGAAGTTAAAACTTTGTGGATTTTTAGCCAAGTCTCTGGTGCTGTGCCTAGTAATTGCTGCTGGCCAAGAGAGACTGTAGTCAGGCAGTAGCTGGATGTGGAGCAGAGGAGAACATGCGCAAGCTTGGATTTGCTGGGTATCTCTTCATCTGTCCTTATTGTTTTGACCTTTACCATGTCTGACTGCGACAACTTTCAAGGGGTGTTGGTTCTACCTCACCTCTGTCTTCCAAACCACGTGCAAGTTCCTCTTTTGACCAACTCTGACCTGGAACCATATAGTTGATATTAGTATTTAGGAGCATGCGTGCACGCGCGCGCACACACACACACGCACGCCTTGAAACCAAGAGTGTTTGATTTAAGATTTTTTTTTTTTTAATTTATTTATTTGGCAGAGAGATAGCATAAGTAGGCAGAGTGGCAGGCAGAGGGAAAGGCAGAAGCAGGCTCTCCGCTGAGCAGGGAGCCCGATGCGGGGCTCGATCCCAGGACCCTGGGATCATGACCTGAGCCGAAGGCAGACGCTTAATGACTGAGCCACCCAGGTGCCCAAGAGTGTTTGATTTAAATGTTCTGATACCAAATTTCAAATATATATGACTTTGGATACTGTCTTTAAGCTTGTTTAAGTAGGACTGAACTGAGATGATTTCTAAAAGCACTATCTAAAACAAGGTGAATAAAGACAAAGCCTATGATTTGCTTGTCACATTACTGTGTATAAATTGCTTTGATTTTATTATCTTATGTGGTTTCACAATTAGCCTCAGAACTGAATAAGGCAAGAGTTACTAATCCTGATGATATGTTAAAAAAAAAAAAAAAAAAAGAAGCCATGGCTAAACTCTAAATTATTGGCCAAGATCGGATAATAAAAGAGAGTGATAAAATTGGTTAATCTTAGAATATGCTGAGTAGACAGAATATTAAAGGATTCTACAAAGTGCACCTCACTTCAAGTGTCTTCCCATTATTTTGTTCTGACCAAGTGAAGATTTGATTAATGATATATTTCTTTGGATTATAAATAATTATAATATGCTAAATAATTACATCACTTCATATGTAATCTATTTCAGAGTTTACAATGGATTTTCACATCTTTTATTTCATTTTTCTTCAGAAAATATTCTGATTTTTAATTTTAAAATAAAATTTTGATTTTATTTTATATAATCAATAAAAAACAATAAAAAATATTGATTTTTAATTTTTTTATTTTGATTTTTATCTCCATTTTACAAATAAAATAAGTCAGAAAGACTGGGTAACTGCCTTACCCTCATGCTGACTTGACTTGGAGCAGAGCTCAAACCCACTCGCTTCAAGTTCAAGTTCAAATTTTCTTTTTACTGCTTTTCTACTGCTTGTCATAGTGGAGGCACTAAAAATATTTTGCATGCATAGATTTATGAATGGGAAAATACCTTAAACTTGGGGTGTTAAATAATCTTTTTCCTATTAAGTGACAGAGCAAAGTCTGCATTTGATGCATCAGCATGAGGAAGGAACCATTTAAAAGAGGCTCTGAGTCTAGAAGCCAGGGAGAGAGGTGAATATTGGAGGAGAGAAAGTGAACAGATGCCTGAAGTCCTTTATCAAGTTTAAACAAGGAATGCTGATATGGAAATTTGGAAAGTATCAAATTTCCTCTAGGAAAATGAGGATGTGAGCAGATGCATAATGATGGAACAAAGAATATATCTTGTTCTCATGTATAACGTTTATTTAGAATATTGATGATGGAGAGATGGTCATGAGTGTCACAGGAAGCCCTTGAAATTAGAGACTTTGAAAAATATATTGTACTGTTCATTTTATAACTTGTATTTTAAATGGCTTGAGAGAAGGCTATCTGTTGATGGTTTTTGTCAATGTATTGTTTTAGTATATAACTATTTCAGGTACATCCCTAGGTTCACTGTTGTATAACAGAAATAGGCTTGTATAAAGGAGGAGTGTAGTCTGGTAGAATGTAGTAGTTTACTTTATCCTTGAATCTCTCCCCTATTTCTTTTTAACTTTTTTTTGTTGTTGTTATCAGATTCTTGAACCACTGAGGAATTTATACTTTTCATCCCTGAAGCTCTGGAATATGTAGGGTTAGAGAGCCTGGTCCCCAAAGGAAAAATATCCCTTCCAGGTGACAGAGCAGATCCCGTTGAACTATAAGTTATGGCTGCTGCCTGAGAACTTTGGTCTCCTTGGGAATAGGGACCAGCAGAGAAGCATCACCCTCTTGGCCAGGACAATTGATCCTGGTCAGCAGGAGGAGATAGGGTTGCTTTTATACTTTGGGGGCAGAGAATATATGTGAAACTCAAGTGCTTTATTTGGTTTCTCTTGGTACTTTGTTAACTATTGTTACTATGAATTATCACATGAAATTATCCTAGCTTGAGATATGTATGATTACCAGAGACTTAGGAATGAAGGTTTAGGTAATAGTTGGTAAGCTACCAAAACCTGCAGAGATGATAAATGAAGGTAAGAGGAATTTAGAATTGATAGTAGAGGAGGGGGATGATCATCAGTTGCAGTTTCCAGACCAAAGGCAACAAGAGAGGATGTAAGTCATCCCATTAACCTATTTCAAGTTTCCTTTTATGAAGAGAGGGTCAAAGGAAAAATGGAGCAACTACTTTGAAACTATGGAAAAAATTGATCTGTGAAGGCTGGAGTGTGGACGATGGTAGCAAGAGAGTTCTGTGGCTCAGATATCATGGTAAGAGAAAAGTTGTGAGGCGTGTGGTAGCTGATAGTCTCTAGCTACCTTGTTATTGGAATATGCTACATTGTTTACACCAAGGTCATAACACCTCCATCCAGTAACTGAATGCAACAGGGGTACTAGACTGGCCATTTATGCTCAATGAAGGATGTCTTCTCTGGGTTTCTCAATGAGCTGGCTGAGAATTTCTCAGAGCTCCAATGCATCATGAAGCTCTTCCTATTGCAGTCTCCTTTCCTCCCTCTCTCCCTTCATAGGTATCTGACCTGCACCAGTCTCAAGTCAGTCACCACCTACTCTTGATCCCTCTCCCCTTTATGTTTTTTACTGGCCTTTCTCTACAAAATATCCTGTGCTTCTAATTCTGTCATGGTATTTGCTTCCTGAAGCAACTGAACTGACACAAGGGCCTCATTTCGTTCCCTTCCGTGCCCTTCTTGTTGAGATGGCATCCATATACTTAAGATGCTTGAATAACAACACAACACAACAAAAACAAAAAAAACAAGGCAATGTGGTTGGCAGGTGACTATGATATAGTGCTATCGATAGGTCTGAACTCTAGCTGTTTTGCTCCACTAACTGGTCAATAATAGTTTTCTAGACACTAGTAAATTAGAACCAGAGGAGTGTCCAGACAAAATATGCTTCTTCCTGCACTCCTGGCAACGTACACTTTCAACTCAATCTATCTTGGTCATCTGCTGATTCTCACTTTTCAGTTTGGTAGCTATTCCTTCATATGACATCACAAATTTCTCATATTAGAGCTTTTATCCTCCACTTCCCTTCAATAACTATAGCCCCTCTTTCAGCTGACCAGTTTTCATGCTTAGCACTTTGAAAAACTCTATCATGCTTCTTTTTCTTCCAGGCAAGTTCTGGTGACCAGAAATCACCCAAAGACTCCTTTGACCCTGACCCATAACAATCATTTAGCTAGGGTTTCAACATAAACTTAGATTTGTTTTAGCTAAGTCATGGCATTTATCTATAACATTATTGCAGTTATAGATAACATTACAATATTTGGTGTTTGTAGACCCTCACAAACACAATTCATATGAAATGAATTGTTAATCATCTCTGCAAAGAGACATTCTTAGTCTCCTCATCAGAACATAGCTATGCGACACCATTTTAAATATTCCTTTCATATTAATCAAGAAAGACTACCAAGTTTGGATAATGACTGTAAAAGACCTGAAGAGACTTATTTTTTCTTATATTTGTCTCATCTCATGTATTATTTCGATGTAACACCCTGGTATCATCATTGTTAGGCAGACATTTGAGTAAGTAATTCTATTATTTGGGACTCTGGATCTTCTTAATCTGATGGGTTTAATGATCTTGACAAATAAAGCCTATACTGCTGCCCCCAGATGTCCTATCAAAGACATTTCAATTGTGTCTTAGTCGGTAAGCATAGTGCTCATAGGAAGTATAGGAAGTTAAATCTTCTCTCCTTTGCTGGGAAAGCTCAGGCTCAAATATAATGAAAAGTGTAAGTTTGTGGGAGAACGCTGATTTTATCAAACACAGTGCCCATCACCATGTCATAAACTCCACCATTTGCTCCAACTGACATTGTCCAGATGGCCATAAAACCTTATGAAATTGGTTGATAGTAAGGAATACTAAGATGATGAATAAATAATTTATGTAAATGTGACTCTAATTCCTAACTTTCTGCTGGTGTTTGTAATCAGTAGCGGCAGCCAATTTAGCACCTTGTTTTTCTTAGGTTGATTGAAAAGTTAAAGTTTCCATCTCCCAGATGTCTTGTTGAGACTATTCATTTCAAACAACTAATTTACTGCTAGTTTTACTCCAATTTTAACCTTTCCCCACTTAATTGAATCTCATCTTTGTGTAGACATGGTGACACTTAGCTATTTCTTCAGACTGAATTTATAAAAGTCTGTCAGTATAGTGCTATCGATAGGTCTGAACTCTAGCTGTTTTGCTCCACTAACAAATCCCCTCTATCTGGGAACCACTCCAGACACTTTGATATTAATACCTAAGTATCTAATACCTAAGTATTAGATAACTTTAAAAATATGGAACCAATGTTTCATTTCAGGGAAAAGATCCAAACTAATTGCAGATATTGGCATCTCCGGTGTTGTAGGTTATAATCCCTGGTCATCCTGAGGCATAACCCAATTTATGATGTCAGGAATATTTTCATAAGAAAGCTAGTGTTTAATAAATGTGCTTTATATTCAGCAAAAATGTTCAAAGATAACATTGACTCTAGTTGTGATGGATGTTAAAATGGACACAACTGGGACATATGGTCCAGTCATTGACAGAACTATTTCTTATTTATTTGGTGTAAAAGAGTAAGTTATATTGGACTCTAAGCCCTTTGAGAATAAGAAAATTTTCCTTGCCATTTTAGTTCAATAAAGTGTTCAATAAATGTTTACTAAATGAATTTTTGACAGATTTATAAAGGAAAGTAAACAATTTAGGGCTAGATGATACAGCATAGATGATTCTTATAAGGCCCTGATAAGAAGTAATAAAAAATAGCCATCAGAAAGGATGAATACCCACCATTTGCATCGACATAGATGGAACTGGAGGAGATTATGCTAAGTGAAATAAGTCAAGCAGAGAAAGACAATTATCATATAGTTTCACTTATATGTGGAACATAAGGAATAGAGCAGAGGACCACAGGAGAAGGGAAGGAAAACTGAATGGGAAGAAATCAGAGAGGGAGACAAACCATGAGAGACTCTGGACTTTGGGACCCAAACTGAGGGTTACAGAAGGGAGGGGGGTGGGGGATGGGGTAACCAGGTGATGGGTATTAAGGAGGGCACGTGTTGGGATGAGCACTGGGTGTTATACGCAACTAATGAATCATTGAACACTACAACAAAAACTTATGATGTACTATATGCTGGCTAATTGAACATAAAAAATAGCTAGAAGGCATGAGATCTTATGTCATATATTGAATAGTGATTTTTAAGATAGCTTTGATTAAAGTAATGGCTTAAATTATGGCCTCAAAGAGACAGCCTTAGTATAACAAAGTTACTGCTTCTTTGCTTTGACTGAACCTATTTTTCTGTTTTTTAATTCCTGAGACTACTCCTTAGGTGTCATTTCTTCTTTCTGGAAAAAAGAAATCATTTTCTTTCTTGGTGAGTTTCTAAGCATCACATTATGTTCCCTTAGAACCCATCTGCTCTCAAACCTGCCTTTGAAATCACACATTATGCTGGTCAGCAGCTTGTGAATATCCAGAATGAACCTTGCAGGCATACATTTTATCTAATTACTCTCCACTCTGAGCACTCTACTCAGTTAAAAGATGCTTTTTGCATGTAAAGCTCCTGATGTAGGGAAGTAGCAATGAATATGGGTGTTTGTAATGTTAGCCATTCCTTATATTTCTGGCCTTTTCTAAGTACAAGCTCTGACATCTTCAACCTGCACCCACCTATGCCAGTTGCTGAGTCAATTCAGTCCAAACTGGATCATATATTATCTATCTCATCATACCTATGAATAAGTGGAATCTAAATTAGTCTTGCTATGTTAATTCTTATATAAAGCCTGATCATTTGAATCCCTCAAGTCAGCTTGAGAGTTAATGTAGTAGTAATGTAACTTTTGTAGTTAATGAACTACAACCTTGCCCTAACCACTGCATCTGCCATATTTGGATAGTCTGAATGAAGCGTGTCTTTCTTCTATTTCTGATTATATTCAGCTCATAAAATCTTGAATTTTTCTCTGAACAATGTATTTGACTGGCACTTCAGCAACTCCTCCAGCCGTGGTCAGTTTCTCTTCCTCAGACTGGTTCCTATGTAGACCAGGGTTATTATTACTATTATTTTAAAGTATGGGACATGGGATACATACAGTCTCCTAGACTGATTAATAAAGTGAACATTTCAGTACCTTGCTATAGAATTTTGAAATCATGATCTCTATACATAGGACCCTAGACCTTGCAAGTGAACAAACTTTCACAATTTGAAAAAGTTTGAAGAATATATATATATATGTGTGTGTGTATGTGTGTGTGTGTGTGTGTGTGTGTGTGTGTGTATATGATGGTGGATGTTAAATTACCATGGTAATCATTTCACAATATATATATACATAAGTCATATCATTACACTGTACACCTTAAATTTATACAGTGCTGAATGTCAATTATATCTCAAAACTGGAAAAAAATTTTGAGAAACATTACACTAAAGTTTGAGAAATATTACTATTGCTTATACACCCATACTCATTGCTACTTCCCTACATCAGGAGCCTTACATGCAAAAAGCATCTTTTAACTGAGTAGAGTGCTCAGGGTGGAGAGTAATTAGATAAAGCGTTTATGCCTGCAAGGTCGATTCTGGGCATATGTATAAACTATAGTAATATTTGAGCTCTATTCCAATCAAGATATAATTATTTTAACAACAGCTTTATTGAGATACAATTAACTTACCATAAAGTTCACCCTTTTAAAAAGTTCAATTCAGTGGTCTAATTGTATTCAGGCTGTGATCTTGAGTTTTGTTTTTGTTTTTGTTTTTGTTTTATAACTCCTAGCCTGGAGACTTCTACTGCAGTACCTTTATATATAGTATAGACCCTCCTAAATCCAATTAATGAGTTTCCCATACATCTGAACATTTATTTTTACTTTTTTTGATTTTTTTATTATGTTATGCTGATGAGCTACCTTGGAGTCCAAGTCTATTGCTGGGAATATTTTATTGGACTCATGATTGCAGATTTTTTTTCTTCCAAACCAGCTTTCTTCTGAAGAAGTAGCAGACCTTATAGTCAGCCCTGCTAGAATATTTCACATGAGATTTTTGAAGACAGTCTTGTATAGAATAACAGATAAACATTAAAGAGAATACACCACAAACATGGCAGAAAGGATGGGACCATATTAATAAAATGAGTTTATATTGGTTTTGGGAGAAAATAGAGACTCACTGGAAATCAGTGAAATAATATGAAAGAATATGCTGTGGGTGTTTGTGTAAAATTGGACGGGTAAGAATGTACCAGATGAGTCAAAGAGGAGTGAGCCTCATTTCAAGAGAACCAAGAAGATGGATATTTATCTGGTTGAAGAGCTGGATGATGGGGGCCTGGGTTTGAGTGATATCAGTCTGAATGGCAAGGAAATGTTGCTAAGATTTGTTGAATAAATGGAGCTGAAAAGGTTAAATTGCATAATACCATGGCTTGGTGGCTGAGAGGCTGGTGGTGCTGCTGAGTGTGCCAACAAAGTTGATAGAGGAGTTGATAAAGATGAATGAAAGCTCTAAGCCCTGTACCTCACAGCTGAGCCCAAGCTGCCATTGTCATTTCTCAGCTATGAAGTGTGATTAATGCCAGGATGCAGGATGAAAAGAAGGTGATTACTGGATGTTGGGGTGAGGTACATAATGCTATGTTGTTTGAGCAAATAATATCGTTTCTGGAAAGTGACAAGATGAATGGCGCTAGTGTGCACCCATCAAATGGAATCATATTAGGCATTTATCCGTAGTTTACACAGGGCACATTCTCTCCAAAGAGACTCAGTTTCACCCTCTTTGCCTAATACCTTTCCTTCTCTATCCTCTTTCCAGCAGGCAATTTATTTATAATTAACTTGAAAAATATTTCTGTATTAGTTAGGACACTTAGTTAAAAATACCCAAAAAAGATTTTGTGGTAGAAATATTGCTCAAAATATTTAGTACTCCTATTTTCTTGGCACAAAAGCCATATGACTAGTTTTAGCCAACAAAGCATGAGCAAACATGATACGTGCAACATCTAGGCCAAAGTATTTGAGAAGGCTGTATCACTTTGTCTCTTTTGAGGGGCAATTGTGCAGGCCACATGTTGAATCAGCCTGGATCCCTGAGTCACTGCATGGAGAAGAACTTCCCTTGAGAATTGTCTGATCCACATCAGATTTTGTGTGCGTGAGAAATAAATGTTAAGCCACTGCGTTTACTTGCCACCATGGTCTTGCTTATGTATCTTGCCTGATATTCTAAGTTAGTGTGGCTTGTGCAAAAAAATCACATAGCCTAAAACTCTAGAGGTAACTGAGTTTAGGAATAGCTGGACTTAAGTGATTCTGCATCTTTGTCTTGTGTTTCTCTGTGTTGACTCCATTCCTAGACAGGCTCTCTTCCTGAAGTATATCAGCTTAGTGGAACAATAAAAAAGAGGTTTTTGAAATTCTGATATTCTCACTCTGAAAAACAACAACAAAAACCAAAACTGAAAACCCGGGAGTTGAGTATCATTGTATTGATTGGATCATTTATTTCTCTCTCTATCCATGAATATGAATTGTGACCATAGATTTAACATGTTGTGATTGGCCTGGCCAGGTGCCAGAGGTATGGTCAGTCCCACCCAAATCATATAGACTAACAATGAGTGTTTCCCCAAAATTAAATAGAATTGCTATTACTAAAAGAGGGTGCGTTGATGCTGGGAGGCAAAAAAAAAAAAAAAAAAAAAAAGGTCCACATTAATTTATATATTTTCAATATAGACATTATTTCCTTATAATTCTAGGCAACATTGTGCAGGTGTACCCTATAGAGTATCTCTTGAAATAATATATCCTGATAGCATGATTTCTTTTAGGTTTTAAGATCTAAACTTCACTGTGCTTACAACACTCAATTCCAACATTTCAACCTATGTTTGCATCTGAAAATTTATACTTCTGTCCTCAGAGTTCAATATAACACTTTGAGCAAAATGTTTAGGAAAAGCCTTGAGTTATGTTCCAAAAACAATTAGTAGAATGTCAAAGTCATGATAAGTATTTTGAAAAGTATAAAGAACAATGAATGCTGAAAAAGGGGACATGTAGGTTGGACATGTCTGTTGCTAAGAAGGGCATCACAGTGTTAACTCAAGGTGAGCCATTCTCTGCCATGGGGTATTTGTTCTGAACGTCTTTCATATTGTCGCCAAGTTTTTGCCAAGAATTTTACAATGTGACCTCTCAAATATGGGGAAATATTCATGAAAATTGTGGGGAAATAAAGCAAATGAGAAAGTGATTGCAATGGAACTGAAATGTTACTGCATAAAATGTGATTTTTAAAAATTATTATTTGATAACCACAGAGCTATATTCTATTTTATATCCAATATGATAGTTTGTTAATTCTCTAGAGGCTTTTGTGTATTTTAGTCATATTTAGAAATAGGGTGAGAGTGTTGGGTTGAGGCATAACACGCACGCACACACACAATTTTTGCCATATAAAACAATGGAAATACTTTCCAGGTATTCTTTTTTTTTTTTTTTTTTAATACTTTCTAGGTATTTTATGTTCTGTTTCATTTGGCTTTTTTTCCCCCCATAGCACATGTGACTTTCAGGAGTGGGTTGCTAATCCATAAACAGGAGATATCTGTGCTTCTAAGTTGCTGTCTTGACACTTTACTTGGCTTTGTGTTAACCTCTCTCTAGAGTCACCTTCTCTGCTGTCCTTCCTTTTCCAAGGCAATGGGGTATCAAGAACTTTTACTTAATGAGGAGTACAATATAAGACTGAGAGCCAAAAGTTAGAAATGGCATTAAATACCAGCATCTTATAGACCTGATTTTATGCCATATACCATCATTAAATAACCCTGACACCCTCATTGATTCTGAGAATGTTCCTTAGGAAATGGAATTGATGAATTCAACTCCTTTATTTTACTTTATACATATTTACGGATTATACATTTCATAAGATGGTATAACACAGGGAACATAACAAATAACTAATTGGGCTAAAAATCAGTCCAATTTGTAAATATAATATGTTGGCAACACATTATAAAGAATAGAGCATCTGAAATGATTGTTTTTCCTATTTTTGGGTGAGCATCAGCTGTGCCTTCTGTTTTTTTTTTTTTTAATTTATTCATTAATTCAACAAATCTATCATTGACCTCCTATTGTTTACAGGGCTTACTCTGACCAAAATATTTCCACTTTGAAAAATGAATCTTAGCTTTTGATAGATACTCTCTTCAGTGATCTATTTATTAGCTAAGGTTTGAAAGGATGGAAAAGAATTCTTTCACATCTTTGGGGACAGAGTTCTGGAAAAAGAATTACTCAGCTAAATGACACTATACTGAATGAAGATAAAGTCTACTTAAATACTTGAGGTGGGTTTCAATAATAAATGGCCTTTATTGAATATTTATTGTGGGCCAGACACTGTGTTAAACCCTTTACATGCAATATGTCTTAATCTTCCTAATAACCCTGGAGATAATTGCTATTACTATACATATTCTATAAATAAGGAGAGGATTAGGGAGATGAAACAGTTCACCCATGATTACTTAATTAGGACATGGGAGCTAGAAAGTGTAACCAGTTGTGTCTTGAAAGATGGTTAGAATTTGGTACATAGGCACACAATCTGTATCACAAGCAAAGACATGGAGAATGCACATGTCAAGTTATATTAAAAACCCATTAATCCAACTGGAATGAAAAGTTTGTATAGGGAAGGTATCACGGATTCACATACCATTTAAAGATAATGTATGCTTTGGTTATCTATTACTGTGTAACAAACCACCCCAAACCTTGGTGGCTTAGAGCAATAATAACCATTTATTATCACTCAAAATTCTGTAGGTAGACTGGGTTCAGTAAGGTGGTTCCTCTGCTGCATATGGTATCAACTGCCCCTACGGTGGTCCAGAGGCTTGAATCCATTGGAGTTGTAAGAGCACTTACTCAGATAGTTCACACATAGTGATGGCTGTCAGCTTGGGGCTCACCTGGGATTTTGAGTGGAGTGCATTGGTTCTCCTCCACATGGTCTCTCCTTATAGCCTGGGTTTCCTACAGAATGACATATGAAATCTATGGAAAATGTATGAAATAGAAGCTATCATACATTTACACATTGCCATTTTCTACTGCATTCTATCAGAGCAAATCACAGAGCTAACATAAATTCAAGTGGAGAGGAAATATACTCAACTATAGTCAATATACTCTTACGTCAAAGAGTTTGTGGCCATTTTTAGTGAATCAAGCAGTACACAAATGAGATTTAAAAAAAGTGGTAGGTAACATGCAGCTCAGAGGGCATTTCCCCCCTCCTATGTACCTTAGATTTCAGATATTTAAGAAACACTGTTCAGGCCATATAGAATAGGTTTGATTTTCACCATTGCCTGCTGTTTGTAAGCCTTGATGTAGGGAAATGTTGGGAGATATAAACTATATAGGTAATCTTGAAATTGTTAAGAACAGAAAAAATATTTTGAATGCATTCTGATAGAAATATATGAAGAAAATGAAGTAAAATTTGGTTTGATAAAATACTGAGGACTTTTTTTCTATGTTCATGAAATAAACCAGTGGCCTACAAGTAGGATATGCAAAATGATCCATGATGGAGACAATGAAAAATATTAGACTTAACATTAATATGTATTATTCCATTCTTCCTTGAAGTACTATTTTGGTCTATGTATTGTTTTGCAAGGTCTTTTCAAGTAGTATAGTCCTATGCATAATTTATAAATTATATGTATGTGTTTTGCAAAATGTGTGCCCCCAATTTTTGTACTGATAGTTGTGTGTGATATGATTATTAGCGATGTAGAATATTGGTCTAAAAAATGAAGACAACCAGTGTAACATCACATAATTAAGCATGTTGCCAACTGGTGGTATAAAATGTCCTGGTGCATGGGTATAGTTAATGCTAAAGTTTAGACCCAGTATATGACAAAAACAAAAAGATAATCTTTTCCCCCCACCTTTGGAAAAAGAAAAAGATTGTATTCATCACTGTTTAAAGGGAAAAATTATAATTTCGAGGATAAATGATCAAATTTTATTGTCTGGAAAAAAACAGTGTCTATTAACTTAGAACATATTCCCCTTATCTGGAAGACCAATGTGGCTATATTTGCATGTGGTGATTACTAAAACACTCATCATTATATGTGAGCCTGTAGCTAAATGTCCAGAAAAAACTCCTTGATTACTAAAATTGATTTATTAAGCACTTGATTGTCTAGAACATTATTCTGAGTCATAATTTTATTAGCAGTTATTTTTTTCTCTATATCAAACTCCTTATGAGCATGTACCCTTTTCTCTTGTAGAACTCTTGCCCCCACATGTCGTCTTCAAATTTCTTCCTGTTTCCCTCTGTTTTGGGTGCTGGAGCTCTTCATGATGTTGCTGCATGTGCTGTTGATGCTCCTTATTTCTTTGGGAGCACAGTATTTCTTTTTTATCCCATCTTTATTCCTTGTATAACTTCAGAAAAGTCACTTGGTGTTTTGTCTTTAGTCTCCTCATCTGGAAAAAGTCAAGATTGGAAAAGGAAATTTCTAAGAACTTTCTTAAATCTAGCAATACAAGATTTGTCTCCCAAGATCTCTCTTTTAATAAGTACCACTAAGAAATCAAAGAGATCCTGACTTAGGCAAATTTTACTTATACAAACTGTTTTGAGAAGTAACCATGAGTAAAGAGCTATTTCCTAGAGAGATGGGTAGTTACTGGGCAGTCTACAAAAGGGGAAACACCAGTGTACATATGGCTTGTGTTAGGTATAGGTGAGGGGAAATGGTATTGCTGATAAAAGTAGTACAAGCACTGATTTGGGGAAGGGAAATAATATTGTGGCTTGGAATTGGAGCAGAAGTCAGTGGCTTGAAAAATCTATACCATGTGTTCAGTTGATTGGGTTTATATTAAATAATCAATAAAACAGGGTTAAAAAATAGAGCCAGGAATGAGGGTAAGGTTGATAAATAAATGTTGGATGTCTGTGTAGGTTTGGGTCCATCAAGAAGCAGATGCCAAAGTAGGATTAAATTGCAGGACATTTATTAGGGGAAACCTCTGAAGGATAGATGGGAAGGGGAAGTTAAAGGAGGAAGGGGAGACTTCACACAACTATGCAGGTCTGACACTTGAGAAGGAAGGGGTGAAGAAGAAGACAGGGCAGGAAGAGTCTCAGTTTGGAGGCAGTTCTAAGAAAGTTTTGGCCAGGTTGATGATGACTCCTCTAGCCAAAGACATTTGTTAAAATAATCCTGTGTTTTATAAGATGGATATACATTACTATTCTCATTATGCTCAGCCATTTACTGGGAACACCCCACCGGAAGTGGGGCCTTGCCATGAATGTAGGGATGAATCCAGAAAGGCAGTTGCTGGGGTTGTCCATCACTTAGACTCTCACAGCAGGTGATCTGAATGGCACATTTTTGAGGCTGCCATAGTGTCCAGTGGACCCCCAATATGACTGCCATACGTAAACTGGGTTGAATAATATAGAACATACTCCTTTGTGATAGATTCTACATAATAGATTTTTCTGAGCTCTTGGGGAAAATAAGATAATGATAAATGCTGTGTTTTGACTTTATTCTATGAACTAGCCCCATGCTGGGAGGTTTACATGCACTATCTCGTTTACATTATATAAGAATGCAATGAGATAGCTACTGTTATTTTAAGACTTATTTTACAGGGGCGCCTGGGTGGCTCAGTCGTTAAGCGTCTGCCTTCGGCTCAGGTCATGATCTCAGGGTCCTGGGATGGAGCCCCGCATCGGGCTCCCCGCTCGGCGGGAGGCCTGCTTCTCCCTCTCCTACTCCCCCTGCTTGTGTTCCCTCTCTCTCTGTGTCTCTCTCTGTCAAATAAATAAATAAAATATTAAAAAAAAAAAAAAGAAGACTTATTTTACAGATAAGAAAATTCTCTTTTTGAGATTATCATTCTTACACAAGGTTGAACATGTAAATGGCATAATTTTTAACCACCATCACAAACAATTTTTTAATACTACTAGATCCCAATTCAACCTAGGAATTATGAATCTCAGAATTTTTCTTCTCTTTCTTCTTCTTTTTTTTTTTTAGAGAGCACATGCATATGCACAAGGGGGGAGGGGCAGAGGGAGAGAGAGAGAGAATCCCAAGCAGTCTCCAGTCACAGCATGGAGCCCGATGAGGTACTTGATCCCACGACCCTGAGATCATGACTTGACCTGAAATCACAAGTCAGACACCTAACTGACTGGGCCACCCAGGTGCCACTCACTTAGAATTTATCACAAAGAATTTGACCTGTTGTGAGGCTATCACACTGTCATGATTTTCATTACTGTCCAAGAAAATCATTATTTTGTATTGCAGTTCCCCAATATTTTCTCTGCTAGTTTTTATTTTCATATTTCTCTTCCAAATCATATTCTAGTCCTTCCTCCTAAGATATACCTTTTTATGTTTTCCTCACTATATTTCTCACTATGTATTTCCTCACTATATATTTATATGAGGCTTTTGATAGATGTCTGTGGTACATGAGAAGGAAGGGAAACAAGGCAACAATGCTCATAATATTGTAATGTAACAGGAGCATCATTTCCTAAAACATCCTTGAAATAGCTCAAAGTTTAAATGACTACTATATTTTAAGTTTCTTGAGGGCTAGGACAATGTCTTATGAAGACTAACCCTGAGGAAAGACCCTTGTCCAATGCATGAGTTCAATCAGTAGTTCTTTAATGAAAAAAAAAAGAATTAAGAACTTGTTTCCCTATGTTCTTTAATAAAAATAGCTAATAATTTTTGAGTATTCTGTACTAAGTGCTTTTCTAAATGTTTAACATGCATATATTAACTCATTTAATCCTTACCAAACTATATGAGCTTAATAATTATCCTCATTTTAAAGATGTGTGAACTGAGACACAGAAATGTGAGTTAATTTGCCCAAAGTTATATTGTCCAAGCTAGAGGGGCCAGAGCCAGGATTTGAAGCCAGGTGGTCTGGCTCTGGGGTCCATTCACTGCTTTGATAGAGTCTCTCTACTTAGTAAAGACTAATTACTTAGTAAGGAAGTGATACACTGTAATAAATAGTGACCAAGTAATTATTCAGTAGTTCTGGTGCAATAATAACTGAGGTGAAAGAGTTTGTCAGAATTGTTTTTGCTCTCCTGTTGGCATGGTCATATAAGGATTTCAGTTTGAAAGAACATTTATTCACTTATTTTCCCTTCCTTTGTTTGCAGCAAATGTAAAAGAGTGAACAGAGAGGCAGTGGAGCAAGTATGTTCACTGTGACTCAGCTTTGTCCAGGCAAAAGGCTGCTGGTCATGTGCTATTATTCTACTGGTTCCATTTGGAGCAAGAGTACACTTTACAGCTTCTTCCTTCAGGGCTCCCACCATTGCCTGGGGCCCAAGGAGAAGTTTGGCAAGAGGATTTGTGCAGGCAGAACCTTCATTTGTGAGTGAAAATCACTTAATGTCAAATTGAGGAGAAGAGATTGTTGGTCACTTTGAGGAATGAAGCTCAGTCACTAGTTGTATTGAGCAGGGGCTAGGTGTACATCTTTTATGTAAGGTGGAACACAGCCAAGCTTATCCACTGATGTATTATTTGTGTCTGCTTTTGCACTATACCAGTGAAGTTGACTGGTTTTGACAGAGATATTGTGGCTCATAAAGCCCTAAATATTTACTATGTGGCCCTTAATAGAAAAGTTTGTTGGTCCCTGGTCTTGAGCATGAAAGTTCAATCCACGGCTCTGGAGCTAAATTGTCAGTGTTGAGATTCTAGCTCTGTCACCCACTAGCCATGGGGCATTGGACATGGCATTTAACCTTTCATCATCATAGTTTCCCACTTTTATAATTTGAGATGATAATATTTACCTCTGAAGTCTTCTCCAAATTAAGTATATTGGGGCATGTTAATCCTTTAATATAATGGGTGTTGCAGAGTGAATACTCAGTAAATGTAAGCTGTAATTATTTTTATCATCATTATTCTTACTTTACCATTATTAAGCCTTAAATTCTTTCTTTGCTTAGCCCAATCCATGATCCTTATAGCTAGGGGAAAAATTAAAGCAGCTCCCTTTTGAATTAGACTTTGTATTGGGATCAAATATTAATATTTATTCCAGGGAATGCAAACTACATTTCATGGCTGCCTGGGCTGTCACCTGTCTCTCTACTCCCATGGAGAACCCAGAGTGCAAATTTCCCAACCAGCATAAATTATTTTTCAGTATGTTTGTAAGCTTCTTATAGTTACTTCCTTAGAATGAATGAATTGATAGATCAGTTATCATAAGAATGGCCATGGTGGTTTCTGTGATTTCCTCCTCTCTAGAGAGGAGTGATATATTTACAAATGGGGTAGATGACACAAGAAACAAGGAGAGCTGTGAGGGATGTGTGGTCTGATGTACCAGCAAGTGAAAGGAAATTCAGCCCCTATGGTTCTTTAGGGGGTCAAAGAGTAAGCTGCCGACACAGTGGTTCTGCTGAGCTGTCTGTGGCTTTCAGCGAAGCTGCTAATGGAATAATGATAATTCCTGACATAAAGCAGAAGGTGTTCTATTTTTAGGCAAGAGGAGCTATGCACCAGTGATGATCCAGATGCATTCTTATCTTAGAGGATACTGAAAAATGCCCACACTGTTTTCTTTCCTACCACCCTGTTGCCATATGTAAGATGATGATCTTCTGGAGAGGAGCCATGCAGAAAGAGTCCTAATAATGCTACCATTTAACAAGCATTTACTATGTACCCAGAACTATGCAAAGCTTATTATCACAGTGAATCCCGACAACAATCCAATAAGGAGACATTAATATTGTTCCCATTTTACAGATGAAATTGCCACTTAGAGGAGTTAAATACCTTTCTGGGTGTGAATAGCAGAACTGGTTTCAAGTCCATTTCTGGCTGACTTCAAATTCCAAGCACAATTGGAAAAGGAAAATGGGATATAATTAGTTTAAGATCTTAGCTCTTAAATAAAATTAGAGAAACAATTCCCTAGCCTTTCAATAATTTCAAGGCATATTGCTCTCTAGCCCATGGACTGAAAATGAATAAAGCAGTAAGTTTAGATTGTGATGATATTCTATGTCAGTGGAAAAATTCAGCCAACAAGGGGACAGAATCTAAAGTTAGACTTATGAATAGTGAAAGGAGTTAGGATATGATATTCTAAGGAAATAGAAATAGTGGGATCAGGGCAACAGTTACCTTCAAGGAGAATTGGTGGGTAGATCACAGATGTGGGTTATGCAAGAGTAGGTACTATTTGGGAAGGCATCTACAAGGGAGTCAGGCAGCAGTTCAAAGAAACTCAGCACTGGGATGGGTATGTTTGGGTCAGGTATCCTATATGAGGATTTTGGTAAAAGATTGACAAGTCCCTGTACAAGGAGACTAGATTCATGGAAAGTTTTTCAGGACAAAATATTGACTACAATCTCAGTTATCAGACTAAAGATTCAACTACTCAGATTATAAAAAGAAATAAGAAACAGTCCAGCAAAAATTTGAAAACAAAATCTCTCAACAGTTGTATGTTAACCACCTACTGTGTTCCAGGAACTGGGGACCAGAATATTAGGCCATATTTCTAAAATTTTGGTTTCAGAATCTGGAAAGGAAGATCAGTGAACTTAGGACAAATGAATAAAGCTTCAGATACGTTTCTACTTAGTAGTTTTAGATAGTATATGGGTTTGGCTCCACTTGAAGTAAGTATCTAAATGGAAGTGACTCATAGGACATGGCAGCGTTTAAATCTTAGAACTGCACATGTCGTTTATTCATCATTTACTCTTCATTCACTCATTTCTTTGAGAAAAATTATTGAGTTCCTGTATATATGAGGCTGGGGATCCAAGGTGAAATATGATTTTGTTCTCTCCTTGAAGAGCCTAAAGTACAAGGCAGAGGTTCTCAGATGTTGATATATATAAAAATGACCTATAGCACAAGTTAAGAATTCAGATGGAGGTACCCACTCTGAGATGTGGATTAAGTGCATCAAGGTAAGTAGACTGGAACTGTACATTTCATCAAGCACCACAGGGGATGCTGATCAATCTAGCTTGAAGCCAATGTCTGGAGAATTCTGATTTAGATATATAGGAGAGTCTCTGGTGAGACTTTTTCCATGTGAACTGTCAAATTTCAGTGCAAAAGAGGAAAAAATCTAACATTTTGACCTGCATTGAAATAAAATGTTATTTAGGGAGAAAGCAAATTATTCATTCCTAAATGTGTTCAATTAAGCGTAGGTAATCACCTAAATTTGGTATAGGAAGCTGAACCCCATGTGTTTTAAAACATTCTCAACACTGGTATGTGTACTTCTGTGACATCAAGGTTTAACTCACCCCAAATTTTATACTTAAGTAAAAATGATTTTTCTATTTATTTTAGTCAAGACCTTGGTTTTGGTTGATAGCTTAGTGTTAATTTTGTCCATTTCTTTTCCTTTTTGTATTCCCCCCTCCCTCTGCCCTTCTTCCTTCCTTCCTCCCCTCTCTCCCTCTCTTCCTTCCTTTCCCTGCCCTTGAGTTACTTACCACTTCCTTACTACTATTGTTTCAATACTTCTGAGAAATTTGTAGCCAAGATTTTTAAATACAGTCAAATAATATTACTTGAATATAAACTAATTTTGAAAGACATGAGACAGCTTAAATGGAAGCATTATTCAGTTTTATTCAAATTCTTGGGATCACCTTTAACTATCTCAAAATCTCTGAAGAGAGGGTAAACTTGATATTAGTGTTTCTCTATCACAGGTGAGTTAGAGATAGATGAAGGATAAGTACTTGTACAATGTCTCATGTGGTGTTTCAATTATCTGTGGATGTATAACAGACCATCAAACAAAGCCCCAAAATTCAGTGGCTTAAGAAAACCTAATTTATTATTTCTCATGATACTGCAGGTTGAATTGGTAATTTTTCTGCAGATCTCATGCAACCATAGTTACCTGATGGGTCAGATGGGAGGACTGGAATAGCCCAGATGACCAATCTCTTTTTATCCTCATTATTTTTCATCTTGCTCTTTCTCATAACATGGTGGTCTCAGGTTATGATAGGAAAAAATCTATGATGCCCATTGAAGCCTTGGCTTAGAATGGCTTTCTTCATATTCTTTTGGTCAAAGCTAATCACCAGGCCAGCCCAGATGGAAGAGGTAAAAAAAGTAGACTCCACATACTGATGAAAGAAATGACAAAGTTGTGTTGCAAAGCGGCTTTTATAGTAGGAATGGGGAAATATATTTTATAACTTATCACATTTTACTAGTAAATTTGATAAATTTCTGGCTCTCTGGCCACAAAGTATTCACATTTCCCCCACATAAAGAAAAAGACTCCACCTCATTGCAGTATCCACAGTTTCTCATTCCAATTGCAGCATCAAACTTGAAGGTCTTACGTTGTCAGGTTCTCCTATTTGTGGGAAAGAACATATTTTTAGATTAGTTTAGGGGTCATCTCCTGCTTTCTGAGAGTAATTCTTTGGTCCTCTTTTCTTTTCTTCCATTAACTCTGACCTCTAGCTGCTGGCTGTGCCCACTGAGATGTAATTAATATTCCATGTTTATAGCTAGGTGGCTTAATTATCCTGTTTTCTGCTTATAGCATTTGGGGAACTACAAGCCTCTTTTCATTTTGAACTATCTCTTCTAGTCTGAGTTGGTAAATCACCTATAACAAATTTTGTGGGGCTTTATAAATCTGATTGAGGTTAACATTATGTCCCCAAAAGTTATATCCATAATTCTTTGTGTGACAGACATCTCTCTACCTTAAGATGCATATGTGACTGCTATGGAACCACAGCTTTAAGATTCCAAGAATGTCTAGTAGCTACCACCTTAAATCTTTCTGCAGCCTTAATAAGGGTTCTTAGAATCACACTCTTGCTTTGATTTCTACCCGAGATCATTTCTTACTTTGAGAGAGTTTGGTCTCTATTTCTAGAGACCAGAAAATAGGGAATAGTCTTATTTTCCAACCCAGAAAGGCTTGGATTTTTTTATATTTCTTTTAAATTCTGTTCTTAAAGGGGGAATTCCTTTTTTTTTGGTTCATCATTCTCGTATCATAATTTCTAATGGTCAGCTTAAAAATAAAATCCAATTGATGTATTTAACATTCTTCTCTGAAACTTTAGCCAGATCCATAAATCCATTAGTTGCATTTTGTGACCATCCCAACTGACAGATTTTCTAAATTTACAACATAATACAGGTTTCCCTTGTCCTAGTCTCCAAGAACAGTTTCTTCAGGTACATCAGGTATATTTCCACTAAATCTTTTCTTGCTTCTTGTCTTGTCTCTGCTTATTGCCTTGTCCAAGAACCAATGCCACATGATTTAGATTTTAGTTATGGGGACACCCCATTTCTGATACCAATTTTTTTAGGTGGCATAACCAGCAACCTAAACATGTTAGGTTCAAACAACAATAATTTATTATTTCTCATGATTCTGTGTGATAACTGGGCAGTTCTGCTGGTTTTTCTTGACATCTATCAGGCAACTTCAATATGCTGGTGAATCAGCCAGAATTGTCAAAATATCTGGACCTTTCTCTCGTCATCACATCTTTTAACCCAGGCCTTCTCACAGCATAGTGACATCAAGATTTCAAGGGAATAAGTGCAGAAATATTAAGACCTCTTTAAGCGTCAGCTTGAAACTCACAGTATACCACTGCTGCTACATGTATTGGTCAAAGCAAATTACAAGATCAGTAGAGATTCAAGGGGTGAAAAAATTGATGTTCTCTCTCTCTGGGAGGAGTGGCAATATCACAATGCAGAAGCGAAAGTATACAGAATGGGAGGAATTATAGCCACGTGTCATCCATCACACACAGGTAATGACAGCTTCAAACAGAACTCAGGTGCATTGATTTCCAATATAAAAAGTGCCCAGTAATGTGTAAGAAATGTTTTTAAATGTCGTTCTTTAACACTTTTTGCTTCCTCTACATACTTCACAAAATATTTTTTGCAGGAAATAGGCTGATTTGTCTACATGTTATATAATTTAAAACCTGTAAGTAAACATGCTTCAAGTGTTACAGATTTTTCACTATAGAAGGTGGCAGAAATGATATCGGAAATTCAGCAATGGGATTAAAGCAATTACAATTATGGGATGATTTTTTCTTTTTGAGTTGACATTTGAAACTTTCTGAGATAATGTAAAAATAATGGCAACAATGGTTTGTGGTGCAGAAATGAATATTCTAGGAAGTATAAATCAGTTTTGAGATGCAGAAATTGAGATGTAAATTTAGTTAACTAATGAGTTATTAATAGGGAAGCCCTTTTAGTGATAGCACATATGGATAACTCTGAGCAACAGGCATGTCCTTAAGGGAGTTTAGACATCTGGAATTTTAGGGGGACTTACCTCAACATGACTGATGAAGGCAATGACAAGTTTATTTAAGCAATTAAAATATTAAGAAATTTTTTAATCTTACCTTTTGAAGTATATCTTCTGGTTACTTAGTATTGCTTCTCTCTGGCCTTGCTTGGAGAAAAACGACTTTTCCCTCTCCTTGAATTTGGCTATCAACTCTGTCTATTCCATGTGATGATTGATGGCTAAATTTGGCAGACAGTGGAATAGGAAGGACAGGCAGGAACCAGACTGAGAAATAGACACCTGTTGTGAAGGTGCTGTAGCTGCACAGTTAGGAAGAGTTCAGAGGGTAGAATACATGCTCTCCAGAATAATAAGAACATGTGGTTTGAGGCCCTTGGTAGATGTCAGTGGGGCACAGTCAAGGTCTATTGAAGTACAGGGTACCACAGTAAGGATGTGGTGATGAAAGCAGGAAGAAAGTTGGCAAGAGGCAGGTGTGAGAACATGTAGCATGACCCTGTATGTTGGAAGAGCTGGAGGTGATAATATAGAAGAATTGGATAGGTCAATATTTACGAAGACAGTATTCTGGTCAAATCATTGGCTTTAGATTACACAGATCTAGATGTAAATCTCAGCCCTCCATGTATTAGCTCTTCAAACTTAGGCAGGTTATTTGTTTTCTCCTTAGTTTTTTAATCTAAAAATAATTGGGAATAAAAATGGTTATAATTTGTGAGGATTAAAGGAAGATTATTTGTATTAAGCACATACCAAGTGTCTAACATAAATATTACTCCTCATACTACTACTAATTGCAACAATATTAAGGGTGAAGTTCAGGCTTAGAGAGAAAGATGGGGGAAAAATTCTCAAAATGTGGTTCAAGATTGAGACTTTGGTCAAAAATAAGAGAGAAGTTTGTTTCCTAGGGCTAGGGTAGTAGGTCACAGGGGAAAGAAAGCAAAAGTGACTTACTGATAAGTCATCCAAGTTACTGAATTTGGCTCAGCTTCCCTTACCTGTAGACCTAATAGACTTCAGAGCAGGTTCCCAAGGGAACTTGTGGAGGTGAAGAATGGGAGGAAGAAATCAAGAGGAGACACCAATGACACAAGATGCGGTGGCCAGTGTTAGGGAGCCAGTCAAACATCACACTAAAGAAAAAGCCTTCTGCTGGTCTGTCTTGTTTGTATGCTAGGACCCTTCACAGGCATGCTGGTACATTTTTACAGGCACCTCAGTTATCTAGTAGAACAGATCCTTCTAACTCCTTTCCTCGACTCCATTCTGTAAGCTGTGAAAAAAGATGCTGGCTGGGGAACACCAACAGGAGTCTCTCATCCAACTATACAACCTACCAACCTCTTTGCTCTGTTCCCACTTGTGGGCAGGGATTTCATTCTACAAGTACACCTGGGCTCAGAGGCCCAGTCTGTTAACCCTGTCTAGCTGTACAAATTGGATAATAGGTACAAATGGACCAGCAGAAAATCACTTCTAGGAAGAAACACAGGTTGGTTGTTGTTTTCCTGCTGGCACCAAAAACTATTGAAGAAGATGGGCTGTGCTTTTCTTTGGAGTTATGATTTGGTGGATTGCCATTTTGGAATCATCATCATGTTGATTTCTAACACTTTGTATCCTAGATTGCAAGTTTGCCACTGCATGGCAGGTTTCTCACCTTAAATTCAGTGTGTGTCTTGGAGCTTGTCAGTGTATACTCATCATGAAAATTAGATCTTTCATTTTTAGAGTGAATTATATTTCTTATAGAAAGCAAAAAGAAATTATTCCAAAAGGAAAAAAAAAAGATTAAATTCTCCTATAACTACATTTTGATATAATTCTCTACTAAGCATTGAAAGATGGTCCGTATGAGCATTATAACTGTGTGCACCATGAAGTACCTTGTGGGCATGTCTTAAATGTTTCAGTGTACAGTTTGTCCTAATGTACGTCTCCCATCCCCTATCAACTTTTCTGTGCTTTATTTTCCTAGTAGTTACACACTGTATAATAATTTGTATTAGTTTTTTTTTTTTACTATTTGTCTATTAGTCACAACCACCTTGCCACACCGATAGACTGTAAAGAATGTTTTTTCCCATGTTTCTCCCCAAGTCTAAGCTTCCCCTTAATTATTGTTGGTTTTGGTGGTAATGTGAGTAGTAGTAATAGTAAAATGTGTCAGGTACTTTATTGTGTGCTTTATGCACATATCTCATTTAATCCTTACAACAAAAACTCAAAGTAGCTATTTATACCTTCACTTCTCTACAAATGAAAAACAAAACAAAAACAAACAAAAAACTAAGGCTCCAGAGTAGGTCATTTGCTTTGTTCCTGGAGTATCACCAATGCCAAGAAATATACTCGGCATATGGTAGTAGGTCCTCAGTAAATTTTTGTGAAAAGAATGCATAAAGAAGGTGGAAAATAAGAAGTCATCTTCAGACACTCACACTACAAAAAGAAGAGGTTAATAGAAAAGGGAAAGTATCAGTTATAAACACAGTTGCCTTTTAAAGATAGTAGGCTATATTATTTAAAAGATCCTTTGTTCAGGTGAGTGCTTTGCTAGCTGGCTGAGTTATTTGGTATTTGCTATGTGAGCCCTTCAGGATGACCCTCAAATCAGACCCAAGAAATCAGAACCAAAAAGGAACTTGAGAATGCAAACTCCCTGGAAATTTCAATTCCCTCCAAGAAATACTCTAAGGAAACCAATCTAGTTTCAATCTTAATGAGGTGGAAGACATGAGCTAAAGTTAGTGTTACATGTACCTGGCACAAAAAAGGCCTCCTGCTTTCTTAAAAACTAAAGACAACAAAAAACAACATATGAAATATGTATTCAACATAGTTTAAAGGGGTAATGTAGTTTTTCTTTAATTGAAAATGAAAAAAATTAAAAATTAAAATTTAGAATAAGGAGCTGAAATTGCATATATGTAAATATTAAAGAAGGCTCTAATTTCAAAAGATGTTAATGAAGGCAAGGCATTAGGAATGGTAAAGAAGTAAAGAAATTATTCTGTTTTCATAGATGATTATCCTCCTCCTCAGATGCTATATGGTTTCCTTTTTAAATCTTTGTTAAAGTATGGATTGGGACAGAATTAAGACAAACCAAAAAGGCGAATAGTAAGTTGTGGAAGCAAATGGCATAGTACTATCAGTGCTTTTAGGGGGGACACTTAGATGAAGTAGTCACCTCTCAATATATTTCTTCATTTGGTTGATCTGGGGACACCACTGTAGGCCCATGGTTGCCAATTGGATTTATAATTTCCTGCATGCCTGGCATATTTTAAATGCTCAATAATTGGTAGCAATTTTTAATGATACTGCTTTTTGGTTTGTGAACTTCTCAACCTATAAAGTCCAATTCAAAGATTATTTTTTCTTTGAAACATTCTCAACTTCCCTTTCTTCCTCTCTGGCAGGAATAATCTTTCCCCCTTTTATTGTGCTCTGATAGTACAATACACAATTCTCCTGTGGCCCTAAACAATTTCTATTGTGAGTATTACATGCACATTTGTCTTCTCTGTTGCATTGTGTGCTCTTTAAATGCCAGGCATACACCTTATTCATCTCTGCCATGTGCAGATAGTTGGCAAATGTTTAATAAGTGAAAGGAAAAAGAAACAATGAATGAGTGAATGAATGAAAGAATGGGGTGACCCTGAGTGATGGTCCTATAACAATCCCGGTTTACTGAAAAGAAAAGTGGCAATGAGGGATGTTAAAATGGTCATACTTTTAGCTAAAATTTACGGAATACCTATCATGCACCAGCTCTGATGGTTACTTTCCATGCATTACCATCATCCCTGCAATACCCATTCCAAGTAGATGGTATTAGCTCCATTTCATATTCAACTTGTTAGCAACCATGAAAGATATTTATTGTCATTTTGCAGATGAGTAAGTAAAGGCTCATAAAGATCACAGACATGACTAAAGTTATATAGCTAGTAATTGTCAGGGATAGGATTTTACCCAGTCAAGCCAGCTACAAAAGAGCAGTTAAAAACAAATGGGACTAGAACCTAGACTCTGACATTAAGTCCAGTATTTCAATTTATCTCTCATTCTCATTTTTAAAATATTTTTTTAAAGATTTTATTTATTTGACAGAGAGAGACACAGCGAGAGAGGGAACACAAGCAGGGAGAGTGGGAGAGGGAGAAGCAGGCTTCCTGCGGAGCAGGGAGCCCAATGCGGGGCTCGATCCCAGGACCCTGGGATCATGACCTGAGCTGAAGGCAGATGCTTAATGACTGAGGCACTCAGGCATCCCTAAAATAAATATTTTTAAGTAATCTCTACACCCAATGTGGAGCTTGAACTCACAACCATGAGATCAAGAGTCTCATGTTCCAAAGACTCAGGTTACAGTAGGGAGGGGGGTGTGGGGGATGGGGTAACCAGGTGACAGTATTAAGGAGGGCACATGTTGTGATGAGGACTGGGTGTTCTACGCAACTAATGAATCATTGAACACCACATCAAAAACTAATGATGTACTATATGCTGGCTAACTGAACATAAAAAAATAAAAAAACAAAACAAAAAAAACAAAGACTGAGCCAGTAAGGTGCCCCTCATTCTCATTTTTGCATCTCAAAACTTTTAATGAAGGGTTTAATAATCCCAAAGATAATCGTGTATAGATAGGTCAGGTATTCATATACATTGTGAAATTTGAGAGTAAATAAAAATCTACCTTGCTCTTTATTATCTGCCTCATCAATTTGCTAATGTATCTGTAACTCCCAGCATCACAGAAGATGTTGTTTCCCAAAGTGGGTTCTGTGGGCTATTAATATGTGTTTTGTGTTCAAATAGTCCAGAGATTTGGGATTAAATACAGTTGTTTTTTAAGTATCTTGTGCAGGACTCCTTTGATATGCTAATGTACATTGTGAATTCATAACAGGTGGATAAGATATAGAGCAATACTCAAATTCAAATATGGACACCACCCCCCTTCCTTTTTAATGTTTTTCTAAGTATCACAAAAGAGTTTTGTTCTGTAAAAGACACTTCTGAAAAGTGCTTGTTTAAGGAACCATCCCTCTAGAAACCTCTCAAAAATGTCAACGGTATTAGTTGGGACAGTTTGCACACAGACCCATGAGCTTTTACCAAGTTGTAGCAGAAAAGGACTGTTTTCTACCATGCAGTTCTAAGTGGAAACTGGACTATTTAGGAGCCGGATCTGTATCATCACCCGAGTTCTGTACATTAAGAGGAATTGTTCAAGTTATTTTTCTCTGTGTAAGCTCCAGTTTCCTCTTCAATAGGGTGAATAATGTAAAAACTACCTCACGTGAATGTTGTGACTAAATAATAAGAAAAATAAAACTATTAAAAGAGCAACACTTACTTTGTCCCTATTACTGTCAGGCACAAGTTTAGGTGTTTCATACATTATCTTTTTTAATCTTTGTGGCAACCATGAGAAAGGGTTATTATTATCCTCATTTTGTAGATGAGCAGAATGTGACTCAAAATTGTTATGCAGGTTTCTCAAGATCACACAGCTAGCAGGTGAAGGAACTGAATTTCAAATCCAGTACATCTGATTCTTTTACCTATGGTTTTCTAACTTTAAATTTCAAATGTGATTATTACTATGATAAATAACAATTATGAGGATAACAAGCATTTTTTTTTACTCATTTTTCTTTTTTCTTTTTTTTATTATGTTAGTCACCATACAGTACATCATTAGTTTTTGATGTAGTGTTCCATGATTCATTGTTTGCGTGTAACACCCAGTGCTCCATGCAGTACGTGCCCTCCTTAATACCCATCACCGGGCTAACCCATAGTCCCATCCCCCTTCCCTCTAAAACCCTCAGTTTGTTTCTCAGAGTCCAGAGTCTCTCATAGTTCATCTCCCCCTCCGATTTCCCCCCCTTCATTTTTCCCTTCCTTCTCCTAATGTCCTCCATGCTATTCCTTATGTTCTACAAATAAGTGAAACCATATGATAATTGACTTTCTCTGTTTGATTTATTTCACTTAGCATTATCTTCTCCAGTCCCATCCATGTTGATGCAAAAGTTGGGTATTCATCCTTTCTGATGGCTGAGTAATATTCCATTGTAAATATGGACCACATCTTCTTTATCCATTCGTCTATTGAAGGGCATCAGATCTTTCCACAGTTTGGCTATTGTGGACATTGCTGCTATGAACACTGGGGTGCATATGGTCCTTCTTTTCACTACATCTGTATCTTTGGAGTAAATACCCAGTAGTGCAATTGCTGGGTCATAGGGTAACTCTATTTTTAATTTTTTGAGGAACCAGATAACAAGCTTTTAATACTCCCAGTGCCAGGCACTGGTCTAAGTAGGCTATGTGTACTATTTAATCATCAAAATAATCTTATTTATGTAAATGTGCTTTGTAGATTTTATGTTATATAATTGTAGTTTTATTATTATTATTACTATCCTGAATAATAAATAAATCCTTATGTATTAGTTTCATGATTCTGTTTTTCTATTTTTTTAAAAAATTTAATGTAAACAATTTTATAGACTATGAAAGCTGAATGAGATGTTAGGGGTTACTTAATATTATTGCTCTTCTTTTTGAGACTATCTCTTAATTTCTAATCTGCTATGGGCCTGGTACTTGGATTGGATTGTTTATGATTCTGGACTTCGGTCAAACTATTTGGGAAGTACAGCTTCAAAAGATATATTTAGCAGCAAACAATTATCAGACATTACCAAAATCTAGAAAGTAAGTTTTAACTAGAAATTAGACAGGCATCTTTTTTTTGTGCATATTTGCCCAGGATTTAGCAGACAGGACTCACTACTGCCAAAAGGCTCATTCTTGGTAGCAAACACCCAATTATAAAACTTGATGTTGGAGGAAGTCATTAAAAGGACATAACCACCATTGACCCACAGGCTGGACCTGGGCAATTAGAAGCTCCTTTCCGCCTCCCCTGTCCTTGGAATATACATTCTGCTCACCATTCTCATACTATGAGCCACTTTCAAGGATGTGGCTTTGAGAGAGCAGTGCAGTGTTAAGGCCATCTGGATAGTGTGCATGACTGAACCCTGTCAGGTCCTCTATATTAACTTTTAAGAGTCTGGCAGGTGAATGTGGAGATCTACATATCTTGAGTTCCTTTGCTTATTAAATCTGCCACCTACCAATCTGGAGTGGTCTGCTTCTTTCTTAGGTCTCTCCTTGCCTTCTGTGTATTGAGGCTGGTTTCACATGGGAACTCTCAAGTTTGGGAACCAACACTTAGAGATGCCTTTGTGGCACAATGAAAAGCACATGGATCTAGGTGTCAAGAAAACTGTGTTCTAAGCCACATTCTGCTATTGGCTTGCTCTGTAGCTTTGTTTTTAATGAGACAGTTATTCATTTATGCCATACATATTTATTGAGCAGTTACTAAGTGTTAGGTGCTATGCTACATAGTGAGGATAAAATAGGAGCAAAAATTGGAACAGTTCCTAACCTCAAAAAGCCAACCTGATAAGGCTGATTTAGGACACATAGCACCCATAGATAGTGTGTTTTGCACATGGCATAAGCTTGGTACACTGCATTTTCTTTTTCTTGGTTCCTTGGACCAGTAACTTCAGTTTTCTTGTTGTCATTTTTTCATCTGTGAAGTGAAGGTGACAGAATGGGGAAAGTGAAATGATGGAGAGGATGATTTCCAAGATTCTTTCTGGTTCCAAACTTCAAAGATTCATTATTTTCAGGATAATAATGGTGCTGATCCAAAATTCAATGTGTTTGTGATGGATGTTGTTTGGCAATAAGAAAGTGATAAGTTACTCTTCTGTTTATTTTTCCTTTCACTGTTATAATTTAATACCATGAATCATAAATCCAACCAATATGCAATCCAGTTTACTAACATAGCTTGTGAGAATCTAGACTATGAGACTTGAATGCAAAATGAAACATCCCTGAAAAAATGAAATCCACCTCCTCCTGCCTTTTGCAAGTTCCTATACTTAAGCTGCGTCCAGCCTTTATCACTGGTAAGAGGTGAATTTCACTCTCTGTTGATAAGTAGTCTTATTTAAAAAGCATTACCTTTTTTGACGATAAACTTTTGTACATAAATTCTATGAAGTTTATCATACCAGCTGCAACAGGAATGCAAGTCAGAGTTGCAAATTTTCTTTCCTTGAATATGATCAGAATTCAAGTGTCCTCATCTGGGACAAAATCATTATATTATATACCATTTCAAATAATTAGGTTTTAAATGGTTGAATATATTTTTTATCTCCTGTGTTGCTGGGCATATTTTAAAGAGTTGGTTATCATCTCTCAGAGAAAATAATTTGTCCAAAAGTTTTGGGGCAGATTTAAATTCTAGTGACAGAATTTTCTTTTTATAGTCATTCAACTTCTATAATTGGAAAGAACTTTCTGAAATTTTGGTCAATGAGTACTGATTTCATCAATTTCTAGATCTGAAAATCTTTGCTAGTAGCCTATTTGGAATGTTGATGCAATGATGCCATGAATGTCCAATGAACAACAACAACAACAACAACAATAATAATGATAATAAATGCCATTTCATACCAGAGTCTCTGAAGTTTTTAACTCAGAAGACTTTCACAACAACCTTGATGCCTATGGAATAGTCAAACATTATTATTGCTGTCTTCTGATGAAAAAAAATTTGCAAAGTAAAGAGTGAGTGTAAATAAAATGCATTCCTACACTTTATAGATATCTCACTGCACCCTGAAAACTGTCTACTTTTAACTTCTATCACAATATATAATTATTTAATAACATATCCCCAGATTGTACGTTTCTCAAGATCAAGGTCCTTCTATATGTCTTTGTATCCATGGCAACTAAATACATTGATTGGCACACAGTTGCTGCTCAAATGTATATTGAATAAATATCTCCTCATAACACATAGGTAATTGTGACTTGATTGAATAAAGTTAGACCTGACTTGAATAGGTTGAAACTGTCCTGCATGTAAAATTTTTTGAAAAATATAAAAGGTTGAGGCAACACTGCTGCCACATTTAGGACTCTGTTCCTTTAATTTATTAATTCCCTCATTTATTTATTAATTCATCTATTATACATTTATTTTGTGCCTACTACTTACCATATACCTTATTATAACTTGAATAAACTCATAGCTTTTTTGTTCTCCTTAGACTTGCTTTTCTTCATTAATATTTCGAGTCTTCATCTTAGCTCCTACCTGAACTTTTAATGATAAGTCAATTTCAGAACTTCTGATGCCTCCTCATTTTTTTTTTTTTTCTGTAGAATAGAAATTATGATTCATGCATTTGTTCTTTAGGGTGAGAAATGACTAAGGAGCAATTATTTGGAGATAAATGTTTTGGTGACAGACAAGGGAAAAGTAGAATGAGTTCATACTAGATAACCTCATTTCCAAGAGAAGAAAATGATTTGTGGAGCTGAGTGATGCAGAGTGTCCCTCTGCCTTTGTCAAAGTCCCAAGACTCTTCCTCATTCCTCCCCTGTCTTTTCCTTAGGAGATCTCATTTATGTTTCTTCTTCCTAGTGGGCTGTAACTCTTCTCTCATGGCTTTTTTCCTCTCTCCCCAACACCTACTTACTGGTCTCTTCTACTCCAGCCTTTCTCTGATCTACCTAATACATGATCCCCCAAGTACAGTCCCGAACCCTACCCATACCTGGTAATCATTCAGTGGCTTTCATTGTCCACATCTATTAGTCAGGCTTTTGATGACTTCTACTTTCAGGCTACACTCGCTTTAAGAAAATTATTTCGTATGGCTTTATTTACATGTCTATCTCAAGTCAAACTGACCATTTACTATTCCATATTCTATTTCTCCTAGGGAGCTGCCTCTGTGCATTGTTCATGCTTTTATTCTAACCCTGTCATAGCCTTTCCCTTTCCCTTCCTAAATCCATATTCTACCCATTCTTGAAGACTCTGTTACCATCTTCATTTCTTTATTAAATTATTCTTGATGTCCCAAACTAGAAGTATTTTTCCTCTACTTGAACGGTAAACTTCAAGGCACTTGTCTGCAACTATCTTATGAAACTTATAAATTTTAATAAAACATAATGATTCATATAGAATATAAAATTCTAATCAGGTGTACAAGCTTTATTTGCATTTCTAAACTAAAATTTACAGTGAGGTAAATGTCTGATTTCTTATTATAGTTGCAGCATATAATGTAGAGAAGAACTATTGAATGAATGAATAAATGAATGAATAAGTGAATAAAATAGTGAATGAATGAATGAGTGAGTGAGGTATTTATCGAGGACTATCAAGGTACCCTATCTTCTTCTTTTATTTTTTTTTAAAGATTTTATTTATTTACTTGAGAGAGAGCAAGTGAGCACAAGTGGGGTCAGCAGCAGAGGGAGAGGGAGAAGCAGACTCCCCACTGAGCAGGGAGCCCGATGTGGGACTCGATCCCAGGACCCTGGGATCATGACCTGAGCCGAAGGCAGACACTTAACGACTGAGCCACCCAGGCGCCCCGCTACCCCATCTTCTTTAATGCTACAGTCAATGTATACCTAGCACGACTTTTTTATGAAATGATCAGATTGTTGGAATCCTCAACTATCTAATTACAGCCAAGAAGCTGAAATTAAGGGAAAAATTATTCTAAGCAGCAAGGAAAATAGCTATCACAAAGTTTATTTACATTGGTGCATATCCTCAAGCTAGCTGGAGCTTATTTGGTTAGTATTAGGTGTTAACTTGAATTATTGCTTTAATGAGCTTATTTAGTTGCCATTGAAACTAATAGCAATAAGAAGGGACAGGCATACCATGAGGAAGAAGGATGAATAAAAGCAAATAGTGTGACACATCATATTAGCCTGGAGACCATTGCTGTTGTGGTGTTACAGGTCTGAGAAATAATTCAATCATTTGTATCAAATACAGTTTGTTGTGAATTTGTATTTTGCAAACATTTCCATCACAATGTTCCCCCAAAATTTAAGTTTGTTACTTAAAGGCTTCAGATTCAGTTATCTGGACATGATGATTGTAAGAATACATTACAGCTGTAAAGAATTTTGACATCTTTAAATGACTTTAATATAAGATCTGTGAATGGTAAATATTATTTCCAATTGGATGAAGTGGAAAGAGAGGCTTAAAGAAATTACATAACTTGGTTAAATAGTCAGACTAGGAAATGAAATAGGCAAGACTCCAGTACATAGATTCTATACCCCAAAGTATTTTTATTTCACTATATATTCAATTTCATTCAATTTATTAAATTTGTTCAATACTTCATCCCTTACTGCTTTTGAAAAAAATATATTTCTCTTTTGGGTTAATAAATCTCTGATGTGATAACTTGGCTGGAACACACCTTGTGTGATCATTTCAAAGGCCCCTTTAATATTAGAGCTACATAGAAGTCACTTACAGTTTAGAGCTGTATCCTGGAGTCTGTTGTGTTTGAGTCCATGAGTTATTGTTACTTTCAGTTCTCCATTTAGTGCTCTGGACATCTTCCAACTTTCTGTATATGTATCTCTTTGCCTGGGGGCTTTTTCCAGGAGGCTGCTCTGCATTGACAGTAGACTAGAAATGCTGGGGAATTAGCACCCTCCACCAATTACTGAAGCATGTGAGTGTATAAATACACCAACTCTCTCGACTTTCAAGTGATATGCAAGCATTTTCTGGGAATTCCCTGCAGGATTAAGCTTCAGTCACCCTGTGTGTTGGCTGACTTAATTATATTGACTGCTTCCCTCATATCACTGTCTTGTTTCCCTGCAATTCATCTCTGAACCTTCCACATAAACCTCCTGCACTCAAATCCTTGTCTTGGTCTACTTTGGGGGGAATTTGGATGAAGACAAACATATCTGGGGAAATTATTGCATTATAAACTACATCACTTCATCTACTAACTTATAATAAACAGTGTAACAACTTATAGTCTTTTGAGGGTTATTATATGATATCCACGATTCTAAGTGTTTAAATATTTTATTATCACAACAACCTTATGAGGTAGAAACGATTATTGTCCCCGTTTTACAAGAAATTGAGGCTTGGAGAGGATAAGTAACTTAGCCAAGGTCACTCAGCTTGGCAATGATGGAGTTAGTAGTTGAACCTGAGCGTCTGATACTAGAGCCTAGTTTTTAGTTTTCTAGAAATTGAATTGATTCACACTTGTGTGGACTTATTGGATTTATACATAAATAAATATATTTCTTTATCTTTCTCATTTCAATACAGTATGGTGTATTCCCTGAAGAAGTAAGGTACACATTTTAGAAAAGGACTGAAGTAAAACTCCCATAAAATTGAAGGGTAAACTGTTCAGGGTCTGGGGACCAAGTGTGATGGCTCTGGGCTTGGTGATGGGACAGGAGCAGTCTGAATAGTAGGGAGCTATTTGCCAGCAGGGAGTACACAGAGAGATGAGTTTCTTCTCGGAGGGACCCATATGCAGCTCCCTAAACTCTCTATGTCCTGAACTTTTATCTTTCAGAGGTCCAAGAAGCAGCATCTACTTTTAGTGTCAGTTTGAATGTGTAAATATTTAACTGAAATAATGAAGCCTAAAAAAGCATGGTTTCTTTGCAGTTCCCTTCACTGTAAGGGAATTGGTGATTAGAATAAATAATTGCTCTGAAAATAGCTCCAACCCATTTGTTCAAACAATTAAGCCCATCAATGAAGTTAATTTATGGGAGGAATGACACACATGTTGGCAAATTGTTCTGTTCATCTTGGCAGCCTTCATTTGTTCTCATTCTCTCTTTTTTATCTTCCTTTCTGCCTTTATTGCTGTTTATGCTGTCACTTCTCAGTGTCTTTTGGAAGCTGATGTTTCCTATAACAAATTTGCTTTTTTTAAAATCTCAGAATTCATGCACAGATTTATTTCATCTACTTGCTTATAAGGACAGGCTTGCTATCTCCTTTCTTTTAACTTTGGGTGATGAACATTTGATTTCTCCTGGCTTTGATCTGTTACAGTCATCTTTTATTAACTGTCCCTCAAACTTCTTGTGTTTTGATGTTGATACAGCATAATCACATAGAGTCAGGTGAGTAAAATAGAAGCAAATGATTCTTGCACATGTAAAAGAAAGAGAAATAATCTCTACTTTAAAAGATGACTGTATTTGAAACCTACTAAGTAGAATTCCTGCTGGGAAGAGATTTGCCTCTTTGCTTAGGAAAGCCCTTTCTCTAGGCTTGTTTGGTTATGAAAAGCCAAGCCTTCCATCTCTTGTCCTGTTCCCCACTGTTTTGAGAAGAGATTTGGATAAATGGAAGCAGGGATTCTGAACCTGCCTCTGATTGCTGGTGAGGGGTAGACAGGAGCTTGGGTGGGGATCTTAAGACCTGGAGAAGATGGGGGAGAAAGATCTGGATAGACAAAAAAGGTGTTGTGACAAGGTAACAGTGAGGTAGGGCTGAAGGTAAGTGGAAGCCAGTGAGAAAATCCTGGTAGAAATTATCCAGGGACTTTTAAGAGAATAAAGTCTAATGTTCAATGTTAAGTTTTTGCCTTTTTTGTAGTCTACTGAATTCCCTTCTGTAATCACTAAACATTAGCAGAAAACATAACACATACTGCCTTGTGTTAGCAGTGTTTAGAGGACTAAAGAAAACAGGGCAATTTCCAGTGTTGGGATCAAATGATGAAAGACAGAATTGTAACCACAGGATGCATGTTGATGAGTGGGATGATAGAAATTAAATGAAAACAGAAATTCAGAGCACAAGATGGGCAGGAGAACTTATTTGTGTCCCCTGCCCCACATATACATCCTGCACAGAGAATTGATTCTTTACATCTAAGCAAAAGTGAAGTTTTGAAAACACAGAACTGATCATGTCATATCCTACTTAGAACCCTTCTGAGGCTTTCAGGAAGAACTCCTTGTAATAATTTACATGCTCCTATATTGTCCTAGTCATTTCTTCAGCCTCATCTTGCAAAAAATTCCCTTCTATATTTGTCCTTCATCTCCACTGGCATCTGTCTGTTCCCTCCAATTTGCTGTAATCTCCTTTACCACAGGACCATTGCACATGCTGTCCTACCTGCCTGAAACATGTTCCTTAACTATTTTGAAAAGTTGATTCCTATTTATCCTTTAGATGGCAACTCAAGCAACCCTTCTTCAGAAAGTTTCCTTGCCCTCTTTGACCAGTCCCTCTCTCAAAGCCTTTTGCACCTCTTTTCCAGTACACCTGCCACAGTTGTAACCTGATTTGTGGGATCACATGATTGCCATCTCCCCCATTATTTGCAAAGCTCTATTCAACAGGTACATCTGACTTTGAGAGTTTCATCCCTAGGGCCTTGTCTAGGGCTTATCACATCACAGGCAATCAATAA
This sequence comes from Halichoerus grypus, assembly GCF_964656455.1. Taxonomy (NCBI): domain Eukaryota; kingdom Metazoa; phylum Chordata; class Mammalia; order Carnivora; family Phocidae; genus Halichoerus; species Halichoerus grypus. The sequence goes on from NC_135722.1 coordinate 29,305,898, forward strand.
ACATTTTCTGAAGGAAGGAAGAGGAGAGAAGGAAGAAAGAAGATAAACATTTATAAGGGGCCTCAAAAGTCTTCTCTGCCTGGTGCTGCTTGAAGGACAAATATTGGAAGACTCTAGTTCCCTTCTGGTTCTCAGAACTGCCTAAGAGTTCTGTTTTAGAGATAAGGGGAACATTTGCTAAAATTAACAGTGAAGGAAATTCCTTATCTATTTAGTTAAGCTTTGTCCTTGGATGATGATGGTGGTGGTGGTGGTGCATGAAATTCATTTTGATTACCCCTCTTAAACTCTTTGATATGTATGCAGATTTGTGTATGTGTCTGTTTGTATAAAGAAGGGAGAACTTTCTTTCCAGCTGTGATCATTTAGCAACAAGCTAAAGACCTTGTGAAGAAGAAATTCTCTCTTGGTCTAAATGAGTGACAGTCACTTCTGCTTAGAAAGGAGAATGATTTGGCAGGAGCATGGGATAGGAGTGAACAGTGATCTAATTAATGACCTTATCTTCTTTTCCAAGTTTCAGTTTTACAAAACAAACTCTTTCTCTCTTGTTCTAGCTGACTGTTAAGGTATTTTATCTGGAAGCACCAACTATGGAGTTGGATTCCTAAATTAGGACTGTTATCCAAGCTAGAAATCCTAACCTGACTTCACCTTTTAGTAGCTTTGTGACCTTGAGCAAGCTATTCAACCTATTTGAGCCTTGGTTCTCCCATATTTTAAGTGGATATAATATATTCATGTCAGGGAGTTGTGGTGAGTTCTAAATGAGATGATGTGGGGAAAGCTAGCTGCAGAGTAGATACTTGAATATTCTTTTTTTGGTCTCCTGTTTGAATCCCTTTTTTTCTGAGCGTTTCCATCCTTCCTAGCTTCTGCTAAAGTAAGTTGGCTCATCAATTATTCCACAGTACAGGTGGGTTGCCTTCCTGTACCAGGAAAGATAGGAAAAGAAAAATAACATTGGTAATTTTTTTTTAATTGACCTTCCTGAGAAGGATCAAATACGTGGACTAAGTTTTAGGAGCTGCTTTAAATACAAGGGGCTGAAGTTAGATATCAAATTCTTATGAATACAGAGGAAGGACATTGCTTCACAACTTCCTTGGAAGCTTCCAAGGTGTAATCTGGAACCAGCTCCACCATGGAGGGCAGGGAGAGACCAAAGAAAGAGGCACACCACATCAGACTGGTAGGTGACAGGTTTAACAGGTAAAGGAACTTACCTACAAAGCCCATCTTGGGTGGCAGCAAGGCAAGTAGCTCTCCACACTTTTCCCCCAGAATCTTAAATGTTTATGTAGAGGCCTTAACTGGTTTCAGTCACATATGCCATCCAGATGGTCTCAATGCCATATCACGTCTCAAGGCTATGTCTTTGGGGGCAGCTTCTGGGACTGGGAAGACAAGCAGAATGCACTTTCCAAGGATGGGGTGGGTGGTAAGAAGGCTGTGATTGTCAGAATCCAGCTCACAGGTCAGTCTGTGGTCATGTCCTCTCAGTGACCTCATCCAACAAAGGAGAAATCTCTGACCCAGGACATCTTTTGCTTAGTGGTCTAATTTAGCATCTCTGAGAGCAACTGCATCGTTTAGGTTTTTGTCTCAGTTGAAGAAAGGGGGAACAGAGGAACAAAGAGCTCCTCTGGCTTCTCCCTCCAGCCATACCTTCCTCCACTAGCTACCTGAGGGAGGTGGGGAGCTCACCAGTGCCAGTCAAAATCTTTAGAGAGAGAATACCTTCCTTATTTTCCAGCTTTTGCTCTCCTTCTAGGATTACCAGAAGGATTACCAGAAGAAACTTCTGAGCAGGACTCCTCTATCTGCAGTGACTTGTCCAACCTATAAGAAATAGACAAATGCCACTTGTGGTGATTTCATCTATGCTTCTCTTTTTCTCATTCAGAAGCACCATAATTCCCCAAATTGAGTTTTGAATGAGATACTGTTCACTGACCCTGGGGACAGTGAGTGTATGAATAAATGGAATCAAACCTCTTTTCTCAAGCAATTTGTCTTCACTCTAGCCTGAAATTGTCTTTTAAAGCTGGGGAACTCCAATTCAATAGTTAGTGTCTGGGGATTAAATATCTTAATGATCAACCAGAGAAGTTTGTTTTGTAAAAATGGGAAGGGAGATGAGGTCATTATAACATTGTCCACTAGTGGTCAGGAGAGGAATTGGTAAGGTCAGGTCTGGAGTATATGAACAACTTTTGGAGCGAAGAAATGAGATCTCTGCAAAGTACTATTGCATTTAATTTTCTGCATCAGGAACCTGTTAAAAGTTAGTGACTATTGTGGTGCCTGGGTGGCTCGGTCAGTTAAGCATCTGACTCTTGATCTCAGCTCAGGACTTGATCTCATGGTCATGAGTTCAGGCCAAGAGCTGGGCTCCACACTGAATGTGGAGCCTCCATTAAAAAAAAAAAAAAAAAGTTAGTGACTATTATTACATTAGTCCATTTTATAGATGAGCTCTGAATGGGGTTCAGAGAAATTCAGTAATGTGTGGAGGATCTAATAGTTACTAAGTGATAGGGACATAATATAAACAAGAACTATCTGACCTAGACAAAGCTAGAGCCAAAATTCCTAACTGTGTAACTAACTGTAAAATTCCTAACATTATACTGCGAGCTAGTATTAAATTTGTGGAGACATACTTAAAATGATAGCTAACAATACCAGGTGATTTAGGATAGAAGTGAAGAAAGCAGAGCAATCCACAAACACGGAGGAAATCTCTGATGAAGTTCTGTTTAGGATGACAGCCTACTATGGCACCAGAACCTGGAAGCTGGTTTCAAGGTCATTGGGATAACTGAAGCCTGTCTCCTGTTTTAATTTGTCACACCAGTGAAGGTTGATGAAGCTGTACATCTAATAGAAAGTTTGGACCGTATTCATACTTTCATCCAGTGTCAAAGTGTCCCACTCACTTTATTCCAGTGAAAACATTTTCTTAGTAGGGAAGGTACTTGGATTTTTCTTACAGAAGTCTTTTGTCATCATGGAAGGTTTTAAGATGACATATTTGGAACTACGTAGAAAAATTTTGTTTCTGATTCTACTTTTACATTTGTATTCATTCATTCATACATCCATTCAGTTACCCAACATCTCTTTATTGAATGCCTTCAATATCCAGGCACTATATACTTTGTGCTTTACTTGGCCTCCTCATTCTAGATGCCATCTCCTGTGTAGAGGACTCTAATATCCCTCTGAAATTTGCCACAACAGCTGCCTCCACATTTTGTGGAAAAGTAGATACTGTGATTCAAAGATAGACAAGTTACTTAAGCTTCTTAGTGCCCACATCTGTAAAAGAAAGGCAGGTAGAAATGAGTGGCTTAGACTAGGTAGGCTAGTAGGTATCTTCTAGTTCTAAGGTTCTTTGATCTAGCAGCTTTGGTCTTAATTAAACTCAGAAAACCAGTGTATGAGTTCACTCAGCTTTGAAGGCCTTGGGGATTCCAATTATAAAATAAAGTTTGGATGCATTTTCTTCCAGCTCTGAAGTTCTATGATTTAACCAAACTTCTGCTCCATTTTGCTCCAGAGCACCTCCTTGGGGTAGAAGAGTGGCTGCATCTCTGAAATCCCCATTGATACTGAAGAAGTCCTACTTCTCTTGTTGGAGGAAATGATAGCTTGAGGAGAAAACACTGCTTTCAGAGTCCAAGCTAACCATTTGTCATGTCCCTCTTTTTCTCCCTTCATGGGAGGCAATGTTGAGGGAAAAGAATTAGGAGCAGGAGTTCCAGCCTCAGATTGCCTGTGGTTGAATCATGATTTCTTACTTGCTGCACATCCTGAGGCAAGTTTCTTCACCATAAAATTGAGCTCATAGTAATTTACAGGGAGCCAATGACAACTAGAGACTAGAATACTTATAGAGCCCTTGGAATGGAGCCTGGGTCATGAGGAACAATCAATAGCTACTCTTGCTATTATTTTGTCAAGAGAAGCAGGTGGTCAAATATTGTCTCCATGTTTGGGAGCCTGTGAACCTGAGGGAGTATAGCAGGAGCATGGCTGGGGACACAGGGAAGCAGGAGGGAAGCAGGAGGACTGGTGAAGGGATCAGGAAAGGGCTGTGGCCTCGGGTTCAAGCCAGTGAAGAATGTGTGAGCCTATTTCCAGAATAGAAAGATAACTTTTTAAAAATATTCCTTTCTATATTTGTTCAACAAATAATTATCTCCTCTTATCCCATTCCTGTCCGTCCTCTCTTTTTTCTGTCCTTTCATTCCTTGTTCCCATTTTTCTTTTTTTTCTTCCCTCCTTTCTTTGCTTCCTTTGATATAAATTCTAACTTGGGAATGGAGAAGAGCCTGGACACAACAGTGGAGATGGGAATACGTGGGAGAGGAATGCAGGGCAAAGGAGGGAGTCTATTTTGGTCTTCTTTCCTTTTGACTTCAAGCCATGCTTCTCTCATGGCTGGGGAAAGGCCAAATAGGCCTGTGACTTATTGATCAAGAATGGAAGAAAAATCATGTTGGCAGGAGGCAGACTGTGCTGCATCCAAATGAGCCTGGGCCTCATTGTGGGAAGCCTGGAAGGGAAATACCGGTTGTTCCAATGGAAGCTGAAGAGCAGGTCCAAGCTTTGGAACTGAGCAGGGTAAAAATCACTGTGCAGTAGGGCCCCAGCCTTGAGGGAAGTCATGACATCCAGCCCCTTTTATTCTGTGCTAGTAACAAATGGGCCACCTGGCTGGGGTAGGGACAGGAATCATGGTGTCTCTGGAACAGGAATAGGGCAGCCTTCCAGAGAGAGAGCTCAGAGGCTCATCTGTCAAGAGGCGCACTGGGATTCGCAAGCTTTATCTCTGCCTGTTGCTATTTACAGTGAAAAACACAAAATGCATCCTCACCAACTAATCTTAAGCTTTGCTCCGAATCAATAGCCAGGTTCAGACTGTCATTAAAAGAAGCACTGCCATTGTGGATTGGGAGAAGCTGTTTGATAGAATGCCTGTGCCTGATGACACGGACAGGAATAGGGAGAAAGCTACAACTAAACATATTAGCATGCCCATTGTGTTCCTGTCTCCTTTCATTGTCCTATATGTTGTCTCTTTGATTCTTGAAATAATAATGGATTTAGAGCTTTAAATAATAGAAGGACACACACACAACCTGGCATAACTAAACCCCATGAAAAACAGACTCTTCACAATTCAATAAATGTTAGAAAGGACTTTGGGGGGCGCCTGGGTGGCTCAGTTGGTTAAGCGACTGCCTTCGGCTCAGGTCATGATCCTGGAGTCCCGGGATCGAGTCCCACATCGGGTTCCCTGCTCAGCGGGGAGTCTACTTCTCCCTCTGGCCCTCCCCCTCTCATGCTCTCTCTCTCTCATTCTCTCTCTCAAATAAATAAATAAAATCTTTAAAAAAAAAAAAAAAAAAGAAAGGACTTTGGGTATCCTCCACAATTTCTCAGTCAAAGCAGGAAGTTTTCTACAATATCCTGGCCAGGGGGTCATCCTGCTCTCTCTTAAATGTTTCCATTAACAGTCATCTCACCACTTCCTGTGGCAGCTCATTCTGTTGCATTCAACCACACCTCTGGGCTCCTGCCTTTCTGTATGCACCAGTCATAGCGATGATGGGAGAAATCAACTCTTTATCACTGACCTACAGCTCCAGCTCAATTTAGATCTTGTGTCTCAAATTCCAGAGCAATCCTTCCCTCAACTTGCTTACTTTACTGCAATGCCACCAACCTCATGACCACCGATGCCAACTCAGACTGGTGTCAGACACCAACTAATTCTAGAAGAATGGCTGTACCTTAAAAGTTGCTTCTGCCTTCCTGTTAGCTACTATTGCCCTCAGTATCACAGTGCTTTCTGTGCCAATTAAAGAAAGGTGTTTCATTTTCTCCATAGTCATTCTTTATCCCACAAGACATTCTTTGTCCTGTTTTATAGCTCTCAATAGGAACTTATAGCATGTTCTCAAGGAGAGGATTGAAGAGCTGCTGGTGAAGGTAACATCTTAAGCTGGATGATCGGTTTCTTTTATTTCTACCAAAACTATATCAGGACAAGGTACACAATCTTCAATCCCCTCCACCCTGAGTGAGCTACCCTTGCCTTCTCAAGGCTCCTTAACTCACTGATAGGAGTTGGGCAAGTATTCATCTCTTCTTTAGCCAAAGGTCTTTTAGTCAAAAGTTCCCACTGTATTCATCCCCTCCATTCCTGGCCCCTTTAAATGATCTTCTCTATACAAATAGTTAAATAAACACCCTAGCTGTAAATGTTAGCCCACGAGAACGATTTGTCCAGATTCTTCTATTCTGAACTTGATTTCTTCTTGCATCTTCCACTTTATTCTGGTTCTCGTGCCTAGAAAATAATCTGGGTGTTTTTCTCTAATATTATGCTCAGATAAGAGCCTGAGATTCACATAAAGTTATACCAGAACAGAGTGGAAGACAAACTCTCCTCCCTTAGCTCTATCTTTGAGAAGCCTGGTGATCGAGATCAGAGCTTCTTGCCCTTTAGGAAATAAGAATGGACTGAGAGTCTAACCTGCAACCCAGTGTTCCCTTCCCTTCTATTCCTCTGCTGTAAATGAAAACACAGAGTAGATCCAATGCAAACTTTATCCATTAATATAAAGACAAAACTTATCTCCTAGTAACATCCATTCATCTTAGGTCTATGTCATGGAATAGCACAGATATGCCAACGCCCAGGTATTAATTTGGCAAAGGACAGAGAGCCAGGGCAAATTCAGCCAAGACTAAGGCAATTCATATTTGCTATAATAAGTAGTTCAATAGCATTTCGTCATACACTATAATCCTTCAATGGAATTTAAGAACAATGTGAAAGAGCATTAAATGGTTTTGCATTCAGATAAAGGTATATTTCCATTGCACTGGTTGTCCTTAGACATATCTCTGGCAAAAACATTTATGGCTGACTGAATTTCCACCTGTTCTCCCTCCCACCCCATCCCTACACCTTTGCAACGATGAGAGGTTATGTGACCAGCTCTGGGCGATGTCTTAGTAACATATATCATTTCTGGACCAAAGCATCTAAGAGCTTGTGTGGAAAGTGCCTGGGTACTGAGTCACTGCTGGAATGCAGCTTCTCCAGAGAGTCATCAACTTGCATAAGAATTTATAAGACCAAAAAAAAAAAAGTCTTTGTTGTATGGCATCTCTGAAATTTCAAGCCTAATTGGTTGGCACAGCACAGCCTAGCTCACCATGATTGATACAATAGCTTTGTCACAGTGCTTAATAAAAATGGCCATCTGGCTTGTATAACTGTAGTTCAGTTCTCTTGGGCCCCATACCACCCTTGTTAGATAGGAATGTCAGACCCTGAAAAGTCCTCTCTGAAAAAAGGAAGGAAGAACAAGGGGATAATATATGGGCAGCTGTGTTCCTTGAGATTACGTAGAACTGCTTAGTATTGAAGGGCCTTATGGCTTTGCCACACACTCTGGTTCATCTCTGGGCTGCTGGGACAAAATGCAAGTTTGGGAGAGAAACATACTGGAGACTCAAGAGCAAGCTTTCCAACAAGCCTATGAGAGGGTCTTTGTTATTCCATTTTACAAATGAATTATGACTTAGAGATGTTGCATATCTTACCCTAGGTCATATAATGGCAGAGCTAGACCCCAAACTCAAGTCAGTCTGTTTCCAGTTTAAATACTGCCATGATGGGAGAATCGAATTGTGGTGACACAGACCATGTAACCTGCAAAACCTAAAATATTTGCTATCCAGCCTTTTAAAGAAATAGTTTTCCATATTGTGAATTGAAAGCAAGAGTACAAAACCTTTGCACATTGAAGAACTCTGAAACACAGAAAGCATTTATCAAAGGCTCCACATCCAGTAAAATAAATTTGGTTTGTGATAGGTTAAATTTCTTTTGTGGCAGAGACAAAATCTATTACTTTTTTCAATTTGATATTAAGAAGGCAAAATATAAAGTTATTTAACAAATATTGAATTAATAAACATGTAGTTCAACTCTATTGTTTCTGGGCAAGCTACAGAGAGAGGGAACTGTGTCTTGTGGACTGATTGCCTTTTCCTGTGGGCAGAATGGTAATGAGAGTGTCACTGGACAGCCTGATGAGCTGTAGCAGCCCAACTGTGATCCCTAGGGAATGGTACCCCATCAACCCCTGGAGATCCAGAAGACTACATTTGCTTGATCATCAAAGACTGGAACTTTCTGAGAGGACACATTGTGCTTTACTCAATAAGGAAGGAGGTAATAAATTCCAGGACTCTTCAGATTCTTTCTGCTTAACCACAAACAATTTGATGCTTTACTACAAAAAGCAGAACATTCTATTTTGATTAAATGAAAATGATTCTTTGTACACAACATCCCATGGAGTTTTTTACATCTTCTGGCTTTAATGTCTGCTTAATAAGATCACACATTCAATTATTTAAAAGAGCCAAGAACCAATAGAGGATTTGCTGACCCAGTGCTTAAAGCTTAGAAATCCAATTTGCCTTTCCTTCATTGTTAGCAGATCAGCCCCAGGTTGAGAGTGATGGAAACTATTGGACATTTTAGAATCGTTATGAAGAGCTGAGAGATTTGGCTCAGCAAGTCTCATCTATAACTGAATAGAATGAGTTTTATTATTGATGTTATCACAGTTGACATTTCCCCAGGTTTTCAGCTATTCTATCTCCAGATTCATTACCTTTTTTCAAATTCTTAATGTATTAATGTACTGAGTTCTGGCAATTTCCACTATGATTTTTGTACAAGAATTCTCAGAAATACTGAGGATAAACCCATAACCAGCTGTTAAACTAGCCTGGAAGGTGGTCGGTGAGGGTTGCTGGAGTTGTCTGCACCTTCTTTAAATATATCCAGCTTTCCTAAAACAATCACATGCATTTCACATAAAGAAAATAACTGCATAATTATTGAAGATACCTAGATATATTTTTCCAAGTGAAGACTGAGGAATATGGAGTTGAAATTTTCTTTTCCATAATTAAATTTTTATTTAATACTTAGAATAAACTTAGCCTTGATGTGCCTGGGTGGCTCAGTCAGTTAAGTGTCTGACTTTTGATTTTGACTCTTGATTTTGGTCAGGTCATGATCTCAGGGTTGTGAGATGGAGCCTCATGTGGGGCTCTGCACTCAGTGCAGAGTCTGCTTGAGGTGTTATACGTAATTAATGAAACGTTGAACACTACATCAAAAACTAATGATGTAATTCAAAAGGAATGAGATCTTGCCATTTGCAACGACGTGGATGGAACTGGAGGGTATTATGCTGAGCGAAATAAGTCAAACAGAGAAAGACATGTATCATATGACCTCACTGATATGAGGAATTCTTAATCTCAGGAAACAAACTGAGGGTTGCTGGAGTGGGGGGTGGGGTGGGAGGGATGGGGTGACTGGGTGATGGACACTGGGGAGGGTATGTGTTCTGGTAAGCGCTGTGAATTGTGCAAGACTGTTGAATCTCATATCTGTACCTCTGAAACAAATAATGCAATATATGTTAAGAAAGAAAAAAAGAAGAAGAAGAATGTAGCAGGAGGGGAAGAATGAAGGGGGGGAAATCGGAGGGGGAGAAGAACCATGAGAGACGATGGACTCTGAAAAACAAACTGAGGGTTCTAGAGGGGAGGGGGGTGGGAGGATGGGTTAGCCTGGTGATGGGTATTGAGGAGGGCACGTTCTGCATGGAGCACTGGGTGTTATGCACAAACAATGAATCATGGAACACTATATCTAAAACTAATGATGTAATGTATGGGGATTAACATAACAATAAAAAAATTTAAAAAAAAGTTAAAAAAAAACTAATGATGTACTATATGTTGGCTAATTGAACATAGTAAAAAATTAAAAAAAAATAACAGGAAAAAAAGAGAGACTCTTTCTCCCTCTCCCTCAGCCCCTCCCCCTGCTTGTGCTCCAAATAAATATAAATAAATAAATAAACGAATAAGTAAACAAAATCTTGAAAAAAGAAACTTAAACTTTAGTTTATAGAAGCAGTGTGATGATTATATGTAAGTTTACCTCAATTTTAATTTTACCACAAAGCAATATTTCCTTTTGATTTTTCAGAAACATATAAATGTAATGTTTTGCTATATCTAAATATTAACTTGACTTTTTCTAAGTTGACACTTTTATTAAATTATTTCCCCTGATATTAAAAGGAAATTTATTTCACATAGATTCATTCTGTCATAAGTGATAATTCAACTAAACTCTATCTCAGGAATGTAGTTGATAGAAAGTGATAGTCATATGGTATGTAATTAAAACAGAATGCTGGATAGTGATTTTGTTCCTTACAATTATTAATATGTTCAATTATCACGGAGTGCTACTAACAGCTCTTAAACTAATCAGGTTGGATTTTAGTCAAAATATTGAAGAGGGGAATTGCATTATTTACAAAGTTATAGGGATAATGGGATGCTGGCTCAGGAGAAATGATTTGTAAAGTAATTATACTCCTTACTAGGTGCATGGCCATCAATTTGTTAGTAAATTAGAATTTTGTTTTCATAATCCTGGCCCAAATTACTTATGATCTTACATGCCAGAACTCTATACTTAAGCCCTGTGCTTTAGCCAAGTGAAAACCATTTCAATTCTTTGAAGCAAGTATTTTTCAAATTACTATTCAACTTTACCTCTCTATTAGCTGTTATTTACACATCCCTTTACTATTATTTTAGTGGTTCCTCTATAATAGTGGTTCTCAAAATGTGGTTCCCAGATCAGGAGCATCAACTGCATAGCATACCTAGGAACTTATGAGAAATGCAAATTATCTGCTGCCACTCCTGGAAATGGAGCCCAGAAATCTGTATTTTAAGCCCTCTGAATGAGTCTAATTCATAGTGAAGACTGAGACCACTGCCCCCTACCATACAGTTTGCTTCTTTTCCTCATTTTATCCTATATGCCCTATGTTTCCTCCTTTTTACCTGATTAAAAACAAAACTAACACACACACACACACACACACACAAACACACACAACAAAACCTTTCTCTTATTCCATCTGAAATGTCTTACTTGGTTTCTCCCTTTGAATTGTCTTAGAATTAACATTATAAACAGTATAAGACATATATCCATTAAACCTTGATTTACAGTTATTTGGTAATATCTGTTGTCTCCCCTCCAATGATATAAGCTCCCTGAAGTCAGGCACTCTGTCCTTATTTTCCACTGGTGTGTAGCCTGGTAATTGGTGCTCAATCAGGGATTGATTACATGCCAGATCTTTTCTCTAATACATATCCTCCACCACCACAGACTCATTTTTGCTTCTGAAACTTTCCTAATATTGTTCTACCTTTCTGCAATATTTATTCCTACCTCTATGCTGTATAATTCTTATTAAGCTCCTACTCAATCTCTCTCCTCTCAAGAACTCCCTGATCAGACTTTGTATGAATTTCTACTTCTGGCTTTAATGGGCTACCATTTAGGATACCAACCCACCCATCAAGAACAACTGAAAAAAAGCTAGATAGAGTAATTAAAATAAATGACTTTAAGGTATCAGTGGGCTATCAAGGCATCTAGATCTTGGAGGAAGGAAGTACTGTATTGAATGAACCTGACACACTACCCTGTTTTTTCCTGAGTTATTCACTGATTCCTAAGAGTCATGAACTGAGAGGATAAGCTGCTGCAAAGAAGTTAAGATGTTTTATTGAAGCAGTGTTACACTCATCCTTTACATAGTGTCAGAGAAAGAGACCCTATAACTTGTAAATCTTTACTATCTGACTCTTAACAGGAAAAAACAAACGAACAAACAAAACTGAATTCTAGACCACCTCAGTGGGCTTCCTTGTCTTTTAAGTTCCAGCTGGTTGATGCATGTAAGATCTCCTTGAGCTAGGGAGTCCCCCTGCCAAAGCTCTTAATTCTTAAGGCAGTTCTCTGTTCCTTACTCTCTTCTTCATCATAACTCCATACCTTCCTCCGTTCCCATACTGAGATAGTGATAGCCCTGCTCTATCTCTTGGGGTTTCCCAAAGCCTTCTAAACATCTTTGAATTTGTCCCTTTATTGAATGCTCCTCAAATTACCCTAAACTGTATGAGCCACATATTTCCCAATGGGACCCTGGTTGATAATGTAGTAAGCACATATTCCTTGCCATACCCTGTGTTAAGAGCTTCTTATTCATTCTGTAACTTAAACCTAATGAAATAGCTCTGTGAGTTAAATATTATTATTATTCTCTTTTTATAAATGAGGCAGCCAACGATCAAGTTTGGAGGCTTCACACAATTAATGTGGCAGACTTGGGACTTGAATTCAGTGCTGTTGATTACAGAGCCTCCAAAGCTGAAGATTCTATTATTCTCAATAATTTTCATCATCTTATGGTTTTCTTGATAATACCTTATTGAATTGATGCTTAGCATAAAAAAGTTTTCTTAATTTCATTTAATCAAACCACAACAGTGGAGCTGAAATGATTCTTACTATTAAAGATAGATATGTTGAAACCAATGAAAATTATTTTTTTGAGGATTCTATGAGATAAAATTCCATATAGCCAAGTTTCATGTCTCTGAGTCTTATACATAACTGTAATGTCATCCTTTATGAAATATATATTCATTTTGAATGATATTTAGAATTGTATTTGCTATAAAAATCATATATATTTATATGCATATATATACTTATATTTATAAGTTACTATTCTGAGTAATGTGGTAAAATGTGGTACATGTTATGTGAATGAGATAGAGAGGTAGAAGTTTAGGAGAGAAAGCCAAGAGGCTGAAAATAAAATTTCCATATGAATTCGGATTATTTTTTTTCTGGTCCTCAAGTATTATAGGTTAATTGATTCAAACCAAATTTTAAAAGTTGAGGTAAAATGCCCTCCCATGCTGCTGCGATTTGACTGGTGAGAAGGAATGTTTCAACCAGGTTGCCAGCTGATGTCTGTGTAAGCCTTGGCTTCCTACAGTTCACTCAGTCCCAAGCCAAGAGCCTGGCCAGGAGAACTGCTGGAGACACACAGATTCTGCATTCCTTGTTTAATTGGCCTTCTGAAAAGATAAACAGAGAGCAAGCCTGAAACAAGTCCTAGCTATTTCCTCCAGCCCTAAGGCAGTGTGCTCTATGGATTGCAATAGAAGCTCCTCTTGGTCTATGGAACACATTTTATATTACCAGTTTCCTGTTGTGGGCACAGATTCTCCTACTTGCCTTCCCACATTCAGACAAGATCTATTTAAGGAAAATTTGTTTTAAAAAAGATACAAATATCTAATCTTATTTGATTTATTCTGAATAAAGAGGATATAATTTCAAAAGTACTGACTTTTTCTTGAGGTAAGAACTCAGGATGTGCGTGTGTGTGTGTGTGTGTGTGTGTTCGAATCCTTTGTTTTTGGTGATATCCTCCTATCAAATCCTCCTTTCTTGGATTCTGGGTGGAGTTGGGAGATAAGGAGAGCATCTGATTTGAGCAGCCATCTGCAGGACATCATCCTATCCAACAACAGGACAGTCAGCCCTTTATCATGTGTCCATACCAGTAACAAAAGGAGAAGACATTTTTGTTTGTTAAAGTCCTGGAATGCATCAGTTCAATCACCATAGATAAGCTATGATAGCAATGCTCTATCTCCCGCATGTCCCAGAAGCAAATGTCACTTCTGGGTTCTAAGAAAGTCAGTAAGATTCTGCTCTAATCCCTAAAGAGGAATCTTCTTTCCATGACTTATTAAACATACCATTTGTGTGTGTATTTCTACTGGGCTTATATAATTCCAGTGGAATCTGCCAGTTAGTTGGTCAAACATTAAGTCTGCCTGCCAACTGATCAGTCAGGCAAAAATGCAGGTAGTTCAGCATTCCTTGCTTGATGCATAAGGCTCAGTCCCCTTCTGGAGGAAGCATTCTAACTGTAGCTGGACAGAACTGAACACAAGCTATTAAAGAATCTGGGTCACTGGGTCCCAATATGTTTAGAGCAAAATTGGTATTCTATAGGCTAAACTGAAATGTCCCATACTTGAAATCTTTCAATGTTAACGTTTCTCCAATTACCAGAAGCATATTGAAAGTGACATAGATCTCTTTCACTAGCTTAAGTTTTTTTTTCCACACATCTTTTTTTCAAAATACTATCTATTCCTCTTATCTGCTAGCAAATGCCCACTAAAGACAAAACAAATCAATAGCCATATGTTTAATAGAAAAAGCTAGGAATAGCTGATTTCATTTGACAGCATATTTGTGAATACAAATTTATGATGGCTACCTTTTTATATGTATTAATGATATGCAGTTTGGTTCAGAAGATTTCCTTCCAGGCCTATAAAGTTGATTATGGAGAAATTTTCAGAAAGGCAGTAATTTTCAGAAAGGCAGAATTCCACTTTGGGGTGGAATAATCCAGACCTTTTCCTCAGCTATCTCTGGAGCTAGATCTGAAAGGATTAACAGGATTTTGAGAACTAGAGAGGAGGGGTGACCAGCAGGAATCAAAGATGGAAGGTAAGACAGTGGGTGGCATATATGGAAGTCTGTTCAGGCTAAAATGTTTGGATGGAAGGCTTATTGGAAGTGTTTGGTAGATAAGAATGAAACGTTTGCTTAATTGTTATGTAAGGTATATTTACTTGATTTGTAATCTTGTTCCTGTTTGGAGTGTAGTAGTCTACCTTCTAACATTCTGAGGCCAAAACTCAAATGTTTTCATTAATACAAAAGCCAGATGTCCTCCAGTGTCATGGCCCCACCAGTACTCTGGAACCACACTTGCTGGTTTCTCAGCCTGGGATGAACTTTCCAGCCAATATTGCAAATATACTTGGCCAACTGTGCTCTCACAGTGAGAGAAGTCCAGAGAAGTTTGAAGATGGCACCTCTGTCCTTCAGCATCTCATGAACTCCCAGAAATTCTTCAATTATCACAGTTTGCCCTGTATGAACATCAGTGGAAATAAGTAACCAATTTTAATTTCTCCTTTGAGGATGTTGCTGCAACCTACATCTGCTTGCCTGCTAATTTCTGCCAGGCTGACATTAATGGATTTGAGTTTCCTTCCAACCTGTCATGATATGAGAAGTTTTAAAATTCTGAATTTTTAACAGCAAGGGATGTATTGGGAAGAAAGTTGGAGGAATGGACATGTACACTGATGCACTGTTTTGTGGCATGTATATAATCTAAATTTACTGTTGTTTTTTATTGTAACAGTGAATCAGATCATCAGTGTTTTTTTTCTTTTGCATATATTTAAGATATAGATTATTTATATAAGGTATATTAAAATATATGTTTTTCTTTTCACCACCACACAATTAGTATAGTTCTTCTTATACATTATTGTCTCTATCATAGTACTCTATATTGCCATTTAAAAACAAAATGACTCAAACAATACTGCTTTCCCTCTTATAAGGATGAGATTAACTCTATCGTGATATAGCCAACAGTGGTCCCTAATATATTAAAATCCTATTTTAGTTATGAATACTTCCAGCCTTTCTTAATATCCTGTTGTCATGTATTTTTATTCTCTGCCCACATATTTGTTTTCTATTTATCAATCCATAAATAAGAAGGGTTGCCCTTTGCTGTACTCTCATCAACTTGTGAAAGTGGACTTTTCCACTCAGATTATCAGTGTTTTATCTTCAATAAGAATGGAGATATCTTCTGATAAAATGTGGACCAAACTAAGGTCTCTTTTCTTTTTATGAAAATGTAACCTATGCATATGTCCCCTTTCTCTTTTTAAAGTGTGAAAATCTAGAAGGCTGAGTGAAGTTTCTCTTTTCTTTGTTCTAAAAGCCCTGTTCTAATCTCTGCCATAGCTATTACATTGCACTGACATACCTATTTACTTGTATGCCCATCCCACTGGGGGAAAAAAACCTCATTTATTGATATTTGTGCTGCCCTTGGAGTAAAATTAAATGTCTCAATAGAATTGTAGAGCCTTCCCCATCAGAGCCCTGTCCCTCCACAGCCTCCTCTTAGCACTTTCTCATTTGTTTGATACATTGAGTCACACTAGCCTTATTCAAGGTCCTTCAACTTTTTAGACATTTCATTTTTGTCTCTTGAAATGTTGTCCTATTTACCAAAATTCTGTACCCTGCGGATCTGCTTGATGAATGTAGAATACAAGTACAGTTATGACAATTATGATATATTTTGGGTTCTGATTTTACACAAGTGACTCTGCTAGGTATTTCACTAGGTTTCCTTATTTGTTCCTCATATCAGCCTTATGATATAGATATTAATATTCTCATCCTGAATTTACAGATGAGGAAACTGAAGTATAAAGAAAATAAGTCAGGTGCTGGAGGACACGCGGTTAAAGTTGTGTGTCAAACTTAAGAAGTCTACTTCTAGAGACTTTGTTCTTAACCATTCTTCTGAACTGCCTCTTAAATTTTATGGGACTTTCTGGACTCCAGATAATGTCCTGGAATACTTATGATCCTAATCTACTCACAAGGGTCTTCTGTGAAGTAGAGGTAAATGGTACATTTCCTGCATACGTGTGGAGGGTGAATCCGAACCAATTCATTGTTTTCTATAAAGGAGGCCTTGGTCTGTGTGTCAGGGACTGTCTGTAGACTATGTTTTTGCCTCTCTTTACACTCCCAACTGCAAAACTGCTCAGTTAGCCTTGCTGATATCAATTGCTTCACCTTTAATTTGATCTAAAATTGTATGTCTTTGAGTAGTCTCTCTTTTGATTGGACACTTTTCCCATTTTGATTACCCCCCCAACACCTTATTCCAAAGATGCAGGCTAAATAATCTCCCATCCCCACAGTACACATATACTCAATTCTGAATTCTGAAATCCTCATCTGAGTCTGAGTTTCCGGGTCCTTGCCTGCTCAGGTGGCAAATGCAGGTATTATTAATGGTTGCATGTATTTGTTGCTTTCAATGGGGTTGTCCTACTAAGGACAATTTGAGCTCAAATATGATTGAATTTAAATTGTCAGATTTCTTCAATGGTTTCCTCCATCCCCCATTAGGATACTTAGCACTATGACATTTGTCTTAATACTCCATGAAAAAGGAGAAAGGATTGAATTGTGATTAAAAGCGTATGCTTTGTAGTAGAACAGATCTGGTTTCAAAGACAAGCTTCGACACGTGGTAACTGTTTATTCTAAGTTTTATTATCTAAAAAAGTAGAAATAATACTAGTACCAACCACAGAGAATTGTCATGAAGTTAAGTGAGATAATGCACATAAAGTATTTATAGTAGTGCCTGAAACCTATTAAAATGAGTAATAGGCATTCATTTGGGATTCTATTTTTAAAGGGTAAGGCCATTAAAAATTTTGGTCCATAAAGGCTAATACTATGTCTTTACTTTTGCTACTTTAAAGTACTGTTATTGCCTACAAACAAGAGCTATGTGAGCTAGTGGTCAGTTTGTAATCAGAATTAACTAGATGGAGAGGGTTTGTATTTTTAAAGAGTGCTTGGGACTCCTAAGTTATGGTCATTGTGTATTATATTTTAGTAATAAAATGTGAGAGCATCCAGCTGCTTCTATTGGTGGTTTCACCTTGAGGGAATAGCCTCAGCTTCATAGTTTCAGAAAGTTAATTTCATTAGCTTACTCTGAGGTGTAGGCATTCATTAGTTTATATTGGGGAAATAACACATGCCATCCAAACTAATCTGGCATAGTGGTAAACCAAAGCTCTTTTTCTAAAATGCAAATATAATCATGCCTTTTCCTTCCTTGCTACCCATCAAGGATACCCATTGGTCTCAGGAAGAGATAGAAACTTCTTAATATAAGCTTGCAAGGCTCTCCCGTGCTGTCTTCCATGAACCTTGCCACCCTCATCTCTTTTCATTTTCCCTTGGTAAATGATACTCCAAACATATAAAATTTTGATACTTGGTACAATTTATCATAGTTTCAGTAGACTGTGGGTCTTTCCAGATGTTCTTTTATCCTAGAATACTCTTCACACTGCTTCTGTTCTCTAGAATCATTTCTACTAATCCCTTAGTGCCATGTGAAGTACAAATTCTTCTGGAAACCCCTTAGTTTTGGTTAGGTTCCCTGACACCTTGCATCAATCATTCAGCTGTCATTGACTGGCCACTTTCTTGTTTCTTTCAACTGACTAAATTTAGTGAAGTGAGGAACTGTCTATTATGTTCACCATTATATTTCCACAACTCAAAATATACATGAAAAATACTTGCCACTGAATAATTCAGAATGAAGAAACTTGTGCAGTGGAAGAAATATGTGTCAATCAGACTCTGATTCTGGGAGTGGTACCCTACTTGTGCCCTTCTCAGCTCCTTCACTCCCAACCTGGGTGGTCTTATTTAGCAAGGCTTAATTTCCTTGCAGATAATTAGTTGTTTGCAAAATGGAATTTAATATAGTATCCACAACATTTTATATGCCTTATTATTTGCCCCTCTATATTTATTTCAAAATCTGGGATCATCTAATTTAGAATCACCATCTTTTTCTTTATGATACGTTGCAAGAGTCTGTAAATATTTTCTCATCTGAGTGTGAAGTCCATTCCTTCGACACAAGCTTTGATTTAATTTATCTTTTCAGATAGAGTCATGCCTCAGTGAATAGGCATGATTCAATCTCATCAAAAATAGTCCTGAATCCATAGGCTATATTTTGATCTGTTGAACCACCTGCAGTTCCCCCATAACAATCAATTTCTAGCTATTTTTTGTTATTGTTGTTGTTATTGCTGGTAATGGATGATTTTATGACTTCTTTACTTGGCATGATTCATTTGGATACCTAGTAAATGACCTAGCCTTTGGTTCTCAGTCCAGCCTTTGCTTCTTCTTTAGGTTCGGGCTTGGAATTAAGTCACTGCTTCTGTCCTTATATGCTCCTTGGTCTTGTCTCATTGCCACTTACCCAGTCATTTTGGTACATTCATATCTGTCTCCTGCTAGTGAAACTCTAAGAGAATGGCCTTCTCAGATAAAAAGAAACTTTGCAGTAGTAGGATGGAAGATGAGCTCAGCTATTCTGTTAGAATTTCTAAACAAGATTTTATTTCATGTATCTTTTAGGTAGGCTGATTCTCAATGGGAATTATTATCTCAATAATAAGGAGATTAAGAGCATAAGCCTTGAAGTTAGGCAGCCTTACAGTATTATCCTTGTGACTTTAGAAAAATCACTCCTACTTCCAAGGCTCAGTTTCTCCATATATAATAAAAGATGATAATAGTGCCTATCATATAAGGTTCCCATGCTTATAGAGGGTGATAATGCTTACTGACCTCTTATTCCAATACAGATTAAATAAACAGTATGGATATTTCTATTTTTTAATTATCAATTGTCAGCCATCTTCAGTGGTAAGCCATCTTCAATGGTAAGCCATCTTCAAACATTACAGTGGTTGACACAGTCTCTAATTTGGGTTCATAGTCTGGCAGTAGGTCATGAAATCTAATATGGGTGATGAAAGTATCAGTAATATTGGAGCTGATACAGAGGTCATAATGAGCTTGTTTACAGGCAAAGAAAGGAGGCTTCTACAATGACACCTAGAGTCCCAGGGAGAATCCTGGAATTCAACAATGATGACCTTTCTCATAGTTGGGTCCAAAGCCTGCCCCATGGAATACCTTGTTTTTATGAGATGACATTGAGAAAAATATAACCCTTTGGCATTTTCATTATGAAATCAAAGGACCAGATGTCATCCTAAGGGATTTGTGCTTATTTGTGTGTGTATGTCCCTGAATACAGGACATGTACTATTGATTTTGAGCTGGCAGCTACACAAAAGCTTCTGAAGCCTGACCTTGGATTATCTGAGTTGCACATAAGAAAGCTCCTTGGACGTTTAATCAGAACATGACTCCATCCAGGCACAGAGAGGAGGGGGATGAGGAGTATGTGAGGACAGCTTCAAAGCTCTGTAAATAATCGTTTTTTATACATTTCCTTTTTAATGAGGTAGCTAAGAAGAGAGACTTCTAATTAGAGAGCTGGAACTGTGGAATGGCACAGGATCTTAGTTGATCCACCCCTCACTTTAGACAGGAGAAAAGTCAGGTCCAAGAAGATAGATCAGGTCATGTCATAGAGACAAGCCAGATCTGCAATTCTGCTCTTCAGACTTTAGGTTTGGTAGTTATCAATTTAAAATCTTGCATTACGTCTGTCAAGTCTTTGAAGTACAGTACCACTGGAATATATTAATGTGAGACCATCAATCAGTAACTTTTATAGGACAGTGGTTAAGAGCATAGTCATTGGCATCAAGCAAACCTGGGTCTTTGTCTTGGTTCTACCATTTGCTAGCCATGTGGCCTTGGACAAATTACTTAATCACACTCAATTTAAATTTCTTCATCTCTAAAGAGGATAATCATAGTTTGCATCTCTTTTTATATTTGTGAGAGTTACAATATTTAATAATTTAGTACAATGTCTAGCACAAGCTAAATACTAATAAATAGTACTTAAAATTATTTGCTTCAATCAGTAATCATTGTTACAAATATAAAAAACTATCCAAATTTGTTTAAGCAAAAAATAAATTTATTAAAAGATATTGTGTAGCTCACTAGATTCCTAGAAGGATGAAAAAACTAGATTTTGAAGCTTTGTGGTAGGAATAATGTCCAAAATCATGTTCCAGAACTGATGCAATGGTGACACTATTGCTGGGGAGTGACCTAGAAATTTGCATCTCTAATTCCATGGATGCTGGACTCTGCAGACTACTTCTAGAGTCTCTAAAGCGTAAGGCCTGATTTTTCACATTACTAGCTTTATAAAATTATTTTTTATTGTTGTAAAATACATATAACATATACCATTTTTTCAAGTTTTTATTTAAATTCTAGCTAGTTAACATATCATGTAATATTGATTTCATCACTTACATACAACACCCAGTGCTCATCACAAGTGCCCTCCTTAATAGCCACCATAAATTTACCATTTTTAAGTATACGGTTATGTGGTATTAAGCACATTCATATTATTTTGGGTCACTAGAATTTTATTCAAAATAATTTGATGTGGATGTATGTTTTTGGTGGAAACTTCTATATCTGGCTTCTATAAATGACTTGGGGTACTAAATTCCATATATGTAGGGAGAATATTCAAAGACTTGGTGCACCTAAATTTAAGAAAATTATCTATTATAATCTACCTTTTTTTGCCCAATATTAAATTATGCACTTAGACGATATTTAAATTTCAAAATTTCCTTCCAACCCATGCTTCAGCCTGACATAATGCAATTATTCTATAAACAAAATAAAATACTCATTTCTTCTCCTTTAAAAAGTAGGAGAGTGTAATACTTATAGCAGGTGTCTCATTAGGGTGTAGTCCAATTCTTGTAGCTAATCCAGCTTACAGTACAAGCACCTCTGCTACGACGCCTATGATTTGATGGATCCAATGGTGTTCAAGGTATCTTTGGAAAATCAAGCTGCTGTATGAAGTCCAACCCAATATTTTATCAGTACTGTGGTTTAGAATGAGGATTCTGGAACCAGAACTGCCTAGGAAAAAATTCACTTCCATCATATTCTTGCTTTGTGGTTCTGGACAACATACTAATCTCTCTTTGACTCCTCATTTTTTTTTTTTTTTTTTCATTTGTAAGTACCTATCCCCTATTTTCTAAGAAAGACTAGATGAATATAGGTAAAGTGCTTGGAAAATGGCTTGGCATAAAATAAGCCCTAACATAAACCTATTTGTTGATCTATTACTGCTTCCTTTCTGCCTTTAGTTACATATTGAGCCCCTTGATATTCTCTAAGTTATGCAAGTTATGCAGTAAGTTGTAATGTTAACCACCAATAACACATTTGACAAAACAGGGCAAAGGAAGAGGAAAACAGAAGAAATTTATTTAAATTAAATAAACAGTAGGAGAGAAAACATGGGTAGATATGGTGGACCTTATTTCTCTTCCAGTCATAGGCTCATAGCTGGTGTTTATTCTCCCTGCATCTGCTACCAAACCCATGTTTCCTTTAAATCAGCTGCTGGGGTATCATAGTCACATGGTATCCCAAGACCAGGTGTTCAGCCTCTATCAGGGCATGAAAGCAAAATAAAAGCGATTTTGAACATGAAGAAGGAATGCCTTTGCTTTAAAAGGTCAGGTGTCTCCACCATGATTTCTCTGGAATCTTAATAAAGAGAACATACTGATTTGTCCATTTACTTTACTGGGCACACTCAGAGAAGTAAGGGCCTCATTTGTGTATCCCCAGCACCAATAGGCTTACACAAATATTTATTGAATATTCAATAAATATATTTTTGAAAGGATATCCTTAACAAATTAAAATGTAAATATATGAGGGTAGAATTTTCCTGTTTTATTTACTGCTATGTCTACCATGCCCGTACCTGGCAGATCCTCAACAAGTATTTATCAAAAGAATAAATGAACCATATGCAGTAAACGAAACTTATGCATAATTATAAAAAAATGGGTAACATACCAGTTCTGGAGAGATGATATGAATAAAAGTAAGTATAGGTGGTTGGGATATTTCTTCTTGTAAATCATAAATACTACGTATTTTCAGGAAATAGGGTTTGGTTATAGTTATGCTATGGTTAAAAATCTCCCCTAAATTTTAGTCCTAAATGTTGAATAATATTTTCAAAAGATGAATGGCTAGAAAGATGGATATAGGATAGAATTCTGTAAGTGACCTTGATAGCTTCTTTGACAATGAGTACTCAAATTATATTCCATTATTTAATATTGTGTGCAAATTGGGAGGAAGGAGGCCCTGATGTGATTTATGATCCATCTCTAAGGGAGTTAGCAGAAGGCTCAATTGTTTTATGAATGACTTTTGCTGGTTTAGTCAGCTCTCACTTTTTTTTCAAATCTTAGATATTCCCCTTTGCATGAGTAAGTGAAAAAAGGGCATCATTTATAATCTAATGGAAAAGAAGTTCTGTCATTTTTCAAGAAAATTTCAGTTTAAATTTTTGTAGAGAGGATAACCAATAAGTTTGAAAATCCTCTTTAGAAGCATTGAGAATAGTTTTGAATTACCTAGAATTTCACATAAGCATTTATATAATTTTCAAAAGAGGCCATCTGGATTAAGGGGGTGTAACAGAGGAAATTTATTTAAATTTTACCTAGGATGAATTATTCTTTTTTACATATCATCTCTACTTGCAAAAATGTTAGCAGTGACTTAGGATCCTATATCCTGAGTTTTTTCGGACTACCCAATCCCAAAGCCAGGTTAAAAAGTGGGATCCTATTAATACCACTCATTCAGGTTTAGTTGTTCTTGTTAATAGTATTGTCAAATAACTCACCTTCTGTAATGTCTTCTCTTAGTAGAGAAGACTGTTTTTCATGTATGTTTGCAAATATGAATTATCTTAAAACATGCACTCCCTCATTGCCCCACAGGCATGAGGCCTCTGCAAAAACTTCTGATCTTTGAATCATCTCTTCTTGTGGATTCATTATACCCTTGTCCTCCTATCCTAAAACCATGTTTACTTAAGCTATTATATGTGTGAGCTTGACGGCTTACCTGCACTCAAAACATATTTTCATCATATAGCCTTTCTCTCTCTCTCCACCTTGGGTAGTTAGGATATGTTTCTTTGTGTACTCTCCTCAGGGTCTCAAAAAATATGAAATAGTGAAAAAGTAGTTGTGCCAACCCCCTTCCCCCAATAAAAGCCCTGAGAAGATAGCAAAATAAAGAGAATGGGAGGGGACACAACTTGAATTTAACCATTACTGTACTTCCAAGAAGGGATTCCAGCATCCTGTAACCCTGAGAGTCTCATCCAGGGAGGAAGCTAAGATGATAGAAATCTGAAGGCTTAACAGGAATCTCACACTTTTCACCAAAGCATATCAGTATCCAACATGGCACCTAAGAGATGCTATTTATCTCCTTCCTTTTCTCTTCTTGCCTTTTGAGGAGGTCTCCACAACCACAATACTATCCTCAAGAAATCATCTTCCACTTCTACCAGTCTATTACCAAGGATAATCAAAATGTTAATTCAGATGTTATTGGAGTCTTTCAAAGCACATCAAATGGTATATTAATTCATGTGTAAACAGAACTTAAAAAAAAAAGATTTTATTTACTTATTTGACAGAGAGAGCATGAGCACACAAGCAGGGGGAGTGGCAGGCAGAGGGAGAGGGAGAAGCAAGCTCTCCACTGAGCAGGGAGCTGGAAGCAGGGCTTGATCCCAAGACCCTGGGATCATGACCTGAGCTGAAGGCAGACACTTAACCCACTGAGCCACCCATGCACCCCATTAAACTTTTAACACCTCTCCCAATTCTGTTGTGATCTCACTCACACAGACGGAAGTGGTTCTCAAGTGTTCTGTACTTTATTCATGATGTCAGCCTCCATTTTTCAGACTTTCTACTCAAACTGAAGCTAAATTGTGGATTGTGATGCTCTGGTTTCTCTTCTTACTGTTTTCTCCAGTTCATCCTCCTTTTTTGGTAAATTAACCAAGATTTACTGGCTTCTTTTTGTTTTCTCTCTTTTTTTTTTTCATTGTCCATTATTACCAGATTCTGTAAAACAAAGGATGTTCAGGCTCAGGGGTTGATCAAGCAGTCAAGATTAATCATATAACTTATTTCATGTTATCCCTGTCACCGGCCCATCTTCCTTCCTCCATTCAGCTTTTACTCTTCCTTTCTTTCAAAACAAAACTTTCTCTTATTTATGAAATGAGAAGATAAAATTATCTTAAATATATTAGTATTAATTGGGCCTGGGAAACATACAAGGATGGATAATTTATTGAAATTGTGAAGTTCTCTGGATTCTTTTTCTTGGGGGAGCTAAACCTTCTCTGCTTCAGATTTCTTCATCACTGCTGTCCTAGGTTAGGTAATGTTACAAACCACTGTCATCCTGGATTCATGTCAATTAATCATGAACACAGGAAATAAGCAGCATTCCTTTGTTTCCCTGTAATGCTTTTTCCATCTAGTTGATGAGATGTATCTATAAACCCTAGATGTTTCTCTGGTATGGAGTCAAGTTAATTCAAATGAAGTTTTTATTGCTAAATGCTCACTAAAGCTGAGATGCTTAAGTGTTTATGGACAGGTTCTGAAGGTCACACAATTCTAATAGAGAATAAACAGAAGAGGAGAGACCATTGAAAAGGAGGTGACGATCCCAGTGACAGTCTGACAACATTTATCTCTCTTGACCATGTGTTTGTTCCACTCCTGCCATGTTCTCCCATGTGTGATAGCATTTAGAAGGAACTGAAAATAGGGAGACTATGAGAAATGTTGTCATGGGCACCGTATTTCCTATATTTTTTTAATTAAAATAAAGTTGATACACAATGTATTATTTCAGGTGTATAATATAGTGATTCAACATCTCTGTATGTTATGCTATGCTCAAGTACAGCTACTACCATTATTCACCATTCAATGTTAATACAATACCATTGACTATATTCCCTATGCTGCACCCTTTATCTCCATGACTTATTCATTCTGTAACTGGAAGTCTGTATCTCCTACTCTCCACCCATTTTGCCCATCCCCCCACCCCCTTGTATTTAATTTTAATTCACTTTTATTGAAATGTAGTTTAAATATAATGAAATGCATGTACTGTATATACCTATGAGTTTGACAAATTTAAATGGACATGTAATGACAGGGGCACCTGGCCGGCTCAGTCAGTAGAGAGTGTAACTCATGATCTTGGGGTTGTGAGTTCAAGCCCCATGTTGGGTGTAGAGATTGCTTAAAAATAAAAGCTTTAAAAAAAGATATGGTACATTATCCCCCCAAATTAATTTTTGCCCCATCCCAGTCCATCCTCTGTCTTAGCTCTAAGTAACCATTGGCTAGGTTTCTGTCATTATAGATAAGGTTTATCTTTGTAATTTTGTATCTAAGTGAAATCATATAGCATCTATTCTTTTATATTTGGCTTCTTTTACTTAGTATAGTGTTTTTGAGATCCATGTTGTGTCTATCAGTAGTTTGTTCTTTTTTTGGGCGGGGGGTGAGGGATAGAAGGAGAGGGAGAGAGAGATTCCTAAGCAGGCTCCATGCCCAGTACAGAGCCCAACTCAGGGCTAGATCTTACAACCCTGAGATCATGACCTAAGCTGAAATCAAGAGTCAGATGCTTAACCAACTGAGCCACGTAGGTTCCCCAGTTTGTTCTTTTTTATTGCTGAATAATATTCATTATATGGATATAGCACTGTTTATTCATCAGTTGATGGACATTTGGCTTGTTTCCAGTTTGGGACTATTATCAATAAAACTGAATATTCACATACAAGTTTTTGTATGAATATATGTTTTAATTTCTCTTTTGTACATTCCTGGGAGTGAAATTTCTGGGATATATAGCAATTGTACATTTAATTTTATAAGAAACTGCAAACTTGTCACAAATGGCACAATCTCATTCTTTTTTATGGCTGAGTAATATTCCATCCCGTGTGTGTGTGTGTGTGTGTGTGTGTGTGTGTGTGTGTGTGTGTGTTTCACATCTTCCTTATCCATTCATCTATCTATGGGCACTTGGGCTGCTTCTATATCTTGGCTATTGTAAATAATGCGGTAAACATAGTGGTGCATGTATCTTTTCAAATTAGTGTTTTCCTTTTCTTTGGGTAAATACTCAGTGCAATTACTGTATCATATAGTATTTTTATTTTTAATCTTTAATCTCAGATCTTCATGATATTTTTGTCTGCAAACATAGCTATCCTCTGCTTGGTAATAGATCCTGCCACCTCATCCTCTGCTTGGTAATAGATCCTGCCATCTTGATCAAAGGTTAGCATATGACCAGAAATAAACCAAGCAGATAATTTTTCTTCTAATATTCTTATGTGGAGAAATATGAAGACTGGCAGTGGTTGTAGCAGAGTCATGTGATGGAGGATCCCCAGGTGGACTCGTGTCCTGCTGATGAGATTCTGGACTGCACTGGAGCCTGTCCTCTAAAGGCCTGGATTCCATATTCCTTCTTGGATTCTGTGAACTGTAAAATTAATTTTATATTTCAGTTTAAATTTAGTTAGAAATGGTTTCTGTATTTTATATTCAGAAATCTTAACTGGAGCTAGCCCTTGCCATATGCCTCCATAGTGCCCTTTGCTCTTGTCTTAGAACATGTCACACTTGTAATTAATTGCTCAACATTTGTTTCTCTTACCAAAGAGTAAATTCTATAAAAACAAGGAATATTGTCGGCTCTGTTCCTCTTTTTCCCAGTGCTTATTAGCATAGTACCAGACACCTAGAAATAGTTAATGCATGGATAAATAAGGAGTTTATATAAAGTAGTTCTCACAGTGCTTAATAAATGTAAATGCCTTTCCTCTCTCTTTTTCTGCTTTCCCTCTTTTCTTTTTTCACCAGAAGCACATTTCTTTGAAAATACAAATACTGCAATACCCACATGTTCTGGTGCTTCAAATTGTGCACACATATCTCTCTTCTTCCTACCTCTCTAATCATTGATTCAAGAAAACAATT
Organism: Halichoerus grypus; assembly: GCF_964656455.1. NCBI lineage: Eukaryota > Metazoa > Chordata > Mammalia > Carnivora > Phocidae > Halichoerus > Halichoerus grypus. Next base: position 29,333,477 of record NC_135722.1, read on the forward strand.
TAACTTCAAGTTTCTCCGGCAATGAAAACAGATTCAGAATATGTTTTGAGAGTCAAAGCAAAGGGTTGGTGTCTTTCCTTTGGGAATATGATGGAAATGCCCCTCACCCAGTTAGTACAAGGAGGTTTTTAAAGAATAGAGATGGTTTCTGCTGAAGTCTTGCCCTTTGCTCCATCTTTTCTGTGGTCACTGCTGTATTAGGGATAAGACTAACTCAAGTCCTACTGTCAAGGAGGTCTTATAAGAAAGTTAATATAATGGGTGCACACAGGGATTGAACCTGTGACCCAGTCCTTATTAGTAACTCTACCCAGCAGAACTGACTCTAAAGAGGTTGCTGAATTTCTCTCAGATAACCCCTGCTGTGTTAGCTCCAAGGTCATGTGTCTGACCCAATAAAGATAGTTAACTTGAAAAAGTCTTTATGCCATTTTTAGAATATCTGGAGCAGAATGACCTCAGCATTGGACAGTTTATAAAGGGCATTTGGTTTGTGAGAAGAGGAACACATTGCTATTCTGGAGACCTACAAGACAATGTCATGTTTTTGTGTTATTTTGTTTTTTTGATTTTTGATCCTGGGGGTGGTTTTGCAGGATAGTTATCAGACTATAGGAACAGCCTCCTAGCTTAGTATGTAGCCAAAATTAAACAGAGGGCTCTACAAATATACAGAGAATTTAGGACTATCCACACAGGAGAAGCTAGCTATTTTAAGAAAAAAGAAGGTATTTCTAGCTATGTTCCTGCTACATATCAGACACTCAGTTACACATTTTTAGTTACAGTATTGTTATTCCTTTACAGATATTATTTTCCCTATTTTATACATGAGTAAGCTGAGGCTTAGATTTAAATAATGTATTCAGGACTACCTAGTAAAGTAAGCAAATTGGTCACCTACTTCTATCTTAAAAACTCTTCCCATTCTTTCAACAGTATTGCTCTGTCCATCTGTTATCCGTAGCCTCTGTGAGTAATTGTGGTATATGAAGTGATTGAGATTCTGCTTCAAACTTAGTCTTAGCTACCACAGATACACAACATATTTGCCCATCACATTAGCCAGTTCTGAAAGGATCAATAATAGTTACTCAAAATTCCATTTCACTTCATTCAACTTCCTTCCAGTATCATGGTGTTTAATATTTTCAGGTTTCCATCTTTCTTCCATAGTTCTGGATATGTTTTTTTCAGTAGGTCTGTGTGAAGCTGATAAACTGGCATTTTTAACAAGACCTCTCCTCACCCCTGCTCCAGACCCAAACATCCTGAGCTACAAGATTCCAGGACACAGAGAAAGACTGCCAAGGGGTTATGCTGTTTTTCTCACTGCATTTAATTTGAAAGTTGGTCTGAAAGGAAGCTGATGTTTTGAAGACATAAGGATTTTGTTTAAATCTTGTCTCTCTTATTGTTTATCTGCATAAACTTGAACAACTTACTTGATTTCTTAGTGTCAACTTCTTCATCTATAAAATATACTAATAGCACCTCCTTCATAGGGTTGTTATGAGGTTAAAATGAGATACAGTGCTTGACACAGAGCAAATATTCAATAAAAATTTCCCTAAAATTTATTATAAAGATTGTACTTCCTACATGATACAGGATAATTCCATAGTAGACTCAGTAAGAAAATTCAGAGTAAAAATTAGAAAAAGTTTGGGAAAATGAATGAATGAGTTATTCTTGGAAATTAGAACTTCAGCCATTCCAACAAAATTTGCTATGTGTCTCCTCTTCTCTGTTCTAGGCACTGTGCTAGATACTCATATATTTTGCAGACATAGCTAAACCTGTGGCTGATACACAGGTGGGCAAAACGCTCCACTTATTTTTTTTGTTGGAGACAAACATTGGATTGAGAAATTCACGACTCTGACTTAATATGGACAGATTTGGGGATATTTGTTTTAAGTTTCAAGCCTTTAAAATATGAATGGATTACTACTAAGTGAAAAGATCTCTCATTCTCCCCAAGCATAAAAATAACATAACCCATATAAGATTTGCTTAAATTTGCAATTGCAGGAAAGTATAGAACTTTACCCTGAATATTCTCCCGCCTCGCTTCTTTTGCATGACTTCAACTCTGTGACTTAAATGAAACCAATTTATTTTGTGAGGATTTTAATAACATATTAATTATGATCAGATTGAAATCTAATGACTAGCTCCTTCAGACTGACAGTCACTGGACTATTTATATATACTCTCCGCCCTTTCCGTCTGACCTACTTTGACAGTTCAATTAAACCAATTGACTTTTGAAGTTTGTTTATGAAGTGGCTGGGGAATGCTGACTATTTGGGGTGTTTGGCATTTGTACAACACACCATTTAACAAGTTCCCTCAGTGAATTTCTCGAGTCCAGGAAAATACTGTTCTTTAACCTGTTAGGCAAATCACAGTTTGAGTCACATATGGAGAAATGGGGTGTGTTAGTCCATGTGTGTACTCAGAACTTATGTATATCATGCACACATGTAATTTCCCCATTAAAAAAACAAAAGAGCTCTGTTGTGTGTAACTCAATTATTGTCAATCTATAGTTTTCAATTTCATGTAACTTGAATGAGATTTGTTCATGTCCTTAATTAAATACTTTTTCATTCACTGTCCATTCATTCATTTACTCAACAATTATTTATTGAGCATCGACTCTGCTTTAGGTGGTGCTGTACTAGACTCTGGAAATAAGCAACAACAACAAAAACAGTGTTACTCTCTAAAGCGGCTAGACCGACCTTAAGTAAATAATCCTAGGAATGATTTACTAAGTACAATAGCCATAAGTACCACAAATGAAAAACAAAGGTTACTTTTTTTATTATTGTATTTTATTTTTTAACTATTACATCTTTCTATTGTTAACATTTTCACATCCCCCAGAATACATATATCCTGGGATTCTGTGTTTGAGCTACTCTTTTATACCTAGTTGGTGTAAAAAAAGAAAAAAAAATGAAAAATATATTTTCAAACTTTTTTGAAATTTCTATTTCTAAGTGCATGATATTGTGTATATGCAATGCTATTGTTCGGGAATATATAAATTATATATCTTTTCACTGCTGGCTGAGAAATACCCTAATTTTCCCCCCATCACCACCAACCCTTCACTGCCTTTGATACCTTTGACATTGTCTTGTGCTGACCACTGTCTTATTTGTTTAAGCCTTAATTCCCTGTGGAAACCCTAGGCTCCTTGCAGGCAGGTCTGTACCTGGTTACAGTGCTGCTAGACAGACCTTAGCTCCAATATGTGCTTAAACAATATGTGTTGATTTGCTGATGCATTTCTTCCTGTTTATAGGTTATAAATGGATGAACATTGATTAGTGGTCAGGATCATTGTAGCCTCATAAGTGTACCGATTGTTGATTATTTTTCAAGGTTACAAATCTTGTTGTAAGTCATAAAAGGTAGTAGAATCCAGCTTTCTTGGCTCTATGAATTTGTAGGTAAATTACCAGAGTTGAATTTAGTTGAATTAACATACTAACCTCACACTGCTCCATGTTGATATAGAAGCATATTGGTTTTAGACCAATCCACTGCCAAGGGAAATGAAGAAAGGAGTGACAGAATTCAGTTAATATAAAAACTTGGTAGTGGAGGGACACCTGGTTGGGTCATTTGGTTAAGCGTCTGGTTATGATCCCAGGGTCCTGAGATCAAGTCCCATATCCAGCTCCTTGCTCAGTGGGGAGCCTGCTTCTCCCTCTGCCTGCCGCTCCCCCTGCTTGTGCGCACGCACTCTCTCTCTCTCTGATAAATAAATAAAATCTTTAAAACAAAACAAAACAAAACAAAAAACTCGGTAGTGGAAATGTGGATGGGATCCGATTCCTTACTTCCCAGTATAAAAGATAAAAACCTCAAACCCACCTGAGAAAAGAAGCTATTATTGCTGACTACACCTAGGCTTTAATAATTTTGCCTTATTATTGGTACCAGATATCTGTCCTATGAATCTTCTGTTATAACCTCAAATGCCTTTCCCCTATTTTTTCCTGTAAGTGGATTTATACTTGCTTTATTTTTATTTAATTTAGATTTACTAGTAGGGGGCTTGTTACCTTTCTAATTAAGGAATAATGGTGGGGTAGATTGGAAAGTTCAATTTCTGCATTCACCCCCTATTTGTAGGCACCCAGTGAGACGCAGTATATTAAAAAGAATAAGAGCTGTCTCTTGCTAAGACCAAGTTTTCTGGCTTTACATCCCTGCTTTGCTACTTATCAGCAAAATGGCACTCATAAGGTAGTTAATGCTTTTGTGCTTCAGTCCCTCCAGTTGATTGGGTTGTTCTTAAGACTTCATTAGTTAATAGATATAAAACATTTAGAAGGGCTCACAAGGAGCTCAGTGTATATTAGCCTCTATTGTTATTATCAGTATTGCTACTGTTGTACACTACATATTCAGAGGATGGGGATTTGATGGTATTACCTCCAAGAGCAAAGGTAGAGTCAGACCCTGCCCTCCATTTATCTTGTCTCCCAGCAGAATTCCGGACTGAGAGAAATAATATAACAAAGGAAGAGTGAAGGGTATTGAGTTAGTGCACAGTAATGTCTAAAGGAAGCCTCTCTAGTTAAAGATAAGTTGTAAAATGAACTTTAGGTATTTACTCATGTCTTCATCTCTAAGAAGGAGGAAAGGGATAAATATTAAGAGTAATACATACTTAAACTGTCCTCCTCCACTTAAGTATGTGTGACTTCAAAGGGTGAGAACAAGAGTAAGAGAGAGAGACATGCTGGTTACAAGAGAAACCCTAGGTCTGCTTATCAAAAGAATAGTAGAGTGACAGGCTTAATCAAAAGTGCTGCCTAGTAAAACATGGTCCAATACCATTTTTTCAACCAATAATATTAGCAATTCCTCTTAATCTATATAATTACTATAAGGAGGACAGACAGAGGTAGATGTATAAGGAAAAGATAAGAAAATATTCCTTTACCTATGCTATATTCAGGACTTGCTGCCAAATCTTATCCAGATGCTGTGGCCTAAGAATTTGCAATTAAGTAAGGAAGATAAAATGAACCACATAGTTCACTATTACAAAGGGTTGGATAAGATATTTTCCATATGGAGAAATCAAGAAAATGCATAGGCATTGTGGGCAGAGTTTCAGCTTGGAAAATTTAAGAAGGTTTCCTGGAAGAGGTGACATTTACCGAAAGTCAAAATTTACTATGCACTTGCTTTGTATAAGCACTGTGTGAAGTATTATATATACATGATACCATTTTAGTCTCACAACTACCCTATGAGGAGAAGATATTTGTCCCCATTTTACAAATGACAAGAGGCTTAGAGAGATATAACAATTTCTAAGGTTTGCAAATAGTAACTGCCCAAATCTGGCTCAAAGCCAGGTTGTCTGACCCTGAGAATTAGAGCTTAACCTCTGTTGTACTTCCTTCTTCCACTTTGCCCTGCTGTTTCCGACTAGGAGATAAGAAGTGTCCAATCAAAGGAAAAATAATGTGTTAAGAAAACAGTGGATATTACAATTGGTTCCATGGGCTTCACGTAGCACTTTGTAAGGGCCTGAGGCTGACGGTGGAGACAAAGACTTACAAGCCACAGTCAGTTCCACTAAGGGGCTGACCCTTCACCAAGGGACAAGGCTATGAATAAAGAGTGCCAGATGAATAGTACAAGTAAGTAGTAAACATTTAATCGATGATTATTTATTAAGCAACTGCCAGGTGCTGAATTAATGGGGTTGTAAAGCTGAATATAATTCCTACTTCTAAGTGTTTTTGTAACTTGATAGGTAAGATAATAAACAGCTCTAATTAAAGGCAGGAAGTGGTAAGCCCTAGCATAGAAGATTAAAAAAAAAAAAAAGGGTCCAGAGGAGAATATTGAAATAGAAAAGGAGATATGTCATCCACTGTGCATGGAGCACATTATGGCTAGCACTCTATTTCAGCATTTATATTTTTTAACTCATTGATTTTCACCACAACCCAATAAAAGTATAGATACTTACTCTAATTTCTTGCATCAGAACACAAGGGCACATACAAGCTAAGTGTTATACTTAAAGATGGCAAGTGGCAGATTTGTCCAACTGCCAAGCCTGTTTTCTTTGAAGGTAGTCTTTGACATTTGATGAAATAAGAAGAAAAACATATAGAATAGTATAGTAGCCAGACTCCAAGATAGTCCCATCTTCCAATATACATGCTCTGTGTAGGCTTTTCCCACATTAAGTTGTGATTGGCCTTATGTGACCTTATTCATATGGCAGAAGTGATAGTGTGTGACTGCAGAGACTAGGTCATAAGAAGCCTTGTAGTATCTGCTGCGGTCTCTTACAAGACTTTTTCTTGGTGCCCTGGATGGCAAAGTAAGCAGTGGGACTTCTCTGAGGCCACTCTGCTGGAAACACCACATGGAGAGGCCACATGGAGAGACCATGAGACTACATGAAGAGAGAGAGATGCCCAATGAGTTCCCATCTCTTCCCATCCCCACAAATTCTAATCATCCCAGTTGAAGCTCCACATATTACAGACCAGAGACAAGTCCAACCCAATAATTCCTAGCCAAAGTGAAAATTATGGAGCTAAATAAATGATTATTGTTTACTAAACCATTAAGTTTTTGGAGTGACCTGTTACACAGCAGTAACAAAAGAAGGACAGAGAGTATATGTATATTAGTTACATATTGCTATATAACAAATTGCCCCCAAATTAGTTTAAACACACATACTTCTGTTACCTCAGTTTCTGTGTGTCAGTAATCTGGTCATGACTTATCTAGGTCCTCTACTTCATATCTCTCACTAGGTTGAAATCAAGGTATTGGTGAGGACCATAGTCATCTCAGGGATCACCTGGGAAGAATGTACTTCCTAGATCACTCATGTAGTTGTCAGCAGAATTCACTTTCTGACAGTGCTGAACTTCAGTTGATGGCTCACAAGCTGTTAGCTGGAGGACTCTCTTGGTTCCTTACTATGCAGCCTCTCCATAAAGTATTTCAGTCAAAGTAAGAAAGGAAAAGAGAGTGCCAGAAAAAGAACAATAGTAAAGTCACAATCTTTTGGAACCTAATCATAGAAATGACATCCTATCACATTTACCGTGTTCTATTCATGAGAAGCAAGTCACAAGATCCAGTCCTCAACCAAGAAGAGGGGATTATGCAAAGATGTGAATACCAGGAGACAGGAATCATTGAGGACCATTTTTAGAAGTCTGTTTGCCATGTATGATGAGTCTTTTTTTTTTTTTTTTCTTTTTTTTTAAGTACCCAGTGTGGTGCTCAATGCGGGGCTTGAACTCATGACTCTGAGGTCAAGACCTGAGCTGAGATGGAGTCAGATGCTTAACTGACTAAGCCACCCAGGTGTCCCTGATAAGCCTTAATCCTTGTTGGAAAGAGTTCATTCTTTTATTATTTTTAGAAAATAATGAAGAGAAGTAGTAGTTCTTCGAGAAATAGAATTTGCCTTAGGTTTCAGTCATGATCCCAAAATGTAGTAGATATGTAGGAAAGGTAATTATTTTAGGCTTTCTGCATCTCTGCTCATTTTTATGTGCCAATAATAGTTCTTTGTTCACAGAATTATTATGAATATACCACATTTTCTTTATCCATTCATCTGTTGATGAACATCTAGGCTCTTTCCATAGTTTGGCTATTGTAGACATTGCAGCTATAAACATTGGGGTGCAGATGCCCCTTCGGATCACTACATTTCTATCTTTGGGGTAAATACCCAGTAGTGCAATTGCTGGGTCATAGGGTAGCTCTATTTTCAACTTTTTGAGGAACCCCCATACTGTTTTCCAGAGTGGCTGCACGAGCTTGCATTCCCACCAACAGTGTAGGAGGGTTCTCCTTTCTCCACATCCTCGCCAACATCTGTCATTTCCTGACTTGTTAATTTTAGCCATTCTGACTGGTATGAGGTGGTATCTCATTGAGGTTTTGATTTGGATTTCCCTGATGCCAAGTGACATTGAGCACTTTTTCATGTGTCTGTTGGCCATTTGGATGTCTTTTTTGCAGAAATGTCTGTTCATGTCTTCTGCCCATTTCTTGACTGGAGAATTATGAATATTAAATGACTGAATGTAATTACAGAGATCTGTTAGAGCGTCTGTAATATATGATGCTCTTAGAAAATTCATTAGATCTGACCTTGAGGTTGTGTGTTAGAAAGTTTAGTTGAAGAGGATATCATAATTCTAATGGACATTTAAAACTATATGCGGTGCCTGGGTGGCTCAGTCAAATGTCTGACTCTTGGTTTTGGTCATGATCTCATGGGTTATAAGGTCGAGCCCCACATCAGGCTCTGCATGGAGTCTGCTTAAGACTGTCTATCTCCCTCTGTCCTTTCCCACCCCCCTCTAAAATAAATAAATAAATCTTTTTTAAAAAAATAGAAGGCATGTGTTGTGATTGCACTGGGTGTTATATGTAACTAATGAATCATTAGACACTACATCAAAAACTAATAATGTACTATACAGTGGCTAGCTGAACATAATAATAAAAAAATAGAAGTATAGACATGGATTAGAATCTATGTAATCTGCAATCCTCAGGTACTTGCTAGCATGGAAAATAACTTTTCTAAATGTGAGACAAGAAAGAAATCAGTTCTAATTTTTCAGTTTTTAAAAGTCCCCTCCTTTTTATTGTCTCTCTTGTGTGTCTTGTGGAAAGGAAGTTACTGAAGGAAGCTGTCTTATGATTTCTTGGTCTTAGAATTTAACATTGGCTGGTAATGATGCCTTAGAGGAAGTACCAAGCCCATTCAAAGGAGAAGGAAGTGGAAGCAACTATGAGTTCTTCCAGCATTAGAGCAGCCAAGGATCTTTTGTGGTGGCATAAACACCAGAATCTACAGAGGAGATTTGGCTTTGCTTCATTCTAGAGTGAACCAGGAATCAAACTAACAAAGCAAAGCCCTAAATGTGTCATGTTGCCCTATTGGCTTGAGCCAACCTGTGGATACGTAGAATAAGTGAGTATCATAGGGTCTGTTATCAATGCTGGTGAACCATAAGAGTGAGCAAAAGATGCCAAAGAGGCCAGAGTACTGCTTTCAGCCAGTTAAGCAAACAACAGGTATTTGGACATCAACTATGTGTTGGAAATCTGGGGTACCAAGGTGTTACAAAGCAAAGTAAAAAAAATCAGCATCAACAACAAAAACTGTAATAGTTTTCCCTTCCTGGAGCACTGGGTGTTATACGCAAACAATGAATCGTGGAACACTACATCAAAAACTAATGATGTAATTTATGGTGATTAACATAACATAATAAAAAAAATTAAAAAAAACTGTAATAGTAAGTTGTATGGGCTATAGAAGAGAAAGAATCTGAATCAAGCGATGTGAAAACATACATGGAAAACAGTTATTTCCAGTTGAGAAAATTAAGAAACAAGGAAGCCACATTTGACTTGACAGTTGAGTGAAAATTTGCTGAGTCTGGAGGTACCCTGAAGATATATTATTTACTCTTACCTCCAATTCTGTACCTAACTATCCAGTGATTTGCATCGGGGTCTGGAGCCTCCTGGAAATGTACTTAGGAACTCCAGCCTATTCATCCTTGGGGGTCAGGGATATATGAACATCTATGAGACCTATGAAAGTGGTACAAAGAGGACACAAATACAGAAGTCTCAGGGAAGGATTCATTCAATCTGAGCAAAGAAAGTCTATAGCTCAGTGAGCCAGACTTCACAAGATTTTGAGGGTCATACGGGAAAAGTGACTCTAAGAATAAGTACATTGTTTTTGTACCTGAAATGAGCTAGAATCAACCATCTGAGTAGTGTGTATGCTTCCTAAGAAAGGGAAGTATTTTATCCATAAATATTAAAATATTTGAAACACCTAGTTGTTCAAGCCAGCTGGCTGAGGGACCCTGAAAATGAGCAGAAGAGTGAGATCCGGGGGGACAGGAAGGAGGGGAATGTGCTTAAGCAGATTGGGGGGAGGTGAGTACCAGAGGTGTCAGAATAGAGATGACAATGATGCCAACAGTAGCCAAAGGGAATGTTAGTGTCCCAGGATTGGTAATTGCATGAGTAGGGGCCATGATGATGTGAAATTTCATTCCAGAAGAAAGCACACAGCAATGCTAAAAGAAGCCTGAACTGAGCACCAGAGGTAGGGTGACCAACCATAACAATTTACCCAGGACTGAGAAATTTTTCAGAATAGTGATAACTGGGGCAGGTTTGTCACGTTAACCAAAGGGATGTGGAAATATAATGTGATAACAATGGGAACCTTGTAAGACTTTAAAGGAGGAAAATGGCCTTAAATAATTGAGGGACAGGGGCTTTATTGAGAATCAGCCATTCTGCACATGGAAGATATCAAACTAATGCAGGCCAGGTACACATGAGGTTTAACTTCATTTTTATACTGACTTGCGAAACTTAGGGTTATTGATTTTCAAACATAATCCACCTTCAATTTCCCTATTCTCAAACATAAAGAGTTGGTCCAGTGGTTAGGCTGAAGACACAGTTCCATGGGGCCAAAACTGAAAAATGGGATTCTTACCTGAGACCATCAGTCCAGAAATCAGGCTGAGCCAGAATTGGCAAGGAAAAATAGAGGCCCAAATTTCATAGTAGGTGAGGATGAGGTCTAATCTAAAGCTGCCACAGCCATGGATTCAAGATGGGGTCACACAAATATGGCCTTGACCTAGGGAAACAAGATAAAGAGCAAGCAGATAGAGACCAATTGTCATAGAAGGATGGATCAGTTATGGGAACAGTACTGATAAATTACAAAGACTAAAGCAGTTTTTATTTAAGCTTCTTTTAACAGACCAGGAGTGAATGGTAAATTAATAGGCTATCCTGGTTTAAAGAGCCAGAGGGAGGGGTACATTTTGAGCCTACTTTGGGGGGAAATTCTGCAAGTGCTAGCACAGTGTCTGGACATAATAAGCCTTTAGTAAGTGTTGGCTTTCTGTCTTCATTCTTCCTGAATATGAGGGAAATACAGCATTTTTCTGAATTACATGCCTTGCAACTAGCTGATCTGATTCTAGTACCTTCTTCAGGCTGCTTCCAGAACTATCATTTTCCAAAAATAATAGATTACCTTTTAAAAATCACTAGGTATTAACTATCATTAAAAAATTATTCAGGGCACCTGGGTGGCTCAGTCGTTAAGCATCTGCCTTAGGCTCAGGTCATGGTCCCAGGACCAAGCACCACATCGGGCTCCCTGCTCAGCAGGAAGCCTGCTTCTCCCTCTCCCACTCCCCCTGCTTGTGTTCCCTCTCTCGCTCTCTCTCTCTGTCAAATAAATAAAATCTTAAAAAAAAAAAAAGATTCAAAATTCCTGGCATTCAAGGCCCTTTTAAACCTGACCCCAAAGTTCTTCTCCAGTACTGACTCCAGTCACTCCTTATCACACATTGTTTAGTCCAGACAAACCAACTCTCTTTCAAAAATAAAAAAATCTGGGGTGCCTGGGAGGCTCAGTCGTTAAGGTCATGATCCCAGGGTCCTGGGACCGAGCCCCACATCCGGCTCCCTGCTCAGTGGGAAGCCTGCTTCTCCCTCTCCCACTCCCCCTGCTTGTGTTCCCTTTCTCGCTGTCTCTTTCTCTCTGTCAAATAAATAAATAAATAAAATCTTAAAAAAAAAAAAGTAAAAAAATAAAAAAAAATCTGTCCCATATTGAAAACACCCTGTTTTGAAGAAAAAACAAACAAGAATGAAACATGAACACATGTGAAAAAATAAACTTGACAAATAGTATATAAGATCTACATGAAGAAAACTGAAGTGTACCTAAAATATAAACAAATGAAATAAAATATTGTATTCTTGGAAGGACTCACATAATGCTCTTAGTACAAATTTTATCCATTGTTTTCTTACTGGACAAATTTCATATGAGAAAATAAGCAACGATGTCCAGGACATTGTTTGATTGACTGGGGAGGGGATAGTCCTAACAAATATTAAAACATAAAGCTAGAATAATTAAAAATGTATACTATTACATACGTGGACCCGTCAGTGGGATATCATAGAAATTTCAGAAATAATACCAAATATACATGAGATTTTAAGTATGTGGTAAAAATGACATTTCACATTGGTGAGGAACTGACAGACTATTCAATAAATGTTGTTGGAATATCTGACCAGTCACCTGTAAAATAATAAAATTATTCATAGCTTACATCTAAATGAACTTCAGATTTAAACATGAGATATAAACTGCTAAAAATATTGGTCCAATGAGTGGAGAATAATTTTAAAAATAGTTTTCTTAATGTGACACAAAGTCCAGAGTGAAGAGAGAAAAGAGAAAATAGATAAATACCACTAAAAAGGTTTTTGAAATTTATATTAGAAAAACACTATAAATAAAGTCATGAGAAAACATGAAACTCTGGGAAGCATTTGCTAATCCTATCACAGAAAAATGGCTGTGAGCTCTATAAATCTGTAAGAAACAGGCCAACAATTCAATAAATAAATATGCAAAGGAAATTAACAAATAGTTCTAAGAAAAGGAAATATAGCTGGCTCTTAAACACATAAAAATCCATTTGACCTCACATATCATAAAAAGAATATAAACCAAAATTACACAGGTCTTCACATTTACTTCTCAGATTGTAAAAGGTCAAAAATCTTGACTATACACTATGGGCTTGCCAGAGTATAGGGAAGCAAGCCTTCTCATAATTCACTCGTGGAAGTGTAACTTGATATAACCTTTATAAAGAAATATATTGGCAATCTCTAATAATTTCATTGCTTAGGATATTCTAAATTTACTAATAGGAGAGACTTGCAAAAGTCTGATAGAATCTGAGTAGATTCCTATTGCAGTTCATTTATGCCTTCAGCTTATTTTTGTTGAAAATTTAACAAAGAATCCAATCATTTTAGAAATGGTAGGACGCCTGGGTGGCTCAGTCAGTTAAGTGTCTGCCTTTGGCTCAGGTCATACTCTCAGGTCATGATTGAGTCCTGTGTCTGGCTCCCTGCTCAGCAGGGAGACTGCTTCTCCCTCTGCTTGCTGCTCCCCCTGCTTGTGCACTCTCTCTCTCTTTCTCTCTCTGACAAATAAATAAATAAAATCTTTAAAAAAAAGAAATGGTAGAAACAGTAGTGATTCTCTCATGCATGAATTCCCTTTGTAACAACTTCGCCACCTTTCAAAGCAGCTTATCCTATGCATTTTAACTGTTAAAATTCTCTTCCTTAAGTTGAATCCCAAACTTCTGGCCTTCATTCTGTCCTTTGAAGTTCCCACAAAATTCTAATTCTACCGATTCACAATGATACCATGCTAGATTTGAGTTTGAAAACATCTGATTTAATAAACAGCCTTTTTTTCAGCCTTCACTCTAGACAAGTGTGTCTAAGGCAACATTTTTCTTTTGGGAAGGTGTATAATCAAGGCTCCCATTAGTCTTGATTAAGTAGAGATCATTATGTCATGTGCCCTTTGTCGTTAGTGTATGCACAGAGCTTACCTCAGAGTCCAGGCTCCTTCATGTGTAGCACTTAAAGAAAGCTCTAAGAAGCAGGAGACTGACATTTCACTTAGGGCTAGATAAACTGCTTGCACATGGCAACACCTTAATCAGAGTTTTTTTATGATTCAGCAAGGGAATGTCAGCTATGATGCTACCCCAGGAAGAAGCATATAATGAACAAGTAGATGGATCTCTTTTATGGCTATTGTACAAGTGTCTTTGATGATGAGAACAAAGAGATGCAAATGAAAACTAGGGACAACCTTCTGTCTATAAATGTTTGCAGCATCTGGGATCTTTTCCCTAAGCTTTAGTATCAAAGAGATACATTGAACTAGAGCCCCACAACCAGTGGGCTCTCAGGTGCACCTGGTTACCCGCTGAAGTGGCCAGACAGATACTTCAGGGAAAGATGTAGAAAGTAGGAAATTGAATTTACTGGGCATCTATGGAGATGGGGGAGCATGGTCATATACAGAAAGTTGGAAATTCATTTTCCCCATATGATACAGTTGAATAAAAATGCTAATCAATAATGTCACAGTAAAGAAGATTTATTAGCAAGTTGTGATGTCTTTCTGAATACACTTTTATTCCCAGGGGAAATTGTTTAAGTAGCTTCTCATTGTATGGATAACTGCCCAGTGTGGCTATGGGAATGTCACAGATAGCATTAGAAGGGGATTCTTTTCCTTGGAATCTTGGATTTTAAGTTTTAATCATGGGCTTCTGTGAGTGCTCTGGTCTTCACAAGATGGCATCTATTATTAAAGAAAAATTGCACAGGACAGAGTCAGTCAAGGAAGACTTTATTCAAGACTTATAGTAGGGGAAAAAGGTTGAATTCAACTCTACTGAAACAAGAGGAAGGAGAGGTTTTAGGCACTGGGTGAATTAGTGGAAAATGAGGGTATTAGTGGGGAGGTTGATTGGTGTGATTAGGCCATCTGTGCTTTCTAACTGGTGCTTATCAGTTAGGCTCCTAAGCCCACAGAGACTAGAAGATAGGGGCACTATCTTTCTTGGTGATTGTGTTTCAAGAGGATGGCTCCCCAGGCCTTGAGAAAGACATTCTTGGGTTGTGAAACTGGCAAGAGGCTGGGAAAAGATTTACATCTCAAAGGGGCAGAGAAATAATTTACAATTACAAGTTTTCTAAAATAAATGTGTTAAGCAAAGGGAAGTCAGGGACCTATGTCAGGAGGAAACCTTTTTAAAGGTTAGTCAAGTTGAGGGAAAACTGAAGAACATCTTGGGCCAACTTAAGGCATAAGGACCTCTATCTTGAATTCCTGATGGGATTAGAGAGGAATATTAGAATTTTGAAGAACTCAAAAAAAAAAAAAAAAACCAATCTTCCTATCAAATATGGAAGATCCTTTTTATCTTGGATCTAGATTGTGAGCATTGCCAATAACAGTTGAGGATTCTGAGAATGGGGCCTCCTACCTGTTGGCAGAGAACATTTCTCACTTGGTTCCCCATCCCTGATTCTGTCACTTTACCTAAAACAGCTTAATAATTGGAAAGTTAAGCCCTAGAGACCAACCTGAAAGGAAAGAGAAACAAAGGGAAGAAGCAGTTGGTAGACATCTAAAGTTAGATGCCTATGCACACTACCTCATTTAATTCTGACTACAATCTTAGTATTTGTTTCTAACCCATGCAACAGATAAGGATGTGTTGAGGTTTAGGGAAGTATTTTGGTCATGGATGTACAGCTAATGCCCATCAGAGTCATATCATAACCCAGTTCTTTTTGGAACTTAAGAGACCTCTGTTTTTGTGTGTGCATGTATATGTTTCTTGGAAAGTTTGGGACAAGATAGGTCATAGTTCTGTGTATTTGCCTTATGAATATCAATTATAGTAAAATACGCAGAGTATGGGCCAATCTACCATCAGTCTATTCCCCACTTTGCAGCCAGAATGATCCTTTTATAATGCATATTATAGTAGGTTTCTCCTCTACTTGAAGCCAATGAATTCCCACCTTCTTCAGAATGAAATCTAAGTCCTAACCTGAGCCTACAAAGCCCTCAACAATCCATTCCCTAGTCTCTAAATATTCTTTCCCTTGCTTTCTGTGCTTCAGTGAGTGAAATCACCCCACTTTGTCCTAGTTAAAACCAAACATGTCCTGCTTTAGGACCTCTGTACTTGCTGTCCCTCTGCCTGGAGCACTTCCAGATAGCAACATGGCTTGTTCCCCAAGCATTTTGTAATGTCTAATGGCTATTTGCATTTCTTTTTCTGTGAAATGTCTATATATTTTATTTATTTACAATTAGGTTTTTGTTTTCTCTCTCTTTTTTTTAAATTTTAGGACCTCTTTATGTATAGGACCATGAGTCCCCCCATTTTGTTTTCTGTAATATTGATTTCTCAAAGAAAGTTAAAAAATATGTAGTTGAATATGTTACTTTTTCTTATAATTACTTTTTTTTTTTTTTTTTTAAGAGTTGGGGAGAGAAGAGGGGCAGAGGCAGAGGGAGAGAGAGAATCTTAAGCAGGCTCCACACCCAGTGTGAAGCCCAACACAGGGCTTGATCTCAAGACCCTGAGATCATAACCTGAGCCAAAATCAAGAGTCGGTTGCTTAACTGACTGAGCCACCCAGGTGCCCCACTTACAATTACCTCTAAGTCAAATCATAGTTGAGATTTCCTCACTTAGAGATTGTAAAAGAATATATTCATTTTTCTTTTTTTATTACTTGTTTGGTTTTATTTTTACATTTAAATTTCTTTTTTTTTTTTTAAAGATTTTATTCATTTATTTGCCAGAGAGAGACATCAAGAGAGGGAACACAAGCAGGGGTAGTGGGAGAGGGAGAAGCAGGCTTCCCGCCAAGCAGGGAGCCCGATGCGGGGCTCGATCCCAGGACGCTGGGATCATGACCGGAGCCAAAGGCAGACGCTTAATGACTGAGCCACTCAGGTGCCCCATACATTTAGATTTCTAATCAATTTATATTTACCCTTTGTGTGGTGTAAAGTTGGAGGTGCAAATCCAAATTTATCTTCTTTCTCAAATGACTATTTGCCCTGATACAATGTCATAAAAAATTTTCTTCACCCCCTCCACCCCTTAGTTTGAGAGACCACCTATATAACACCAAATTACCATATGTGCTTTGGTTTATTTCTGGATTTTCTATTGTTATTTCTTTGGTCTCTCTTTCTGCTCAAATAACTGATGCATATTTAACGTATGTGACTACATCTGCTAAACAGTGAAGAAGTCAGCAGCATCTGCTCAGAATTGGCCTGGAGTCCCTTGTGAAGTGTGCCTCAGTGCATACTCTACATCCACATTATATTGGATATTAAGACTTTGGATTCCTGGGCTGGTTACTAAGAAAGTCTGCATCAGAATCTTTGGGTGTGGGGCCCAGGGAGCCACATTTAAAAGGAGTGTCTGGGTGGCATAATCAGTTAAGCGACCTACTCTTGGTTTCAGCTCAGGTCATGATCTCAGAGTCCTGATATTGAGCCCCACATTGGGCTCCATGCTCAGTGTGGAGTCTACTTGGGATTCTCTCTGCCTCTCCCTCTGCCCCTGCTGCTCATGCTTGCTCGCTCTCTCTCTCTCTAAAATAAATAAATAAATCTTTAAAAAAATAAGTTTACTCAGCTATCAAAAAGAATGAAATTGGGCACCTGGGTGACTCAGTCAGTTGAGCATCTGCCTTCAGCTCAGGTCATGATCTTGGGGTCCTGGGATTGAGCCCTGCATGGGGTTCCCTGCTCAGCAAGGAGTCTGCTTTTCCCTCTCCCTCTGCTCCTCCCCTTCCTGCACATTCTCTCTCTCTCTCAAATAAATAAATAAAATCTTTAAAAAAAAGAATGAAATCTTGCCATTTGCAATGACATGGATGGAACTAGAGGGTATTATGCTAAGTGGAATAAGTCAGAGAAAGACAAATACCATATGATTTCACTCATATGTGGAATTTAAGAAACAAACAGATGAACATAGGGGAAAGGAAGGAAAAATAAAATCAGATAAAAACAGAGAGGGAGGCAAACCATAAGAGACTCTTAACTATAGGAAACAGACTGAGGGTTTGCTGCAGGGGAGGTGGGTGGGGGGATGGGGTAACTGGGTGATGGGCATTAAGGAGGGCACTTGATGTAATGAGCAACAGGTGTTGTATGTAACTGATGAATCAGTAAATTCTATCCCTGAAACTAATAATACAGTATATGTTCACTAAATTGAATTTAAATAAAAAATTTAAAAAATAAGTTTAGCAACCAATTTTTAGGTGAAGTTTAGAGATTGAAAGAAGAAAAATCCATTTGACATTTTATAATGGATGTCTATTTTATCCTTTCTGTGCCTAAATGCACAGAAAGATATTTTGTCTTACGAAATAAACCACAAAACCAGAAAGGAGCTATTATAGCTCAAATTGCAACACTTTTTGACTACCACCCAAATCAGTAGGCATGATTTCCTTTGGCATCACTTAATGACATACTAACTGTTGAGACTGAGGTAGGCCAGGCTGGAGAGTTAGCCAAATGAGGAGAACCAGAAGGATTAAGTGATTAATTAGAATTACTCTGTCTCAGCTTTAGCTATAGCACTATATCAGCATCAACACATGAAGAGTCCCTAATTTGTATATCCAGAAAACCAATGCCAGATGGGAGGAGTCATTGTGCTAACATGTTTGCTAACCATATTTAGAATCAATAAATTAAGATTAGCTTCTTTGCATATAAAATCATAACAAGTGTGAAAACAATCAAAGGAAAACAGTTCATCACAAAAGGGCTTAAGATCTCTATGCTTACATAGTTCAATATTACTTATTCCTGCTACAGGATGCATGAGGTCCTTCTGCTTTTCTAAAGCTTGAAGTCTCTGGTTGAGGGCTCTGGACATTGCTCTGATAAGAAGCCCCATACCAGAATTGATCTGCAGAGGCTGTATAATCACTGGGGAAGAAGAGAGGTCGTCCTTCCTACACAATATTTAATAGACCAATTCAGAGACTGTGTCAAGGTCCTATGGCCTTTTTCCATACCCTGGGAAGATAAATAAGTGGCTTATTTGCTAATAGGAAAACTTGGTTTGCATAAATTGAATAATTTCA
Organism: Halichoerus grypus; assembly: GCF_964656455.1. Taxonomy (NCBI): domain Eukaryota; kingdom Metazoa; phylum Chordata; class Mammalia; order Carnivora; family Phocidae; genus Halichoerus; species Halichoerus grypus. The sequence continues at coordinate 29,352,116 of NC_135722.1, forward strand.
TATTCAATTTTCTAATGTTGAATAATTCTATGATAAATACAAGCAGTTTCGGGAGGTTACATTTTGTTGTTAGTTATTTAAAAACCAGTGAAATAAATGGAAAGCAGAAGAGGGAAGGGTAGTTTTCAAGAGTCACAGAAATTGATAGAGTTATAGAGCAAATCCAAATCTCTGTTCTCAAAAGCTGGGAGCATTCTGGAGTGACTATATCAATTATCACATTTGAAGGATGGGAAAAATAGAATAAATAAGTCAGAATCCAGGTGAATGGAAAAAAATCGGAGATATTAATAGAGACCAAGGCAGAAGGCAGAAAGAACTGGGATAGAATTTGGCAAATTGGAGCTCTTTTCATGGGTAGGCCAGCTAGAGTGGGAGGTGTAGAATTGGGGCAAAGACCTTCAGTCTTGGGTCTTTCACTATTCTCAAATATTCTTATAATTCTACACAATTTCATCACCACACCCCCAAAGAAAACAACAAAACCCCAAAACCCTGATCAACTTTAAATAGCCACAATCTATAATACCGTTTACCATGATCTATCCTGGCTTTTTTACATCTCCTTTGTTGTTGTTGTTGCTGTTTTGTTTTGTCTTGTTTTTGTTACATCTCCTTCTGAAAGTCCTTATGACAGAGCCAACCAAGATCAGCTATTCCTCTTTTATATCTCAGTGTCTGCCCTTTAAGAAGCATCTAGCATTTCTTAGAGAGTATAAATGCCAGACAGGACTCCTGCCACAGCACTAAGAATAACCTCTCATCCTTCCAATCTTCATTACAGAAATGGATATGGTGATGCTTACAGTGGATTGCAGCCAGAGTAGTTAAACTGGAAAAGAAAGAAAAAAAAAAGACTGGAAGGCTTTGAAGGACAGGTCAATGCTATGGCAGTAAAGTAGGATAAAGTTCCCAAACTCTTCCTATATGAGGAAAGAAGGGTCCAAAGTGACTTAAAAGGAGATAAAATTGAGGACTGAAAAGATGAGATTTATTCTCAGACTCTATCAATACCATGTTTGTGAAGGATCAGTGGAATGGCGGAAGGAATAGGAGCAGCAGAAATCAAAGTAGTTGTGGAAGGAAGTAAGCTACTGGTGCTATTCTGTTCTGTGTTGGAGAGAAAGAAGGACAAAGACCTAGCTAGACGCAGATGAATAAGTGACACAAGTATTTAATAATAAATACAACACAGACATGAATCAATTTAAACAGACTTTAGCGCTACTGCTGAAGCAGGACCTTGGAAGTACAAACGATATCAGAGTTTCAGAAGATATACATGCTATGTTGTGCTGACATATGCTGTGTTTGAGTATGTAGTGCTGCAAAGGAGCGGAGGTATTGTTATATCCATATGTCCCACAAGATGTTGGCTAGTCATGGGATAGATGTGCCATTGATTTAGAAATTTCCAAATCAAAATTTAATTTTATTCTCCAAGAGCAACAGCTTTTATAGTTCCAAAATGTATGAGATGCTAGACATATGAATTGACAGACAGAAGTTCTAGAACAAATCTGGACACATAGCTTGGGTTTGTGCGACACTCCACTTTTCAGTGATAGTCGCTATATTCAAAATCAACTTAGAACCTCAAATCAACCTCGATGGGATCAGAGTTATGAATCACAAATAGCATCTGGGCATTCCCATGTGTCCTTTACTATATTTTCATAGCCTTTATGTTGTGTGTATTTGCATGTAATTTATGTCTATAATCTTGAAAATACTATGAACTACTTTTTAAATAAGAAAAAAAATGACATTTATTGAAAAACTTACTGTGCGCCGGGCACTATACTAGATGTGTTATATGGTTTCATTTTATTATTGCAGTAACACACCAGGGTGGAAATTTTATAAGTGAAGATATTATTATTATTATTTTTTAAGATATTATTATTTTTTAAAGATTTTATTTATTCATAGAGAGAGAGAGCATGAGCAGGGGGAAGGGCAAGAGAGAATCTCAGGCAGACTCCATGATGAGCAGGGAGCCCTACTCAGGGCTCGATCTCACGACCCTGAGATCATGAACTGAACAGAAACCAAGAGTCAGATGCTTAATCATCTGAGCCACCCAGATGCCCCTGTAAGTGAGGGTATTGATATCTCAGATATATCTGAGGATATTTTGTAAATAAGTGTCACAACCAGGAATGGAAATGGAAACCTATTTGATGCCTTTTCTGTTATATTCTGCCTGAAGCTGGAATACTTAGGTGTTTTCATGGCCTGCGAAAACCTAGCTAGTTAGAGTGGAACTGTACCTAGAACCTCTCAAGTGCTCCATAATATATTTACTGACAAGTGAAAACTTTTAGAAACTTTTCCATCTTCAGGGAAACTTCTGAGCATTTTAGAGATTTTTTTTTTTTTATTGCTAATTGGAAATGTCCATTCTGTCATCCCCAGGCACTACATTTGATCATCTCTGTCTATAAACTGAGGAAGAACACACTCATAGCTATAAAGGATGTGTTTGTACAGGATGCTTCTAAATCCCTGACAGAGATGAGTCCTTAATACTAGAACAGGGATGGGGAAGCACAGGGAGAGATAATGCTAGTGAGAGATTCATTGAGAACATAAAGTGACAATATTGGTGAATGTTCCATTGAGCATTTCTTGTTATCTTAGCATGAAATATTCCTCCAGAAAGTGGAAAAAAATTTAGCTCCATGTAGTATTGACTTGAAAAGGACATAGGACATGATACTGACTTACGTGAATTAATGCAAAACAGGCCTGGCTCTTTTCAAAGATGGTTATGTTATCTCGAGCACTAAGGCTGTACATTTTGCATTATTTAATTCATTCACTACTAGTTGAATTCCAGAGAACTATGCCAGAAATATTGACTAGTTTCCTATGTTGAATAGCTGACAATCAATATTTTCCTTGGGGTGGAAGTGGAGGATGAAATTACTTAAGCAAATTCATCCTCCTGAACAAGCTTTTACCTTATGTCTGAGCCTTAGATTCTCTCCCTCTCCTTACACTTTTCAAAGTGAAATTGACAGTTGCACAAAGTGGGAACCCCTGTTCCCCTTCCTCTGCCAAAGCCCTGTGGATCACTTTGAATTTCCTTACTGCTGACTCATTTCACAAAAGGTTTAAAAGATGCTCTAGGAAACATCTTTCCTGCCACATCTTGTTGCCCTGTTCATGTTTTGTGGCCATACTTTTCAAAAATCATTACCTCCAGTGGAAACAAATTCATCCTGAGCCTCTTGCAATATAACTCAAGTCCATGACACTTTTGGACTGATATCTATTCATAGATCTACTATAAATAGGCACCAATTTACACCCAATTAGTAGGGAGGGAAATCTGGGATTGCAGGAAAATTTCCAGTCACTCAGTATTCAGAGTCTGTGTGATGGCTGAGTAACAGATATAACTGCTATTTGTTAAGATTTCATCTTATTTAATTTCCATTCAGATAGTCCTAATTTGTGCAGAGCCTAGGGAATGACTTAAGACAGGGTATTTAACTGGAACATAGCATCTTTGAGGGGAAAAAAAGGACAAAACTATTTACTTATTTTCTTTCCTTTTGTTTTTTAAAGTCTGAATAATGAGACCATATTCTCCTCCTTTAAATCCTCCCAAATTGCAATATTCTGATTGAATTAAAATCACCAAGGACACATCTTCCCTAAGAAAATAATCCAAATAATAAGCTGCATGCTTTGGTCACCCCTTAGAATCACAAATTAGTTTCAACCTGGGCTGGATAAAATGAGCCTGTGGCTTTGGAGAATGGGAGAAAGGCAGGTATTAGTCAATGAGGGACTTTGATCATATAGAGTCTAATCACTTCTATTCACAAAATCTCATCTAAAATGAAAATGTTGAATCCCTAAGCCTCCACAGGACCTAATAGTGATTAACTCAAATGAATCTAAATTGCTAAGAATTGATTATTATGAAGAGAAATCTAAAGAGAGTTTGATTAAATTAATGTAATAAATGCTTTATTCGGCTTAAACAGAGAAAAGGGACATTTATTTAATCCAATAGTTTCAGATAGAATCACGCTTCTTTATACACACATATATAATGTGCATTTCTAATTTTTGAAGAATTAAAATGGAAAAAGAATCGCTCAAATGGCACTGAACCTAGTTTCATCATGCCAAAGACATTTTGAGATCTTGTAAAACAGTACTTTTAAAATTTTAATGTGACTCAGATCACCTGGAGATCTTATTAAGCTGAAGATGCAGATTCTGTAGGTCAGAGGTGAGGCATGAGATTTGCATTTCTAGTAAGCTGTCTGGTGGTGCCAATGCTTCTGGTCCTTGGACCAAAGATACTTTGAATAGTGAACTCTTGGAGCATCTAGGTCATGATTATGAAAATTGATTACCACTGCATGGGGATAAGTTAGTTAATACTATGTGCTGATTTATATAATGCCTGATAAGTAGTAGTTTAATATAGTCACTGATATAAAAATTGAATGGTTTAATAAGTTACAGAACTAGAAGATAGCAGAAACTTCTAGTCTTGCCTCTACTATACAAAACAGCAACCCCTAATAAGTGTGTAGTACTTTACATTTTACAAAGTAATTTTACATAGTTTATGTTGCTTAATTTTATGATGATCCTCTCAACAACTCTGTGAAATAATTCAAGCATGCATTTTTTTTTCATTTCCTTGTGAGTATCCTGAAACTGAGAGTTGATGTGATTTGCTCAATTTCACATTATTATTCAGCAAGAGAGACATGATTCTAACCCATATCTCTGACTAACAATCTGGTGTTCTTTCTACTGACTCATGGTGATTTTGTGTGGATCATGTAACTCCTCTAACCCCTCTCTTACTTATGAAGTGGGTGATTCAGGTTCAACTAGACCATTGGTTATCAGCCCTCATTGTGCAACTGAATTATCTTGGGAATACAAAAAATAATACCAGTGACCAGCCCCATCCCAAAGCAACTGAACCAGAACCTCCAAGAGTGGAGCCAGGGTGCCATTTCTTTTAATCTTCTAAGCTGATTCTGATGCATAGTGAAGATTGAGAACCAATAAGATTAGATATCCACTAACGTACCGTTGAGTGCAGGAATTCTACCTGGCTATAAAGATAGATTTTGTTTCTGTCTGCTCTAGGAAAGTCTTGGTGATGATGAGATCTAAAAGTGTAAGTGTGGATAAGTCTGTCACTGAAAATCTTAATTGTGATTTAGCAAGCTTTTATTATTTCTTGTGCAGGTCTTGAAAATTTAGGAAGATTTTGGTTGATGCTTAAAAAAAAATCACTTTTACTCAAACGAGTAGAGATTTTAGTTTGCTCCCTGTATCCACACTCAGTGCAACAACAATATTTCTGAGTTTCCTATTTGACCTTTGAATCTGGTGCTAAATATTTAGTTTCTATTTAGGCTTTCATTGGGATGGATGCCTAAACCTCTCAGATTGCTTTCTGACATGACTTCTGTTTACTCTTGTGTCTACAGTGAGGATTTAGACATGGAGTATGTTTACATAGTTACTAGAGTACATAGATTTCTTTTTATTATTATTATTTTTTACTAGATTACATAAGATTTCTATGTCAGAAGTTGATCATATAAATGGTTTAGAGATAATCCTATTTGGAGTTAAAATTTCAGTACTAAGCCCCTCCTGATGTAAGTTTTGGAAAAGTTCAAGTTGTTGAAAGCAGATTTTTCTTTTTCTTTTACAGATCCTTTGTTTTTCTATAGTTATCATAAGATCAAGAAGACAGGATTAGTCAATGTCTTACCCTAGTAGATTCCATTCTGTTGATCATTTTTCAAAGTTGAATAGACAGGAGGAAAATGAAGGCCTTGAGCCCTTGGGAGGGCCCAAGGCGGATTTTGGCCTTTCTGGGTAATTCTTGAATAGTTGATCACCTGTGGCCTAAGAGGCTTTTCAATAAAGCTATCCTTTCTGGAAGGAAAATCCCAATTCGGAGTGATGTCCCTGGGTGAATGATGAACCCTAAGGTTCTCTAAGAAGGGTTCAGAGTTTGAGGCATAACAGGTAATACAGCTCATTTCATTTTGGTAGTGGAAATTCAATCAAATATGCAATATTTGACATGAAGTCCATGTCTCAATTTCCAAACTTGCTGGTTTGGATTTTTCTAGAATCAGGTAGTTTATCAATAAGGAAATAAAATGCATACTGCTTGAAAGAAAATGATAGTATTGGTATATTGGGATAGCAGGTGCAGAATGATCTTCCTCACAGCAGATCATCAATACTGGTTCCTTGGTGTTTTAGCCTGATCACCTGGCCTTCCTCACACCAATTCTTTGACGGTATTCATGAGATCCAGAGATGCTGATCTCATTTGATTTTACTGTGAGATTGTTGGATACTGTGGAGAATTATCTGGTTATCATTATAAAATACACTTTTATGCACCACAAGCAGAATGGTCCTGTAACACCCAATTCCCTTAACTAATTTCTAGATTTTTCTATTCATTCCTACAGTGTCTTTAATAACATCACTCCTGCACTCCATGGACCTCACAGGGAGTGGATTCTTTTTATTTGGGAAATTTCAGGTGTATTTCCTTTATCTCCCTCCCTGATAAATACCTTTGTCCAAGCCCAGCTGTGCCTGGCCTCCTAAAAAATATTTAGCTACCACTGTTCTTGAAAGATGGTTACTGTGTTCACAGAGTTTTCCTGCTCCATTAACTCCCCTATTTGTATCTTGGAACTTTTTTTTTTTTTTCTAGTGGACTATTTCTGCAATTCATAGCTGTTTCCCTACAGGGCAAAGTATGGAGTTAGTGACATTAAATAACAAATGTCAGCAAAGTGATTACTCTCATTGGAATTAATAATATTTTATTAAAATTCATAAGAGCACTCAGCTGGTAGCATCAGAGCCAATTACTCATGTGAGCACTGAAGGTGCCTTCCCAATTCAAAGTGTGCAGTAGCTCTTTTTGATTTAAAGAAAATACATCTTTGTAGTAGGTTGGAGGATCTAAGTTTTTAACTCTTCTGGTATCAGTCTGAAGGCTAGATTAATCTATAATGTAAATGTTTAAATATGAAGAACAGTAGAAATTTAACTATTCTAAGGGAAAAATTCCTACAGCAGAGTCTGATGACAGATAGTATCATTTTTATTCCATTCTTAGAGATTTGCCCTTTTGTTAGGGTTTGAATCAGAGTACAACGTAGGTCAAAACCATCTTTAGTTTTGTTGGGTCTTAGAGTTAAATATTTGTTAGGAAAATGAGAAAGAGGGGCGCCTGGGTGGCTCAGTCGGTTAAGCGGCTGCCTTCGGCTCAGGTCATGATCCCAGGCTCCTGGGATCGAGCCCTGCATCGGGCTCCCTGCTCAGCAGAGAGCCTGCTTCTCCCTCTCCCTCTGCCTGCCGCTCTGCCTACTTGTGCTATCTCTCTGTTAAATAAATAAATTAAAAAAAAATGAAAAGAAAATGTATAAAAAAAAATGAGAAAGAAAAAGACAAGCTAGTTGCATCAAGTGTCTGTTTTCTGTCCCTCCAGATCTATTCTGAATGACCTCCATTCTGTATTTTCTTTAAGGGTCTGAACTTTATGGACACAGTGAAAGAGACTGAGCGCCCTTGATTTCTGGGTTCATGCAGTGTTCAGCCAATAAGAAGTCATGGCAAGAGATCAGAGGAAGAGAGGGAAAAGGTAGGATTTTATGTCCCCTGGATCCTTCCCTGGGAGGTTGCTCCAGGCTAGCTGTGTTTTTACATGAAATGTCCCTGCCCCTCTAAAGATGGCCCTCCCTATAGAACTGTCCATCCTGATGCTGGGTACCACTTGTCTCCAATTTCTTCAGGCCCAGAGGTTGTAGCAGCTCTACAATTACTAGTTTCATTGTTCTTCACTCTCCCTTATAATTTTATAAATGTGACTATGCTATTTCCTGAAGGGACTCTGCATGATTTACTAGTCTTAACATAAAATAGATTTGAGTGGATGGGATATGTTTGTCTTTTTGGGGGGGGGGCGCTGGGAGTAGGGGCAGAGGGAGATAATCTCAAGCAGACTCCTGAGCAGGAGCCTGATGCAGGGCTGGATCTCATGACCATGAGATCATGGCCCAAGCCAAAACCAAGAGTCAGAGGCTTAACTGACTGACTCACCCAGGTGCCCCAGGATATCTGCTTGTCTTATCTCCTAGTATGGAATGAGGTAAGGGAGCCTGTTAACTATATACAACTTCCAACCTTAAAAAAAAAAAAAAATACCTGGATTGTGATATAAATGGTGAATAATATGAGTGGTGAGTGATAATGAGAGATGAGAAAGTATATATCTGTAATATTTAAGGATATCCAGTTGGTATGCATTGATACAAACATATTGTTGCTAATAACTGGCTGCCAGGAATCTGTATTGACAAGTATTTTTGTTTGTTTTTGTTTTAAAGATTTTATTTATTTATTAGAGAGCAATAGAGAGAAAGAGAGCAAGCACGAGTAGGGGGCAGAGGGTGAGGGAGAAGCAGGTTCCCTGCTAAGCAGAGAGCCTAACATGAGATTCAATCCCAGGACCCTGGGATCATGACCTGAGCCCAAGCAGACACTCAACCCAGACACTGAGCCACCCAGGTGCCCCATTAAGTATTTTGAATATCACCCTGGTTACACTGATATGTATTATTCATGTGGATAAATCAACTACTTGGTAAACCTTTTTCCACCTGAAAATTGCCAGAGAAAATCTTCATTAAAGCCTTAGAAAGCTATCAGAGAACTTTAAGATATTTTCAGAAAATTAGAAAACAGTTAATTTCAAACTTATATAAAATATTTTGAAAACATATTTTTTAGAAATATTACAAATGATTGATTTATATTACTGAAATTGTAATGCAATGGTTTTCACTTAATTAAAAGTGATACACACATACACACACACATATTAATGTTTTATATTTTTTAAAGAGGGTATTTCAAATTTGAAGTCTTGTGATATTCAAATCAATAGGACAAAGTTTGGTTCGGCACCCATCTGCAAGAAACAGTCCACTTACAATATACTATATGTGAACTGAAAAAGAAGGAAAGTACACCATAATCATAGTTTTATCATGAAACTCACAATAGCTATTATTTATAGAGTGATTTCTATGTTCTGGGCAGTCGTTGTGTATACCTCATAAGCAGTATCTTATTTAATCCATCACTCAAGTAATATTAATTAGTACTATTTTATTTCACTTTTTCAGTTAAGAAAAATAGGACTTAGAGAGGTTTAACTTGCCCCAAGACATGCATTTAATTAGCATTTAACTGGACTTTAATCTGAGGACTGTTTAACTCCAAAACTCATGCCTTCAACCATTGTGATAAACTGCTTCCTTGAAAATTTTCATAGCTTAAAGCAGTTCTTATGCCTTCATACAACAACAATCAAAATTATTTGATAATCATTAATTAAAGGAAACATTACTTGTATTAGTGTATGCTTATTTCTTGTCATCTAAATTGGCTCAGTAGATCTTTCTGTAATGACTGTTAAAATAAGGTATGAAAAAAAAATAAGGTGTGGAGTAGTATGGTCCAAGAAGGAACAAAATGGGCAGTTGTGGAAATGTGAAGGAAGAACATATATGAAGGGAAACATAATGAGATAATTGGCAGGATTTTTTAATTAAAATCTAGACTTAAAAGGAAAATTAGATATTACCTGGTGTATACCCTTCTTTTATACAATAATGAAATGGAAACCAAGATAGAGTGGCTTCGCAAAGGGCACTGTAGAAATATCTGAGGACAAAAAAAAAAAGAAGTATCTGAGGACAGTTGGTAGGAAAGGACTTCCTTCAATGATTCCGTTAAAACAGAACCCAACATATTTTAATAAATTTGAAAAAAGTAAGATTTTAACTTTAACAAATGAGAGTAAATATTACTAACTAATATATTAGTTGAATGTATGTGCTTGGGTTTATTTCTGGGCTTTTGATTCTTATCCATTGGTTTGTCTGTTTCTATGTCAGTATCATACCATTTTAATTACTATAGCTTTATAATGTAGCTTGAAATCAGGAAGTGTGATGCCTCCTGATTTTGTTTTTCTTTCTCATGATTGCCTTGGCTGTTTAAGGTCTTTTGTGGTTGTCCTTTCACCTAAGTTGTAGGATAGTTTCTTTGACTTTTGTGAAAAATGACATTGGAATCTTGATAGGGATTACATTGAATCTATAGATAACTTTGGGTAGTATGGACATTTTAACAATATTAATTCTTCCAACCCATGGACAAGGGATATCTTTACATTTATTTGTGTCTTCTTCAATTTCTTTCATCAATGTTTTATAGTTTTCAACATAGAGGTCTTTCACCTCCTTGGTTAAATTGATTCCTAAGTATTTTATTGTTTGTTGCTATTGTAAATGGGATAATTTTTAATTTTTTTCATATAATTCATTGTTAGTGCATAAAAACACTACCGATTTCTGTTTAAGTTTGTATCCTGCTACTTTACTGATTTCATTGATAAGATCATCATTTTTGGTGGAGTCTTTAGAATTTTCTACATATAAAATCATTTCATATGCAAATAGAGACAATTTTACTTCTTCCTTTCTAATTCTGATGCCATTTATCTATCTATTTATTTATTTTTGTGATTGCTCTGGCTAGGACTTGTACTATACTGAATAGGAATAGTGAAAGTGAGCATCCTGTCTCATTTTTTACTTAATAAAATTTAGATTCTAAATGAAGCTGTGAGCTTTTTTTAGGAAAAGGAAAAATAAGGAAATATAAATAAGGAAACATAAATGTTCCTTTTTTTACTTTCATAGCATGATTATAAAAATTTATTAAAATATACAAGGATTTTCTTTTGATATTAAAAATATTATGCTTTTGAATCACGTGTTATGTCATCCATGTGGATTCTTTCTTCAGTTCTTAAATGATAGAGTTCTACCTGATCTGAATTTTTCATGTTATCTATAATTCAAGAAACTCAACAATCATATCCAACATCTCACTTAGAGACTTCATAAAATGCTACGTCTTTCCAAGATCTTATATTTTTCCTTGAAATTAATTTGAACTACTTTTTCTCTGCATTATTAAACGTAGAAGGGACCTACCAATGGAGATGGTGCCATAATATGGGAAATAGAATCTATTGTTAAGTGTAAATAGAGACTAATTTTATAACTGGTTAGTCATGAGTAAATATTTTCTTGTATAATATTTTTTAAGCCACTTTATTGAGATGTGGTTAACATACAAAAGCTGTACATGTTTAATATATACAACTTGACAAGTTTGGAGATAAGTATGCACCTATAAAACATGACTATAATCTATTCTGTAAACATATCCACCACCTCCAAAAATTTCAACCTATCCTCTTTAACTTATTATTTTTTTTTTGTAATAAGAAAACTTAACATATGATCTACCCTCTTGGTAAATTTTTCAGTACACAATACAATATTGTTAACTTTAGGCTCTGTGCTATACAGTAGACCTCTAGGACTTACGTATTTTGTATAACTGAAACTTTGTATCCTTTGATTAATATCTCTCCATTTTCCCCTACCCCTATCCTAGAACAACCACGATTCTACTTGCTGTTCCTGAGTCTATTTTAGATTCCTCATATAAGTGGCATCATGTAGTATTTGTCTTTCTGTGTCTGGCTTATTTCACTCAGCATAATGTAAAGGAAATGCAGTGTAAGAGCTAAATATTCGTTGGATAACATTGCTGGATTCATCTATGTTGTCACAAATGGCAGGATTTCCTTCTTTTTTAAGGCTGAAAATAGTCAGATGTGTGTATGTACTATGTTTATCTTATCCATTCATCCACTGATGGACATTTAGGTTGTTTCCATGTCTTGACTATTGTGGATAACATGTATAACATTTGTTTCCCCATACCAGTTTGTCACTGCAAGGACTTGAAAATAATTTATTGGATTATAAGTATTCCTTTAAGAGTATAGGTGCTATAATTTAGATAATTTCCCAAATATTTAATGAGCACTTACCATTATACTGCAGCATTTATGTGTATGTATGTGCATGTTTGACATGGAAGTCTTTATAAATCAAAGTGTCTGTTAAAAATAGAAACTTTAGGTATATTACATATCTGAAGACCAAATATGAATTTTCAAAATTGTCAATATACAGCAATGTCTATTTGCATTTTATCTTTGGATAAAATTTTCTATTCCTCACTTTAGTTAGTGAGCAAACCCTCTATTTTTTAAGCTATTATTAATTTTGCAAGTACAGTGATTATAATGTGAAGAGATCATGAATACTGACATTAGACAATACTTTTAATATCTTTTTTTTCTTAATTTCATAGCAAAAACCTAAGAGATTTAAATACTTTGCTACTAGCAGAAGTCGTTCAATTACATAGTATTGTGGTTCTCTTGTCCTTTTCCTGAGTTCAGTGAAAAATAAACATAAATATAAAATTCTACAATATCTTTATAGACATCAGTTTTTCCTCAAGATTTGTGGAATAACGGTTGCTCAAATGGAAAGTAGGTTTAATATTTTTTATTTCCTTTAAAGATATCAAAGCAAATTTCTCTGCAGCTGAATATCAAATGGGTTCTAATGGGTTCCCTGTTTCATTTCTTCTCCCTGGCCTTTTTCAAGGATGTAGCTATATATGCTTGAGTGTGTATGTGCAGAAACATAGACACACTCATATAATAGATAATAGCCATGTATTTAAAACATGCCTGACTTGCTTTCAAGCTCATTGATTTTGGAAATAGAAGTTGTTTGTAACATAGATGTGACTGTCAAGGAGCATTTTAGATGAAAATGCAGTCAGCCTAGATTATAATGTGAACTCTCAGCATTGTGTTGCTCATAGTCTTATTTTTTGTGTGTACAATTAAAAGAGCAGACCTGGCTTTAAAACAAACTCATTCCATTTTTGTTGCCACAAATTCTCCCCTTCTCATTCCTGCCAGCTCTTATTGGATTCACAAATATGTTTCCTATTCTGAGCAGTGGCTCATAAATACAGAGAGAGAAGGAAGTCGTTAGAAAGCTGGTCTCTTCCAGAGGCATGGACAACTGCCTAGAGGGGCTCTCGATCATGCATCTTGACTTTGGTAATTGAATGCTATATCCATTTCTCTGCCACAGTATCATAAAAAGAAGAGTACCTAAGGAAATGCAGTATAACAGCTAAATATTTGTTGGATAACATTGCTAACTCTTAAATAATCTCATAACAAGGAATAAAGGGATCAGAGGAAAAAAAAAACAACTAAGGATTCCAGTTTTGCTTTTTATTATATTTTTTTATTTCTGAAATAGTAATTTCTGTTTTAGTGCCGTTCCATCTATTATAATAAAAGCATGTGGGAATCTGGATTTTCCTATAAGGTACTTAAGCAGTCCACTCTCTTCAATTAAAAAAAAAAAAAGGCTAATATACCTTTTTTCCCCCCTTCCGTGACATTCTTAAAATCTGTGTGCCTCAACAAACTGACATTCTATTCTCAACAGACTGATTTGGAAGTTAGAAGCATGTTCACTGAGCAATAAGTAGGCCATGGGGAATTTAATCAGAGGGGCCAGGAGAAGAGGCATTTTACAGCTAATCTGTATCAGTTGTTAGATATCATATTTTATAGAAATTAACAAATAAGATGTATTTCCTCACCGTAACAAACTTATCTTCCTTCCACGTTACCCTATACCTCACTTACCCTCTTGCAATGTATGTTCTTGATCATAAAGGGAGAGAACAGATGGGGTTTGGAACAATGACTCTAGTGGCAGGACAGAGATTTTTAATTTCTTGGAATCCCACATGGAAACATAAAAGGAAGCCATATAGCAGAGATCAAAAAGCCATTGACACAACAGTTGTAGGTACAAGTTATCACCATAAACCTCAAAATACAAGTGGTAAGGGAAAATCACCAGAGTTACACAGTTTAGTTGATATCAGAAAGTAGAGGAGTACAATGTGGAGTGTTATACACCTGCAAACAGGGGAACCCCAAAAATAGCTAGGAGGAGTTTACTGGGAAGGTTGGTGGGCTAATTTGAGAATAGTCACTGAAATTGAAGTTTTTCCCCCCACTCTGCTAGTGGATAAGTACGTAGGACATCAGCAAGGACTGAAGGTGCCTAGACCAGTCTGAGGACCGTGAACTGTCAAAACTGACCAACTGAGGCTTTCTTCTAGGACATGGCCTTATACCAAGAAGAAACTCTGGAACTGTAACAAAATCTGAGCAGGATAGGGGATAATAGAGATAGAGAAAAGAAGAAGGTACAGATGGGAAGAAAACAGAGGCAGGAAAAGCTCAGAAAGTAGGCTGCAGTATTTTTTACCTCTACGTGAAAACAGAAGAAGATAGAGCTCTACGAAACTAGGAATGTTACCTTGAATGTGCTTTAAAAAAAAAAAAAAAGCACTTAGTGAATATCAAGATCAAATTCTATATGCATCCATTATAAAAAGAGAGAATAAGGAGGAAAATATTTTTATAAATGGCATTAAAGTCATAACTAAAAAACATTAAAACTGTAACCTCCAAAATTACTAAAGGCATTAAGAAAATGACAGAGACATGAAAGAACAATATAAATCGTCATTACAAAAACTCTCATATGAGATACTTGAACATGGAGAAAAAAGTAGAAACAAAATAAAAAAAATAATTTTAGAAGTGAAATGTAGAAGAAACATAAGACAAAAATGTTGCCTGTATTACCTATTGATGCATAGTAGGTCACCCCAAAATGTAGCAGTTTCAAACAAACAAAAGACATTTATTTTACAGTGTGGGCAAGACAGAAATTGCGTGCAGTTTTACTGGATGCCTCTAGCTCAGGGTCTCTTACAAGGCTGAAATCAAGATGTCATCCTGACTAAAGTCATTTCAAGGCTTGGTAGGAGAGAGTCAGCTTTCAGGCTTATTCCTGTATCTATTGCAGGCCTCAGGTCCTTTCTGGCTGCTGTGTAGGTATTAATTCCTTGCTAGGTGGGCCTCCCTAAATGAACAAATGAGAGTGAAGGAAGGCAAGGAAGGTGGAAATCACAGTCTTTTTATAACCTAATCCCAGAAGTCGCATCTTATTGTTTTTGGTATATTCCCTTTATTAGAAGTCCCTAGATCCAGCCCACATTCCAGGGAAGCATGAGAATATCCAGAGGTGGAGATCATTGAGAGTCACCTATTATGATGCTATCATAATGCCTTAGAAGGTGAAAATTTTAAAAAGAAATGAAAAAAGAAATAAAAATGACAAGTATTAAAGATAGGCAATGAAGGTTTGACATATGGCTAATGGGACTCTATGAAGAAGCAAATCAAAGCAAGGGATCACAACAAATACCAAAAACTATAAGAAAGCTTTCTTAAATTAATGAATGTAGGCATTGAGGATATATCGCTTCTAACCTAATTAAAGGTGAGGGAAGCATTCATTCTGTCCCTCCTGATGAAAAAACACGGCATCACAGTCATTGCCAAATACCTATCACTTACACTATTATTTAGTGCTTTCATTTAACTTATTTTCTGAGATTTTATTTATTGTAGCATTATATCCTGAATTTATTTTTTTTAAAGATTTTATTTATTAATTTGACAGAGAGACAGCAAGAGAGGGAACACAAGCAGGGGGATTGTGAGAGGGGGAGGCAGGCTTCCTGCTAAGCAGGGAGCCTGATGCGGGGCTCGATCCCAGGACCTTGGGATCATGACCTGAGCCGAAGACAGACGCTTAATGACTGAGCCACTCAGGCGCCCCTGTATCCTGAATTTAGAATGCCAGCTATATTTTCTAATATACATTAAAGTAAGTAATTCATACTTTTTTTTTTTAGGTATAGATATTTTCTGCATAAAACCAAATAGTATACTATATGAGGTAAGAGTACCACACTTTGGGAAAGACTTATCTAGCACAGAGGAAGTGTTCAATAAATGTTAGGTTATTTTGACAAAGACTAGGAAGTCGTTATAAATGGGTATGTTCAGAACTACCCCTGAGATTGGAAAATCTAAGTCAGATTTAATGTCAACATAGTGAGTCAGCTGAGACATTCATGAAGTACAAAAGTTAGCATGACAAGGGAAGGATCACTCTATGCATATGAGTTTTGGGGGCATGATTGTATTTTCTTACATTCAGTGGGAAGTAATCTCTTACTCTTAGCTTGGACTTTGATGTTGTTCAGTGAAGATGAATGTGGTATGCTAAAGTGGCATTTTCAGCTCTCTTTAGCTTTGTGTCACTTTCCAATGTGCCAGATGAATGTATTATGTGCAACACTCACTCATAAATTATTTCAGTATTTTTCTATTTCAGGATAAGTTCTTAATATGTATGGTACTGATAGGGATTAGGATGTACTGTTAATAGGTGCTAGCATTTGTCAACTTTCTCATCCAGTTAATAGGTGACTGTGTAATCATTTGTCAAACAGTATCCTTTGCTGAGATAACATTTGCATCTCTAATAATTTTGCATAATTAGGTTATATAGTTCTTTTGTGAAATTAGGATGGTGAATAAAGTTTAAAGCTATATGAATATATACATACAATTCTTTCATGGAAAGTAGTCCTAAACAAAACAAAAGAAAGATAACTGGTTAGAAATATATAAGAAATGTGATCCTTAGGAGAAAATCCTCTCTTTCTAGAATTCCTAATAGTGAAAAGAATGAATGCTAGACCTACAAAATTCATAGATTTTAGACTTCAGAGCACAGGTAGTGCCAATAAAAAGTAACTTATTAGGATAAAAAATTTCTGGCCCCCAAACACAGAGGAAACTAACAGGGAGAAAGAGGCATTAAAAATTGAGGTCCATAGTTTTAGTGTAAGAGAAAACAGGAAAAAAATTTTTTTTTTTCCCTTCAGCAGCTGACACCTTTGCAAGTCCCCGGTTATGGAAATTATGGGACTTTAGTGGTTGGCCAGGTTATAAAGTGAATAGTTTAAAAACATTCTGATTTAAAGTGTGTGTATCTTATTTTTCTTACTTCTTTTGGACTGTAGCTTCATTTTTCTTTCTTTTTGAATATTCCCTGTATGGAAATCCAGAGGAAATTAAGTCCTACACCATGTTCCAAAACTCTACAGCGAGGTTATTTATCTGTTCCCATTTCTCCATCTCTAGGTACCACAATAGACATTCATATAGGAATGTTTGCAATGGCAAGATGTGAATTATAAATGAAATTTAAAATGCCTCTGCACCGAGGGGAAATAGCTATTCTGGGTAATCACTGTTCCTGGCTACTAGGAAGCAGATCTACATCATGGAGCAATAAAGAGAGTGTTTTTTGGAAGTTATATGTGGAGCAGAGAGAGGTTCTCTTTATCCCTGAGCATGGCCTACCCCCTCACTCATTATAGTCCACTAACACTGGGCTTCATTTTCTTTTCTAATGTACAAAGATCTCCTCTCATATGTAAGGATCTTATATGAGGTTATTTGTTCTTCCTGAAAAGAACAAATCCCTATTTTAGTCAGTTTGGGCTGCATAACAAAATACTATAGACTGGTTGGCTTATAAACAACAGAAATTTATTTATCATAGATCTGGAGGCTGGTAAGTCCAAGATCAAGGTGCTGCAGATTTGGTGTCTGATAAAGGCCAGCTTCCTGATTTATAGACAGCTATGTTCTTGCTGTGTCCTCACATGGCAGAAAGGATGAAAGAGTTCTCTGGGGTTTCTTTTATAAGGGCGCTAATCCCATTCATGAAGGCTCCACCCTCATGACCTAATCATGCCCCAGAGGCACCACCTCTTAATACCATCGCATTGGGGTTAGGATTTCAACATCTGCATTGCGGATTCAAACATTATGTCCAAAGCAATCTTAATTTCCTCAAGGTACCTATTTGTCATAAGGTCTTAATTTAAATGTTCCTTGAGTCTTATCCTAAAGCAAGTTAACTTCCCTTTTCCACATACTCATGCAACTCATGTTTTAAATAATTTATTAAAATTGTAAATAAGTAATTCTTCATATAACTTTTGATTTCATGTATTTTGCCCCTGCATGGTTTTATTTATCACTAAACTATAAGAGGAGCTTAACAATTTTTTTTTTTTGAATGAACACACAAATAATTAATTAAATGCCATTTACCAGCTCAGTGACAAGCTGGAAACTTCTTCTTTGGCTGATGAACTGCTACAATAAATGGAAGCAGAGTATAGGAGAAAAAGCAATCTATTTGGAGTCAGAACTTTTAGGTTCAAGTGCTGGCTCTGTAAATTTTTAGCTATGTGCTAGTTAAAAGACAGCCTAAGTGTTAGGTCCTTCAACTTTAACATAAAGATACTTTACTCAAACAGACACTTTCCTTTATTTAAAAACTATTTAAATATTCTAAAATATAGATAAGGGTTCTTTACAATGGAAAAAGTGGCATGTTATATAGTACAATATTGTCCATTCAGGCAGTGACCTGCACAGTTTGGCAAATGTTTCTTAATATCCCAAATGTCATTGACTAAAATATAGGAGAAAATGATGAAATTTTGCTGTCTTAAAAATTTCATTAAAATGCTAAACAAAATGGTAACAGTAGTCACAAAACTTGCAAAGTTCAAGATTAGCTTGGCATTGCACTTAACAATTTCAGAAAGCATACTGCTAATATTTAGGTTTCTGAGCTTCTTTGTTTTGCTGGCTTGCTGTGCACAATGTCAGTGTTGAAGTCCAGAGATTAAAATTAGGTTTTATCTGAGGTAAAATGGTAAATTCAACCCATTGCAAGAAACAATTTTTTAGTATTATTGTATGCATAATTCTTTCTGAGATGGTTAAAAAGATAATGAAAACATGCCACAGCCACTACTTTGAAAAGGATTTATTTATAATAAGTGATACAGAAATAGCCATGAGGTAGGTAGAGGCTCCTTTCTCATGCAAGATAATAATAAGTTCTCATGCTGACTTACTCACTACTTGGGTTTTCATGTGCACAATATCCAAATTCACTATCACAGTTGGATAAGCAGAAACTTAAAAGTTGGGACCAAGGATCAGGATGACATTATGAATTTAGTCTTGAACTTCTCCATCAGCTCTAAATATAGCAAAGGAAGAAAAGTTTTTAAAAACAAGAAAATAATTAAGGTATGGTAAACTCAAAATAAGCAAAATATCTCCATTGACCAGAAAGGGAATAAAAAAATCACAGTGGTGAGTTAGTAATCAGGGACTAGAGCCAGGGCCTGTTGGGCTCTGCGTCTGGATGCAGCTAGGATTTGCCTCCTGCCGAGTGATGGAATTCAAAGTTCAGTGTGCATGGCAGTAGACCAGAGTCGAGTTAATTGCATGAAACCTGGGGCAGGTGCAGGGCTCACGAGCCTATGAATATGGTCAATAGAAAGTTATGGCTGCTTCCTGGGGCTATAGTTTATATAAACATGCATACCTGCAATGTTGAAGGATACAGACAAACCTTATCAACAGGATCTAAAATTAAGCCACTCTACATTTAGTGACTGATTTTGAGATAAGCTTATGTTCATAAGAGAACTAGAACTTCGAGCCATTAAAAAAATGGAACTGGAACAGAGTTCCTTTGGGAACCAGATTTTATCTGTGAAAGAAAGCAGGATCTCTGTGGCAACTAGAAAACAGACTTTTCCACATTGGAGAAAGAGGGATGGAGGGAGGCTTGATCCAGAGAGTAAGGTCTTGTGGTTTTCCCCAAGCAGAGTCCAGAGAATTGATATGCCTTTACACAGTAAATAGCTATGAGGCCCATTGAGGGTCACACAGATGCCAGTTCTTAGATAAGCTGTAGATCTGTAGGTCCATCTGTAGATAGGCTACCATCTGTATTATGGTCATAGCAGAGAAGATCTTTCAGACCCACAGAGGCCCACAGAAAGACAAAAGTGACCTTGAGATCAGTGATTGATGATCATTTGGATGGATGGACATCTCAAGGGCTACTGCTAGACATCTCAAGAGTTATACCTCATGTTTTCTGCATTTCCCTCACATACCTTGCCTTAGAACTAGATAAGCCTCTTAGGCACAATCCAGTACAAAAGGAAAGTTCTAATTTGATTGATACTATTTTCTGCTGCTCTGATAAATGTGAGTTTAAAACTAGAAATTAAGTTGTCTTGCCTACTAAGATTCATACCAATTTCCAATCCAAATAATTCAGCCAAGTAAAACATGGTGCTGTGTTACTAGAAGGTTAATGAAATGAACAGGAAAGCTGGACAAACTAATCAGACAATAGGGCCAGGGGTCCAGATACACCATTCAAATTCTCTGTCCTGGCTGGAGTTTGGCAACTTTTATGGGTAGTTGTTGCTCTGGCTTAAACTTTGATGAGAGTGTCTCTGGCCCAAAGTGGTAGCGCATGGCAGAAATTCCAGTTATGTCCTGCTTGTGGGATCCCTTCTTGTCGCAGGGAACCACATTTTGCATCTCATTTCCCTAAAAAGCAGACATTTCCTTCAGGTTACCCCTTCTCCCACCATCTTTCCTGAGGTGGTAGAAGGAGCATAATCAATGTATATACAAATTTTGTGTTATGGTAGAAAATTTTATTCAATATAAAAGCAACACTTTCTCCTTGAAAGCTGCAGATTGAGTATAACTGAGACTTTCCCCTTTTGTATCCTTTTATCACCCTAGTTATAAACAAAGGGTGCCCAGTATAATCCTAAAAGGGCCAAACATTTCCTAGAGTGGCTTTCCTAAGTACTTTTAGTAAAAAAGAGACCCTGACTATTTTGCCATTAGACTTGACATGGCTTTCTCCTCTACCCTTTCACCCTAAATCCAGAATCACTTCAGCCCATGTCCAACTTTGCATAGAACAAAAGTGAAATCAGCCTCCTGAAGAGCCATGCAGATACTCTTTGACAATTGCAATTTAACGAACCAACAAACAAGATGAGGACTAAAAAAGTTCAGT
Organism: Halichoerus grypus; assembly: GCF_964656455.1. Lineage (NCBI taxonomy): Eukaryota > Metazoa > Chordata > Mammalia > Carnivora > Phocidae > Halichoerus > Halichoerus grypus. Next base: position 29,373,049 of record NC_135722.1, read on the forward strand.
GTTAGATTTTTAAAATCTTGAGTCATCTTAAATTTCCATTTTTATAAGATGATGCTCAAATAATTCACTGGAAACATAGATTGTTAAAATATGCCAGAAGCTGAACTTAAAAGGAAAAGAATTACCTTGTGTTTCGTGTGTGTGTGTGTGTGTGTGTGTGTGTGTGTGCGCGTGCGCGCACGCTGTTAAGTCACCAGGGAAAAACAGACTTCTTTATTTTAAACCCTCATATTTTTAAACCCCTATATTCTGGCAAAGAAAAGACAGTAATATATATTTCTACAGCTTGAGCATGTGTGTTTTTATAGGAAAGGGGAAGAAAATATTTTGTGCTCCAGACAAAGAAAGGATTTAAGTACAATTGGAGAGAAAAGTGAAGGATGAAGACTGGTCCTTAGAGCTGGGGCTATGGCAAAAGTTCTCGATTCCCAAGATTGCCAAGTAGGGAGCTGGGTATCATGAATGGTTCATGTGAGCCTGGGCCTGTCAGCAGGGAGCATGACTGACAGAAAACCAGAAGTCTACCTCCAAATATAATGTAAAGCCAATTGCTTGGACAATCCTGGAGAGAGGTGTTCACTAAGAATGAGTGGTATGGAAGGCCTGTCAACTTTGGCAAGCAGGGACACAGAGCTAGATTTGGAAAAATAGATTTAGAAAAATAAAGGAACATAAATATTTGTGCACATTCATACTGAAGATAAAGAGAAAATAAATTATCAAATAAGTGTTTATGAATGTTTACCGACAAATTATGCTTTTCCCCAAAGCAGATTTTATAGCTATAATTTTCATTTCTACAAAATGCTGATTTCTCATTTCCTTGGAAAAAAGTGGGGCTTTTCTTTAAGCTTAACATTTTATCTCAGACTTACTCTCCTTCGGTTGCACTTACTTATATTTCTGTAATAATGTTTCTATAAGCACTTTGAAATCCTCATCTTTTTAAAAATTTCTAAGGTCTTAAAATTGAATAATAAATCCTCAAGGGTAACTGTATGTTCACAGTGTCTACTGTGCTAAAATCTTTGAGTGTGAATGTTTATTTAGACATGACCTAAAACTGTAAACTGCCATTTTTGTCACATATTAAATTTTCATATCTACATTATTCTATTTATTGATTGATTTTATCACAATAATCTTAATCTATTTGTGAACCAATATAACATGGTTTTAAGTTTAAGGCAATCGTCTAGTTCATGTAGTATCAAAAAGCACATCCTTCTATAGTATTTTTTTAAATAGTATTTTAGTTTTTTTTTTTTTAAAGATTTTATTTATTTATTTGACAGAGAGAGAGATAGCGAGAGCAGGAACACAAGCAGGGGGAGTGGGAGAGGGAGAAGCAGGCCTCCCGCCAGGCAGGGAGCCCGATGTGGGACTCGATCCCAGGACCCTGGGATCACGACCTGAGCCGAAGGCAGACGCTTAATGACTGAGCCACCCAGGCGCCCAATTTTAGTATTTTTTAAATAGATATTTGAGGATGTTTGCCTTTCCATGTTAAATTTGAATTTTTTTTTTTAGTTTTTAGAGAGGGAGGGAGAGAGAGAGAAAGAAAAAAAGAGGAAGTTGGGGAGGCAGAGGGAGAGGGAGAGAGAGAATCTTAAGCAGGCTTCACATCCAGCGCAGAGCCCAACACAGGGCTTGATCTCACAACCCTGAGATTATGACCTGAGATGAAATCAAGAGCAGATACTTAACCAACTGAGCCACCCAGACGCCCCTTAAATTTTAATTATTTTAACCTATTTCTTTAAAAAATTAAGTCCTGTTCAGAGTTGGATTTATTTATATTTATATATTTGCCTATATTTATAGTTACATTTAGAGGATTGTTGGATCTTAAAGGGCCTTATAAAAACCTAAAGGAGTTTGGATTTTTTCTTTTTTTTTTTCTTTTTTCTTTTTTTAATTTTATTATGTTATGTTAATCACCATACCTTACATCATTAGTTTTTGATGTAGTGTTCCATGATTCATTTGCGTATAACACCCAGGGCTCCATTCTGTACGTGCCCTCTTTAATACCCATCACCAGGCTAACCCATCCCCCCCCACCTCCCTCCCCTCTAGAACCATGAGAAACTATGGACTCTGAGAAACAAACTGAGGGTTCTAGAGTGGATTTTTTTCTTGAGGTCAGTGAGTTTAAGTGCATTTCTTGAGACCCCAAGTGAAAAGTTTCAGAGAAACAGAAAAAAAAATAGACTATTTTGCTTACAGAGTGAGGGGTGGTTGGAATAAAGGGGACAAGATCTGAGACAGGAATCTCAGTAAAGCAGCTGCTACAATGTTCAGGTGAAATATGAAGGAAATGAAAAGGCCTAAAGGAGGGATACAAGGGTAAGGATAGATAAGTGGACATATTTAAAAGATAGTAGACCTGAGTGTTGGGCAAGGGATGAGTGAAGAATAAATCTCTTGACTTGCTCATCACGTCCAGTGACCAAAATGTAATACAATATCTACACTCCATGGGATACAGTGTAGCCACACAGCAGGGGAGTAATATGTAAATGTGTTTATGACAGAATACTACCTTCAAAAGTCAGGAAGCAGAATGTCATGAAATAAGGATAGGTATGTAAACAAAGCAATATAAAGGAGAAAAAAATAAACATATCAGAAGCTGCCATAAACAAAAGAAAAATGTTTAATTATATATCCAGTCACTTGTTTTACAGAAAACAATAAAATGACATTAAATTAGGTGTTTTATTTTGTTTTGTTTTGTTTTTTTACTATTTCTCATAGTAAGTATTTTTAAAAGATAACATTCTTGAGTGTTTATTGTGTGGCTGGCACTGTGTAGAGCAACTACCAGGGTTATTTCATTTCTCCTTACAGGCTTCTTTCATAAGACTGCTATGCGTTTCCTCTTTTATTTATTTTCTTAGCAGTTGAGGAAGCTGCTGCTTGTAGATATAAATTACTTGCTGAAAGTCACTGATACACTAACAAGTGACAGAGTCCGAACTGATGTGCAGTTAACATTGAATAACTTTCTTAAGTTGTTTCTTTTTCTTGTAGCCTTCACTGTACTGTGAACATATTCAGCACTAATTACTGTCAGTTAATACATATCATCTTTTGGTGCCTCAGAGAAGAGACAGCAATTACAGAAAATGGAAGAAGATTTTTTTAAAATACACAAAAACAAAATACAACATTATTTACAAACATACAAAGCAAAACAGAACATATTGACAGGGCCATGCACTTTAAAGAACCTCTAGCTACTATCATTCATGAAAAGCATCTGGCAGCCAGGAAAGGCTCAAGGAAAATTTCATGGTTGCATATATTAAAATCTATGAACCAGCACTGGTATTCATGTTCTAACTACCTCTATTGATATTGTTCATTTTGGTCATAAGAATTTTCATTATGAATGGGAATGTCTTCACCTTCAGCCACAAACTTACCATTACCATTCCTCTTCTCTTTGGAGTTATTTGGGTCATGTGGAGAATGTAAGGTAGAAGAAATCACATTTCTTTTCATTCATGATTTTTTTGGTATAATTCTGAACTGGTTTCCACAGGATGTTTTTCAGTGTAAGTGAGCCTCCAAAATCCATTCTAATATTATGCTCAGTGACCTTCTTTTTCTGTTTCCAATAAACATGGATGCAATGAATTTTCAACAACCAAGTTATTCAGGGAAGCAAATAATGTTAAATATAGCAAAGGGCATGATGATCAGGCTGAGAAGTTAAGGCAATCATCCAGTTCATGCAAATTTACATGGAGCCAGGCCCTGTCGTCTGCCTTTCAATTAGACTGAGGTGAAAGTTGCAGTTGTGCTAGGTGCTGTGAGCATAATCAGCATTGTGTTTTCTGTGGTAGTCCAGGCCCCATGAACAGTGCCAGCATCATTTAAGATAAACCTGCTAGTCAGTTCATTTGTGCTAAAAATAGTTAACTAAAGAAGAGCGGGTGCTCTTCTCTCTTTGACATGAAGTCAAGTACCTTCTAATACAGGGTTCTGGGTTTTTGGAAGTGACACTGGTAAGAAAAAAGTGCTTCACAGTGAGAACCCATTCAATTGGGTTCAGCAAGTGGGAGAAAACAAGGGGGGTTATAACAATAGAGAGGGAGCCAGGCATTTGGACACCACAGAATTGCCCTGTATTTAAATTCCAGCTCTGCCTTTTATCAGCTGAATAAGCAATCTTTTAAACCTATTTAAGACCGAGTTTCCCCATCAGAAAGTGGGGTTAAAAACACCTACCTCATTGGTTATGTGGTGAACATGCCAACACAGTATCCGCACATGGTACCAGCAGACGCTGGCTTCCATCTTTTCTTTGTCCTTGTTCTTCTATCATTACTCTCCTCCCACTAATTATATTCTGAAAGAAAGAAAAGCTACATTCAAATGATATGAAGGTACCATGTGCATTGCTAACTCTCTTGCTCTGTGGGCTGGCTCGCTTCTAGTTTTTTTCCTTCCCTGTGAGCTCTGCTTATCTTCCCCACCTCCAACTCCTCAGTCATTTACTACCCATGACATTTTTCAAAAAGAAACAATTATATCTCCTGACAGTCTACTTGTCCTGGTCTGATTCTCCATTAATCATTTTTTTCCAATAAATTAATTAGTGCCCCAGTATAATGAACAGTTTACATTTTGATCATGGCTTTAGGAAATAATTTCCTAACTCAAAAGCTCTGGGGAATACTGTCCTCTTTGTTGTCAACTTCTGTGACTAGGAAGGCTTGAAAGCCCTAGGAACCTGCTTGTAAAATCCCAAGTTTGGTTCTAAACTGGGAAACTCCAAGCCTGAGAGGAAAGAAAGAGAAGAGCTAATGGCATCTTTTCATGGCTGACATTGAGGGTGCAACATGAATTGGGGAAAGATCTGGAATAGCCATTAAGAGTTGGAAGTTATAGTCTTCATTCTGCTCATATTTCACTGTGTAACCTGAGCAAGAGTTTTCCTCAAAGGAAAAATGTACATTTGGATTCAAGGATTTCTAAAAAAATAATTTATATTTTTATGATTCCACAAATAATGTCAGGAATTAATATTACTTTATATAAAATGTAATTATAGCTCTTGTCACTGTTCTAAACATTTTATAAATATGAACTCATTTAATCTTTTTTTTAAAGACTATTTATTTGACAGAGAGAGAGAGACAGCGAGAGAGGGAACACAAGCAGGGGGCAGTGGGAGAGGGAGAAGCAGGCTCCCCACTGAGCAGGGAGCCCGATGCGGGGCTCCATCCCAGGACCCTGGGATCATGACCTGAGCTGAAGGCAGACGCTTAACGACTGAGCCGCCCAGGCGCCCCTCATTTAATCTTCTTAATGGCTCCATAAATGAGGCACGATAATTATCTTCATGCAGATTAGGAAACCAAGACTCAGAGAAGTGTAGTGACTTGACCTAAGTCACATAGTATCTATGAGGTGGAACCAGAATTTGAAAACATTAGCTCAACTCCAGCATTTCTATTCTTAACCACTATACTTGGCTGCGCTTAAAAATGAGATATTTATATACCTCTTTATACATTTTTAGATATGCTTCCCAATCACTATGCTGTACTACATTGAAAAGGAACATATTTTGAATCAGTTCTGTCACCTGTTTACTATGTCCATGCCTGGAGCTGTTGCTGAGCCTAGGTAATCATCAGCTCTGAAGAGGAACATCCATGATTCTTCTGCTGTTCTGGTCATTCCATATGGCCTCATTCTTCTTTTCCAAAAAGTGGGAGGAAGTATAACCTTTTAAAATAATTAGTCTTTTCTAAGATCACAAAGGTCAATTTACAGGCTGATAGGTTAAATGCTTTTTTCACCACAATTTTAGAGAATAAAGAATGTTTTTAATGTCTCTGAAATGACTTTAATAGCAGATGATTTTCCTTCAAAGAAACTCTTTTCTAGTTTTCTATCAAGAAAACCTGCTGGTTGACATTTGTCTCTTGGGAGGACACTGCCCCATATGTCACCAAGAACCAAGATTGCCCTGTCATACACATGTAGTAGCTGTCAATCAATTTATTTTTAATGTAACCCTTGAATCCCATACAGAATCAAAGGCATTCTCTTGCTCTACCCCTCAAAATCTTTTAAAGTATGACTATGAAAGAGAAAGGGGAGCATAGTATCATGCAAGGATCTTTTTTGCTCAATATTGGCTGCAAGAAGCTGACTCAGTTTTCTGATTTTTAGATTGGGAATGATGATCATGAGCTCAAAGAGTTTCTCTGAGAATTAGAAGAGATTATATATGTAAGTTGCTTGGTGCAGTATCTGAAACATTGTACAGTTGTTCAATAAATACTTTTTCTTTCTACTTCCATCTGAGGCCAACCAAGATTTGCATATATTCTTTAGAATAATGGAATCCCATGATTGGCCCAAGCTCTGCATTTACACTTTAGCTGCATTTTTTTTCCATTTATGTAGCACTAGATTTCTTTATTATCAAGCCAAATTTTATTGATCACTGCTAAAGTTATCACTGTGCTATGTACTAAAGAGAATATTAAAATTGTGCAATCCATGTAATGTACACCTACCCTAAATGGGCCAAGAATCCTCTTGAAAAACAACGCTACCACCTTGTCTTCATTCCCCACCTCCCACTTACATATACACACACCATAAATATAAGAGCACCGAATAGGATTATAAAATAATTTAGGGGCAAGATCTGCATAATCAGATCATATGAAGTAGTTGATCTTGATTATAATAACTGGCAGAGTTTTCATTAAGAAAGTAGATTATAACTTGAGCCTTAAAGGTTGCATTTGGGTGGACAAAGAGGAACAAGAAGAATTTTTAGATTGGAGAAAGATCAGGCGCTATAAATATGGAAACAAAAGTATGCAGGATATTATATGACCAAGAGACTAAACAGAATGAAAGGAACAAATATGTGTGACTGAGAGGAATAGGGTCCAATGTATTAGAATGATTAAACCCTGGAAGAAGATCAACTGGGAGAGATGGTGGATCCCTTAGCTAATGCATTCTATGATTTTTCAGCCATTAGACCCTTGAATCTAGACTCAGGTACACAGGATTAATTTGGCAAATCACAAATGATGACCTTATTAATAGGATTCCCTTTGAGTCTCTCCTGAATTTGAGAGTCAGCACACTCTTACTCTACTTGGTCATCCACACCGTCTCCATGACTCCTCCATTTACACCACCACTGGGCACAACACTACCAACATTGCTCTGGGCAAGTTGTTGGAAGTAGAATTGAGTTCAGCAGTGTATAAGAAAGTGGAGTGACCTGGGGCATGGCTTTGGTTGTGTTCTCCAAGGTTGAGGAGGACCTTGGAGAAGTCTTAAAATAATGATATGTGATTTTTTTCAGTGGAGCAGGGAAGTGATGCCTGGGGTTTCCTGTAACTACAGTCCTGTGGGGACTGTATTAGTTTCTTAGGGTTTCCATAACAAAGTACTACAACCAGGTGGCTTAAAACAATAGTAATTTCTTGTCTCACCATTCTGGAGGTTACAAATCTGAAATTAAGGTATTGACAGGGCCATATTCTGAGTTCTGTAAGGGAGAATCCTTCCTTACACTTTCTAACTTCTGATGTTTGCCAGCAGTCCTTGGTTTTCCTTGGCTTGTAGATGCACCATTTTAATCTCTACCTCCATCATCACATGACTGTCTTCTTCCTGCATATACCTGTCTCTGAGTCTTTCCTCCTCTTATAAAAACACCAGTCATTTTAGATTGAGGGTTCACTTATGACTTCTTCATAACTTGATTATATCTGCAAAGACCCTATTTGCAAAAAAAAAAAAAAAAGTCACATTCACCTGTACAAGGGGTTAAGACTTCAGTGTAGCTTTTTGGAGTGGGGGAGATGGGCACAATCCACCTCATAATAGACACCATTACCTGACAGACAGGAATGAGCCCTTCATAGATCAATAGAAACACAGCATGCTTCCCCTAAAGCTGAGGCATCCTGAAAGTGTCTGTGTTGCTTAAAAATTTCTGAGCCTCAATCCTATGCTTTTGCATTATTTTTTACTTTTGAAGATTGAGTTTTAATTATGAAGTATATTACAAGAATAAAAAATGTACATGTTTATATGCAGATTTGAATTTTTGCAACAAGTTCAGATTTGCCACCACATTTATTGTCACAGCAGAACTATAAATCACAAATTATTGTTGAGAGTTTAAATAGAACTTCCACATGAGAATATGACATATTGAAAAATAAAAAATCTTAGATCTGTACATTATTGCCTTATCATCTTGATTATTGACCTTGAAGAATATCATCAAGTTTCTTAACACTGACTGACTGACTCACCTGGCAATCATCACTGGTCCCTCCCCATGGGTGAGCTGCCCCTTTCACAGCTTCTTCCCAGAATGAAAAGAGAGATGCTGAACAGAGCAGGTCCAGGTTGTTTTTCATAAATTTACCATTCCAAGGAAGTTTAATATTTTTCTGGAGCAGAACAAACAAAGGGGCAGAAAGAAGCCAGAATTATTACCTAAACTGTGTTCCCTTCACCTGGAAGGAAACATCAGAAGCAGGAAAGAAATATTTCCTCCCAACATTTATTACCCACATTTCTTTTTCAGATAAAAACAAGTCTTAACGAGATAAGCTGATTTACATAAGTTTTTCTGGCTGTTTCCAAATTCTGTACCTCTTTCCATTTCACTACAGTTGCCTTCTCTTTGTAATAAGTGTACTTATTAAACATAATTTGGTCTTTTTGTTTTATATTTGTGGCGTGGATTCTTTCAGATACAATTCTTATACCAGCAAAACCTGCTGTCACGAATCTCAGATGATACAATTAATTCTTGGAAATTATGCTTTGCCATATTTTCCCAGTCAAAATGTATCAGGTTGGCATTTTGAACTGCATTTGAACTCTTTAGCACTAAAAATAACTGACTCAGGAAAATAAATCATTTTCTATTATCTTAAGAACAAAAGTTGAACTTTCTCAAAAGAAGCTAAGGATGTTGGGTCGCCTCTTCATAGCAGAAATCCAAATGTAGCCAATAATTAGTAGTGATCCTTTTAGTACTGTAGCCATCAGTCTCATGTCCAAAATACTAACCTGTAAACATCCTATCTGAAAAACCAATGCTGCCCCAAATTCTCTTTGCTTACTTCATAGCACTTCACAGTACCTTAAATTGTAAAAATTGTATTTATCTTCTCATGTATATCTTCCATTAGAATGTAAGCTCAATTAGGAGAGGAATCACATTTGTCTTGTTCACCCTTGTTTCTAACATAATTTCTAACATGTCTCTAGCATGATTTCTAACAAATAAACATAAGTAAAATTAGCTGAAGAAATATATGAACAAAACTGTGATTTTGTTACACTTGTCAGACAATATAACACTTATTGATATTTTGCATAGGTGATTCACTTATCTTTGACAGTCTTAAGGCATTAATAATTTCTGACAGTTTTAATTTCCTTCCTCTAAGATATCAGAATTCGATGCCAAGAGTGATGATGGAATGTGGGGATATATGTCCCCTGTCTCCACTACCATCCCATTGTATTTATCTTCCAATGTACTATGTTCTGTTTTTTTTTTGTTTGTTTGTTTTGTTTTATTTTTATTTTTCCAATTCTTAGGATGGTGCCTATCCTGTTCGGGATTAATCCATTCATGCCTAAAAACAAGCATTTGAAGACCCTTGACTGAATTAGGTTAGTAAAAATTGTTGAATTTGTATAATGTTTCAGGCACTGGAAATAAATTATTCACTAATATTTGTATAAGCTAAAAATAGTAATTTTTTGCCTTCACTACTGAGTATTATCATGCTTTAGGTATTGTCACGAATTCCTTTAAAAATTAAAGAAACTAAAATCAAGAAAAGTTAGGTAATTTTACCAGTATTCCACAACCTCCTGTTCCTACTTGCAGGCTCATACCTTGTTATGAATAGGACCTATACACATATAATAAACTGATTAAGAGAATTGACTTTGGAGCTTAAATGGTTTGGATTTGCTTTGATACTTGCTTGTTCTATGAGTTCTCTAAACCTTAGGTTCTTCACCTGTACATTGGGAAAAAGAGTTCTTTAATCATGGCATGTTGCAGTGGACCTTAGTATACTGACATCATGCATTTTTTTAAATTATTTTTCTTTATTTATGGTCATAACATTTTAATATTTCCATCAACTATTTGATCCAAATCAAAGTTTTGTAAAATTATGACTCATAGCTTGTTATGTAAATTTTTGCAGAAAAAAATCCCTTTAACACACATGTATTAAAATTTCTGATAGATTTCTCTTTTTTAAAAAATTTTTTATTGTTATGTTAATCACCATACATTACATCATTTGTTTTTGATGTAGTGTTCCATGATTCATTGTTTGCGTATAACACCCAGTGCTCCATGCAGAGCATGCCCTCTTTAATACCCATCACCCAGCTAACCCATCCTCCCACCTCCGTCCCCCCCTAGAACCCTCAGTTTGTTTTTCAGAGCCATCGTCTCTCATGGTTCATCTCCCTCTCCAATTTCCCCCCCCTACATTCTTCCCCTCCTGCTATCTTCTTCTTCTTCTTTTTTTTTTTTTTTTAAACATATGTTGTATTATTTGTTTCAGAGGTACAGATCTGTGGTTCAACAGTCTTGCACAATTTATTTGGGTCATTTCTCTTTTTGATAAGTCTGGCCAGGGGTTTATCAATCTTATTAATTCTTTCAAAGAACCAGCTCCTAGTTTCATTGATCTGTTCTACTATTCTTTTGGTTTCTATTTCATTGATTTCTGCTCTGATCTTTATTATTTCTCTTCTTCTGCTGGGTTTAGGCTTTATTTGCTGTTCTTTCTCCAGCTCCTTTAGGTGTAGGGTTAGGTTGTGTATTTGAGACCTTTCTTGTTTCTTGAGAAAGGCTTGTATTACTATATACTTTCCTCTTAGGACTGCCTTTGCTGTATCCCAAAGATTTTGAAGAGTTGTGTTTTCATTTTCATTGGTTTCCATGAATTTTTTTTTTAATTCTTCTTTAATTTCCTGGTTGACCCATTCATTCTTCAGTAGGATGCTCTTTAGCCTCCATGTATTTGAGTTCTTTCCGACTTTCCTCTTGTGATTGAGTTCTAGTTTCAAAGCATTGTGGTCTGAAAATATGCAGGGAATGATCCCAATCTTTTGGTATCGGTTGAGACCTGATTTGTGACCTAGGATGTGATCGATTCTGGAGAATGTTCCATGGGCACTAGAGAAGAATGTGTATTCCGTTGCTTTGGGATGGAATGTTCTGAATATGTGAAGTCCATTTGGTCCAGTGTGTCATTTAAAGTCTTTATTTCCTTGTTGATCTTTTGCTTAGATGATCTGTCCATTTCAGTGAGGGGGGTGTTAAAGTCCCCCACTGTTATTTTATTGTTGTTGATGTGTTTCTTTGCTTTTGTTATTAATTGGCTTATATAATTGGCTGCTCCCATGTTAGGGGCATAGATATTCACAATTATTAGATCTTCTTGTTGGATAGATTCTTTAAGTAGGATATAGTGTCCTTCCTCATCTCTTATTACAGTCTTTGGTTTAAAATCTAATTTGTCCCATATAAGAATTGCCACCCCAGCTTTCTTTTGATGTCCATTAGCATGGTAAATGGTTTTCCACCCCCTCACTTTCAATCTGGGGGTGTCTTTGGGTCTAAAATGAGTCTCTTGCAGACAGCATATCGATGGGTCTTGTTTTTTAATCCAATCTGATAGCCTTTGTCTTTTGATTGGGGCATTTAGCCCATTTACGTTCAGGGTAGCTATTGAAAGATATGAATTTAGTGCCATTGTATTGCCTGTAAGGTGACTGTTACTGTATATTGTCTGTGTTCCTTTCTGGTCTATGTTGCTTTTAGGCTCTCTCTTTGCTTAGAGGACCCCTTTCAATATTTCTTGTAGGGCTGGTTTCATGTTTGCAAATTCCTTTAGTTTTTGTTTGTCCTGGAAACTTTTGATCTCTTCTTCTATTTTCAGTGACAGCCTAGCTGGATATAGTATTCCTGGCTGCATATTTTTCTCATTTAGTGCTCTGAATATATCATGCCAGTCCTTTCTGGCCTGCCAGGTCTCTGTGGATAGGTCTGTTGCCAATCTAATGTTTCTACCATTGTAGGTTACAGATCTCTTGTCCCAAGCTGCTTTCAGGATTTTCTCTTTGTCTCTGAGACTCATAAGTTTTACTATTAGATGTTGGGGTGTTGACCTATTTTTATTGATTTTGATGGGGGTTCTCTGTGCCTCCTGGATTTTGATGCCTGTTTCCTTCCCCAAATTAGGGAAGTTCTCTGCTATAATTTGCTCCAATATATCTTCTGCCCCTCTCTCTCTTTCTTCTTCTTCTGGGATCCCAATTATTCTAATGTTGTTTCGTCTTATGGTATCACTTATCTCTCAAATTCTGCCCTCGTGATCCAGTAGTTGTTTCTCTCTCTTTTTCTCAGCTTCTTTATTTTCCATCATTTGGTCTTCTGTATCACTAATTCTCTCTTCTGCCTCATTTATCCTAGCAGTTAGTGCCCCCATTTTTGATTGCACCTCACTAATAGCCTTTTGGATTTCTACTTGGTTAGATTTTAGTTCTTTTATTTCTCCAGAAAGGATTTCTCTAATAACTTCCATGCTTTTTTCAAGCCCAGCTAGTATCTTTAAAATCACCATTCTGAACTCTAGTTCCGACATCGTACTAATGTCTGTATTGAGTAGGTCCCTGGCAGTCGGTACTACCTCTTGTTCTTTTTTGTTGAGGTGATTTTTTTCCATCTTGTCATTTTGTCCAGAGGAGAACAGATGAATGAGAGAACAAAATGCTAACAGGGTAACAACGTCCCCAGAAAATATACTCTAAACAAATTAGAAAAGACCTCAAACTGGGGGTAAAGAAGGGCAAGAAAGAAAAAAGAAAAAGATAAAGATAAAAACAAACAGAACAAAACAAAACAAAAAAAACAGATATGATCAAATATGATCAGGCTGGTGCATAGATCAGTGCCACACACTAGATTTTGGGTGTATTTTGGTCTGTTAGAAGAAAGTGCCTCCTAAAATTTTAAAGAAAAAAAAAACTTATATATGTATAAAAATAAGGGTTAATACAGTGAAGGGATGGAATATGAGTGTAAAGATGAAAATTATAAAAAATTTTATAAAAGGAATTGATAAGTTGTTTGAAAAAAGAAAGAAGAGGATTTAAAAAAAAAAAGGGAAAAAAGGGAGAGAATGTGATCAGGCAGGAGACTAGAACAAAGGCATACACTAGAGATTTAGGGTATTTTTTGATCTGTTAGAAGAAACTGTATCTCAAAATTTTAAAGAGAGAACAACTTATATATCTATATACCAAAAATAAGGGTAACTACTATTAAGGGATAGAATATGACTCTAAAAATGAAAAATAAAAATGTTTTTTAAAAAGGGATTGATAAGATGTTGGTTGAAAAAGGGAAAAAGAAAAATTAAAAAAAAAAGACAGTTAAAAAAAAAATTAACTTTGAAAGACTAAAGAATCATGGTAAAAAAGCCATGAATTCTATGTGCAGGATTCCCCTAGCGCTGGAGTTCTTCTGTTCTCATTGATCGGTAAACTTGGTCTTGGCTGGCGGTTCTTGCTGATCTTCTGGGGGAGGGGCCTGTTGCCGTGGCTCCCAAATGTCTTTGCCGGAGGCGGAATTGCCCTGCCCTTGCCGGTCCGGGCTAAGTAATCTGCTCCGGTTTGCTCTCGGGAGCTTTTGTTCCCTGCAAGCTTTCCACAAGGCTCTGGAGGACGAGAGTGAAAATGGCAGCCTCCCAATCTCCGGCCCAGAGGAGCCGAGAACTGGGGGCCCCGCTCCTCAGTGAGCTCCCAGAGAAAAGCCGTCAGTCACTCCCGTCTCCCCGGTCTCCGGCCGCACTCCGTGCTCACCCGGCCTGTGACTGCGCGTTTCTATCTCTGGCACCCGACCCGTGTGGAGTCTCCAAACCCAGCAGATCCCTGCGGTGCGCTCCCGTACCGCTCCTCCCAGGGGAGCAAGGGGAGTCTCCTCAGATCTGCCACTTGTTGGGTCCCTGCTGGAAGTGCAGTGGCCCGACTGTGCTGCGGATCACGGTTTATGACAACCCCGAGCTGAGAGCCCGCACCTCGGCTCCGTCTCTGCAGCCGGCTTCCCCGCTCCGATACCTGGGGACTCTGCCGCACTCAGGCGCTCTGGTCTTTCTGTGACCCCGAGGGTTCCTGAGACCACACTGTCCCACGAGGGTTCCACCCCCCGCTTAGCCACCGGAGTGACCTCCCTCAGAGGAGCTGACTTCTAAAAGCTCCGATTTTGTGCTCCGGGGCTTTATCACTTGCCAGAAGTGGCCGACAGAGGCCCCCTCTCCCGCCGTCTATCCTCCCGAATATCGCCTCGGATTCACTTCTCCGCATGTCCTACCTTCCAGAAAGTGGTCGCTTTTCTGTTCAGAGAGTTGCTGCTATTCTTTTCTTATCTCCTGTTGAGTTTGTAGTGTTCAGAATGGTTTGATCCCCATCCAGCTGAATTCCTGAGACCAGACGAAATCCAGGTCTCCTACTCCTCCGCCATCTTGCTCCGCCCCCCTGACATCATGCATTTTTAAGAAAAGATTAAACTCCTGTGGAGAAGGGGTGCCTGGGTGGCTCAGCCAGTTAAGCCTCCCACTCTTGGTTTTGACTCAGGTCATGATCTCGGGGTCCTGGAATGGAGCTGCATTGGGCTCCACGCTCAGCACAGAGTCTGCTTAAGACTTTCTCCCTCTTCCTCTGCCTGCTGCCCCCCTCCCTGTTCTCCTTATCTCTCATTCTCTCTCTCTTTCTCTTTCTCTTTCCCTTAAATGAATAAATAAAATTTTAAATTCCTGGGGAGTCATCCGTTTCCCAGTACTGGTACTAGGTCAGTAGTGATATCAGAGTTGTTGGAACTGTGCAATCAAGGGCAAGAACTTCCAGGGCAATTCTAAGAAATCACTTTCTCTCCATTTGGATAGCTTCTTGTGAATGCAGCCTGCTATCTTATTGGATCATTCCTGGGACAGCATCTGTGTCCTTTTGCCTTGCAGAAGTCCCTTTGCACTTGGCTGTTCTCCTCCTCAATTCAGTTAGCTATCCACAACATTATGCCACGTCACTTTCTGCAGAGATTGCTTTCCTTAATGACCTTCTATGTTTCTGTCCTTGGCAATATATAAAAATCCACTGCCAGTTGAGGATTTAATTTTCATGTTATACTGACAGCCCTGCCCACCAGACACAATATCATTATAAAATGTCTTGCTATCAAGAAGTAGTATTTGGTAGCTTCTTGTGTGTTTCCAAAATTTCTAGTGTGTTTGCCCTTGAAACTTTCATTGACTGATAAATATCATCTTAGAATAATCAGTAAACATGTAAAGATCCCACTAAGCAAAGAGAATAACAGTTCACTCACTATGGGAGCCATGATGTTGGATTCGGCGGTCATTGGTTCCTAAGATCTAAAGTACAGGAATGGGTAAGGTAAGAGTAGATATCCTGGGTTGGAGCACTGAAGAACTCTGTCTCCTCTTTTGCTTCTCTCCCCTCCCTTCCTTTTCATTTTGCTATCTATTGTTTTTCTTCTGGCTAGATATAGTTAGAAGCACTTGTAGGACAAAACATCAGATAGGAAAATAAATTCAGGTCTCCAGTAGCTAAATCCAAACAACACCAGGAACAAGGAGCGTGCCAACAGAGGAAGATCCCAAACAGAGCTTGTGATTTCCATAACTTGTCAGTTATCTCCTTATCAGTCTTAGAAGCTTCATTCACTATCCCTACTAGTTTGCTATTCCATATATTTGCAAGGCCATATTTCTTAACATTATTTAAAAGACTTTAATTATATAATCTCTTGGCTTCTGAACTTAATAATCCTAGTTTATGTTATAAAGAACATTACATTTTCTTTTCCCCACAGTGTTTTTAGATATTATCCCATTTGACCCACATAAATGACCCTGCAGTAAGCAGGACAAGAAATTTTGTTTGAGTTTTCCAAGTGAGACTTGGAGAAGCCAAGTGACTTATGTAAAGCCACAGAACTAATAAGGGCCACGGCTGCTCTTTGTTTCAGTTCATATACCATGTGTTCTCAGGGCACTCAAAGGGATTCCCAGGAAACTCCTTAAAGTGGTGTTAATGTCCAGATAGGCATCTAGCGAGCCATGATCTCAGATTGGTCTAAGTTTCTGTATCTGAGGATCTGGACGAGTCTGATAAGCTTTGCTTAAAGCCAGACAGATTTGCTTTTGCTCCTAACTGTGCAACACCCACGTACTATCTGCCTCTGAAAGTATCTCCAGGATGAAAATGCATCTGGGAGAGGATCCATTGTCACAGTCCTGCCTGATGTACATCAGAACTCTAGGAAGCCATGTTCAGGCCAGGATAGCAAAATAGACTGGAGTCAGAAACTGTCTTTCCTGGCTTGGATTTTTCTCACTGCTTAGTACACTGAAGTATTAGTTATAGCATTCAACGTCTATCTTCAGGGAGGGAATTTTATTCTAGAGTTGCTGTGCATGTTTTAGAGAGGCTATGACAATTGAGCACCCACAAGTGCCAAGGATTTGACTAGGTGCTTTAAAAGCATCATTTGATTTAATATCCGTAGTAAAACTATGATGTTAGTTTTGTATAGAGTTTATACTATGAAAATCAAACCAAAGACGTGACTGTTCTGTATAAGTAAGTCAATTTTAGGATTAGCAAGCACAGAATTCTACCATAAACTAAAATGTAAGTCTAAATATATAACTATAGTATAGGTAATATGTCTCATATTAACCAGTAATGGTTTATTAATAAAATGGCTCTTAAATCTAACTATATCTAATTTCTTGTCATTTTTCCTATAAAGCATCTTTTCCTTATTTCAGCCTTAATGCCAATGTTATAATTTTGAAGCTCCAAAATTCACTGTACCATTTTTTCATCCAGTTTAGCCTTTCTTTTTTTTTTTTTAAAGATTTTATTTATTTGACAGAGAGAGAGATAGCCAGAGAGGGAACACAAGCAGGGGGTGTGGGAGAGGGAGAAGCAGGCTTCCCACAGAGAAGGGAGCCTGGTGCGGGGCTGGATCCCAGGACCCTGGGATCATGACCTGAGCCAAAGGCAGACGCTTAACAACTGAGCCACCCAGGTGCCCCTGTTTAGCATTTCTTAATATTTGAGATTTCAGCTGATGAGTCAGTGCAAGAATCCATACTTGGACATGTGCTCTCCCATCAGTAAACTTTATTAGTGTAATACTTCAACAGTGGAAAAAAAGTTAACATTTCAAAGGTGACTTTTTTTTAAATTATGTTATGTTAATCACCATACATACATCATTAGTTTTTGAGGTAGTGTTCCATGATTCATTGTTTGCATATAACACCCAGTGCTCCATTCAACATGTGCACTCTTTAATACCCATCACCAGGCTAACTCATCCTCCGACCCCCCCTCCCCTCTAGAACCCTCAGTTTGTTTCTCAGAGTCCATAGTCTCTCATGGTTTGTCTCCCCCTCCGATTCCCCCCCCCCTTTATTTTTCCCTTCCTGCTATCTTCTTCTTCTTCTTTTTTTAACATATAATGTATTATTTGTTTCAGAGGTACAGGTCTGTGATTCATCAGTCTTACACAATTCACAGCACTCACCATAGCACATGCCCTCCCCAATGTCTATCACCCAGCCACCCCATCCCTCCCAGCCCCCACCACTCCAGCAACCCTGTTTGTTTCCTGAGATTAAGAATTCCTCATATCAGTGGGGTCATTTGATACTTGTCTTTCTCTGATTGACTTATTTTGCTCAGCATAATACCCTCCAGTTTCATCCACGTCGTTGCAGATGGCAAGATTTCATTCCTTTTGATGGCTGCATAATATTCCATTGTATGTTATGATATTGGAATCCATATCATTGGACAATTATAATTATTAATTTTTTCATTTATTGAATGACTCTATATTTTCTAAAATTACATCATTTAGTATTGCAACAAGCCTACAGGGTAAGTAAGATTATTCATATTTTGCAGAGGTGTAATCTGAAATTCAGTAAGAGCTAAATAACCAGTACAGAGCTGGGCAGATAGTAATGGATAACCCTATTTGAACACAATTCTGACCAACTTTGAAGTCCATGCTGGGTCCAGAGCTGCCTCCAGTTCTCAGAATGAAGCAATGTTTTTATGCAAGGATGTGTCACCCCCTTCTTGGTTTTAGAAATATCAAATTCTTATCTAGATCTAAGCTCTTGATTAGGAATACAAATATTTCCATGCTGGATTTGGAAAGGACCTTAGAGATAAATGGGTATGACCTTCTTATCATAATTCCATTCATTATATTAGTAATAAATTCTCAGGAAAGAAAATCTGAAATCTCAGAAAAGCAAATGAGGAAAAATAATTCACCCTTAGACTTAACACCCAAACACAAATACTGATACATTGCACAGAATTTTTTTTCTAAGAAGTTTGAAAACAGAATTTTTATGCTTTCCTTTATTTCTATGAGAATATTATTTTAATCCAGTTTAAATCAAATTGTATATATAATTATATACCATTTTTTCCACTTAATATTATGCTATAAACATTATTCTATGGGATTATATTTTTTCAAGTAACAATTTTAATGCCTAAATAATATTTTACTTGGTGAAAGCATCATAATTTACTTAGCTAATCTCTCAGTGTTAGACATTTCTAATGTTTTTTATTTTGGACTACCAAGTATAATTCTACAATGATGATAATCAAAGCTAAAGCTTTTATGTAATTACTAGGTTAATATGTACATGTTGTCAAACTGCTTTTCAAAGAGTTTTACTGCTAGTAATGAAGTAAAAACCTCATTATTCACACTCTCATTAGTAGCTCATTACACACACACATACACACACACACACACAACATACAAATTTGATGGACCAAAAAATTTTTGCTTTACTCTTTTTTTTTTTTTTTTTGAGAAGGAAAGAGAAGGGGGGAGGGGCATGGGAGAAGGAAAGAGAGAATCTTAAGATGGCTCCACACCCAGCAGGGAGCCCAACCCAGGGCTAGATCTCACAACCCTGAGATCACAACCTGAGCTGAAATTAAGAGTCAAATGCTTAACTGACTGAGCCACCCAGGCACCCCTGCTTTACTTTTTAACATGATTGCCCTTAGACTCAACAAGGACAAGTTTTCTACTTTACAGGACCACTCTGATTCTTCTATTAGTCATGCTTCTCTCCATGAAGCAAGAAATTTATAGGGTCACATGGACTTTGAACACCAAACCCATGTTATTCCTTTTTGACCGTGCTGAGCACATTGCACTCTGAAATTTCAAATTCAAATGAAACTAAACTCATTTACAGAAACACTGGGGACCTCATTCCCAGGCAGTAGGCCTAAGGACAAATTGTCTAAGGAGTGAGCAAGAGATAACTCTTTTGTGGAGACAGTGAGATACAAGAGAATGTAGACAGAGTGGTTAGGAAGAAAAGAGGAAAAGAACGTGTTTTTAGGGAGAAAAGAGAACAAGCTTATGATTCTGCTAACTCCCCCCCTTTTTTTTTTTAAGATTTTATTTATTCATTTGAGACACAGAGAGAGAGAGAGAGAGAGAGCATGAGCAGGGAGACAGGCAGAGGGAGAGGGAGAAGCAGGCTCCCCGCTGAGCCAGGAGCTCGAAGTGGGGCTGGATCCCAGGACCCTGGGACCATGACCTGAGCTGAAGGCAGACGCATAACCATCTGAGCCACCCCAGTGCCCCTGCTATCCCTTTTCTATGACGTTATGATTCAGAGCAAAACTGAGGAATATGAGAGTATGGCAATATTCCATATATATTAATACAGTATTATCAGTGTATATGGAATATTAGCCCTTTATCTATGTTACATTTTGCAAATATAAACATTGCCATCACTATATATAATGCTCTCTTTAAAATTTAGAGGGAAAAGACCCAAACCTGATATAATAATTGGACAAAGAAATGAACAAGTAATTCATTTAAAAAATCCAAAATGACTCCTAAATATGGATGTTCAACTTCACTCATAATAAGAGAAATGCAAATTTAAACCACACCAAGATATCATTTCTCACTTTTTAGACTGCAAAAAATAAATTTTAACAACACCTTCTGTTGGCAAGACTGTGGGGAAATACGCATTCCCATACATTGCAGGTGGGAATGCAAATTGGTACAAACTTTTATGGAGGGAAATTTGGCAAATCTGTCAGAACTATGTATGTGTTTGACCCAGAAATTCAACTTCTAATCAGTTACCCCTAGACACACTGCCAACAATATGAAGATAGATATATACAGGATAATTAATTGCACTATTGTTTGGTTGAATAAACTATGGTCCACCCACACAATAGATGACTATGAAACCACAATAAATAATAAGAAATGAAATTATTTTTAATGTATATTATTAAATGCAAAAGCAAAGTAAAAAAAAGTAAAATGCGACATTTAATTTTAGCTATGTCGTAAGATGAGGAAATAACAGATATATTTATGTATTTGCTTATTTTTTCAAAAACAAAATATAATACCACAAGCAATTACATGAAAGATAAACCAGAAACTAGTTTGTGATTATATTTACAAATATTTGAAAGTGAAGTAGAAGGGTTTAGAGTAGAGGCTTGGTACTTTTCTTTCTACCTTTTTGTATAATTCTTACTTCAGAACCATGTTGATACTTTATATATTCAAAAAATTCAAAAGTAAATAAATCAAAGGTGTGGGGGGAAATCTTAAATATAATACAAACAAACTTATAAAGTTAGTTGTGCTTCAAATGAATTACATAACTACACTTAATGAGGGTGTGATAACTATTTCAAAAGGTAACATTTGAACATTGTGTTTTCACTTTATCCCCTCTAAAGATTTAAAAAATTGTAAACAAATAATGAACTCTAGTTGCTAAATATGTTTGTAGAAGTGGTGTGGGTTAATGTTTTTGAAACTACTTTTTCTATATTCTAGTATTGAGCAAATAAGTAAAAAAGAAATTTAAGCATATGGAAGTAGAAAAGATGAAGTTTAAACATATGGTGTTGGATTTGCATTGAAGGTGTCAGTATAAATTCATGGTTTTTAAGATATCTAGGACAGATAGATCTAGATGATAGATAGGGATAGAAAGAGGAGAGATATAGTTTGTGTGTGTGTGTGTGTGTGAATGTGTCCATTGCATTTATTTTCTATGTCCCCCCAAAAGTTCTAGAAACATGACACCTCAGAAGCAGTGAGCATGTCTTGGACCCCAATCTGGATTTCTTAGTTATAAACATGTAAATGGGAGAAAAAGAGCTGCTCTTTATAGTAAAATGCTAACTGACAGAGAAGAAATAATTGAGTGAGAAAATTACAATTTGGCAACCATCACAGTAATAATTGATTTAGGCAAAAATCATCAAACTACTACGTAAAATTTGCTGAGAAACAGGGAATTTACATAGTCTCAAAGCACCTTATTAATTGCAAGGGGAAATCCGATAACTTTTCATGGAGATCAGGCAGACATCACCTTAACCAAGCAATCAAATTTATTACCACTAAGAGGACAAGCCAACATCATCTCCAGATACAATGCCCTAAAGTCATTTTATCAGTGTTGCGATATTTCTGCTAAAAAGAGCCAACTAACCTTATTACTGGGAAATGTGAGCCAAGCCCCAACTGATAGACATTCTAAAATATAACTGTCCTATACTTTTCAAAAATGTTAATATCATGGAAGACAAAGCCTGACAAACAATGCCTGATCCTGATTGGACCCTGGAATAGTAATAAAATACATTAATTGTGGAGATTAGTGGAATTTGAATAAGATCTGTTGATTAGATAATAGACTGTGCTATTATTGGTTTCATTATTTTGATAATTGAGCTGTGGTTATGTAAGGGAATATTCTTGTTCTTAGAAAATGCAACATTTTGACTGCAACATTTTGCCAAATTATTCAGAAAAAATATTACACATAATGATGAAGCAAGCATTATAAAATGTTAACAACTGCAGACTATAGTTAAGAGTACCACACAGTTTTTGTACTATTCTTACAGTTTTTCCACAAGCTTTTGTGAAATTATTTGAAAGCAAAATGTTACAAATGTTGTTACAACAACAACAACAGAAAGAACAGATTAAAATGATATTAAAGTTTTCCAGGAAAGAACATTCCTCTTTTACTTTAGGTTCTTGAAACTTGAGTTTCAGCCTCACTGAGCATCTGCAAATACTGAAATATGGTACCCAGAAGTGAAGGGGGAAAAATATACCAATGTCTGGTGTAATAGGAAGGGTGAGATCATTGCCCAGCCCCCTTAATAATGGCCTTTCTTCAGATTCTATTTATATAGGACAGCAAGAGACAGAACCTACTCTCAGATTAAAGCCTATTAAAAGCAAGCTGGATCTAAGAACTGATTGTTCATCAGCCTGCCAGATGATGGTGGCCCTGGGTCATGACTGAGTTGGAAGGTGTATCACCTGAGGGAGAATAGGATGCTGTCCAGTCTCCTCAAATGGTATTTTACTATGCACCTCATTTATATGCTGTTTCTTCCGTGCCACCCTATTATAATTACACAGTGCAAACTGGGAAAGGTTGACTCATAGCTTTCTATTTGGAGTCTCAGTATGCCAAAATGTTTAGAGGACTATGTGTCTAGATGCCTGTCTGCTTTTGAGGGACCCCAAGAATGGTCATAGTTCTAATACACCAAGACCTCTAAATAGAGTCCATCAGGGCTGAGTCTCTGACCCCAAAGCAGAACAAGATTAAGAAATTGACCACTTCATTTTTTAAATTTTTATTTATTTATTTTTAGTAATCTCTACACACAACATGGGGCTTGAACTCATAACCCCAAGATCAAGAGTTGCATGCTCTTCTGACTGAGCCAGCCAGGCACCCCCGAACTTTACCACTTTTAATGTTAAAATCATAAAAGTACCCCTGCCACCCTGGCTACATATAGTATATTTAAAAAATAATGACAATGTCATACTGCAAAATATGCATAAAGAAGTCAACAGGATTCTATTTTTTTGAAGCATAGCTGATACAGTGTTACACATTAGTTTCAGGTATACGTGTAGTGATTCATCAAGTCTATATATTGTGCAATGCTCACCACAAGTGAGCTACTGTCAGTGTACAATGCTATCACAATACCATTGGTTATATTTCCTATGCTGTACCTTTTACTCCCATGATTTATTCATTCCATTCTTGGAAACCTGTATCTCTCACTCCCCGTCACCTATTTTGGCCATCTGGCAACCATCAGTTTGTTTTCTGTATATATGGGTCTGTTTCTGCTTTTTGTTCATTTATTCATTTATTTTTCAACTCCACATCTAAATGAAACCATGTGGTATTTGTCTTTGTCTGACTTATTTCACTGAGTGTGGTATCTTCTAGATCTGTTCATGTTTTCACAGAAGCAAGATCTCATTCTTTTTATGGCTGAGTAGTATTCCTGTGTGTGTGTTTGTGTGTGTGTGTGTGTGTGTGTACACCATTTCTCCTTTATCCATCACTGTAGGACACATGAGTTGCTTCTATATCATGACTATTGTAAATAATGCTGCAATAAACATAGGGGTGATATGTCTTTTTGAATTAGTGTTTTGTTTTCTTTGGGTAAACACTCAGTAGTGGAATTACTGGATTTTATGATATTTCTATTTTTAATTTTTTGAGGAATCTCCATACTATTTTCCACAGTGGCTATACCAATTTACATTCCCACCAACAGTGCATGAAGGTTCCTTTTTTTCCATATCCTTGTCAACACTTACTATTTCTTGTCTTTGATTCTAGCCATTCTGATAGGGGTAAGGTAAAATCTCATTGTGGTTTTGATTTGCATTTCCTTGATGATTAGTGATGTTGATGTTGAGCATGTTTTCATATGTCTGTTGGCCATCTATATGTCTTCTTTATAAAAATGTCTATTCAAGTTCTCTGCCCATTTTTAGTCAGATGATGATGATGATGATGATTTTGGTGTTGAGTTGTGTAAGTTTTTATATATTTTGGATATTAACCCTTACTGGATTTATCATTTACAAATATCTTCTCCCACTCATAGGCTCCCTTTTTGTTTTGTTGATGGTTCCTTTGCTGTGAAAACCTTTTTTTTTAAATTAGTCCCAATAGTTTATTTTTGTTTTTCTTCCCCCTTGACTGTGTAGACATATTGAGAAAAATCTTGCTAAGGCCAGTGTCAAAAAAAATTACTATCTATGTTTTCTTCTAATAGTTTTATGGTTTTAGGGCTCACATTAGTTCTTTAATCCATTTTGAGTTTATTTTTATGTAGGCTGTAATAAAGTAGCCAGTTTCATTCTTTTGCATGTAGCTGTCCAGTTTTCCCAGCATTTGATTATTGAAGAGTGCCTTTTTTTCAATTGTATACTTTTGCCTCCTTTGTCATAGATTAATTTACCATAAAAGTATGGGTTTATTTCTGGGTTCTCTATGCTCTTCCATTGACCTGTGTATTTATTTTTGTGCTGGTGCTATACTGTTTTGATTACTACAGATTTGTAGTATATCTTGAAGTCTGAGATTGTGATGCTTCCAGCTTTGCTCTTAAGATTGCTTTGGCTAGTAGGAGTCTTTTGTGGTTCCATACAAATTTTAGGATTATTTGTTCTAGTTTTATGAAAAATGTTGTTGGGGAGTAGTGAATAGGGATTGCACTAGATTTGTAAGATTGCTGTGGGTAGCATGGACATTTTAACAATATTAATTCTTCCAAACCACGAGCATGGAATATATATATCCATTTGTGTCATCTCCAATTTCTTTCATCAGTGTTTTATAGTTTTCAGAGTACAGGTGTTTCACCTCCTTGGTTAAACATATTCCTAGGTATTTTACTCTTTTTGGTGCAATTGTAAATGGAATTTTTTTTCTTAATTTCTCTTTCTGCTACTTCATTATCAGTGTATAGAAACACAACCAATTCATGCATATTAATTTTGTATCCTGCAACTTTACTGAATTAATTTAATACTTTTTTTTGGTGGAGTGGTTAGGGTTTTTTATGTAAAGTATCATGTCTTCTGCAAATCATTACAGTTCAACTTCTTCCTTACCAGTTCAGATGCCTTTTACTTTTTGTGTGTGTCTGATTGCTGTGGCTAGGATTTCTAGTATTTATTTATTTATTTTTAAACTATAAGTGTTATTTTTTTAAATATTATTTATTTATTTGTCAGAGAGAGAGAGAGAGAGCACAAGCAGGGGGAGCAGCAGGCAGAGGGAGAAGTAGGCTCCCTGCTGAGCAAGGAACCTGATGTGGGAATGGATCCCAGGACCCTGGGATTATGACCTGAGCTGAAGGCAGAGGCTTAATGGATTGAGCCACGGTGGTATCCTTCAAGTACTGATTTAAATAATCATGGTCAGAGTTGACATCCCAGTCTTATTCCTGATCTTAGAGGAAAAGCTCTTAGTTTTTCACCATTGAATATGATGTTAGCTATGGGCTCTTCATATATGGCTTTTACTATGTTGAGCTATATCCCCTCTAAACCCACTTTGTTGAGAGTTTTTATCATGAATAGGTGTTGAATTTTGTCAAATGCTGTTGCTGCATCTATTGAGATAATTATGTGATTTTTATCCTATATTTTGCTGATATGGTGTATCACATTGATTTGTGAATATTGAACCAACTTTGCATCCCTTGGATAAATCCCACTTAATCATGAATAATGATCCTTTTAAAGTATTGTTGAATGTGGTTTGCTAATATTTTTTTGAGGATTTTTGCATCTATGTTCATCAGGGTTATTGGCCTGTAGTTTTCTTTTTCTGTAGTGTCTTTGTCTGGTTATGGTATCAGGATGATACTGGCCTTATAGAATGTATTTGGAAGTTTTCCTTCTATTTTTTGGAATAGTTTAAGGAATATAGGTATTAATTCTTCTTTAAATGTTTAGTAGAATTTACCTGTGAATCTATCTGGTCCTGGACTTCTGTTTGTTGGAAATTTTTTGATTACTGATTCAATTTCATTAGTAAATGGTCTGTTCAGATTTTCTATTTTTTTTTAAGATTTTATTTATTTATTTATTTGAGAGAGAGAGAGCACAGAGGGAGAGTGAGAGGGAGAAGCAGGCTCCCTGCTGAGCAGGGAGCCAGACATGGGGCTTGATCCCAGGACCCTGAGATCATGACCTAAGCCGAAGGCAGATGCTTAACCGACTGAGCCACCCAGGTGCCCCAGATTTTCTATTCCTTTCTGATTCAGTTTTGGAAGATTATATGTTTTTAGAAGCTTATCCATTTTTTGTAGTTTGTCCAATTTATTGGCATATTATATTCATATAATCCTTTGTATTTCTGTGATGTTGGTTATTTCATTTCTGATTTTATTTATTTGGTTCCTCTTTCTTTTTCTTGATGAGTCTGGCTAATGGTTTATGCTATGTTTTCAAAGAACTAGCTATTGGTTTCATTCATCTTTCTATTGTTTTTTTGTTTTTGTTTTAGTCTCTATTTCATTTATTTCTGCTCTGATCACTATAATTTTCTTCCTTCTACTCATCTTGGGCTCTTTTTTTTTTCTTTTCCTAGCTCCTCTAGATATATAGATTTTTTTTTTTTTTTTTTTGGTGTCGGGGGGTCTTTCTTGTTTTTTAAGATAGGCCTTTATTGCTATAAATTTCCCTCTTGGAACTGCTTTCATTGTGTCCCAAAGACTTTGGGTTGTTGTATTTTCATGTATCTCCATGTATTCTTTTATTTCCTCTTTGATTTCTTCATTGACCCATTGGCTGTTTAGTAGCCTGTTGTTTAGCCTCTATATGTTTGTCATTTTTCCTTTTTTCCCCCCTTGTGATTGATTTCTAGCTTCATACTATTATGGTTGGAAAAGATGAATTATGTGATTACATTCTTAAATTTATTGAGACTTTTTTGTAGTCCAACATGTGATCTATCCTGGAGAATGTTGGAATTCTACTTTTTTATTAATTAACTATGTTGATTCCCCTTCCTTCCTTCCTTTTAGATATCAAACATTGAGTACTTAATTTCTTTCCTTTGTTCTTATGCCCATGGTTGTCATTGGCCTAAACTTATGATTAGTCTGGCTGTTGATAAGATAGCACCATACCAGGCTGGAACTATACAGCTTCCAGAAAAAAAGTTTCTCAACAGGGAGCTTGGGGAAGCAGGGGATGATGCTCATTTCTCTAAGATGTATAGGATCATCTGGAGTACTTTATCAGTCTACTCATATCTTGCTGAGACTCCGATGCGCACAGGTCAGGATGAGTAGTAACTCCACTCTCCCTGCCATCGCTATTAAGAAGAACTGCTACTTTTGAAGCACTGTTACTAATGGATTTACATGTGATTTCTCAGCTGTGTGGATTCTGAGAGATGGGATGAAAGGAAGGGTTAAGGTATTAAGGTTTGTTGCTTTAAAGATACTCCTTTAATGCTAAGGAGAGTGTAATTGTATTCTTATAGCATGATTCCCTTGTGAGACCTCAGTAAAGCCAGAGAATATGATAAAACTAAGATGATACCTGAAAGCCAAAGAGACTATATCTAGAATAAAAGAAAGTGAGGGGCACCTGGGTGGTTCAGTTGGTTAAGCATCCAACTCTTGATTTCAGCCAGGTTCTAAGCTCAGGTTCTAAACTGAGGTTCATCCAACTCTTGGTTCATCTCACAGTTCTAAGATCAGCCCCATATTGGGCCCCATGCTGAGTATGGAACCTGCTTAAGATTCTGTCTTCTCCCTCTGCCCTTGCCCCTGCTTGTGGACTCTCTCTCTCTCTCTCTCAATAAATAAATAAATAAATAAATAAATAAATAAATAAATAAATAAAAAATGAGTGAGTGAGTCTCCAAGATATTTGGAAACAAAGAAGTCTACTTAAGCTTTAATGATAAACCCCCTCTGATTTAAGTTATTTCTGACCCAGCGCCAACATTCTTCTGTAACCTGCTGTTTCTTCCAGGCTTGCACTTGTACTCTGAGCTCCAATAATGCTAAGGCTGGCTTCCTGCCCCTTCCATGCCTATCCTAACTTTTGAACTTGCGTGGAAATCTGCACTTGAGGGAAAAATCCACATCAGAAAATCAATCGGGCATACCATGTTTTGTCTTCTACAAAATGAAACCATCTTCATCTATAAATCATTTAGCAGAAAATTGCTCTTTCCAGACAAATAAAACACAATTTCATCTACAATCACAGATATTTTTATTAGGAGAATTAATATTCAACACCTCTTAAATCATTGGGAAAGAAGACTCTACTAATGTTTATCTGGGTCAAATGAATACTACAAATTGTTATTAATATGTGACAAAAGTTGATTTTTATAAAGAAACAAGAGGTTTTTTTGCAATTTGACTTGTAGAATGCAAGGTTAGTGCAAAGACCCAGAGTTCCACTAGAAATTTTACAATGGCATCATTCTCATCCCTAGGTCTTTTTGATGTTAACAAGTAACACTGTCAGCCATTTTGAATCAGGAGCATTGAGGTTATGATTCACTGAGCCCTTTCAGCTTTGACCTCAAAACCTTCAACCTACTTCTGACCCACTTTGCCTATAGAAGCTATATACATTTGCTAAGGGTAATTAATAAAGTTAACACTTTTGCTCCTCTTTTTCCAGTGTGAGGTCCTTGCTGAATGCAGCTGCTGTCAAATGTCCTAAAGACCTTTTTCTCAAAGTAAAGTTTTGTTTATATGCCTCCTCTGACATACATGAGGGGTTTTTGCTGGAGTCAGAAATGTTTTAAAAAATTAGGTAAACCAAAAAGTAGGATATAATTTGGTTCCAAGTTCATTCTGACTTTGTCATTCCAAAATGACATTGTAAGTATTTGGAAATGGAGACTTGTTCCTATTTTAGCTAAATTGTGGGGATTTTATTTTATTTTTTAAAATAATAATAATAATGCATACTTCACATTTATCTGACATTTATATTAGTTCATTGACACAACTAGATTTCCCAATTAGAAATTTCTAATAAACTATCAAATGTTTTTTCTGTCTTTCATATGCTTTCAACTAAATAGATTCAAGAAGATATTTTTCTATAACAAATATTTACAAATTTGGATAACATTTGGGGAAATATTGCAAAAGTAAATTTTCATGGATAAATGGTGTCCATGAATGGTGGATGTTAAACCTTTTAAAAAATTCAGGCCAGTGACTCACTGATTCCCAATACTCCTTCTTTCTTTGCCTATATAACTTTATTCAAGCAGTTCATTTTTGAAGAACACCCTGTAGCCCCACTCAGCTTCTTCCATCCTTGAAGACTCAGTTCAAATTCCACCATTTTAAAATTGCATAAAATTCCATCTTACTACCTAAACTCACAATAGCACAGTTGTTTTATTGTCTGAGCTATTCTATATATCTTTAGTATTTAAATCACAAACTTGGACTGAGATTGATTTAAGGTTTGAGCCTAAGTTCTTTCACTGACTTTTTTTTTTTTTAAGATTTTATGTATTTATTTAACAGAAAGAGAGTGAGAGAGCACAAGCAGGGGGAGCAACAGAAGGAGAGGGAGAAGCAGGCTCCCCACTTAGGAGGGAGCCCGATGAGGGGCTTGATCCCAGGACCCTGGGATCATGACCTGAGCTGAAGGCAGATGCTTAACTGACTGAGCCACCCAGGCGCCAGTCTTTCACTCACTTCTACATGAACTTAGACTTTTAAACCCTCTTTTCCCTCTTCTGCAAAATGGTGGTAGTAATACTTATTTGAGGATAAATGTGATGATGTAGATAAAGGATTTAGCACAATCTCTGGGCCATAGAAAGTAATAAATGTCACCTTAACATCATGACTGATAGTATGATTTTACCGTAGTTGGAATAATATATGGGCATGTCTTTTTAGTATTCAAACTAAGATTCCAAGATCTCTATCTTGTTTGCAGGAGATTGTCTTTTATTTCTTAGCACACCTCTACCCTTAGTTAAACAGTTTTTACAATATGCATAGCCATTTTAAAGAGGAGAGTTTCCAATTTCACTGGGAGTTCTGCCTGGAATGTGCCCTTCCCTGGTATTAGAGAATAGTGATAGTTTCCCTTAGTCAGTCATGAGGCCCACCAGTTCCCACCAGTGATATTTAAAATATCTTGAAGACAGAAGCTCACCTTGTAACATTTTTAGCAAGTAGTATTAATTAACTTTATACTTGTAATTTGTAGCTTTCTTCCCAGCCAGTATAGAATAAATACGATATCCCCACAATTCCCCATTACCTCACAGATAGTAGTTGTGCGGTAAGTATTTTCTTTTCATGATTAGCCTGCAAACAAGGCTTTTCTTCACTTTTACCTTTTTATCTCTTCCAGTCCCTCCTATCCAGTGAAGTTGTTAATAATTAATGAAATATCCAAAGCCAGGATTCAGAGGACAGTAGCCTAGGGGCTTGGATAAAGTCATATTAGTCATATTGCAGAGGAGAAATAACATATTGCAGAGAAGAAAGCCCAATTCACAATTGGGCTTCTTTCCAATATGACTCAGCTTCTATTTTATTTATTGATTCTGAGTTATGATGAGAAATACAACTTTTAAGGATAAAGTGATAGTATATGTTTTTCTTTTAGCCCCAGTATTAGACCTCACAGGTAAATTCTATTTTCCACTGTGATATGAAGACAACAGAATCCATGCTCACATATCATTGATAGTGGGCAAAGTCCTTGCTAGTCTAATGTTAATTGTCAGAGATAAAGTTCCAATTAGAAAACAAACACATTAAAAAGAAGCATATGAGAATTTTTGTTGAATTAAACTGCCATTCAGTTGCTACCAAAAGATATTTAAAATACTATTTAAAACATCACCTAGTTAGATTTTACTTAGAAGGAGGGAGAGGGAGAGAGAATTAAAACAGACAGTTTGGCAGCCTGCTATTTTTTCCTATAAAGTCATAAAGCTTAATTCAAAAATTTTCTGGAATTTATAGTGCCAGAGGCTAAGCTAAAAATAATTTTCCCTCATTAGATCTTGTAGTTTAACCTCTGAAGTAGAAGGTTTGTGACAGCTACATCAAGACTCCAACTCACAAAAGCACCATTCAAAAAGGAAAAGAACAAAGAGAAACTGTTGCTATTAAATGACCCATAGAGAATCCAGGAGACAAAGAAAACTATTTCTGTAACTTTCTGGGACCAAGCAAAGGGTTGCTGGGCTGTAGCAGGTGGATCACTTCTGTCAGCTCTAAAGGTATCATGTGCTAAATGAGCATGAAATTTTATCTGGGAGCAAAGCCTTGGAAGTTAAACTTGACTAGACAATGACAGGAATCTCAGGAGAAAAAAAAATCAGAGGGTTTGTTCAGTAACCCCAGTGAAAATTAATAATCAGTAATTGTCTTCTTATCTCTTTTCCCAAACACTGAACAAAGATTTTGTATTGTGCCTGTGGAATGGAGAAAAACAAAGCCAAAAAGATGAACTCCCATCTACGCTTGAAATCTGGGACTAAGGTTGAGAGATGGATTTAATTCTTGAAATAAAGACTGCTAAATTTTAATATTATTTTTCTTTTAATAGCCCAACTTTACTTCATGATCCAACAAAGTAAAGTGCTTATTGTGTTATTCTAGTCTCCCATTTTTATTGGATAACATATTCTAATATTCTTTGTGATCTGCTCAGTCATGTTTGTGATCATGTCACTAATAGGAGAGGAAGAGAAGAGGACCAATGTATCAGTTGAACAGGTGAACAGAGCCACTTTGAGTAATGTAGAATAAAATACTTTAACGGGAAAAAAAAGACTGTAATAGGGATTAGACCATCTACAATTGTGGGAGTTGTGTTTTTGTTTTTGTTTTTATTCTAAGGAAATTACCTTTATGTCTGGTGGGCAGCTAAAGATGCCACAGGTCCACAAAATCAGTTGTTGGAAAGAAAACCTGGACATAAAATTGGGGAGAGTGAGGACAAATTTGATCCCATGAGGATAAATTGGAACTAGCATCTGCCTCTCAATATTTTCAGCCTTAATGATGTGGGCAACTTGCAAAACACATTGGCACCCTTGCATCTGGCCTAGGACCCAGAAAAACTGAAAGAGAGACATAATGGAAGCTAGAGGAGCTGTGGGTCCTGAACCTGTCTCACACCAACAAGGTGATCCAGCAGATTAATAAAGATGCATGGCATCTCCATGAGCTCATGACCTAATATCTCTGTTCAGAGAAAAATGACTGCTGCTTTCCTTCTGCCTTCTAAATATGCAAATTTCTCGTACAGCCAGCCCTAACCTAGAACGATACAGGCCAAGATTCTAGGAGACCTAATTAGTTTAGTTATGTAGATACCGTTAAAAAACCGCTATTACCCATATTTATTCACTACCATGTTTTCCAGGCACTGTACCAATTTTTATTGCATTTATATTTTACATTAAAATAGTCCTATGAGAAAGTATTTCACCCGTGAGAACTCTGATGTTAAATAGGTCAGTGTACTTTTCTAAAACCTCTAGAACCTGGGAGAAATCAGATTTAAGACCAAGTATTTTGACTTCAGATAATGATTAATCCTTAGATTTTTCCTTTATTTACATTATACTATCTACAGCTGAATACTTTTTACACTGTCAGGGTTCCAGGAAGAAGCACATGGTGTAGCCCAGCCTGGGTTATTCAACGGAGCTCAATAAGGGAATTATTTAAAAAGGTTTGTCAGCAGGGATTAAGAAAAAAAAAAAAAGTAAATTCCCCAGTACTAGCAACTTCCTGACTACTGGCAGAAAGTCATTGCAATCCCTAAATCTGAAAATGGAAGGAAAGGAAACAGTTACTACTACCGGAAGTGGGTAGCTGTATGAAAAGTGCTACCAAACAGGAGCTGAGCCTTTGATAAAAGGAAAAATCCAACTTGTGGTGCTTAGAAAGAAGGGAACAGAGAGAATAGATACCCCAACTTTACTGTCTTTCAGCCTCCTTTCTTGTTCTCTCCATTTACTGACTTCTGTTCATATGACTCAACCAACTCATGGAAACTGATGAGCTAAGGAGTCTTTTTATACAATCAACAGAAGAAAAGAAGTCAGTATCTTGGGGGACAGAGCAGGATAAAGAAGGGTGGATGGAGACTGATCCACAGGAACAAATGGAAAATATCTATCCTATACTAATTATTCCAAGAGTAAAGGATTGGTAACGATTTTAGGAAAATATTTTGCTTTTATACAGACTCATAAACATACACTAAAACATTTTTTTCAAGGTAATGCCTAAACTTTTATTTTTTTTGGTAATGCCTAAATTTTCTTAATTACTATCTAATAAACATTTCTATAGTGTTCATCATGGACCATTTTTCAAATTCTGGGTATATTGTAGAATGAGCTGGTTTAAAAAAAAAAAAAAAAAACAGAAAACAAAAACAAAACAGAAATAAAACCACAAGGCCAAACCCATGCCATAGCATCAGCTTCTAGTGGGGAGAGCTGGCAAGGGATGTGGGAAGGTTGACTGGCAGAGGTGCAATCCCTGGGCCTACGAGGAGATCATCAAAGCATTTGCTTCTTTAATAAAACATCAAAGGCTGCTGCATGCTGTAGGGTATTTCTGAGACTAAAACTAAGGTGAACTACAAATGCTTCACAGCAGAAAATAGGGGAGTAAATATTTTCCGAATCTTTGGATTCTTTCTGGTGAAACTTTCCCACTCATTTTCTAAGTATCCAATTCCAGGTTTTCTACAATGTAGAATGATCTACTCTAAGGCCTGGGAGTTCAGATTTTCTTATCTGTTTCCTGGGAAGTATTTGCTAAGTATTTAACCAGGCTCTCAACAATACCTTGCCAATGCGTCTGGTGAGTTGGCCTTACAAAGTAGCCAGAGGAGGAAGAGACAGCATCTTTCTTCTTACTGTTAAAGCTGAAGCTTAGGCTCTAATCCCTCAATGAAGTGATTGTTATCAAGAGCATGTGTATGCAAGGATGGATTTCAGTGCTAAGAACCTCCTTAGGCTCTACTTCCATCTTAAAATAGTATCTCTGTCAGATTTTAACCCAGTTACACAACACATACTCATGAGGATACTGAAGTGTCCAGGTCCATGGCCAGGGTCCACGTTCAGCATTTATTGTCTGTAATATTTGGTGAAAATTGCTGAACTTCTTCAAACTCCTGTTTGTCACTGTAAAGTAAAAATATTGTTGCTCAATTGGCTTTCTGGTGAGGAATAATTAAATAACATGTATAGAACACATCACATATCAGAGGGCAGGCAGTTAAAATGGGAGCTGCCAGGAGAGTCTAGGAAGATGGTAGCTTGACTTTTTTTAAGATTCCCTCTCCCACCAATGCAAAACGCATTAATAGCTATCTTTTCTGAGTTGAGCAGCTGCTAAGGTCAGCAGGAAAGCCAGGCCTGAAGGTAGAAAAGGGTCCTCAGGGTCTGTTAAGTCCAGGAAAAAGAAAAAAAAAAAAAAAAACTGACAGAGCCTGGGAATCAGCAGTGAAGTACAAAGACCAGAATATGAAAATTACTGAGAAGAGGTAGCCTGAGGAGATTCATGTATCCAGATGGGAAGGGCAAGTCTGGCTTCAATGACTATTCTCAGAAGACCCTACAGGTTCCCTTATTTATTGATGTTGACCTCTTTACATATAGGCCTTCTTTGCTTGTAACAAAAACCCTGCTTCCTTTAAATGTCGCTGTAACTCCTTCTGCCAAATTCTATAATCATTCTGGCTTTTCTTTTGTTTCGTCAGAAATCTGACAGTTCTTTTTGCGTGTGGCATTCCTCATTGCAACACGCAATAAACCTGGCTTCGTTGATCTATCGGTTTCTGCAGGTGGTCTTTGGCTTCCTGGGCTAAGACAAATGTGAGAGATGTCTAGCTTTCTCCTGGTGCCTCAGTAGAGACTGTCAACTTGTAATGCAGAGGGTTAGATAATGTCTCATCTCCTACAATTTATAGAACTTTTGCTCTGCAATTTATCCCAGAAACTGTAAGTCTCAGAGAGTGGTCAAAAAAACTAACATGACTTGGGGCGCCTGGGTGGCTCAGTCGTTAAGCGTCTGCCTTCGGCTCAGGGTCCTGGGATCGAGCCCCACATTGGGCTCCCTGCTCCTTGGGAAGCCTGCTTCTCCCTCTCCCACTCCCCCTGCTTGTGTTCCCTCTCTCGCTGTATCTCTCACTGTCAAGTAAATAAAATCTTTAAAAAAAAAACAAAACTAACATGACTTGTAGTAGAAAGTAGAAAATGGTGTGCTCCTAGAAAATCAGACATAATACAGAACACAGGCAATACATTAAGGAAATAAAGCAGCAATCTAATAATATACTCATTTAATAAGAGTTTATTTGAAATCAAAACCATTTTATAAATTAAATAATATTAAAACTAAGAGTCAGCAAATAAACTAAGAATTATGGACACTGATGAGACCAAAATTAGCCTCCTAGAATATCACATATTTAAAAAAGTCAAAATATAGAGTAAAACTATAGAAAAATGGAAGAAAAGATAGGGGCACCTGGGTGGCTCAGTCGTTAAGCGTCTGCTTTCGGCTCAGGTCATGATCCCAGGGTCCTGGGATAGAGCCCCGCATCAGGCTCCCTGCTCCACAGGAAGCCTGCTTCTCCCTCTCCCACTCCCACTCCCCGCCTTGTGTTCCCTCTCTCATTGTGTCTTTCTCTCTGTCAAATAAATAAATAAAATCTAAAAAAAAAAAAAATGATATGGGACAGGAGGATAGGTTCAGAAGTCCTTGCAGATGTATTTCAGATGGGAAACATGAATAGATGAAAGACAGGGAAAAATAAACCACTAATAAAGGAAATTTTCTTCTCTTGAGAAAGACTTGAGGCTTTAGATTACAAATAATCACTAACTTTCTGGAAACACTGGATAAAAAATGTCCTTGCCTGGGCATATTCTAATAACATTGCTAAATTCCAAGGATAAGTTTATTTTTTTTAAGTATATACTTTTCCAGACTTAGGGAACAGGTTTCTTAGTAAATAAAAATAATCAGATCAATTACATTCTTCTCTTCTACAATCTTGGAAGTTAATGACATTGTAATAACACCTGCAGACTACAGAGCAGCAAGGATACAATCCAATAATTGCACATCAAGCCAGCCTATAATTTATCTATTAGAGTGATTGAAAGACATTAGAGGTACTGCAAGAATGAGAGAATGTATCACTAACATTTCCAGTCTGAGAATTCCTTGAGATAAAGCTTTAGTAAAAGAAAAAAAAATTAAAACAGTGATCTCTAGATAGGAGGAGTCTAAAAAAGAGAGGAAACAGTGATGAAAATAAATCTTATAATGCATAGTTAAATATAAAAAGATGCTGAAGAGTGATTGTGGCTGTGTAATTTAGGTGTTAAATAAGCAATCTTAACATAGCAGAACACACTGTAGGGAAATCCTCACAATAGCCTAAAAGTAAAAGTTACTAGCATGTTCTAGGAATTTGGGACTGAGATTGGGGAGATGAGGTAAAAGAAAAGTATCCAAAACTCTCATATGAAAGGTGTGAAGAGGTGAGAAAGTTGTTTTAAAAGTTTCATTTTGGGGACAGGGCAGTGCAGAATTAGAGAGTATTTAGTTCAATGAAATGATTGAGATATTTCTTTGTATAATAGAATAGAACCACATGTGTGATTATCAAATGTGGTAACATGGGTAAAGAATAGTAGAATGAAAAAAGTGTAATAAAATTTCCACATTGACTAGGGCAAAGAGGACAATCCATAGTAACTTATTCTGACCAGAAAAATTAAGGAGAATTGGAAAAAAAGAAAACAACAAAATAAAATGCATAATAAATATAATTTAAGGTAGAAGAAATAAGCTGAAATGTGTTTGTTTATACAGTAAATGTGATTGAAGCAAATTCTCCTATCATAAGTGGGAGACTGTTGAGTGGGTTAAAAAAATAAACACAAAGATCAAAAAAACACTGTTACATGCTATCCCCCAAAGCTTACTACAACTGTTAAAAAAAAAAAATATATATATATATATATAAAACCACATTTGATTACACATTGGTCTGCTAAAAGAGACCCCCAAATCCAAACAAAAATTTAAACAGAAAAAGCAACATAAAGATTAGTTAAAAATCTAAGTTTTACAGCATAAAAAGTGACAGGGGACGAATAAAGAGTACTACATAATAAAGCCACAATTTACTAGGGAGGGATTATACTGCTATTAATGTATGTATCAAACATCATAGCAACTAAGTCTATAATACAAAACTAATGGAATTCAAGAAGAAATTGAGAAAATTAACATGATGTAGGTTTTAAATATCTTTCAGAACACATTGATCTAATAAAAACAATTGGTAAAAAATGTATTTATTTTACATATTTTGATGAGTAGATATAACTTGAAACATTTGTAAAAAATGATCATGTATTGGTCACCAATAACATGCAGAATGTGTTAAAAAGCAGATTGTGCAGGCCACAGTTTCTGATCTTAATAAAATGGAAAATAATAAAATTTTAACAAAAACAGTTACTCTTTAGAATATAAGAAATACACTCTTAAATGTCATTGAATCAAAGATAAAATCAAAGCAAATTATAAACTATCTTGAAACTAATAAAAAGTGCATGCTTCATAAAAAAAGTCATATGAAAAGGTGAAATTTGTCATCCAAGAAAGTTTATAACTGTAAATGCTTACATTATTAAATATGAAAGTCTAAAAATAAATGACTTTAGTGCTCTCTTAAGAAACTAGAAAATGACATCATTATAAACCAGAGTTAAATAAAAATATTAATTGTTAGAAATAAAATCTGAAATTAATGAAATGCAAAATTCTGTGTCTTCATTAGGGAGGCTACTCATCTTCTTTCAACTATATGCTGTTTTTGTAGAATCTGACCTTGTTGGAGAGTCTTAAGAAGGAAGTTAGGGGCAACTTTAATTCATTGAGTATTGGCAAACCATTTGGATCTAAGAGATGTTATGACATTAATGGACTGAATTTTTTTTTCTTGCATTTATAATGTTTATCAGACAGAACTATAGGCTAAGATGTTATGCTGCAGAGTTAGCTACATTCTGTGTATGATAACAGAATTAGTGTGAGCTTCTAGGTCAAACTACTTAATGCAAAACATAAGTAAGCCTTCCTAGATTAGTTGATCCAAATTTTGTTCTTCCTATCTAATATTTTGAGAAGCCTTCAGGGCTACATGGGAGAACTGTGAGAGGTTTTATGCTTGATGAATTCATGTGATATGTGTGTGTGTGTGTGTGTGTGTGTGTGTGTGTGTGTGTGTGTTGGGGGTCGGCTTTCAATTTTAGCAAATGTGCCTAGAAACTCAGACTTAGCAAGCATGTGTAGCACTAAGATGATAATATAATTGCTTTAATTAATAGACAAGGAGGAATGGAAGCCGTTAGTAAAAGTGAATACCTAGAGCTGAGGAAGAAAAACTCAATGAAATTATTAAATACCCAAAGTAGACTTTGGGTCTACTTTGCCTACAAGACTGTCTCTGGGAATCCTATTTTCTCAGGACTATAGAGGATATTAAGGAAAGTTAATGAACTATATTTCCTCATAAAAGACAGTAAATAATCCTTTATTTTCTCTTTATTTTCTCATTTCCTTTTTTTTTAAAAAGAAAACAGTTGGTATTAACAGTCATTTTTGATGATGTCATTTTTTGCTGTTCTTCTTTCTTTTAAATTATTTCCCAAAGAAACAACTTTTAATTTATCCGTTCATCTCATTATTATTGTTATCTAACATGTTAACTTCTGTTATTAACGTGTCTTTATAATGTTTGTCTTTGGTTTATTTTGTTTTTGTTGGATGTTTAATTTTCTCATTCTTATTGTTTAAGGTTTTGCAATTCATTTGAGTATGTCTTTTGCTTACAATACATCATCTTCATTAACATTATTATCTAAAATTTTAGAAATTTTGACTTACATTTTAATTTCCAAATGGAAAAGATTTCCTTTTATTTTGCTATTTTTCCTAGTTTTACTAAATTGTGACCAGACAATATTTTGGTATCATTTTTTTTCTTTATAAAATGTAATGATATTTTCTTTGTGTTATTATATGCTAATTTTTTATAGATTTTTATTATGGTGTTTTGTAAGCAGATCTGTTTTCTATTTATTGAAGGTATACATTTTCATAAATACCCATCTTAGAGCCTCCTTATTGATTATGTTGTTATCTCCTCTATAGCCTTATTTACTTATTTATTTGACTGACTTGAACAATAAAGGTATGTTAAAATCTCCTCAGGATAGTGTGTTTCTATTTTTCCTTTCATGTCCTGTAATTTTCCTCTATGACTTTTATCCTGTATGAACTGCTGTGTTATTTAGTGCATAGATATTCATAACTCTTTTATGTATAATTTCATTGTGAATTGTAACCTTGAATGTTAGAAAGTGTATGTTTGATTTGAAATTTGAAATTTGCTTTTTGTTTGAAATGTACCTTAAATATCTAGATAGTTGCCCCTTTTTTTTGCTTTCATGTATTGGTCTGCATTTGCCCATCTCTTTTATTTTATCTTTTGAATCATTTTACTTTAGGCTCTTATATACAGCTAAGCTTCAGCTTTGTTTTATGAGCCAATTGGAAACTCATTTTCAAATAGGTATAATGCAGTCATTTGGAGGTTCTCTCTCATTTTTGTCAGATAACTTTATGATACACTTACTGTGAATTGGATTATAGTTAC
Source organism: Halichoerus grypus (assembly GCF_964656455.1). Lineage (NCBI taxonomy): Eukaryota > Metazoa > Chordata > Mammalia > Carnivora > Phocidae > Halichoerus > Halichoerus grypus. Next base: position 29,412,839 of record NC_135722.1, read on the forward strand.
TCTGTATCTTTGTGCGATCTGTTTCACTGCTATTTTTGTTGGCTTTTTAATTTTCTTTATATTTTGGCATTTAGAAAGGATTATATTTTTGTTCTAGATATTATTTTTTATCGATAATTTTATACTATTCCTTAGTTCCCTTTTACCTTACTTCAGTTTCTACTATTCGGTTTGTTAATTTTGAATTGTATCATTAGACTTTCACCTTTCCCTATGAAAAATTCCAAATTCTTATTCTAGTTTCTCTTTTCTATCTCCTTTTTCCACCCACTTTTAGTGGTGTTATTTCTAATTTGTCAGAGCATGTAAGATCCGTACACTATTCTTCCAGCTATCTTTATTCTGTTTTTGGTCTTACTATACAAATAAATATATTCAGTTCTTAAAAATTTTGCTCATTTTCCTAAAAATCTATTGATTTAATGAAAGTTATTTTTAGTGGATTCCATATGAAAGGCTTGTAGGTATAATTTCTCCATAAGTTTCCTATATTTGTGCATGTTAGATCAGTTTTATTGTAGTCTTAATAATTGAAGGACATTCGGCTGAGTATAAAACAATTGTCTCATAATGTTCCTTGGGGTTCTTAAAAATGGTGCTCCACTGTTGTCTTGCTCTAACATATAGATAACTTAAGGTTACAGTAGACTTTAAAGTTATATGTTTTATGTCAATTTTATCTCAATGAAGTTTGGAGAAAAAACAAAACAGAAATTCAGGTTGGTATCAGACTTTTCAACATCAACACACAGAACAAGACAACAGAAGTGTACTATGTTTGATTTGATACACATGTTGCAATATGATTACCACTTTACTGTTATCTAACAACTACATCAGATCATATAATTACCATTTCTATTTTATGGTGAGAACATTTAAAATCTTAGCAATTTTCAAGTTCTTAGTATGGTATCATTATATGGTATCTATATTTTATATATATTATATGAAATATGGAATGATATATAATCCATCATTTATACACCCACAAACACACATACACACATACAATCTCTTTATCCATTTATCTATTGACAGGCACTTAGATTGTTTCCATATATTGGAAATAATGCTGCAAAAACACAGAAGTGCGGATGTCTCTTTGATGACCTGTTTTTAGTTTCCTTTGGATATATACCCAGAAGTGGGGTTGCTGGATCATAAGGTAGTTTTCTTTTTAATTTTTTGAGTAAACTCCAGACTGTTTTTCGTAGTGGCTATGCTAATTTATATTCCCAATAGGGCACAAGGGCTCCTTTTTCCCCCCACATCCTTACCAACACTTGTTATTTGCTTTTTGATGATAGCCATTCTAACATGTATGAGGTGACATCTCATTTTGTTTGGCATTTCACTGAGGATTAATGATGTTGAGCATCTTTTCATCTACCTCTTGGCCATTTGTATGTCTATTATTCAGTTCCTCTGCTCATTTTTAATCAGATTGCTTGTTTTCTGTATGAGTCTTTATGTATTTTTTATATTAACCCCCTATCAAATATATGGTTTGCAAATATTTTGTCCCATTCTGTAGGTTGGCTTTTCATTTTGTTGATGCTTTTCTTTGCTGAACAGAATCATTTTAGTTTGATGTAGCCCCATTTACTTATCTCTGCTTTGTTGCTTGTACTTTTGGTGTCATATCCAAAAAAATCATTGTCAATACCCGTGACAAGGAGCTTTCCCCCTGTTTTCTACTCAGAGTTTCACATTTTCAGATCTTACATTTAAATCTTTGATCCATTTCAAGTTAATTTTTGTGAATTGTATAAAACAGAGGTCCAATTTCATTTTTCTACATGTGTTTATCTAGTTTCCCCAACATTTGTTGGAGAGACTTTCCTTTCCCCATTAAGTATTGTTGGCTCTCTTACCAAATATTATGTGACTACATATGCAGGGTTTTATTTCTGGGCTCTTTTCTGTTCTTTTCTATATGTCTATTTTTTTCTGCCAGTGTCATATTGTTGTGATTGTTATAGCTTTGTAGAACAGGTTGAAATCTGTTGGAATTTTGATAGGGATTGCACTGAATCTACAGATAGCTTTGGGTAGTATGGACATTTTAACTATATTCATTCTTCTGATCCATAAACAAAGAATATCTTTACATTTGTTTGCATCTTCTTCAGTTTCCCTCATCAGAGTTGAAGTTTTAGTATAGAAATCTTTTACCTCCATGGTTAAATTCATTCCTAAGTATTTTAGAGTTTTGATGCTATTCTGAATGAGACTATTTCTTTTCAGATATTTCATTGTTTGGAAGTACAACTGATTTCTGTATGTTGATATTATATCCTGCAGCTTTACTGAATTTGTTGATTAGTTTTAACAGTTCTTTGGTTGAGCCTGTAGGATTTTTTTCTCTATAAGATCATGTCATCTAGAAATACACACACTTTTACTTCTTCTCTTGATTTGGATGCCTTTTATTTATTTATGTTGCCTGATTGGTCCAGGTAGGACTTCCAGTACTATGTTGAATAGGAGTGGTGACAGTGGGCACTCCTGACTTGTTCCTGATCTTCAAAAAAAGGTTTCAGCCTTTCACTGTTAAGTATGGTGTTAGCCCTGGGCTTGTCATATACTGCTAAGGTAGTAGCAAGAAGGGGAGTGACCTAAAGGGTCAGATTTTACATAAATTTGGAAAATTAAGCTCACAGGTTTTACTGATAGACTTTGGTTTGAGGTGTACAAGAAAGGAAAAAAAAAAAAAAAAAAAGAGGGAAGGATAATTCCAAGCTACTTTGGCTGTGCCTGTAGGAGAATGAAGCTGCCATTTACTGAGCTAGGGAAGTATGACTAGAGCAGGTGTAAGTTCAGAAACTGGTGGTTTGCTTTTGTTGTTGTTAGGTTTAAACATCCACATGTACATGCCAGTTCAGCAGTTGGATATAAGATTCTGAGATTTGGGGGAAAGGTCAGGAATGGAGATGGAAATTTGATAGTTTTCTTGGCTGAACAATGGAAGTGAGATGAGTGTTATTTATTATCTCTACCTGAAGTAGGATAATACTGTTTCTATTTTTTTCAATATTTGGACCCAAAACTCATTTTGGAAAATACTCTTTAAGGGAAAAGCTCATTCCTTTTGGTTTTGTGTCTACATCTTCTAAATAGAACCAATTTCTATTAAACATATCTTGAAATAATAAATACATAGAAAAACTTTGAGTCTACTGACTTAGTAACATCAGTAAATTTTTTTAAAGATTTTATTTATTTATTTGACAGAGAGAGACAAAGCAAGAGAAGGAACATGAGCAGGGGGAGTGGGAGAAGGAGAAGCAGGCTTCCTGCCAAGCAGGGAGCCCAATGGATGCGGGGCTTGATCCCAGGACCCTGGGATCATGACCTGAGCCCTAGGCAGACTCTTAACGACTGAGCCACCCAGGCACCCCAACATCAGTAATTTTTTTAAAACTGAAAAAAATTCTACAATATTTAGGTGACATGAGAGATGCAAAGATGCATCAATAGCAGATCCTAATTTTAAGATATTTGTATCATCCCACCATTCATATGACATGAATTTCATTCCATGGTTGTATGATGGGATGAATAACTTATTAACCAGGCAGAAATGGACAATATTCTTTCAGCACATATACAGAGGTTTGTGTTTCTCCTTATTCTTTCAGTCATGGATAAGAGATTCAACTTAATGGACCCTAGGATATTTTATTAACGATTAAACACAACAACATGATTGAGGTAATATACCAAAACCATGTCAAAGGAATATGCATTTACAGAAGCTTATGTAACCCAAGACTCTCCCACTTTGTAATCACTTTCAAGTTACCTCTCTCTTACCCCTGCATTCTTTTCACCATCATAACAACCCAAATCCATTAATAAACATAGCATTATGGTTAAGAGAATAAACTGAATCAAACCACTTGGCTTCAAACCATTAGCCTGATTAAATAGTAATTTGTTCATTTGTGACATAAGGATAGTTATAGTAATTACCTAATGATATTGGTAGGAACACCAGTGAGAAAATACTCATAAAATATACTGTCATATACATGATAATTAGTATATATTATACTAATTATAGATAGTATTGGTCTAACTTTTTTCTTTAAAAAATAAAATTTAATTTTACCTACATGGAAGTTTACTTTCTCTTTTTACCTAGTTCAAATTATTTACTACATTAATAATGCTTTAAGAATATACCATTTAGGAGTTTACACTTCAAACAACTGAGTATTATGTCACAAAATAATTTATAGGAAGAATATCAGGTACTTCACAAAATCAACAGAAGTCTTTGTGAACTGGTGTGGAAACAGGCATGAATCAAGGAAGGACAGGCTATTGAGAAGTCTGCCAAGATAAGGTCACAGAAAGAGTTTAAGAATGCCATCACTGAACACTTATGAATGGACAATTGCATCTTTATGTCATTTTTCCAGAACTTAAAGTCCTTGAATTTATATATAACATATATCTATGTTCTATATCACTGGTTCTCAGATTTGGCTGAACAATGGAATCACCTGGATGCGGGTTGTGTTAAAAATACTGATGTCTTGTGCTCACTTCGACATTGCATATACTAAAATTGGAATGATACAGGAAAGATTAGCATGGCCCCTGTGCAAGGATGACATGCAAATTCATGAAGTGTTAAAAAAAGAAAACAAACAAAAATACTGATGTCTAGGTCTGATTCTCAGAGCTTCTAATTTTATTGGTATAGAGTGCAGCCTGGATAATGGGATTGTTTTAAAGCTCCCTAGGTGATTCTAACATGCAGCAAAATTTTATATTTACTGGTTCAAGTGGTATGGCCCACTTGCTGAAGAAACAGATGAAATTCTCAAAAGACTCCTACATATATTGTATGTTAGTTAATTGGTTAATAAATTATTTTTCACAAATAATTCATGTTTTTAGAAAGTTTTAAAATAAAGATCAGTATCTTGTGAAAGTTACCCATAATCTCCTATCCAAAGATAATTTCTATAAATATTTTCATTTATCTTTTCAGATGGTTCACTTTGTATATGAGATGTGTGTGTGTGTAATTTCATATGTTCTTATGTCCTTTGGTTCATAGTTGTTGAAGTTTCATGGCTGCTCTCTCTCCAGAAGATAATTTTTCTTTGTTGAATTGTGCCTTCTAAAGAGAAGGCCTCCAAAGGTTAAGGATTAATTCAACTAGTGAACTGTGAATATTGGTAAATTGACATTTCAAAGGGCAATGACATTCTATGATGCTCTAAAACTCACTATCTCAGTGAATTAATATTTGAGTGTTTGAAAATATCAATTTCCCTTATGCAAAGCCACATAAGAATTAACTGATTTTCTTCATTTGACTCTTCCCTAGTCTTTACCTTTACTTTAGACATCCTTTGCCTACATGAATTTTCCTCTTCCTTAACAAATGAAAAATGAAAAGTCATTTGAAAACTGGTGCTTATTGGATTTGTTTAATGAACTCTTTTCTAAACTTAAAAAAGCAGATATATACTTTATAATTTATAACTTCATAAATTATAATTTAAAGTACTTCATAATTTATTTAAAAATAATTTAAGTTCTAGAATTTTTATTTATTTTTATTTATTTATTTATTATTATTCTGTTATGTTAATCACCATACATTATATCATTGGTTTTTGATGTAGTGTTCCATGATTCATTGTCTGCGTATAACACCCAGTGCTCCATGCAGTATGTGCCCTCTTTAATACCCATCACCAGGCTAACCCATCCCCCCACCCCCCTCCCCTCTAGAACTCTCAGTTTGTTTTTCAGAGTCCATAGTCTCTCATGGTTCGCCTCCCCCTCCGATTTCCCCCCCTTCATTCTTCCCTTCCTGCTATCTTCTTCTTCTTTTTTTTTTTTTAACATATAATGTATTATTTGTTTCAGAGGTACAGGTCTGTGATTTTTAAAAAGTTGTTTATGTATAAGTAGCCTCATATAGAGTGATATTTATCAGCCTTCTTTAAAACACAACTAAAATGTTAAATCCACAATTAATATTTAGCTGATTTGGATTTTTCACATTTGTAGAGTTTTAACATGTTAGTCTTTGTGCTCTATATAGTCTTTTTTTAAATTTTATTTTATTATGTTAATCACCATACATTACATCATTAGTTTTTGTTTTTGTTTTTAATTTTTTTATTGTTATGTTAATCCCCATACATTACATCATTAGTTTTAGATGTAGTGTTCCATGATTCATTGTTTGCGCATTACACCCAGTGCTCCACTCAATACGTGCCCTCTTTAATACCCATCACCAGGCTAACCCATCCCCCCCGACTATATAGTCTTAATTTTATTTATTTATTTATTTATTTATTTATTTATTTATTTATTTACTTATTTACTTATTTACTTACTTACTTGAAGATTTTATTTATTTATTTGACAGAGAGAGAGACAGCGAGAAAGGGAACACAAGAAGAGGGAGCGGGAGAGGGAGAAGCAGGCTTCCCACTGAGCAGGGAGCCCGATGTGGGGCTCAATCCCAGGACCCTGGGATCATGACCTGAGCCAAAGGCAGATGCTTAATGTCTGAGCAACCCAGGCACCCTATAGTCTTAGTTTTTAGAGAGTTACTGTTTTGGGGATGTTTATCATTAGTTATCTCCTCTTAAAACTACTGAATAGTTTATACAGTAGTTTCATATCTAATGAAGAAAACAGTATATATCGTGGGTGTGAGAAGGAAAATATATATTTGAAATACTAGTTAACAAAGCAAATATAGGCACTTCCTGTTTATGCTAGGGCAGACATGACTTGTAACAGGAGGCTAATTAGCAGAAGGCACATTAGAGACCACCTCTTTCAACCCTTATTGATAAATAAGGAAATTAAAACTCAACAGGAAAAATTAAACATCTTTGTTTTATATATTGTTAATAATAAAACAGAACTGCAATCTCAGTTTCCTAATTCCTAATTCAATAATATTTCCAATATACTACAGTGGCAGCTCTAATTACATTATCAGAGACCTATAGTCCATCTGTTTGTACTACTGGAAGATTTGGGCTATAAAACCAGCTGCAGCCATTAATTTATCAACAGGCTATTACCTGATTGTTCAAACTTCCACCAAAAAAGATAGAAGAGAGAGGAGGGAGGGGAGTATGTTAAGGTGATTTAATATATTGTTGAAAATGCAATCATTTGTACATAGTCTATGCATCTTTCCTGAGATAAATCAGTAGCTAAAGATTTGATAATCAAAAAATTGCAATGTTCTTAGTACCAGATGAAAATCATCAGTGTGAATAATGGGATGGTAATGAAGCAGCATTTTTAGGGAATATATTCACTAGAGGTAGATTCTGTAATTTGTTAATTTGTTACCTAGTGAGGACTGGCCTAAAACCACTTTTGGGATAGTACCTAGTGAATTCTGGGTTAAGCCATGTAACCAGATTAAACATGATTAATCAATTCATAGATAATCTCTGTTCTCACATGTAAATGCTGTTTGCCTCAACTTTATTCAAATTTAATTTCCTTCAAAATGTTGTATTATAATTGTTATTGAAAATAACTTCTTAAAGCCAAAAAAATTCAAACTTTGTTTCTTTCCATTAAACCATTACTTTTCTTAAAATGAATACTGATTACAAACCTATACTGTAATATTTATTATGGTTGGATAAAAAATATGAGCCTAAAATGATCCATTGTAGATTGAAAACATGAAGACATTCAGTCCTGAGAATTATAAAAAAGAAAGAAAAATGAAAGCTATCACAAGGTAGGAAAAACAATGTGTTAAAGCCTATTCTATCCGGTGCTTTAACTTCTGGATACAAAGTACTAACTGTGGTTGAACATCTGGACCCTGGACTGTTCTGTGCCAAACATCTGTGTGATCAAGGGACTGGATGGCTCTTAAACATGCAGCTGTCTTGCATCTTATGACAGGAACCAGTGTCTTCTAGAAGAACTGCATTGTACCTTCCTTTTGCCTTCTTTTAATTTTATCACAGACCCATGAGATGATTGATAGAAGCCAAAAGTGTCCTATTTGGCTGTCATGCCCTGTTTCTCAGCTGTGGCATGAGTGTTTTCAAGATGTGATGAACATCTGCTATAAATCTAGTCTGTACTCAGGAGCATTCTCTTTTGGTTGTTTTTGTTCTTTAATTCAAGAGAACGAAGAAAATAAAATCCAGTTTTCCCATTTGATGTGCAACTAAAATGAAACTCAATGACAGTAAGCAATCGGCCCAAATTTAGATAGTTAAGTATGGTACCAAGTCTTGGTCTCAAGCCTACAATTTCCTTGCTAAGAAAGGAAACTATTCTTCACTTAAAGTATTTTGTATTTATATGGTGATTTTTAATTTGCAATGCATTTTCTCATCCATTTCTATTTCTTGGCATAGTTCACTCTCTCTAGCCATCCGTGTTAATACTTATTCACTTCTGTAGTATGCTTCTGAAAAGCCCAAAACTTTTTGTTTGAATATATACATTCCACAGAGAGGGAAATATATGTTCGTGTGTTTATTTAGATGACATAAGGGCATAAAAAGAACAACTTTTTCTAGGAATGAACAAATGCTTCTCTAGGAATTCAGTAAATAGCAAATGTGTGTTTCTAGTTTTTGAGCCAGATTTAAAACAATGTACGAGTTGATTGAATTACTGTTTTTTTTTTTTTCTCCCTTATCATTAAAAAGCACACATTCATCTTCAACTAGAAGTCACTGACAATTTCTGCAACATCTTGTTTTGGCTTGAATGTTAAAGAATATCAGTGACATATCACAATTTTAGGGTGTCAATTTTGAAAGTCTATGAAAACTAGGGTTGCATGTGGAATGCAAAGTTTCTTTCACCCATAATTAACCTGAAAATATTTATCAACCTATAGCTATACCCAAGACATTGGAATAGGACTTGGTGAATTTGTCACACATGCATTAAAATACAATAAGCATGCAAAGAAGCTCGAGGTATGCCCTAAAACATTTAGGGGAATTGGACATAAATATATGATTATGATGATTAATAAGGAAGAAGAGTTTATTGCTATAGACATTTAGAGGTATGTAGTGAGCCAGGCACAGAGAGCGAGAGGGAGAGTGAGAGAGGAAGGGGAAGGGGGAGAGAGAAAGAGAACAATAGGAGAAAGAGGAGGAGGAGGAGAAGGGGAGGAGAGGGGAGGGGAGGAAAAGGGTCCCATGAGGGAATTTTCATTGGCACTGAACCTGGAGCAGAATAATGAGCAAGAGTGCATTACATAGAGTGAGATTTTCAGAAAGGAAAGTTAGTTCAAGCAAAGACCTTATCAGGGAATCTCGAGTTTTATTTGATGCTCAACAGCAACCCGTAACATTGAAGTACATGGTGTGTGCTGAAGAGAAGGAACAGTGGGGTTTGTATTAGGCACACTTCAGTGCAGGAAGCAAAGCTCACTCTAGCTCTTTCAAGTAGCAAAGGATTTAATGTAGATAAATATGTGCTTGCAAAGTTATTGAAAGCACTGTGAAATAGCAGGAATCTTGAATAGGATAAATTTCAAGAGCACACCACATAGGAGAGCTGAGATCTGAAAATGCTGCCACCACTGATTCTACCACCCCACAACTGTCTTTTAACCCCTCCAAATTTGCTGAATAGGTGTTTCATGGTGGAGTGTGTGCTCTGTAATTACCTCTTAGCATTTAGTTCCCATCACCTTGATTGCCTGCACAACCAGCAACAGCAAGATAACCTTTGCGTTATATCTGCATTCTGAATTTCACACTTGTGCATCTCATCAGTAAAACCTGTTTTGTATCCAGAACGGTAGTTGCAATGAGTCTAGGAAATTTGGTTTATAGTCTTTCAGCCTTTGCTGTAGAGGAAAGCATCCTGAAAGGCAGATGGAGTAGAGGCTGAGTGAACGAATTCATATTATCCACCCCAGAGCCCTAAGGTAATTTGGAGTTATTTTGGTGAGGGCTTGAATGTCAGACAAAAGATGAAAACCAATACAGTCATTAATGTACATCTAAGCAGCTGACAATACCACCAGGACACAGCTTAGAGGCTGAGATCCTTGTCCTTTGGTTTATCATTAAATTTAGTCAATGAGAGGTACAAGCAGGAGATTGGATGATGGGAAAATAGAAAGGTTGGGGTGCTTATTCTCCTGGTTCCTTTCTTGCCCTGGCATAAGCTGACATTAGCTGTCTTTCTTTATGAGGGACATAGCTTCATGAAGCAACACTTCCTTAAAGCAGCAGGTCTCACCTTATTCTGGCAACCACTCTCTCTCCTTGCATCTAGGAGTAGTGGTTATTTCCAGATGTTGTTCACCTGAGGATACATGACGATCTATCATCCCTAGTTTGATTTCCTTTACCCTGACCACACTTGTGTAAATAGTCCTTTCTCTTCAGTAATCTGTTTTTTTTAAAGATTTTATTTATTTATTTGAGAGAGAGAGAGAGCATGGAGCATGAGCACGGGGAGGAACAGAGGGGGAGGAAAGAATGTCAAGCAGACTCTGCACTGAGCCTGGAGCCTCATGAGGGCTTGATCTCAGGACCCATGAGATCACAACCCAAGCCAAAATCAAGAGTCAGGGGCTTAACCAAATGAGCCACCCAAGCACCCCGATATGTTTTAAGTGAACCATCTTGCTCCTGCCAATGCTGTTATAATGTGCCTAATTATATTTCATATATGTGTCTTTTAATTAAATGCTTATATAACAGGCATGTAACTGACAGAAACAAAGAGTGTAACCTCATTCTCATAACAGGCTGAGGAGTTAGGGACCTGAGTAAGGCAGCATATTACTTTCTTCCTTTTTTTTTTTTTTTTTTCTCTCAGACGTCTTTGTGCAGCCTTCTGGATGCCGGTCTCCACCTTTATCACTCACCACGTCATGATGATTCATCCCCATGACCCAAAGATCCATGTTTTAATACTATAAGAACAATGCTGTAATAACACCTGTGGAATATTTGCCAGGCATTTCTAAGGGTTTAATATGTATTAACCCAGTTAATCCTTACAACAACCCTTTGTACCAGGTATATACTGATAATACCAGATAAATACAGGTATTATCATCCCTTTTTTTTTACAGATGAAGACACTTGGGCTTAGGGCAGTTCAGTAGCTTTTCCAGGGGCACAGCACTAGAAATGGAGGAGTTGGGATTCCAACCCAGGGACTATGGCTCCAATGTATCTGTCTTTACCACTGTGCTCTACTAACACTTTTTTTTAAAGGTGTACAACATGATGATTGAATGTATGTACACATTGTGCAATGCTTACAGCAATCAAGTTAATTAACACACCCATCACCTCACATTTACCTTTTCTTGTGCGTGGTAAGAACACTTAAGATCTATTCTCCTAGCAAATTTCAAGTACACAATAGTGTACTATTAACTGTAGTCACTATGTCATACAATAGAACTTCAGAACAAATTCATCTTAGAACTGAAAGTTTGTAACCCTTTGACCAACATTCCCCATTTCTCCCACCCGCACCACCCAGCCCCTGGCAACCATCATTCTATTCTCAGGTTCTATGAGTCTGACCTTTTAGATTCCACATATAAGTGAGATCATACAGTATTTGTCTTTCTGGGTCTGGTTTATTTCACTTTATACTAGCTCTTAACATGACCATATTTATTTATGGAGCCAGTAGAGAATCAATTCACTGTTTAAGCTGTGTTTTTCTTTTTGAATTTGCAAAATTTATAGCCTATAGTCTGACCAAGACATTGTTACTGGATTGGCAGTTTTAGAGAGGGAGAGACAACATGGAGAGATGTGTAGAGTAATCCATCTCACTGTGACTTTTAGAAAGTCATTCAATCTCTGTGGTCCTAAATTCTTCATCTGTAAAACAAAAGTGTTGACTTAAACCCATTAAGAAAAGAGGACAAAACTAAAGCATGTATAAGATAGGTGATAAGGATAAAACTGAACAAAATTAGTAGGGGATTATTCCAACTAAGAAGTTAAGAAATTTAAGAGTAAATTAATGACACTATAGTATTTAAAGTTAAATTAGAAACAGCAACATATAAGAACAGCAGTAAAGAAAATGGAATTTGATTTTAAGCAGGCTAGATACAAATTTTTTTTTAAAAAAAGCAAAGAACTGGACAGACAATGGAGAGCTAAAATATAGTTAAAGGGAACTGAACAAATAAAATACAGAAAATGTCCAAATTTAAGCAGAGTAAAGATTTCCCAAATTAAAAAAAGACAAAAACCTAGGAAACAAAAAAAGGCTCCATAATTTTTAGAAAAGCATAAAACAAGTGTAGAAAATGGATAAAAAATATCCTGAGGTTTTTGAATTTCAAATAAAAAGAAACTTCAAAATAAAAAGAATCCTATAAGTGTCCAGAGAATAGAAGTATCCATGGAAAAATATATAAATATCCAGATAAAAACATGCAGCTTTAAACATAACATTAAACAACAACCAAATACTAATAAATATAGAATACCATTAAAAGTTAGAAATAAAATCCAATGAAATACTTGAAAAGCCAATGGAATTAACTAAAAATGATTTTTAAAAACTAAGGAAGTGTAAGGTAATTGGTTATATAATCAATATATAGAAAATAATTTATAGGAAAAAATATTACTATTAAAAACTACAGGTAGGGATGCCTGGGTGGCTCAGTTGATTAAGCATCTGCCTTCAGCTCAGGTCATGATCCCAGGGTCCTGGGATCGAGTGCCGCATCGGGTTCCCTGCTCAGCAGGGAGCCTGTTTCTCCCTCTGCCTGCCACTCCCCCTGATTGTACTTGCACGGTCTCTCTCTCTCTCTGACAAATAAATAAATAAAATATATAAAAAAAAAGCCCCCAAAACTACAGGTAACTTTCTTCTGTAATTTTTTGCATTGTTTAAAAGGTTTGGAAATGAATTTTATCAAGTGTATTACAAAAATAAGCTCATGTGGGGTTACCTGGGTGGCTCAGTCAGTAAAGCACCCAACTCTTGATTTCAGTTCAGGTCCTGATCTCATGGGTTGTGAGATGCAGCCCTGCATCAGCTCCATGCTGACTGTGGAGCCTGCTTGAGGTTCTCTCTCTCCCTCTCTGTCTGCCTCTCCCAACCCCCACTCATGTGCACTCTCTCTGTCTCCCTAAAATAAAAAAATAAAGTCTTAAAAAATAAAATCTTACAATAACAAAAAAAGTAAAATGATTCTAATGCTATTTGTACTTTTATGGTAAGATGAGTTTTGGGATCATGAAGACATACCTAAAATATCAGTATTTACATAGTGAAAATTTACTTAAATTGTTGGAAAATTATATTGTTATCAAAACTGGCTATAAAAGTCTAGCCCTACAAATCCAGATAAATCAACTAAAAACAAATACGTCATAAAATGTTTGATAACGTCTGTGTCCTGAAATGCAGTTAATATGCTTTAGTTCTTGCTCTATATAGATTATATATAGGTAGGAAAAAATTATAATTAATAGAGATACTCTTATAAACAAACCTCTCCTGAGAATTGCCTGAAGAACTTGCCATTCATATTAGGAAGTAGAGTTTCTGAGTAATGAGCAGCATTTCTTTACCTGAAATATTACAAAGTGTTAACTTGCCTACCTTTTTCAGAGCATTTATACTCTTTTATGCTCCTCCAGACATTGTTGACTGTGGCTGTCAGTAAAAGTCATCACAATCATTGACAAAAACTGTTGGCTCTCAATGCTCATAAATCCATCATCCCTCTCACCAGTGAATGGTACACTTTAGCAATTTATTTTTTAGGAACAAAATTGGAGAGCATAGGGAATAGACCCTTAGTATTTTTGTCTTTCCAGGATAGTTCCACCATGCCCCATTTTCTTTGGGGAGCAACTCCTTCCCCATTGCACCCATGTGTTTCCTGGTGGGCTTACCGGTCACCATGTATCACTACCCACTCTTCTTCCACTGTAGTGATTTGTCTAGTTATGGGCACATGACAAAAAATCAAGTTAATGGAGCCTTCCTCTGGGATTTTTTTTTCTAAGTTTCTTTTCCTCTCTGGAGGTAGAACTGTAATTTTCTCTACCCAGAGAGAAAAACCAGAAGAGGAGAAAAAGAGGCATGGCAGATCCAGTTCTAATTCTAGCAGCCCCTAAAGTTGCACTGTTTTTTCCTATGACTATGCTAACCCAGACCTGACTTTCAAGAAAGGAACTCCTGTATTTTAAGGTATTCATTTATTTATCTATTTACTCATGCATTTATTCATCTAGCCATACATTGTTATAGTCAGTAGCTGCCCTATGTGTAACAGGTTTATTGAATGGGCTGAATCTAACAGATGGCTTAGCATTGAAGTTTTCTCTCTCTCCTCCCTCACCCCCCTCTCTGTCTCTCACTGTTAAACTTACTTTATGGACTTGCTCTTCTCTATATCCAGAAAAAATATGGGCGGATCCAAAAACCTTTCCAGTGACCAATGACTCTTACATAATGAAGTGTCCAATCTAAATCCAAATGTAAAGCTTCCCCACTATCTCCATGTTTTATTCTAGTTCAGGTTTGGAAGCCTACAATGGAGGCATGGAAAGTAGTCATTTTCATTTTGTTTTCTATTCCTCATTTCTTACTCCCCATCTTTCATTTCTATTTAATTATGAACAAGGTTGAACATCCATAGACTATTAGCTATATAAGAGGAGTCAAACGATGCCCAACTACATGACTGCACATAGCCATGCTCAGCAAAGCTAACTGAGTTCCTGAAATCAATGTATAATGCTTCAACAGCTTTTGAGGTTATCTCACAGATGTCTGGTACTGTTTCTCTTTGGGATGCTAAGTAAATATTTTGTTAGAAAAACTCCCCACAAGAAAACATATGCAGTTAAATGCGTGACTTTTAATTAATTTTTCAGCCTAAGCCTCTTTGTTTACCAAGAACTGCTTATATTGTGCCTGCTTCTCTCTCATGGTTTGATCTCAAAGCAGAAGCACCATGCATCTGCTTCCCTACAATGTCTGGACATGACATATTAGACTTGCATGGACTGATCATACATAATTCCATTGGAATAAAAATAATTTCTCCTGATTGTTCCAGTCAAGCAAGGGCAAAGCAGATAAGCATAAAGGCCCTGATCTTGGAAGAGGTAAACTATTAACACATGCTCTGGTCCATTCTGATAATGTTAGCAACAGAAGCTATTGGCAATTAGAGTGACTTGCAACATGAGCCTAGATCAAACTAGATCAAATTGATTATGCCCAAGATGGCAGTAACCAAGGCATGTCCAGCATGGGACAACTGTTCTACACAAGGATGTTGTTTGAAAGAAATTTCTGGTATTTCAATTTGGAATAATGGATTAAGAAAAAAAAAAACCTTTCAAATAGATTTCTTTTAGCTGAAAGATGGCCTTATTTGTATAGAGGCGGTTTGCATTAGGATCCACTTCTTCCTAAGAATTCCATTGTTTGTATATTTTAATATGTGTGTATTTGACAAACAGCCCCATGACTGCTTTATCTACTTGATAAACCTATGACTAGTTTCTTCTTATAGTAAATGGTTTCTTGTTTCAAAGTGAAAGTTTTATTTCAGTCTCACTATTTCATGAAATATTTCATGAACAAATGATAGATCACAACCATTTACATAACTAAGAAATAATTTTAAGTTTCAAACTATTAAGCCTTCCAACCATGCCTGGTGTAGGAAAGATTGACTAATAATCCTTGCTGTGCTTCTGGTGAAATTACTGAATAATTCAAAGAAGAGATTATTTAAAGCAATGCTGCTGAAAGGAGGAGGCTGGATAAGTGACGTGTTGATTCATTAGCCTGTAGTTTCTTCTTGCTGCATATGAAAATAGTGAAGCAAGAATAATACCATTCTGTCTCCGTAGGGGAGATATTTTTTCAGGAGATGTCACCCAAAGGTGTTAACAACCAGAGCACTTTGTCTTGTTATGTTGTTAGATTGCCTTGTGATAATTTTTTTTTGTTAAAGAAGCAAGTGATTGCTCAAGACTTTTTATCAGAGGAATAGCATGGAAGTTTGTGGAATATGTCCCTTTACCAACTCCAAAAAGCCTCACTGTTGTATGTACTGTTCCCACGTTATCTACAAAGTTACCATCCTTTTCCTAAGAATAATGATTATCCTCTTTATATGCCACATGTTTTACCATTTTTAAAGATCATTTGTGTGCATTATCCTATTTAGTTTGCCTGACTCCTCTTCAAAATAGATATCTAAGGCTCCAACTTCCAGGTACCCTTACAAAGAGGAGTTCAGAATTTCCAACATCTTTCTCCAGCTAATCAAAATAAAGGTGGCCTTTATTCTTTCAAATGATCACGGGGAAACTGTTAGATATAGACAGCGAGCTATATGTATTATGAAAAATCTTGCTATAGCAGTGTTCCTTTTTTGTGATAAGTCAGGTCATAGAAAAAATATTAAATGTTAGGGAATTAGAGTAAAAACATTTACTGAGTCAATACTTATGGCAGACACTATGTTAAGGCCTTTGAAAGTACTATTTTATTAAGCCTCTCAAAAAAAAAATGAGGAAGATAATATCATCATCTCCAATTTTAAATGAGAATGAGTAGCACTCAACCTAAAAACTCTTATATCCAATCAATAAATTCACTGAAGTTGCAGAATACAACATTAACATAAATCAATAGCATTTCTATACATTAACAATTAATTCAGCTCAGGTCATGATCCCAGAGTCCTGGGATGGAGCTCCTCCTTGGGCTCCCCGCTCAGCAGGGAATCTGCTTATCTCTTTCCCTCTGCCCCTCCTTCCCCATTTGTGCTTACTTGCTCTCTCTCTCTCTCTTTCTCAAATGGAATAAATAAAATCTTTAAAAAAAGAAACAATAAAATACTTAAGAATAAATTTAAGGTGAAAGATCTCTACTCTGAAAACTTCAAGACTCTATAAGAGAAATTGAAGAAGACACACACAAATGTAAAAATGTCCTGTGTTCGTGGATCAGAAGAATGAATATTGTTAAAATATTTATCCAACCCAAAGCAATCTATAAATTCAATGCAATCTTAATCAAAATTCCAATAACACTTTTCACATAAATAGGAAAAATAACCTTAATATTTGTATGAAACCATAGAAGACCTGGAATAACCAAAGCAATCTTGAGAAAGGACAAAACTAGAGGCAACACACTCTGATCTCAAGCTATATTATACATCTATAGTAATCCAAACAGTATGGTTCTGGCATAAAAACAAACAACAAGTCAATGGATCAGAATCAAGAGCCCAGAAATAATCCCAAGAATATGTGTTCAATTAATATATATATTTTTAAAGATTTTATTTATTTATTTGACAGAGACACAGCGAGAGAGGGAACACAAGCAGGGGGAGCGGGAGAGGGAGAAACAGGCTGCCCGCTGAGCAGGGAGTCCAATGCGGGGCTCGATCCCAGGACCCTGGGATCATGACCTGAGCCGAAGGCAGACACTCAACGACTGAGCCACCCAGGTGCCCCTGTTCAATTAATATTTGACAAGAAAGCCAAGAATACTCAATGGAGAATAGGCAGTCTCTTCAATAAATGGTTCCAGGATCATTGGATATTCACATGTGAAGAATGGAACTGGGCCCCTATTTTACATCACTCACAAAAATTAACCTGAAGTGTATTAAAGACATAAATGTAAGACCTGAAACTATGAAATTCCTAAAACACACACACACAACAAAAATAAATTTACTTGGATCTTGATAATGATTCTGTGGACATGCCACCTGAAACACAAGTAACAAAATAAAAATGGGCATGTGGGACTACATCAAACTGAAAAGCCTCTGTTCAGCAAAAGAATCCAACAAAGTAAAAACACAATCCGCAGAATGAGAAAAAAATATTTGCAGACCATATATCTAATAAGGTGTTAATATGCAAAGTATATAAAGAACTCATACAACTCAATAACAACAACAACAATGTAACAACTCAATTTAAAAATGGGCAAAGGACCTGAATAGATATTTATCTCCAAAAAAATATACACAGAAGACCAATAGGTATGTGAAAAGATGCTCAGCAATACTAGTCATTAGGGAAATGCAAATCAAAACCACAATGAGATATCTGTTAGATATGGCTAGGGTCAAAAAGACAAAAGATAACAAATGCTGGCATGAATGTGGAGAAGAGAGAACACTTGGGCACTGCTGGTGGCATTATGTATTGGTATAGTCACTATGAAAAACAGTATAGACAATTCTCAAAAAATTAAAAATAGAACTTCTATATGATCCAGCAATTCCACTTCTGGGAATATACCCAAAGGAAACAAAAACACTAATTGGAAAAGATACCTGCATCCACATGTTCAAAGCCTCATTATTTACAATAGTCAAGACATAGAAACAAAGTGTCCATCGATGGATAAATGGATTAAAGAAGTTATGTATACACACACACACACAATGGAATATTGTTCAGCTATCAAAAAATGAGGAAATCCTAACATTTGCAACAACATGGATGGACTTTGAAGGCGTTACATTGAATGAAAAGAGTAAGAGAGAAAGACAAATACTATATGATCTCACTTGTGAGTAAAATCTAAAAAAATAAAAATAAACTCATAGAAAGAGAGATCAGATTTGTAGTTACCAGAGGCAGACGGTGGGGAAGGAAGAATTAGAGACAATTGTCAAAAGTACAAACATCAAATTTTAAGATAAATAAATGTTAGGGATGTAATGTGTAACATGATGACTATAGTTAACACTAGTGTGTAATATCTAAGAAAGTTATTAAGAGAGCAAATCCTAAGAGTTCTTATCATAAGGAGAAATTTTTTTCTTCTTTTTATTTTGTGTCTATAAGATGATGGATGTTAGCTGAACCTATTGCAGTAATCATTTCACAATATATGTAAACAAATTATTATGCTTCGCACCTTAAACTTATACAGTGGGCCATGTCAATTATTTTTTCATTATAGCCAGAAAAAAAATTAAGTAGTGTCTTCTGTTAGAGGTTATCCAAGATTTATTGAAACAAGAAAAATGAGATTGCTTTCTAACATTTGTAGTGTAAAAATCACACAATGAATAAATGCTAAAAGATGAGAATGTTTTACAAACTGAGGGTTTTAGAGGGGAGGTAGGTGGGGGGATGGGCTAGCCCGGTGATGGGCATAAAGGAGGGCACGTTCTGCATGGAGCACTGGGTGTTATACAGAAACAATGAATCATGGAACACTACATCAAAAACTAATGATGTACTGTATGGTGACTAACATAACAATAAAAAAATAAAAATAAAAAATAGAGTTGCTTGGCAAGTAAGAACTGATTATTTCTGACTGAGGACATCAACACTCTTGAAGGAAAAAGAGATTGCTCTGCCAGGAGATTGGTCATAAAAGTTGAGTGATAGAAACAAATAAATGTAATATCCATCCAACCAACATTCAAAGGAAATGGAAAAGTAGACAATGAAATTCAAACGTTCCAGTGTTGCTAACAAGACCACCCATGTTGTGGAGATGAATCTATTGAACTACATAAACCTGACAGTAATTAAAATTCTATTCATCTACACTTCCTTATTCAGATTCCACATAGTATTCTAATTATGATTTGGTTTCCCCTGAAGTCTGCCAACAGAGATAAAACAATAAGGACTCTAATACTTCAAACTGCATGACAATTACGTTTTTAATGAGAAAATTAAGAAATTCGCATTCTGATTTTATCTGCCAGTGTCATAAATTTGGTTAATGCAAGTTTTTCCTTAAGAAACTTTTCTGCTCTCTCAATGTTAGTTTATTGAGCTAGTATGCTTGAGGAGTAAACATTGGGCACTGGAGAACGTACAAAGATAATAAATAATGACGTGATAAAATTTCTGCTCAAAATATGGATAAAACTTTCTGAAATTATCTGCCCTACCTCAACTTCTTTTAAGTTATAATATTTGAACACCTAATATGTTCCAGGCATTATGCCAGATGCTTAACTAAACTACTCATCTAATTTTCATATGAACTCTAGTTGAAGTATAATATAATATGCATCTTATAAATTAAGAAATTGAACATCAGAAATACTAGGAAGGTTTAGTTTCTTGTGGCTTAATGTACATCAGTATCAGGGTGTTTCAGTGATATACTTCAAATCAATTATGTTTCAAGCCTAACACTCCACTGTCCCTGAACTCCTTCAAATCTCTCCATTCTCAAATCCATGAATTTGATGCCAATGCTAACTCCCTTTTGGTGACCTATGATAGAAATTTGGTTGTCATCTTCCTTGCAATGCCCAAAGCCTTCTTGCCAAACTCAGGAATGTTTAGAGAACAGATAAGGAATCCCAATGTTGAAACAACCCAAGAAGAAAGTACATCTGAACCAAACAAGAGGTCTATGATAAAACACTATGATTTACCTGGATGGCAATTGCCCTAGCTAGCATAAGAATGGCTAATGAATGAATGACAAAGAAAAAAACAGAATGAAATAGCTCAGGGGAAAAAAAAAAAAAGTAACTTTGAGAAAATTATTCATCAAATAGATCAGATCTTACAATTTTCAATCCTAGTCCTCTATATTACCAAAATTGTAGTTGCCTTTTGAAATGTGTGACTAAATTCCTTCAAGGAGAGAAAGGCAGGCTGAATGATTCATTCACAAAACAATTGCCACAGTGACTGAGCAATGCCCAATGTGGTGTTTGGCCATCTTTAATCATCACTCAATTTGTCTGAGGAAAAACAAACAAACTGTCTTCGGTCACCAGCAATAACTAGGAATCAAATCGAATCTTTCTGCTCTGTACATATTCCACCCCAGTCAATATGTGGTGTGGCAGTGCCGACAATCAAAGAGGTAATTTGTCAAGGTCATCTTCTTTTAGTTACCCCTGACTTTTAAAAATGTAATAAAAAAAATAACAGGAAAAAGGTGAGAAATAGTCGATTCCTATTCATAGAGCTGTATCTTGGAAATTGTTCTTTGAGAACCTAAGTCTAAAGAATTAAATTTTGATACTAAATGTCTCCGGAAAGAGGTTAGCATTTGCTATTGATTTTTTACAATGTTTATGTAGAACAGCTGTAAGGTAACAGATACCTTTTCTTTCTGTTATGGATATTGGCCATAGCTTGTTATTGGTAGAGGACTTGCTGGTGAGAATTCATATATTTATTTACTCAGTAGTTTGTTATTTAGAGTCTTGTCTGTCTTAAAGGTTACAAGTAAGGCATGGGGAACATACAGAATAAGATGTCTCAGACATCTTGACTCAGAGAGTGATACGAATGAGTACGTGAACAAGTAAAATGCAGTAGAGACAGTTTCACAGGTATATGCTTATCTTTAAATTCATCAAGATGTGTACATTAAATTTGTACAACTTGTTTGTCAATATCTCAAAAACGAAACAAAACACAACAGAATACAATGGGATGAGTTCTACTTAAGCAGTCCTACCACTCATAATCAGTGCAACCTTAAAAAGTTGCTAACCTCTCTCATTTTCAGTCGATCTCCGTATTTGTAACGATTAGAAATAGTGCAAGCATAGTGGGTTAGTGTCCCTCAAGAAGATATTCTCATGCCTTAATCTCCAGAACCTATGAATGCTATCTTAGAAAAAAAACATTTGCAGTTGTAATTAAATTAAGGATCTTGAGATGAGCTCAATTTGGATTATTTGGGTAGGTCCTATCTATATGTGGCCACAACCTCAAAGAAGCTGACAACCACCAGAAGTAGGAAGAAGCAAGGAATGGAATCTCCCCTATATTCTTAGAAGAAGTATAACCTTGCTTGATTTCAGACATTGGGCTTCCAGCACTGTGAGAGAATAAATTTATGTTGTTTTAAGTCAACAAGTTCATGTAATTGGTTATGGCAACCCTAGGAAACTAATAAAATTAGTAAAGGGCTTAGGACATTACCTGATGCCTGATAGGCATTCAATAATAATATCTGGGATGATGAAGATAATGATTAAGAGGATCATGATTTTCTTTTATAAATCAGATTCAATGTGCATAGTCCTATATAAAAACTGTTTTTAGGTTGTTTTAACAGGCTTGTAAGATAAATGTTTTAAACATTTACATTAATGTGTCTTCCAGTTATGTTGGCAAGTTAGTCCGGGTGTTTTCATCTATACATACATACTGCTTTATCTACTATACATATTTTATTTTGCCTTTTTAGTAACAAGTAGGAGAAAGACACAAGGAAAATGGATGAAAGGATTAAAATTATTCAGCAATTATAAATACATTAGAAAACTAATTTTGAATGTCAATAGCTGGTGCATTAATGTTGACAAGGACAAAGCATAATATTGGCATGTACAACTCACTGAATCACAGAGTAGGAATTGGTTAGTTCAGAGCCAAGAAGAACTGATATAATTAACATTGTTTTCCATCATGGGCTTATGGAAACTCTTGAAGGTTGACATTCATTTAATTCCCTGTGAGTGATAAGACAGGGAGATGACATACCATGAAGGCTGCCCATACCTCATGTTAGACTGGAGAAGCTGTTTTGTGTATTAACATACTCAAATTTTATGGGTGTAAGATTTCAAAGCCTGATCCTAAACCTTGGCATTCAAGCTTGAAAGGATAAATAATTGCAAAATTTTGTGAGAATAATACTCTGCTAGCAAGGGGACTGAAGTAAAGATTTTTAAAAGAATTATGAGGTTTTGGTATTTTTATGTGATACATTATTAATATAGTTAGTTGTATTTATGGCAAGTGATGGAGGCGTTTTAAAGTTATTTTACCACAGAAATTGCTAAATAAAGAAATTGCTTTTTTGAGATTAGGAAAGGGGTTATCAATAAGCAAAAATCAGATAAGAATATCTATTTTCAAATATATAGTAAGTCTAAAATTTACCAAAACTTTTACCCAAATAACACATCTTCTATTTTAAATAAATAACCTCTTAAATACATACATACATACATACATACATACATACATACCTAACTGACCTCTAACCCCGAAAAGAGCTTTAAACTTCAAGATTTTCATTACAGTAGGAGGAAGACTTTAAACCACCCACTGTCTTTGGATCCCTGGATCTCAAAGAAAACTAACTAAACCACCCACTGTCTAACAACAGAGTAGTGGTTATTCAGTGGCAGTTAAAGTTTATGATTCATAAACTAGTGGGGAAGAGGGTTGAAGGAGGGAGAGTTATCAAAAATCAGTTTGAATGAGTGACTGAAGATTAAGCTGGACAAGAACTAATCCTATGGAGAAAACAAACCAAATATCTCAAGCTTTGTCATATAGTAAAGTCTTAGGGACAAAGAAAGGGCTGATCCAAATCTGTCATTTGAGAATACTCTCAGCTATTCCCATGTTCCAGAAAAAGGATGATTAGTAAAAAACATAAAAAAATAAAGCCGATTCACCTCTCTGGTATCAAGGCACAACTAAAACTACTTTGGTGTAATGCAAGAAGTGACATTTTTCCCACATTGTGGTAGATCACTCTAGTGCCTGGGGTGACTCCTGGGAATCTGTGGTAGACCCTGGTATGCTACTTGTTCACCTCGAAGGAGACAAAAGTAGTAGTCACACCACTTAGTAGAGGCTATAGTATTTGCCAGCAACAGTGATTCTCAGTAAATGTACAATAATTATACAGCATTCCTCCTTAACATTTTAGAACCCAGCAAGAATGGTGGTGGTCGGAGGGCATAGACCTGCCTGGTGGGTGCCAGAGAATGTCAGTGGCCCTTGGTGATCACATGGGCGCAGATGTGAGATACTATTATGTGACCATTTGGGGGCTGTCCAAAACTTTCTAGAATTTTTCAGAAAGAGCTTTCAATATAAATGAAAAAGCTTTTTGCTATCATATATATAAATAAACATATCTAGCTAGATCTATCATTCTGTTTATTATTTCAGCAGGCTAAACTCCTAAATGGATTTTAACTATATATAGTCATCATGACCTAAAATGTAGTCATATGGAGCACCTGAAATTAACTTTAGATAAATGTAGCAACTCAGTTACTTTCTTATTTTGTACAGCATTATGAGACAAACATTTTAAATATCTCCATGAGTTTAAGTTCAGAATATTTGTTAATTTTTTAAATCAATTTTAGTGGAAATTTTTGGTGGGGGGGGCTGGGGACTCCAAGTGTTAATAAATTTTTCTAAGGTTATTAATTTGTTCAATATATCCTTTTTTTGAGAGGAGGAGGGGCAGAAAGAGAGGGAGAAAGAGAACCGTAAGTAGGCTCCACACCCAGCTCAGAGAGCACAGAGCTTAATGCGGGGCTTGATCTCACAACCCTGAGATCATGACCTGAGCTGAAATCAAGAACAGGACGCCCAACTGACTAAGACACCAGATGCCCCAATATGTCCTTATTTTTTATTACATCCCATTCTAAGTGTTATAAATGGAACAATAAATAATATCAAGTAGTCAAAAATGTTTTGATAAAAAATAAAGTAAGGACAGAATAACAGGGATGGTCAGAGTAATCATCTCTAAGAATAACAAGATGATCTTTAAGTTATTATTTTGTTTTCATTTATACTTTAGTATATTTAAATAATTATCTCAAATAGCCATCCTGAAAGCAAAAAAAATGTGTTCTATAGTACTTCTTAGTTTTAGTTCTACCAGTTAGGCAAAAGTTTGAGAAAGCTTGAACTTCAGAAAGAAATGTTGCTTGTGCATATGTGTTTTTCAGGATATCTGAGTGTATGTGTAACAAACAAAATCAGACAAATTGTGGTCCTGAAAAGCACCAAAGATCTATATTATGCCTCACGTTCAAAAGCTAGCCATACACCAACAATGAAATGGCAGAAAGAGAAATTAAGAAAACACTCTCATTTACAGTAGCATCAAAAAGAATAGCATACTTGGGAACAAATTTAACCAAGGAGCTGTAAGATCTGTGCACTGAACTTTATAAAACATTAAGGAAAGGAATTAAAGAAGTTACAAATAAATGGAAAGATATTCTGTGCTCATGTATTGGAATAATTAATATTGTTAAATTGTCCATACTACCCAAAGTAATCTACAGATTCAATGCAATCCCTATCAGAATTCCAATGGTGTTTTTCACAGAAAGAGAAAAAACAATCCTAAAATTCATCTGGAACTCCAGAAGACCCTGAATAGCCAAAGCAATTTTGAAAAAGAACAAAGCTGGAAGCATCATACTTCTTGACTGCAAATTATATTACAAAGCTATAGTTATTAAATCAGTATAGTATTAGTATAAAAACAGACATGTATATGTATATTGGAATGTACATACCACAATGGAATTTTTACTTAGCCTTTAAAAAGAAGAAAATCTTGTCATTTGTGACAATATGGGAAAGCCTTGAGGACATTATGCCAAGTGAAATAAGTCAGAGAAAGATAAATACTGCATAGTATTACATAAGTGGAACTGAAAAGAAAAGTCAGACTCCTAGAAACAGAGTGAAAAAGTGGTTTCCAGGGTCTTTTGGGAAATGGGGAGAGTTTGCTAAAATGATACAAACTTTCAGTTATGAATAAGTTCTGAGGATCTGACGTATAACATTGTTTCTATAGCTGGTGACACTGTATTGCTGTGTTATTGAAATTTGCTAAGAGAAAAAGCGGTAAACATGAGGTGATGGATGTGTTAATTCACACAATGGTGGAAATCTTTTCAGTGTATATTTATACCAAATCATCACACTGTGCACTTTAAATATCTTACAGTTTTGTCAATTATACCTCATTAAATCTGAAAAAAAACTAAAACAAGAAATCTGAAATTCCCTGAATTTCGCTCAAAAAAAATGACTACTGAAACAGTCACTAAGGGGAAAAAAGGGCTGTTTAAAGACACATGGAAGTGATGTACAATGGAACATGTGTTTAGTGACCTTTTTGAAGAACTTTATCAAGCAAAGTTGAAGTTGATGCCTGAAAGGAGGAATGTTTGAGCACCCGATGAGAAATCAGTCATCCTCCAAGAACTGAGGAAAAGGCCCTGTGTATTGTGGAGCAAATCATGTATATCTCTTCCCAACAAGTTCTACTAAGCGGGTCTTTCGGGTTTTTTTTTTTTTTTTTTTGGTTTTCTTTGTTTTTGAGAAACAGTTTTTAAATGCTTACTAGTACACTACTGTCTATTGCTGCCAATTGGAAGCAGCAGGAGCTTTTACTGAAATTGAACCCAAACTCTAGCATGAGGTACATGTGGGTTCAGATATGAAGAGACATGGCACATGTGTTAAAACATTGTTGACAAAGGAGACAAACAGTGCTTTCAAACATAAACCTCAAGTCCAATGTACTAAGGAACATACCTTTGATTCAGTGCCTGAATTCTGCTACTAATGTCAATACCTGAAATGAAAAGATGAGTCTAACAGCATGAGTTATGTCAATATAAAGATCATATTAAAGTCTGTTATTAATTCAACAAAGCCCTCTACACTATTTTTTTAAAAAGATTTTATTTACTTATTTGAGAGAGAAAGAGCACAGAAGGAGAGGGAGAAGAGATTCCCTGCTGAGCAGAGAGCCTGACACAGGGTTTAATCCCAGGACCCTGAGATCAGGGCCTGAGCCGAAGGAGATGCTTAACTGATTGAGCCACCCAGGTGCCCCTACAAAGCTCTCTAAATTCTTAATGGAGGTAGTACATTGTAAAAAGGATGAAAGAGGCTACAGATACATTAAAATGAAGGGCGAGAGTAGAGGTGAATAAGCATTTATCTGAAACAAACCTTTTTACTTTCAATTACCCTACTATTACTTATGAGTGTCATATTTGCCATTACTAGAGATAAATCACATTTGCCACTTCAGATTATAACCATTGATTTGTAATTGAGTTGCTCTTCATGAGGCAACTGTATGTGTTGTGCCTCAGGGTGACTGACAGCAAGGATTAAATACAAAAGTCTGAAAGAACAGTAATTACGGCATATAACAAGATTAGTTACAAAGTGGAAGATTTTTACAGTTCTGTATTATAAATATAGAAAATTATTGCAAATCCAACTATTTGTTTCTAGTAAGTGTTTCAGATGGTTAGTAATTATTTCAAGCAATGTTGAATACTTCTAATGTTAGGCAAGAATAGAAGGATTTAAAATTTTGTATATATCACATATACATTTATTAAAATTTACATAAGAAAGGTGACTGGAAGAAATACCTTAAAACATTTTAGTGCAAATATCTCTGCTTCTGGCCATGGTGCAGTCAATACTACTGGGCTATAATAATCAATTATAAAATTGTACAAACTATATGAGACAACTCTCATCAGGCCATGGACAAGTGACAACACAAGACTATAATCTGCAAGAGAGGGGAAATTCTCAAGGTAAGCCCCAGGGTTGCCCTGGCCTGAGGAAAATTTCATAATTCCACTGCAGCATCATAATTCCAGTGCAACAATTCAAGCAGAGCCCTAGGAGGAGGCAGAGTTTTGAGTTCAGGGCAAAGCTAAAATGATTGGATTCAGCTAGATACAACGCTGTAAAGGAAAAATTGGTGCAGAAACAGACCCCAGAGTTGGGTATGAAAGTCTCTCCCAAGTCCTTGGCTGAGGGCTGCCCTACAAATAGGTAAGAGGAGCCTACCATAGATTTAGGAAGTGGCTGCTATGGGATGGAGATTGCAATAAACATAATAAAGACTGAGCAGTGCTGGAGACATTGGGATCCAGCCAAAATGGAGAGACCTTAAATCTTCATTAATATCTTTACCATCCCATTCCAGTTGAGATATAGGAAGAGGATATTTTGTAATAAGGATTATGTCCTAGAGTAAGAACAAAGACTAAAATTAAGCTCTGTCAAGATTAACATGGACACACAGAGTTTGGAAGCTAAGTTCTAACAAGTTAGAGAAGTTTGGTAAAGTGGGCTTTCCATAGGTCTACCCTACCAAACTGTAAAACCAAGCTGATGCAAGTTCAAGGAAAGTAGGGAAAGACTTAAAACAGCAGTATAAGTAATTTAAAAACTAGAATCTAAAGAAAATATCATCTTAAAGAATAACCAGATAGGGGTGCCTGGGTGGCTCAGTTGGTTGAGCATCTTTCTTCAGCTCAGGTCATGATCCCAGGGTCCTGGGATGAAACCCTGCATCAGGGTCCCTGCTCAGTGGGGAGCCTGCATCTCCCTCTCCCTCTGCTGCTCCCCCTGCTTGTGTTCGCTCACTGTCAAATAAATAAATAAATAAATCTAAAAAAAAAAAAAGAATAACCAGATAAGTATACCAGCAGAAAATGGAAACAATGAAATATAACGTAGAAATTCTAGAATCTAAAAATACTACTAGCAAATTAAAAAAAAAAAACCTATGTGTGCTTAACTGCACATTGGACATGGCAGAAAAAAGAGGAAATGAATATGAGGCTATACCAACAAAAAATAGTTTTCTAAAGAAAAATGAAAAGAGTACCAAGAATTTCTGAAATAATATCAAATGGTCCAACATACATGTAATTTGAGCCTAGAAAGTGACAATTGGGTAGAAAAAAATATTTGAAAAAAAGGCCACAAATTTCTCAAACATTATTAAACACTTTGATCTAGAGATTTAATATATTTAGCAAATCCCGAGCAAAGCAAGTACAAAAGCCACACCACAGCAAATCATAACCAATTTTCTTTAGGTTGAAGTAAAGTTTAAATCTTGAAATCAAAGAGAAAAAAACACATGAGAGGAAATAGGATGAATAACATCTGTCTTCTCATTAGGAAAAAAAAGAGACAATAAAATGATATCTTTAAAGTTCTGAATAATAATAAAAAAAGTCTATCAATCCAGAATTTATTATTCAGTAAAACTATCTTGTAGAAACAAGAGTGAAAAATATTTACAGAGAAATTAAATCTGAGAAAATATGCCTTTAACTGTACTGAACTATAGGAAATTCTTTAACATGTTTTCAGGCTGAAGGGAAAAGATGCCATGTAGAAAACTCAGAAAGGAATGAAGAGTCCTAGAAATAGTAATTAAGTGGATAAACATAGAAGTATTTGTATTTATTCCTTTTTATAATTCTCTGAAAATGACTATAAGTAAAAATCATACAGTTGTAATGTAGAGTTAATAATGCATACAGAAATATAAATTATAACAATAGTGCAAAGGAAAGGAAGTAGGTAAACTAAATGATAATATTGTAAGTTATAACATGCTGGAAATGGAGATTTTGAAGTGTAAAATGTAATAAGGAAAGTAGGAAGAGAGAATTGTGACTTGGGAACTGAGTAGTGAAGTGTAAAGTGTGAAATGGTGAAATATTGACCCAACTACATGTGTAAATTAAGAATGTACATTCCTAACCCTAAAGCACCACTAAAAATAATCAAAAAGAAGCATAGATGAGCCAATAGAGAATAAAAATAGAATAGTAAGAACATCATATAGTAAAGGGAAAAATAATTTCCTTTACTACTCATGATGGGGTGTCAGCTTCTTCCCTGTCCTCAGCTTGTCTTCTGTTCCCTCATCACTAATACTACATTTCATTTCCCATACTTTCCTGAACTCTTTTGACACTTCTGCTCACCCAATGTGTGACAGTTTTCCCCCACCATGAAATTCTCAAACACTTGGGTGCTTTACAATTTAACTAAAATATGACACTATCTACCTGGATATAGCATCAGATCTCATAGGTTAAGGGCTCAGTCCCATAAGACTGCCCCTGCTCCTCATTTCAGATGCTAATCAAGAGTCCAAGTTGTTATCTGAGCTTCTGATTGACCAACTATAAATTGGAGGTTCCAACAGTCCCCTCCTTGAGTGCAATTAATTTGTTAGAGTGGCTCACAAAACTGACAGAGAGGATTTATTTAATAGGTTACTGGTTTGTTATAAAAGGATATAACTCAGGAACAGCCAGATGGACGTCATACACAGGGCAGGGTGTGTAGGAAGTAGCTCTATGCTGTCTATCCCAGTTTTAGCACTACCACATATTTACCAACCTGGAAGCTCTCTGAATCTCAACCATTTTGGTTTTTATGAGGGCTTCATTACTTAACATGATTAAATCATTGGCCATCAGTAATTAATTCAACCTCCCCAAAATGTGGGGAGGAGGTGAAAAGTGCAACCCTCTAATTTCAAGATTGGTTCTTTTGGTAACCAACACCCATTCATATGAATTTGTCAAAAATCACTTCATTAACATAAATCCAGGTGTGGTTGAAAGGGGCTTGTCATGAATAACATAAGACTGTCTCCTTTAGAGCTCTAATCACATAGAAAATCCCACCAGCTTTTAGGAGCTCTGTGCCAGGAAAGGGGATGAAAACCAAATCTGTATTTCTTACTGTGAAACACAGTATCACATCTCTTGACCCCAGAAAAGGCAAGAAAGGTGCCCTCATCTATGCAGCAAGACAAATACATTAAATTTAAAACATAAGGATTGAATAGGAAGAGAAAAAGTGTTATAATTTTCAGGTGATAAGATTATCCACATGGAAAATCCAAGAGAGTCTGCAGATAAACATTTAGATCAAACAGAAATTGATCAATATGCTAAATACTAGATAAGCATAAAAACTCCAATAACATTCCTGTATGATAGCAACAAAAATTAACAGCTATAAAAAAAAAAGGTACCATTTACATTAGCAAAGAAATATAAAGAAACTAAGAATCTAACAAAATATGTACAAGTCCTTTCAGGAGAAATTATAAAGTATAATTTAAATATAATTTAAAAACATAAAATAATGCTAAAATAACATAGATATTCCATTTTCTGGATAGTAAAACTGAATTCACTATTGTAATGAATGATAAAATTTCAATTCCAATAAAAATCCTCTAAGCTGATTCTAAAATTCATGTGGAAAAGCAGAGTGAAGATAACCCAAGTCATACCTGAAGAAGACAATGGTGGAAGAGCTGAAGATATAACCTACAAGACATTAAGTTATTAAAATATTGTAGTATTGGTACAAGGAGAGATAAAATTATAAAATAAAATAGTCTGAAAACAAACCCCAGCATATATAGACATTTGATATTTTATAGAATGAAAGTTGTAAAACATGGAAAGATTATTTAATGATGCTGTGAAAACTGGTTATCCTTTATATATACGTATATTTTTTATGTATATTCTTTATATATATTCATTCTGTATATTCTTTATATGTATTTTTTCTTTATGTATATTGTTTATAAATATATGTTTACTGCTTCACAATACACACAAAAATTAAGAGTACTAATACAAGACTAGTGCATAGGAAGAAATATTTTTAATGAAAAAGTTGATATTTTAATAGAAGGGAAGTGAGAAATAGTGAATAGTGTGGAATAATTGTACATCATTAAAAATATAAATTTAGATCTCTTACACTTTATATCACACTGACTCTCTAATGAATTAGACATGTGATCATTTTAACAATGAGGAAAACAAAAAAGTGGGTTTTGAAATTTGGTACAGGGAAAACTTTTAATATATGGTAGATGATATAATAGGAGATAAACTATATAAAAACTAAAAACTACTTAATAGTAACAGAAATGAAGAGGAGCAGAATATATCATCCCAGAAGGAAAACAAGCAATATTAATACAAATAACAAACTAAAAAGATACAATATTTGTAGAAGATAAAAGGTAGATATTATATATGTATAGCATACATAGATATATATCATATGACATATATGTATAGATATGTATCTTAAAAGTCAATCAGAGGGCAGAAATGATCAGAAAGACAAATGGGGAAAGAATTTGAAAAGCAACCCAAAGAAGCAATACATCTGAGTAATGAATATAAAGATTTTTGTTTGAGGTCATTAACTTTATTTTTAATTGAGGTATAATTAACATACAGTGTTATATTAATTCAGGTGTACAATATAATGATTCAACAATTGTTTACATTACTCAGTGCTCATCAAGATAAGTATACTCTTGATGCCCTTTATTTTACTTCTCTACCCACCCATGTTCCCTCTGGCAACCACCAGTTTGTTCTCTGTATTTAAGTGTGGCTTTTGTTTTTCTCTTTTTCTCTTTGTTTTGTTTCTTACATTCCATATGTGAGTGAAATAACATGGTATTTGTCTTTCTCTGACTTATTTCACTTAGCATTATCCCTTTAGGTCCATCCATGTTGTTGCAAATGACAAGATCTCATTCTTTTTTTTTATGGCTTAGTAATATTCCATTCTGTATATATATATCATTCTTCTTTATCCACTCATGTATAGATGGACACTTGCATTGCTTCCATATCTTGGCCATTGTAAATAAGGCTACAATAAACATAGGGATGCATATATTTTTGAATTAGTATTTTTGTTTTCTTTGGGTAAGAAGCAAAGTTTTATATTTAAAATCATAATATTTTAACTTTTAAAGAAAACAAGAAGAATTGGTTTTTGTTGATGTTGTTTTTACCTATCAGACTGACAAAATACAGAATGTTAAAATATATTAGATCAGTAATGTCTAATATAGGCACAAGCTTTGGGAAATGAACACTTTCTTACCTGGCTTTGTCAACTTAATTTAAAGAGGTAAACTGAGGCAAGCTCAAATTACCAAAAATTGAGTTTATCAAGAATAGTAGAAGAATTGCAATTTGGAAAACACATTCATAGCAAGCTACAGATGAGTCCTTTAAAGGTTTGGGCAGGCTGTATTCGGTCCACTTTAGATTGAAATCCTTTCACAGTCCGTATCATTTAACATAATATTTATGCTGTTTACAGAAGAAAGTTTGACCTGAGGTTCAAAAGCCTTAAAAGAGTTTAGAACATTTGGCTAAGGTTCTCCAATTCTAGAGTTTTGCTATAAATAAATAATAAATAAATAAATAAATAAATTGTACATATCAGTCAACAGTTTCATTGTGGCAATGTTTAGAACTAAGGAAAAAAAATATATATATACTTCAGAAGCAGATATAACATGATGTAGCTATACACTAAAATAAAATGACCCATGAAATGTCCTAGAAATTTATCTATGATATATTGAATTAAGTTTATTGTTATGAATTAATATATGCAATATTATCCCATTTAGTTTTCTGGTTTAATATTATTTTGTAAATTCTTTAAATATAACTATAAATATGAATATGTTTTTAGTGAGAAAACATCAGTTAAAATCTTTCCACTTGACAAAAATTTGCTATCAGAGACAAGGGTTTCATTTTTATCATGGAATCCCATGTGGTTTCTTGTTCAACTGTCTTAATTTTCTGTGTCTTCTAACTTTATAACAATACATGTGTTAAATTACTACCTTTTATGATTAGAAAATATAAATAAAATTTATTAAAAATTAAAATCATTCCATTTCTTAACTATTATTTTCACCAAATGAGTAAATAACTTACCTAAGACTCTGGCTTTAGGATTGGAAGCTTCTGTGAGCTTTCAGCTGTGTCTCCATTTTCTATGATCATTGCCTAGAGCATAGCAACTAAAAGTAAAGATAAATAAATTGCTCACATTCCTTTAGCCTAAACTTTCTGTAGATTTATGAAATAAATGAAACATAATGTATCCAGTCTGACTATTTTGGCCACTCTGAAAGTGGATAATGATCCTTACAGCCATATTAATCACAGAAACCTCCACTCTGATCTATTTGATCTGCAAAATGGATGAAGACACTTTCAGCTTCATTTGGATTGAAACAGAACATATATTTTGAGACACTTTGTTGAAAAGTTCTGTTTAACTGGAGCTTTTGAGAATAGCTATTGTGGTTCTTTTATTTGGGGAAATCTGGAGGAAAGAAAATGTAATCACCAGCATGGCAAATACTGGACTAGTTATTTTTTGTAATTAAAAAAATATCTTTGCTATACTCTTCTTCAGAAAGGTATAATTTTCTTGATTGTATTAACAGGAAATGTTATCAGAGATTATATGACTAATTCAAATCATCCATTTAGGAAGTGAGAAAAGTAAAATTTATGCATAGTTTTTTTTAATTTAATTTATTTTTTTAAGATTTTATTTACTTATTTGACAGAGAGAGACACAGCGAGAGAGGGAACACAAGCAGGGGGAGTGGGAAAGTGAGAAGTAGGTTTTCCGCGGAGCAGGGAGCCGGATGCAGGGCTGGATCCCTGGGTCCTGGGATCATGACCTGAGCTGAAGGCAGACGCTTAACGACTGAGCCACCCAGGCGCCCCTTTATTTTTTTAATTCAAATATCCATGATCTTTTTTTGCTGGGGGAAAGACTAGGAAAGTGGTTGGCATGATTTTAATAGTCTCAGTTTTTTTCTAAATGGGATGAGAAGTCTATCTGTTGAGTAAAATATGAAAATAATCCTGAATCTCCATTTTTTCCCCTATATTGCCATTTCCATAAAGCAAGAGGGCCAGTTTTTCTTGGAATTTACCTGAAACTCCTGTTATACGAACACAGGTATCTAGGGCAGACCAATCTAAAGAGGAACTTGTTTTCAGAACATATAAGAATAAGATCACCTTTATTTTAAAAATGTTACCAGAAGATCCAGGAAATTATATAAATGAGATTCTAAACCTTTATAAGAGGATAAAGTGAATAAAAAGCTTCCCTTAGATGGTAATAGTCAATTTTCTGTCTTTAGAGCAAAGAAATTATAGCACATGGGAAGCATATAAATCAAAGTCAAAACTTGTTAACCTGAAAATAGCTGCAATGAGGCAAACAAATGTTTACTTGGGATCAAAGAATTACAATTCAGGGAAAACAGATTCAGGTAGAAAGTGAAATAGTGCCCTGCTTGTAGTGTGGAAGCAGGGGTTTTTATGAGGAAAATGAAGGGGGGCAATTACCTGAGTTGAAGAAATGAAAAAAAAAAAGTTTTCTAGGGATGTTAACAAGCTAAGCTACTCTGGGTTATACATTGATTGACTACTGATTCTATCTTCTGAAAGTCCACAACCATCAGTCTTGTGATCAGGATGTCCATTCTCCTGCTGATTTTTCTTTTTCTTTTTTTTTTTTAAAGATTTTATTTATTTATTTATTTGAGAGAGAGAGAGAAAGAAACAGCATGAGAGGGGATAGGGTCAGAGGGAGAAGCAGGTTCCCCGCTGAGCCGGGAGCCCGATGTGGGACTCGATCCCAGGACTCCGGGATCATGACCTGAGCCGAAGGCAGTCGCTTAACCAACTGAGCCACCCAGGCGCCCTCTCCTGCTGATTTTTCAAGCAATTCCTTAAAATAATTGCCATTTTGCCCAGTCCAAAGGTTTTGACTCAATTCAAACAGAGACAGATAAAACAGTTTCTTTGCAGTGGCCACTCTAACTCAATTTTTCTTTTTAATTTATTTTATTTTTTAATACCTATGTATTTTTTAAATTATTAACATATAATGTATTATTTGTTTCAGGGGTACAGGTCTGTGATTCATCAGTCTTACACAGCACTCACCACAACACATACCCTCCCCAATGTCCATCACCCAGCCACCCCAACCCCCCCAGCTCCCTCCCTCCTCCCCTCCAGCAGCCCTCAGTTTGTTTACTAAGATTAAGAGTCTCTTATGGTTTGTCTCCCTCTCTGGTTTTATCTTGTTTCATTATGTCAATATTTCACACTGGAAAAAATCTAGCTGTTTATTTAACTCAGATGAGCTGGGTCTTCATGTGCAAACTCTATTGAGCTCAGGTCTGCCTTGAAGTTTTGTCTTAGCAGCCAAAAAATAAAAAATAAAAAAACCCAAACTAATCGACTCCAAAATGCTCCAAGTAATGTAGGTTTTACTAAAGAGCCTGTGGGAGGTAAAGAAAAGTCTTAGCTTGCCACAAGGCAGAGTAAACAAAATGCCCATTAAATGTATGTGTTGTTCATTCCCCAATATTCCTTTTCATTATTTAAGCAAATTTATCTTTCTGATCTCTCTCTCCCTCATCATTTGTATTAGATTTTAGGGCTACCATACAAACTGCCACAGACTGGGAGGCTTAAACAACAGAAATTTATTTTTTCACAGTCCTGGAGACTAGAAATCAAAGATAAAACTGTTGGCAGGGTTGGTTTCTCCGGAGGCCCCTCCCTTTGACTTGCAGATGGCCACGGGCTCACTGTGTGCTCACGTGGTCCTTTCTCTGTATATGTGCATTCCTGGTATCTCTCTTCTTATAAGGACTTACGTCATGTTGAATATGAGCTCAAGCCTTTGGACCTCTTTTTAACATAATCACCTTTTAGAAGGCCCTATCTCCAAATATATTTACTTGGATGAAGGCCCATTCATATGGCCTTATTTAACTTTAGCTCTTTAAAGGGCTTATCTTCAAATACAGTTACATTCTGAGGCACTAGGGGTTGGAATTTTAATGTATGAATTCTGGGAGGACACAATTCACCCCTTAATGCCATCTTTCCAATTTTTCCTATATTAAGAAATCCAGCTTTGGATTTTTGTATTTTTTATAAGATTTTTTAATTTGGGGGGGGTGGGATGGGGCAGAGGGAGAGAGAGAGAGAGAGAGAGAATCCCAAGCAGGCTCCATTGCAGAGCCGGATGCAGGGTTTGATCCCAGGACCCCGAGATCATGACCTGAGCTGAAATCAAGAATTGGCCGCTTAACTGACTAAGCCACCCAGGCACCCGTGTATTTTTGTCTTTATATCCCACTCAACAAAACAAAACTACCAGTTAGCCAAATGTACCATTTTCATTAAGATAAGTTGTAAGAATCCTTGTATAGTTACTACAATGGCCCGTTTTAAAAAAATACACAGAGTCAAAATATAGTTTCCCAAGAGTGCCCTTTGTATGGTCCTAGCCCTAAATCCAAGAGATATTTCTAAGATATTCATTTATCTTCCTAAGAGGAATATTATTGCTAAGATATTCTTCTTATAGTTTCAGCCTTCCCTGAAAAACAAACAAAAATAACTGTCTTTGGAAAGTCTACTACAAGTTTTCTCTAATAGGTATAGGTACAGAGAATATAAATACATTGTTATATGGGCTTCTTTCAAATATGGTCTCAAATTCCCCTGTCCCTCAAATCTCTCTCTCTTTCCTTCAACTATGTATTTACTAAATCCCCAGTACTCTTCATTCTACCTTTATAGTGGCTGTAAAATTCACCACATTTTAAACATTCTTAGGTCCCATTATGATTCACAGGGACTGTTAAAATTACTTCCTAGGTGTTGTTCTCTGACTTTCAAACTTTTAACCCTCCAAGTTATATATGGCTATTAGAAATTATTTCCTTAAATTAAAAAAAAAAATAAGTACCATTACTCTTCTCAAAAAACTGCTGTCCCTGATTGTTACAAAATAAACCAATAAACCAATCAAACTACTCCTGCATAACATTCAAACCCCTGCAATATCTGGCAATTTAATTTTCAGTTAATTCTTTATTTAGCCACATGCCATTACACCATTCAAATTTAATAATATTATTACTAACTTAAACCTTCTTTCCGTTCCATGTTCTGGGGTTTTCTTTCCTCTGTGCCTCTGCTTAAGCCAGTGGTTCTCAAAGTGTAATCACTACTGGACACTATCGCCAAGACACTTTCTGCAAGGTCTCCATAACAATATTAAGATATTCGTTGCCTTTTCAATCTCTTTCTCACATGAGTATAAATTGGAAATTTCCAGAGACTAGGTTGACATAAAATAGGTTTATTATTTTATTTTAAAATAAATTAGTAAATGTATATTTTAAATTTTTAGCTGTTTTATTTTTTTAAGATTTATTTATTTGAGAGAGAGAGAGCATGTGCCTATGCAAGGCAGGGGAGGGGCAGAGGAAGAGAATCCTCAAGCAGACTCCCCTGCTGAGCATGGAGCCAGGCTAAGGCTCTACCTCAGGACCCATGAGATCATGATCTGAGCTGAAACCAAGAGTTGGACACTACACTGACTGAGCCACCCAAGTGCCCCTTTTTGGCAGTTTTAATTCGTAATGTGAGAATACTAATAGATACATGAACACTTTTTAATTTATTTTTTTCCATGCACATTTTTTTTAAGTCCTTTTTGGTGCTAGATAACTTTTCTAAATGTAAAGGTTTTTTTTTTTTTATTATTATGTTATGTTAATCACCATACATTACATCATTAGTTTTTGATGTAGTGTTCCATGATTCATTGTTTGTGCATAACACCCAGTGCTCCATGCAGAACGTGCCCTCTTTAATACCCATCACCAGGCTAACCCATCCTCCCAACCCCCCCCCCCCAGAACCCTCAGTTTGTTTTTCAGAGTCCATAGTCTCTTATGGTTCATCTCCCTCTCTGATTTTGAGACTTAAAAGTTTGAGGACAACTGACTAAAGCTGTTTCCTGTCACTGAAATGTGCTTTCTTCTTTTTTCTGGTTGCTGGGATTTTGTATGCTCTTTAAGACTCTTCTACATGTTCTTCAAAAATTGCTTCCATAAAAACCTTCTTAGACCCCACTCCAGTATGGTGAAAACTTGCTCCCATCTATTTACTTTATTGTTTGATTCTAGAATACAGGAATAGAGATTTCACGGTTGTTAACCCATTCTCCATGGGAAACAATTTTCTCACCTAAAGGGTAGTGTATGTACTGTTGCTTTTGCATTTAATACTTCAGACTCCACTCATTTTCAAACTTACTTAGGTTAGCACTTTTTACCCCCATTCCTATCAGTGAGGCTGTTCAATACATTTATGATCCAATTAGAGTTTTTTTTTTTTTCCTTTTTGCTATAGTCTACTATCCATCCTGGGATCCTTCAGTCTTCTAAACAGTTTTTTTATTTAAGTTGTATACATTAAAGTTTACTCTTTGTGTTGTTAAATTTTATGGATGTTGACAAATGCATAATGTTATATACCCACTGTTATGCTTTCATACAGAATAGTTTCACTATCCTAAAAAATCCCTTATGCTTCCAATATTATTAACCCCCAGCCCTAGCACCCACCCCCCCACCCCACCCCAGACACATCCACAGATCTGAACTCTTGGCAACTACTCCTCCATGTATAAGTTGTATAGTTTTGCTTTTTCCAAAATGTCATATAAATGGATCAGTATGTAGCCTTTACACACTGGCTTATTTCAGTTAGTAATATGCATTTAAGGTACATGACAAGTACGGCTTGATAGCTCATTCTTTTTTATTGATGAATAGTATTCCATCGTGTGGCTGTGTCACAGTTTATTCATTCACCTATGAAGAAGATCTTGAGTGCCTCTGATCCTTGGGGATTAATAAAATTACTATAAACATTCCCATACAGGCTCTTGCGTAGACACAAATTTTGAAACGAGTTGGGTAAACACCTAGGAGGACAATTGCTAGATGGTATGGGAA
The DNA here is from genome assembly GCF_964656455.1 of Halichoerus grypus. Lineage (NCBI taxonomy): Eukaryota > Metazoa > Chordata > Mammalia > Carnivora > Phocidae > Halichoerus > Halichoerus grypus. The sequence continues at coordinate 29,452,151 of NC_135722.1, forward strand.
AACAATACTAGTTTTGTAAGAAACCACCAAACTGGGGCGCCTGGGTGGCTCAGTTGGTTAAGCGACTGCCTTCGGCTCAGGTCATGATCCTGGAGTGCCGGGATCAAGTCCCACATTGGGCTCCCTGCTCAGCGGGGAGTCTGCTTCTCCCTCTGACCCTCTTCCCTCTCATGCTCTCTGTCTCTCATTCTCTCTCTCTCAAATAAATAAGTAAAATCTTTAAAAAAAAAAAAAAAAGAAAAGAAACCACCAAACTGTCTTCCGAAGTGGCCATATCATTTCCATTCCTAACCACAATGGATGAGAGTTCCTGTTGCTTGACACTCTTAACAACAATTAATATTGTCAAGTATTTGTCTTTCTATGCCTTTTTTCCCCTTTCTTGTAGGTGTATAGTGGCATCTTCAAACATTTTTAATATGTGTTCATTTTGTATTTATATGAGGGTCATAGTTTTAACTTGATTTTAAAATATTATTTGACAGTTTTACTTCTGGTCTTCCTTTGGTCTAAAAATCCAACTTTTATTAATGTTATGGAAAACAGTCACAATATGCAATTATATAATCCTTTGAAAAGAAGAGGGGCAGGTATCTGTGTGTGTGTGTGTTTGTGTGTGTATGTTGATACAAAGCTGTTATTTACCATATTCAGGTAATTCAAAGAGTACGCATATGGATTATTTAAAAATCAGCAAGCTAATTCGATTTTGCTTTACTTTTCTCTGACATCCAAGAGACAAAAGCAATTAGTTCTCTAAATCATTGTTATTGATTTATTTTCCTCCAAAGTCTTAGAAGACTGCATGTTCTATGAAATTATTGGAGCAAAATTATTGTTGAGTCTAAGATATTTGAAAGCCATAGAATAAGGAGGAAACTCAAGTGTGCTATGTGATTGTGCTAAATTCATTTATTTTTATATCCTTTTCACTTCAGTTGCTATTTAGAATTTCTATAATTTGGTAACACTGTTGAGGGCTTATAGATTAATCTGAATTTCATATAGTTTATGGCACAAAATTTCAAGATATAGGTTTACAAGAAAAAATTTTCAGGCTGATAATTATAGAATTAGAACAGTAAGGTTTCAAATGAAGAGTGATTGAAATACAGATGTTATTGGGGGAAATAAGATGAGACTTGGGGGGAAGGTCTCACACTTTTGATTACTATTTCACCATTCCCATATGAGCTTCAGTACTAAGATATTGATAAAGCAGTTCAACAGTTCTTTTCACAAAAAGAGTCTGAGACATATTTAAGGAAGTAAACATAGTTATAGGTTGCATTTGTTATAAATATTTTTTTTTTCTTTAAGTTAACCCGTTCTTTAGGTATTGGCCCTATATGACACTAGAAAAGAGATGACAGGATGATTATACTAATAAGCCACTCAGTATGGGACCAATCTGTCCAGTATGTTCCAGTACTACCAGCAAAAGCTAGCTCCATTTTTCTCACTCCAAAGTCAGACCTCTCGATGCCTTGGGGGTCTCAACATCCTTTTCTTTGATGAGCTGATTGCATGCAGATATGACAACAACCTGAGTTTTTATGTAAGCTGTTGATTATTTGATTTTAAACATTTTAATAACTAAATGATAGTTATAGCTCCTGATTTAACATTAGGTATCACATCTATGAAAGCAGAAGAGAGAAAAAATAGTGCAATCTACAATATTTGGGCTTTGTGGTCACAGAGGCAAGAGTTTGAATCATGCTCGCCTGCTTATGTTCTTGAGAAAGTTACATCACATTCTTAGAACTTCATTTTGTTCACTTGTAAAATGGAGATGGTAATATTTATCTGAGTTTTAGTGAGAATTAAATGTAAGAAATAGCACTTTATTAAAAAAGTCTGCCTTCTTCCTCAATGAGTAATTAATAATTATTTCTCCAGTGCTTCATTGTCACTTGCTTAATTACCCCTTTTCTGCCCCCCCCACCTCCTAAAAAAACTTTTAGAATGAGAAAACAATGTGTTTACAGACTTATTTTCCTAGGGAAAAAATGGCAAAAATAGTATAAGAAATATTCCCCTCCCCCAAAAAGAAACAGTCCCTCATGGTTTCAAAGAGGAATTCTTTCCCACGCTTGAAGATCACATAATTTTTTTTAAAGATTTTATTTATTTATTTGAGAGAGAGAGAGAGCACAAGAGTGGGGACGAGAGGGGGGATGAGAGGGGAGGGGTCCGAGGGAGAAACAAACTCCCCGCTGAGCAGGGAGCCCAATGTGGGGCTTGATCATGGGACCCCAGGACTCTGGGATCATGACCTGAGCTGAAGGCAGACACTTAACTGACTGAGCCACCCAGGTGCCCCAAAGATCACATTATTTCAATGATGTCTCTTCCATAATAACCATTTTGGAGCATAGTCCTCAACACAGAAAAGAAGGCAATTTAAAAATTCTTTTTAAAGTTTGCATTACTTTACTACCAAACTGTGACAAAGGCTACACACAAAAGAAAATTATGGATTTTATCTTACTATAAATATTAAAGAAAAAAATCACAAATAACATTTTAGCAAATAGAATTCATTAGCCCATTAAAAATCTAATACATCATGACCAAGTGTGTTTTGTTACAGGAATACAATATTGGGTCAACATTAGGAAATATATTAAAATAATATATAAATTAATGTGATGAAACAAAGTTTACATGCTGAAAAAAGCATTTTTAAAAATTCCACCCATTCTTGATTTTAAAAGTCTCAATAAGAAGGGAGAATTAATTGACCCTTCCTCAGTATGATAAACTATGTATATCTCGAAAGAACCAATATCATGCTTGATAGGGACACACTAAAATTAGGAATGAGGTAAAAATGCCCACCACCATCCATACTATTTAACATTGTATTAAGGTTTTAACCAATAATATTTGATAAAATAAATAAGCTAAAGGCATAAAAACTGAAAAAAAGAAGGCAAAGTGATCACTACTTGCAGACAAGATGATTATATACCTAGAAAACCTAAAAAAATCAAGAAAAAATATTGTAAATGATAATTCAACAAAGATGTAAGGTACAAGAAAAAGTAATACGCAGAAGTCAGTAGCTTTTTTTTTATTAAAGTTTTTTTTTTTTAAGATTTTATTTATTTGACAGAGAGAGAGACAGCAAGAGAGGGAACACAAGCAGGGGGAGTGGGAGAGGGAGAAGTAGTCTTCCTGCTGAGCAGGGAGCCCGATGCGGGCTCGATCCCAGGACCCTGGAATCATGACCTGAGCCGAAGGCAGACGCTTAACTGACTGAGCCACCCAGGCGCCCCAGAAGTCAGTAGCTTTTTAATGTAGAAACAAAAAAAGAGTTAATAGAAGTAAAGAAAATAAACTGTTATTGTTAAAGATAAAATACTTGGAAATAAGTTTTTTAAATGTGAAAACCTAAATGGGAGAAACTTGGAAACAGTTATTTTATAACTTTAATGCTACACTGATAAAATAACACTTGGTAGCCTAAGGATTCTAAAGTTTATATGTAAAAACAAACAAGAAGTATTAACAAAGTGAAGATGGGGGAGAGGGAGGAGGACTATTGAAGAAGAACTATTCTTTAGCATATAGTAATGCTTTAATTACTAAAATATAGTACTGCTGTTTGGGCAGATCAATAGGACAGTATAGAAAGCCTATGGAATAACTGGGTTATAGGGGAGTCAGCCTCCAAAAGATAAAGCTGGAGCCATGCTTCATATTACACATCAGAGGGGCACCTAGGTGGTGCAGTCAGTTAAGCATCTGACTGTTGGTTTTGGCTCAGGTCATGATCTCAGGGTCATGGGATCAAGCCCGGTGTCAACTCTGTGCTCAGTGCAGCGTGGAATCTGCTTAAGACTCTTTCTCCCTCTCCTTCTCCCCCACACCTAAAATAAATAAATAAAATCTTCATAGTACATATCAGTATAAATTCCAGACTGAACAAGTATTTAAACATGAAAAATATGCCATACAAGTTTAGAAGAATATATGGGAAGATTTTCCTATAACTTTAGAGTGAGGATGCCCTTTCTTACTCAAAAAAGAAATTTTTGGTAAATTTGATTATTTAAGGAGCAAAAATGTTTCCAAATTTATCTATCTATCTATATATCTATATACACACAATAAAATATATATGGCAAAGGTAAAAAACAATCAACAAATTGGAAAAATATTTGCAACTCATAACACAAGTATAAAGATACTCTCCTAGAAGTTGAGAAGAATCTCAATAACACCAAAATAAAAATGGGCAAGGGGTATAAAAAGAGAGCTCATAGAAATAATAAAAATGTCCCTTAAACATGTAAAAGGATGCTAAATCTCATGATAAAATATCTGCAAATTAAAAATATTTTTTTTCTACCATAATACTTAGGCTTATATACTGCACCCTGGAAAATACAAAGGGGATCCTATACCCACTGGTCCCTTCACACAAATTTCACTTTTGAAAAAATAAAATTAATTACTGATGTGCTCTGGCTATTCACCACCAAGAAACAAAAGCCTAGTTTGCCTTTTGTATTCCTGCTGGGCTTTAGCTGACTGGCAGCTGGAATGCTCTGGGTTTACCTGTGTTTGCAGATAGAAAATCTTGGCAAGCATCCAGCACTTATCTTCCAATGTATTTCCTTTTCCACTGAACCTTGAAAGGTCCCTGCAGATAAAACTTGTTAAGTTTCCTTTGGTGCTTTTCAGCAATGTCAAATATAGGCTATATCTATCTATCTATCTATATATATACACACACACATTCACACACACACATACACACACACACACATATATATATATATATTTTAATTGAGGTGTAGGGGCACCTGGGTAGTGCAATCAGTTAACTCTCTGACTCTTGGTTTGCTCAGGTTGTGATCTCAGTGTATGAGATCAAGCCCCACTTCAGGCTCCATGCTCAGCATGGAGACTGTTTGAGACTTTTTCTCCTTCTCCCTCTGACCTCCCCCTCCTGCTAAAATAAATAAATAAATCTTTAAAAAATAAAAAAATTGAGGTGAACTGTTGGTGGGAATACAAATTAGTACAGCCACTGTGGAAAACAATATGAAGTTTCCTCAAAAAATTAAAAATAGAAATACCATGTGGTCCAGTATTTCCACTATTGGGTATCTAACTAAAGAAAACAAGAACACTAATACAAAAAGATATATGCACCCCTATGTTTACTGCAGCATTATTTACAATAACCAAAATATGGAAACAACCATATCCACTGAGAGATGAATGAATAAAAAACATATGGTGTATATATAATGGAATATATAGATATGCTATTATATACTAATATATATAATATGTATATAAATCATATATATATATAATATATGATGGAATATTAGCCATAGGAAAGAATGCGATCTTGCCATTTGCAACAACATGGATGATTATACTAGAGAGTATAATGCCAAATGAAATAAGTCAGTCAGAGAAAGACAGACACTGTATGATTTCACTCATATGTGGAATTTAAGAAAGAAAAAGAAAAGAAAAGAAAAAGAAGAAAGAGAGAGAAAGAAAGAAAAGAAAGAAGCAAAAAAAAAAAAAAACCTTCTTAAATCAGAGAACAAACTGGTGGTTACCAGGTTGGTGGGGGGGTAGGTGAAATAAAGGGGATTAAGAGCACACTTACCTTGATGAGCACTGAGTAATGCATAGAGTTTTTGAATCATATTGTACACCTGAAACTAATACAACACTATGTTAACTCTATTTCAATAAAGAAAAAAAAAAGTTTAACCTTAAAAAAAAAATTGAGGTTTAACACTGGGCTCCCACCTATTCTCCCTGACCATGATCTCCTTTCTGAGAGGCTGGATTTTTAAATGTTAAGAAAAATGATCATGTTGCTAATGTTGATAGTCAGCTACTTTTTATTGCTTAACCACACATGGTCACAAATAGAAAGTGAGGAACTACTCTGAGTGTATTCAATGGGAAATAAGCACTAAACCATAAAGGATGCTGAAACTAGAAGCTGAACAAAAAGAATCCACTCAGTTTTATTTCTTAGCTTCATTTCAAGTTCCCTCTCATTCTACATGAAATATCAAGAATTGAGAGATTATATAAAATGATTGTGACACTTCCTTTAAGAGTTTCCTTAAAAAAAAAAAAGACTTCTCTAAAAATTATTTTGCAAATATTCATGAAGTGCTCCATAATTCTCATAATTCTTACTGAAGTTGCAAGAGCAGACACCCAGATATACAGACAAATATCTGGGATAAAATGATGTAACTATTATATTTATACACCTCTGTTAATACATAAAAAATGTGAGATAGGTTATGATAAAAGTCAGTACCATGAATAAGAGCCACTTAATTTTCTCTGTAGCAGTTAGAGTAAATCAGGAAAATGGATTGAAATGAAGGACATCTTCCAGAAACTAAAGTTTATATAATTTGGGGGGAATTGGGGAACATAGGCTTCCGAGGGGAGTTGGAGGATTGGAGGGAAGTCACTAATGCTCTCCTTTGATGCAAGGGCACTGGAAGGCAGGGTGGGGCTTGCAGGGAAATGTGAGATTCAGGCAAGCCTTAGCTCATGGTGTAAAACTACAAAGGGAAATGGTGAAGTCAGTGGAAGGCAGTTTCCTCCCAGTCTTGTTGCTGTTGGTTAGTGGAGCCAGTGGTTGGGAAGACGAGCTGGACGCAGGACAGGAGAGGAAGAAAATAAACTGGAATTCACTAGCACTTCATATACTTCTCTTACTGAGCAAGGATAAACTCAAACGTGCAGGCATCTCCATAACCTGTCTCCCACTGTATCTAACCACGAAAGCCTTCAGGGAATAATGGCTACCAACTCACTCTGCTTTTCAAATCTCACATGAATTTCACTCTTGTACCAGCAGTAAACTTGGATCACACACAGTAGAAGATTCTGAAAAATATAGTATCAGTTTAGCACGTTGACACTGAATGGTAGCGCTACTCAAACAACACAGTATATAAACAGATGCTTTATTACATTAAAGTTAATTTTCACAGCTCCTTCATGTCTGCCCAAAAATCAGTATACATCTTCCAGTTGAAAATTAAGGGAAATAAAGGGACCTAATGATTTTTAACCTTCTCTAATGGTACTGAGACCTGAGTAGAACAATATTTACTGAACATCCTATCATTGATACTGGTTGAGTGGTCTGGAGAGAAGCATTCAGGACTGGAAATTGTTGGTAAGGCTAACTGACTATTGGCTAAAATGTAAATGAGGGAAAATCAGTGGGGAGGTGGCTACAATCAGCAGCTTAGAAAATATTATGTAGTGTTGGTATGTGTGCCAGTCCTTCATGCATAAAAGACAGACATTAATTTCTTACCATAATCCTCCGCAGATCCTAGACTCACCCCTTAGAATCCTTCCTAACATAGGACTTCAGCTAGTCACTGTCAATTAGAATTGGTATATGAAAACAAAAGAAAACAATACTTGCTTGCAGTTGTGATCTTGGAATATCATCAGAAATCTGGAACTTGGAAGTGAAAACCTCCGGGTAATGCTTACATTTCAGGTCAATATAGAAACACAGGTCTTGCTGAAATAAAAGGGGAGTTTAATGATGGAAAGAATACAACCTTCTGTATCTGATAGTTCTGGGTTTGAATTCTGGATATTGATCAGAGAAATTTTTCTCTCAGTTTGCATCCTCTCTAAAAGTGGGAGTAAAAATACCTAACTTACAGATATAAGTATTAAATGAATTAATATATGTTAAATATTATCTATAAAATATCTGTGACGATGTGAATGATGATGATAATAATGAATCTCAAAGTCTTATGGTTGAATTCAGGGAGGAAAAAGCAATTGTGAATATCAAATGGGAATCTTATCAAATGGAAATTCTTGGGCCATTCAGAATGGAATTTAAAAGTATATATGAAAGTTACTCAAAAGAACTGAAAGAGAACTTTTATTTAGCATGAATTTCTAACATTTAAGTTTCTAGTTAGGAATATGACCAATGATCTCTTTTGCTTTCTTTAAACATGTCACATTCAGGGACAGATCTAGGTTTTTCAAGGCCTCAAGCACATAAAATTTGTGAGTCTTTCTTTAAAAAAAGGAATGCAAACATTACAAATATAAAATTAGATTTGAAAATGAATATTCATGTAGAATAAGATATTACAATAAATTACTGTAGACTAAATGAGTCAGGCCCCTTTTTTGGAGCTCTCTTTAGGCAATTTACAAGTAATTCTTAGAGATGCTTTCTGGTTGCTACCTGGCTTATCCTACCTGAACACTGTCCAACTCTTGGCAACTCCCAGCCCTCATAGGGGCAGGAGCAAGTGAGCATTGAAGCTTAAATTTCATCAAGTTCACAGCAAATCCACTTCTGGTTCCACTTTAAGTCACTCTAGGTCATATTGAACTAGTAAGGCAATAGTAAATTCAGTTCCTACTGCATTTTAATTTTTTCTTCAAGTATTATACATTGGCAACCAAATAAATGTCTAGTCTACTTTTCAGTAACTCAGGCCTCCTAGAGAACAGTTTTTCAATTCTAACCACACATTAGAATGATCCCGGGCATTGTTAAAAAATATAAATGCCTGGGCTTAACTCCAAAAGATTCTGATTTAAATGGTCTTTACTGGGGCCAAAAAACATCAGTACTTAAAAGCTCTCAATATAATTCTAATATAAAGACAGGTGATTGAAAGATTCTAAAATATTTATTATATTTGGCTAAAAAAATCTGCATTTTTTACTGGTGGTTGAAAATTAAACAGTTATTATCTCTTAATTTCAGATTGCTTACAGGGTAAAACTACACAAAGATACTAAGTACCTACTTAAGGATGCCCCCAAGCAGAGGAAAGAGGAGGGGCAGAAAAGAATTTGGAAAATTTCAAATTTATTTTTCCTAGAAAAATAAGGATCAAATAAGAAAGAACATGATACATATTAATACACTTTTGTTGACTATAATTACAAACCAAATTAGGAAAATTTTAAAAATAAATGAAAAAGAAAAGCACCAAGCAAGGTAATAAAATATGAGTAGATGTTAAATATACCTGGATGACTCAAAATTGCTAGTTGTATCATATCTGTAGGTGGGGGCTTTTTTTCTTTTTCCAGACATCAGATTAAAGATTCTGACAGTATGACATGTTATGACATGATAAGTTCTGTCATTTTGATTTTTCTTTCTTCCTTCTTTATCGGTTTTATTTAACAGCAAACATGAATTTTCCTGGACACTCTGGTAGCAAGTATCATTCAGCCTTTTAGTCTACCAAGGGGAAGATAGAATGGGAAAATAAATAAAATAAAACTGTAGTTAGAAACAAAGTAAGAAAAAATCATTTGCCCCACTTTTAAAAAATAGTGTCAGTTTGGGAAAGAATTTTTTAAATCTTGTATTTTTGATATTCAGTGTGATTCCATTTAGCTTCAGAGTTGGCAAGGACTGAAAGGAGAAATGATGTCTATTCAGATCAAAATAAGTAGAGAGTTAAGAAAATGACCTAATTTAATTGTTTTCAAAATCTCCTTTTGCAGTGGAATCCTTTATTCCAACAAAATCTTACTCAAAAGCTCAATATGAAAAGCAGAAATAGCAGAGCTGGCCTAGGTAAGAAAAAACTCAGGAAGGTTCAGAGAGGACCCTTAATGGGTGGGGTGAAAGTGCCTTGTGACTTTTCTCTTACGCTTTCAGTAACCCTTGTTGCACATCCTAGAACCACAAGGAAGATGTGAAAAAATTTAGTGGTTTAAAAGCCACTAATCTAGGGAATTCAGGTTCCAGATTTTGCTGCTAACAAAATAAACTTTTTTTTAAAGATAAGATTTTTTTTCCACTGGTATCAATAGATATAAACAAATAGTGCTCTGTTTTGCTTTCTTTCTTAATAATGTGCAAGCTCTATGGCTCTAAAAGGATCCACTGAAATGTGGAGCACACTTAATTTCATGACACATTTACTGAGCACCTCCACATGTAATGAATTCTACAAGAAGCTACAGGTATTAAGGACAAAGTAAAATGAAAAGGTGAGTAGAAAGGGAAGGAGAAAGATCTTTTAATCAATTTCATTTAGTATCGTTTGAGCATCTATCATGTGTCAGACATGATTCTGGGCACTTAAAAAACATAAATTGTCCTAACAGGAAATGTGCATACCCCCCAAAGAACTTATGTTCCAACATAGGAACATAGAAAATAAATAATAGGGGTGTCTGGGTGGCTCAGTCGATTAAGCAGCCCACTCTTGATTTCAACTCAGGTCATGATCTCGGGATTCTGGGATCAAGCCCCATGTCAGGCTCTGTGGTCAGTGGGGAGTCTGCTTCAGGATTCTCTCTCTCCCTCTGACCCTCCTCTTTTTCTCTCTCTAATAAATAAATAAATATTTTGTTTTATTTCTTTAAGGATTGTATTTATTTGAGAGAGTGAGAGCAAGAGAGAGAGAGATTGAGAGAATGAGTGGGGGAGAGGGGCAAAGGGAGAAGCAGACTCCCTGCATAGTAGGGAGTCAGACGTGAGACTCAATCCTAGGGTCCTGGGATCGTGACCTGGGCCAAAGACAGATGCTTAATCAACTGAGCCAACCAGGCACCCAATAAATATATCTTTATAAATTAAATAAATAAATAAATAAATAATAACCATTGTGAATAAATAAGGAGACATGAATGAAGTAAGAAGGTTTGGGAATGCTGGAGGTGTAGTTGCAATTTCAAATAGGGAAATTACAATAGGTCTTACTGAGAAGGTAACATATGAGAAAGACATGAAGTAGTTGACGGACTAAAGCACGAGGCTATCTGGAGAACATCATTCCAAGCAGAGGGAGGAACCAGTAGATAGGCTCTGTGATAAGAGTGAATTCTGTTGGGAGGAATGTTAGTGTAGCTCGGCATGATTTAAGAGAGAGATTAGTAGGAGCTGGGGTCAGAGAGGTAATGAAGTATGAATAGAGCATGGTAGATCACAAAGACCTTATAGATCATTGTGTGGCTCTTCCTGTGAGTGAAATGGTGATATAATGCAAGGATTTTAGCAGAAAAGTGATATGTTTTCATTTTTATTTTAGTTGGTCTGCTGACATTCAGCTGGGGCTTGGGGAGAGGGCAAGTATAGAAGCAAAAAGATCTATTCAAAGCCTATTTGCAATAATTGAGAAAATGATGGTGATTTGAACTAGAAGGTGATGAGATTTAGAAGTATTTCGGATTTTTTAAGATGGAGATAAGAGTTCTATTGTCAGTTGAATGGATGGATGCTATGAGAGAAAGAGAAGAGTCAAGGATTGCTCCATGTTTTTTGGCCAAGGAAATTGAAATAATGGAGTTGACATTAACTGAGATGGGGAAGGCTGATGGTTTAGCACCTTGAGGAGGAAGATCAGATGTTCAGTTTTGGACATCTTAGGTTGTAATGTCTGCTAGTCATTCAAGTAGTGATGTCGAATGAGTTGGAGGAACTCATAACAGTTTAATATATAAATCTGGAACAGAGATATATATTTAGGAGTCATTGTCAAAAATGGATGTTATTTAAAGCCATGTGGCTAATAAAATTACCAAAAGAGTGACTGTAAAGAGAAGAGAACAAGGATAATACCTTGGGGCAACATTAACAGGCAAAAAAGTTTTAATGAGAGAAATGGCATTTTAAGTGGGCCTCAAATGTTGAGTGAAGTTTTTATAAGCAGATACATCAAGACAAAAGTCTGTTTTTGACAATTTGCTTTCCAATAACTAATTATATAACTTATTTGGTAAGAAACTGATTTTCTCATTTCATCACTTATTGGGTTTGGAAATGTTCAAAGTGTGGTTTTGACCTGGATCATGGTGCTCTCAGTCCAGTTATTTGGGACATCTGTTGATGTAGCTCAATATATATGCTCAATCCAGGTTTTAATCAGTCAGACTGCAGTCAAAAAGGAGTCCTCTCTATGCCAGAATTTATCGTTTTCCAACACAAGAAGACACATTCCCAGCTTCGAATTATTTAAGGCCAATTCAAATACCTACTAGGATTGCTAAATTGCATAATCCTAGTACTTTCAAGTTGCAAAACATTCATGAAACTAATCCTTTTCTCACTTTTCTCTTCAAGTGAACCACTTGATTCAACAACACTGAATTCTTCTCCAAATGCACCCATTGCTTTCTCATTGCTTTTGCTCAGGGTACCATCTCTACTGATGATGTTTTCCTTTCTAGTTTCTCCATTTCCAAATACCACCTTCCATTCAAGTGATAATACAATCCTTGCTTCCAGAAACCTTTGCTGTTCTCCCAAATGGAAGGAATGTCTCCCCTTTTGAATGCCCAGAGTCTTTTTCTATGCCTTTCTCATGGTATATATCAATACCAAGTTCATATTGGAACTTCTTGTGATGCCAAGCCTCCCTAATATATTGCCAGTTTTTGAAGAAGAGGAATTAAGAGTTAGTAATAAACATAGTCTCTGACATATAGGAGATACACCAAAAAATATTAATGCATAAATGACATTTTCCAGACTATATTTGTGATTTGAAATTGACTTCTTCTCATTTATCTGTATCTTTGTTCCATTTACATTGTCTGTTACATTTTTACAGCAGTTACAGCCATAATATAGATGCAGTTGAGGACAAAGATTAGTTAATAAAGCTAATAATTTGAAAGGGAAGAGATTGTTATGGTGGCTATTTTAATTTTGTGAAGAAAGGACAGTCATGGAAAGTAGAGGAGCCCTATTTTATTGAACACTTACTGCTATGTGTCAAGGGTTTTATATCTCATCCTCTCTTGCCCTCAAAAGTGTATATAAGCTATGTGTTCAAATTTTGCACCTTGCAAATAAGGGAGAGGAGATTCAAAGATGTGAAATAATCTTTCAGAGGTCATGTAATTAACGTGGTACAGGGACTCAGGTCCTTTGATCCCCAGATCTATGCCTTTTCCAGGCCTATGGCCTTTATTTCTATACTATAAATTCAATAAGAATGTTTTGAAGGTTTCTTTTATTTAAATGCAAATTTATGAAAATTCAAAGTCAAGTAAATAACTCTGCAATATAGGGTCTGGAGCAACTGAAGATTACCTGAGAAAGTATCCTGAAGGGCACTAAAGGCATCAGCTCATGAAGCAAAAGTACAAACTCCATGGCACCTGGAAAATATGAGGAATTATATAAATAAGCCCCACCTCTCTACTAAAAAGGTCACCATAACATGGAAAGAAAACTACTTCTAATTATAAGTAATAAAATGGTTCTTAAGCAGTTGACTTGTTTTTCACACTACTTTCTAGGAAATATCTCTAGAAGCACCAAGGTTGTTTTGATTCTAAATGTGTTTATTTTAATAAGGCTACTTTTTAAATGATCTTGCCTAATAGTTCTGAAAGACAGAGTCTACTCTGTCAGAGCGCTGAAATTCAAAACAAAGCCTAGCAGTAAATTGATCATTCAGAGAAGGTATAAAAATAGAACCTTGGATCCCTCCTGGGCATTAGTATCACATTTTTTATCCTAAAGAAGAAAAGAACTTTCTGTTACCTCATAGTCTTTCCATAAGCAACTGAGATCAAAGGAAAATAATTTATTTTTAATGTTGGCATGGGAGATGTAGCCTGAAATTTGGCCATCATTTTACCTTAGATTGGTTTAGGGCTGAGGCCAATCTGACATGTTTGAGAGTAGGAGAAATTTGCTCAAACTGTAGAAACTCAAACTGTAGAAACAATTCATCATTTAACTAAATGCAATAAGGGTACACTGTGTGCCAAATCCTGTGGTAGATAATTGTGACACAGAGATAAAAGAAGCAGTGCCCTCCTCAAGGGGCTCAGTCTATTAGGTGGGATAAAGGTAGAAATGTAGAGGGTGGGGAGATATGAGGCTGGAAGTGATTTAAATTCCTCAGGTCATATAATACAGGGCTAATCCATTTTATAGGAAGGAAGGCTTAACCCAAACTTGAAGGTAACAAAAATACTAAATGCTAAAGGTATGATTATGAAACAAATTATTTAGCCTTCAGAATTCTACAGTTGAAGGTATTAATGCTGGAGCTGCCATCTTGAAGCATTAGAGAGCCAGTGTATCTCACCTCAATCCTGCAATAGAATCACAGATGCTGAAACAGAAACCCCATAGGTATAGCCATTGCATTTGTATTTTTAAATCTCTTCCAGATGATTCTAATGCTTAGCCAGGATTGTAAACCACTGATTAAGACAGGAGAAAATGAGAGGTAGTGATTTCCCAGAAAAAAAAGAGACAGGTAGGTAGAGAAAATATTTTCAATTTTAGTTGGGCTTATAGGGAAACTGGGAAAAAGACAAAAGGAGAAGAAACAGTGGAAGAGGGTGAAGGAAGAGAAAGAAGGAAAAAGATGTGATTGCATGTTCTTGTTCCTGATACAATGAAAGAGTGTTTTTGTTCCTCTCTCTTTTGGTGGATTCATTTGACCAAACAGATTATTATATCAAGTTAAAGTTAAACCCAACTTTAGTCTGCATTCCCATGTCTTTGAGTTCTAAGAAAAACAATTTATCTCTCATAACCTTTCTTTAAGAGTAGGGATTTATAGTAGACCTGTCTTTTCATTCCTTCCAGCCATTCCCCTCCTGGAAAATAGCATAGCAACTGAGAAACATATAAATTCTTCTCCTCTCAAATTTAAACTATTTGCTACACACACACACACACACACACACATACATGCACGCACACTCCTGTCTATCTACAGTGAGAGAAAACACCCACTTACTATATGCTATGCCTTAACAGTTTTAGGAGGAAGCTATGGATGCGTCAGGTGAACATGAATTCTACTGTTACAGGTCGAATTATGTTCCTACAAAGATATGTTGAAATCCTGTGAATATGACCTTGTTTTTTTGGAAACAGGGCCTTTGAAGATATAATCCAGTTAAGGCAAGGTCATTAGGGTGGGCCCTAATCCAATATAACTGGTGTTCACATAAGAAGGGAAAGCAGAGACATAGACACACAAGGAGAATGCTATGTGACTATTGGGGGAAAGATTGAAGTGCTGCAGCTGCAAGTCAAGGAACATCTGGGTCTACCAGAAGCTGGAAGAGGCAAAGAAGTTTCCTTCCCTAGTGGCTTTGCATGGCCCTCTGCCAACACCTTCATTTCAAACTTCTAACTTCCAAAACTGTTACAGAATAAATTTCTGTCAATTTAAGTCACCAAGTTTGTGGTGCATTATTACAGCAACCTTGGGAAGCTAACAGACCTCCCTTTACGTGGTAGGAAATAAATATCACCTACCTGATTATTTGGTGGATGAAATTCTTAGAGATGTCCTGAAAAAGGAAGAAAATAGATCCATTGCTGTCTTTCTTTTGTAACTCATCATGTAGAGACATAATTGAATGAGCCATCACATAAGCTGAGATATTTGTTAAGTGGGAAAGAACTTACAAGGTGCCATGGAAGCATATAACAGTGACCCCTGATTTAGTCAATGGAGAAAGGGCTTGCAAGGGAAGTCAAAGAAAGGCTTTCAAGAGGAAGGTCTATTCAAATTGATAACCTAAAAGATGAAAAGAAATCAGCTAGACAGAAGGAAGAATATTCCAGGGAGGAGGAAAATGTGTGATTGAGCCTAGACTCGAGATATCTATGATATAGTTAGAGAACAATACCCGTGAGGTTGTAGGCTAGAGTCTCTCCTACATAATCCCAGTAAAGGGTGTCATTAATTCATCATTATATTTGACTAGTATACTTTCATCCCTTGTCCTCTCCTTGAAATTCCTTTAGCATTTCAACTTAGGACTAGAAGTTTCTTGGCTTTCATTAGTCTCTTTTATTTTGTAAACTTGGTTCCAGACTTTAACTTCTATGACTGAATTCCAAAGGATACTGGTATTAGATATAATCTGAGCTGAAAGGGAAAAATGAGGCTGTTTTGTTTCTGCCTCTAGGTTGGCATTTCAGGGTATATTTATAGAAGGCTAAGGGAGAACATCGATAAGAGATCTGGAAAAGGCTCAAGATAATAGGTCTCAAATTACAACCTGAGAAAAAATATGCAATGCATTAATACAGTCTATCATTAAAAGGTACCATGGTCTAGTAAGTTTGAGGAATGCTGCATTATAAACAGGCTTTTTGTTCATTTATTTTGCTGTAAGAATTCTCAGAGACTTTAATACTTAAGGAAAATTGTGAATCTGCAAGGAAAGTTATAGTATCAGTTCTTTTCATTGTTTTGTTTTAAACATTTTACAGAATGAAGCAGGTATTCATTGCTTATCTATTTGCTTATTTTTTTTGTCTTTTTACTTTGTATGTATGTATGTATGTATGTATTTATTTATTTATTATGTTATGTTAATCACCATACATTACATCATTAGTTTTTGATGTAGTGTTCCATGATTCATTGTTTGCATATAACACCCAGTGCTCCATGCAGAACGTGCCCTCTTTAATACCCATCACCGGGCTAACCCATCCCCCCACCCCCCTCCCCTCTAGAACCCTCAGTTTGTTTCTCAGAGTCTATAGTCTCTCATGGTTCTTCTCTCCCTCTGAACTCCCCCCTTTCATTTTTCCCTTCCTACTATCTTCTTTCTTTCTTTTTTTTAACATATAATGTATTATTTGTTTCAGAGGTACAGATCTGTGATTCAACAGTCTTACACAGTTCACAGCGCTCACCATAGCACATATCCTCCCCAATGTCCATCACCCAGCCACCCCATCCCTCCCACCCCCCACCACTCTATCAACCCTCAGTTTCAGTTTGTTTCCTGAGATTAAGAATTCCTCATATCAGTGAAATCATATGATATGTGTCTTTCTCTGACTGACTTATTTCGTTCAGCATAACTCTCTCCAGTTCCATCCACGTCATTGCTTATTTTTATGTTTAAAGATTTTGATTTAGGGTGAGTCTTTACATGGATCAGGGCTCTGCCTCATACCATAGAAACCAAAAAAACCAGACATTTGCTTTTCTTAAAACAAGGCAGCTAGAATTTAAGGAATTAATCTAAGCCTGACCAATAGATTCTTCCGGGACCTTCATCTGGAACCAATGATGGAAGAAAGCAGAGGGACAGTTTAGAATTCACCCCTGGAATGGGGACAACATCTTATGAACAGTGCACTGATGCTAGTAGTAATTAGTGTCTGGTGGCAGGTTAGCAGCTTCTCTCTAATCAGACTGCTACTGTGCTCCCAGCTATGAAGGAGCTTGCCATTAACCAAGGTGGATGTTTAACTTACTATCAACTGAAGAGCTAACCACTATCTTCCCAATATAGTTGTTTTTTTTTTTTTCTTCTTTTACCAGATTCAAGTTTCTTTGGTTGCAACCAAGAATATGTTCAGAGGGCATCTCTGATACTGTGCTGCCAGGAACGTATTTTGGGGAAAAATACTTTAGGAATACACATTTGTACCCAAATAATATCATTAACCATGTCCTTTTAGCCATCTCTAAACAAGGCCTAGTTTTTTCTGATAGCCCAGACCCCTCCAGTGCCTCCTAATAGCTTAAGAAGGGAGGCTCTATGTCACATGTTCCTGAAGGGAGCTCACATACTCTCAGTATGTTTTTCAGGCCCATAAATCTTAATCATAGAACACTCTAACCTCTCCCCATGTTTCACCTGTTCTTCTCTTGGCTCCTGTGAGAAATGATCAGGTGACAGACAGAATATTATCCTTTATTGATTCCCCTGCATGAAAAAGTACAGTAGGTGTAGACTATAGAGGTGGTCAGACCCAGGAATCCTGCTTTGACATGTACTTGTTGAGTGAAAAACAGCAAGGAGAGATATGAGGCCAGCATCCTTCAAAGTGTGTTTATTTTGATGAATTCCCCAAACTGTTGATTGTTAATTATCTTCAGCTCAGACATGGAGAATTTTGCACTCAAATTCTCCAAATGTTTGCATATAAAGCTTAGCATTTCCTTTTTTTTTGGTAACAGTATTGCTTTGGGTTAAATTACTTAATTTCTCTAAGTTTCAGGGACTCATGTGTAAAATGAAATGTAATACTGACGATTCTGTTACAAGTGCCAGAAAATCTGGCTTCAGCTGGCTTCAGCTGAGAAGACTTTTTAAAAAAATTTAAATCATTGAACATACCATCTGAAGTCAAGGCTTGATCCAGGATTCAAACAATATCACCTGAGTCCAATTTCTATCTCTATTTTTTTGTAGCTTTACTTTACTATTCATTCATTCAATCATTCATTATTTCATTCATTCTATCTGTAACAATTTAATCTCTTAAGACACAAAAACCAGCAACTCCCAAAGATATATCCCAGTTCAGGCACAGAGGAAAATAGGAATGCAAATTAAAAATTTCAAGGAAAATGCCATTGTCATTCATATTTTTTTAAAAGTTTATTTATTATTTATTTGAGAGAGAGTGATAGCTGGGGGATGAACAGAGGGAGAGGGAGAAGCAGACTCTGCCCTGAGTGCAGAGTCTACTGCAGGGTTCTATCCCACTACCCCAAGACCATGACCTGAGCCGAAATCAAGAGTCGGTTGCTTAACTGACTGAGCCACCCAGGCACCCCTGTCATTCATATTGTTTATGAACTGCTGACTGGCTCAGACTTGTCACATGCTTCACCTCTTCTGTCAATCCACAGGAAGTTAATTAACAAAATGGAGAAGGGATGGCTCCCAGAAGGAGATTGAGATTTATTGAAAAGGTTTAGCATGAATGGATATTAAGATGAAAAGAAAGCAGACAGCTACAGTACCCTAGGATTCTGTCAAGCTTATATAAGATAATATGTGTAAAATGGAAAGCACAATGTATGGCATATGGGGGAACTGGGACATTTCAATCATATCATTACTATTATACAAGTGCATAATGTTTACGTGTACTGTAATCTAGATTACAGTCCCAACACTCACATCAAAGATAAGAAGTTGTGCTAAAGCATTAAACCTTTAGTGCACAATATGAGGTGGGAAAAGGTAAATAGTCTGGGTGACTGTGAAGAATCGTCCACCTGATTCTTCTTTTTCACACTTGTGTTTGGAGGATCAAACTCATGGTCTGTCTTCTCTGATATGACTGGTACAGTAAAATGAGCCTAAAGTCTCCTATTTGGAGGGATGCATCCTCTAATCCTATCTTAGAATTCTATCTTAAAAATTCAGGAGGGTTTCAGGGGGAAAGAGGTCTGTGTCACCCTGTTTGACTTGCCTATTAAATAAAAATTCTTGTGGCTTCCATGTTGTCTCTTCCAGTTGACTAGAAGTCTATTCTAGGGTTGGTTGCCAAATTTTAGCTACAAATATAGAGTACTCATGGTCCTGAAATATCATTTGGGTCTCTCTCTCTCTCTTTTAGGTTTTTAGCATTCAAGGCTATGGTCATGATTCATAAATTTCAAATCACAGCTATGTCCTTCCTGGAGACCAAACTACGAAGATATGACCTTTCCTTTTCCATGGACAGATTAGGATTCACACATCAAACACAGAGGCAGAGAGTGGCTCTTTCCTTTTGTCCTGCAGGCTTTACTCTTAACCCCCTTAGTTATTTTGTAGTCTCAATGCTGACCTGAGCAAGTAAGGGGTTCCTGGCAATGTCTATCTGATTCCAGCCCAGGAGATGAGGTAGAAGAAGACACCAGTCACATTGAATCATTTTTCCTGGGAAGATACAGCTGATCACACAGTTTATTCACTTAACTGAGTTTTCGCTACCACAGAGATCTATGTTATTAGTGAGCTCAGGCTGTCATAACCGAATACCATAGACTGACAGGCTTAAGTAACAAAAATTAATTTTCACCCTGTTGTAGAGGCTCAAAGTCTAAAATCAAGGAGTGGGAAGCGTGGATTTCTGGTGAGAGCTCTCTTCTTGGCTTGTAGACAGCTGCCTTCTCTCTCTGTGTGTTTGTGGAGAGAGGATGATCTCTAGATCTCTTTCTCATAAAGCCACCATTCCAATTGGATAGAGTCATATTCTTATGACCACATTGAACCTTAATTACCTCCTTGAAGGCCCTATTTCCCAATATAGTCACATTGGGATTTAGGACTTCAAAATAAGAAATTTAGAGGAACATAATTCAGTCCATAACAGTAATAGCAAGCAAAACTTTGAGGCCACTCAAATTTGTTATGGTTAGAAATCATTCTTCTGCTTATCTTTGTGTAGTGAAATGGCCACTGGTCAAAATATTGCAGAAGCAGAAAGCAATGACCTAAAAGTATGATACCTCTTTAACTGTTTGTGGGATCTGAAAATTTCCCAGGATAGAGATTTATAAAATATGTATTGATATACTCTTCACAGCATGATTCCTCTTCAGCAGCCCCTACAGTCTTTTATCACCAAGAATCCAAGACTGTCTGGAGGTAATGTCAATTTGGCTATGAGATGCTTTCAACTCTGCTTTCTGCCTTGTATTTTCTAGTCCTGAGGTTTTCATTAAATACATAGATTTCCCCCCTTCCTGTCTCTCCCCTTTTTGCTCTCAGCACCTGCTCCATAATGTCATAGGTTTTTTTCTCTTACTCATTAGAAGTGAGTGCATTCTAAATTAGTCTTCCCTTTTTCATTTTAATTGGATAATCACTTTTAGATTAAACAAATTGTTTACAATCTGCATGTCTGTATTTAATTTAGGGATGAGTATTTACTATAAGGTTAGAAGAGGCTCGCATCAGAGTCTGACCAGCCTTTTTAATATGGCATTAGGATGCAGGAAATAGCAAAAAAAAAAAAAAAAAAAGCTACTGAAAAGACTCCCATTCTTAAAACATGGCCAAAAATTTAATAGGTCCTGACACTCTGACTTTATTTCTCAAGATTCATTCATTATTATTTAAATGACAACGAAGAGAACTAACTCAGAGTTCATTGAAATCTTATTATGTGCCTGACAATGTGCCAGGTGCTAAAAATACAATAGGACAAGATATAGTCCATGATGGAAATGTCTAGCAGGAGAGGTGAGTAAGAAAACCTTTGCTATTTAGTATTGGATGGAGTAAAAACAGGGTAGAAGTCCTGGGCATCTGAGAATGGATATTGAGGGAATAGAAGGAAACTTCTCAGAGGATACAAATACTTTTTTTTTTCCTAATAATGCTCGTGTAAACAAAGAATATAGCATACATTTAATAAATTTGTATTGAATTAATATAATATGTTTAGAAATTTCAGTGAACCCTAACAGATTTTAAAAGTTATGTGTAATCCTAAAACCCTAAGAGGTTAACGTTTGAATGTATTTCCTTAAATTTTTCCCAAATACTTCTATGGGATTGCTTATATACTTTTATTTTATTTTTCTTTTGCTTATATACTTTTTAAAAAATACATAAGTATGATAATTGTACACACACAATTTTAATTTTAAGTATATATGTAAATTCTATTTTCATTTAATATTTTATCATGAGTCTTATTTTCTGCAAAAATATTACTGATGTTTATTAAATATATCATTATGTAAAATCGTTTATAACTAGCACAATAAAGCTAGAAGGTAGATTTCTTAGTATCAGTTATGAATGGAATATTTTTAGCTAGGTTGGTTAATTGACTTCTCTAAGCTGATTCAGTAAATGATGAAGGCAGGATCACCAGATGCCAAGTCTGTGTGTCTTTTAATACATGCCAGTTACTTTCTACTACATCCTTTAAATCTTTATTTTTGGAATGAGTTTTAAAAATATACTGGAAGGCTTTCTGTCAACTTATGGTAAATTTTGCCTTGTTGTCGGATAACTTTTAAATATTTTCCTCTGAGTTTACTAGCATTTCTGTTTAGAAGTGAACAAGCTTAGTGAATAACACAGGATTCATTTTGCCTAGTTTTGAGTCTTGGCTTTTCCATTTACTACCTGTGTCATTTAGACAAGTTATCATTCCTTTCTTTATCTCAGGATCCTTGTTTTAAAAATGAGAGTATTATAAAAATTGGATTGATATTTCACCATACCAAAAAATTAACTAGAAATGGATTAAAGACTTAAATGTAAAACCTGAAACCATAAAACTCCTAGAAGAAAACAGGGAAAAAGCTCCTTGACTTTGGTTGTAGCCATGATTTTTTGGATGTGACACCAAAGACACAAGGAGCAAAAGTAAAAATAAATTAAGTAGGACTACATCAGACTAAAAACCTCTGCCCCAGCCAAGAAAATAAATGAGAAAGCTATCTACAGAGTGGAAGAAAAAATTTGCAAACCAGAGATCTGACAAGGGGCTAATATCCAAAATATATAAGGAACGCAAAAGACTCAATAGCAAAGAAAGAAAAGGTCAAATTTAGAAATAGGAAAATACCTAAATAGACATTTTTTCCAAAGAAGACCTACAAATGGCCAATAGGTATATAAAACAGTGGTCAAAGTCACCAATCATCAAAAAAAAAAAAAAAATGCAAATCAAAACCAGAGTAAGGTATCATCTCACACTATTGGTGGGAATGTAATTTGCTATAGCCATTACGGAAAACAGTATGGGGATCCCTTGAAATATTAAAATTAAAGCTACCACATGATTGAGCAATTATACCTCTAGATGTATATCCAAAGGAAATGAAATCAATATCGTGAAAAGATATCTTCACTCCCATGTTCACTGTAGCATTATACACACTAAGCAAGATATGGAAACAATCTAATTTATCATTAATGGATAAAGAAAATTACACACACACACACGAATATTACTTAGCCATAAAAAAGAAGGAATTCCTACCATCTGTGATGACATGGACAAACCTGGAGGACATTATGCTAACTGAAATAAGCCAGACAGAGAAAGGCAAATATTGTATGGTATCACTTATATGTGGAATCTAAAAAAGTCAAACTCACAGAAGCTGAGAATAGAATGATGGTCACCAGAGCCTGGGTGAGGGGGAAATGGAGACATTTTGGTCAAAGGGTACCAATTTTCCGTTATAAGATGAAATCAGCTCTGGAGATCTAGTGTATAGTGTGGTGAATAGTTTCTAATACTGTCTTGTATACTTGAAATTGCTAAGAGAGTAGATCATAAGTGTTCTCATTACACACAAAAAATGGTAACTATGTGAGGTGATGGATATGTTAATTAATTTGATTGTGGTAATTTCACAAAATACATGTATATCAAATCATCATGTTGTACACCTTGAATGTATACAATTTTTGTCAATTATACCTCAACAAAACTAGAAAAAATAGACATAAGGATAATAGTTGCTATTTCATATGGTTTGTTATGATTGAGTTTATTTATATAGTTTTCTGTTGCTACATAGCAAATTACCAAAAATTTAGAGTCTGCAAACAGTTATTATCTCACAGTTTTTGGGTCAAAGGTATGGCATGGCATGAGTCAGTTTTCTGCTCTGGGTATCACAAAGCTAAAATCAAAGTGTAGACCAAACTATGTTAGTGTCTAGAATCTCTGAGGAAAATTCTACTACTTTTATACTTGCTGTTGGCAGAATTTGGTTTCTTGTGGTTGTAGTGCTTCGGTTCTTATTTGCTTGCTGGCTATCAGCTGGAGGCCAATCTCAACATCTAAAGGCCACCTTATTTCTTAATGCATGACTTGCTTTATCTTTAGGCCAGAAATGGGACATCAAATACTTCTCATGCTTCAAATCTTTGACTTCCTTCAGTTACCAACCAGAGAAAATTTTCTACTGTTAAAAAGGCTTATGTGATTTGATCAGCTTACCTACAAAATCTCCCTATCTTAAGGTCAACATAGCCTAATCACACGGTAAAAATCCATCAGAATTACAATCCAAGAGATTATGTAGGATGCATACATCAGGGAGTAGGAAATCTTGGGGAACATCTTAGAATTCTGCTTAATATCTCATGCTTGTAAAACGCTTAGAAAATTCACCATTCACATAAACATTTACTGGATGTTTGATACTATTTTATAACTAAAGATTCACTATATAGTATTCCTTAATAAAGAATCATCAGCATTTATAATTATCACACATAGTAAAACTGAAACCCACTGTATGTTTTTATTATTTTGTTAGGAAAAATTCTGAATGAAGACTATAACACTCAATTTAGGTTCAGCGAAGTGTAAGATATTGTCTAAAAGGCTACTTTACATAACAGAATCCAGGATAGTCTCAACTGTGTGCATCTTCTGCCTTCTTCTGGTACTTTGGAGTATGACATGAGAATGTTTTCTTTCATAAGAGAGACAATTTTAGAAAGTGATGATTTTCTATGAGTATCATAGAATCTTTATTGATCATAATTGTTGAGCATTCAGTTCAGAAACTGCAGCATTACTAGCCACATTCATCGTAGTTAATATTATTAACCAAGTATAAAAAGAGTATTTGTTATGTGCATGTCACTGTCTTGAATGTTCTATAGCTACAGGGACTACCTAATTATAGAATCAATTTATAACTACTGTTGTGGTGCCTATTTTAAGGCACCTAGGTTAGGTAAGCAAACTAGCATGGAATGGTTCAATCAACACATTAGGTCCATGGGTCTCCAAGATATAGTGAATCTTGAAAGTGTGGAAAGTCAAATCTTTCTGAGAGGTTCAGAAACTTCCTATGATGAAGTAAGGTTTCATTCTCTCTATTCATAAGTGTTCTTACAGTGATGCTTTTCTCTGATGACTTTGGTGGATTTAAATAATTATTTCCATAACTGTCTCAGGATCACCCTTTGATGCACTTTAACGCAATATATTTCTTTGTATTGTGGTCATTGAGTTATTACCCTTTTTTCCTTTCCAACCTGAGATTCCTTAGGGCTGGCTTGATAACTTCATTTCCCACATAGCCCCATCATAAGCACTGATTAGGGAAGTAGTACATGGTGAATAGTCCTTAAACGTGTTAACTCAATGCTCTAAAAGAATAGTCCTTAAACGTGTTAACTCAATGCTCTAAAAGAAGACAAAAGGGCTGTTGTTGAGATAGTAAAATCACAGAATGAGAAAGTAGGAAAAGAATCTTAGTATCTCAAGTTCTCATCAGAAATGAGAAAACCAATGATCAAAAATTAGGAAACAGTATCTCAGATCACATAGCAAATCATCCAGGAAATTTCTCTCTATTAATTTCCTTAACCTCTTTCAATTTTAGTGGACGGTTTTTGTTTCCTTTGTAGATAACTAAATTTATACTCTCATGCTATCTCTTTATAGTCCTGTTTATTGTATGGTCCTATTCATATTTTGGAGCATTTGCTTCTGACTACTTAAAGAAATTCAAGGCAGATAATGCCTGATTCCTTACAAACCAGTTTGGGAGACTAGGTTCACAGCTGATAAATTAATTCCTTTTACTGGGAAGCCAGTAAGTGATTTGAAAGCTCAGAGTAAATAGGTGTGGTTTGGGGCATCGATGGAGGTCATGCTTGGGGAAGAATCCCAGGACAGTACCTTTCATGGGATCTGAGTCTCCTAAGCAACTGCTACATAGTAACTGCTACATAGTAATAAGACTTTTTTTCTTTGATTTCTTTTGAGGTACAGGATATCCCTTAAGCAGATACCACTTTGTATCAGGTCTTCCCTTCTTCAGTCAACAGATTGTCCCCCAACAGTGATATACCTGTTAAATGAAAAGGCCAAAGCAAATTAATTAGAATATATGCAGTGTGTACTTAAGTCCCAATCCTATGTTTTAAATATAAAGTAAGATTGGTGTGCTAGGCAGGATTTTGGCCTCCATGATGTTTTGCCCCCAATGTTATGACTATGATTATGTTTTATTACATGTCAAAGGAATTTTAAAAGTTGCTAATCATCTAACCTTAAAATAGGGTTTTAATCATTATTTGGTTGGATTCAGTGTAATCAAATGGACCCTTAAAAGTAGAAGAGGGAGGCAGAAGTATCAGAGAGAGATGAAATGGAAGAAGAAGGACGAAATATTAGAATCATGAGAGGGACTTGACCTGCCATTTCTGTCTTTGAAGACAAAGGGGGCTACAAGTCAAGGAAGGCAGGCAGCTTCCAGAGATGAGAACTACTCCCCAGATGACAGCCAGCAAGGGAACAGGGAGTTCAGTCATACAACTGTGTAGAGCCGAATTCTGCCAACAACTTAAATGATCCTGGAAGCAGATTGTCCCTTTGAGCCTCCAGAAAGGAACACAGCCCTGAAGACAATTTGGTTTTAGCTTTGCAAGTCTTGAAGCAGAGAAACAAGCTGGGCCTCCTTGCCTCTGACCTATAAAACTGCAGTGTTGTTATATGTGTGTAGTTTAAAGCTGCTAAATTTGTGGTAATTTGTTACACAGCAATAGAAAACTGATATAATTGGCTTTTAATGATTTTTCTTCGAAGGATTGGATTGCTTTTGTATGGTCATCCCAGGCCCTCAATGCTTAGCCTTTCTTGATAAGAAAGTACAACCCACAGCTGATTGTATAGAAAGAAAGCATGGTTATTTGATCTCTGGGAGATATGCTAAAGTAACTGGATACAAACCTGGTCTCTGAATTTTCTTACACCTTCTGAGATCTGATCAAAGTGCAATTTCTGCCCCAAGCATATGAGGATGAACTCAATTTCTTAGGTCAATAACACACCCTCTATTCGACTCCATCATACCCCTTCTCTGTTATTAGCATATGCCAATCCCTATCTGTATTGATTCTTACACTGCATTCTCAATCTTGGCTAAGAATCTTCTCTTTTTTTCTCCTTGAAGATCTCAAGAAGGTGAGAGGAAGTATTTTGGCTTGATTGTGCTATACTCCATCATGTCATGTTGTGCCTTCGGGGAACAGCCCGCTTAGGCAGCGATTGAAAATACTGATTATAATCTGCATCCAGAAAGTAGAGGGTAAATTCTAAATGAGATGGTTAGATTCAACAGGGCTGCTATGAATATTAATTACTATAGTAGAGGATATATACATAGTATATACACTTTTATTCAATCATTTGAGCAGCCATATAAATTAGGTATTCATGTCTTCACTTTTAAGTATTGCTTCTTCTCATTTTAATAATTTATAGAATTTATTTCAGTACAGTTTTAGATTTGCAGAAAAATTGAACACATAGTACATAGAGTTCCATAAATCCAGCCTATCCCTGTTCCCTATATACCCCCCCTCCACAGGCACAAATATATTCCCTCTTATTAAGCTATTAATTTCTTGTATTAGTTACAATTAACACAACAATATCAGTACATTGTCATTAACTAAAGTCTGTAATTTACATTAAGGTTTGCTCTTGTATTGTACAGTTCTATGGGTTTTGACAAATGCATAACATCATGTATCCACCATTACAGTATCACACAAAATAGTTTCACCAACCTAATGATCTCCTATACTTCATCTATTCATCCCTCTCCTTCCTCCAACTGAAACCCCTGACAATCACTAATCCTTTTATTTTCTTTATTAGTTTTCTTTTTTTTAAATGCCATAGAGTTGGAATCATACAGCCCATAGGTTTTCTAGATTAGCTTCTTCCACTTAGCAATATACATTTAAGGTTTTTCTATGTCTTTTTATAGCTTTATCAGTTCATTTCTTATTTTTGTGGAGTGCTATTCCATTATATGGATTACTATGGTTTGTTCAGTCATTCACCTGTTGAAGAATATCTGGTATGCCTCCAGTTTGGGGCTATTATCTGCTATAAATATATATGTTCAGGTTTTTGTGTGGATAGTGTGGTTTTGTGTAGACATTTATAAGAGATGGAATAGCATTTGGGAGAGAATAGTTTCTTGTAGGTAGAGGGAATTTCACTGGAGTGGCACTTCTGGCTTCTCGCCACCACTTCCATCCCTTGGCCCCTGAGAGCTAAAGGGACTTACCTGATTGGTACATATCCAGACATGATGGACTCAGCTTATCCTTTCTTCCTCTTAACCAACTCAGTTGGTTAAGCGTCTGCCTTTGGCTCAGGTCATGATCCCAGGGTCCTGGGACCCAGCCCTGAGTTGGGGCTCTGGGGCTCAAGGGCTCCAGGACTCTAGGGCTCCCTGCTCAGTGGGGAGTCTGCTTCTCCCTCTCCTCTTACCCCTCCCCCCTGCTCTCTCTTGTGCTCTTTCTCTTGCTCTCTCTCAAATATATATATATATATGTATGTATATATATTTTTAAAGGGTACCCTCTATGTTAACAAGTCCACCAGGATTGGGGCACCTGGGTGGCTCAGTTGGTTAAGCGACTGCCTTCAGCTCAGGTCATGATCCTGGAGTCCCAGGATCGAGTCCCACACCGGGCTTCCTGCTCCGCAGGGAGTCTGCTTCTCCCTCTGACCCTCCCCTCTCTCATGCTCTCTCTCTCTCTCTCTCTCTCATATAAATAAATAAAAAATAAAAAAAAAACCAAGTCCACCAGGATTGACCAACCTTCAGTCATGTCCTAAGACCTGACCTTCTGTTAGCAATGAAGGTCATATTATGACCTCTATATTTATATTTAATTTTTCTTTCAATTTCCTCAAAACCTGGGTGGAGAAGAGGGATTCTATTTATCATGAACTGCCTCAGAGAACCCAACAAAAATTAAAGCTCAGAGAGGTTAAATAATTCATGCAAAGTCAAGCACTTAGCAAGTAGCAGAGCCAAAATTTCAATCTAAGTTGGTCACAAACTAAAGTTTGTATTCATTTTACCACCCTATCCTCTTCCAAAGTACTTTCCACACTAGTTCCCCAGGATATTTATTGTTACTGCCTGGGGGTGGGGAGGTGTGTGGAATTTTTGTATTCAAATAGACCTTGGAAAATTGGATTAGATAGAGTTAATCTGGCTTATTTTCAGCATTTGATTCACTTTCTAGGAAAGTAGATATAGTGTACAGTGTTTCCTGGATTTATATGGCCACTTAGCTCCTTTACAGACTAGTTCCATGAAATACACTTTAGCATTCACTTCATTTCTCCAAGCCACACTAACTGGAAGAACTAGTATTGGAATTCAAGGGAGTCTGATTACAGGGACTATATTTTTATCTTCTATGAACTATAATTTTTAGAGAGGGCCCCTAGTTTTCTACCAAACATCCAAATATAGACAGTGGAGAACCAAGAATTTCATACTGGGTGCAACTTGAAATCATTGTAAAGTGACGTGTTCAGAGACTTTTGTTATAAAAATCAGGTCTTTGTTTTAATGGAATAAAGGGATATATTTTAGGAATTTTAAAAACTGGAGAGGAAACTACTCTTGTACTCAGGGAGCATCTAAACCACTCATTAGAATCTTACCTGATCTAGTTTAGCTTACTCTTTTTTTTTTTTTTTTAAGATTTTATTTATTTGAGAGACAGAGTGATGGAGAGAGAGGGAGAGAGAGAGAGAGAATGAGAGCGCACATGAGAAGGGGCAAAGGGAGAGGGAGAAGCAGGCTCCCCGCCCAGCAGGGATCCTGACATGGGACTCCATCCCAGGATCCCGGGATCATGATCTGAACCCAAGGCAGATGCTTAACCAACTGAGCTACCCAGGAGCTCTTTGCTTACTCTTAAAACTTCTGTTTCTAAATTTTCCAATCAGTATTCCTTAGTCCCATCCATTTCAGAAAGCATCATTTTGTTCATGTCACCATTCCTGACACTTGAGCTACTGTGATCCTTGATACTTGACTACAAAAAAAAAAAAGAAAAAAAAAAAAAAGATCAGTGTTTTACACAGTCTGCACCAAAGAACATCCTTCTACACCATGAGGGTGTCAGTATCCAGGGAGATAAGGGATTCAGAGGGCAAAATGCTGGCTGAAACAAAGTTAAGGATGCTTTCTTATTCCAGGACTTCTCAGAGCCTTTACTTTGTTACTCTGCTATTTCAATCTCCTGAAAAGGAACATAGAATAAAGTATTTTCAACAATGTTTGAATGGAACTTTTTTTTTTAACTAAATGATCTCACTTTCTGCCAAAAACAATTTGAACAATGTTGCTTTATAGCAAAATGACCATTTCTCCTAGTGGTATATATTTTCATCTGTTTGCAAAAGAAAAATGAATTGAAACTCTCAGTTGTAGTGGCTTTTAAAAATGTGCCCTAAGAGACCATTTGACCTTGATTGGAAATGGTTCTGTGCTTAAACTATTCCTCTTATAGAACCACTTTAGACTTAGAAAGTTGCTGTGCCTCCAGGGATATGATGAAATGAAAGTTGCCCTGGAAGCTCTACATTGCCAGACACGCTGAGAGCAGCAATTTGGGAATGATGTGCTACCACAAACCCTCTTTTGAGAAGCCTTTGTAATTGAGAGGTCAAAAGTGAAGGAAAACCAACGCATCATTTTACAGCCTTGCTGATGTATTCAAGTCTTACTCTGTACTGTTTACATCCTAAGTGAATTGCAAATTTATTTATAGAAGCTATTGGGTACTTTACAAGGTATTTTACTGCTTGCCTGTATCATTGTTCATTTTCTGTAACTAGCATCCAGGAGTTTGTTTAATAAAACCCAGCATCAATTCTCTTTCAAGTTAATTCATTTAAGTCATATCTGGACTAGGCAAGGGTTTTTGAACCTTGTAAAAAGTATTCTCCTCTTTTAAATAAAAATCATCCATAGAATGTCAGAGAGATTATTAAATAGGAAGCTCCAACTGAAGGAAGAAAAGGAATGCATTAAGACTTAATCTTAAATATCTGTGTTTAATATCTTCCAGGCTTAAATAGTCTTAAATCTCTTGTAGGCATGTTTATTATCAATATATAGTAGACTATAAGCATTTTCAGCATCAGTTACTTATGGGTGATGCCAAAGGTCCGTGATGTTCTGTATTCTGTAATTTTGCTGAAATTGCTTAAATTGCATATGGAGAGAGGCTGGTGTGTGGATCAATTACTTAGGTAGCAAATGAGTCTGCCTGGCATCTCCTTCCTGCCACCAGCTAGCATGGGGAATCTGGGAGGCTGAATAATGGCCCCCCAAATACATCCACAACCTAATCCCTGGAGCCTGTGAAAGTTCCTTTTTGTTCATTTATATAGCAAAAGAGACTTTGCAGATGTGCATAGATTAAGGGTCTTGAGATATGATTATCCTGGATTATCTGGGTGGTCCTAATATAGTCACTAGGGTCTGTATAAGAGGGACGCAGGCAGAATCAGAGTCAGGGGAGAAAGTGATGTGATGATGGAAGCAGAAATTGGAGTGACACGGTTTGGAGTGACAGCCAAGAAATACAGATGGCCATTAGAAGTTGAAAAAAGCAAGGAAACAAATTCTTCCCTTAGAGCCTTCAGAAGGTACCAGCTCTGTCTACACCTTGCCTTTAACCCAGTGGAACTGATTTCAGACTTCTGACCTGTAGAACTATAGGAGAGTAAATTTGTATTATTTTAAGCTACTAAGGTTGTGGTAATTTGTTACAACAGCTAAGGGAAACTGATTCTGCAAGCAAGATAACAAAGGAGTTAGGTGGGCTGCCTCGAGCCATACTGTGAGGACCGAGGTCCCAGCTCAGCACATATTAGCTGTCAAACCTGGGCAGGATTGGCAACAACCCTCACTCTCATTTGCCCCTTTGATCATAATATTTAAGAAAATGACAATACGTAGCCTAATCATATGGGGTGTTATAAGAATTAATAGACTGTAAAAGTAAAGTGTTTAGCCCAGGGCTTAGCCCAGAAAGTATTCCATTATTACGTGTCATTTTTAAGACCTGTTAAGATACAATGTGATTTTGTTGTTCAGTGTTGTTGAAAGAGACAAATTTACTAAACATTAAGAATGCCACTTGCTCATTAGAAGAGGATTTTCACAGGGGAAAAAAAAAGTTATTCTCAATGACTAGGTTCAGTGAAGACCAAAGATCAATACAGTGATCCTGTTTCTCAGTGCCATGTTGGTATATCTTTTCAATCTTTAAAGAAAGATCTAACCCTGTCCATAATTCATTGATTTACTCACTTTAAAATATCTATTGAGTACTTGCAATGTTCTTATAGACATGAAGTAAGTAACTGACATCATGGATGTCCCTAGATCTGAATGATGAGAAGGTGCCAACATTGGATGGAACAGGTCCTAGAGCATTCCAGGTAAAAGAGAGAACTAATGCAAAGCTCTAAGGAAGGAGCGAGTGATTGGCATGCATGCGTGAAGGAGTGGGACAAGTTCAGTATTGCTGGAGCACTGTGAGTGAATGTGTAAGTTGTAAAAGGAGCAGGTAACCATCAGATTATAAAAGAAGTACATAGATAATTTTTGGAAGAATTTAAGAAAGTGGCATGACAGGTATTGTATTTTAAACTATCTCACTTTGGTTAAGATATGGATCATGGGTTGTAGGGGGACAAAAAGAAAAGGAGAGTCCAGGTAGGTGGCTTTTGGAGTCATCCCTGAGATGGATAATGGTGGCATGGACAGGAACTGTAGCAGTGAAGATGGAAATAAGTGGTAACCTGGCAATGTGTTTTGGAGGTGGAGTCAAAGCATTTCTGATGGATTGGATGTAGAATGGGAGGAAAAGAGAGAAATAACTGATGGCTCCTAGATATTTGGATTAAGCAATGAAGAGAATGTTGCTTTCATTTTCTGACATGGTTAAAGTTTGGTAAGTATCAGGTTTGGGGGAGAGAAACTGAGTTCTTTGTTTAAATGTACAGTACTGATTAGACATCCAAACAGAAATATTAAGCAAGTAGTTGTATATATGTTCCTGGAGTTCATAGAATTAAGACATATAATCTATAAATAATGAAAATTTACACCTTGTGACAATGTTTTCATTGGGAAAACAAGTTAAATAAATTCTTACTATCATCTGACATTTTGCTGAAGTAGCAATATGCTGACTCTACGGAGTTTGAACTTGTAGTTGTTTTAATTATTGTAAGCTTTAAACATCTTTTTCAACTTTTTTTTTTTTTTTTGTGTGGCAGCAGCGGTGGTGGTATTATTCTCCAAAATGATCCCTACTCTTGCAAAAGAACTTTAAAAACCTGAAAAAAAATGAAGGCAAAGAGAGATATTATTTAATTCCTGCTGCCACCTAGTGGTGCTTTTTGAAATTAAAAAGAAGTTAAACAGAATCCAGACTAAGCATAAGTAGAAAGAACTGTAGAGAGCAGTTACTTAATGGATTCCATCTCGTTTTACAGATAAGAAAAGACCCTGAGAAGGGATGTGACATGTCCTAGGTTGTCCTAAGCCTGACTGTCAGTGACATCTCAGCTCAGGAGATTTTGCCCTACAAGACATAGATGTTTCTCTTAACCAACTTGTTTCTCATGAATCCTTTTTTTTCCCCAACTTTCTTTGAGTTCTTTTTTTTCTGTTCTCTTGTTCTGAAGAAAGTCTTATTTCTAATCTCTTTGACTCCATGTTAATAGTCTTAGCTGCTGGGGGATAGAGATTCCTAGAGCTTAGCACCAAGTCAATGTTGAATTTTTATCACTTACAGAACTAGTTTCCTTTTAATAACTAATGAACCAAATTGCCTTTTTATTTTTAGTTTAATGACTTTTACACTGATCTCAAACTAGCTTTATCCCAATAAATTAACATTCTTTTCAAAGTTCATTTCAAAATTAACTCATTTGCTGCAGTCATTTAGAAATATCACGTAAGCCACTTTGTAATTAACTTTGCATGAATCCCCATAAGTTTCCCCAACTCTCAACCCACAAAAAGAAGTAGATTTTGTTAATATTATGAGGGAACAGATTGAAAAATAGATGAAACTAGCATAGATACTTTAATTCAGTGTGTTAGGCCTTAAGCGACATATCACAGTAAACATGTCTGAGTTAGTCCTGGAGAGGGGGCAGGTGTGACAGAGAAGCGTTAGAGGGTGTACAGAATAGAGAGCTCAGGATCTGGAGAAAACAGATCTGGCTTTGAATTATGGCTCCTAATAGTAATGTGACCTTGTACAAGTTACTTAACCTGCCTGTGTACAGTTTTCTCATCTTGGTAAGAAACCAACTGCACATGACTACAGTAAGAATTTTTTTGGGGGAGGGGGCGTGGGTGGCTCAGTCGTTAAGCGTCTGCCTTCGGCTCAGGTCATGATCCCAGGGTCCTGGGATCAAGCCCCCGCATCGGGCTCCCTGCCTTTTTTAAAGATTTTATTTATTTATTTGACAGAGAGAGACACAGCGAGAGAGGGAACACAAGCAGGGGGAGTGGGAGAGGGAGAAGCAGGCTCCTGGCTGAGCAGGGAGCCCGATGCAGGACCCAATCCCAGGACCCTGGGATCATGACCTGAGCCGAAGGCAGATGCTTAACGACTGAGCCACCCAGGCGCCCCCACAATAAGAATTTTTAAGTGATTTTTAAAATTCATGAAAGGGACTGCTTACAATATCAATTTTATTATTATTTAGATATGTTACAAGAGACAACTACTATTGAAAAAACAGCTTGTTATATTCAGATCTCAAAGGAAGGGGTACGCCCTTCTATGGGGCCCACACACAGAAGCATCAGGGTGTCCTCAGGCAACAGGAGTGAGAGGAAAATGCAAATAAGAGACTTCATGTGGCTTCCTTGGTAAGGAATGGGTCAAGCAGGGTAGGCAGGTTTAGGATTGGCCAGTTTAAATAATTCCAGGGGTCTCTGGGGCACAGGGGCTGCCTCTAGTTGTCTGGTACATGGTCTTAGGGTGATTAGGGCAGAAAAGTAACCCTGAGTGTAATAGAGGTAGTTGGTGGTTTGAACTTGGGATTGGTGGATTTGCATATAAAAGTGTGCTTACAGGTAATTCATTTCCTATCTCTAGGAAATAACTAGCCCTGGGGTGGGGGTGGGAATCCCTCCAGGGTCACCAAGTCCCCAGATATCAAAACATCAGAAACACACAGTTAATATGAGATTTATCTCATGGGGAACCAGAATAAACGATGGCCATGATGATGACAATAATCATAATGCAAAGACAGGTTTGGCATGATACTCCTCTTAAAGATATCACAGTCTCTTCTGGGCTCATAAAAACATGCAGAAATTTACTGGTGCTGCGGTATATACAAAGTATTATGAGGGTACAGAAGTGAGAGAAAGAGAACTGGATTTAGCTTTGGTGAGGGAAGTTAAGGGAAGGATGTATGAAGATAACATATGAATTGGTGGCTAGAAGAGGCGTAGAAGTTAACTCAGTAAACAAACATGGGGCTGGGGTGAAGAAGGATATTACAGAAAGAGACATGTAATGGCAAAGGAATGTGACTTGCAGACACATATGTGACATGGGGAATGGCCTGGAATTCCTTATGGCTCAAAGAAAGTTCTGTAATTAAAATAATGATATCATTGATAATAACAAGGAAGCTATAGAGAAAATCAAATTTACCAAATATTTATTCTATGTCAGGCACTATGTTAATGCTTTAGCCTGTACTATCTCATTTAATCCTTGCAAAAAACTTTATGAGGCAAAAACATTTAGTATCCCACTTCACAGAAAAGAAAACTGAGCTTTAGTGGGTTTATGTTATTTTCCCAAAGTCAGATAACTAGTGAATATTGGAGTCAGGATTTTAAGCTAGGGAAGTCTGATTTCACAATGTAAAACTATTGAAATGTGATCCATGAACTACCAGCATGGGTGCTTATTAAAAATGTAAATTTTTAGTCTCACCCCAAATATACTAAATAAGGGAGCTTAGGAACCTGAATTTTCGGTAGTTCTTAAGCACATTAAAGTCTGAGATCTACCAAGCTAGAGTCTGTGAGGGAGAGTGTGAAGCAAAGTGAGCATAGGCAGCTGGAAAGAGAAGATTGGGGATTTTATAAAAGCCTTATGTATTTTACAAAGGATTGAGTTTTTTTTTTTTTTTTTGAAAGCAAAAATTATCATTGGAAGTCTTAAAGAAGTGAGTTTACATTCTTTTCAAAATATGGTATCCATGCTGTTGTATAAAGTAGTATTTCATGTTGTTATACAAAATACGAAGTTATAGAAATTTATTAATAGAATTCCACCACCCATATATGTCCTATTAACAAATCAATGAATATTCTTCCAGTTTTAAAAATGTATATAGTAAATGATATTAATTTTAAAATAATAATGGAACCATACAAAATGTTTTGTGTTCTAGAAAGGTTATTATGGCAGACTGTAGAACAGGGGTTGCTGAAAACTTTTTCTGAAAGCCAGGTAGTAAATATTTGAGGCTTTGCGGGTCATATGGTCTTTGTCATAATAACTCAGTTTTGATGATAATATTCAAAAGTAGCCTTAGACAATACACAATTGCACGGGCATGGCTGTGTTCCAATAAGACTTTATATACAAAAATAGATGTTGGGCCAGATTTGGCCTGTGTGAAGTTATTTAACAACTCCTGCCCTGGAGCATTGTTTAGAAGAGATATGAATTAAAGGTAGAAAGGGAAGTTAAGGTGAAATTATGCTGATGGTGACATATGAATAGGGTTTGGCCTAGAACTCTGGTGCTGGAATGTGGATAAGAGGATACATGCTTGAGATATTTCTGAGAAGGAAAACATAACATGAGAGATTACAGTGATTATGACAGATGTAGAAAAGGGCCAACATGATTCTAAATTTTCTAACCTGAGCTACTTGATAGATTGACATATTGTGAAATAAAATGTGGAATGCATGAAGAAGGATACATTTATTACAATTTATATGTGTCAGTCATTGTACAAGATGATGTATATATACAGTGGTAAAATAATGAATAATCTTAACAGCTAGCTCTGGGATGTTTTTGGTTAGGAAAATATTTTGACAGATCATTGGGAATAAAACTGAGACCTCAGATGATGAAACATAAGGAAACCAGGAAGTAAACCATGCCATGTAAGTGTGGGTGTCTCATACAGATATTTGGAAGCAGGGAGAAGAAAAGAAGGAAGAGAGAGGGGAGGAGGGAAGAGAGAAAGAGTGATGAAGTGAAAGAATTTTAAGAAAAAAGGATACCTAATATTCTTCTGTAAATTCTTTCTCCAGTCCTTCAGCAAAATCTACCATATACATGCAGGGATTTTGTTTCAATGTTTGTAGATGTGCATATATGTGTATGGGGCTACAAATTCAAGGAAATAACCTGAGTTCCAGATATGGGTCAAAAATTAAAATAAGGATAATCCATGCAGATAGGTTGTACCAATGATTTATTGATGCTTAAAATAACTGAGTTTTTTTCCTCAAAAGTTTCTCAGAATTTTCAGTTTGATGGGTCTTGCTTAGACACATTCATTTGGCTGCATTGAACTAGTAGTTGCTTGGGGACTGGGCTTAGCTGGGATATCTGGGAGGCCTGTACCTTTCTACTTCTAGGGCGCTTTTTTTTAAAGATTGTATTTATTTATTTGACAGAGCAAGAGAGAGAGAGAGAGAAAGCAGGGAGAGCAGCAGGCAGAGGTAGAAGCAGACTCCCTGCTCAGCTGGGAGCCCGATGTGGGGCTCAATCTCAGGACCCTGAGATCATGACCTGAGCTGAAGGCAGATGCTTAACCAACTGAGCCACCCAGGCACCCCTACTTCTAGGGCTTCTTGATGGCATGGTAGTCTCAGTGCAGTATTCTGGGAGAGCAATGGTGGAAGTTACAAAACTTCTTGAGGCCTAAGCTAAAAAATGACACAGTGACACTTCCATCACATTCTTTTTTTAAAAGATTTTATTTGAATTCAAGTTAGTTAACATAGAGTGTATTATTAATTTCAGGGGTAGAATTTAGTGATTCCTCAGTTGCATATAACACCCAGTGCTCATTAT
The DNA here is from genome assembly GCF_964656455.1 of Halichoerus grypus. Lineage (NCBI taxonomy): Eukaryota > Metazoa > Chordata > Mammalia > Carnivora > Phocidae > Halichoerus > Halichoerus grypus. The sequence goes on from NC_135722.1 coordinate 29,489,795, forward strand.
ATCAAGTGTCCTCCTTACTGCCCATCACCCAAACACCCCATTCCTCCACCCACCACCCCTCCAGTAATCCTCAGGTCATTCCCTATAGATAAGAGTCTCCTTTGGTTTGCCTCCCTTGCTGTTTTCATTTTATTTTATTTTATTTTATTTTATTTTATTTTATTTTATTTTATTTTATTTTTCCTTCCCTTCCCCAAGTTCATCTGTTTTGTTCTTAAATTCCACATATGAGAGAAATCTTATGGTATTTGTCTTTCTCTAACTTATTTTGCTTAGCATAATCCACTCTAGCTCCAGCCACATCATTGCAAATGGAAACATTTCATTCTTTCTGATGGTGGAGTAATATTCCTGTGTGTGTGTGTGTGTGTATACATATACATACCATATCATCTTTATCCATTCATCACTCAGTGGACATCTGGGCTTTCCATATTTTGGCCATTGTGGACATTGCTGCTAACATTGGGGCATGTGCCCCCTTTGAATCACTATTTTTGTATCCTTTGCATAAATACCTAGTAGTGCAATTGCTGGGTCATTGAGTAGTTCTATTTTTAACTTTTTGAGGAACCTCCATACTGTTTTCCAGAGTGGCTGCACCAGTTTGCATTTTTTCATGTGTCTGTTAGCCATTTGTAGATCTTGAGAGAAATGCCTGTTCATGTCTTTTGCCCATTTCTTGACTGGATTTTTGTTTTTTGAGTGTTGAGTTTGATAAGTTTTTTATAGATTTTGGATACTAGCCCTTTATCTGATATGTCATTTATGAATATGTTATCCTGTTCTGTAGGTTACCTTTTAGTTTTGTCTATTGTTTCCTTTGCTGTGCAGAAGCTTTTTATCTTGATGAAGTCCCAATAGTTCATTACTGCTTTTGTTTCCCTTGCCTCCAGAGACATGTCTAGTAAGGAGTTGCTGTAGTCGAGGTCAAAGAGATTGCTGTCTGTGTTCTCCTCAAGCATTTCAATGGATTCCTGTCTCACATTTAGGTCTTTTATCCATTTGGAATTTATTTTTGTTTGTGGTGTAAGAAAGTGGTCCAGTTTCATTTTTTGCATGTTTCTGTCCAATTTTCCCAATACCATTTGTTGAAGAGACTTTTTTCCATTGGATATTCCTTCCTGCTTTGTCAGAGATTAGTTGACCATAGAGTTGAGGGCCCATTTCTGGGTTATGCTGTTGTTATTTTGATAGGATTGCATTGATTGTGTAGATTATTTTTGGTAGTATAGATATTTTAACAATATTTTTTTCCATGAGCGTTTTTCCATTTCTTTGTGTCTTCCTCAATTTCTTTCATAAGCATTCTACAGTTTTCAGAGTACAGATTTTTACCACTTTAGTTAGGTTTATTCCTAGGTATCTTATGATTTTTGGTGCAATTGTAAATGGGATCGATTCCTTGATTTCTCCTTCTGCTGCTTCAGTATTGGTGTATAGAAATGCAACCAACTTTTGTGCATTGATTTTATGTCCTGCAACTTTGCTGAATTCCTCTGTCCATTCTAGCAATTTTTTGGTGAAGTCTTTTGGGTTTTCTAAATAGAGTATCATGTCATCTCTAAGATTGAAAGTTTGACTTCTTCCTTGCTGATTTGGATGCCTTTTATTTCTTTTTGTTGTCTGATTCCTGAGGTTAGGACTTCCACTACTGTGTTGAACAGCAGTGGTGAGAGTGGACATCCCTGTCATGTCCTTGACCTTAGGGGAAAAGCTCTCATTTTTTTCCCATTGAGGATGATATTAGCCGTGGATCTTCCATATATGGCCTTTATGCTGTTGAGGTATGTTCCTTATATCCCTACTTTTTTCAAGGGTTTTTATCAAGAAAGGATGCTGTATTTTATCAAATGCTTTTTCTCCATCTATTGAGAGGATCATATAGTTCTTATCCTTTCTTTTATTAATGTGGTATATCATGTTGATTGATTTGCAGATGTTGAACCACCCCTGCAGCCCAGGAATAAATCCCACTTGGTTGTGGTGAATAATCCTTTTAATGTATTGTTGGACCTGATTAGCTAGTGTCTTGTTGAGAATTTTTGCATCCATGTTTATCAGGGATATTGGTCTGTAATTCTCCTTTATAGTTGGGTCTTTATCTGGTTTTGGGATCAATGCAATGCTGGCCTCATAGAATAAGTTTGGAAGTTTTTCTTCCATTTCTATTTTTTGGAACAGTTTCAGACGAATAGGTATTAATTATTCTTTAAATGATAGAATTCTTCTCTCTTTTCTCTTTCTTTTTTTTGGGGGGGGGTCAGGCTTCTTCTTCTTCTTCTTCTTCTTTTTTTTTTTCTTTCTTTCTTTCTCTTTAGAATTAGGCTTATTTATTTATTTATTTTTTGATCATCTGTTTGTTGAATGCCTATTTCCTTCCCCAGATTAGGGAAATTCTCAGCTATAATTTGTTCAAATAAACCTGCCCCTTTTTCCCCACTCTGTTTTTTTGGGACTCCTATGATATGGATATTATTTCACTTTGTGGAATCATTGAGTTTCCTAAGTCTATAGTCATGATCTAATAGTTTTCTTTCCCTCTTCTTTTCAGCTTCATTATTTTCCATAATTTTGTCTTCTACATCACCTATTCTCTTCTTTACTTCTTCAATCCTTGTGATTATATCCAGTCAGTTTTGCATTTCAGTTAGAGCATTTTTTTTTTTTTTTTAAATTTCAGCCTGACTAGTTTTTAGGTCTTTTATCTCTATAGCAGGATTTTCCCTGGTGTCTTTTATTATTTTTTCAAGTCCAGCTAATGGTCTTTTGACTGTTGATCTAAATTCTTGTTCAAATATATTGCTTGTATCTCTTTTGAGCAAATCCCTGGCTGTGATATCTTCCTGACCTTTCTTTTGGGGAGAATTCTTCTATCTTGTGATTTTGGCTAAGTTTCTATGTTTTGTGTGTTATGAAAGCTTATTATGTTTCCTGCACCTCAGAGTGATTTTATATTAAAAAGGGGTCAGACACTGTCCAGGGCCTGGCACTTCAAGAAGTGTTTCTTGTGTATGCTGTTGTGTTTTGGCAGCTCTTTTCCACTGGTCAGTCCTCTGTAGAATTCCTCCTTGTTTGCAGTGGTGGGTGTCTGGACCTTTATCTAGTTGAGCTTTGATTTGTTTATTGACAAAACAAAAAAAAAAAAACAAAAAACACCTGGAAAAAAAGAGAAAGAAAAAAAGGTAAAAGGAAAAAAAAAAAACCCTGCTCAAAAAAAAAAAGAGAGAAGCAAAAGGAACAACAAGCAACAACAACAACAAAACCAGACAGTCCAAAAAACTATAAGCCTAATTCCAAAGAAAAAGAAAGGAAAAAAAAAAAAAAAAAGAAGAAGCCTGATTCCTCCCTGCCAAAACAAAAGAAAGAGAGAGAGAGACAAGAAAAGAAAAACAAATAAAAAACTATAAGCCTGATTCGAAAGAAAAAAAGGAAGAAAAACAAAGAATAAGGGAAAAAAGTACAGCCTGGTCCTATTTCCACCAAACTGAAGGGTGCAGTTTGAAGCACTGTATGGTCAGTAGACTTGGTGCATGTGGTGTGCTGCCTGTTTTACTCTCCTGGGGTAGAAGCCTGCAGAGCTGTTCACAGTCAATCCTGCTCCAGTAAAAAAGCACTTGCCAAGCACAGAGGGGCGGGGTTTGCAACCTCCAATAGGGGTTGCTGTGTTGCTCTCTGAAGTCCCACTGTGTTGGTGGTGAGAGTAAAATGGCACCACCCCACTCTTTAGTCCCTGGACGGGGGATCTCACACCTACTGCTGTTCAGGAAGCCCTCACAGGAAAGCAAGGGTCATCAGCGAACATGGTGCCACAGCTTCCTACATTTTACCTTTGGCATGTTTGGGACTCAAAACTCCAAATCTTAAAGGAGCCGGCACTACCCAGATCCACTCTCTCCTCTGGATTAGAGCCTTGCTGCCCTCTGACTAGTGCCCTTTGTCCCAGAAAAATAGTCTCACACCTGTGTGGTGCCGGAATCTACGCTGTGGCACTGTGAAAACAGCAACCAGGTTACCCACCCTCTGCATGCACCTTTGTCCCCTGCTGATGGAAGGCCATTTGCTGGCACCTGCAGGGTCTTTGGTCCTCAGGAGAGGCAATATACCCTCTTCCAAACGTACTCCAGGAAAGGGAACAATTTCTCCCAGTGTGACCCAGGAGATCCCTGCACCACTTTGTGCATGCTCCCAGGCCAGAGCCTTTCTTCTCCCCAGGAGTGCATGCTACAACTCTGCTCCAGTGAAAGTCATGCACATCCAAAACCTCAGAGTTTGAGCTCTGCTCGCTTTTGCAAAAAAAAAAAAAAAAAAAAAAAAAAACCTGTGAGACTCCCTCCCTGTCTCCCCAGTCTGTGGTCTGAAAGGTTTACTTCTGATGCCTCATTCTCTCAACCCCTCTCTCTTTCTGTCCCTTTTCTCTCCCTACAAAAAGGGTTCCCTCCCTTCTGCGGCATGGCAGTTTTTCTCTCCCCCAATTCACTTCCACACACATTACACCTGCCACACTCTCTCCCTCCAACCATGGAGATCCTTCTTCCAATCCTCAGATCAATTTCCTATGTGTTCCAAATGATCTGACCTCAATATAGCTGTGTTCAAGAGATGAGGGGAGTGGGAGCAAGATGGCGGAGGAGTAGGAGACCTGGATTTCGTCTCCTCTCAGGAATTCAGCTGGATAGGGATCAAACCATTCTGAACACCTACAAACTCAACAGGAGATCAAAGAAAAGAAGAGCAACAACTCTCTGAACAGAAAAGCGACCACTTTCTGGAAGGTAGGACGTGCGGAGAAGTGAATCCAAGGCGATATTCGGGAGGATAGACGGCGGGGGAGGGGCCTCCCTCGGCCGCTTCTGGCAAGTGATAGAGCCGCGGAGCACAAAATCGGAACTTTTAGAAGCCTGCTCCGCTGAGGGACGTCACTCTGGTGGCGAAGTGGGGGGTGGAACCCTCGCGGGACAGTGGGGTCTCAGGACCCTCGGGGTCACAGAAAGACCGGGGGTGCCTGAGTGTGGCAGAGCTCCCAGGTATCGGAGCAGGGAAGCCGGCCGCAGAGACGGAGCCCAGGCGCGGGCTCTCAGCTCGGGGTTGCTATAAACCGTGATCCGCGGCACAGTCGGGCCACTGCTCCTCCAGCAGGGACCCAACAAGCGGCAGATCCGGGGAGACTCTCCTTCTTCCCCCGGGAAGAGAGGTGCAGGAGCGCACCGCGGGGATCTGCTGGGTTTGGAGACTCCACCCGGGGTCGGGTGCCAGATAGAAAGGCGCGGTCACAGGCCGGGTGAGCACGGAGTGTGGCCGGAGACCGGGGAGACAGGAGTGACTGACTGCTTTTCTCTGGGGCCTCGCTGAGGAGCGGGACCCCGAGTTCTCGGCTCCTCCGGGTTGGAGACTGGGAGGCCGCCATTTTCGCTCTCCGCCTCCAAAGCTGTACGGAAAGCTTGCAGGGAACAAAAGCTCCGGAGAGCAAACCCGAGCAGATTACTCAGCCCGGACGGCAAGGGCGGGGCAATTTTGCCTCCGGCAAAGACATTTGGGAACCACGGCAACAGGCCCCTCCCCCAGAAGATCAGCAAGAACAGCCAGCCAAGACCAAGTTTACTGATCAATGAGAACGGCAGAACTCCAGCGCTAGGGGAATACTGCACATAGAATTCATGGCTTTTTTACCATGATTCTTTAGTCTTTCAAAGTTAATTATTTTTTTTAACTGTCTTTTTTTCTTTTTTCCTTTTTTCTTTTTTTTTGAATTTTTCTTTTTCCCTTTTTCAACCAACATCTTATCAATCCCTTTTTTAAAAAAAACATTTTTATTTTTCATTTTTAAAGTCATATTCTATCCCTTCATAGTAGTTACCCGTATTTTGGGCATATATATATAAGTTGTTCTCTCTTTAAAATCTTGAGATAGTTTCTTCTAACAGATCAAAATATACTCTAAATCTCTAGTGTATGGTTTTTTTCTACTCCCCTGCCTGATCACATTCTCTCCCTTTTTTCTTTCTTTCTTTCTTTTTTTTTAATCCTCTTCTTTCTTTTTTCAAACAACTTATCAAATCCTTTTTTAAAATTTTTTATAATTTCCATCTTTACAGTCATATTCCATCCCTTCATCATATCAACCCTTATTTTTGTACATATATAAGTTTTTCTTTCTTTAAAATTTTGGGAGGGACTTTCTTTTAACAGACCAAAATACACCCAAAATCTAGTGTGTGGCACTGATCTATAATCCAGCCTGATCATATTTGATCACATTCTGTTTTTGTTTTGTTTTGTTTTGTTCTGCTTTTGTTTGTTTTTATCTTTATCTTTTTCTTTTTTCTTTTTTTCTTTCCTTTTCTTTTTTCTCTCTTTCCCTTTCTTTTCCCACTGCTTCAGGTCTTTTCTGATTTGTTTAGAGTATATTTTCTGGGGACGTTGTTACCCTGCTAGCATTTTGTTCTCTCATTAATCTATTCTCCTCTGCACAAAATGACAAGACGGAAAAAATCACCTCAACAAAAAGAACAAGAGGTAGTACCGACTGCCAGGGACCTACTCAATACGGACATTAGTACGATGTCAGATCTAGAGTTCAGAATCATCACTTTAAAGATACTAGCTGGGCTTGAAAAAAACATGGAAGTTATTAGAGAAACCCTTTCTGGAGAAGTAAAAGAACTAAAATCGAACCAAGTAGAAATCAAAAAGGCTATTAATGAGGTGCAATCAAATATGGGGGCGCTAACTGCTAGGATAAATGAGGCAGAAGAAAGAATCAGTGAGATAGAAGACCAAATGATGGAAAATAAAGAAGCTGAGAAAAAGAGAGATAAACAACTACTGGATCACGAGGGCAGAATTCGAGAGATAAACGATACCATAAGACGAAACAACATTAGAATAATTGGGATCCCAGAAGAAGAAGAAAGAGAGAGAGGTGCAGAAGGTATAATGGAGCAAATTATAGCAGAGAACTTCCCTAATTTGGGGAAGGAAACAGGCATCAAAATCCAGGAAGCACAGAGAACCCCTCTCAAAATCAATAAAAATAGGTCAACACCCCGACATCTAATAGTAAAACTTACGAGTCTCAGAGACAAAGAGAAAATCCTGAAAGCAGCTCGGGAGAAGAGATATGTAACCTACAATGGTAGAAACATTAGATTGGCAACAGACTTATCCACAGAGACCTGGCAGGCCAGAAAGGACTGGCAGGACATATTCAGAGCACTAAATGAGAAAAATATGCAGCCAAGAATACTATATCCAGCTAGGCTGTCATTGAAAATTGAAGGAGAGATAAAAAGCTTCCAGGACAAACAAAAACTAAAGGAATTTGCAAACACGAAACCAGCCCTACAACAAATATTGAAAGGGGTCCTCTAAGCAAAGAGAGAGCCTAAAAGCAACATAGACCAGAAAGGAACACAAACAATATACAGTAACAGTCACTTTACAGGCAATACAATGGCACTGAACTCCTATCTTTCAATAGTTACCCTGAATGTAAATGGGCTAAATGCCCCAATCAAAAGACACAGGCTATCAGATTGGATTAAAAAACAAGACCCATCAATATGCTGTCTGCAAGAGACTCATTTTAGACCCAAAGACACCCCCAGATTGAAAGTGAGGGGGTGGAAAACCATTTACCATGCTAATGGACACCAAAAGAAAGCTGGGGTGGCAATCCTTATATCAGACAAATTAGATTTTAAACCAAAGACTGTAATAAGAGATGAGGAAGGACACTATATCCTACTTAAAGGGTCTATCCAACAAGAAGATCTAACAATTGTAAATATCTATGCCCCTAACATGGGAGCAGCCAATTATATAAGGCAATTAATAACAAAAGCAAAGAAACACATCGACAACAATACAATAATAGTGGGGGACTTTAACACCCCCCTCACTGAAATGGACAGATCGTCTAAGCAAAAGATCAACAAGGAAATAAAGACTTTAAATGACACACTGGACCAAATGGACTTCACAGACATATTCAGAACATTCCATCCCAAAGCAACGGAATACACATTCTTCTCTAGTGCCCATGGAACATTCTCCAGAATAGATCACATCCTAGGTCATAAATCAGGTCTCAACTGGTACCAGAAGATTGGGATCATCCCCTGCCTATTTTCAGACCACAATGCTTTGAAACTAGAACTCAATCACAAGAGGAAAGTCAGAAAGAACTCAAATACATGGAGGCTAAAGAGCATCCTACTGAAGAATGAATGGGTCAACCAGGAAATTAAAGAAGAATTAAAAAAATTCATGGAAACCAATGAAAATGAAAACACAACTATTCAAAATCTTTGGGATACAGCAAAGGCAGTCCTAAGAGGAAAGTATATAGCAATACAAGCCTTTCTCAAGAAACAAGAAAGGTCTCAAGTACACAACCTAACCCTACACCTAAAGGAGCTGGAGAAAGAACAGCAAATAAAGCCTAAACCCAGCAGGAGAAGAGAAATAATAAAGATCAGAGCAGAAATCAATGAAATAGAAACCAAAAGAACAGTAGAACAGATCAACGAAACTAGGAGCTGGTTCTTTGAAAGAATTAACAAGATTGATAAGCCCCTGGCCAGACTTATCAAAAAGAAAAGAGAAATGACCCAAATCAACAAAATCATGAATGAAAGAGGAGAAATCACAACCAACACCAAAGAAATACAAACAATTATAAGAACATATTATGAGCAACTCTATGCCAGCAAATTAGATAACCTGGAAGAAATGGATGCATTCCTAGAGATGTATCAACTACCAAAACTGAACCAGGAAGAAATAGAAAACCTGAACAGACCTATAACCACTAAGGAAATAGAAGCAGTCATCAAAAATCTCCCAAAAAACAAGAGCCCAGGGCCAGATGGCTTCCCAGGGGAATTCTACCAAACATTTCAAGAAGAATTAATACCTATCCTTCTGAAACTGTTCCAAAAAATAGAAATGGAAGGAAAACTTCCAAACTCATTTTATGAGGCCAGCATTACCTTGATCCCAAAACCAGACAAAGACCCCATGAAAAAGGAGAATTACAGACCAATATCCCTGATGAACATGGATGCAAAAATTCTCACCAAAATACTAGCCAATAAGATCCAACAGTACATTAAAAGGATTATTCACCACGACCAAGTCGGATTTATCCCTGGGCTGCAAGGTTGGTTCAACATCCGCAAATCAATCAACGTGATACAATACATTAACAAAAGAAAAAACAAGAATCACATGATCCTCTCAATAGATGCAGAAAAAGCATTTGACAAAGTACAGCATCCTTTCTTGATCAAAACTCTTCAGAGTATAGGGATAGAGGGTACATACCTCAATATCATAAAAGCCATCTATGAAAAACCTACAGCGAATATCATTCTCAATGGGGAAAAACTGAGAGCTTTCCCCCTAAGGTCAGGAACGCGGCAGGGATGTCCACTATCACCACTGCTATTCAACATAGTATTGGAAGTCCTAGCCACAGCAATCAGACAACAAAAAGAAATCAAAGGCATCCAAATTGGCAAAGAAGAAGTCAAACTCTCACTCTTTGCAGATGATATGATACTTTATGTGGAAAATCCCAAAGACTCCACCCCAAAACTGCTAGAACTCATACAGGAATTCAGTCAAGTGGCAGGATATAAAATCAATGCACAGAAGTCAGTGGCATTCCTATACACCAACAACAAGTCAGAAGAGAGAGAAATTAAGGAGTCGATCCCATTTACAATTGCACCCAAAACCATAAGATACCTAGGAATAAATCTAACCAAAGAGGCAAAGGATCTGTACTCAGAAAACTATAAAATACTCATGAAAGAAATTGAGGAAGACACAAAGAAATGGAAAAACGTTCCATGCTCATGGATTGGAAGAACAAATATTGTGAAGATGTCAATCCTACCTAGAGCAATCTACACATTCAATGCAATCCCCATCAAAATACCATCCACTTTCTTCAAAGAAATGGAACAAATAATCCTAAAATTTGTATGGAACCAGAAAAGACCCCGCATAGCCAGAGGAATGTTGAAAAAGAAAAGCAAAGCTGGCGGCATCACAATTCCAGACTTCCAGCTCTACTACAAAGCTGTCATCATCAAGACAGTATGGTACTGGCACAAAAACAGACACATAGATCAATGGAACAGAATAGAGAGCCCAGAAATGGACCCTCAACTGTATGGTCAACTAATCTTTGACAAAGCAGGAAAGAATGTCCAATGGAAAAAAGACAGTCTCTTCAACAAATGGTGTTGGGAAAATTGGACAGCCACATGCAGAAGAATGAAACTGGACCATTTCCTTACACCACACACAAAAATAGACTCCAAATGGTTGAAAGACCTCAATGTGAGACAGGAGTCCATCAAAATCCTAAAGGAGAACACAGGCAGCAACCTCTTCGACCTCAGCCGCAGCAACTTCTTCCTAGAAACATCGCCAAAGGCAAGGGAAGCAAGGGCAAAAATGAACTATTGGGACTTCATCAAGATAAAAAGCTTTTGCAAAGCAAAGGAAACAGTCAACAAAACCAAAAGACAACTGACAGAATGGGAGAAGATATTTGCAAATGACATATCAGATAAAGGGCTAGTATCCAAAATCTATAAAGAACTCATCAAACTCAACACCAAAAGAACAAAGAATCCAATCAAGAAATGGGCAGAAGACATGAACAGACATTTTTCCAAAGAAGACATCCAAATGGCCAACAGACACATGAAAAAGTGTTCAATATCGCTCGGCATCAGGGAAATCCAAATCAAAACCTCAATGAGATACCACCTCACACCAGTCAGAATGGCTAAAATTAACAAGTCAGGAAATGACAGATGTTGGCGGGGATGCGGAGAAAGGGGAACCCTCCTACACTGTTGGTGGGAATGCAAGCTAGTGCAGCCACTCTGGAAAACAGTATGGAGGTTCCTCAAAAAGTTGAAAATAGAGCTACCATATGATCCAGCAATTGCACTACTGGGTATTTACCCCAAAGATACAAAAGTAGGGACCCGAAAGGCTACGTGCACCCCGATGTTTATAGCAGCAATGTCCACAATAGCCAAACTGTGGAAAGAGCCACGATGTCCATCAACAGATGAATGGATAAAGAAGATGTGGTATATATATACAATGGAATATTATGCAGCCATCAAAAGGAATAAGATCTTGCCATTTGCAACGACGTGGATGGAACTGGAGGGTATCATGCTGAGCGAAATAAGTCAAACAGAGAAAGACATGTATCATATGACCTCACTGATATGAGGAATTCTTAATCTCAGGAAACAAACTGAGGGTTGCTGGAGTGGGGGGTGGGGTGGGAGGGATGGGGTGACTGGGTGATGGACACTGGGGAGGGTATGTGTTCTGGTAAGCGCTGTGAATTGTGCAGGACTGTTGAATCTCAGATCTGTACCTCTGAAACAAATAATGCAATATATGTTAAGAAAGAAAAAAAGAAGAAGAAGAATGTAGCAGGAGGGGAAGAATGAAGGGGGGGAAATCGGAGGGGGAGAAGAACCATGAGAGACGATGGACTCTGAAAAACAAACTGAGGGTTCTAGAGGGGAGGGGATTGGGAGGATGGGTTAGCCTGGTGATGGGTATTGAGGAGGGCACGTTCTGCATGGAGCACTGGGTGTTATGCACAAACAATGAATCATGGAACACTATATCTAAAACTAATGATGTAATGTATGGGGATTAACATAACAATAAAAAAATTTAATAAAAAAAAAATCCAAAAAAAAAAAAAAAAGAGATGAGGAAAGCCCAGAGTTCCCCTACATCTCCGACATCTTAACTCCTCCCCCTCACTTCCATCACATTCTATTGGTCAAAGTAAAGTCATAACAGCAGCCCAGATTCAAAGCATGTTAAGATTTATCTCTTCATGGGACTTGCAACTTAGAATTTATGGCAATCCCCCCCCCGTTTTTAAACTTACTACAAAGATGTATATATCCTCTTCACTCATTCAGTGGAAACAGAATCTCAAAACCAAATATAACAGGAAAATCAGGCGAACAGCTTTTCTAGAACCCCTGAAGACATAAAGAAGCATCTGGAGTCATCCACTGCACATAGAATTACATTTAATCCATTTTAATGGACTCCTGATGGACAATTTTTCACAAGGTTATAATCATATTTAATCCTCATGACAAAAGTATGAAGTAGTATTATTAGTTCCATTTTATATAAGAAGAAACATTCAGGTTTGGCGTGTTTCACAAAGTCACACAGCAATCAAGTGGTTGAACCAAGATTAAAAGTTTAATTTATGTGAATCCATTGTCCCTACTTTTACCACTGCCTCACATTACAGAAGGATGCAATCAAAAGTGAGGTTGCAGGTAAGGTATTTGAGAAAGTGCGTAACAGCCTGGAGCAGAGTAGAGCTGTTCTTTGGCAGTAGGAAAGATGCGTCTGGAAGCCATGAGAGATTTGTGTGTGAGTTATGTCCATTTTAACATTCTCAGCATAGCAGCAATATTTAAACTGCAGGAGTATATAAGATTTCCCAGAAGGAGTGTAGAAAGGAGGGATGGGGAAAAGAGAAGATAAGAAAGTTAAAAGATTAGAGCAGGAGATTAAAGAATAAGAGATAAGGAAAGAGAACAGAGGAAATAAGGAAACAGAAGAGAAGGAAGAGGGTGGACAGCGGCAGAATCCTGGGATGTGGTGAAGGGGATATTGGGAAGTACACATATCAAAGGCAAGCAGAAAGAGAGTCCTCAATTTGGGAGCTGTCAGAGAAGAAAGAAAGAACTTCAATAAAATATTGCTATGGAAGACAATAGCTGAGTGAGGGAGATAATGCTCTCACCAATTACTGCAGAGAGGCAGAGCAGAGAGAAGAATGAGATGAAGCTCTTCTACTTTAGAAGTTTCTCAGAAGAGTCTTTATAGGTCTCTTTAATGCATTTAAACTCCGAGTCTCTGGATTTTAGTAAATAACATGGAATTTATCACTATATTCTCACAAAGTTTATAAATGAAGGCTCAAGGATGTACATTAAACATTTCAGGACTTTAGTTGAGTAATCAAAGAGGAAAACAAAAAATCCTGCTATTAGGTGTGAAAAGGAGTTTTAAAGGCTGTTTCTCCACCAGAGCCAAGAAGGTAACATCTACCCTTTCTCTTTAAAGAGCACTTTCCACATTAACCCTAAAATTTTTATTTGTGAGAGAAATGAAATATTAGTAATTAGGTAATAATTTTGCCCTAGCTGAGGGTCACTACTAGAAATTATTAGATGAGGAAAGAATAACAACTTAATAGTTTATACAGTGATTTCTAATATTTAACTTTCTATTTTTTTTCTGGCCCCATAAATTGTCGTCAGTATTCTTCTTGAGAGCAAGAATTGTGCCATTGTTGTAGCTCTAGCATTTGTAAAGCCTAAGACAGACCTTTAGTAAATATATGCTGAGTGAAGGAATCAGAACAAGTAAGATTCATATGAACATTCTACATTGTTTAATATATGGTATACCTAGGAATATCTAGTTTCCTAAAGTAAGTAGTGGTGGCCCTCAACACCCATATCTTGTGAGGAAGCCTGACACAAATTTATGTAAGGTATAACCTATATTAATCCAGGGGCCACTAAATCCTTGTGGGTAATTCCTAGTAAATACAAATGTTCACTTTAGGTAAATAAATTTATGTCATAAAAGTAATTAACCAGCTTTATGGTAGAATTAAAAAGCAAGTCCATTTTTCCACTGCATATTTTGCTATATTCACTCAATTCAACAAATATGTTTGGCCTTTACTATGTGCCAGCTATATTTCTAAGTTCTAGGGATATCCCAGTGAATAAAATGGAAAGAATCCATGCCCTTGTGGATCTGTGATCTTGTGATGATAAAGAGATAATAAACCAATTGTATTATCTGGTACACTTAGAAGACTGTAAGGGCAAGTCACCTGCTTACTTATTCTCTGCCCACATCAGTTTTACTATGCTTTATAAGGAACTACATTTCTTAAGTTCTCTGGTCCTCTGACTTTTGTGTTAGTTTGCCCAATGTGAAACAGTTGAGGTTGGAAGATAGAGGGGGATAGAAGTTTAGGTGCTTCTCCTGTATCTCTCTGCATTCTGGGGCATCTAGCCAAATAGTCCCTTCTATGGTCCCAGCTAACCCTGGGCAGCCTCCATCATGGTTTTAGCTCCCACCAGAAAGTCCCAGATTCTGAGCTCTGGTAACATTTTGTTAGTCTTTCCAGTCCTATGAGAATCTAGTCCCATGGGATGGCTAATGTCTGGGTTGCCTCACCATCTTCTTTTTTGGATTCTCAGCTCTTCCATCAACTTTGTCACCAATTTCTTTTATTAAATGTCCTGTTTTAAAGATCTAGAGTGATTCCTTTTTCCTATTTGAATTACATAAAGACTTTCAGTTTATGAATGCTAGATATTAAGTATGCAGTTTTTAACAGGGATGGTCAGGGTGCAATACACCAGGAAATTACCATTATAGCAGTCTTGAAAAAGGTGAGGTAATGAGATATGTGGCTATCTGGGGAAAGAATTATAGGCAGAGGAAAAGTCTGTACAAAGTTCTTAAGCAATCATATGTTTGACATATACCTGTAAAGTGAGGAGTTCAGATTGTCTGTATGGAGTGAGAAGAGACTAGTAGAAGATGAGTTCATAGAGCTAATTGGAAATTAGGTCATATAGGGTTTCACAGGCTATTGTAAGCCTTTTATTTTGAGTGTTATGAAGAAGACCACAATGTTCTGAGCAGAGGAGAGGCATGACCCAGTTACATTTTAATATGATCATCCTGGCCATTATGCTGAAATAGACTGTAGAGGCGCAAAGGGGAAAGTAGGTAAATCAGTTGGAAATCAATTTCAATAATACATGAAAGCAATGATAGTGGCTTAGATTGGAGAAGTGTGAAATGATGTGATTTGGGATATAAAATTTAAGTGGAGGACTTTCTGTTGGCCTGAATATGGGGTGTCAGAAAAATTAAGACAATGATTTCTGGTCTGAGTAAACGGGAGAAAAGTTGTGTGCCAATTAAGTGACACAGGAAAGTGAGTGGAGTAAGTTTAGGAATGGGGTGGAAGGTTATGAGTTCTGTTTTGGACACAGTGATTACAGAATGTTCACCAGACATCCAAGTGGAGACTGTCAAGTAGGAAATTGGACCAAAGAGTCTAGATTTTGGGGGCAACATACTGACTGGATTTGTGAGGGATTTCAGAGGAGACAACCTGTCTGGGAGTTATAAGCATATATATATATATATATATATATATATATATATATATATATATATATATATATAGTACTTAAAGCCATGGCACTAGAGATGATTTCATTCTGGTAGTGAATATGGATAGAGAGGAAAGAAGGTCTAAGAATTGAGAGGTAATTGAGAAAGAAGGGGAACCTGTGAAACAGATTGGTAACAGATGGGAAGGAAGGGAGAAAACCGTAAGTGCATGGGACCCCAGAACTAAATAGAATTTATAAGAGAAAGGAGTGATAAGCTGTGTAAAACTCTGATGACAGGTCAAATAAAAATGAGGAGTCAGGATATATCTTTGGACTTAACATGTGGAAATTACTTGTATATTTTAGTAACAGTAGTTTCAGTGGGGTAGTGGGAAGAGTTTGAATGGAGTGGGTTTGAAAGAATGGGAGGAAAGAGTCTGATAGGCAAAGGTATTTTTTAGATATTTTGTTATACAAGGTAATAAAGAAACAGGATGATAATTGAAGAAGTGAGATCAAGAGACTTTATTTTTAAGATAGAAGAAATAACAGTATGTTTGATGGCATAATAATGATGACATAGAAGACAGAGGGGAACATTTTTGAGTGACATATTTGAACAGGTGAAAGGGTGATACATAGTTCAGATATGGGGGGGTGGCTCTAGATAGAAGCATGAATAATCCCTATGTAGGGATAAAAGACAAGGTAAGTGTATGGACACAAATGCTAGTATGTGAGTAGCTGTGGCAGGGAAATTTGATTGCTTCAAGTTTTCCAGTAAAGTAGAAAGAAGGGTAAGAATTGGGTGTGAAGAGAGAGAGGAATGTGTGAAATAACACTCTAGGCAAGTAATAAAATGAATGAGTAGTAAAAGGTGGACTTGACATTTGTCAAGTATCTTAACTTAAAATATATTTAAAAAGGTTAAAATGTTTTACTCCAGCCACATTTAGCTATACTGATGCAGCTCTGAGTAGGTGAGGAGTTGCATTTAAGCAAGATTAATTTTAACACAAGAGTAGAATAACACTAGAAAGAGGGACAAGGAAGTTTGAAATATATGCATAGCAGTGATTAATTGACCATGGAATTTAATTTCATGTAGAAAAGGAATGTAGATATGATGAGAGTGAGAAAAAGTGTTGGTAAAAGTGGATCTTACAAATGAGACTTTGTATTTTGCCTCCCTTTGAGATCACTGAAATCTTTAAAATATCTCCTCTGTGGTCGTTATTTATTTATTTATTTATGTTTAGTAAGCCAACATATAGTACAATATTAGTTTTGTTTTGTTTTTAGATTTTATTTATTTATTTGACAGAGAGAGCACAAGCAGGGAGAGCTGCAGGGAGAGGGAGAGGGAGAAGCAGGCTCCCCGCTGAGCAGGGAGTCCAATGTGGAGTTAGATTTCAGGACCCTGGGATCATGACCTGAGCCAAAGGCAGATGCTTAACCGACTGAGCCACCCAGGCACCCCACATTATTTTTTGATGTAGTGTTCAATGATTCATTAGTTGTGTATAACACCCAGTGCTCATCACAACATGTGCCCTCCTTAATACCCATCAGCCGGCTACCCCATCCCCCTACCTACCTCCCTTCTGTCACTGTTTCCTGGAGTCCAGAGTCTCATGGTTCCTCTGTGGTCTTTTAAAACATCTCTGAACTCCTGGGGACTATAAGAGGAAACTGTAACCTTCAAGAGTCCTAACTGTGATGAAACAAGAGAATCCCTTATAGTTTCCAGAAGCCACACTCTGATAGGTCAAGTCTTCCTGGAAGAACACCCAATTGTGATAGTTTTTCCACCAGGAAGAGTCTGAGAGAGTGCTTCATCCAAAGACTTTCAAATATGTATTAGGGACAGAATCTTTTCCCAGTCAAGTTCATACCATGAAATAGATAAAAATCCTACCTCTTATCTGCCAAGGTAATCTGTCCTCCACAGAATACATTTTGAAAACTGAGGATAACCAACAGAAGGGGCAGAAGATATAATTTCATATATTGAATGGCCAAGTAATTACTAGAATCTAGACCTCTGGCTTCCTACTGACATGTCCTTATCTTTTTCAGATTGTCTTCCAATGCCTTTCTGTCTTGGGTTCACCCCTTCCTTCCTTCTCCTCTTCTTAGTTTTTTTTCCCCCTCTCTGTACAGCTGAGACTGTCAAATAGGAAATAAATATGTCATATTCCACAGTATTCACTGGTGAGAAAGAAGAATAGAGAATGAGAGTTTATGGATAAACAGTGGCTTCAAATGAAAGCTAACCAACCAATAAACCACCTTCTTGACATATATAGCTCATAAGATGGGACTTAGATAAAAGGAATTATAAATTTTCTCTGCGACAACACTGTTTTTTACCACCCTTTCATTCTTGAGTGCTCTTAAAAAGAACTGCCTTCATTTGTTTACTCAAGAGGGTAGACTATATTTAGCAATTTGATTCCTGCTATTCTCTTTGTTGCTAAGAGTTCTTTAAAGTCAAGGTTTCCATATGTAGCACCTCTTCCTGCTCGGCATAGTAAAATCGATAAATGTTGCCGACTAACAGGTTGATCAGTAGCAGTTAAAAAAATAGGAAATAAGTAGCTATAGGCAGACATTTCAAACACAAGTAATTTAGTCTCCATTGCATAAGCTTCACACAGGCAGACTTCCAAAGAAAAGGGACTTGCAATATATAGACCAGAAGTCTCAGTTTATTGTTTTATGAATAAGTTTTTAAAGATATACACACACATATGTGTGTGTGTATATATATATATCTCACATACATTCTCATCTCTCACACTGAATCAAATGCAAAATCACAAAAATACAAGAATACTCAAACTCAACATACTCATGTTCACAAAACTTCATACATTCATGCTCAATAAACAAGTCTCTCTTCCCCTTACACAATCACATGCGTATATGTCATCTTTTGGTGGGAAACAAGCTTGAGCAGGTGGCACGTTTTTCCTTACAATCTCCCTCCCCATTCCTCCTCCCCCCACCATTCCCAGTATGTAGCAGTAGATACAATCAGGATAGAAATCTCCGAAGTAGAGAAAATCTAAATGCCGGATGGCAGATGGGGCAGATATCCAAAAGCTTCTTTAAGTAAGGTGAGGGAAATTCTATTCTTTTTTGTTTGTTGGTTTGTTTTTTACCTCAGGCAGGGAGGTTTCCTCAGCACTGATCTAAAGTCAAAACTGACTGTCTTCTAGGAGATCCTGTACATGTATTTAGGGCCTCCTAAGTGAGCCAAATGATATTAGTAAGACCTCTTTAACTCACTTCCTTATTTGACTTTTGACAGAAATGCTTTTTTTCTGAAAAAAAAAAAGAGTATAAACACAGCTTTAAAGTTTTCTTAAGAATGAGTTTATAAGGCATCAAAGGACAAATGCAAATGTTGCTACTAATTACTGATAGCCTCTTCCACCCCTTTAAACATCCTTATAGGACTTGTAAGAAGTACCATGTGAACATTTCCAATTTCTGTCTGTGCTTAGAAATAATAAAACCATCTTTCCTTGGAACTCTCTGAATTAAGATATTGCACTTCAGTGGATCCTTTCCAGGTAGGTCAATGAGAATAGGTTAATCATTTATGATTGAAGGACTTAAGAGTCACTAAATGTCTGCCATGGGAAGGAAAATAGAGAAAAAACGCTGCTTAATATGGAGTACAAAGTAAAACACATTCTGTCCCTGTCTAAACCACAAACCCTCCTCACAGCTGTTTTAAACCTTATTCATTGCTTTTCAACCAACAAAGCTCTTTCTGCATCTCCAATACATATTCTCCTTTCTATCTCAGGGTATTTGTGCAAATAATCCTCTTTGCTTGAAATGTTCTTTCCCATTCTTCACTCAGCTAATGCTAGTCATCCTTCAGGTGTTGGTTCAAACATCTCTTTCAAAGTGAAGGCCCACATAACCCTTGAACGAGGCCCTACAGATTAGTCTGTGCTACTTTTGATGGTCCTCGGTACTCCCACAGTCCAACCTTTCTTTTTTTTAAATTTAATTTTATTATGTTATGTTAATCACCATCCTTTCTTGGGCGCCTGGGTGGCTCAGTCGTTAAGCGTCTGCCTTCGGCTCAGGTCATGGTCCCGGGGTCCTGGGATTGAGCCCCACATCGGGCTCCCTGCTCTGCAGGAAGCCTGCTTCTCCCTCTCCCACTCCCCCTGCTTCTGTTCCTTCTCTCGCTGTGTCTCTCTCTGTCAAATAAATAAAAATCTTTAAAAAAAAAAAATCACCATCCTTTCTTAATAAAGAGAATTTTATATTTACCTGCTTGAAAGTTCAATATTATCCTATCTCAAAGAGAATTTTCATTTTTTGTAAGTTGAGTTTTAGAATAGATACAGAAAGACAACACCAGAGGGGGGAAATTAAAAAGGAGAGGGAACAAAAAGACAAGAGGCAGGTAGGCTGGTTCTTCTTGGAAAGTGTCTGGTAGAGTAGACTACATAGATGGAGAATAAGAAGCTCTAGAGGAGCTAGGAGGTGTAAGAAAATAGAAAAAAAAAAAGAATATAGAAAAAAATGAAATTTTTCACTGTACACTTTAGGGTTTTTTTTTTTTTTTGGTAATGTTCTGAAAGAAATGTAAGTAAAAATTGGTATCAGTTTTCAACTATTTTTGAACTTTATTTTTTTGGTAATGTTCTGAAAGAAATGTGAGTAAAGATTGGTATCAATTTTCAACTATTTTGAACACCATTGTTTTTCTGAGAAGTCAACTGTAAATCTTATTTGCATTCAGTCATCAGTGGTCAATGATACATTATTTTTCTCTTGCTGCTTTCAAGAACTTTCCTTGTCTTTGATTTTCGGCATATTTATTATGATGTGTCTTTTTATATGTCTCTTTACTTTTATCCTACTTGGAGTTCATTGAGTTTCCAGGATATTAAGGTTATATCTTTTAAATAACTTTGGGAAATTTTCAGTCCTATTTCTTGAATATTTTTTCTTTTCCTTTCTCTCTTTCCTCTCCTTTTGTTTTTTTCCATGTCATGTATGTTGGTATGATTAATGTTATACTATAATTCTTTGAGGCTCCATTGATTTTGTCTTCATCCTTTTTTACCCTCTGTTTGTTAGGTTGAATAATCTCTATTATTCCATCTTCAACTTTATTAATTCTTTCTTTTATCAGTTCAATTCTAAAGTTGAGGCCCTCTGAGTTATTGTACGTTCCAACTCCAAAATTTCCATTCAGTTCTTTTTTATAATTTCTCTTTATTGATACTCTCTTATTGTTATGACATTTTCATAATACCTTCCCTTCTTTTTTCGAAGTTTTTATTTTAATTCCTGTTAGTTAACATAGTGATATATTAGTTTCAGGTGCACATTATAGTGATTCTTCCCTTACTTCTTTAATCATGCTTTCCTTAGTTCTGTGAACATATTTAGAATGACTACTTTGAGATCTCTTTTCTGTTAAATATAACATTTGACATTACTCTGGTAGTTTCTGTTTTCTGCCTTTTTTTTTTCCCCCCTGTGAATGGGTCATACTTTTCTGTTTCTTGGCATGCCTTTTTATGTTGTTGGACATTGTACTTTTTAGATAATATAGCAATTTTGAGTAATTGTTCCCTCCCTCCAGGGCTGGCTATTTTCATTTGCTTCTTTATTTGTTTAGTGACTGGCTGGATTATTTTACTGAATTCTGTTTTAGATCCATAGCAATAAACCTCTGACGTTGCTCTTCAGGGAGACACAGCTTTGTGTAGACCCACAGTCCTGCTGGAGTGAGAGCAGTACTGGTAGGTCTCTCTTCCATTCTTTCCCTGATCACACCCAGCTGTTAAGTCCTGCTAATTGCCAACCAAATGCTCCACTGTTTTCAATAATGCTCTAGGGTATAAATTTCTATACAAACAGATGCAATTAAATTGTGACTTATTTCATGGGATGCTTTCTGAGGTAAACATTGGGTATTTGTTTTGACTCTTAGGAGGGCTTTCCTCAGTTCTCTTATTCTCTAGTTCTCTCCTCCAAACTAGCTAGCCAACAGTCTAGGCTGTATCTTCATTAGAGTCACAAATATCCTCCTGACTGACTTTTTCAAACCCTCTACTATTTTTGAGAGCATTCTCATGTTTAAAATTCTCCATTCTTTGAAAGTGAAGTCCGTTCTGAATTTTTATGGGCTTTCTTGAACTCTTTTCATTTGCTCTTTGCCCTTAGAATCACTTTCAGGGTCATTATATTTTCTTTTCCATAATTTTCACCATTTAGACTGAGAAGTGGGTCAGTGAACTACTCATGCTTTAATGACAGAAGTCATGTCTTTCCAGTTCTATGCTTTGGTAGTTAAATTTTTTCTTAGTTTTTGTAGTTCTGTCTAAACTATGAATAATAAATTTATTGAATTTTTATTTATTGTTATTCATATAGAGGAAACTTGATTTTGGTACAAATATCTGATATGTAGTTACTTTAACCAACTCTTATAAATTATATATGTTTTTAAATGGCACTTGAGGTTTTAAGCATACAATAAAATCATCCTACAATAAAGTATAGTTTTACTTTTTCTTTTCCAGTGTTTATGCCAATTATTTTATTGTCATGTGCGGGTTTTTACATTCAGTAGTGTTTAGAAGGCAACATTAATGATAGAATAATGGTAATCCCTGTATGTTTTCTGATCATTGTTGATATTATTTTAATTTTTTACCATTTCAAATTATGTTTGGTGTTGAGTTTTGTTAAATATGTTTTACGTCTTCATCATTTTAAGTGTTTTCTTCTTATTCTATCTTCATTTTAATGGCCCCTGAATTTAATAATAGCCTTTCTTTTATCTATTATGACTTATACATTTCATTAATGAAATGAATTGTGTTAGTAAATTTTCTGTAATTAAATCATACTTGTATTTGTTAGGAAAAGCCTACTTGGTCAATACTTAATGTATTATTCTTATGGGACGTCAACTCCTTTCATCTTCTATACTTCCAACAGTATATTCTATAGGGTGTCACAGAAATCCATGTACTTGGAGTAAGCTAACCCTTTCTTCCAGAACTCTATCAGCAGTCAAATGAGAATTCACCTCACATTCTCTGGTTAAGCCTGTCCTATCCCCAAAGATCTCCCCATACCTGTTACATTTACTACTCAACACTCAGGATACAGAGGTGTCTTGGAAGCCATAGAGGAAGAAATGACCTCTTTGAGTTAAATGCTGCTATTGGTCATATAAGATGAGAACATAAAATTGATTATTGGATTTTTCTCTTTTTGATCAATGGTCATTTCTCAGTTCTCGTCTTACTTGCTATATTTGGCTTCCAAGAAACCTCTGTCACCTGTTTCTTCATACCTTTGTGGCCACTCCTCAGGCTTTATTGTTGGTTCCTTTCTATTCACTTTAACTCAATATAGGAGTGTCCTAGAGTTCTAAATATACTATAAGTAAACTCATTCCCTTGGTAATGTCATCTAATCCTTTGCTATAAAAGCTTATTTATTTATATTCTGTTTGCTCCCAAATTTTATTATTCCACCAGGCTTGTTACTCTGAAAACCACTATATCTTGCATATATGATTTATGTATCTAAATGCCTACTCAGCATCACCACTGGATATATAGTGAGTATTTCAAAATTAATTAGTAAGTCCAAAATTCACTCATAATCATTGCCTTCAACCTTTTAGTTCCACATTTTAGTCCTTCCATTCACTAAGAACAAATTCTTTAAATTGTATTCACTTCTTTCTTTCTCTTGCATCCCATACCCAATTCTTTTTTTACTTTTTAAATATCACATATTGTATATGTTTATTTTCTCTTTTCCTTAATTATGTTCACAAGGGGTTTATCTGTTTTATTGGCCTTTGAAAAAAGACAACTCCTGAATTCATTTATCCTTTGGACTAGTTTGGGTTTCCTATTTTATCCACTTTTTTTTTTTTATCACTTTTTGTTTTTCAATATATATTTTAATTTATTTTGTTATTTATATAACTGTAGATGGATAAAAAGTTCCTTTATTTTTTACCTTTCTTATTTATTTATCAAGGAATTTAAAGCTGTGTGGTTTCTTCTGAATATATATTTTACAATGCCTCACAGATATTTGTAGAAAATGTTGTCCGTTTCATTGCTTAAGTAAGCTTATATGGCTTATAATTTCTGTCAATATTCTTTTTGATCCATGGGCTATTTTAGAGTGTAATTTTTGGGGCACTTGGGTGGCTCAGTCAGTTAAGCATCTGCCTTCGGCTGAGGTCATGATCCCAGGGTTCTGGGATTGAGCCCCGCATCGGGCTTCTTGCTCAGCAGGGAGCCTGCTTCTCCCTCTCCCTCTGCCTGCTGCTCTGCCTATCTGTGCTCTCTCTCTGTCACATAAATAAAATCTTTAAAAAAAAAGAGTATAATTTTCATGCACTTATATCCTAGTATTTTTTGGTTAGCTATTGTCGTTCTCCTTTGAAAACTCTTTCAGTAGAGAATTCTTTTGGCTCTTCTGAATTTCTTCCTTTAGCTTCCTTTAACCCTCTTAGGAATTCTGATATTTTTCTTCCACCATTTGTTATTACGAGTGGAGATAATCCTCTAAGTGGTGAAAGGCTGGGCATTCTCTGGCCATTTGGGCAGGCAAATATGTCATCAGCCTTATGTTCACTCTCTTTAGAGTGTCAAAGATGGGAAGGGTGCCTAACTGGCTCAGTCAGAAGAGTATGTGACTCTTGATCTCAAGGTTGTTTGAGTCCCATGTTGGGTATAGAAATTACTTAAATAAATAAAATAAAAAAAATTAAATTGAGGAAGACGCAAAGAAATGGAAAAACATTCCATGCTCATGGATTGGAAGAACAAATATTATTAAAATGTCTATACTATCCAAAGCAATCTACACATTCAGTTCAATCCCTATCAAAATAACATCAACATTTTTCACAGAGCTGGAACAAATAATCCTAAAATTTGCATGGAACCAGAAAAGACCCCTAATGGCCAGAGGAATGTTGACAAAGAAAATCAAAGCTGGTGGCATCACAGTGCTATACTTCAAGCTATATTACCAAGCTGTAATCATCAAGACAGTATGGTACTGGCACAAAAACAGACACATAAATCAATGGAACAGAATAGAGAACCCAGAAATGGACCCTCAATTCTATGATCAACTAATTTTCCACAAAGCAGGAAAGAATATCCAGTGGAAAAGGACAGTCTCTTCAACAAATGGTTTTGGAAAAATTGGACGGAAACATAGAAGAATGAAACTGGACCATTTTCTTACACCATATACAAAGATAAAATGGATAAAAGACCTAAATGTGAGACAGGAATCCATCAAAATCCTAGAGGAGAACACAGGCAGCAACTTCTTCAACCTCGGCTGCAGCAACTTCTTGTTAGACATCTCCAAAAGCAAGGGAAACAAAAGCAATATTGAACTATTGGGATTTCATCAAGATAAAAAGCTTCTGCACAGCAAAGGGAACAGTCAACAAAACTAAAAGGCAAGCTACAGAACAGAGAAGATATTTTCATTTGATCTTAGCCAAAAGGCCGAGAAGCGATAGAGAAGATATTTTCAAATGACATATCAGATAAAGGGTTAGTATCTAAGATCTATAAAGAATTTATCAAACTCAACACCCAAAAAACAAATAATCCAGTCAAGAAATTGGCAGATGACACGAACAGACATTTATCCAAAGAAGACATACACATGGCAAACAGACATATGAAAAAAATGTTCCACATCACTTGGCATCAGGGAAATATAAATCAAAACCACAATAAGATACCACCTCATACCAGTCAGAATGGCTAAAATTTCCAATACAGGAAACAACAAATATTGGGGAGGATGTGGAGAAAGGGGAACCCTCTTACAATGTTGGTGAGAATGCAAGCTGGTACAGCCACTCTGGAAAACAGTATGGAGGTTCCTCAGGACATTAAAAATAGAGCTACCCTATGACTCCGCAATTTACCTCAAAGATGCAAATGTAGTGATCCAAAGGGGGCATCTGCACCCCAATGTTTATAGTAACAATGTCCACAATAGCCAAACTGTGGAAAGAGCCAAGATGTCTATCGACAGATGAATGGATAAAGAAGAGGTTGTGTGTACACACAATGGAATATTACTCAGCCGTCAGAAAGGATGAATACTTACTATTTACATCAATATGTCAATCAGAGAGAGACAATTATCATATGATTTCACTCATATGTGGAATATAAGAACCAGTGCAGAGGATCATAGGGGAAGAGAGGGAAAGTGGAATGGAAATAAATCAGAGAGGGAGACAAACCATGAGAGAATCTTAACTATGGGAAACAAACTAAGGGTTGTTAGAGGGGAGGTGGGTGGAGGGATGGGGGAATTGGGTGATGGGCTTTAAGGAGGGCACGTGATGTGATGAGCACTAGGTGTTATATGTAACTGATGATTTATTGAACACTACAACTGAAACTAATGATGTACTGTATGTTGGCTAATTGAATTTAAATAAAAAAAAGATTAAAAAATAAAGAAGTGTCAAAGATGGAGAGAACTCAGCCTACCTAAGCAGCTCTTTCTCAGCTCTGTGGGGATTAGGGAAATGGAGAACACTGATATTAGTTGTTGGTGATCTCTTCCTTAACTCCCTCCACTATCTGGAATTCAAGCAACTGCTGGATTTCTCTTTACCCAAGGCTCTGCTATTTGCTAGAGGCCTGTATAAAGTCTAGAGGGCAGAAAACCCTCATTTCTGGATCACAAATTTGAAGCTTTTACTGCATGTTGGCATCAGCTGCTTTTTAGCTATTTAGATAAAGTGACATGCTTCTTTGTAATTCATACTGGAATTGGAAGAAAGATGATTCATTAAGCTGGCATCTTTCTATATTTCCCTCTTCAATATTTAATAAACTTTTAATAAAGTTTTAGAATGTTTATAAAAGTATTCTCTGGTTTGCAAGGGGAATACAAGAATTTAGTAAACAGAGGAAAGTAGGAAATATGAATGCCTGATTCTCTGTAGTTTCAGCTATATTCTTTTTTAAATAATTTTTTGATTGTACTTGACACACAATGTTACATTGGTTTCAGGTGTACAAGTTCATGATTCAATAAGTTTATACATTATGCTATGCTCACCACAAGTGTAGCTACCATCTGTCACCATACAATGCTTATTATAATACCATTGACTGGGTCCCTTATGTTGTGTCTTTTATCCCCATGACTTATTCATTCCATAACTAGAAGCCTGTATCTCCCACTCCCCTTCACCCATTTTGCCCAAGCCCCATCCCTCTTCCTTCTGGCAACCATCAGTTTGTTCTCTGTATTTACAGGTATGATCCTACTTTTTGTTTGTTTATTCATTTGTGGGATTTTTGTTTTTTTGTTTTTTAGATTCTACATATGAATGAAATCATATGGTATTTGTCTTTCTTAGTCTGACTTATTTCAGCTATATTCTTAATTGGCACTTGTCACTAGATCTAATTTTGCTTAGCTCCTGGTTTACACAGCTTGTATCCTCTGTTCCAACCTCAAAAGCAAACAAGAGAGCTCAGATGACAAACTTCAGTGCAACCACAATGAAGATACTCCACTGCAAAGTGTCAACATTTCTCATACCACAATACTGATAATCCTGTTTCCCACCTCATAACTGAATATGAGCCATTCATGATTTTGAACAGATGAGTAACATGATCAGGATTGCAATGGAATTACAACTGACATGATTCAGCCTTGCCCCTACACTTAACTGATCTCCTAAACAAATCCTTCCATCATGCTGCTGTCAGTGTGTTTTCCTGAAATGTTAACCTAATCATGGCACTTTCCAGTTCAAAATCTTAAAATGCTTCCTCACAGTTTTCAAGTTCTTTAGTTGACATAAAAGGCAGTTATCTGATTTTTTTGCTTAACTCTCTAGTGCTATCTTTGAATGCTAGAATATAATTTTCCATTTATATTCTATTCATTGAACAGTATTTCTCCCAAAGTAATTGGAACAGTTCTGTTTACCCTGAGGACAGGAATTATGTCTAGTCTCTGCATTTTATATATCCAGCACCAAATTTGACAAATGGTAGGTGTTCCATGAATGTATATTGAATGGATGGATGGATGGATAGATGATGGATAGATAGATAGATATAGAGATGGA
The DNA here is from genome assembly GCF_964656455.1 of Halichoerus grypus. Taxonomy (NCBI): domain Eukaryota; kingdom Metazoa; phylum Chordata; class Mammalia; order Carnivora; family Phocidae; genus Halichoerus; species Halichoerus grypus. Next base: position 29,517,203 of record NC_135722.1, read on the forward strand.
TTTTTTAAAGATTTTATTTATTTATTAGAGATTGAGCACAAGCAGGGGGAGTGGGAGAGGGAGAAGCAGGCTCCTGCTCAGCTGGGAGCCTGATGTGGGGCTCGATCCCAGGACCCTAGGATCATGACCTGAACTGAAGGCAGTCGCTTAACCAACTGAGCCAACCAGGTGCCCCATGATGGATTTTTTTTTTTTTAATCTTAAGGAAAAGTATCCTTACAGTGGTGCAACACTTAGATGTGCTCATCTGGATAATGCTTGGTTTTGAAGATATTAATTTTTCTTAAACTTATTTCTCCTGGAAATTTCCAGAGTACAAAATATTGGGTTAAATACAAGAAGACAGTCTGTACAAAATTCTGTCTTCCTGACCACCTCCCTCAATAGTCTCATTTCTTTTTAGAGAAGTCAATATGTCACTGAGGTGCTGATATTATTCTTTACATTGCTGTGAGTACAAAGCCATGCAAATGATAATACTCAGTGAATCCTCATGAAGTGCTTACTTAGATTAAACCTGTTCATGGAAAAGTCAAATGTAATATAGGTAGAAAAGGTCTTAGATACTCAGCTTTTTATTCTCCCAACTTCCTGCAGTACCAAAATTCAATTCACCCTGGAAGCCTAGAGTAATTCAACTTTTAAGAAAAGACTATTGTATGCTTTACTTAGTAATCCATTCTATTGCCTACTAATCAGATCATCCTGAATTCCAGTGACTTTAGTCTACTGATACATGCTACATCATGATCTTTGAACATGTTAAGTGAAAGAAGCTAGACACAAAAGACTACATATTATATAATTCCATTTATATCAAATTTCTAGAATAGACAGATCCATAGGGACAGAATGTAGATTAATGGGTTCCAGGGACTAAGGGAAAAGGAGAATGAAAACTGATTGCTAGTGGATATGAGATTTCTTTTGGAGGAAATGGAAATGTTCTGAATTTAGACTCCAGTGATGGTTGCACAAACTATACTAAAACACTTTAGTACACTTTAAAATAGTTAATTTTGTTGTCTTAGTTATATCTCAATTTAAAATTCACATGCATATAAAAATAAATAAAGGAACAAAAACTAACTTTTAGAAAAAAGTTAAGAAAATAGAGGTATAGTCATGCAATGGAATGCTATTTAGAACTGTAAAAGAACAAGCCAAGTTCTATACGGAATTCAGGCCATAAGATGAATCTCAAAAAGATTATATTGGGGAAAAGAAGCCAGAACAAGAGTAAATTCTGTATGATTACATGCATATGGTGTTTCAGTTTAAGCAAACTACGGATATAGACATTAGATAGTGGTTGCCTGGAGTAGTGGCAGGAGAATTGACAGAGGGAACTTTCTTCAAGAGTAATATTCTCTATCATGATTTGGGTGGTATTTATATAGATGAACACATTTGTCAAAACTCATCAAAGTGTACATTTTATATCTGTGTATTTTATTATTTGTGAATGATAAGCCATTAAAGTTAATTTATAAAAAAATAAAAGTTGCTAGAAATGGTGAGGATACTATTGACGGACTTTAAAATGTCTGAAACATCTAATGTTGGTGGTTATCATACCAAACTGATTAGTTTAAACAGTCTTTGGATGGGAGGAAGTTGTTACTAAATTATGGTCAAATGGCCACAAGGAAGTTCAGAAAAAGCAGTGATCCCTGTCCTTTAGCTTTTGCTAAGATAGTGATACAGTGATATTTGGGGTGAGTCAAGGCTGTCCCCTTACTTATTTGTAAAATCTCTATAAAATATCAGTCTAGAACCATGAGAGACTATGTACTCTGAGAAACAAGCTGAGGGTTCTAGAAGGGAGGGGGTGGGGGGGTGGGTTAGCCTGGTGATGGGTATTAAAGAGGGCACACTCTGCATGGAACACTGCGTGTTATATGCAAACAATGAATCATGGAACACTACATCAAAAACTAATGATGTATGGTGATTAACATAACATAATAATAAAAAAATTTAAAAAAAAAGAGAATATCAGTCTATAAAGCTTGATCAATTAACAAGGTACAGCCCTGAGTCTGATCCTTTTTCATTAGGATGTCTTTTGGGGACTTTTTTCTCTTAAGGTCTCAGCCATATTTAGCATGATGTTATCTGCTATGTGTGTGTGTATATATATGATATATACATATCCTAGCAGGGATGATGGAATTGATTTATTCATTTACCTCTGAAATAGAGATGAAAGAAGTATCAATTACTGTTGCAAAAAAAAAAAAGGAATATCAGATACATTTATTGTGTATATACCATATATTTAGCATTTAGCTATGTTCTAGTTTAATCTCCAAAACATCCCTAAGAGATGAATATCTATTTAACTTGTTATATAATATTTGAAATAAAACACTTTTTCTTAAAAATTCCATTCTGTCATTCCCTATGGCACAGCTGGGCTTCAGAGAAGTTATGTAACTTGTCAAAGGACACTAATAAGTAGTGGAGCTCATATTCAGTCTCAGTTCTTTTAGGCTCCAAACTGGTGTCCTTATCAGTACATCAGATTCCCTTCCAATTAAGGGTTTCTTCTCAAGGAGAAAAAAAAAAAACAAAACTGAGGTCTAGAGAAGGAAAGTGGCTTGCACAAATGCATGTAGAATACTACTATAAATTGCTGAGATAGAATATGAACCCCCCAACCAACTGATTTCAGCAGTGTTCTTTCTACCAAAGCCTTACCAGAACCTGGGTACTGAGGTACAACAGCTGCATTTAGCACTTCTTGAGTCTGGTATGTTCTTCTTATGTTTGCCCCATGCCCCGGTGTCTGCTCTCTGCTGATTCTGTAGCATGTAGCTCCGCGGTGCCGTGTTGGTGCAGGCTTTCTGGGATCACAGGCCTGCCTTTGTGTATCAGCTAACCCTAGGAGCTTTGCCCAAACCTAAAGAAATAATAGAAGAAAAGGTTAAATATGCTAATTTTATCTTTCTTCTCTTGAAAATGAAACAAAAACATTCAAAAATAAAAGATTTGTCAGGGAGATGGATGCTTCCTTCAGAGCAACTTGTAAATACGGATCTATATTTGCTCTGACTCAGAAGCTAGTTTTTCTAAAATAATTGGAAATTGAGTTCATCCCTCAACATATTTTTACTAACTCTGATCCAGCCTAGAGAAGAGAGTCAAATTTTAGTGTTTCTGTCACTTGAAGTTTTTGTGAGATTAGATTAGATGATGAAGGTCAAGCATTAGAACATTGCCTATGTCTAATAAATCCTCAATGAATGTTAGAAATAATGGTGATAATAAGACGGAATATGATGGCAGTGGAGTGGTCTTCTTTTATTTATTTATTTTTTTAAAGATTTTATTTATTTATTAGAGAGAGAGAGAAAGCACCGGTAAGCATGAGCAGGGGGGAGGGGCAGAGGGAGAAGGAGAAGCAGACACCCCACTGAGCAGGGAGCCTGACATGGCGCTCAATCCCAGGATCCCAGGATCATTACCTGAGCCAAAGGCAGATGCTTAACTGACTGAGCCACCCAGGTGCCCCAAGGTCTTCTTAAAGAAGTTATGGAGGAATCTTGAAGAATTAAAGACTGGAAAGGGAAATCACGGAGGTGGAGTTTTGAACATGAAAATATGTTGGTCATTTTAGAGCTATTTTCTCTGTGGGTAATTTTAAATGAATTGCCTTTCTCTGAATCTGGCATTTCATGTAAGGAGTTGTGAGTTAGGAGGAACAGGGGATGTAGAAGGGAGTAGAAGAAACAGTTATGGAAGGAGTTACCAATGGGCCATTGTATTTAATACATAAGTAAGGAAGCAATTTTAGTTAATGAGCCATTATGAAAGTTGTCTTTGGTTAATAAGAATAAGATAATTTAATGGAAAGAAGGCACATAGGAAATCTAAGCAACTGGTGCTCTCTAATCTGAGCTATATTCCTATTTGGCACATATCCTTAGATTTCAGTTTCCTAATTGGTAGGACTCTACAATATTTATGAAAAAAGGGCAAGGGACAGGCAAAATATGTAAAAAGAATTAGGAGGTACAACTTCCAGTTATAAACTAAATAAGTCACATGGATTAAAAGTATAGCATAGGGAATGTAGTCAATAATATTGAATTAACTTTGTATAGTGACTGATTGTAACTATACTTATCATGGTAAGCATATCATAATGTATAGAATTGTTGAATAACTATGTTGTACACCTGAAACTAATATTATATGTCAACTATACTTCAATTAAAAAGAAAATAAAAGAAAATAAACCTTTGTGCTCTAAGAATAAAATAATCATATGGAAACATCTGACTCTGATAGGATGTTCAAGGTACTTATGAAACTATAGTATGTAACACATCTTACAGTAAACAAAGCTCACCTTAGCCTTGTTTTGAAAGAGAGAATGCTTACTTGGATAATCCAATTTAGGTATCAAAATTTTTTATAACAAAAACAAGGGAAGCCTGTCTAGTTGAGATATTGATGTAAAGCAATATTTGGAGAATTTGAATCAGGACTTTAAATAGAATGGAAAAAAATTAGCTCTCACCATCCTATAATATATTGTATTTTCATTTTAATTAAGTTAAAAACATTTCCTAGTTTCCCTTGGGACTTCCTCTTTGATCTATAGAGTATTTGGAGGAGTGTGGTTTAATTTCAAATTATTTGTAGTTATTCTAGGTATCTTTCTATTATTGATTTCTAGTAAGTTTATTGTGATTAGAGAACATTCCTTTCACGATATCTATTATTTTATTTTTGATATCTATTATTTTGAATGTTTTATGGCCAAGAATGTGGAACATTTTGGTGAATGTTCCATGTACCTTTGAAAAGAACGTGTTGTATACTGTTGGTGGAATGGTCTATAAATGTCAGCTTCTCCCTTTGGTTCATGGTGTTACTCAATTCTTTTGTGCTTCATGACTTTCTGTTCTATCAATTACTGAGTGAGGAATGGTAGAAGTCTCCAAACGAAAATTGTGGATTTCTCTATTTTTCCTTACAGTTCTATCAAATTTTGTTTCTTAGGTACACATAAATTTATTTTGGTTTTGTCCTTAGGTGTACATAAATTTAGGATTGTCATGCCCTCTTGCTGAATTGATACTTTATCCATATGTAATATTCCTGTTTACTTCAAGTAATTTTCTTACCCTGAAATATGTTGATATTAATATGGTCACTCCATCTACAATAGGTAAAATTCCCTCTAATGTCTCACATTCTTGTATAATGTCCTGCCCTGGAGTGGACCAGCAGACATGATGGAATTATGTTATATGGCAAAGGTGAAGGCATTTTGCAGATGTAATTAAGGTCCTCAATTGGTTGATTTTGGGTTCTTCAAGAAGGCAATTATCCTGGGTAGATCTGATGTAATCAGACAAACCCTTCAAAAGAAAAAGGAGGAGGAGGAGGAGAAAGAAGAGGAGAAGAAGAAAAAGAAGGAAGAGAAGAGAGAGGAGAGGAAAGAGAAGGAAGAGGAAGAGGAGGGGTGCTTTACTATTGGACTTGAAGGAAGAAAACCAGCCTGTTGTAGAGAAGGGTTCAAAGAAGGCAGGAAATGGTGAGTGGCCTCTCGGAGCTGAGGGCCTAAATCCTACAACCGCAAGAAACTAAAATCTGCCAACAGCTAGTGATCTTGGAAGAGAATCCCAAACCTCAGATGAGATTGAAGCCCTGGAATCGTATTTCAGCTTATTGAGTCCCTCAGCACAGGATTCAGCTAACATATTTGGATTTCTGACCCACAGACCCTGTGATATAATAAATTTGGTTTGCTTTAAGCCACAAAGTTTATGGGAGAAACTGGAGAAACTGCAGAGACTGAACTGATGTGTTTTTTCCTGGGGCACTTCTCTCTTCCCTGCCCTTGTCCATCTTTTCTTCCTTGTTTCTGGGGAATGAAGATGGTTCCGTAGAAGGAAGTACAGTGCACATGAACAGAGGCTATCTTTTCGAAGCTTGCTATAGTGAGGGAATTTGTTCTGTTCAAAGCTTGTTATAGTGAAGGATTCCATGACCATCACTTGCCCTTGGCACACTTGAATGCAGGCAGGGGAGTAAGGAAGCTTTATAATGAAAACAACGGAAAGCTTCCAGTGTACTCACAGTTGGTGGTTGTTGGCATTGAGAAGCTGGAACCAGGCTAACTAGATGAAGGGACTTCTTATGTGATTGGTTTGGGTAGCAAATTTGGCTTTGTGCAGCTGTTCCTGAGTTTGAAGGGGTTGAAGGGATAAGGGTTAAAGCAATAGAATTATAATCCTGATCGTGGAAATGGGGTAGGAGTTGCCAGTGTGGGGTGATGGACTGGAGTTCTCTGTATAACTCTTCTCAACATCAGCGAGATTACTCTGTTAACACAAGGTAGAGAACTGTTATCTCTGTATGGCATGCACTTGGTAGTCTTCCAAAATGACAACTAACTGGCATCCTTTTTATTAAAAAATGTTATAGTGCTTTTCTTTTTAAATTTTTTTTATTTTTATGTATTTTTTATTATGTTCAGTTAGCCAACATATAGTACATCATTAGTTTTTGTTGTAGTGTTCAACGATTCATTAGTTGCCTATAACACCCAGTGCTCATCACAACACGTGCCCTCCTTAATAGTGCTTTTCTGAAGAAGAACTCTGTTGGTTAAAAGTAAGACATCTACCTCATTCCCTTATTTAAGTACCTGGTAGTTGGAATTGACATTATTTTCTATTATTACACACATGAAAGAAAATATGAACCCATATAATTCAAAGAGAATTCGAAACAAATCCTTTAGCAATCAGGTCCCAAATTTAAATGTGAGTCAATGTATTGCACTCCTCTGCATTCCTGAAACAAATCCTAATTTCCCTCAAAATAAAAGTCAAGAACTTAATGATGGCCAATGGGGCTCTATATGATCTCCCTGTGTCACCTCTCTGACCTCGTGTCTTTTAGCTCTCCCACTCTCTTAGCCTGTTCCAGACATGCTCACCTCCTGCTATTCCTAAACAGACCAGATATCCTCCCACCTTACAGCTTTTGCACTGACTGTCCCCTCTCCCCTTCCCATAGATACCCACATGGCTGACTCCTTCGGTCTTTGCCCCCATGTCACGTTCACCATGAGCACTGCTTTGACTGGTCTACTGATAAACCCATTTACCTAAAATAATCTCCTCTTTTATAACCTTCTAATATGCTATATAATTTACTTATTTATTTTGTTTACTATTTGTTTTCTATCTCCCCATCTCCTACCAGAATGAAATTTCCATGTGGCAGAAATCTAAGTCTATTTTATTCACTAATGGATCCCAAGAGCTCAGAAGGGTACCTAGCCAATAGCAAGTAGTCAATAAATCTTTGTTGGAATGAGATGAGGTCCCAGATCCAGGGTCTTTTCTATGATATCACAACTGTCTCATTAATAGTAATGAGGATGATAGTAATACAAATCATTATAATATATGCATAAAAACCATAGTTTATAACATATTTTCACACAAATAGTCTAAGTAGATCAGAAATTGCATAGCTTTGCTCTGCTAGGTTTATATTTAAAATGCAAGCTATCTAACTGGAACATCAAGTGTTAATGGAGCAGAACCTATTATAAACAGTAACAAGCTATAAACTGTGAAGCTACAAAATCAGTAGCAACACTTTCATTCTTGGGAATTTTAGATACATTAGGAACCTGTAATTACTGACTCCATCTGCCTACTCTGTCTTGAGCTTAATTATGTATTTCAGAAGGAACGTTTCTCATGTTTTCATTTTTTGTATATATAAATATTTAGCTACATCTCTTATCATTTTCTGCCTCTCTTTCCCTCTGCTTTTGCCATTTACAATCTCCTGAGCTATTTTTACTTCCAAATTGCAATGTCTTTCCTCAGAATCAACATGAGAGAGATTGGAGCCAAGAAATTTAGTTCTGCCAATGTCTCCATAGCATCTCTGAAGAGGGGTTATCAAGCCCCAAACACACACTTACAGATGGTAGGGAGGGGGCAAAGGCAACTCTACTATCTTTTCCAAATCAGCATGTTCAAAATATTAACACAGTCTCTAAAATCAGTAAGGTACAGGATCTTCCTGAGGAGATGGGAACATAAATAAAATGGGAAAACAATGACTTAAATAGTGTTTAATAGGATTTTTATATTTAAAAACAGCTTTTAAAATATGAATGTGGCTCTCTAAAAGGAGAATACAGCAGACACTGTTTCCTAGAATTATTTGAACACTAAGAACAAACTTTTGGGGGATGGAACACACCTATTAGCATTTCCCCCAACAATATTTTAGAAACTGATGATCTGCTGAAAATCATTTTCTTTAGTGACATAAGCACACTGAAATATTAGTTGGTGTTGGCCGGATCTTTAGTAATTTCAATATTCTTTCCACTTCAATGAAACATTAGAGAGCCACAAATACAGGTTTAAGTGTGGCACGAAAACACACAGTGAAACAAACTTTTATCTCATTCTTCTTTGTGGAAGAGGGAGAACAAAATGAAAAAGTGCTTTTATTTTTCATTCCCTCCCACTTTGATCCTCCAGGTCAGCTAAGCCTTTCTGCCCTATTGCTTTAAATTCTTCTTTACACACCCCTTGCCTGCCTCCACAAATGTACTGAAGAAAAACTCCACCCATGTCTGTGTTTAGAAGTTTCACACCAAAAGACAGAGTTGTCCCTGAAGGCAGGGGAGAGTGGCAGTGCTTGGACATGAAAAAGAGTCGTCTAGTTCAGAAGGAGACACTAGCTGCTGGACACCTGAAAAGGCTGGACTGTTGATCAGTTTTGTCTGGGGAGGGCAGTATATTCGTTAGGTGATGGAGATGTACACCTGCTTACAGTCCCTGCCCCAAGGGGCAGGCACAGCTGGTCACGTCCTGTAAGGAGTGGGGAAGCTGTACCTTACCCTATGATGAAAGAAATAGACCTTACCCTCCCTACTGGGTCAGTGCTAGCAGGAAGCGGCCTTAAGTCTGGATCAGAAAGAAATAGCTATTGTTCCACCTTCAGGACAAGAAAATTCATATTTAACCAGACTAAAATAACACTGATTTCTATTTAACTTTTTGTAAGTAAATTACGGCACTGCCTGCAATGACCGTTAAAATCCTATGCATTTTTGTATTATCACTTGTAAGAAGAGACTAATTTGGAATTCTGGGACAGGGTGATAAGGATTATATCAGCAGCAGGAGTGAGATTCCTACTGGCTCCCACAATGGGGACAATAGTTACTAGCCTTGGGACTCCAATGGCATTAAGTCAGCATGTCTTCTAGACTACATGTAGTAGAGCGCAAAAGGACACTGCGGATAACTGGCTGTGGAGATGTGTGTGTGTGTGTGTGTGTGTGTGTGTGTGTGTGTGTGTGTGTGTGTGGCGGGGGGGAGAGTTGGGTAGAACCAGTGACTGGGGTGCTGGTGGCAGCTTTTGGAAGGAGTATGAGAGTGTATAAAAAAGTTTTTTTTTAATCTATTGATTATATATTACTTGGATAATCATATATTCTGTACCACATTTGTGTTTAAGTGTAATTATTATTTGGTATATTGTGATTTGAATACATTTTCTTAAAAAATGGATTTACCTTTCACTTTGGAGCCTGGGAAAGCTATCTGCTTAAGTTAAAAATGTTGGGCCTGGGCCTTTACAGAATTCTTGCTCAGTATTGATCTACCTCTGAACGGACTGGGGTGGAGTAACAAGGAGTAGGTTGCCCCACCCCCTCTACCACTTTGCAGAGCAGGAATCAACTCAGGTTAAATAGCTGAAGTCACCAAGTCAATCCACCTCTGAACAAATATTCAAATTCACATGTTCCAAGTTCTCCTCTACCCAGTAGCTCCTGTCCCCTTGGTTATCATGATCAGCTAGGAGCTTGTCACAAAATACCAATTCCTTATACCTATCCCTAGAGACTCTGATGCGGTAGGGTCTGGCCCTGAGTAGCTATGACATGCAAACACTCAGGTATTTGTGCTGATTAGGGTTTGTGAATCACTGCTTTACTTTGGCTGTCACTGAAAAGGGAGAAGCAGCATCATTTTAGGAAGAGTGTGGTGGAGTCAGGAAAATGAACAATAGGAAAGAAAGCTTAAGCACAGTGGCTGCACTCAGGGACATAAAGTCATTTCTAGAAGAACAGGGAAATGCAAGACAGAGGAAGCCAGTCCTGAACAGCAGTCCAAGGCAAGGACTCAGGGACAGAAGAACGTTGTTCCTAAAACTGGTGAATAAATGATGGTGGGGATAGGGGCATTTCCAAAAGAACACATCTGTTTATTAGAACAGAGGATACGGGGAGGGTATGATTTAATTAGGCTGATTCTTAAGTCACCAGCAAAGATAACACCACCATTCATTTATTCATTTATACATTTCACAGATTCTTTGATCCCACAAATATTAGTTAACACCTAGTGTGTGTTAGGTGCTTTGCTGTATACTCTAGTACCCTAAACAGATGTGATATCTGCCCTGTGGAGGGTGCAGAAGAGTGGAGATGTTATCACTAAACCATTCATGATAAGTGCAAAGAGAGAAAGGAACTGGGAGCTGTGATGGAAGATAATGGAGTAGGGATAGGTCTAATGAACATTAGAAAGAGAAGGCAGGGAAAGACTCTGACAATGACCTACTTTAGTGGCAGTGGCAAAGGGAAGCAGGCTACCCTCTTCAATGTGCAAGAGCATGGTGCTAAACCGCAAGAAACATTTTTCTAATGTAACACAGCAATCAGAAAACAACTCTCGCAAGAGAAAAAAATTGGATTTTTCTTTGAACACACAAAACTATTTTATAATGTAAAATATACTCACATAACATCAATGAGTGATCACTACCACGCTGGACTCCTGCAAATGTGCTTCTCTGTGTGATTTTGGGACTGTTCAGTCACAAATATATCCACATTGCAATGTCTTGTAGGAAGTTTGAGCCCAAAGTCTAAGACTGGGATGCAGGTGTAAAAGCCAAAGCTGGAACTGAAAAGTACTGATGGCCAAATCATTTCTGTAAACTCTCCTTAATTCTGATTTCTTTTTTTCCCCCCAAGTACAATGAACCTCTGGGAGAAGTCTGAACCAGTCATTTCAGACAGTGATGCAGACTAGGTTTCACCTTAACTGCCAGTTCTCTGATGAGAGTGGCCCCTGGGAATAATGTGGTTAATAGTATATTGAAGCTCTAACTGGACTCAGTAGCAGAGCACAGGCACAATAGAGAAAGAACAATAACAGAGATCAAGTGCTAGCGATCCTTTTTTTAGCATTTGTTTTCAAATAAGCAATGAGACCCAGAGGAAAGGGCATGAGTTTAGTTAGGAAGAAAAGTTAGAACCCCACATAGCTCTGTGAGCCAAGTCTTTCTAGTTCTATGATCTTGGTTATTTTCATACTCTGGGCCTCAGTGTCCTCATTTGTAAATGAGAAACATAGCCCACCTCACAGGCTTTTTAAGTGGATAAAGTGAGATAATGTGCTTCTTTTTTGCACATTCTCAAGAGCTAAGAAAATGTTAGAGTAACTAAGATATCAGCTGAGGTTACCTACCCACTTAAAGTAAGAGAAAATTGGCTCCAAAGCCAATTCTACATCCTATGGAAAATCTAACACTCCAAGATTTCTTCACATTCTGAAAAATTGTATTTCTCCTTATCTGTTCTGGCTCTGATTTCTGGCTTCTGTGTCCTGCATCTGTTCCTCTGTTTCTGCATTCTCATTGACTCAGATGTCAAAAACAGCCCCAATCTTTTAAACACTTTCCCCACAAATTCATCTCATGTGAGGGAGGGATGCACTGGAAACTTTTACCAGAGATTTGAAGGTACAAATAGGAGCTTACATGACTCTAAGTTTACCTGATGCATAGTAAATAATTTAAATATCAGATTCAAGAGATCTTAAAAATTCCTTTGTCTATTCCTGCCAATTTGGTCTCTATGATCCTACCCATTCCATGATCCTACCCCCTCCTTTCTATTATTTCCCCTACAACTAAATTCTTATTTCTTGGGACTTTGTTTTTTGTTTTTTGTTTTTAATTTTATTTTCCACTCCCTTCCTTGTAATCTTCTTGTCAGAATATTGAGGAAAAGCTTCCAGGCACATGGAAGGGTGAAGTTCTTAGGTATTCTTTGGACATCTAGGGAGTCCTCTTTCAGGCTTCTTTGGTTAAATCAGCCCTAGAATATTACATGCAAAAAGTTGCATGTAGGTGCATCTATTTCTTCTTGAGAAGAGAACTGTAGCTTTTATAGGCTTCTCAGATGAGTTTCTGGTCCAAAGAATTTAAATACTATGGTGGTACAGGTTTCTTTTTTTTTTTTTTTTGAACTATGTTACTTAGTGGCATGAAATCACTACAAAGCCTTATTTAAGAGAGAGAAATGGAGGCAGATAATCCTGTAACATGCATGGGAAGTACGCCTCACTCAAGTAAATGTAAGGCTGATATATAATGTGTGTTAATTAAAAAAAAGATAAAGCATGAATTTAGTAAACTAGAAATAAATGCTGTTTCACCAAATGATTCACCTTAGGATTTATTTAAATAATTATTTTCTTTGTGCAGGAAACATTTATTTGTGGATTGTCTTAGTCTCTTTGGGCTACATTTGCAATGTACCATAGACTGGGTGGCTTATAAACAACAGAAATTTATCTCTTACAGTTCTGGATGCTGGAAGTAGAATACCAAGGTGCTGGCAATTTCAGTGTCTGGTGAGAACCTTCTTACTGGTTCCTGGATGGGCATGTTTTTGCTGTGTCCTTTGATGACAGAAAGGGTGAGTTGCTCTATTGGGTCTCTATTATAAGAGTACTAATTGCATTCATGAAAGCTCCTCCTTTATAACCTAATCACTTCTCAAAAGCCCCCACTTCCAAATACCATCACACTGGGGATTAGGCTTCAACATATGAATTTGGGGGGTACCAAACATTCAGTCTATAGCATGGATCAATAAGTAATTGAAGAGTTTGAAAAGAAGGTAGAGTGGTAAAATCAGAGACATAGTTTTATAGTAATGTACCAGCTATTCACATTATTTAAAATCTAGCAGAAAGGACTGTTACATAGCATAGAACTGAGCATTTAGAGACATGACTTATTGTGACTTTGGTTAAGCTGACTTAAGTCTCTGGGTCAGGGACCACCCACCTGCAGATTGACAAAGTACAAGAAAATTGATAGCGCTGATGATGAAGATTTAAAACGAGGTTGAAGGTCAATAGGAACAAAGTTTTTCATTTACACAGGACTTTTAAACAACTCATAGGAGAAGTAGTACAGCTGTGGTTCACCTGTCAAAGAAAGTGGGCTCTGAGGCATAGAGCTGGGTACCTGGGACCCTTCACAAATGCTTCCTGCTGGCTAGTCAACTCACTATGGTTTTTCACAGTTCTTTTGGGCAGATGCTTCCTTGAATAGATCATGGAGCCCTGTCTGACCTTGAATTTTTATCTTTGGTAAACCTGTTACCCAGCATGTTAAGAACACGGATTAGCAGTTAACAACAATGAATGACTCATGATAGTTTTGGAGAGTGTAGCATGCTCTTTTAAGAAGAGAAGCTGTCATTCCATCAGCTGAAAAATAATTCTTTGTTCTCTCCTTTCAATAGTGCTTACTACTAATATTATGACACTCATAATGCAAACAACAACCTCCACCTTCTCTCACTGAAGTGTTTTAGAAAATTGTTGTTACCTGGGCACTGTGTCAAACAGAAAGAAAAAAAAGGGACTTGTTTCTTTTTGGGCTTGAGCATTGCTAATTATTCTGGAGATTACATTTGTAGCGCTGGGCCAAGGTTAAGCTGTTTGGAGGGTCAGCCCGAGTTGTACCTGGGGAAACTGCTACACAAGGACAGATGTTTTTTTCAGTGTTGAACAGTGAGGCTTACTGTGATTTAGGGACTTTATATGAATATAGACTGTGAAAGAGAGGCATGCGACCCCATGGAGAGGGCTTCCTTCCTAAACACGTCTGTTGAGACATCTAGGAACATGATAAAGAGATTGGAGGTATACATAGGAGACACAAATAAGATTCGAAAGGATTTGAAAGACAACCTGTCAGTCTTTCTAACCACCTGTTACACGTAGAGGAAGCTACTGTGAAGTGCTATTGTGAATGACCTGAGGTAGAATACTTTATTGGTCTGTTGACATATGCTTTAGGAGAGCTTATCCCTAACATTTACAAGGTCAAGGGCTTGAGTACAAAAAAAAAAAAAAAAAAAAAAGGCCAACATACCCTTTATCTTAATATTTGAGTGATAAACTAAGAACAGTTAAATAAAATGTGTTGTACCTCATACTTTGTAGCAATAGCAAATCCCAGATTGAAACCTAGAATCAAATAACTCTGTGTTATTCAACACACTCCACTTTTCCTTCCCACTGTCAGCTCCACTGCACTGTGTAAAGAGCTCATCTGCCTATGTGGGGACACTCCAGCCCCCCATGGTCAAAGCCCTATTCATACTCCCGCACAAACAGCCACCCCATCAGTGGTTGGGTCCACTCTTGGAAGAATGGGCCCTGAGAAGATGCACAGGCCCTAGATCATCTAAGCAGGAAATTCTTGGGTCCTAGTTACCTGAATCTGGTCCTGAAGGTTTACCCTGTGGGAAGGGGCGCTCATGGGGAAGGGTCAGGGAATCAGAGCGATGTTCAGTTGCAGCTCTGCTATGTCTAAGCTTTGTGACACTGGGTACTTTATCTTAATTCTTGTACGCTTTGTTTCCTCAGCTACAAGTGATAATGATGTTACTATTATAGTGTTATGATCAATATTAAATGCCTTGGTGTCATGGAATAACATTCTGTAACTAGTAACTAAGAATTATCATCATTAATCAACATCATTAAAATATGTGCCCCATCTACTGCTAGACACAGATGGATTCAATGAAAAGTGAAAAAAGATTCTCTCATGAATTCATAAGATTTAAGAATATCATGGAAGTCAGCTGGGAGAATACAATTTACACAAACTATGAAGCATTAGTCACTGACCAGAGCCAGGTAGCATGGCAGGCATCAAATCTGTCTCTTCTTCCAGGTAGGGGGAGGAAGGAGGTGCAGAGACTATGCAGGGTCTCCACAAACAGATCAAAAATGCAGAGGAGATGAATGAATGACTAAGACGCTTCAGGAGTATGGGAGCATAGAGGGAGACCTCAGATTAGTCTAGTGATGCTGATGTGTTCTTAAAGCTGAGATTTTTGAGCCACACCATACAGGATGCACAGTTAAGAGGGTTAGAGATAAAGTGCTTTGATGTGAACTTCTATGTTTTCTCTTTACACAAGCTTTACTGGTAGCTGGATAGTGATCAAGTCCTTATATTTACCCTCAAGCAGGGGCTTAGCCTAGGTATTCATATCTAAAATAATGGGGAGCATTGGATGGTCCTTGAAACTGGTCACTGTGGATTCAGTTGTAGTAAGCCTATGGCAGTGTCTAATTGAATAGGAATGCTTTCCAAGCAGAGGGAATACAGCATAAGTCACATTGACTAGAACATTTTTATGAAGAACAAAGTAATAGGGGATGTCACTGGAACCTTTTTCTAGGGAAGATTATGGGTGACAAGGAAGAGAGTTCATACCTCCTTAAGTTGGTGTCAAAATTAGAGTTGTTGGTTGGAAATAATTGTATGTACTCTGCTTAGTAAAAACAGAAAAAAAGGAATTATTAGAATATTAGCTTAAAGAATCTCCAGGAGTTACGAGAGCTAGATATTGAGCCCCAGAGCAAAATCAATGCTCAACCCCACTTCAGGTGCCATGGCACAACTGGGATGTCCAAGATTGGAAGTTGGAAGCACTGCCATTACCATCTATGAAGAATTGGCCTCATCTAACTTTCTGCTTTCCTATAGTTCAGTGCCCCAGACACATGGCTTCCTTGGGTTATTTCATTCTCATTCAAATTCTTGCACAAGTGAATCTTACTAGTAGAGTCTAGATCAGATTTTCTACCTTCTTCCTTAGGGAAGGCTAGGCTTACAGTTTGACAAATACTAGAATAGAAGAGGGGTTTCAAAGATGCTGGTTAAGCTCAAAGGAAAACATTGTTCTAGCATAGGTCAACAGACGTCAGTAAAGTCATATGGGACAATTTGCATTTTAGAAAGTCATTAATCCAGATGTTTTATTTTCTAAAAAAAACTGTCAATATAGTGAAGAGGAAATAAAAGTCCACCTGAATCTTTAGCAAAACAAAAATGATTAAATCTGGGAATTTGGGGGTACTTTGAGTTGGGTGGCAGCACAACCTGCAACAAGGGCTTTAGGGTCAGAAAGAGTTGGAGTTTGAATCTTCACCCTGTCAGTTAGTGGTTGGGCCATCTTAGGTGACCTCCTTATCCTCCTCTTCTTCATCTATATAACAGGGACAGTGATGAAGCCTCTGCAGTGCTGTTGTAAGCGCTAAAGGAAATAACGCATGCAAAGTGCCTAGAGGAGAATTATCAGGAGGCACATGCTAGGCTTTATTATTCAGCACTCTGTACCTCTGAATTAGTACCAGGATGGTTTCCCATTATTGTGAATATCAAAAGCGCTGGTTTTTGCCCTCCTCCCTTTCTTTCTGCTTTCTGTCTCTAAGGACAGCAATAAACCACATGTGGAAGCCCAATTAGGCATGCACAACTCCTGTCTGTCTTATCTTAATCCTGCCAGTAATAGAACAGTAATTGTTCAAGAAACTACAAGGGAAATTGTGAATGAGGAGAGCAGACAGTGCTCCAATTGATCTCAATTACTGTCATGAAATTGAGTCTTCTGTCCGACATCTAAATTTAATGCTTCTTTTTCCCTGAGGATCTGTCCCTCATTGTTGCATCCCATTGTATCTGGAGTTGGCCTGTCACCATCTACATTGCACTCTTCATCAGAATGATGGAATTGTTTTCATTTATCTAGTATCTCCTTTCTGTGCTGTTTGCTTCCCAGATCCATGCTCTAGTCTTCTGACATTCATATCTGAATCTTTTCATTTTCTCTGGCTCTACACCCAGGAAAGAACTATTTTGTGTTTTGGCATCCAAAGAATTGATTTCCATTTATGAGAAAGAAGACAATTTTTCAAAACCTAAACAAGATGAGTGTAGGCTTTGCCCAAAGGCTGAAAACATACTCTGAAGTGAATTATTTCCCTTTTTTTTATGGGTACAATTAGGAAAGTTAATGATGGGTAATTTTCAGCATGCATATGCTTTCACTTTGCTGATTTATAAGTAGGCATAAACATAATTAGGTGTGCATATGCATGCTCACAGTTTAATGGGCCCTACATTCCTGGTAATTAGGAGGCTCAGCATGTTGTTGATGTGTCATTTTTCAGACTAAGGTATAGAAAGCTTTTCAGATTGACTATCCCCAGGAAATTATATGGAAATGCAAGGTATATAGTTATATGAGAAATAATGGCATCTTAGGATACATTCACCATCTGTTTTTCTTCTTAAATAGATTCAATAGATTTAGAAAATGTGTCTCTCTAAAGTAGGGATTCCTTTTTTTAAATTGTAAAGTTCTCTGTATTTAGAAATTAACAGATTTTATAGTATTTTATAACTAGAAGTACATAAGAGAGCATTAAGTTTAAATGAGGTTTTATAAATGAGGTTGTCCAGGCTCAGTAAACTGAAGTGATTTTTCCCAAGGTTATATGGTTATTGAGGAACCTATCAATGGCTTGCCAGAAAATGGAAAAAAAAAAAAAAGACAGTTTTTTGATTGTTGGTGCAGCATCCTCATCTCCCTAGAATCCCAGCTTTAGTGACAGCAGGATCAGATACATAATTTGTGGGAGCCAGTGCAAAATAAAAATTCAGGCTCCCTTGTTCAAATATTAGGAAGAACAGATAGACGGTGACAGTAAGTATTAAACCAAGCACAGAGCCTTTCTAAGCATGGGGTTCTGTGTACTGCACAGGTTACACATGAAATTGGCCTGAGTGCCAGCACTGGATGACATAGAATGAGCCACAAGGGAATAATGAGCAAGATGGCATGGAGGCCAGGTGTGTGGAGAAACAATGGTGAGCAGCATTTCCATGAACACTGTCCAAAAGAGAGATTAATATCACATCTTAGAAAGTTTACTTAATTATTTTTGAACAACAGCTCCATTGCTAGGAATAGGTTTTTTGTTTTGTTTTGTTTTTTTCTGATTAATCAGTAGCCAAGGGTATGTGAGTTATGCTTGAAACAGAGCAAAATTATTATTTCTGTTTATTGGAACTTCCACATTTTGGAAAAACAAGCAAAGAGGTAAGACAATAAAGGTGTACGATATCTTTAGAAGTGTTCAGTTGTAATAAAGATAATACACATTTATTGTGGGAGTATCGATTATATTCCAGGCATTACGTTAGGCAAGTGATGTATAAAACAATATCCGTTCTCATGAGGAGTTTTCTGACAAGTAGAAAAGATAATATTATAACATTACTTTCATAAAAATTAGAAATTTCTGAGAGGTTTAGAAAGCCCTGAGAAATGAGGCCAACTAAAATGAAAGAGAATTTATATTTATTGTTCCTGTATTACCTGCCAAACTGTACTAATGAGGCCTTTACAAAGCAGTCCTGTGAAATAAGTGTTATTATGTCCAGCTTCGTGATACAGATCAGAAACTAAGAGAAATTAAGTTATTTGCTCATGACCACAGACATCATAAAGGATGGCTTCAGGATGAGATTTCAAGTATATCTGATTCCATAGGCCTGTGGTTCTCAAATGTGGTTTCTGGACCAGCAGCAGCAGCATCACTTGGGAACTGCTAGAAATGCAAATTCTTGGGCACCACCAAAACTACTGAATCTGAATATCTGGAGGTAGGGCCCAACAGTCTAACAAGCCCTTCAGGTGTTACAGGTGTATTAATGGAGTTTGAGAGCTACTACATTAAAGAGTGTTCTTTCTCTTTCCTTGTGCTGCTTTTCAATATTTATTGAGTGTCTATTATTTGGATTAGATATTTTGCCAGGTCATTTATGTATTTTCACTGTTTAATCATTATAATAATCTAGCAAAGAGAATGTTATGCTTAGGGGCCCCTGGGTGGCTCAGTCGGTTAAGCAGCTGCCTTCAGCTCAGGTCATGATCCCGGGGTCCTGGCATCAAACCCCAGGTCAGGCTCTCTGCTTGGCTGGGAGTCTGCTTCTCCCTCTCCCTCGGCCCCTCACCCCCTGCTTGTACTCTCTCTCTCTCTCTCTCTGTCAAATAAATAAAATATTTAAAAGAAAAGAGAATGTTATGCTTAATTTTTGTAGATAATGAAACTGAGGATCAGATATATTAAATAACTGGAATAACTACGTACTTGCTTTTTTCTGTCCTACCCACTAGAAAATGAGTTTTCTGACAGGAAAATTCTTTGCTGACTGATTCACCATTGCATACGTTGTGCTTGCGTGAGGCTCAAAAGGCACTATGTACTCAGTAAGTGCCTAATAAGTCAATGAATGAATAAGTGCATAAATGTGTCAATTTTTGCTTTAGCCCTAAAGAGAGGAGGAGGAGTTGTTTCTCTGGGAGCCATGAGATTCTTAATTAAAGCAATGCTTTTTCAGGGCCTGGAGTGATGGATTTTAATACAGAGTGTAAGAGAGAAACATTTTTCCCTCTCTGGCCTGGAATACAGGTACCCTCTATTTAGTAATAATTGGGGGAAAACTTTTGAAAATATATAGGTTCAGGGATATTAGTAATTGTCTTCTTGACATGGGCTCTCCGCCAGTCTGAATATGACTCCCAGAGGCACCAGAGAAAGTACCCACAAGCTCCATGTGTCCTCACAGATACCACTCTTAGAATCTTTGCATGGATATCCATTGGCCTGTCCCCTCACTTCAAACAGGTCTCTGCACAAATAGGTCTTTCCTGACTCTCTTATTTATAAAGCTTGCCCTCAGCTCCATCACACTACATTTCCTTACTGTGCTTTATTTTTCTTCATTGCTTTTATCATTACTTAGCCTATTATCTATTTGTCTACTTATGTATTACCTATCTCCTGCCATGTGAGCTCCCTGAAAACAAGAACTTTTCTTCTTTCATTCACTGCTATACAGTGACTCAGAGAATGAAATATAGGAGGTGTTTAACAAATATTTGTTGAATGAATTAATGATTCTAATATCATGGGAGAAGAGAGCCTGGCTGAAGTATTAGAATCAAGGCATTGTAAAAACATGGTATAAAGGTTAGTGGATTATAAGTGACTTTTCTAATGGCCTTTAGAAGTGATTATGACAGGCTTGATAAAAGTCTTGGCAGTCCCCCACTATGTAGGTGAGGAATTGGCTGGCATATTTTTAGTTATTACCACTAATATGACTTCACTTGTATTTCTGTCTTGGTGGGGGCTGGGAAAATGTCAACATCATTTTAAGTCCTATCTGTGATGACTGTGCATCAGGGACTAATGAAATCTCTTGAACTGGGATCAATTGATGCATGTTTGGGAACAGGGCAGTGCCATGTGACATGGGGCTAATTCTGAGTTCTCCAGGTATCATTGTCAGTATGAAGACCTGGAATATTCTTTTTTTTTTTTTTTTTAAAGATTTTATTTATTTATTTGAGAGAGAGAATGAGAGACAGAGAGCACGAGAGGGAGGAGGGTCAGAGGGAGAAGCAGACCCCCCGCCGAGCAGGGAGCCTGATACGGTACTCGATCCTGGGACTCCAGGATCATGACCTGAGCCGAAGGCAGTCACTTAACCAACTGAGCCACCCAGGCGCCCGAAGACCTGGAATATTCTAAGTACTATGATTTTAATTCATCATTTGTATTTTAATTGAATGTGAAGCAACAGTTTAACTGCACAGATAGTTTATTCTAGACATGCTGGAGATGTTTTCATAATCCACAAATTTGCCCTGGTGTTGCCATCTCTTTAACTGAGAATCCGGTACTTCATCATTTTCTTTCTTTCTGTCTAGTAGACACTGTTCACTGCAGTCCTGTAATCCTGATACTATGCATATACCCTTTCTTAATGCCCCATGGGACAGATAAGGCAAAACTATTGTTTAATAAGATCTTGTTGAAGACTTTATGATAACCAAAAGAAAATCCAACAGAGAAAGACGCTTAGGATTGCTGCAACATGTAGTTATTCTCAGGAGCTCCAGACCAAGACTTTCCCATGTCACAAAATTGGCCGTTTGCCTTGAAAAGCCCTGAAAATGCTCCATTTACTCTCTATCACCATTTCATACCCACTCAAGATGCACATTAATTACTGTTGAATAAACTATGTATTAGACATCATACAAGATAGAATTTGGTTAAACATGATCCACTTCCTTTTTAGATTTTCTCTTTTTTCACTGTCCTTTCCTCCATGTTTTTATCCCATACACAGATCCTGAAGAACTATTTTCCACTAACACCAAATAACACACGAATTTGCTTTTGTGTTTTTCAGTTTTCATTTGTTTTTTATATCTTATTAAACAAGGGACATTTGTTCACTGTGGAAAATTCAGAAGACACAAATATACAAACTAAAAGTACAAGCATCAGCAATTAATGACCACTCTCAAAATAGCAATTGCTCTTTCTGTTTGCATACATTTATATACATATTTTAAAGGACTTATATTGCAATATTGTTTTACATTCTATAATGTGGCATTACTTATACATGTCTAACATGTTTAACAACTTCATAGAATTTCCATGAACATATATGACATGAGTTATTTAATCAGTAATCCATGGTAAGGTATGTAGATTGTTGACAATGATTCACTATTATTTGAGGGCTGTCATGAACATTCTTTTAGCTGTATATTTGTATGTATCAGGTCTCAACTGATACCAAAAGATTGAGATTATTCCCTGCATATTCTCAGACCACAATGCTTTGAAACTGGAACTCAATCACAAGAAAAAATTTGGAGGAAATTCAAACACTTGGAAGCTAAAGACCATCCTGCTCAAGAATATTTGGGTCAAGCAGGAAATTAAAGAACTTAAACAATTCATGGAAACCAATGAGAATGAAAACACATCAGTCCAAAACCTATGGGATACTGCAAGGGTGGTCCTAAGGGGGAAATACATAGCCATCCAAGCCTTACTCAAAAAGATAGAAAGAAAAATCCCGAATTCACCAACTAACTTTACACCTTAAAGAACTGGAGAAAAAATAACAAATGATGTTTAAGCCACACATGAGAAGAGAAATAATTAAGATTAGAGCAGAGATCAATGAATTAGAAACCAGAAATGCAGTAGAGCAGATCAACGAAGCTAGAAGCTAGTTCTCCGAAAGAATTAATAAGATCAATAAACCACTGTCCAGACTTATCCAAAAGAGAAAGGACCCAAATTAATAAAATTATGAATGGAAGGGGAGAGATCACAACACCAAGGAAATAGAAACAATTACCAGAAATTATTATCAGCAACTATATGCCAATAAATTAAGCAACCTGGAAGAAATGGATGCCTTCCTGGAAACCTATAAACTACCAAAACTGAAACAGGAAGAAATTGACAACCTGAATAGACCAATAACCAGGAATGAGATTGAAGCAGTGATCAAAAACCTCCCAAAAAACAAAAGTCCAGGGCCTGATGGATTCCCTGGGGAATTCTACCAAACATTCAAAGAAGAAATAATACCTATTCTCCTGAAGCTGTTTCAAAAAATAGAAACAGAAGGAAAATTTCCAGACTCATTCTATGAGGCCAGCATTACCTTGATCCCAAAACCAGACAAAGGCCCCATCAAAAAGGAGAATTACAGACCAATATCCCTGATGAATATGGATGCCAAAATTCTGAACAAGATCCTAGCTAATAGGATCCAACAGTACATTAAAAGGATTATCCATCACGATCAGGTGGGATTTAGCCCTGGGATGCAAGGGTGGTTCAAAATTTGCAAATCAACTGATGTGATAGAACACATTAATAAGAGGAGAGAGAAGAACCATATGGTCCTCTAAATTGATGCAGAAAAAGCATTTGACAAAATATAGCATCCTTTCCTGTATGTATCCATGACTATTTTTTAAAAGATGAGTTTCTTGGGTCACCTGGATGGCTCAGTTGGTTAAGAGTCCAACTCTTGGTTTCAGCTCAGGTCATGATCTCAGGGTCCCGAGGTGGGGGTCTGTGCTCAGGGGAAGTCAGTTTCCCCTCTCCCTTTCGCTCTGCTCCTCCCCTTGCTCATGCTCTCTCTCTCTCAAATAAATAAATAAATCTTTTAAAAAATAAAAATAAAAGATGAATTTCTTAGGAACTGTTAGACTAAGTTATATGAAAAATTCAAAATCTTATGATAAATAATAGCAAATTGACTTCCAGAAAGATTGTGCCAATTCATGCCAACCAGCAATGTTTGTGAGTGGCTGTTATCCTATATTTGTACCAATACTAGATATTTCTCCTCCTCCTTCTTTTGTGATATTTAAGAGTTGAAAGGTTAAATGTGATTTTTCATTTTTCAGTTTGTAGTTCTTTTCTAGTAGGTTTTAACATTTCAAAAATATATATTAATTATTTGTACTTTTATTTCTTTGATTTCATCCTTCAACTAATTTTTAATTAAGGTGTTTCTCTTTTTTCCTTTTTATTACTGAACTCTTCTTTCAATCAGGCCTAAGATGGAAAAGTTTTGTTTCAACTTTGAACATGAAATATAGTCAAGTTTCAACACTATGAGAAGGGGTTCTTCTCTCATTCAATACTCTAAAATGTGTTTTTCTGCCTTCATATTTGCTGAAATCCTCTGCCCACTGGAGGACTCTCTCCTAATGCCCCTCACCTAATTGAACCTTACCAATCCTTTAACACCTAGATCAGTGTTTATGAAGGATGACTATTTTAGTCCTGGAGCACTTGCTGTTTACATAACTCAGTGAAATGCATTGAGAAGTAGCTCACTACTTTTTCTTGAATGGGCCATATGTAAAATTGCTTAGACTATTTTGTTTTTGTTTTTGTTTTCATTTGGTTTCTTTAGGTGGATCACAACCTCTCTTAGAATTGGGACCATATCCCTATTCACAAAGAATTTGGGTTCAATTTGACCCTATAGTAAAACAAGGGCGTTGGGTGAGGTGAGATAACCAAGAACTAAGAGCCCCTTTTTGGTGAAAGACACTAATTTTTCACTTTTGAAAAACTTCACAGCAATCATATAAGATGTTTTGTGTTTATTTTCCCCATTTTTCTAAAATGGAAATCATGGTCCAAACAGGTTAAACACCTTGCCCAGGGTCACACAACTAGTCAGTAGTGGAGAGAAGTATCATAATTTGACTTTAGCACCTATATTCTTGTATTACTATCATCCCACTCTTAGCAGCCTTCCTCAACTGGCCAGCTAAGCACATGCTTGCCAATTGGATTTGTGATTTATCAGGAGAAGAAAAATATTGTGAAATTAAGTGTTTTGTCCATTTCTGCCTCATTCTGATTCTAAGATAACATTTTGGAATTTTATTTCATTGAATAAGGCTGGTGAGTATACAGATAACTTCAAAGCTGTAATTCATATCAGTCTTACCTCCTCTTTAGAGGCCACTAAAAATTGCTGGCCATGTCAGCTCATTTCTGGTACTAGGAGTTATATTACCATTTTCCATAAAAATATTGAGACATGCACAGACACCAAACCAAAAGAGGTTGTTATATCCCATTTTCTAAAATTGCAGCAAAGAGAGTGAATTTTCTCCCTCCAGATACCACATTTTTTTTTTCCTCCTGTGTTCTTTTATATATATATTTTTAGTGTCATTTCAGCTCAGAGCAACTGGTTTATCTTTCACAATAGATTTTCTCTGGTGGTAGTATGCTCTACTCACCAGGTACTGATGAGTCAGTTGTTATCATTATTATAGAAATAAAAAAGGAACAGTGCAATGAAATAGTCGTAATAGGCTGAGTGATTTGGAAGCAGAATTTTGAACGCTCCATCAGTATCAGGTCAGCATTTCTTAGGGATATGATAATATCAGTTATCTTCTGCTTTACAGGATTTATCTTATTTCCTTAGAGATTTTGAATACTTCATTATCTATATGCATATAATGCACATACTCACATAGAACTTCCCTTATAGTTCAGTATTTTATTGATATATACACATCTAATAGTATTTTTATAAATGTGCTTTAGGTACATAAAATACATTATGCATTTTTAGGCATAATGTTTATGCACTTCTGTATTATATATTTTATGTATTATTTATATATCTTATAATAAGGGATTATGATTTATATATGAATTTTATGTATTTTTATATATTTAATTTTCTTTATATTTAAATTTTTTATCTTGTGGATAGATACAGATACAAATATAGGCAGTGGTTCTTCTGAGCATTCTCTTGTACTACCAGACAAAGAATTATTTGAAAGTAGAGACTACAGAATATTAGTTGCCATTTATAATTGCATTTACTAGCACTCCAGGTATTTGTTGTATGTATAAATAAGTGAATTAACAGGTATGAGTGCAATGTGATTCCTTTCTCTTCCTCACCCTCTCTATTAATCAATGACAGAGTTTTGGTCTTTCCATCTTCTTTCAGTGCTTTTCTCTCTACCCCAGGCACCATGATGAGAATTGAACAGTAACTCTTTTCTCAGTAAAGAAATCCCATCAGTTTCCAAATCCTCTCAATTCATTCCCTAGCTGCAGGGACTGGGTTATATAACATGAAAAGTTATTTGTCTATAAAGCAAATTTCTGAGTACTCCCTTTTTAAATACTCATAATCAGTCTTCAAACCTGAACAAAACATCTAAAATGCCCTTCCACCAGTCCTGGATAGCTAAGACGTGCCATGAACTGGCTTTTCCTAACTTTCTAACCTCATCACTGGGAACCCCATCTTCTTGGCCCAGAATTTCCCATGCTCATATCCCAGTAGGTCTTCTCCTACAAAAGGTCCAATAGTCAAATAAATATGAAAACACATCTTTATATTGTAGGACTTCTCAAGGACTTTGCTCTGCAAATGGATATGGTAAATTTAAGGAATTGCATGCCATGTTTTCCAAATAGTTTCAAATTTGATTACCCTTCTTTGTACTTGCCCTCTTTTATTTTGAACAACATCTAAAAATGCCCTGACATGCTAGGGAAAATGCTACTCTAGCCATTCTTTAGAGTAGTATTCACATCCCTATCTCTATCTTTGCTCTGCTATTCTACCTTAAATATTCTCTATATATCCTGCCTTTTCCATCTATTTGGACAAATTTTATGCTTATTTGAGAGATTTAAAATGGTTATAATTTGGGGCGCCTGGGTTGCTCAGTCGTTGAACATCTGCCTTCAACTTGGGTCGTGATCCCAGGGTCCTGGGATCAAGCCCCGCATCAGGCTCCCTGCTCCGCGGGAAGCCTGCTTCTCCCTCTCGCGCTCCCCATGCTTGTGTTCCCTCTCTCGCTGTGTCTCTCTCTGTCAAATAAATAAATAAAATCTTTAAAAAAATGGTTATAATTTAAGTTTGTGTTTATATCAAAATAGCCAAGCTATATATTCAACTAGGCCTAGAAAAAGTGGGATCTGATAACAATTTGAGGATTTCCAAGGAGAAGGAATAGGTTCTAGTAGAAGAGGAGAGTTATTCAAACATAAGACAAAAAACAGGAAAATGCAATGTCACAAAGTGGAGTGAAATCTGGTGAAAAGTTTGATGATGCTAAATTACACAGAAAAGTTGGCAATAATGGAGATCAAGACAGGTGAGAGGTCGATAGCTATAAAGAAGGTAGAACTCTAATGAGAGGGAACTGGCAGAGTGTGGATATATGACAGCATGCCAAAGGATACACACCACATGTGTTTCAGAAAACTGATAATGAACTGGCAGAGAGTTATAGGGTATAGCGTAAGGAGTACAGGATCAAATAATTCTGAGTTTGGGTAGAAGAGAAGCGTGGTACGTATTAGAAAGCAGAGCAAAGGGGTCTAGGATGATGGAGACACAATTCTGGAAAGAAGGAACCAATTGTAGGTGAAATAGCCCATGAGTCAGGAGAACAGGCTCAAAAACCAAGGAGTAAGTGAATCTGAAAATGTTGTACAGTGCTGGTGCAAATGAAAACCGATACAATCTTTCTGGAAATAAATTTGACAGTAGCTATTAACTTAAATGTGGTTATTTCCTTTGATCTGGCAATTCTGTTTACAGGAAACTTGCCTGCAGAAAGAAGTAGAGACGTGTACTCAGATTTATAGCTAAGGCTATGCATTGCAACAAAACTTAGAGTAGTGAAAAATTGGAACCAATTCAGATTCTGAAATATGTGTATAATTAATTAAGTATTGTCAGGCATTCCATGGAATATTGTACTTTCAACATACTTTCATGGTCTGGGAAAAATTCTTGAATATTAAGTGAAATAAATTCTAGTCAAACACTATATATGAAGTATGATATGCACTATGATAAATACACATACCTGTGGGAGAAATGGAAGGGAAAAAAATAGTAGCTATCTCTGGATTGTGTGATTATAGATGATAATTACATTCTTTGGATCTGCATCCTGTATGTAAAATTTCTCCATTATATTTGTGTGTGTGTGTGTATAAATATATGTATTCATTTTATACTCAGAAAAAATATAAGCATAGGTTTTAGTTCTAACTCTGTTACTCTTTACATCTGAAGTTATTTAATCTTTCTTACACAAGAAGTGTATTCAGTCATTCACAGACTCTGATATTATCCTCCCAGAATCCAATTTTCAATGTCCTGGCTTAGTAGTTGTATGATTTTAAAGTTATCTATCCTTTTTAAACCTTGGTTCCCTCATCTGTGAGAGGGTTAGTAATAGTACCCAGTTTGGGGAGTGGTATTAAGCGAGTTAAATAAGATAATGATTGTATAGTAAAGTAGTTGGCATACAGTAAATCCTCAATATTCGATACTGATTATAAGTAACTTTAAAGCAGGGATATCTACCTCAATAAGCTGTGGGAATTAAATGGACTAATGTATTCTAAAATATATATACTAGGGTGTGGCACACTGGAGACCCTCAGGAAATATTCTTTTCCCTTCACTCCCTTTTATGCCCTGTCTTTAGCCCTTTTCTCTTCATTTTGAAAAGGGCAAGCTCTCGAAACCAGCCCACAGGAAGTCGGGGTGGCGGGGGGTAGGGTGTGCTGCCACCTAGTGGACCACTATTTGTTCACTGAGGCAGCGCAGGGTCATTGGCATTTTTTTTTTTTTTTTTTAAGGCCTCAGGAAATCTCATAAACCAGTTTGTCACAGACACAGGATTTCTTCTGTCCTTGCCCTCTGCAGGATTGACTTACTTTTTCTTCCTAATGCTGTTTTGTGGAAGGTTTTCATTTGTGAGACAGCTGAACCAGAACCAATTGCATTCGTTGTTGTAAAGGACAAGGAATGGAAAGCCACACTAGCATTCTTTAACCCATTCTTTGCAGAGTTCTGGTCAACCCCAAGTGAGAAATGAACAGGACTCAGAGAAGGGGTAACCAAAGAGGCACCTCAGGTCCCTGTGGGGCACATAGACTCTAGATGGCAGAGATGCTACTCTTCTAGTTTTGTACCTTTTGTCTGGCCCTCCAGGTAACAGAAGAGGAAACTGCTTTACCTCCTCCAAATGTAGAGTACAGAGAGAAAGACAAGAATAGTGCAGACCACTGCAAAATGGGCTTCTCCATTCCCCTCTTTTCTTGGATCTAAGGACATGTTTCTGGTAGGCTAGACACTGTGTAGGTTAATAAAAACCTCTCGAATCTAATGAACCCATTCCTCAGAGTTCTGTGGAGGAAAGCATGGGATAGAGAAACAACATGGACCTTCAATCCTGTTTTAGTCACTCCCTAGCAGTATGATACTTGGAAAGTTATTTCACCTCTCTGGGCCTCAGTTTCTTCAATTTTAAGTTGAGAATAACAATGGTCATGACATAAAGACGTAGGATGACTTGAGATAACATGCATGAACATGAGAGTTAATATGCAAACATCATAGTATTTGATACCTGGTGGTTATCAAAAAATAAAAGAAACCTTTCTCCTTTTCTTTCTAGGCTGTGCTCTATGCTGGTGAGGGAATGGTGGTGGAGGCTGGAGGCTGGTAGGGGGTATTCCAGGGCTCTCAGAGTTTATCATTTGAAGCAGAAAGTTTCTGTGATCATTAAGACTGAAAAAAGAGTCCAGCCTCTAGGCTGCAGGTAGGCAAAGTAGAAAGCGTCAATCAATTACTTGGGGTCTACTGTGGGTTATTTCTTGGTTAACATGGCTAGGAATCAATCGACCTGGGCTCCAAGCCCAGTTATTTCATTACCTCTCAGTGTGCCTTAGGGTAAGTATATATCTTAGGCATTTATTCCTGTGTCCAGTGAGGTGAAGTGGCTTGTTCTATTTTGCTTATCTGGTCAGGGCTAGATTTCAAATCCTTTGTCTGATTTTAAATCCCAGTACACTCTGATTACAGATATTTTGAAGCAAAGTATCCCTTTAAATCATTTTGAAGTTGAAGGCTTGCCTATTCAGCCTATCATATAACTAGCCCTGCCAACACTAATAACCTCCTCACATTGCTAAGGAAAAAAAAAAAAAAAGAGTTTCTAGAGAATTTGTTTAAAATAAGTGATTTTAAAAGTTCAGGAATTAGGGCGCCTGGGTGGCTCAGATGGTTAAGCATCTGCCTTCGGCTCGGGTCATGATCCCAGGGTCCTGGGATCGAGCCCCACGTCCGGCTCCTGGCTCAGCAGGGAGCCTGCATCTTTCTCTGCCTCTCCCCCTGCTCATGCTCTCTCTCTCTCTGTATCCCTGTGTCTCGAGTGAATAAATAAAATCTTAAAAAAATAAAAAATAAAAATAAAAGTTCAGGAATCACCTAGAATCTCTGAGATTTAATTACTATTTGTGACTTTTTTTTTTTAAGCCTATACATTTTTTTTTTTTTAAAGATTTTATTTATTTATTTGAGAGAGAGAGAATGAGAGAGAGCACATGAGAGGGGGGAGGGTCAGAGGGAGAAGCAGACTCCCTGCTGAGCAGGGAGCCCGATGCGGGACTCGATCCAGGGACTCCAGGATCATGACCTGAGCCGAAGGCAGTCGCTTAACCAACTGAGCCACCCAGGCGCCCCAAGCCTATACATGTTTTATAGCCCATCCTAGAGAAGAGATTGGATTTAGGGAAATAATGTAGGCAATAAAAGGAGAGGAAGAAAGGGGCTCTTTAGGGTCAATATGGTTTAGAGACAGGTGAAGATTTGAACATTCACCTTCACCACCCTCTTGCATGCTCTCGTTCCATGTTCTACTCCCTTCTCCCCACCCACACAACTGTATATTCAGAACATAGAGCCCATACTTCTGAATACTCCTGGCCCTTTTCCTGAAAGTCATGGTTTGGAAATTTGGAGTCAGAGGACCTGGCCTTAAATCTTAAATCTGCCACCTAATGAATATGTAAGATGAAGAAAGCCACGTTACTCTTTGATCTTCAGTGTTTTCATCCACAAAATGAGGATAATGTCATCCACCGCTGAGTGACATTGTACAGATTAAATCAAACCTGGAGCATACATACCAATTCATGAGAAATCTTTAATCTTCAATTAATCTATCACTTCCTTGTTCTAAGTGCTTCCAAGCAACATCTTGACATCATTCTCAGGACTCATGCTCTTGACCTCTTGGGGACTTGTGAATAATCTTGGGGTCATAGATAATTGATTGTATGTGTTTGGTCTTTAGTAAAGCTAAATCTTTTGGAGATGCCTGCCCTGGGTATCTCTTGGGAAGCAGGTATAGTATGCAATATATCACTTAAGATGTATATTGTCTTTTTTGAATGCTCTGTTGTGTAATGATTCTTTATTGTTGATCTACTGAGTTCATTCAGAATAAATTAAAGTGGTAGTTGGTATGAGAAAAGTAAAGCCCTTTGGGATTTTCTTTTGCATTGATTATAGCTTAAAAATAATTCTGAGGGACAAAGAAGAGGAAAGTATAACATAGGAAAAGAGTCCCTTGTGATACAGTAATGCAGAGATGCAGCCATGTTCACACACACACACACACATATACACACAAATAGGAAGATATTGAAGTGTTCATACAAATGAATAGGATTTTAATTTTATACCATTCTTAGGTTATAAAAATAGCATACACTTAATAAAAAAAGTAATAAAAGCAGAAAAGAAAAAAAATTCCAAGGATATGCCATTGGTAATCCCGCAACCCAAAAACAGCTTCTGTTTACATTTTAGAACATTTTCTTCAAATAATAAAAGCTTTTTATAAACACGCAAGCATAATCTGAGCTCAGCATTTAAGTAAACAAAACAAGTTTCTTGCAGTAACTCACTTAAGAATGTTTTGCTCTCGACATCTTTTATTAATTTTCGCACAGCACATTTGGTCTCAGAGCAAGGTGGGTGTATCAAAGAAAGAGGACATTTAATAAAAGGCTTTCTGGTGCCTAGCTCAGAGGAGAAGAAAGGATATCTGAGACTATGGCATGGTAAAGTCAGGCTGCGCTTGAAAGGCTTTAAAGAATTATAATAATTCAGCACCCAATTACAATGTGTGTATAAGGGTCCCCACACCAACAAGCAATTCTCAGACACGGCTGGGTATCTTACAATTCAACTCAGTTCTGTCACTATCTACATGAAGAAAGCATCATATTCCACAGGTTAAGGGCTCAGTCCAACAAGACTTGCTCTCCTCCCCGCCACACACATTTCAGACACCAGTGGGAAGTCCATATTGTCACCTAAGCTTCTGTCTGACTATATAGACTGAAGGTTCCAAGGACCCCCTCCTTGGGTTTGATTAATTTGCTAGAGTGACTCACAAAACTCAGAAAAACATTTTGCCTACTAGATCACTGATTATTATAAACTGATATAACTCAGGAATAGCCAGATAGGAGAGATGCATAGAGCAATGTATGGGGAAAGGGTACTGAGCTTCCATACTCTTCCCAAATATGTCACTCTCCCCAAATCTCCATGTGTTCTTCAACTCTGAAGTTTTCTGAACATGGTCCTTTTTTTTTTTTAAATTTTATTCTGTTAATCACCATACATTGCATCATTAGTTTTTGATGTAGTGTTCCATGATTCATTGTTTGCGTATATTACTCAGTGCTCCATTCAATACGTGCCCTCTTTAATACCCATCACCAGGCTAACCCATCCCCCCACCCTACTCCCCTCTAGAACCCTTGGTTTGTTTCTCAGAGTCCATAGTCTCTCATGGTTAAGAAATGGAACAAATAATCCTAAAATTTGTACGGAATCAGAAAAGACCCTGAATAGCCAGAGGAGTGTTGAAAAAGAAAAGCAAAGCTGTGGCATCACAATTCCGGATTTCAAGCTCTATTACAAAGCTGTCATCATCAAGACAGTATGGTACTGGCACAAAAACAGACACATAGATTAATGGAACAGAATAGAGAGCCCAGAAATGGACCCTCAACTCTATGGTCAACTAATCTTCGACAAAGCAGGAAAGAATGTCCAATGGAAAAAATACAGTCTCTTCAACAAATGGTGTTGGGAAAATTGGACAGCCACATGCAGAAGAATGAAGTTGGACCATTACCTTACACCACACACAAAAATAGACTCAAAATGGTTGAAAGACCTAAATGTGAGACAGGAGTCCATCAAAATCCTAAAGGAGAACACCGGCAGCAACCTCTTCAACCTCAGCCGCAGCAACTTCTTCCTAGAAACATCGCCAAAGGCAAGGGAAGCAAGGACATAAATGAACTATTGGGACTTCATCAAGATAAAAAGCTTTTGCACAGCAAAGGAAATAGTCAACAAAACCAAAAGACAACCAACAGAATGGGAGAAGATATTTGCAAATGACATATCGGATAAAGGGCTAGTATCCAAAATCTATAAAGAACTTAGCAAACTCAACACCCAAAGAACAAATAATCCAATCAAGAAATGGGCAGAAGACATGAACAGACATTTTTCCAAAGAAGACATCCAGAGGGCCAACAAGACACATGAAAAAGTGCTCAACATCGCTTGGCATCAGGGAAATCCAAATCAAAACCTCAATGAGATTCTACCTCACACCAGTCAGAATGACTAAAATTAGTAAGTCAGGAAATGACAGATGTTGGCAGGGATGCGGAGAAAGGGGAACCCTCCTACACTGTTGGTGGGAATGCAAGCTGGTGCAGCCACTCTGGAAACAGTATGGAGGTTCCTCAAAAAGTTGAAAATAGAGCTACCATACAACCCAGCAACTGCACTACTTGGTATTTACCCCAAAGATACAAATGTAGGGATCCGAAGGGGTACATGCACCCTGATGTTTATAGCAGCAATGTCCACAATAGCCAAACTATGGAAAGAGCCAAGATGTCCATTGACAGATGAATGGATAAAGAAGAGGTGGTATATATATATACAATGGAATATTATGCAGCCATCAAAAGGAATGAGATCTTGCCATTTGCAATGACGTAGATAGAACTGGAGGGTATTATGCTGAGCGAAATAAGTCAATCAGAGAACGACATGTATTATATGACCTCACTGATATGAGGAATTCTTAATCTCAGGAAACAAACTGAGGGTTGCTGGAGTGGTGGGGGGTGGGAGGGATGGGGTGGCTGGGTGATAGACATTGGGGAAGGTATGTGCTATGGTGAGTGCTGTGAATTGTGCAAGCCTGCTGAATCACAGACCTGTACCTTTGAAACAAATAATACATTATATGTTAAAAAATATTGGAGGGGGAGATGATCCTTTTTGGGTTTTTATAGAGGCTTCATTACAAAGGTATAATTGATTAAATCATTGGCCACTGGAGACTAAACAATCTTCAGCCCTTTGCCCTCCCCAGAAATTAGGGGGATAGGACTGAAGTTCCAAACTTCTAATCACATGGTCGGTTCTCCTGGCAACCAGCCCTCATTCTTAGGTGCTGTCCAAAAGTCACCTCATTTACATAACAAAAGACATCTATGTCTCCTCACTTAGGAGCTCTGTGCCAGAAATGGCAAACATGTATCTCTTATCATAAATCATAATATCATAGCTTATTTCTGCTTCCATGATGTCTTTGTTTTTTGAAGTAATAGCCCAAAGACTCCCCTAATGGAAAAGTCTTGATATACAAGCCTGACCAGTCTTGCCACATTCAAGTAGGTTCCCTACTTGTTATCAGACAGTGGGCAGCCTGGGCATCCAGGATCTCTTGCTTCAAGTCATAGAATCCACTTGCATGTATTTGTTGCCTTCATTCAAATTGATTTAAGAGAATGGGCATGAGAATAGGATGAAGAGAGAGGGCTAGAAAGAGTCTTACAAATTGCTTTGGTAACCTCCAATCTTCTGAAATTCAGTAATGGTAAAGAACTGCTGCCTAGTTTGCTACTGGAGCATAATAATAAATTTGGAAGAAACTGAAGCCATTTGCCTTACTGACTTTTAAGATATTTTATTGTCCCTATAATGTTAGAATTTGAAAAGTTTTCCAATTCAAATCTAATTCCATAAGAGAGGCATTTATAATGAACTTTAAACCTCTTCAAAGTTAATAACTTCTCATCTCCCAATTTCAAATTCACTTCAACACACGAAGTAATTACCCATATTAATGGAGTTGGAGAGCTGGAGGAGAGTATCAAGAAAGAGCCTACTGTGGTAACAATTGCCTTTTGTCTGGAAGTTCTTATCTCTTACTCTAAATTTCCAAAGATTCCCATCAGGCTATTTGGCATCCTATGCTAACTCTTAAAAAGCAAAATTGAAACTATAAATTTTGTATCTAGGAAACTTATCATCTTCCTTTTCCTTAATGATTAAGATTGACATGGTGCTGTTCAGAGTATGGAGGAATGTTCATGTAGCAGATATATTCTAAACCATGGCTGGGGTAAAGGGAAGCCTCTATGCATGTATCTGATCAATAAATCCATCTCGCCTTCAAGAGTTCTGGCAGAGATGGGAAAAGTTAATTTCCAAGTCTATTTCAGTAATTAGACCCCTGTGTCCTTATTATTCTACTTCAACAAATTTAAGAAAGGGATTCAAGAATGGTTCTAAGAAAACAGTATTGAATATCAAGTCTGAAGTGTGAAGGGTAGTCAAGTTAAAAATGAGAAAGTCAGTAACAAGGTCACCACTCAGAGATTAAAGAGCAGTTTGAGATTATATCACGAGTAGAGTGAGTTGACACAGCACTTCAGGGTTAGGTCTGTAAATCTATCCTGCCTTATGAGGTTTCACCAGGGGAAGCTTCATGAATAGAAAGGCCTGGACAAGAATAAGGACAGGGAACTTCTCCTTTCTACAAGTATGAAAAAAGAGATGTCAGGGAGATTTATTGCTCAAAAGCCCAGCTGGCAGTCTGGTCATTACAAAAGTCTTGTCAAGGTCTCTTGTCTCCAAGTCAGTGTCCAACCTGGATCAGAGCTGTCCTCTGTCTGGATCCTTTAATAGGACTCTAATTGGAAGCTCAGTTGCCTTACATCCAGTCATATTGGCTTCCAGCCCTTCTGTGTCTTGTGTTCTATTTCTAGTGACCAGGCTTCTACCTGGCTCCTGGGAAGGAGACATGTTGTGCCCTGTGTCTAAATTGAGGCCTACTTGTAATCCTCAGCTCCAAATATGTTCTGACAAAACTAAAAAAGCCTGGTTTTGTCATTTCCATTCCTTCCCCAAAGGAGGATTCTTCCTCTCACTCCCACTCTCTAATCAGTTGGGACTCATGTGATTTGCTCTCAGAAGTTTCTCTGTTGTCTCTCAGAATCTCCCCAGTGCTCCTATAATTTCCCCATTGCTATGCTCACTCTACTTGGAGGGAAAGCTCCTGATTTTTCTAGTTTTCTAATAATGTCCCCTAAAGCTTTTTCTAGCTGGACTTCCTGACAACTGCTTGTTTTTCTTCTTCAGAGCTACCTGTGATGTTGATTATTACCTGCTTTCCCTGGAACACAGATGTTGGAGGTGAATTCCCAGTATAATTTGCCTCACATCTTAAGTCCAGATGACTTTGGTACTTTTTTAGGGTTGTACACAACATTCTCTCTATTAGTTTAGGTTCTCAAAGAAACAGAACCATATATATAATAGATAATATACATATTTATATATAAATATATAATATAAAATACGTTAACATATATATGTAATATATGTATTATTATGAAGAATGGGCTCTTGTGATTATGGAGGCTGAGAAGTCCTCAGAAGATCTGCAACAAGCCAGAGACCCAGGAGAACTGATGATATAGCTCCAGTCCAAATCCAAAGGCCTGAGAACCAGGAGAGCCAATGGTGTAAGTTTCAGTCTGAGTCGGTCCTAAGGCAGGAGAAAACCAATGTACCAGCTTAAAGAGAGTTGGTTAAGGAGAGTGAATTCCCCTTTAGCCTTTTCTATTCTACTCAGGCTTTCAGCAGATTGGATGAGGCCCACTGACATTGGGGAGGACAATCTGCTTTACTGAGTCAAATGTTAATCTCATCCAGAAGCACCCTCACAAACACACCCAGAATAATACTTAATCAAGTATCTGAGCATCCCATGAGGCAGGCAGGTTGACACATAAAATTAACTGTCACATCCTTTTCTCTTTTAATATTGTGGCTGAAAAGCATACTTTCCACTGTAATCACTGAATTCGGGATCATCAACATGAATCTGATGCTCCAGGAGCAAACTTGTAATGCTTAGACTTGAGAAGTTGTTTTTATTATCATTTTTCTGTTTCTGGCCTCCATTTTTCTGTTTCTGGTCCAGATAGATTCCCTATATACCCACCTACCTGTCTTATCAGACTCTTGCCTCACCAATCCCATAACCTCCATCCCTGCCCTATCCCACAGCCTCCATCCTTGCCACCCTGGTCTTCAGGTTCTACCACTGTAGGAGCAGACTGGTTTCTTACTTTATTCTTTGCTGAAAAAAAAAAAATTCCCTAATGCATTATAATAGCTACAGCAACAGTTGTTTTCCCTTGTGTACTTACTGTGTGGCATATTTTACGTATATTAGCATGCTAAATCCTCACAGCAACCCCAGCAGTGATGACGATTCCTATTTTGCAGATATTGTTGTTGAAACGCGAAAGGACTACAAACTTGCTCTAGGCCACACAGCTCTTAAATGGTAGCACCACAATTTAAGCGCACACATGACTGATGCCAAACTCTGTGCACGCCATCATTACACACTGTGTTTCCTGCCTCCGCCTCTCCAAATTGTTTCATGAAAGGCTGAGTAGCTGGCTCAAATGAAATTTTCATCTCTGATTCAGTCTCGTAGCTCTACATAGATCCAAACTCAGTGATCTTTTCCAAGCTTTGGCATAAACAGAAGAATAGAAAATCCTATGTGACTTCGCTGTGAGCAATTAAGAGGCTGCATTCTGTAGCGTGCCATTCACCATTCACTATTCATCATCACAAACTTTCAGACATGCCGAAGGTCACGATTGAAAACAGTTATTTTAAGAGATGGCATTGTTCTCAAAAGCCACAGTAGGACCATTGCAGATGGGTTTTAATTCAGATGTATATTCAGAGATGAATTCTTTCAGCTCAAATGATGCAGGTTTGTTAGTAGGAGGTGAGAGTTAAAGAAAGGGGGGTAAGTACTCATTTGTATCCATCTCTTGCTCACGTTTTCATAGTTATTTCCTCTGTACCTGGCAAACTCTTTCAAATTCCTTACTTCAGCCTGGCACCCCTATTTCATTTAATTTATCATAGGAATATTTCTCAATAAGGGATTTAAGGAATCAATTTAAAGAAAACTGAAAAATACAAGACACTTGTGAATGATTTTTTTTTTTTTTTTTTGCAAAGAGATGCAAGATTTTGTTTGGGTCATGTTTTCCTTCAAATATGTGGTAGGGAATATGTGATGGGAATATGCCCACCTTTCTCCTGAGATTTTTTTGCTTTATGCTCACTTTCTCTAATCCCATAACTAATCACCATTTAAGATCTGAAGATTTGGGGCACCACAGTATGGAGGGGAAACTACAGTATATACAAATGATGATGATATATTGTGGTAGATTGAGCTATTGGTCTTAATCCTCTACTTCTCTGTAGTAATATTATATATTCACCCTCTTGCCTTCCTGGGCAGCATGCTTTTCCACCTTTGGGTTTGCCCATGTGACTTGGTTAGCCAGATGGCTCTCAGTAAATGTATAATGAGCAAAGGCTTGTATTCTTGCACTTGGACCATTACCATGAGAAGAACACACTGTAATAGTTCACTGGTCCCAGAATAAAGAGAAGCACAGAAGAACCTGGATTCAAATCCAGCCAGATCCAGCCTAGAAGACTGGAATCCAGCCTCAGCAAAAGCAGCACGAGACCTATAGCACATTTCCATAACTTCTTTCAAGAAATAAATGCTCATTTTTGTAAGACACTGGGTTTAGGGGTGATTTGTTATATCACATTTTTTTTTTAAAGTGGTTGACAGATGCATGAATCCAATCAGGAATAAGAAAGCCATGTTAGAAATGAGCCCACAACACAAAGCTAGACTATATGCAACTTCAGATTCTTCTAGTAGCCACTAAGTGCCAACATTGTGCTTGTAGATTTCCATATTTTCTTATTTAAATTTTACAACATGTGAGGTAGGTGTTTGTGCATTCAGTTTACTAAGGTTCAGAAAGATTAAATAACTTTCTTAAGCCTCCATAGTTAGTAAGTTACAGAGCTAGACCCGAATCTGAGATTTTCTATTAGACCTGCTTTTACTTTGTGGAGACATTTTTCCTTTCTCACTTTAGTCCTTTTAAAGTTGAATTTGTGCATATTTCTAAAGTTAGATGGAGAAAACTATTAACAATAATATTGACTGTATTTAGTGGTTTACAGCATATTCACACATTTCTCTATTTTTCCCCCCATGCCCACATTCACATGTGTAGGTAAAGATGACTGGAATTACTCTAGCCATTTTACAGATTGGGAGACTGATTGACCAAAGTTCTTCTTAATCTGACTAGACTTCAGACAGGTGTTTTCCTGGTGTTAGGCCCCTAACTTTTCTTTTTAAAATCATTTACTTTAGGGTGCCTGGGTGGCTCAGTCGTTAAGCGTCTGCCTTCAGCTCAGGTCATGATCCCAGGGTCCTGGGATCGAGTCCCGTATCGGGCTCCCTGCTCCGCGGGAAGCCTGCTTCTCCCTCTCCCACTCCCCCTGCTGTGTTCCTGCTCTCACTATGTCTCTTTCTGTCAAATAAATAAATAAAATCTTTAAAAAAAAAAATCATTTACTTTAGAAAATTTGTCTTTTTCATCAAGATTGGCCCTATCTCCCATTCTCTGTAGGAGGGTAGGATTCTAACTTCCATAAGCATCAATTAGCAAACAGAGATGGTCTAATTACATTGACCAACCTTCCCCCTAAAGTCCTCCAGTACTTTTCCACGATCTCTTGGCCCCCTATTGCAATTGTCTTAAATAATGTATTCTTTGCCTGTTTAACTCCACCTGGTACAGTTTTTCTTTGACATGAATCCTCAGTAAATGATTGCTAGGGCTTAAATGCAGAGTCACTTGGTTTCAGGTCTAACACTTTCTTCTGTCATTTCCTTTCCACTCACACTCATTTGTTCCTGATACTTGTGTCTCTTGCCTTTTCTTCTTTTCTCTAATCTAGTCTTTAGAAGGTTTCACTTGTGAACTTTTTTGTTTGTTTGTCTGATGGGATGAAGGAGCCTAGGTTCAGAGCCTCAGCCTTTCCATTGTGTAAGAGAGGTTTGGCCTCAGGCCTTTAGAGACTATTAGTAGTCTCAGAGGATTGCTTTGTTTAATACTCTAGAAAATGCCCCAAAGCCTGTCATTTGAAGCAGTAGTAATGTGGACTCGAGATATTTTTAATTAAAAGTGTATTGTTTGAAGCCAGCCTTTAGCCTCCTATTTATCATTAAGTTCCCTGCCGTTCTGTCTGCTAGGTCACTAGGATAAAAATTTCTCCTTTACTCCACAGGATGGCAGTATAGGTTAATGTTAAACCTTACCATACATACCCCTTCAAAATCATATAGCA
Source organism: Halichoerus grypus (assembly GCF_964656455.1). Lineage (NCBI taxonomy): Eukaryota > Metazoa > Chordata > Mammalia > Carnivora > Phocidae > Halichoerus > Halichoerus grypus. The sequence continues at coordinate 29,557,250 of NC_135722.1, forward strand.
GGGTTTTGTTCAGAATTGGCACTCAACTCTCCTTTTCTCCATATGCCCACAACCTCCTGCAACCCTTGCTTTAAACATTTCTCACTTCCCCATTTTCTGTATCAAACAAAGGCAGCCTCTTCAGTTCAAAAAGGACCTTTATAAATGAATATCCCTACAATACACCAGCTTCATTATAAAAGACCCCAGATACAGGAGGCCGGAGTCCAGCTGCCCACAAAACCACATGCAGCTAAGCCTTAGTTTGGGGCTGCTGAGTAGTTGTTTATAAATAGCAGTGGTCAGTTAAACATTGTCAGCAACTTGACCTAATCACTGTTGATCAATAAAGTCATTGAAGTGTAATAGCCTCATCGGCAGTAGATTGGCTCAGGTCCAGGCTAGAAGGAAATAGTCTTTCTGAGTAGTCAGATGGTAATTATTTAATCAGAGCAGTGTGGCCTCCAACAGATCCAGTATCGAGAAATGACTACAAATCACATTTGAGATATCTTTCCTATTCTCCAGAAAAAAGAAGTGAGGCAAATAAAATATTTTTTAAATTGGGAAAATTGGGTACTTTTGCAGACTTTAAATAAGAAGGAATGAGGATGTCCCTTGAACAAATAATTAGAATAGCATTCTATTCTTTATAAGGGAGTAATTTTTGAAACCTATCTTTTCTTCTTATATCTTTAAATACTAAGACGATCTTCTTAGGTGCACATAGGTCAGGTATTACATCTTCCGGAAAAAAACAACTGCCCTACACTTGAAGCTTCTTCAACTCCCACAGTAATAGTGTTTTCACAATTGGGAATTAATCAACAAGAAGGTATGATGTAACTAGCAAATGTTTCCTTTTAAAGTATTTTTTGTACTGTTCATAGTAGAAACATCTTTGCTAGTATTCCCTTTCCATTGGCCTTTTCTTAAAAAAATGATTTTATAAATTATGTAAAAGCCAATGATATCTCTTGTTCTTCATCTTTCACAGTGCTTAATACAGGTTCATGACAGGCCTTCTTCTCTAAATATGCATTGATTAACTCATTGCTTAACAAACAGCGTGAAAATAAATTACTGGAGATCTTTAACTAAATAAGAAGGGGAGACCTAACATTTCCAAACTGAAAATTTTTATCAAGGCCAGAGTAAATACCAACACTGAAAGATCACTGCCCATACTTCTTCAACAAAATCTTCCCCCAAGAAATTCTTGGAAAGAATCTCCTAAGATTACCATGGAAAGTCCTAGAAATGAATAGGAAACAGGGTAATGTTTAACTTTAGCCTTTCTTTCAGGAAATAGAGGAAAATTATTATGGTATTATATGACAGAAGCAATTTCCCTAATATTACTTTCCAAATCTCAAATGTGTGTGTTTGTAGGCTTGAGGAAAATGATGTATTTTTGAATGCAACTGGAGAGGTTTAACAAAGAAAGCCTTTTCTGGTCCCTATGGGGGGAAAATCAGCTTTAGACTGTTAGCACACACATCTAAAAGTTCAATGAACTTCAGTTAGTTGCTATGCCAACCAACAGAAGACCTGTCCAGATATGAATTGATCACACAAATAAAATCTCCCCAAAGATGATGCTTGTTTGGCTTAAGGGCATAGTCTTTGTAACAACCCTTGAAAAATCATAGGTCTCTCAGTTTGGAGGATTTATTTGGACCACTATCCAAATTTCCTCAGTGTATTATAAAATAGTTTAATTTTGTTTTTCCATAGGAAACTGAGCAGTTGCATCTAAGGGGGAAATACCGTTTTTTCCCCCTTTTCCTTTCCTAAGTTAAAAGTAGCAAACACAGAGAGAGTTACATATAGGTTCTGAGTATGAGAAAGAAAGAGTGGCTAGGACTACAGCAGTAATTCTTGGGAGATGTTTTTAAATTCCAATATCACCTTGTGATATGAAGCTGGGCGATTTACCTTCATATCTTAATGTCACACCTTCCACACCCTGCCATGGACAGGGTCCTTAAGCACTCTGTAAAAAGTCCCTGATGAATGTCTTTTAAAGAATTTCTTTGTATGGTTCACTTTGAGGTTTTGTGTGCTCCATATCCAAAGTGAACTAATTTGGGACTAAATAAGTAGGTAACTTTGGTATCATGGTTGTTGATACCAACTTCCAAGGGCTGAAGGAGAAATCGGTAAGATGCTATCATATGTTTTCCATGTATATCCCGTTATTGTTCCCCTGGAAATTTAATTTGGATTATTTTGTTGTTGTTGTTAGACTACACTTCAGGCATCTGAGGTATGTCTAGTCTAAGGAATGGAAAAGAGTAGACAAAACATTTTGGGAATTATAGTGGCATATTATATGTATATTCTGAATGCATACTTTAATACATATGCCCAGCAACACAAACCCGTGAAATAAGTCACCAAACATTTATTATGTCTGTTTTGTATGTGATGAAACATATTGTGGTGTTTTGGATTCACTCACATTATTTTAATGTTAATTCCACTTCCCTAAATTTGTATAGAAATTGGCTTTTTAACAGTTATCTCACATTGTTAACCCTATATTCACCTCTTGAATTCAAACATAAATTTGGATTCTCTAATGTTGATCCTTGGTGATGGATGTAGGACTCACTTTTATAAGCATTACTAGTTTTTACTTCTGGATCATCCCACTTAATCCTAACTTTTTAATCTACTTCACATTAGCTAATCTTGTCTTTGGCCTCTTTAAGAGAGGCTTGGATTCCCCATCAAGAGGATCCAACAAGTGTGGAGTAGATGTAATGCAATAGTGATTACAGATAAGGGTCTTCCTATAGTTCAGATTAAGAAACAGATCAGTGACAATGGGTATAGGGACTGTAATGGAAATCTCTGGAGAAAGAATATTGACTATCTGAAACATGCTCAGTGAAATTCACATTCAGTCTATGGGAATAAGAAAACAACAAGCCAAAGGTGAACTGCTACATCCCAGTGGGTTTCCCTTATTCTGAAACTCTCCTCTACATTATTGGTACATCAGTAACAAAGGAATGCCTGCCTTTAATATGATTGGTCTGTTTTCCCTTGATTGTCAAAGTGGGTTATAGCTCTGACAATAAACTCATGGGACTATTCTTCTTTGGTTCCTATCTCACGGGAAATAATACAATTCCTGCAGCCCAAAGCAAATTTATTCTAGATTTATATCCCAAAGCAAGCCCGGCACTCAGAGATACAGAGCCTTCCACCTTTCTGCTTTTAAGTAATGGTTTAGATTCAAGAACTCATCTGGAGGGGAAAAAAAGAGAAATATCTACATTAGATAAATATTCACATGGTTACATATTCCCATAGGTAGCTTGATAAAGGCTGAGGCTTAGAAAACCTGCAAATTGACGACAATTCTTAACCTTTTTCTCTCCCTTCACTCTGTAATAAACCAGAATCAGGCTATTAAAGGAGAGAAATCTTAAGTTAAAAGGTATTGTTTAAAAATTGTTTCCAAATAAATATTGGTGTTCACAAACCAGGCTGTGCAGAACATACACCTCACAGTGTTGATATTTTCCACTATTCATTCCCAGTATCTCCTGTGAGACAAAATTTGTAGTCAAGTGTTACCCTCAAAAGAGAAATGCACGCTCTTCTATTCATAGTTCTTCCTCACCCCCAACCCCATGAAAAATAATGGTGAGGTAAAAAGGGGGCATTTTGTAGGAAATAGTATTTGAGGCTGGGATGGAACAACTAGAGAGAGAAGTCTGGATGATGAACAGAATCTTCTGATAAGTTGTGTAGCTGGTTACCATTAGGAGGATGGCAGTTATATTGGCTGCTTCAGTTTTCCAACTGCTCTATGGTAGCTTAAGGGTTCTGTAGAGATGGTTCTGTATTTGCTTCGTAAGTTTGTGGGGAGTGAGGAAGAACAGGTGAACTTCTGTTCCCCAACTTTCACTTTAATCAGAGTAGCTTTGTTTTTACATTCTATATATTGGGATTCTGCAAAGGATTTTATTGGAGGACTCAGGTCTAGTTTTAAAAATAGATGAATTACAAACAGTAAAAACCTGCTGCTCATTGCGGAACTCTAAAAGAACGTCTGGATCTTGTCCTTAAGTCAGTGAAACCATAAAGGGTGAACCTCTATGTCTTGATTCTTCACATCAGTAGTTCATAAAGTACAGTCCCTCAGTCAATAGTATCAACATCTCTTGGAAACTTGTTATAAATGTAAATTCTTGGACCTTACCCAGACCCACCTGAAGTGGAAACTTTGAGGGGGTGGTCTAGAAATCTATATTTTAACAGACCTTCAGGTGATTCCAATGCATGCTCAATTTTTTAGAACAACTGCCATAGAGCCTAATTTAGTTTACCAAGTAAAAGAAATGAGCTAAAATGAATAGAAAGAAGTTATCACTGCAGTTTCTAAGGAAAACCTTTTCTAAGTATTGCAAATCAGTCCCATCCAGTATAAGTCTTCATAGAAGATTGTTTTTCAGTTTCAGGAACAAGAAAATGGCTTTAGTCCTTCTATTCTCCAAGCCCCATAAATATCTGTCAAAACAAAGCAATACCCTTACAATTTAAAGCTATCCAATACCCCCTTGACAACCTCAGCCCAAATGTGTTCATTTGAAAATAGGTAGAGTTATGTAGGAATCAATAATAAAATCATCAAATTCTAATTACCACTGGATAAATTCAGTCTTGTATTTTATGGGTTTATTTAAAAATATTGTTTATAGATTCCACTCCACCTAGGTCACTAGATGATGTACACCTTGGAAGAGTGCTAAAGGAAGCTGTAGTCAGAGGGAATGAGTTAGAGTGAGGATATCCATTGCTTTCCTAGGACCAGGACATCCTCAGCTAGAGTTGCCTTCCTAAAGTGATGATACCTCTATGTGAGATTGTTCTGAGAGATAGTCTGATTCCACTAGAGTTGCAATGCTCTTTTTTCAAGGCTGAACCCAGCTCTTCTCAACATTTATATCAATAATGTTATACCACTAGATGGCTCCAGAGTGTCTATCCGGCAGCACATGAAAGTCCAGAAATTTGAAAATTGGAGTGTACTTTGTGAGCCATCCCTAGCCTTCTTCCTCCACTATTGACTCCCACTCAAGCAAAAGTGATGTCTCATTCTCTCCTCCATCTTCCTAGAGTAGTCCAGTGATGGTGTCTCTAAGGGAAAAATAAAATGTTTCAGATCAGGAGAGCACTTGGCTTCTCCATATCCCAAACTGTAAAACCCAGCTTCAGGCAAATGATATGTGTGTACTCAAAGTGTGAAGTAAAATTCTGCCCTTAAATTTGATTTTAAAATTTCATAACTTAGAAGGTTGGGGTTAGTAGGGAATGTAACCCTGCAAAAACAGGTCAAAGATCCCCAGTGCTCAAGTCTTACTTGATCAGGGGAGACTTACAGATAAGTTGCTAAGAATTATCATTATCTGAGTTGCCCTTTTACATCCTTTTTAGAGTTAGAGTAGAAACTGAAGTTGTTGTTTTTTTCTGAGTTTTTAAAATTATTGTAATTGTTTTTCTTTTTATTCTATGATATGAACTCAGTTTCTTGTAGGTTCAGCTTTCTCTTCTAAATTGATCTGATTTGGTGACGGACTTTAGGCAGTTATGTTTATCAAACTCTCCTAGTGTGATAATGAGTTGTTTCTGGGGTAGATATTTGAACTAAGAGAAAAGCAACCACAAACTGAAATTACCCATTTAGATGCCTAAAAGATAATTTGAACCAAGAGACAAAGAACGTAAGTTCAGAGGAAGATGGCTCTAGGGTTGGAAAGTCACTCTGTGTCAGAGTAGGAGATTCACAGGCAAACCAAAGCCATCGATAATTTGAGGTCATGGGCACTGATGGTATGAATAAGCAGAGGAAGTCAGTCTGCAGAGGAGAATGGAACATGTATGAAGAAAATATCAGATAGGGAAAATGCCAACTCAGAACGATAGACAGTGTAGCTATCGTAAACATTTCCGATTCCTATCAGCACTGCTTATGTTTGCTATTGTCAAATTCCACATGAAGCTCTCTGAGTCTTTTCAATCATCCCCTCCACTGCCTTTTAAAATTTTCCTTGAGCTGATTGGCAAAGACCCCTCAAAAGGTAACTTTGTTTTCCACCAACAAAAATCTAGAAGGCATCTTCTATCCTAAGTTAACAATACTAAATTCCTGATAGTTGAATTTATGAAGTAAAGGGAATTTCTGGCCTAAAAAATACTAAAATTTTTGCTGAAAAAATTATTTTCAAATTTTCTTGCCCCTTGATTCCAAATTGGTATACTAACTTGGTAAACAGAAGTCAGAGACCATGGTGAGTTGGTCTTTAGGCTTGTGGCAAGGAAATGTACCCCACCCCACCCCTTCCACAACCACCGTCCATAGTTATGCTACCTATAGTGACAAAATAACTGATTGAAAAGAAGACTGTCTCTGAGTCCTTGGCCCCAGTTGATTTTTGGTTCTTTGTCACCACCATCTCTTGAAGGGGTGACAGTATTGGTCTTTGATCTGATTCTCTTTCTTTTTTATTCTCCACCCTACATAAGAGTAAAATTTTAAAAGTATAAAGCTGATTTTTTCACCCCTTGATTTAAGCCATCTAGCCCATAAGAAAAAATAACATAAAACAAAACAAAACAAAAGTAAAAAGCCTTAATATGACCCTCAAGATCCTTGGTCTTGACCCTGCTCATTTCTCCAACCACATCTTAAGAGGCCTGTTCCCTTCATTCTCTGTGCTCCAGCCATTCTGGCCTTTCAGATTCTAGGAAAAGCCATTTTCTTTCCAGGCTTGGGACCTTTGGATATTCTTTTCCTTCTTCCCCCAATTTCCATTTACTTTTCAATTTTTCTGACTTAACTCTCACCCTTCGTCTTCTACCTCAAATGCTACTTCCTTAGAACTGACAGCAGAAAAAGTTCTTTGTCGTGTGTTGCTTGTTTTCTGTGTAAGACATCTTAATTTGAAGTATTTATTTATTCATTTGAGTGTTGACACCTATTCCCCCTCTAGACAGCAAATTTTATGAAAACAGCAACTTTTTGTATTTTTTCTTATAATTATATGCCCAGTTGCAGGAAGTTCAATTCATCTTAGTTGAAGGAAAGAAGGAATGAATGAATCTATGAATACCTGAAAAGAAGTACTGGGTCCTAGAACCTATTCCATGGAGATTTTTTATTCTGCTTGATACTTCAGTTTCCTTTATCTCCGATATTTATTTGTTTTTGTGAATGTGAGGCTGGTACTGTGTGTCTATTTAGCATTGTATGGTTCTTGGAAGACCTTATATTTTGGAAGCAAATGTGAAAAACACATTCAATTTGCAGAAGGTTTCATTATAAACAATCTTAGGGACACAAACAGTTTTATGAATTGATGTGTATTTCTACTTGAAGGGTGAAGTAAGCATAACGATGACAAGAAGAGAATTGAAGGATATAGGCAGAGGTGTTGGGAACTCCAAGGTTTTAGGGCACCTTTGGCTCTTGTCAAGGTGGATTTAAATACACAATTCTTCTATTTCCTGGATATCCTTGGTCATTTCTAAGTCACTACCTGATTTGAATTTATAGAAAATTTACTCAATCAAGAAAGTATTCTGAATTTACTATTTTCCATGTTATTTATTTACTTTAAAAAAAAAAAAGATTTATTTATTTATTTATTTATTTATTTATTTATTTATTTACTAGAGAGAGAGAGAGAGAGAGTGAGAGAGCACAAGCAGGGTCGGGGGAGCGGCAGAGGGAGAGGGAGAAGCAGGCTGTCCACTGAGCAGGGAGCCAGATGCAGGGCTCCATCCCAGGACCCTGGGATCATGACCTGAGCGGAGGCAGATACATAACAAACTGAGCCACCCAGGTGTCCCATGTTTATTTACTTTTTTATTCCATTTTGATGTATTGACTCTTTTTAAAAAATCACCAAGAAAAATTATAGCCCTTTAGATAATTACTCCTCTACCATCCTCAATATTTAGTTTGCCAAAGAATTCTCCCTCTATCGCATTCTGGAATGTATCATTTGGTATTTCGTCTTCTGAAAACTCAATACCTTTTCTGAGCTTATGGGTATTGCTGTATTTCTATCGTATTGAGAGATGCCTCCTTGCCTTTTGGAAAATTTCCCTTTTTTGATTCAGCGGGAAAATTAGGCCTTCACTTACCATTCTCCCTTTCAGTGTTTTTGGAATTTATAACGCTAGACTGAACTGTATGAAATCATATGAAGCTGCCAATGTTTGACTATTTGTCATACAAAAATGGCAATTTTATGTGGTTCAATCTAATAATAACATTGAGGAATTACTATATTTCAAGTATTATATAAATACTTTGTATGTGTTATTTAATTTCTCATTTTACACACTAGGAAATTAAGTATCAGAAAAATTAAAATAAGCTACCCATAATCAAATCACTGTTAGTGAAACTGGAATTTAAACATTGGTCTATCCCCCTATAAAGTCCAAGCTGTTAAGCCCTACATTGTCTCTTAAGGGTATTTGCTTATTTCTTTATTTTTTTGGAAATTTTTAAATATCATTATTGAATACTCCTTTTCAGGGGAGCTATCGTTAATGCAGATAAAAGTGATAATTTCAGACAAACATCTCCATGGTTCACAGACACAAAGCCAAATATAATGTGCTTTCAAGGAGCTATACTTAGCCAGATGTTTCCAAATTGCTGAACCATAAATTGCATTTCTCACTTTTTATTGGAATGGCTTCTCATTTTGTAGATAAAAATATTTTTATATGTTCCTAAAGCAATTTTTTTTTTGAAACACAATGATTTACAACCTCTAGAAACAGGGTTCCATCCCTAATAGCTGAAAACAGCTATTGACTTCCCTTAGTTGGCACTGGAGGAGGATATAAGTATCTGGGGAAAACAACCATTCGTGCCATATCACTTGCCCTCACAAATCATCCTAGAAGTAAATCTGCACTCTCTGCTCGTAGTTTTTTTTTTTTTTTAAAGAAGTCCTTAGAAGTCATTTTTAATTCCTGAGAATGAGGTCTATATGTGGCTTTAATAATTTCCTTTTTAAATGTGGAAACTATAAGTTCAAAATTTAAATCAAATATGCTTTGTGAGCTTTAGAATATGGGATTGTACAGCCATCTGGCCCCCAGGCTATCTCTGCATATAAGACATTAATAACATTTTTAATTTAAATAATAGATAAATCTGTTTCAAGTGCCTCAGCATCCATTCTCAACATTGCCTGCAGATCAGTTGATCCTAAATAATATTTTCAAGCTGTGGTAAGGTTATTGGTGTTCTGAGCAATCTGGAAATACCAAGTTCTTATGCCAGGAAATGGGTCAAACTGTAATCTCTTCATGTTACTGTTTTGATTTCAGAAATAGCTCTGTCCTTCACACACTGGGAGCCTGTATACTTTACCCTTCCCATGGATTTGATTACAGCTGCCATTCTGTGTTTCAGTGAAAACTTTATTAAATATCTACTTTTAATTAATCTCACTGGTACTGGAACCTCTCCACAACCTCAATTTATTTTTAGTCTCTCAGAGCAGTTTCACTTTTCTCCTTAAATAGTCATTCTATAATACCCCATCCTCTAATAATTATCACAAAATAGCACCAAACTTGCTCAGCCAAGAGAGACTAGAGAGCATGCACTTCAGAGTCAGATTTACCTTTGGATCTTAGCTCTGCCTCATGGGGCTATGTGATCCTAGGCAAGTTACACTCTACTTCCTGATGTCCTCATTGGAGAACTAGAGACCTCAGGGGAGATTAGGAGGATCTCACTGCAAGAGCAACATCAGGTGCCCTCACTGCCAAGAACAGTTATTGGCTTTAGATGCTAGTTCCCTTCCTTTCTGTTCAGTGCGAACATGCATCTCATAAAGAAACAGATGAGATAAATCTCTTTCATTCCCTTATTTTCTTGGTTTTATCTTTCCTGTTGGTGCTTTTATGTTGCTGATGATTTTGTGTGAGAATTGTGCAAAGTCCAGTTTGCCCTATTACTTTTTTTTTCTTTTAAGATCTAGAAATGCTTCTTTCTGAGACCGTTCCTAAAACAGTGGGCCAAGCATGTGTGTCTACTCCATAAGTATCTCTATCATTTGACCATCTGCTAACATTTATGGCCCTATCTTTGGCTTCTCTCTTCATCATAATGGTGGGACTAAGGGTCACGATTCAGACATGAGCAGGGACCACAGACATTTGAAATAGGAGAATTAACTTTCTTGTCCAAGCAGCAAAATAAATCAACAACACTTTACTTGCCTCTTTTTTTATTTTAATAAATGGAACAATAAAGTCTCTGGCCAATACCAGGCTTGCTAGACTTACATCCACTCCATTGGTGTTTATAGAAAATAGAATGTGAAAACCCAAGACAGCAGTTTATGATTTGGAGGGAAAGTTTACTCTCAGCTGCAGAAGAAGATGGCATTATCTAGAAAATGTCCCTCATTGTTGATTGATATGCCAGCTTGGCCTTGAAACATTATCTTGAAACAGCTTAGAAGTAGTTTAGAAGTAGTGATCAGGTTGAAGGAGTAGATGAGAGGGTATCCAACTTAGGTGAGTTATCTTAGGGCTATGTTTACAGTGCAAGCACATGTTAATATATTTATATGTTGGGCTACCAACCAACTACCTATAGGCCCAGTGGTACAGTTAGAAGTAGAATACAGAAGTATAAAAATCTAGCATAACAAACAATTCATGAATGTTAATAAGTGCACTCTTGACTCTTGATCTGTTCCCCAGCCACATATGGTAAGTATTGTAAGTCTGTGATTCTGAGCTACTCTGTTCAAGCAGCGTTGTCATTCTAATGGGTTAATTCATGACCCAAATTTCAGTATACATCTCTGTGAAATAGGAAAGGCATTGGAAAGTCTTGTTCTTTTGCTTGTATCTTTGATCCTATATTCCCTTTGAACTGCTTAGTTGCAGGTTGAGTAGTAAATGCTAGTAAACAACCATAATAAGTGTTCATTATCAGTCTCCCAACGTGCATTTCCAGTTTTTTCAATTTAGAAAGTGTGTTTATTTGTGCTCACTTATGAGAACCAATGGATAGTATGGGTGATTATGTTTAGGACCCACCGTGGTGTTGTCACTGCCTTTTAGGATGGGAAAGTCTTGAAAAGAATCACATGTGGAAAGAACAGCATATGCAAATAACAATATATCAAAACTGAGGCCACAATTGAAGGGGAGAGTAGAAGATAATGCTAGGAAGGGAGTTTAATGAGATCCTAGAAGGTCTTGAAATGCCAACTCAGTAAAACCCCAGACTTGTAGTAACAGGGTCTTAACAGAGAGACCACAGCTGTGTTTTAGAGAAAGAAACCTAGAACCATGGCATATATAGGGGAACAGCAGCAACAAAAATCAGCTCATATTCACCTAGTAAAGCATAAGCAGCGATGTGCTAATCAAATGAGAGATTCTCATGTTATTCTCTGGACTCATTTTATATTTATAGCACACGATTAAATAAAATTTAAGGCTTTGTAACAAAATTTCATTTTACTAAATAGCTGTCAGATAGCATTTATTTGCAAAGTCAAACTATTTATACACATACTTTACAAGAGTCAGTAATTAAGTCTACATGCTAAGGCTTATTTTGATAGTTGTTTCCATGGTGTAGTGATTTTTTTTTTTTTTTCATCTTAGAGCTTCAGTTCCATTAGGTGTTTGGTTTTTTTTTTTTTCCCCCAAAATGGATTATTTTTAGGTTCTTATTCAAATGACTTAATCAGTAAACTAAATTGGCCATTTTAAATGTGGTAATTGATGATTTAATGACAACCTTCCCTTTTAGTCTTCAACCAACCCTTTCATTCAATAGCAAGATTACATGAAATGTGTTATTGCCACCCCATTCTGTAAATCTCTGATATAATATTTCCAATATATTAACACTTAATTATATTTTGGGGACAACTGACCAGGTTATAGAATTACCGATATATACTGTGGGTCATAAGCCAGAAGAATTATTGTTGCATCAAACATTAATTTGAAATGACAGAGTTCCAAAGCTGCTCTTTAGATGGATTTGTTGATTATAAGCTTATTTAAAAAAAGATCATTTTGTTTCCCCCCCCTTCTCTTTTTCTTATCTGTATTTGTCAGGCCTAGAACAATGATAAATAATAGGCACTCATTAAATAAAGGTATGAACAAAGACTGTTCATGTTTTGCAATTGTTACAATGTTGGAAGAAGTGCCTTCTTCAAGGAGGAGATTTGTATGGTGGGTATTTAGTATCCCTCAAACCCCATTACTCAACTACTCCTCTGCTTTTAATCTAGGAAAGAGGAGATCAGGTTTGTATAATTGAATGTAAAATTCAGCTCTGGTATTTTAGCTATGAGATCATGGGCAAGTGGTTTTTCTTCTCTGAGCATTGCTCTTTCTCAGTCTTTTAATAGAGATAGTAACATGTCAGAGCTAAGATTAACATCAAATGAAATGAACATATGTAAAGTACCTAGTTCCATATCTTAAATATAAAGGTATCCAACAGATGAGTCTGTGTCTTAGTTAAACAATGCTTAAGACTGAAACATATGGGTTCCTGATTCTGTGTCTTTGTTCCATTTCTATCTATATGTATGATTCACCCTTGGAGGATAGGATCAACTAGTCCTCTTCAGCCATTGCATGCTGGAGATGTGCCACAAAGACTTTGACACTTCATAGATGCCCAACTTTATCAATACCTTAAAAATCATAAAAGCACAATGCACTAGATCTCCTTACATACACTGTTATTATGCCTAAAACTTTGTAAATATCCTAGTATCTCTGATAGCTTATCAAATGTTTGCTATTTATCTCTATGAATGTTAAACAAATTGTCTTGAGCCTCTTTCTAGGTAGATTTTAATCAGAAGCATTGCTAGTAGTACAGTTGGAAGAGAACAGTTTCCCCCAGATCACAATGTCGTTTGAAGTGTTGCCTGACTACTTATACTTGGGTTAAAGTGGTGCTGTTGCCATATGTACATAAAAGTATTAATAGGATCGCAGAATGCATCCTCATCCATGACTAGCTTAGGGTAAAGTCTGTAATAAACTGGGGAAGCCTCATAATGGCCCAAACCTCAATATTCTAGACAATACCCTGTTATAGGCTTTAAAACCACTTGAAGATTTCTTCCCATCACACCTGGAACCATTTCTTGATCTTTATCTTAATATTGTTCATACATGGATATTATATGATTCATCATCCTTCACATGATTATAAAGCATATTAAAATGATGCTATAAACCATTTTCAGCAATAAATATCTAATCTCAGATGTCTCTAGAAATAGGGATGACCATCTTCTTTTTGACACTGCTGGCACATTTGTCATGCACAAAAACGTGTTTGGAAGGTGTAGCGTAGAACTTTGGGATGGGTGTTTTGCTACATGAAATTGAGTGAATCAATTGGAATGACACCCAAAATGTAGGCTAAATAATAAAAATAATAAACATTTATTGAGCCAATACTGGATACCAAACATAGTATTAAGCACCTTATATGAATTAACTTGGTTAATTTTTATAAAAATTCTATAAAGTACATACCATTTTTTCCCTGTCTTTCAAGTATGAAGACAAGTTCAAAAATATGAAGTACATAACTTTTAAAGAGCATACTTCGGGGCGCCTGGGTGGCTCAGATGGTTAAGCGTCTGCCTTCGGCTCTGGTCATGATCCCAGGGTCCTGGAATCAAGTCCCGCATCGGGCTCCCTGCTCAGTGCAGAGCCTGCTTCTCCCTCTCCCTCTGCCATTCCCTCTGCTTGTGCTCTTCTGTCTATCTCTCTGTCAAATAAATAAATAAAATCTTTAAAAAAAAAAAAAAAAGAGCATACTTCAACTGAGGTCTTTCCAATTCCAAAGCCCATAGGGTAATTCAATGTGATAGCCTCTGATTTCCATGAAGGTTGGGCAGAACACACCTATGCATCATGTAAACTTCCTAAGTCTGAGTTTATCCCCAACAGAGAAGGCAATAATGATTACGAATTTCTGTATGGAACCCTATTATACATCAGCCTTCCCAGCCTATGATTTCAATTGTCTATAAGCAGTCACTCACTGGTTGGGATGGCTGAGAACAGTCCCATAGCATCCTTCAGCCCCATACTGCTGTAGCTGAAGGACTCTTCCCCAGCTGTAGAAAGACAATTATTTCTCAAGCAGCCCACTCACATTAAACGCATGTATGAACATAATCAATGACAAAGGAGTTTGAATCATCTATAGTACATTTGTGGAACTTGAGGAAACTTTGCCACAAGACAGAATAGACAAAGCCAAACAGCATCCCTGATTAAAAATGATTTTTGCTTTATTTGAAATGATTGCTATGAATAGCTGCCAGGTGAGCTGGGTGAGTGTGGGTGGGAGGTGACTAGGAAAGTCTCCACAGCTGAGACCAGATTCATTTATATACATTTTTCTCCTTTCCTTTCTCTCTCCACTCTGTCCCTCTCTCTCCCTCTCCCTCTTCCCCTCTCTCTCCCCCTCTCCCTCTTCCCCTCTCCTCTACCTTCCTCCTCCCCACCTCGCTCACCCTCTGGGGGGTGAGGAGGGAAAGGAAAGGCAAGTATATACTGCGAGTAATTTACTGAACCAATGAAAACATCACAAAAAATTTCAGAATTGGATGTGTGGGAGACAAACATGACTTTAGATTCTGGGAGAGGCTCAATACTCAGTTTCCACATAGGCAAATGGAAATTCTTCACGACACTTAAAGTAAGCAGATGAAGAGTATAAAATAGACAAATCACTTAAAATATCTGTGGGATGATTAATTAAAGGGGAAGTTGAGTTACACATTTTCTCTTCCTTTGCTTTCTCTTTTACTAAAAACAAGACATATGCATATATAAAATTATTATCCAGTGGGGCTACACATCTGAGAGTCCTTTGCTTCAGTTTCCTTAGCTTGAATTGGTAATAGAAACTTGGAACTACAAATGGTCATACAAGTCATCTGACACTCTCATTTTAGAGAAGAGAAAACTGAGCCCTGCCACCCTCTGAGAAAGGAAGTAATGTATCGATTTATGTAAATACTTGGAGAAACAAGGAGGAATAAATATTAAATAAATTGAGCCAATTGAGATGATTTGTTCTGGATCACCATGGTGACTTTGTATGTACCCTGGTCTTCTTGTTCTTCAATTAATTTGCTACTTATGAATTATGCTATTTCATTTAAATATCATTTAATTGTTTCTCCAGTCTAAGAGAGGAAAGTAACTACTCTGGATTAGTTGTGTTTTGTTTTCTCTCATGCATACTTGGAATATGTAGCCCTTCTTTTACTACTTAATCTTCCCAGGGTAATAACCTATCATTTCATTGCTTTCAGTGAAGTAGAAACACTGAAAGAATAAATATTAAGTTGTAATTTGAATATAACTATAATTAACAGCTAGCATTTATTGAGGATTTACTATGTGCTGGACATTGTATCAACTATATATTCTAACTTTTTAAATCCTCATAGCAGCTCTATAATATGTGTGCAATTATTCTCTCCATTTTGTATTTAAGGAACCCAAGACACAGAGAGGTTCAGTAACTTGGCTACAAGTTGGACACACAGCCATTTGTTTATTAATAGTAGTTCAATTTATGCAAACAGGCTGTAAAGATTGCATTTTTAGCAAGTGTGCTCTACTCTTTTCTTCAGTGTGAACTCATTTGCAGAAGAAAACTGATGTAAGAAATTAAATCACTTGCCAAAGCCATAGAGCCAAGAACTAGTGGGGCTGATACATGAATGTGGGTCTGTCTCTTACCACGATGCTGATCATCATAAGCTACTAAGAGCATCAGATGTTAGAGAGTAGACAAAGCAAAAGAGAAAGGCCAGCAAGATGTAAAGTGGGACCTTACAGGGAGGTTGTACTACTCAAGGAGTTTTTTGTGGGGGAAGATGTAGTTCTGAATTTGGAGGATCAGTCCCAGATTTTGTCAGTGTACAGCATTGTTACAGGCTTGGGAAAGCAATCTAACCCATGGAACATAGACAGGCTTCATTCCAATCCTAATTTGTTTAGTTTCATAGGGGAGGAGATTCAGAACTTAGCCATCTGCATCTCAACAGAGACCTATAGCTACCTGAGTTCACAGATTCCTTAGTCCCCATGCCCATATAGGGTGAGCATGGCTTCCTCTGTTGAGAGCCAAGGAGTGTGTGGGTCATTTTGACTCAGAGAAACTGGCTCCTTAGTTTCTCAGAAATTGTTTATACCTCTATTTACATAGGGCCCAGGCCTGCTTGTCCAATCCCAGCTGCCCCAATCCAGGTGTATTTCCATATAGCAGACAAGGCAGAACCAACATTCCACATTTATCTTAACTCTGTAGTTTCCAAGGAAACAGTACTGCAAAGACAGACACTGAATTCCCAATTCTCTATCAGCCCAGGCCTGATGTTAACTCTTTATGCACAGTTAAGCAGACCAAAGCAATACTGGACATAGTGCTGCACCCAGTAGGCATTTAGGAAATAACATGAAGAATGAATGAATGTGTGAATGAATGAATGTATATGTAATGAATATTGCCTATCTCTTGATTATCATCTCACAGTGACTAAACTCAATGAGCTGGTTTATAAATCGATTATTATGTAGTTGAGGATGTTTCTGGCAGATGACTCAGCTCTGGGTATTTGCACAAATAGTCTTGCTTGTCATGTATATTAATAAAGAAGATCAAATTTCAGATCTGAAGGTCTCTGGGTGACCAGGAAACTAGAGCAAGTAATAACAAAAAATATACTCTTAATGAATCATTCCCATTTTTAAAGTCTAGTGAATTTCATTTTGCATTTCTATATATATAGTTCTTATTGTAAGTAATATGCATATTTTCCCTGAACAATATTGGAGTATCATTGGGAATTTCTCATTTTTAAATCTATTTACAGTCACTTATTTATTAACTCAAGAAGTCATTACTGAATTCTTTTAGTATGCCATACACTCTGCTTGATGATGGGATAGAGTGATTGGCAAGAACATTCGTCTGCCAGCATGGGGCTTACTTGCTAGTGGAAGAACATACATTAAGCAAATATTTAAACAAGTATATACACAATGATGAAGACTATAAATGCAATGAGAGATGTTAGTGGATATATAAAGGAAGATGTGGATTAGTGAGTGGTCAAAGAAGGATGCCTGAGGAGGTACTACATAACCAGATGTTAGAATGGAGAGTAAGAGTCACTAATGAATTCACTGGGGAAAGCATTCCAGGATTAGGGAATAACATATATAAAAGTCTTGGGGCAAAAGAGAAAAAACGGTGCATTTGCTGAAAGCTTATCATTATAATGTGACATTGTAATTGATGTGTACCACTTCTAAGATGATAATACCCTGAACATACAAATTTTCAATAAATCTTTCAACAATTTACTTTTAAAACTGAGAACATACTATGTATCAGGCACTGTGCTAATTGCTAGGGATACAACATTTGAGACAGTATGGTTCCTTTCTTAAAAGTAATTATTAATGGAAAATCAGACAAATGTGATGATGTAACTACTGGGAACAGTATAGGTATAAATAAAAGGCATATGATTCAAATAGAGAAATGTCTTAGAGGAAGTGACATCTCAGTTGAGACGTAAATATAAATTAAACACTGGGCATCAGAGAACTTCACAAAACTCTTGTATAGACTTAGGTAGAACCCTGCCTTTGTGAATAATAGTCTTGCAGACCACATTTTAGACTTCTTTTTAAATCAAAGTATAGTTGACACACAATGTTACATTAGGTTCAGGTATGCACCATAGTAATTCAGGAAGTCTATACATTATGCTGTGCTCATGGCAAGTGTAGCTACCATCTGTCACCATACCACACTACTGCAATACCACTGACTACATTACCTATCCTGTACCTTTTATCCCCATGATTTATTCAGCCCACAATTGGAAACTGATATCTCCCACTCCTCTTCACCATTTTGCCCTTCTGCCCATCCCTTTCCCATCTTGCAACCACCAGTTTGTTCTCTAATCAGTATATTTCTGCATTTTTGTTTGTCCATTTTTTTGTTTTGTTTTTTAGATTCCACATATAAGTGAAATCACATGGTATTTGTCTTTCTCTGACTTATTTGATTCAGCATAATACCCTCTAGATTCATCTCTATAGTTGCAAGTGGCAAAATCTCATTCTTTTTATGGCTAATGTTCTTTAAGTCACTGGGTGCAGCACTATGTCCAATATTGCTTTGGTCTGCTGGTCTCACATCTTCTTTATCCTTTCATCTATCTATTGTTTTCATTTTCTTTAAAGATCCAGTAGTGGAATTACTAGATCATATGGTATTTTTATTTTTAGTTTTTTGAAGGAAACTACATAATGTTTTCCGCAGTGGTTGCACCAATTTACATTCCCACCAGCAGTGCAGGAGGGTTCATTTTTCTCCACATCCTCACCAAAACTTATTTCTGTCCTTCTTATTTTAGCCATTCTGACAGGTGTAAGGTGATACCTCATTGTGGTTTGGATATACATTTCCTTGATGACTAGTGCTCTTGAGCATCTAGTCATGTATCTACTGACCATCTGTATGTCTTCTTTGGAAAAAAAATGTGTAGTCAGGTCTTCTACCCATTTTTAATTAGATTATTTGTGTTTCTTTGGTATTGAGTTGTATAAGTTCTTTATATATTTTGGATACAAACCCCTTATCAGATATGTCACTTATAAATATATTTTCCCATTCAGTAGGTTGCCTTTTTGTTTTGCTGATGGTTTCCTTCACTGTACAAAAGCTTTTTATTTTGGTATAGTCCCAATTGTTTATTTTGTTTCCCATGTCTAAGGAGACATACCTAGAAAAATGTTGCTAAGGCCAATGTCAAAGAGATTACTGCCTATGTTTTCTTCTAGGAGTTTTATGGTTTTATGTTTCCAATTTAGGTCTTTAATCATTTTGAGTTTATTTTTATGTATAGTGTAAGAAAATGATCCAGTTTCAATATTTTGCATGTAGCTGTCCAGTTTTCCTCACACCATTTCTTGAAGAGACTGTCTTTTCCCCAATGTATATTCTTGTGTCCTTTGTTTTAGATTAATTGACCATATAGATGTGGGTTTATTTCTGGGCTCTCTATTCCATTCCATTGATCTGTGTGTCTATTGTTGTGCCACTACTATACTATTTTGATTACTGCAGTTTTATAGTCTATTTTGAAATCTGGGATTGTGATACCTCCAGGTTTGTACTTCTTTCTCAGGACTCCATTGGCAATATTCGGGGTCTTTTGTGGTTCCATATAAATTTTAGTATTATTCTAGTTCTACAATAAATGCTGTTAATATTTTGATAGGGATTGCATTGAATCTATAGATTGCCTTGGGTAGTTTGCATATTTTAACAATATTCTTCCTATCCTTGAGCATAGGATGTGTTCCATTTGTGTTTTATCTTCATTTTCTTTCATCAATGTTTTATAGTTTTCAAATTACAGGTCTTTCACCTCCTTGCTTAAGTATATTGGTAGGTATTTTATTATTTTTGGTGTGATTGTAAATGAATTTTTTAAAAAATTTCTCTTTATGCTAGTTTATTATTAGTGCATATAAACATAACAGATTTCTATATATTAATTTTGTATTCTGCAAGTGTACTGAATTCATTTATTACTCCAAATAGTTTTTTGGTGGAATCTAGGAATTTCTATGTGTAGTGTCATGTCTTCTGCATATAGTACCACTTTAACTCCTTCCTTACCAGTTTGGATGCCTTGCCTTTTGCCCTTTGCCCTGCCTTCCCTTCCCCCTTTTTTTCCCCTTTTTTTGTCTGACTGCTGCTGCCAGGACTTCCAGTACTATGCAGAATAAAAGTGGCAACAGTGGACATCCTTGTCTTGTTTCTGATCTTACAGAAAAAGCTGTCAGGAGTGCCTGGGTGCCTCAGCCATTACGTGTCTGCCTTCAGCTCAGGTCATGATCCCAGGGTCCTGGGATCGAGCCCTGCATTGGGCTCCCTGTTCAGCGGGAAGCTTGCTTCTCCCTCTCCCACTCCCCCTGCTTGTGTTCCCTCTCTTGCTGTGTCTCTCTGTGTCAAATAAATAAATAAAATCTTTAAAAAAAAAAGGAAAAGCTCTCAGTTTTTCACCATTGAGTATGATATTAGCTGTGGGTTTGTCATATATGGTCTTTATTATGTTGAGGCAGGTTGTCTCTAAGCCTACCTTGTTGTGAATTTTTATCATGAACAGATGTTGGATTTTGTCAAATGCTTTTTTCTGCATCTATTGAAATGATCATATGATTTACATTATTTTGTTAGTGTGGTATATCTCATTGATTGGTTTGTGAATATTGAACCATCCTTGCATCCCCAGAATAAACCCTATTTGATTGTGGTGAATAATTCTTTTAATGTATTGTTGAATGTGGTTTGCTAATATTTTGTTGAGGATTTGCATCTAGGTTCATCAGGGGTATTAGTATATAGTTTTCTTTTTGTGTAGTGTCTTTGTCTGGTTTTGGTATCAGGGTAGTGCCAGCCTCATAGAATGAATTTGGAAGCTTTCCTTCCTCTTCAGTAGAAGAGAATTTGGTAGAATTTGGTAGAATTCACCTGTGAATCCATCTGTCCTGGACTTTTGTTGGAGCTTTTGATAGCCAATTCAATTTCATTACTGAATTGTCTGTCCAGATTTTCTCTCTCTTCTTTAGTTTTAGAAGATTATATGTTTCTAGGAATTTATACATTTCTTCTCTGTTATCTAATTTTTTTGGTATATAATTTTTGTAGTAGTCTTTTATAATCTTTGTACTTCTGCAGTGTAGGTTGTTCTTTCCTCTCTTGCATTTATAACAATTTATTTGAGTGCTCTCTTTTTCCTGATAGGTCTGACCAAAGTCTTATCAATTTTGTATATTTTTTCAAAGAACCAGCTCTTGTTTTCATTGTTTTTTTTTTAGTCTTTATGTCATTTATTTTTGCTTTTTATTATTTCCTTCTACCAACCATGGGTTTTGTTTGATCTATTTTTTTCAGTTCCTTTAGGTGTAATATATTATTTATTTGAAATTACTTTTTTCTTGATATAAAACTGTATGACTTTGAATTTATCTTTTAGAACTGCTTTTGTTGCATCTTAAAGACTTTGGACCATTGTGTTTTCATTTGTATTTGTCTCCATGCATATTTTGATAACCTCTTCAGTTTCTTCAGTGACTCATTGGTTTTTTAGCAACATGTTGTTTAGCCTCCATATGTTTCTTTTTATTCTAGTTTTTTTTTTTTTTTTTTTTTTTTTTTTCCTTATGACTGATTTCTAGTTCCCCACTGTTTGGGTCAGAAAATGTTCATGATATAATTTCAGTCTTCTTAAATTTATTGAGATTTGTTTCATGGCCTAACATGATCTATCTTGGAAAATGTACTTAAAAAGAATGTGTATTCTGTTTTGGTGGGGGGGATGCTATGTTCTGTATACAACTGTTAAGTCTATCTGACTAATGTGTCATTCAAAGACTGTTTCCTTATTGATTTTATGCCTTGATGATCTATCCATTGATGTAAATTGGTTGTTGAAGTCCCTACTATTATTGTATTACTGTAAAATACCCGTTATTATTTGCTTTATGTATTTAGGTGCGCCAATGTTGGCTGCATAGATATTTACAACTGTTATATCCTCTTGTTGGACTGACCCCTTTATCATTATATAACACCCTTCTTTGTCTCAGTCTATTTTGTCTGATATAAATATTGATACGTCTTTTTTTTTTCTTCTCTTTACATGGAATACCTTTCTCCATCCTTCACTTTCAGTCTGTATGTGTTTGTCTCTTACAGAAAACATAGAGATGGGTCTTTTTTTTTTTTTTTAATCCATTTTACCACCATATGTCATTTAATTGGGGTATTTAGACCACTTATATTTAAAATAATTATTGATAGATGTATACTAATTGCCATTTTATATTTTCTGATTGTTTTTGTAGTTTCTGTTTTTCTTCTCTTGCAATTGATAACTTTGTTGTGTTATGCTTGGCTTTATTTCCCTTTATTTTTTTGTGAAACTATTACAGGTTTTTGGTTTGTGGTTACTATATAACACCTAAGTATATAGAAGTCTATATTAAGTTGATGGCACTTATGTTTGAATCCATCCTAAAATAATTGTTTTTATCCCCATGTTATATGTATACATTGTTATATTATTTTACCTCTTTTTATTCATCATTTCTAATGTTTAATTTTGGCCTTTTTCACTTAAAGAAGTCCCCTTCTAATGTTGATTTAATGGTGATGAAACTTTTAACTTTCATTTGTCTGGTGAACTTGATCTCTTTTTAAAATCTGAATGATAACCTTGCTGGTTAGAGTATTCTTGGCTGTAGGTTCTTTTTTTCTTTCAGCATTTTGATACCATTCCCTTCTGGCTTGCAAAGCTTCTGCTGAAAAATCAGCTGATAGCCTTATGGGGTTTTTCTTTGTACATAACTTTTTGCTTATCTCTTGCTGCTTTTAAGATAGATTGTACATTTAACCTTTGAAATTCTAATTATTGTGTGGTGTTATAGACCTCTCTGAGTTCACCTTATTTGGAACTCTCTGCCTTCGCTTGAGTGTGTATTTCCTTCTTTTAGGTTAGGTAAGTAAGTTTTTTGCCCCTTTTTCTTTTCTACTTCTGGGACTCCTATAATGTGATGTTTGTTCGCTTGATGCTATCCAATAGATACCTTAACCTATCCTCATTCTTTTAAATTCTATTTTCTTTTTTCTGTTCAGCCTGGGTACTTTCCATTACCTTATTTTCCAGATCACTGATCCATTCTTTGCATCCTCTAGTGTATTTTTCATTTCAGTTATTGTAGTCTTTTACTCTAATTGGTTCTTTTTAATATTTTCTATCTCTTTGTTGACACTCGTCAGTCTGGTGAGTATCTATATGATCATTATTTTAACCTCTTATCAGGTAGATTGTTTTTTTCTTTTTCATTTAGTCCTTTTTCTGAAGTTTTGTCTTGTTCTTTCATTTGGAGTGTATTCCTCTGTCTCCCCATTTTGCTCGACTCTCTGTATTTGTGTCTATACTTCCAAACCTGAAGGAATGGTATTCTGTATGGCCATCCTCTGTGTAGACGGTGTGTCTGATCACTTTGGCTTGTGTGGATTGGGGTTCCTGGGGCACTCTGTACTGGGCTTTCCTGGTGTGATGCCTAGAGCTAAAGTGTGTGTAGGCCTGGGTAGTACTGGGGCTCTCTGTGCAGAGGGTATGTGGGCAGGATAGCTGGCACTGAAGTGGATGCAAACTGGGGTCTCTTCTTACAGAGGATCCCTTTGTGGGATCCCTGGAACCAAAATTCTACATGGGCTGGTAGGGTCCTCTGAATATCCATACAGCAGGCATACCAACAGTTGGAGCTGAAATGGGACATGGGTTTGGGGGGCAGGGTATTGTGACAGGACAACTAAAGCTGAAGTGGATAGGTTTTCCCGGATTGCTCAGCATAGGGGATATCCTGGTGGTGCAACTGGAGCCAAGGCAGCTTAGGCCAGGGTTTCTAGAAGTTATCTGCCTAGGGAACACCTTGACAGAGTGGACAGAACCTAGGTAAAAATGGGCTAACTTTTGTCAAGGTGCTCTAAGCAGTAGGCACCTAGCTGGGAGGGTGAAGCCAAAGTGATGTGGCCTTGTAGAATTCTGGGGGTGCTTTGCATCTGTGTCACCTTGACACAACAGCTGGAGCTATAGTGAGCAGTGACTGGGGTATCTCAGTGTGTTCTGCATAGGGGCTACCTTCACGGGATAGCTGGGGTTCCTGTGGGCTAGAGGCCTGGGGCTCACTGAGACAGGAGGTCAGCTAGGGCAACCCAACCCTACTCCCTTCCATAGGGACATAAACCAGTAAGCCCTTCCAACCCAGAGAGAATTCTAGTAGCTCCTTTGCTGTTTGGCAGGGTACAAGGGCTAGTTCCTCTATATTCCTGGGGCTCTTTTAAACCAAAGCTTTTTTTCTGTGCCCCAGGTCAGATGAATCTGCTCAAAGTATTATCCCTCCCAATTAGTTTGCAGCATCAGCGATGTATGTTTCTTTTATCATCATGTCTTGGTCTCTCTTGCCCTTCTCTATGTCGTCTATCTTTTGTTGTGCTGAAGCTGTTCAGTTAGCCTTCAGTTCTACTTCAGGATGAATTGCTCTATAAAGAAGTATAGTTTTGGGGTGTCCATGGAGGAGATGAGTTCAGGGTCTTCCTATATTGCCATCTTGAACTAGAACCTTAGGTAGACTTTTGATTTCTCCAATGAATATTTCACAGATGATTAATGTTGATATTTGATAGCTTTAAGCATTTTTCTGACTTTGTCTCTAAATATATAGCTCATAATTTTTCTACTTAATATATATATTTTATAGAAACAGATATGTAGATAGAGACATATTGTCAAAAACATTTTAATCCACACGTCTCTAAAATATTCAGAACTTCATTTTAAAAATGTTGAGTGACTGCTGGTTAATGCAGAGCCAAGACTAGAACACTTGGTCTGGTGTTATAAATACCTTGTCTCAAAAGGAGAAAGAGCAGCCCCCTTGAAAGAATTGCTATTGATTGGGTATTTTCTTTGAATTGCTTAGAAACTGAAGTTGCTAGCAGAGATGTTATGAAGGATTTGCTGGAATCAACTTTGGTGAGATTTTCTTGGGAGAAATTTTGCAGCATATTTAATCAGGCGACCAAGAAACAACAGCTGCTTGTGTATGAAGCATCAGTAAAGCTGCTAAGATTTATATAATCTTTAGTGTTCAACAGATTGCTAGCATTTATAGGACAGTCAATGTATGCCTATGCTCATATGCAGTCATATAATGTTACCTTTCCCACTGCCTCTGAATAGAGGGGCTTCCTGAGAAAGAAATGCTTTGGAGAGAGATGGAATGAGGATTAGAGGACAGAAGAATTGGTGATCAAGTTCCAGGAAAGTAGTGATAATAAATTGCCTAACAAAAGGCAATGAGGGCAGAACCTACTTGTAATGGAAACAAAAATATTAGTCAATTTAGCCTATATACCCATAGACATCTATCACCACAGCAGCAGAATCAGTCCTCTGACATTTCTCTTTGTGGCAAAATCAGTGTAAAAATATTTATGTGCTGGTCTAAGTATGGGAAGATTTCTAACTCTAGGTGATTATCAGTCACTTTACTAAAAATCTGATTGATGATTATCAATCATATTGGCTTTAATTTTCCCTAAATAAAGGATCTGTGAGATGTATATTTGAAGACATACAGAATTGGAAGGGATCTTAGAGATTAGTCACAATCTACCCCACACTTTAAACAGGAGATCCTTGTGGCCAGCAGAGCTGAAGCTATTGACTTGGTCCAGCACTTTCTCAGCCATTTATTACTGTGCTAAATCAAAGTTCCTCAGTCTAGCATTGAGATTCTCAAGAAAATAGCTCCTCTTGCACTCTAATCTTATATTCTGTGGTTTCCCAGCATATATATCTCCTCCTCAAAGAGTCTATTCTCATTGGGACCCCCTAAGGCCTGGTTTTATACAACTTTCCCTTTTTGCTGATAATGCCCTACATACATTCTTCACCATTCATTTCAAGATCCAAGTCAAAGCCCAGCTACCTTACCATCGAGACCTTGTTCTGAGTTTATAGACCATGTAAAGTCTGAGTCATCATGTAATACAGTAGAAAGAGCTTGGTCTTTTAGGCAAGTATAGACTTCAATATCTTCATCCTACCCTCTGACCACTGTATGCTCTATATCTTAGTAGAAATTTCAGTTATTTAGTGCAAGAAAGATTTATTTCTTGCTCATAATAAGTCCAGTGTGGATTGGGAAACTCTTCCAAACACTAAGGGATGCAGGTTGTTCCCATCCTGTGGCTCTGCCATCTTCATATGTGGCCTCCAAGTTTATTCAAAAAAGAAAAAGTTATGGAGGTGTCATGCAAGCTTATAAAGGCCTGTCCAGAAAGTAGCTCTTTTTCACTTCAACTCACATGTCACTGGCCAGCACTAGTCCTATGGCTTTGCCTGACTTCAAGTCACCTGGGAACTGTAGTTTCCCATGTGCCAGAAAGGACATGAAAACTGGATAGGGATGAACACATGATATTTATGACATTTAAAGTAGCTGAAATGTCTGAATTTTGTCAGAATAAAAAAGTACCCAGTAGCCAGCACATAGAAGCTCAATAAATGATAATCTTTTCTAAAAGAGCTTCTTAAGGCCAAGTAATTTGCCTGTTTGGTGCTGAGCACATACGTGGCTAAATATTACTAAGTTTGGAAATTAATGCTGGATAGGTTTTGGTCCAAGATAACAATGTAGGAAGACCATGAACTCACCTTCACACAGACACACCAAATCTACACCTATTTATACAGCAGTTCCCCCTGAAGACCACATAGAGAATGGCAATAAGACAGAGCTGGAGATAGAGTAATAAAGGGAACCCACGCTTCTAACATTGTGAACCTCAGTAGGGAGGCATAATACTTTGGGACTATGAGCAGATTCTTCTGCCCTGGAGCACAGAAAAAGCCATAGTTCAAAAGGGCAACTAAAATAATGGAATCAGCCCTAGGACCCTGCCAAATGGAGAGAGAGGTACTGGAATTCTCTCTGGGTCAGAAGGGCTGGTGAACACCACAGTTTGTGTCCCCTCCACCTTGATAGTGCAGATGGGAGCATCCAGGCACCCTAGCCGGCCTGCCACCTCAGTGAGTCACAGTACCCTAGCCCACACCAGTGCCAGCTATCCCACCAAGGTGGCCCCATCTCGGCATATACTAGGACATCCCTGGTCAGTGCTGACTATAGCTCTAGCTGTTTTGCCAAAGTAACACAGGCACAAAGCATGTACCACTTCAGCTCCAGATGACTTGCCAGGGCACCCCCAGTGCAGAGAGCCCTTGGGCCACCCAGCCTGCATTGCTTTCACTCCAGCCACCCTTCCAGAGTGTCCTGTGTGTGTAGCAACCTGAAACCACCATCCCATGCCCATCTTAGTTTCAGTTGCCACCAGGGTGCCCCTGGTACGGAACATTCCAGGACTTGCCAACAAGCACCTGCTTTGATTCCACCTGCCACACCGGGGTGACCCTGACTACAGTACCCCAGGATACTCCAGTTTGTACCCATTTAAGCTTCAGTTTTCCTTCTAGGTTGCTCTTTGTGCAGAGAGCCCAGGGCCTATCCTGGCCCATGCCCAATTCAGCAGTCCAGCCAGGGCACATTCTGTGCAAAAAGCCCTGGGACCATCACAACCCATTCAGCTCAGGCCATGCCACCAAGGCAATCGAGAATGGAGTGCCCTGGGACACCGCCGCCCCCAGCCACGGCTCCAGCTCGCCAAAGTCATTAGACACACAGCCTACATAAAGGACAGACAAAATGAAGTCCATTTATTCCAGTTTAGGAGATCTAGCTGTTCCACCTAATTCATAGAAAAAAAAGAGAATCGAGCAAAATGAGGAGACAGAGGCATAGTTCAAATGAAAGAACAAGATATAACCTCGGGAAAAGAACTAAACGAAAAAAAGATAACAGGTCTACCTGATAAAGAGTTCAAAGTAATGGTAATAAAAATGCTCATAAGACTGGAGAAAAAATGGATGAACTCAGTAAAAACTTCAACAAAGAGAGAGAAAATATAGAAAAGAACCAATCAGATAGAAAAATACAATAAATTAAATGTAAACTATACCAGAGGGAGGCAGCAGATTACAGAATGTAGAAAAATGGATTAACGACCTAGAAAACAGGGTAATGGAATGTACACAAGCTGAAGCTCACAAAGAAAAAAAATAATTTAAAAAATGATACATTCAGTGATCTCTTGGACAACATCAAGTGAACAAACTAGGGGTCCCAGAAGGAGAAGAAAAAAAGGGGCAGATAACTTACCTAACCAGGGGAAGGAAATAATAGACATCCAGGTTCAGGAAGCATAGAGAGTCCCTTGCAATATGAATCCAAGGTGGTGCACACCATGACACATAATAATTAAAATGTCAAAGATAGAGTTTTAAAAGTCACAAGAGAGAAGCAACTAGTAACGTACAACTGAATCTCCACAAGGCCTTCAGTTGATGTTTAAGAAGAAACTTAGTAGGTCAGAAGTGAGGGGCAGGATATATTCAAAGTACTAAAAAGAAAACAAACAGGCAAAACTACAACCAACCCTACCCAGAAAGGTTACCATTCTGAATTAAAGAAGGGATAAAGAGTTTCTCAGACTAACAAAAGTTAAAGGAGCACATCACCACTAAACTGACCTTACAAGAAATGTTAAAGGGACTTCCTTATAAGTGGAAAGGCCATAATTAGAAGAAAATTATGAAAGAAAAAAAAATGTCATGAGTAAAAGCAAACATACAGTAAAGGTAGTAGTACAGTCATTTATAAAGCTAATATGAAGTTAAAAAAACAAAAGTAGTAAAATCAATTTTATCTTCAAAAATAAGGAGACTCACAAAATGAGATGTGTAAAAGACAGACACATGTACATAAAACATGGAGGGGAAGTATAAAGTTTTTTAAGAATGTGTTTGAATGTAAGTTACCATCAACTTAATACAGACTGCTTATATACATAGGATGTTACATATGGACCTCATGGTAACCACAAACCCGAAACCTATAATAGCCACAAAAAATTAAGAGAAAGAAAGCCAAACAGAATACTAGAGTCATTAATCACAAGGAAAGACAGCAAGAGAAGAAAGGAACAGAGAATTACAAAAACAACCAAAAAACAATGAATAAATGACAATAAGTACATACTTATCAATAATTACTTTAAATGTAAATGATCTAAATTTAAGTTTCCTGTCCAAGATAGTGATATAGGAAGACCCTGAACTCAGTTCCTGAATGGACATACCAAATCTTCACCTATTTATAGAGCAGATCCTCCTGGAAAAGAACTGAGGGCTCACTGAGCATCTTCTGCACAAAAAAAATACATAGAGAATGGCAAGAGACAGAGACCTGGTAATAAAGGGAACACTTATCCCCAATGCTTTGAACTGCAGTGGATAGGGATAGTACTGAGGGACCATGAGTAGATTTGTCTTCCTCAGGGCACACAAACAAAAACAAGTTTTAAAAGGGCAATTAGAGTATAAAGTAACTAACCCTGGAACCTTGCCAAATGCGGGAGAGCTGCTAGAACTCTCTCTGGTTGAGATGGGCTGGCAAGCACCACTATTTATGTTTACCCTCCACCTTGATAGTGCAGGTGGAGCGGGGATTAGATGCTGCCTTAGCTAGCCCTAGGCCCTTAGCCCACACCAGCCTCAGATACCCTGGGACACAGAAAAGTTGTAGTTAAAAAGAGCAACTTGAACTCCACCGAATAGTGGCAAAGCTGCTCAAATTTCCTCTGGGTTGGAAGGGCCAGTGCGCATCACAGTTTGCATTCCTCCCTCCACCTTGACAGCACAGACTGGACCAGAGTCTGGATGCCATGACCTGCTTGCTGCCTCAGTGAGCCCCAGACCCCTACTCCATCACAGCCACTGGGGCTGCCATGGACTAGAGGCCAAGGCAGCTGTAGCATGGCAAAGATTGACACATACCTGGTCGGTGCTTACTACAGCTCCAGCCATCCTGCCAAGGGTACACAGTGCATAATACCCCCAATATTCTAGGCATGCACCACTTTGATTCCATACAGCCTGCTAAGGCACTCTTGGGCCAGAGTGCTCAGGGACCCCCAAGCTCATGCCTGTTTTGGCTCTAGCCACACTGCCAGGGTACCTCCTCCATGGAACACCCCTGAAACTCATGGCCTTTGCCCACCTTGGCTCCAGCTATTTGGCCAGGGCACTCCCTGTGTGGGCACCACAGGACCTCCTGGCCTACACTCAGTTTCAACTGCCCCACCTGGGTGTCCCCTACATGGAGAGCACCAGGACACCTTGCCTTATGTAGGTACTGTCTCTAGCTGCCCCATTCAGATGCCTCCTGTGCTGAGCATCACAGGACACCATAGCTTGCACCAATTTCAGTTTCAGCTGTCTTTCTGGGGTACCCTCTGCATGGAGACCCCAGGAACCTCAGGCTTGCACTAACTTCAGCTTTAGGTATCTTTTCAGGATGTCCTGTGTGGAGAGCCCTAGCATTGCCCTGGCCCATGCCCACTTCAGCTACAGCTGTCCTGCCAGAATATCCCTTGCACAGAGCATGCCAGGACACCCTGGCTTGCACCCACTTCAGCATCAGTTGTCCTTCCCTGATACCCTCTGCACAGAGAGCTCCAATACTCCCCAGGTCCATGCTCACTCCAGCACCGGTCATCTCACCAGGGCATTCCAGGAACAGTATGCCTGAGAACCTCCAGCCCACATAAGCCAGCCAATATCACTCAAGACCATTCCTTCAAGTTTAGGAGAAGTAGCTTTTCCACCTAATTCAGAGAAACAAACTCAGAAAGTCAGATAAAATGAGGAGACAGAGGAATATTCTCCAAATGAAAGAACAAGAGAAGAACCACGAGAGACTATGGACTCTGAGAAACAAACAGGGTTTTAGAGGGGAGGGGGGTGGGTTAGCCTGGTGATGGGTATTAAAGAGGGCATGTATTGAATGGAGCACTGGGTATTATATGCAAACAATGAATCATGGAACACTACATCAAAAACTAATGATATAATGTATGGTGATTAACATAATAAAATAAATAAAAAAAGAAAGAAAAAAACTTCAAAAAACCCCACAAAAAACCTAAATAATATGCCTGAGAAAGAGTTTAAAGTAATACCCATAAAGATGTTCACCGGATTGTAGATAAGAATGCAAGAACTCCATGAGAACTTCAACAAAGAGATAGAAAATACAAAGAAAGAACCAATCAGAGTAGAAGAATACAATAAATGAAATGGAAAATATACTAGAGGGAATGAACAGATTAGAGGATGCAGAAAACAGATTGGCAATCTGGGATATTTGAATAATGAAAAGTAGCTAAACTAAACAGCAAAAATAAAAAATAATTTTAAGAAATGATAAGTTAATGAATCTCTTGGAAAACATCAAGCAAATAATCATTCACATTAACTAACTATAAACCGTTATATGCTTAGGATGTTATATATGAACCTCATGGTAACCACAAACCTAAAACCTGTAATAGATACACAAAAAATAAAGAGAAAGAAAGCCAAGAAGAACACTAAAGAAAATCATCAGTCATAAGAAAGGAAGAGAAAAATAGATAATAGGATATAATATATATATATATATAGAGAGAGAGAGAGAGAGAAAATATATACTCGAATATATATATGAGAGAGAGAGAAAGAGAACTACAAAACAACCAGAATACAATTAACAAAATGGCAGTAAGTACCTACCTATCTATAACGACTTATAATGTAAACGGCCTAAATGCTCCCATCAAAAGACAGGATAGCAAAATGGATAAAAAAGCAAGACCCTTCTAAGAGACTCACTTCAGACCTAAACAAAATACAGTCCAGAAGTGAAAAAAATAGGAAAAAAAAAAAAAAGTCAAACAAAATAGACTTTAAAACAAAGACTACAACAAGATGAAGAAGGACATTACATAATGATAAAGGGGGTCAACCAACAAGAGTA
Organism: Halichoerus grypus; assembly: GCF_964656455.1. Lineage (NCBI taxonomy): Eukaryota > Metazoa > Chordata > Mammalia > Carnivora > Phocidae > Halichoerus > Halichoerus grypus. The sequence continues at coordinate 29,588,888 of NC_135722.1, forward strand.
TATAATAGCTGTCAATATCTATGCACCCAACATTGGAGCCCCTAAGTTCATAAAGCAAATATTAACATAAAGGGAGAAATTGAGAGTTATACAATAATAATAATACCCCATTTATATCAATGGGTAGTCTGTCCAGGCAGAAAATAAACAAGAAAATAGTCTTTGAATGGCACGTTAGTCTAGATGGACTTAACAGATATATACAGTACATTCCATCCAAAAACAACAGATTATACATTCTTTCAAGTGCACTTGGAACATTCTCCAAGAGAGATTGCAGGTTAGGTCAAAAAACAAGCCTCAATAAATTTAGGAAGATTAAAATCATACCATGTATCTTTTCTGACCACAATGATATGAAACTAGAAATTTAAAAATACAAACGTGAAGGTTAAATAACATGCTACTAAACCACCAAAGGGTCAGTGAAGAAATCGAAGAGGAAATAAAAAATATATATATACATGGAGACAAATGAATGAAAACACAATGGTGCAAAATCTTAGGGGCTCAGATAAAAGCAGTTCTAAGAGAAAACTTATAGTGATACTGGCCTACCTCAAGAAAAAAGAAAAATCCCAAATAAGTAATCTAACCTTATACTTAAAAGACCTAGAAAAGGAAAAAACTCAAAGTTAGTGGAAAGAAGGAAATAATAAAGATCAGAGCATTAAAAAAATGAAATAGAGACTAAAATACGACTAAAAAGATCAATGAAACCAAGAGCTGGTTCTTTGAAAGTATATTAAAAAAATGATAAACCTTTAATCAATCAGACTTATCATGAAAAAAAAGAGAGGGCTCAAATAAGGGAAACAAGGGAAGTAACAACTGATATCACAGAAACAATTATGAAAAATTACTATGAAAAATTATATGTCAACAAATTGGGCAACCTACAAGAAATGGATAATTCCTAGAAACATACAAATTTCCAATGTGGAATTAGAAAGAAATAAAAGTCTGAACAGATCAACTAATAGTAATTAGTACTCAAAACAAAAGTTCAGGACCAGATGGATTCACAGGTAAATTCTACCAAAGATTTAAAGAAGAGTTAATACCTATTTTCCTCAAGCTATTCCCAAAAAAGAAGAGGAAGGAAAACTTCCAAATATATTCTACAAAGCTAGCATTGCCCTGATACCAAAACGAGACAATAACACTAATAGAGGAAATTAGATGCAAAATTCTTCCACAAAATATTAGTAAAAAAGCATTCAACAATACACTAAAAGGATCATTCACCACAGTAAGTTGAGATTTATTCTGGGTATGCAAGAATGGTTCAATATTCACAAACCAATAATGTGATATACCATAGTAACAAAACAAAGGATATAAATCATATGAACATCTCAATAGATGCAGAGAAAACATTTGACAAACTTCAACATCTGTTCATGATAAAAAGTCTCAACAAAGTGGGTTTGAAGGGAAAATATCTCAACATAATAAAGGCTGTATATGAAAAACCCAGAGCTAACATCATACTCAGTGGTGAAAAACCAAGAGCTCTTCCTCTAAGATGGGGTACTAGACAAGGATGCCCACTCTCACCACTTTTATTCAACCTGGCATTGGAAGTCTTAGCCACAGAACTCAGACAAGGTAAAGAAATTAAAGTTATCCAAATTGGTAAGGAAGAAATTAAACTGTCACATTGGTAAAAGACATGATACTATACATAGAAAACCCTAGATAATCCACCAAAAAGTTATCAGAAGTAATAAATGAATTCAATAAAGTTGCAGTATAAAAAATGAATATACAGAAATCTGTTGATTTCCTATATACTAATAACAAAGTAACAAAGAAAAATTAAGAAAACGATCCTATTTACAATTGCACCAAAAAGAATAAAGTACCTAGGAATAAACTTAACCAAGGAGGTGAATGACCTGTACTCTGAAAACTATAAAACACTGATGAGAATAATTGAAGACAACACAAACAAATGGAACGATATTCCATGCTCATGGACTAGAATATTGTTAAAATGTCCATATTACCCAAGGCAATATACAGATTGAATGTGATCCCTATCACAATACCAACAGCATTTTCCAGAGAACTGGGAAAAAAAAAAAATGATAAAATTTGTATGGAACCACAAGATAGCTAAAGCAATCTTGAGAAAAATGAACAAAGCTGGAGATATCACAATCCCAGATTTCCAGACATACTAAAAGATATAATAATAAAAGTATGGTACTGGCCATAGAAATAAAAACATAGATCAATGAAATAGAATAGACATCCTTGATATAAACTCATGGTTATATGGTTGGTTAATCTATGACAGAGGGGGCAGAATAAATAATGGAGAAAAGACAGTCCCTTCAATAAATGGTGTTGGGAAACTGGATAACTACCTGCAAAAGAATGAACTGGACCACTTTCTAATACCACACACACACAAACTCAAAATGAATTAAAGACCTGAAACAAAATGGACATTTAAGTACTTTCTTTTGGTCTTAGCAAAATTTTCTAGATATGTCTCTTCAGGCTAGGGATACAAAAACAAACTACATCAAAAGGTAAAGCTTTTGCACAGAAAAGGAAACCAACAAGACAAAAAGGCAACCAACTGAATGGGAGAAGATATTTGTAAAAGACATATCCAATAAGGGGTTAATATCCAAAATATATAAAGAACTTAAAAAATACTAAACCAAACAATCCAATTAAAAATGGGCAGAGGACATGAATAAATATTTTCCCAAAGAAGATATACAAATGGACAGCAGACACATGAAAAGATGCTCAACATCACTAATCATCAGGGAAATGCAAATTAAAAAAAAATATCAGCTTACACCTGTCAGAAAGGTTAGAATCAAAAAGACAAAAAATAACAAATGTTGGCAAGGTTGTGGAGAAAAAAGAACTCTTGTGCATGGTTGGTGGGAATGTAAATTGGTATAGCCACTGTGAAAAATAGTATGTTTCCGCAAAAATTAGAAATACCATACTATCCAGTAATACCACTACTGAGTATCTATCCAAAGAAAACAAAAACACAAATTTGCAAAGTTATGTTTATTGCAGCATTATTTATAATACCCTAAGGTATGAAAACAATCCAAGTGTGATAAGGAAATTGTGAATTGATGTGATACACACACACACATACACACACACACACACAGGAATAATATTCAGCCATATAAAAGAATGAAATCTTGCTATTTGCAACTACATGGATGGAGCTAGAGAGTATAATACTAAGTGAAGGAAATCATAAAAACAAATACCATATTATTTCATTTATGTGTGGAATTTAAGGAACAAAACAAATGAAAAAATGAAAGAAAAAAAAAAAGAGAGAGACAAACCAAACACAGACTCTTAATTATAGAGAACACATAGGTGGTTACCAGAGGGGAGATAAGTCGGGGATGGGTGAAATAGGTGAAGGGGATTAAGAGTACTTATCTTGATGAGTCATATATAGAATTGTTGAATCACTATATTGTACACCTGAAACTAATACAACACTCTGTTAAATATACCAGAAAAAACAAGGTAAAAAGGGTGAGATTTTGCCATTTGTGACAACATGGATGGAGCTAGAGGGTATTATGCTACTGAAATTAGATAAAGATAAATATATAATTTCACTTATTTGTGGAATCTAAAAAAAAACACAAAACACAAAAAACAAAAAAACAAATGAACAACCAGCAAAAAACAGAAACAGACCTATGATAGAGAGTACAAACTCAGGGTTTCCAGAGCAATAGTGGGAGGGGAAGGCAAAATGGGTGAAGAGGACTGGGAGGTACAGGATTCCAGTTAGGGAATAAGTCATGGGGATAAAAGCACAGCATAGGAATATAATCAATGGTATCGTAATATTCTTGTATGATGACAAGGTAGCCTCTCTTGTGAGCATAGCATGACATATAGAATCACTATGTTGTAAACCTGAAACTAATGTGGCATTGAGTGTTAACTCTACTTCAGTAAAAAAAAAATAAGCAAGTTTATTTAAACAAATTTAAGCTTTCAGAAAATCTTTCCCTCATGCCAATCCTTCACTTGGTCCTATCTTCTCTTCAAATTTCTGTTGCTTCTTCCCAAGACATGACAAACCTAATTTTAAGATACTTTACTCAATGACTGTCCAACTTCCTTTCTTCCAGTGTAAAGTCTCTTCTTAAGATGGTGCACATAATTGGGGCAGAGCAAGATGGCAGAGGAGTAGGAGACCTGGATTTCGTCTGGTCCCGGGAATTCAGCTGGATAGGGATCAAACCATTCTGAACACCTACGAACTCAACAGGACATTGAAAAGAATAGCAACAATTCTCTGAACAGAAAAGTGACCACTTTCTGGAAGGTAGGATGTGCGGAGTAGTGAATCCGAGGCGATATTCGGGAGGATAGACTGTGGGAGAGGAGTCCTCTGTCTGCCATTTCTGGCAAGTGATAGAGCACCAGAGCACAAAATTGGAACTTTTAGAAGTCGGCTCCGCTGAGGGACGTCGCTCCAGTGGCTAAGCAGGGAGTGGAACCCTTGTGGGACAGTGTGGTCTCAGGACCCTCGGAGTCACAGGAAGACCAGGGGTGCCTGAGTGTGGCAGAGCACCCAGGTATTGGAGCAGGGAAGCCGGCTGCAGAGACAGAGCAGAGGAGTGGGCTCTCAGCTCGGGGTTGCCATAAACCGTGATCCACAGAACAGTCGGGCCACTGCTCCTCCAGCAGGGACCCAACAAGTGGCAGATCCGGGAGACTCCCCTTCCTCCCCCAGGAGGAGCAGCACGGGAGCGCACCACAGGGATCTGCTGGGTTTGGAGACTCCAGACGGGGTTGGGTGCCAGAGATAGAAATGCTCGGCCGCAGGCCAGGTGAGCATGGAGTGCGGCTGAAGACTGGGGAGACAGGAGTGACTGACTGCTTTTCTCTGGGGGCTCACTGAGTAGTGGGGCCCCGAGTTCTCAACTCCTCCTGGGCGGAGATTGGGAGGCCGCCATTTTCACTCTTGTCCTCCAAAGCTGTACCTAAAACTTGCAGGGAACAAAAGCTCCCGAGAGCAAACCCGAGCAGATTACTTAGCCCGCACCGGCAAGGGTGGGGCAATTCCGCCTCCGGCAAAGACATTTGGGAACCACGGCAACAGGCCCCTCCCCCAGAAGATCAGCAAGAACAGCCAGGCAAGACCAAGTTTACTGATCAATGAGAACGGCAGAACTCCAGCATTAGGGGAATACTGCACATAGAATTCATGGCTTTTTTACCATGATTCTTTAGTCTTTCAGAGTTAATTTTTTTTAACCGGCTTTTTTTTTTTTTTTTTTTTTTTTGAATTTTTCTTTTTCCCTTTTTCAACCAACATCTTATCAATCCCTTTTTAAAAAAAAATTTTTTTTTTCATTTTTAGAGTCATATTCTACCCCTTCAGAGTAGTTACCCTTATTTTTGGTGTATATATATATATATATATATATATATAAGTTGTTCTCCCTTTAAAATTTTGAGATACACTTTCTTCTAACAGTTCAAAATATACCCTAAATCTCTAGTGTATGGCTTTGTTCTAGTCTCCTGCCTGATCACATTCTCTCCCTTTTTTTTTTTAAATCCTCTTCTTTCTTTTTTCAACCAACTTCTTATCTTATCAATTTCTTTTATAAAATCTTTTATAATTTTCATCTTTACAGTCGTATTCCATACCTTCATTGTATTAACCCTTATTTGTGTACATATATAAGTTTTTCTTTCTTTAAAATTTTGGGAGGCACTTTCTTCTAACAGACCAAAATACACCCAAAATCTAGTGTGTGGCACTGATCTATGCACCAGCCTGATCATATTTGATCATATTCTGGTTTTTTTTTGTTTGTTTTAATCTTTTTCTTTTTTCTTTCTTTCCCTTTCTTTTCCCCTGGTCTCAGGTCTTTTCTGATTTGTTTAGTGTATATTTTCTGGGGACGTTGTTACCCTGTTATCATTTGTTCTCTCATTCATCTATTCTCCACTGGACAAAATGACAAGATGGAAAAAATCACCTCAAAAAAAAGAACAAGAGGCCGTACCGACGGCCAGGGACCTAATCAATATGGACATTAGTAAGATGTCAGAACTAGAGTTCAGAATGATGATTTTAAAGATACTAGCTGGGCTTGAAAAAAGCATGGAAGTTATTAGAGAAACCCTTTCTGAAGAAATAAAAGAACTAAAATCTAACCAAGTCGAAATCAAAAAGGCTATTAATGAGGTGCAATCAAAAATGGAGGCTCTAACTGCTAGGATAAATGAGGCAGAAGAGAGAATCAGTGATATAGAAGACCAAATGATGGAAAATAAAGAAGCTGAGAAAAAGAGAGAGAAACAACTACTGGATGATGAGGGCAGAATTTGAGAGATAAGTGATACCATAAGACGAAACAACATTAGAATAATTGGGATCCCAGAAGAAGAAGAAAAAGAGAGAGGAGCAGAAGGTATATTGGAGCAAATTATAGCAGAGAACATCCCTAATTTGGGGAAGGAAACAGGAATCAAAATCCAGGAGGGACAGAGAACCCCCATCAAAATCAATAAAAATAGGTCAACACCCCGACATCTAATAGTAAAACTTATGAGTCTCAGAGACAAAGAGAAAATCCTGAAAGTAGCTCAGGACAAGAGATCTGTAACCTACAATGGTAGAAACATTACATTGGCAGCAGACCTATCCACACAGACCTGGCAGGCCAGAAAGGACTGGCAGGATATATTTAGAGCACTAGATGAGAAAAATATGCAGCCATGAATACTATATCCAGCTAGGCTGTCATTGAAAATAGAAGGAGAGATCAAAAGCTTCCAGGACAAACAAAAACTAAAGGAATTTGCAAACATGAAACCAGCCCTACAAGAAATATTGAAAGGGGTCCTCTAAGCAAAGAGAGAGCCTAAAAGTAACAAGGACCAGAAAGGAACAGAGACAATATACAGTAACAGTCACCTTATAGGCAGTACAATGGCACTAAATTCATATCTTTCAATAGTTACCCTGAATGTAAATGGGTTAAATGCCCCAATCAAAAGACACAGGATATCAGATTGGATAAAAAAACAAGACCCATCAATATGCTGTCTGCAAGAGACTCATTTTAGACCCAAAGACACCCCCAGATTGAAAGTGAACTGTTGGAAAACGATTTACCATGCTAATGGACATCAAAAGAAAGCTGGGGCGGCAATCCTTATATCAGACAAATTAGATTTTAAACCAAAGACTATAATAAGATATGAGGAAGGACACTATATCCTACTTAAAGGGTCTATCCAACAAGAAGATCTAACAATTGTAAATATGTATGCCCCTAACGTGGGAGCAGGCAATTATATAAGCCAATTAATAACAAAAGCAAAGCAACATATCGACAACAATACAATAATAGTGGGGGCCTTTAACACCCCCCTCACTGAAATGGACAGATCATCTAAGCAAAAGATCAACAAGGAAATAAAGACTTTAAATGACACACTGGACCAAATGGACTTCACAGATCTATTCAGAACATTCCATCCCAAAGCAGCAGAATACACATTCTTCTCTAGTGCCCATGGAACATTCTCCAGAGTAGATCACATCCTAGGTCACAAATCAGGTCTCAACCAGTACCAAAAGATTGGGATCATTCCCTGCCTATTTTCAGACCACAATGCTTTGAAACTAGAACTCAATCAGAAGAGGAAAGTTGGAAAGAACACAAATACATGGAGGCTAAAGAGCATCCTACTAAAGAATGAATGGGTCAACCAGGAAATTAAAGAAGAATTAAAAAAAATTCATGGAAACAAATGAAAATGAAAACACAACTGTTCAAAATCTTTGGGATGCAGCAAAATCAGTCCTAAGAGGAAAGTATATAGCAATACAAGCTTTTCTCAAGAAACAAGAAAGGTCTCAAATACACAACCTAACCCTACACCTAAAGGAGCTGGAGAAAGAACAGCAAATAAAGCCTAAACCCAGCAGGAGAAGAGAAATAATAAAGACCAGAGCAGAAATCAATGAAATAGAAACCAAAAGAACAGTAGAACAGATTAACGAAACTAGAAGCTGGTTTTTTTGAAGAATTAACAAGATTCATAAACCCTGGCCAGACTTATCAAAAAGAGAAGAGAAATGACCCAAATAAACAAAATCATGAATGAAAGAGGAGAGAACACAACCAACACCAAAGAAATACAAATAATTATAAGAACATATTATGAGCAACTCTATGCCAGCAAATTAGATAATCTGGAAGAAATGGATGCATTCCTAGAGATGTATCAACTACCAAAACTGAACCAGGAAGAAGTAGAAAACCTGAACAGACCTATAACCACTAAGGAAATTGAAGCAGTCATCAACAATCTCCCAACAAACAAAAGCCCAGGGCCAGATGGCTTCCCAGGGGAATTCTACCAAACATTTCAAGAAGAATTAATACCTATTCTTCTGAAACTGTTCCAAAAAATAGAAATGGAAGGAAAACTTCCAAACTCGTTTTATGAGGCCACCATTACCTTGATCCCAAAGCCAGACAAAGACCCCATCAAAAAGAATTACAGACCAATATCCTTGATGAATGTGGACGCAAAAATTCTCACCAAAATACTAGCCAATAGGATACAACCCTACATTAAAAGGATTATTCACCACGACCAAGTGGGATTTATCCCTGGGTTGCAAGGTTGGTTCAACATCGCAAATCAATCAATGTGATACAATACATTAATAAAAGAAAGAACAAGAACTATATGATCCTCTCAATAGATGCAGGAAAATCATGTGACAAAGTACAGCATCCTTTCTTGATCAAAACTCTTCAGAGTATAGGCACAGAGGGTACATACCTCAATATCATAAAAGCCATCTATGAAAAACCCACAGCAAATATCATTCTCAATGGAGAAAAACTGAGAGCTTTCCCCCTAAGGTCAGGAATGCAGCAGGGATGTCCACTATCACCATTGCTATTCAACATAGTATTAGAAGTCCTAGCCACAACAATTAGACAACAAAAAGAAATAAAAGGCATCCAAATCAGCAAAGAAGTCAAACTCTCACTCTTTGCAGATGATATGATACTTTATGTGGAAAACCCAAAAGACTCCACCCCAAAACTGCTAGAATTCATATAGGAATTCAGGAAAGTGGCAGGATATAAAATCAGTGCACAGAAATCAGTGGCATTCCTACACACCACCACCAAGACAGAAGAAAGAGAAATTAAGGAGTTGATCCCATTTACAACTGCACCCAAAACCATAAGATACCTAGGAATAAATCTAACCAAAGAGGCAAAGAATCTGTTCTCAGAAAACTATAAAATACTCATGAAAGAAATTGAGGAAGACACAAAGAAATGGAAAAATGTTCCATGCTCATGGATTGGAAGAACAACTATTGTGAAGATGTCAATGCTACCTAGAGCAATCTGCACATTCAATGCAATCCCCATCAAAATACCATCCACTTTTTTCAAAGAAATGGAACAAATAATCCTAAAATTTGTATGGAACCAGAAAAGACCCCGAATAGCCAGAGGAATGTTGAAAAAGAAAAGCAAAGCTGGTGGCATCACAATTCTGGACTTCCAGCTCTATTACAAAGCTGTCATCATCAAGACAGTATGGTATTGGCACAAAAACAGACACATAGATCAATGGAACAGAATAGAGAGCCCAGAAATGGACCCTCAACTCTATGGTCAACTAATCTTCGACAAAGCAGGAAAGAATGTCCAGTGGAAAAAAGACAGTCTCTTCAACAAATGGTGTTGGGAAAACTGGACAGCCACATGCAGAAGAATGAAACTGGACCATTTCCTTACACCACACACAAAAATAGACTCAAAATGGTTGAAAGACCTAAATGTGAGACAGGAGTCCATCAAAATCCTAAAGGAGAACACAGGCAACAACCTCTTCGACCTCAGCCGCAGCAACTTCTTCCTAGAAACATCGCCAAAGGCAAGGGAAGGGCAAAAATGAACTATTGGGACTTCATCAAGATAAAAAGCTTTTGCACAGCAAAAGAAACAGTCAACAAAACCAAAAGACAAGCGACAGAATGGGAGAAGATATTTGCAAATGACATATCGGATAAAGGGCTAGTATCCAAAATCTATAAAGAACTTCTTTAACTCAGTACCCAAAGAACAAATGATCCAATCAAGAAATGGGCAGAAGACATGAACAGACATTTTTCCAAAGAAGACATCCAAATGGCCAACAGACACATGAAAAAGTGCTCAACATCACTCGGCATCAGGGAAATCCAAATCAAAACCTCAATGAGGTATTACCTCACACCAGTCAGAATGGCTAAAATTAACAAGTCAGGAAATGACAGATGTTGGCAGGCATGCGGAGGAAGGGGAACCCTCCTACACTGTTGGGAATGCAAGCTGGTGCAGCCACTCTGGAAAACAGTATGGAGGTTCCTCAAAAAGTTGAAAATAGAGGTACCGTACGATCCAGCAAGTGCACTACTGGGTATTTACCCCAAAGATACAAATGTAGGGATTTGAAGGGGTACGTGCACCCCGATGTTTATAGCAGCAATGTCCACAATAGCCGAACTGTGGAAAGAGCCAAGATGTCCATCGGCAGATGAATGGATAAAGAAGAGGTGGTATATATACACAATGGAATATTATGCAGCCATCAAAAGGAATGAGATCTTGCCATTTGTAACGACGTGGATGGAACTGGAGGGTATTATGCTGAGCGAAATAAGCCAATCAGAGAAAGACATGTATCATATGAGCTCACTGATATGAGGAATTCTTAATCTCAGGAAACAAACTGAGGGTTGGGAGGGATGGGGTGGCTGGGTGATAGACATTGGGGAAGGAATGTGCTATGGTGAGCACTGTGAATTGTGCAAGCCTGTTGAATCACAGACCTGTACCTCTGAAACAAATAATACATTATATGTTTAAAAAAAAAAAAGAAGAAGAAGAAGATAGCAGGAAGGGAAGAATGAAGGGGGGGGAATTGGAGGGGGAGATGAACCATGAGATACGATGGACTCTGAAAAACTGAGGGTTCTAGAAGGGAGGTGGGTGGGAGGACGGGTTAGCCTGGTGATGGGTATTAAAAAGGGCACGTTCTGTATGGAGCATTGGGTGTTATACGCAAACAATGAATCATGGAACACAAATGAAAAACTAATGATATAATGTATGGTGATTAACATAACAGAATAATAAAAACAAAACAAAACAAAAAAGATGGTGCACATAATTTTATATTTTTCATTTGTATTTATTCTTATCTGCCTACCTGGAAACCACATTGTATATGGACTATTCTTTGTGTAACACTGACAATATGTACCCTAGGCTTATAATCTCCTAAACAGTCTATCTGCCATAACTCAGGAATACAAGTTCAGTGAAATGAGCTTTTTTCTTTCTTAAAGAGGACATGAATATTTCATGAAATATGTAATCCAAATGTTAGGATTCTTAAATGCACTATATACATAACTGGGAAGAAACCTCCTGTAAATACAGTGAGGTTATACACATATAACCTAGTGTTATTTATACTCTGTGTTCTGTATACTTTGTTAAATATACCTATGTTAAGTCTCATTAATTACAAATCCAATTAAACTAAATTTAAACTAGAATTATTGAACAGTGAATTTGGTTCCATCTACATGTTTCATTATTTTGTTTTTGCTCATTTTTAAGGAATAATTAAGGCATGGAGGGAAATTTAAAATAAAAGTGATTCACCATTAATCTATCCACTCTGATGCAACCGTTTCAAATTATTATTAATAATTTTTTCCACTCTGTATTCCAAAGTAGAAGTAATTCTGATCAGAAAGGGGCAGTGACTAATTCGTGGAGAACTTGCTGTCAAAGGAAATTAGAAAAACATTGTGCATATAAATTATTTCTGTCTGTCTTTACCTTTTCCGTCTTTGCATCCTATGTCATCCTTCTATTGAGCAGCCCCTCCACTGGAAAGGACTTGAAAATGTCCAGGGTTTTTATGATCTCCAAAGAGGGAGTGAGCTTTAGCTCTTCTTTACTAGATGGAATTTGTCTCTCACATTTACTTCATCTTTCTTTCCTCTTGAATCCTTTACTTACTATTGGTAATATCACCATCTCTTTCTCCCTTTTTTCAATTTTAATTTAGAATTTAAAAAAAATTAGTTAAAAAAAGTTTTCTCATCATCTGTGCTTCAGACAAAATGAAGCACAGTGGAGAGAAGCACAGCATCAAAGAGTGTTAGACTTTAGTATTTTGCTGTTACACTTTGGACTGAACACAGCAGTCCATTTAGAGATCATCATTCTAGCCATGAAGGGTATATTTTTCCATTTGGGCCAAAAGATAAGGACATTTTCATAGCTTAGAGAAATTGCTTTGAGACTTTCCAGGAAATACACTATAAAAAAAGAGACATTAACACAGAAAATGTAGTGAGAGAAACCTTCAGTATTTCTGCTGAATAAAGAGCTCTTGGGCTCAGATCATGTCAGTGATTGCATTGTGCCTTCAGTTATGAATGACTGAGGGGTGACTAATGGGCCATGGCCATAGTCCGAGATCTCATACCTATATTAACAGACCCAGTGTAGTTTATTTCAACATTTTCCTCTATGTGAAGGCTATTTGCTCCGGATTCTTAAAAGAGTAGCATGAGGGCACTTACAAAAACATATTTCTAAATATATCTCTGGAAATATTGTTGAGGGCAGGTGAATCTTCTGCTCAGAATTTTCTGACTCTGGCCTTCAGAAATGCTGAGATTGATGAGATGTCTCCCCAGAGAGACCGGAGAGAAAACAGTAAGCTTTCCCAAAAAGAAGGATGCCTACTTATTTCAATAAAACAAATAATTCAGATTACATGGTTCTCCTAATTATACCCCTCCAAAGGCTTGGTCACATTAAAATGTGCAGTCTCTGTATCAGATTCTAAAGGTTCCACATTATTTGGTACCTGCTTATCTCAGTAAACTCATCTCCCACTACTTTCTCCATTTTTCATCTGCTCTGGTTAAGGCAAATTTCCAAGTTAGGATTCCAACTCAGTATTGTTTTTCCAGGGTTTTCTGTTTTCACATTCAAAGACAAGCCTCCCAGGGATCTTCATAGACCTTGACAAACTGGAATAATTGGTCACCCCACTTCTAAGAGTTCTTGGAACATACCTAGTTCCCTCTCTGTGTCTGTACTTGTGAGTCTCTCTGCTTGGAATGGCGTTTCCTCCTGTCGTCACATAGCATGTGTTCTAATTTTTGAACTTTGCTCAGATTTCTTCTTACCATTGTATCTTAGAATAGCCTTTTCTCCTATTGCTTGCTGTCCCCTAAATCCATCCCTTTCTTGCCACTTTTAACACTTAGTGCTATCTGAAATTGTGCTCTGTTAATGTTTGTTTATTGTTGGTTTCCTCTATGAGAAAATAAATCCAATCAGTTTAGGGACTTCGTATATTTTGTTCATCTCTGTTGCCTAGCATCTAGAAGAGTGCTTTGAACTTAGTAGGTACTCAACAAATATTAGTTGAAAGAATAAGTAAATAAAAATCGAGAAACTTCATTTGTAAATGCGTAACAAAAATCAGCTTCTTGTACTAAATTTACTTTCTACATACTTTGTTATCAATTTGGATAAATTATATAATTTGCAACAAACAGGAAAGCAGAAATAATCAGCAGAACATTATTTCCCAAAGAGACAACTGGTAGAAATCCTTCACAATTTTAGAGTGTAAGGAAGTCACAAGTTTCCTATGTGCATAAATTTTCCCCCAAAACTATTTCTCATGCTGGTAGAATGAATGACCTTTATTGTATGATATTTCTGAGATTACAAATGGCAAGAGTGAAGCAATCTAAGGCATCAACACTGCATCCAAAGTCAGTCTTCCATTCTGAGTCATATTTTGACCAGAAAGTAGGGGTGGGGGGGGGGCAGGTGGAGAAAAGAAAAGAAAAGGAAAAAAAGAAAAAAGAAAAAAAATCACCATGCTGATTGTATGTAACAGAGTGAAAGGATCTGGAGGAGATTAGTGAAAGAAAATTATATACAGATACTTTTGTTCTAAGTGCCTTGGCAAATTTCCTTTAAATTGCAAAGCTGGGAAGCTGATAAATTGATTTTAAAAATGTGGTAATGGTAGCAATTAATCTCTTCCTCCCCAGTGGTCCCATAGCACTTGGAGTGTGCCTTTATTGGAGCACTTAACAATCTATCTTGAATAAGAAATACTTATGAAGGCTCTTCTTCATCCAATAGATTGTGCAGCCCAGAGCCAGTGGGCTCTGATTCACTGTGTGCGTATGTGTGCGTATGCGTGTGTGTGTGTGTATAAAGTTTGTTGTTTTTTTTTTTTTGCTATAGCATTTATAATTGGGAGTCAGTAAGTAGTCAATAAATGGTTGGGTTGATAAGAATAATTGGAATCAAGGAGAGAGAATGGAATCTGTATCAAAAAGATGAGCGAGTGCTTGTTATATGCTCCTCTCATTTTCTTCCTTTTCAAGAGAGAGTTGCAGAGGAGTGGAGTCATTAAATAAGTGGCTTCAGAGGTTTACACCTCTTACCTTGGAGTGTAGGATATATTTCCATTTCCCTATATCTTTGTTTGATACTACATTTTGGCAATATTTTAAGCTTTTTTTATGTGTTAGATGGGTAAAAAACATGTTCTCTTTCAGTTTGGGTTTCCCTGATTTCAGTGAGATTTTTTTCATATTTCTCTTTTTCTGTAAACTATATTTTCATATATTTTGACCTCTGGGAAGCTTTTCTTTTTTTCTACTGATTTGAAAGAGATCTTTAGGCATCCTGGATATTTAAGAATGTTAATGATGCCTATGCTAACCCATTTTTAAAAATTATTTCTGTTCGTTTTTATGAGGGCAAAGTGGGTAATGTTTTTCTTAGACTTTTTGGGTTTTGTATATTTCCTAAGGAAGCCCTTCTCTACTGCAAAATTATAAGATATTCTCCTATATTTCTCACAATACTTACATAGTTTAGTTATAGCATTTTGATCCATCACAAATCGAACTTGATGCATGTCTGAGGTACAGTCTGACTTGTTATTTTCCTAACAAAAAGCAGATTATCTGCACATGATTTAATAGTCCATCTTTTGCTAAGAAATTTGAAATGTCAGGGCACCTGGGTGGCTCAGTCGTTAAGTGTCTGCCTTCGGCTCAGGTCATGATCCCAGGGTCCTGGGATCGAGCCCCGCATCGGGCTCCCTGCTCAGCAGGAAGCCTGCTTCTCCCTCTCCCACTCTCCCTGCTTGTGTTCCTTCTCTCGCTGTGTCTCTCTCTGTCAAATAAATAAAATCTTTAAAAAAAAAAAAAGAAATTTGAAATGTCATGGATCTGGTCTATTCCTGTACTAATAATATTGATCTCTCTCATTCTTTCCCCCCTCCCTTCCTCTCTTCCTCCCTCCTTCCCTCCTTCCTTTCTTTTTACTTTTGGTAGAAATGTATTAAATATACTTAAATATTTTCCTCCATTTGAACTTGAAATAAGTTGCTAAAGTTATAAATTTCCTTTTCTATTTTGATTAAAATGCATTAAAATCATCAATTACTTTGGAAAATTATTTTGTCTATAATACATCTTCCTGTTTATGAACTTGATATGCTATTTAATTTATTTGATATTCTATTTGATAGTTTTCTTAATGTAAGCCTTGAACTTTTCTTTATTTATTTAGAGAGCACAAGCAGGGGAAGGGGCAGAGGGAGAGAGAGACTCTCAAGCAGACTCCCTACTGAGCAGGGATCCCGATGCGGGGCTTGATCTCACAACCCTGAGATCATGACCTGAGCTGAAATCAAGAGTCCTGCACTTGATCTTAGCCAAAAGGCCGAGAAGCGATTGAAATCAAGAGTCCTATGCTTAACTAATTGAGCTTCTTATATTAGGTGTGTTCTTAGGCATTTTATTCTTTTTTTTTTTTTTATATTGCAAACAGGATCTCTTTCTGTTTTTAAATTTAGTTACTTTCGGCAAATAGAAAAATTATTCATCTTTTAAAAATACATATTGAGCATGAATGTGTCCTTTTTACTGAATTCTTTCATTTGTTCTTACACATCTCTTAGATGACTTTCTTGTTTCATGGGTAGATAATTATATATGCACATAGTCACAGTTTTGGCTCTCCCTTTTTTTTTTTTTAAGATTTTATTTATTTATTTGACAGAGACAGACATAGCGAGAACAGGAACACAAGCAGGGGGAGTGGGAGAGGGAGAAGCAGGCTTCCTGCTGAGCAGGGAGCCCGATGCGGGGCTCGATCCCAGGACCCTGGGATCATGACCTGAGCTGAAGGCAGACGCTTAATGACTGAGCCACCCAGGTGCCCTGGCTCTCCCTTTCTGTTATTTATAACTCATTTCTTTTCCTTGTTCTCTTTCATTGACTTAGTCAGTTAGTATCATACTGAATAGTAGTGGTGATAGCAGGCAAATTTGACCTGTTCCTGCCAAAGTGTCATCTGTTTAATAAATATTTATTAAACTCTTAACTGTGCACCAGAAACAAGTTCTAGTTATTAAATAAAACAAGAAAAAATTCCCTGCATTAATGGAACTTATATTTTCATAGGAATGATAGAAAATACATAATGCCCCACAAAAATGTATAAATTAGATAAAGTGTTAGGAGGTTAAATTAATATGGTTAAAGAAGACCTAGCACAGTTGGAGGGGTCAGGTGATGGGGTGGTACAGGGCAAACCTCAGAGGAAATGATATTTGAGTAGAGCCCAAAGGTTGTAAGAGAGTTAGCCATGTGGATGGATGGAAAGAACATTCCAGGCAGAGGGAATGCCAGTGTAAAGGCCCTGGTATGAGAAGCTGCCTGGTGCAATTGAACAGCAGTGAGCAGGCCAGTGTGGCTGAAGCAGAGTAAGCAACAAGGAGAAAAGGAGATGAGGTTAGGCAGGTCATGAGGGAAGATCACAAAAGGCTGTGAAGAAAAGGACACTGGCTGTAACTTTGTGTGGAATGGAAACCACTAGTTTTTGGAGAGACAGATGACATTTTCTGACTTATGTTTTGAAAGGATCTCTCTGGTTGCTATGTGAAGATTTGGTGATAGGGACCAAAGGTTTTGTACAATCAGGGAGACCACATAGGAGATCATTTAATAATGCAGGCAAGATATGATGCAGGTCATTTGAGAAATGGCCGAAGTATGGATATACTTTGAGATAGAGTACACAGGATGTCCTGCTGGCTCAGCAGTCAAAGGTAAGAGAGAAGCCTGAAGGCTGCCATCCTGATGTCACTTTTTTTTTTTTCCTTTCACAACTAAAGCTTGGGTTTCAAGCAACTGAGATTATGCAAATACGGAAGTGGGATAGAAGTTCATTTTTTGTTATGGTGAATGTATGATGACGTGAACAGCCAAATGAATGGTTGGGTACATGGGTCTGGAGTATAGCTAGGGATACAAAATTGGGAATCATCAGCAGAGATCCTGGTCAGAACTGAGTACAAATGAACTCTTTGAGTAAGTGCAGGTGGGAAAGAGAAGTGACCCTAGGAATGAGTTATGAGGTACTCTAATGAGCAAAAGGGACCAAAAGGAAGGGGTCAGTGAGGTAGAAGAACACCAGCAGAGTGTGGTATTCTGAAAGCCAAGTGAAAAAAGTGTATCAATGTGCAGGAGGATCAACTCTGTCAAATATTTTTTAGTTGAAATGTGTTGGAAATGTAAAATCCCTATTTCAAAAGAAACTTTATCAATTTTTGTATTCACAGAAACTTCTCATGGCACAGAAAAGCCAGCAGCCAGATGAAGACACCTGTCCCTATCTGCATGTGGAGCCATAAGCAGTCCATTTTCTAACTTGGCAGCACTCCTTCAAGTGACATTTCCAACACCACCTAGTGGACCAGGAAATTCAGTCAGGCTGGCGGCGCCAGAGGTGGGCCTGATCAAATCCCTCTTGGCAAATTCTTATTCAAGAAATAAAAAAAAATGGAAGACCCTGGGCATAAATCCTGAGATGCTATAGAGGATTTTTTGGAGGTAACTGCTGATCTGTAAATATGCAAAGATTTCAAGCTTTGACTTTTTTGGATATGAAAGAAAATAATAGTAATAAAATGAAAGTCTTATTCTTTTTCTACCCATACAAAATGAAGAGAATTGAGGAAATTAATTTTAATGACTGAAACCTCTCCCCTCTAGAAACATATTTTCCCTCATTATGTGGGTATTTCAAATAATCAGATCCCCATAGTGTCTTCTAGTTCTTCTCCTTTTCATGGCTGGGTAGTTTTCCTCTTTCTCTCCTTCTTTACCTCCTTCCAACAAATAATTATTGAATACATAAAATATTCCAGGTGCTCAGGATACATCAGTAAGATTTATAGACATTGTCTCTGCACTCATGGAACTTAGTCTGGTGGGAAGATCAGCCATCAAATTAAAATTCATACAAAGTGTTATATAATTACAGTAGTAATGCAGTAATTGCAGTGACAAAATATGGTACTATGTCATACTAATTTTTAATAAGTCTGTAAGTTCAGTGATGGCTTTCCCAAAGGAAATAATATTCATGTTGAGATCAAAAGGATAAATAGTACATAAAGTAATCCCAAATATAGGAGCCTCCCAGAAAATGGAAATAGCCTATGTGAAGACATAGAAAATGAACAAAACAATTTCTAATATAGTCTAGATTTAGACCCATAGTCAACATTATATCAAAGCTCAAGTCATACTCTTTCTGCAATCTCCTTTTGGAATCCTATTCCAGAAGAAAAGAGCATACTGTTAAACACCATAAAAAAATGTCATTGATGTAAACAAGCAACCTAAATGTATTTGAAACCCAAAGCTTAGATGATCTGTTTAGCTAAAAGAGCAAATAACAGCAAATATGCCCAAAGGGGAGTTAATATGGCTGCATTAACATAATATGGCTGCATTAACATACCACTTTGATTTGTATTAAACATTTATCATAGAGAGAAAGAGAGAGAGAGAAAAGTGTCTGGGGAGGGGCAGAGGGAGGAGGAGAGAGAAAATACTCCATAACCAGCATGGAGCCCGATGCAGGGCTTGATGTCACAACCTTGAAATCATGACCTGAGCCAAAATCAAGAGTCAGGTGCTTAATGGACTGAGCTATCCAGGCACTCCTCAATTTATATTACATAAAACATTTTTTTGTGTCCAAATGTAATTATTTGCATCCCCAGTACAGAAGTACATTTGTTAGGGTATAAGCTTGATTGCCATAATAGAGATTTAAAACAATAGAAGCTTAAACATGGTGGAAGTTTCTTAGACTAACAGTCTAAGAATACCAGAATTAGGGTGGTAGCTCCATGGTGTGAGGGCACAGTCTCCTTATATCATGTTGTTCCATGTTCCCTAGAATGTTGCCCTCATCTGCATGTTTCAAGATGACTCATAAAGAGGGGAAAAGAAGATAAATAAAGACACATTTTCCTTTAAGAGGTACAATCCAGAATTTTCTGATGTCATTTCTGCTATTAAATCATGACTTAGATGGACTTGGTTACAGGGCTGTACCTAGCTTGGGAAATATAATCATTATTCTGGGCAGTCATAGGCCCAAGTGAAAAAATATGAGAAAGTGATATCAGATAATTGGGGGAAACTAGCATTCACCACCACAATGAGAAAGATGAAAGGCATTATGATAACCCAAAAGATACAAGAATGAGTGAGACTAGGTTCCTGACCTGAAGGATGCCAGGATCCAGTAGATGAGAGAGGCAGTAGAAATGTTGTAGAAGAGAGGTAGTGTTTTAGTGATGAGGAGAGGCCTTGACTTTATTCTCTGGGGGGAATTATCATTATAGAAAAGGTAACAGCTAAGTTGGATTCTAAAGTATGTGTCAAGTTTCAACAGGAAGAGAAGGGTAACAACCTTTCAGGAAGAGGAAACCATGTTGCAGCAACTTCCTTGGTGGATCTACATGTACTTAATGTGCTTACTGCTGTGTCCACATTTTATCTGTAGTCAGACTATTTAAAGGATAATCTTAATTACTAGTCTTAGTCAAAGTAATCAGTCTTATCCATCTTAATATAAAAGTGAATTCTGAAAGTTTTTGAATCATAACTAGAGCATTCCTGAGTGGCAAGATGCCACTTGATAGACCTAACAAAAAGGTGAAGCCAAGATTCTTCTTGGAACCATTAATCCACAAAGAATGTAGCCATAAACATGACTTTTCCTTTTACATTCTAAGGACATCTCCAAAGTAAGGTAAACAGTGAAATAGGATCTGTAAAATAATCCATTTCAAGAACATCACAACTCATAAAAATTGAATTAACTAAACTTTGGCAAGACAAGAAAATAGTGATCATAATTTCCATTAGTATATCAATTTATGGTTTTAAAAAAGTGTATTTTACATATATTATCAGTTGATCCTTAATATAGATTTGTGATATAGGTACAGCTAGTATTATTATTTCAATTTTAGGGGTGACACAACCAAAGCTAAAAGGCATTAAGAAATAAATATCAAATATGAAGAGTTCAGAGATGAGATTCAAACACAAGACATAACAAGATCATATATTTACAGTTGTGGGAAAATAAAATTGTCCATGCATTATTCTCGGTTGGAGGGCAGAAGTCAAAACTAAACATAAAGCAGTAAATGCTAATCATCTAAATATATTCCCATTATCTCTTTCCTAATCTTGCCATCATGAAAGAAACACAGGTACAACAATAATTTAAACAGATTGATGTACTTCCTGAGAATTCTAGAAAATTTGGGACCATTCTCTTATTGCCTTAAGTTATATGTAGGTTTTCCCACAAATGGCATGCTAGAATATTCTGGAATGAGATTTATTCTATAAGGAGATAGTTTAATAATTCAATTTAATCATGATATTTTTAAAACTGTATTGCTACAAAAGGTTATTGATAGAAATGTAGTAATAACTCATCAAAACACTGTTAAGTCCAATTAATTGGCAATAGTCTACTTTGGTCAATTAGTTAAAAGTCTGAACTTAGAATGTTTCAGTAAAATATCATTTCTTTAATATTTTAGTAAACAGCAATGTACAATCTAATGGGAAATTCTGAGTATATTTTAACAAAATTTTCAATTTGTAGTGCACACAATGCCTAAAAGTTTATTAAATAAATCTTCTATATTCTTTTTTTTTAACATTTTAGTTTTTTTAAAAAAGATTTTATTCATTTATTTGTGAGAAAGAGAGATAGCACAAGCAGGGGAGGGACAGAGGAGAGGGAGAAGCAAACTCCCTGGTGAGCAGGGAGCCCCACTTAGGGCTGGATCCAAGAACCCCAGGATCATGACCTGAGCCTAAGGCAGACACTTAACTGACTGAGCCACCCACGTGCCCCTCAATCTTCTATATTCTAATGTAATATATAAATCATTATTCTTTAGATATGTAATTTTTGCAAAGACAAATTTTAGCTAAGGCAAAGTTTACAATTTAAATTACTGAAATGAGTGAAGTTATCATGTATTAAAGCCAATATATATCATGATGCCTTTGAAATTTGATTACTAATGGTGATAGTTACTGTTCATTGAACTATATATGCCCTCCACACACATACACATGTATGTGTTTATGTATATATACCAATCTCACAGTTACACTGAAATGCAAGTTTTATCATTCCCATTTTACAAATGTGAGTGTTGAGGGTCAAAGAGATTAAGTGACTTGGCCAAAATCCCATAGGTTATAAGTGAGGGAAACACAATTAATCCCAGGGCTGTGTAATCTTAGAATCCATGTCTTTTCCACTATATCACTATTTCTATATACGCTTGTGACTGTCTCTAAGAAAAGTCGTACCCTCACAAGAACATCTGTGTTGATAGCAGTGTTCTATTTCTTGACTCTGGTGTTAATTACACTATTGTCTGCATTATAACTATTACTCTGTACCCTTTTTTAAAATTTGCTTTTGCCCTTCTCTTTGAGATATAATAATAAAATGATTAAATATAGTGTCTTTTAAGGGCAAGATCACTGTGACAGAGCAATTTATATATAGGTCGGGTTTTGACAATAATCTAAGTAAATTGAGGTTGGGGCCTCAATTTACAGCAAGTCATTGGCTATTGGAATAAGGCAGAGCACTGTGGGATGACCTTATTTATGTTAATTTGTAGCATGTAGATCTGGGGTGGAGAAAGTGGAGAGTGGGTGAAAGAGGAAAACTTTGATTGCCAATGATATGTATTTAGGTGCATTAGCACTCATTTAATCCTCAAAGCAACCATTAACAGTGGTTAATATAATACCCATTTTAGATGATTTCAGTACATTTCCCACAAGTGAGTGGCTAAATGTTGATTTCCATTTAGATGTGTCTGACAACCAAGTCTGAGTAGTTTTTGAGGAGCAAGGATTCAACAGTAAAGAGTGGTCAAATAAACTGATGGAGTGGGCAGTAGTCACTGGCCCCCAAGTTATCTATACTGCATTCCTTTTTGAGAATTTACCTACCAGGTATCTGAGATTTTACCTCTCAGGGATCTGAAATACCTATTATCTGGAGTAGCAAAGTGGCATTAAAATACCAATGGCAGAAAAGTTGGCTGCAAAAGGATGAGAGAAGAAAAACAGCCATCTGTATGTGGGCTGCTACTGCCATGAGCGGGAGTATATTGGTCATTTTAGTAAACTGTGTTTGTGATCCACCCTAGGTCCAAACTCTCATGTCTCATTGGTCACTTCAATTAACCTCGCTGGCAGTTAGCTTCTTCTTTATGCAAAAAGAGAAGATGATTGCACATAAACACACTTTGGACAATGTAAAGACCTTTACAGACACTAGACTTTCTTATTTTGGGATTACAGTGCCCAGTTTGCAACAAGGCCAGCCATTTTGACTACACAAGTGCTTTTCTAATTGAGATTCGTTTCACTTATGATTTCTGCCCCAGTTATATAGAATATAATAAAAGTAAAATGGGTTTGCTGTACCTAAATTACCTTTGGAGCAATCTTCCTGAAATGCACATGTGGGCTAAAATGAAGACTGGAAATAATGAAGCTTTTGAAAGCTAAATTTCTGATTCTGTATCTAGCTTTCATTCACCTTCTATAGTATGACAATTTACTTTAGTTCAGGTTTATTGAGTCTTAATTTGGGGAAAGAATTTCTAGATAAGAATCCAACATAATTTGGCACTAGGTTATTTACTTCTCTGACCTATTCCTGCTCATAATTTGTAGTAGTGGTTTTCCTTACTAGAATAGGATCGTGTTCATTATTTATATGCATCCCATCTTGTTCCAGGTAACATGTAAATAGATTTCCAAGAATATCAATTGAGAGGAAAATAAGTATGGAGTCACCACCTTAAATATTTCTCTTGTCACACTAAAGCTCTAGCCAAAGGAAAGTGGCTGCAAAAATGGTTATGTCGTTTGCTACTTCCCTTTGACTCATTGCCTATGGAGAATAACTTTGCAATGTGACTAAGATGTCATGAAATAAAGTTTAGAAAGTTATTTGTTTAAAACACCAACTGGACAGTAAACTGAAGGCCATAAACACAGATACCTGAAGAACAAATTTGCTTTTTGACTCAGAAGCCAGCGTCCAAATACACTGGGTCCTCTGAAGTATCTCTAATATTTACACAGTAATCTGATTTGGGAGCCTCCTTGCTTTTCACTTTTCCATTGATTTAGTCATGTACTGGCAACTTCATGAGCTCCAAAAGGGGTCAGGAACCCGCTCCCCCAACCCCCAGCAAAGCAATTTGTGCTGAAATCAGAGAATCAAGACAGAAAGACTTCTTGGTGCGGCCAGTGTACTCCCAGGGAACTGTTCACCATGATGTACTTTCTATTCCTCTGTGCTACCTGGGTTCATATTCCCCCTGGGAGGCTGGTTGAATCACCTTCTCGGAAAGAGTCATCATTTTGATAGACTTTCCTGCCAGGAAGTTTTATTTGCAACCAACATTTAGTTTTCTTCATTTTCTGGTTAAATCTCCTTGGATTATTCTCTGTGGCCTGGAGAAAAAAGCTGATATTCTTAATGGTTTTCCCTTAGAGATAGATCTGAATTTAAATTTGGCATCATTTTGGCTCTTCTTATGCTCCAAACTACTGGCATGCTTTTTCTATGTAAAATGTTTTCTCCTTAGTTGGGGACTTGAATGTTGTTCTCTTGGTAATAAATTTCATTAGTCTTTTAAATGAAATCCAACGTTTCTTGAACTTGGTATTGCCAAATCTATATGGGATTATGTTTTGGCTATTTCCTTAATGAGATGGCCTTTGCAACAACAGACGCTGTGACTACTTGATTGCCTTGTCACATGCTAAATGTCCTTTCTTACTTCCTGGACATCTCCATTAATATTTATGATAATAATGAACTATCAATATTAATAATTGCAATTATTAATAACTAATGATGAAGGATTCCAGACTTGCCTTTCATTTAGGATGTTCTATTCCTCAGGCATACCATAATGATAAGTTGATTAGTTTTCACTATCCACACATTCTCAGGATAATGAATCTGAATCGCATTGGAAGAAGATCCTTTACTTTTAGGCAAAAAAAGAAGTTCCGAGAGAACAACTAACCTATAGAGAGCTCACACTATGTGCCAAACCCAGGAAACTGAGGGAATAATTCCTTGGCAGCACCAAGGAACTGAGGATTCAGTGGTAAGACAGATAGTATTTCATATCATTTCATCTTCTTAATAATTCAAGCTAGTTATTATTACCACCTTTTCCCCATTCTTTCCATTTTATAAGTGATTAAATTGAGCCATTTGTGTGAGACCATTCAGTTGAAGAGGTTGGATTGGATCCTGGATCTGCCTTATTTCATACAGAGTTCTATTATACCACATGGAGCTCTCTCTTCCAGGTCAGCAAAGCTGGAATGGGATATGTCTCCAACCTTCCATGGGTGCCATGTATTTGTGCATGCTAAAATTTCCTTCATCTCCCACATACTTCCATATATTTAGAGGTTCCCCCAAGCAATCATTGCACCCAGCCCCAGGTTCCTGGCCATTTTGTTCTAAATTTTCAGGAAAAACCACACCAAGATTTGGGACTGATATATTAAAGATAAACTGTGGTTTATAGTTTTTGCTAGGATGATTCAGAGGACCCACTTCTAGCAGCTCAAACAGAGATATGAAATAGACACTGTGGCATAATCTAATAAGCATTGGTCAGTGAATCAGAATCTCTGGGTTCTCCATCTGGAGTGTGTGACCAGGGAAAGTTTTTCTACCTCCTTTGGTCTCAGATGAGGTGCTTTGATTATATTGTTAATAATCATAGACCTTCTCCTGAGTAACTATTTGTCCCTGTGTTCCTCGAGCTGTATCCATAATGAAGGAAGTGTAGTCAGAAAATTTTATTGAGGCCAATAGATTTCCTAACTAACAGGGAAGGAAGAAAAAAAGTAAAACAGAAATGGGCATGGAGGAATAGTCCTTAATATTTTGGCACAACACTAGGAAGAATATCTCTTTTCCATTTTCCTAGAGCTTTGCAGGTACAGCTCCCATCCACAGTACTTGAAATAGCTCTCATTCTTTCAGCCACTCTGGGATTGGTAACCAAGGAAGAAACAGAAGGAAAGTGTCTTGTTATTCCTCTTTTGTCCGGGGTAAGAACAGCTTTTGAGGTAAAACACTTTGTGGGTTTTTTTTTTTTTCCCTATCTTTGTCAATTTTGTCATTTTGTTATTCAGTTATTGTATGTTTTTTATCATAAAAGCCATTGGGGAGAGTTTTGTGCATTTTGTTAAATCATGGAACTAGTTGCAATTTAAACTCAAATAAAATCTCTCAAAATTGAGATGTGTTCCTGCCAACCTATCTTTCAAACTTGGAGTCTTTATTGTGTGTAGTCAGGATACAAAGATTAAACAAATCTGATAAGACAGTCATGATCCCAGGTAGACATTACAGAGAAATCAACTTTGCTTTCTTACTTGAATGTTCAAGTCTTCTTTAAATTGAATTGTGAGAGGAAAAACTACATAGACCTAGGGAGGGTTAGCAGGAATTTGTTAGTGGGTACATGTGCCTCCTTTAAACTGTTCTGTTTTTAGTTATCCTACATTGTGGAAAGTCACTGGAAGGTTTGGTTGCATGTATATAGAAATATATACAAATTTATTTGTATGTCTGTGTCTATATCTAGACCTACATTTATTAGTGAAACAGTAAAAGAAAATCTATTCCTGGAATAAAGGGCTCAAGTCAAATTTGTCACACAGTTGAGGGGGTTTTGTTATTTGAATCACCCCTGAATGACCTGTGTACACATTACAAAACCCTAAAGAGTTAAAAGTGTTTGTTTCACAGGAAATTGGAAGAAATTTATGTGCGCAAGTGAAGCTGAAAGGTCGAATGTGTGACTCACATCTATTGACAGATGGAATGAGCATAACATAAGCAGACAGTGACTAGAAAACAAGCCGGTTGTGTGAAAGTATTTTTAGAGACTAATTTCTACCCAGCTGTGTCATCTATGAATGGGAGAAGTTTGAGAAAGTTACCTAGGGGTGTTTGAGCTCAATCAAGTGAAAGTTAATGATACTGATTTGGCTTAAATATTCAGTTCAAACATTGATGTGCAAATGGAGCTAGTATTTGAACTAATATCCAGGGAGGTTAGATTGTTCTTTTATCAAAAAGACATAATCCTTTATATTAGGACCTCATTTTAGTACAGAAACCTGAGGTTGAGTCCCTAAGTCATCCCCTCATTTGGAATACTACCAAATGGTGGATATAGTATAAAACAAGTTCTTCTGGCAACTAGTATAACTAAGTGCCACCTCTGAAGTCAGTGGTGTGAGTTACAGCTCAGCAACTTACTAGATGCATAATTTTGGGCACTTTTACATTTCTGTGCCTCGGTCTCCTCTCCTTACCTATAAAAGGTGAATAATAATATATGTTTCTCACACAGTTATTCACTAATGAGCCTATCCCAAATGACATGCTCTTTTCTAGGTCAGGGGAAAAATCCCTGCTCTAATGCCACTCATGTTCTAGTTGAGGAGGGATAGATACACAAATAAATATATAAGAATATCAGGTAATGATAGACACTATGGAGAAAAATAAAGCAGGCAAGTGCTTTATTTATGGAGAGTGCTATGTAGGGGGCTGTTGTGACTTTAAGTCAGCTTGAGGAACTGATACATGCCAAAGCAAGTAATAGTCCATGGGAATTAATATTTGCCTCTTTAGTGATCCTAACAAGTTAGTATTCTTCATACCCCAGGCAATGACTGATTAAAAGATGAGAGCATAAAGCCAAATGCTCCAATCTAGTGAATTCCAGGAGCTGTATTAGAGATACTGGAAAGATTCTGGGGAATCTGAATCTGGAATAACTCATGCTGAATATTTTGGCAGCCACATTAACACCTTGCAGAACTTGAAAATAAATGTAATATAGAGACAAGCAGAGTCAAAAGTAGAGACTATATCCTTATGACACCTTTTGAATTTCCACCTCAAGTCTTATCTTCCTTTGACATTTTTGATTGTATAATGCAAGTTTCTCTTTATTGCTTACTTTAATTCAAGTTGTGTTTTCTGTCCTTTGCCACCAAAAATGTTCTCACAAACATAAGTGCAATGAGGAGTGGGCACAATTCCTTGGTAGATAGAACATTCATCTTAATCTTGCCACAGAGATAACTGATATTACTTGTAAGGAAATGGATTCATTTTTCCAAATAGGTGAGTCTATGGTATGGATGAAACTTCTCAGTTTTCCACCCTGGATCTTCCAAGTCACAACAAGTCACATCAACTTAACTTATAAGGGACTCTAAAATAAGAAAACATTTGTGCTAAAAGGGAACTAAAATTACTAAGTCCAACACACTCTTATTTTGGATAAGGAAATTGAAACTTAGAAAAATGGAGAGATATTTCCCCCAAATTATAACATATAATGTGGCAAATTATATTGTGGCAAAACATATTTAGATTCTCTTGATACCTAAAGTCCACAAATTTGTTGTTCTTTCCACTTCAGTATTAATTCTGCCTCCATTTTCTTCCATATTCAGTTCCCCTTCACAGGAGTGTATGATGGTTTTCCCTTTGCTGAATTCTATTTCCATAGAAGCAGGAACTTTGAAAGGGCAACACAACGGTTAACCACTGCCATCACTGTTGTTACTTGTCACTCTATGTTTTGTAGTATAGTCTTAGTACTGACTTCCCCAGGAATGTACTTCTCCATATGACCCCTCTATTCACTGGTTTAGCAATCAGCTACACCTTCTTCCTTATGTTACACTTTACACAAGACAAAATTTTAAAAGTCCCATGATTTTTCTTTGCGCTGATTGTGTGGTTTAGGAAACTCATCCCATTTCTAAACAATAAGATATTTAACTCTACATTTTTAAGGTACATAAGTCAAACAATCACATTCATTATTTTATCCTTTTGAATATGGCATGTGGTATGTTTGATAGAGAAGCAGCGTGAAATACATTCATCTTGTGAAATTAATAAAGGGAAAACTCACTAAGATGTAGTCAGGAGGATAGAAGGGAAAGCCTTATCACTCAATATCAATTACAGGAAGAATTGTCAATTAGACCCCAGCAGAAGAATCAACAGGAAGTAATCATCAATTACTGGCCCCAACAGGGAAAGATGTACATTGCATCTCCTACAAGATATCGACTACCCTTGCAACTCAGCCAATGAGAAACTATCACCCTGGAGCCATGCTTTTCTCCAAAGGACTTTTTGTTTAAAACACCTCTTCTTAACTTCCTCCTTCTTCTCCATAAAACAATGTTCCTCAACTTTGTTGTACTTGCCTATGGTTTTGCCATAGCTTGCATGTTCTAAATTGCATTTCTCTGTTATTTCCAAATAAGCCCATTTTTTGCTGGTAAAATAACTTGTAAGGTTAACAATCTCTTAGTAGTTCTCTGTGTTTGCACATGTTCAATATCTTTGAGGCTCAGTTTCTTCATCTGTAGAGCAGAAATAATGTTTTCCTTGTCAACCATCCATGGTTGCTATGAGTTGCAAAAAAAAGAGATTCTATATAAGATAGAGCTTTCAGTGCTAACTAAACTCAATTCTTCATTATTATTAATCATTGCAGAATTTCTTGCTGCTGTTTTTGAAATGATGAGTGGTAACTGAGGTCTTAATAAGCACCAGAATAATACAGTGGAATACCTTAGAGGTGCCAACATTGACAGAAATCTCTGTGCCTATGAATTTTTAATGAGAAAGCACCTTAGCAATTTTTTTCAGCTGTGTTCCTCAGTGCTCTCTCAAGTTGCTATGAGAGGTAAGAGGAAGTCCAATGGGACAGTGCTCTAGGTTCCTCTGTTTCCCTTTTCACCTGTGTAGTTCACTTTTATTTATCTTTTTCTTAGGGATTCCTCCTGAAACATAGTTCCAAGAAAGAACTTTTGGGTATTCTACCTATACTAACCTCTACCCCCACACGACAGAGTTTGAAAACACTGGGTGGAGTCCAACTTCTTCAGTTAATGGATAATGAAACTGAGGTCCAAAGGAGATGAATGATTTTCCATGGTTACTCACCCCTACTACCAGTCCGGGGCAAAGTAAGGATTAAAACCTAAGTCCTAACTCATTGAATTTACCATCTTATCACCCAGCCTCATCCTGTGAATGGGATGATTTTCAAATTCAGTACTGTCACTTTTGATTTTATTTGTTTGGGGGGGGCATGATATATGAGCTATACTATCAGATTGACCCACATGGTACTAGCAATCCCAAAAGTATGGCCTCAAATGATTCTTCTCCCACTGTTATTGGCTACTAGTTAGTTATTATGCAGTTTGAGGCATCAATCTTAAATTTCTATTTAGGAAACACTTTTCATTTTTTTTTTTTTAGAGTGAGAGCAAGAAGGGTGGGGCGAGAGGGAGAGTGAGAGAGAGGAACTTAAGCAGACTCTATGTCCAACATAGAACCCAACATGGGGCTCGATCTCACGACCCTGAGATCAAGATCTGAGCCAAAATCAAGAGTCAGATGCTGAACCGACTGAGCCACCCAGGCATCCCTAGGAAACACTTTTCAAAATTAAAATTCAGAGACCACCTATTATTTTCTGGATCATCAGTAATTTCTTCTAATTTATACACAAATAAAATCAAATAGAATTTAACTTTTTTACATTAAACTCTTTTTGTTTGAAACTTTCCCAGTCCCTCACTCGTAAAGTGACCACAGAATTTATTGCCCAGATGAGGACAGTTTTGAGAATTAAAAGAAACACAATAATTACTCTAGGAACCCCAGTGTGTAAATTGGAACTCTTTTAGGCAAAGTGGGAATTGTAATCACCCAGTTCATGTATCATCCTACAGATGTGTTTGAAATCAGTGAGGGTGAAATATCAGTTAATTGAACATGACTTTCAGTCATAAGTATTTAAGGATTGGCACTTTTTTTCCCCCAGTAACAATGGCAGTAATATCAATAAGCAGCTTCAAAATTAAAGTACAAGGAGAGTAAGTGTATTCACCCTTCCCCCCTCTTTCCTTTACTCTCTCCCTCCCCTCCTTTCTACACACACACACACACACACACACACACGTTTCATTGCTTCAAGTTGTTCCTCCCCATTTTTGGACACAAACTCTAAAAGCAATTTATTCTTATGGAGAAATAGGACCATTTTCTCTTCAACAAAATTCTATCAAAGAACATCCTTGAGAGAAACGATATAATCAATTTAAACATGACTAAAATACACCTAATAACTTCCCCACACTTCCCCTTTCAAAGGGAGAATGAAACAAAACAAGGCTAAAAATTTTAAAGAATGAAAGAAACCTGACCTAAGTGAAGAAAGTAAGGCCTCAAGACATTTTAATGTTGTGGCTTTATAATGGTGACTTATAACCCAAGAATATGGATATCAGCTTTGACTAAAAATTCTGGTCCATAGGATGAACAATTATTTTGCCAGTACTGATGCATTTCACTTAAACTACTTCATATTTTTTAACAATAAAAATAAAGCAATAAGGTGCTTATAGAATTTCTTAGCCTATTACAATATATCAGCAGTGTCGCTCTTGGTGACTTTTGGTGACTGCTTTGATACAAAATACATGGGGTAGGAAAACCCAAGTGCACAAAAGGGAGAAAATACTTGAAATACTGTACAGGAATTACTTCTCATAGTGATTCTCCACAGTTGAACTTTTCAATGGAGACTTCATGAGAGAAGGAACTTGCCTGTTTTTTGTTTTTTGTTTTTAACCGTTGCACTTCCTAAGTCTAGCATGGTGCCTGGCATATAGTTGGCAGTCAGCATATATTTGATGAACACATACAGTCATGAATGAATGATGATAATTAGATATTTCATATTTACTCTTTTTCTGGGTATCACTGTTCCCATTGGATCTAGAGTTGAGTTGATTTCATATTTACAAAAACAAAACAAAAGAACAACCCACAACTTTCTAGTATTTTAAAGTCATGGCCTTCCAGCTTATTGGACATTTCTTCCAATTATAGGAATTACTAAGCTAGTAAATTTCAACCTAGGACACTCAGACTACACTTTTAAAACTGTTTCTCATGTGGAAAAAATTCCACTGGAAAAACTATCAACTATTTTTGATATTTCTTCACCTTAAACTCTCTGGATCAAATTCATTTATGGGTCAGTATGCCAAAATTCACCATAAGATCTCCATTTCCAAATGCTTATACAGCGTATGTCTTATACTATCCCAGAAAATGGAGGATCTAGTAGGAATGGCCTTTCAGAAAAAAACAGGAACTATGTTTTTTATCCTCTTAACATTGTTCTTTAATGATCCTTAGCCACTTTAAAAATAAAAAACAGCCTTTATCATTCCTCCACCTCCTTCCCTTATGCAGAGATGAAGAAGAGAAGCAATGACCTATAGGCAGAAAATTTGGTCTTATTATCTAAACTTAAGGCACCCCAAACAGACAATGGATACTTTTAGCAGTCTCTGCAGATAAAAAGGATCTTACCTATTTTTAAAGTAAAATAATTTTCACTGACGAATATAGCCTAATTTTAACCAGTTTATAAGCAACAACCTTATGTAATTCATCATCTTGTTTAGTTTTCCTTGTTCACAATTTGCAATTTTATCTAGAAATCCCTTATTATATTTAGAGAAGTGGCTTTCAAACTTCTTCAACTGAAAATCAGGAAGACACACATTTAACTCATAATCAAGTACATAAACACACACACACACACACACACAAACACACACACACAAACACACACACACAAATAAACTCAAAATGGGTTAAAGACCCAAATGTTAGACCTGCAACCAAAAAAATCTAGAAGAGAACACAGGCAGTAATTTCTCTGACATCCGTTGTAGCAACATGTTTCTAGACATGTCTCCTAAGGCAAGGGAAACAAAAGCAAAAGTAAACTATTGGGACTACAACAAAATAAATAGCTTTTGTACAGAGAAGGAAACAATCAACAAAATTTAAAAAAAAGGAAACTCCTGAATAGAAGACAACATTGGCAAATGATAGATCTGATAAGGGATTAATATCCAAAATATGTAAGGAATTTACACAAGTCAACATCAAAAAGCACACAAACAATCTGATTAAAAAATGGGTAGAGGACCTGAGTAGACATTTTTCCAAGGAAGACATACAGACAGCCAACAGACACATGAAAAGATGTTCAACATCACTAATCATCAAGGAAATGCAAATCAAAACAACAATGAGATATCAGCTCACACCTGCCAGAATGGCTAGAATCAAAAAGACAAGAAATGATGAGCATTGGCAAAGAAGTAGAGAAAAGGGAACCCTTATGCATGGTTGGTGAGGATATAAATTGGTGTGGCCATTGTGGAAAACAGTAGGGGAGTTCCTCAAGAAATTAAAAATAGAAATGCCGTATGATCCAATAATTCCACTACTAGATATTTACTCAAAACAAAAACACTAATTCAAAGAGGATAAATACACTCCTGTTTATTGCAGCTTTACAATAGCTAAGGTGTGGAAGCAACCTAAGTGTCCATCAATAGACAGATGAATAAGGAAAATGTGGTATACACACACACATAATTGAATGTTAGGCAGTCATAAAAAAGGATGAGATCTTCCCATTTGTGACAACATAGATGGATATAGAGGGTATTATGCTAAGTGAAATAAGTCAAAGAAAGACAAATACCATATGATTTCACTTATGTGTGGAATCTAAAAAAAAATAAATGAACAAACAAAAAGCAGAATCAGATCTATAAATACAGAGAACAAATCAATGGTTGCCAGAAGGAAGGAGGTGGGGGGATGGGCAAAATGGGTGAAAGGAAGTAGGAGGTACAGACTTCTAGATATGGAATGAATAAGTCACAGGAATAAAAGGCACAGCATAGGGAATATAGTCAATGATATTTTACTAGTATTGTATGGTGACAGATGGTAGCTGCACTTGTGGTGAGCACAGCATAACATACAGACTTGTTGAATCACTACACTGTACATCCGAAACTAATGTAACATCACGTGCTAACTATACTCTAATAAAAAAATTAAAAAGCAAAAAAAAACCCTAAAAAATAAAACCCAAAATTTCTTGAAGCAACACATACCTTATTATATGAAAAGCATTTTCATATTTTCTATTTTATTCTAACATATGACATTCCAATTATTTAAAAATATAGTCTTTAGGTTATTCTATCTACTAAATTGGCTTATGATACACTAGTGAGTCGTTAAAAGTACATGTTTAGTGAAACTCTCATAGCCACAATATAAAAATAATAGTTATTGTTTTTATTTTATCATATGTATATATATTAATATATATTACAAAAATTAACTTATTATTATCAGAGTCTTTCAGTCCTATAAAAGAATATAGCATTACATAATGCTCATAAACAAAACATGTAATGAGAAATAAAAGTCTTTAATTTTCAGTTGTTTCTGTGGTAGATTTTGCAATATGACCATAACATCTCATTCTTCATGTTCTTCTTACACTTTAATACTGACACTTCTATTAGGATATGGGGTCTCTGATCCTTTTGAGTCTGTGTAGGCCTATGTCTATGGTGAGAGTGATACTACATGACTAAGTCATATCACGCAATAAAATTTCTTCCTAGAATCTCACTCTGAGAATCCAGTCATCAGTCTCTAAAGAGGAAGAAAGACGACGTGGAAAGCCCACTTATGAGTGTGCTGGGTGACAGCCCCCAGTGAGGTCTGGCCAATAGCTTACATCAATGTCTACACCTGTGAGTGAGTGAGCTTTCACAAGACTATATTCCCAGCCTCTGACCACCTTCAGTCTTCAAGTCTTCCTAGCTGAAAGCTCAGACATTGCCAAGCAGACATAGGCCATCTGTGTTGTGCCTTTTCCAATTCCTGACCCATGGGACAGATGAGCCTAATAAAAGTAGTTTTGTTTTTATATAATTGTTTGGTTTTGTTATGCAGCAATAATGTATAGTAACTTCCAGTTCTTTTCTATTTTCAAAATATTACAAATTGACAGTCTTTCTTGAAAAAAAAAACATACTATTGAAGTGTGTAAGGAAGGAATTACCATTTTGAACCAAAGTTTAGGAATAGACAATAGATAAACTCTCTCATCATTAACTATAAAATATTTCTTTCCAAATGTTGTTGAATTTTCACATTTGAATTATCTAGTTATCTTTGGAAGGACTTTCTGGCTTTCCTGGAATAATGGAACTATAGAGACAATAGGGCACATATAATGTGTGGTGAAAGATTTAATATATAGCCAAGTTTACTGCCAGAAATAAAATGTTTGTGTTCCTAGTATGCACATTTAGGAAGAACAATTGGTTAATTAAAAAATCAAACTGTGTCTACATACACTTTGAAGCATAATCATTATTAATTTAATAACAGCCTGGGTTTGACTCTATGAAGGCTTAGATTGTGTCCATCTTATTTGCAGTTATATGCTTAGTAACTAACATAATAAATATTTATCAGTGAATGAGGACAATGCAGCCTGAAGCAATCCATAAACTACTCCTCCCTTTCCCTCAACACTGCCTTGTTCCTGTAAAAAAAAAAAAAAAAGTGTAACATGGATGAAAGCTTAATTATAAAAAATTAAAATGCCTAATCATTATTATAAGAGATTCTAAAGAAAGCAGGGTATCTTCTTTAAAAGTAAATAAGTTTCCTGATCTATAGATGTATAAGGACTTAATTTTTCACTGATTACTACATTTATTTTACTTTATATCATTTTGCTTAGTCTTTTCCCTCTCTATAAGGAATAATCTATAAGCATATATGTGTCACTTTGGCATCTACATGCCCACAAGAAAATAATCATAGCTTAATCCTTCTGATTCTAGCATTTAAACAAAACATTGCCAC
The DNA here is from genome assembly GCF_964656455.1 of Halichoerus grypus. Lineage (NCBI taxonomy): Eukaryota > Metazoa > Chordata > Mammalia > Carnivora > Phocidae > Halichoerus > Halichoerus grypus. Next base: position 29,624,332 of record NC_135722.1, read on the forward strand.
TTTATTTTTAAAACATCATAAATTTGATAGTAATTTTGTGTACAATGATTTATAAGTATAAACACTTTTAGAATATATAGAAATCAGAAAGTATTATTCCAGTTTCTTCATAGTCTCTGGTGTTTTCAACTCTTAATTCCTACTATGCAAATATATTGTACTTTTTCTTTATGTTGAAGAATATTTTTGAATATGATGGGAAATATGAAAACACAAGATGTTACATTACAAAAATACTCTATTTAAAGCATCTTTGTGGATTTAAACACTGCACTCACTGTACAGTTTGTGTGTTAAAAAATTCTGTTTATAGGAACTGTACAAAGCTATTTTAACAACCACATTTCCTTTTCTCTACTGTAAGTCTTTGAGATGCCCAGTATCCAGTATCAAACAATCTTTAAAAGGGATATGTCTACCTGACACCAAGCGGTTTGTTTTTTGAATTAATTATCTGGACAATTCAATAGCAAAGCAGTTATTTCAATAAGAACATATCATACCAGCTTGTTTAGCTCCTGATCTCTTTGGCCGGGGAGTTAAGGAAGGAGAAGATGGGAAGAAAGCTTGAAAAGAACTTAGACAACTAAACCATGGCTGTTGCTTCAGTAACTGTTTTAAATGATTGGAGTCAAACTGGTGTGCCAGCTTAAACATAGTTTAAAATAAATTTTGGAGGTCAGCCCTTTAATCATTGCATGTTCAGATGTACCCTGACCTAATGTAGACATAACTTGCATGGTATTGTTAAATGGAGTAAACAGCCTCAAATATTTTTAGCAAATACAGGGTTAGTGAGAAATAAACTTTAAAATTAAACAGCAACGGGGTGCCTGGGTGGCTCAGATGGTTAAGCGTCTGCCTTTGGCTCAGGTCATGATTCTGGGGTCCTGGGATCGAGCCCCACATCGGGCTCCCGGCTCAGCGGGGAGTCTTCTTCTCCCTGCCCCTCTGCCTCCCCCCCTGCTCATGCTCTCTCTGTATCTCTCTGTCTCAAATCAATAAATAAAATCTTTGAAAAAAGAGTTATTCAGCATGAATGATCCATATATATGAGGAAGTAAATAATGGAATGTTGCTAATGGGATGTCCCTCAACACTGGTCAAGGAGGGGGACAGATGAGGGGGAGAGATGGAAGAAAGCACTTTGAATAGGAGAGGTGGAAGCTTCCATCCCAGAGAGAAAGTTTTAATTTCTCCCTAGAATGGGGAGAGCAGCAATTTTAAAAAACTACATGGCTAGCACTGGCAGTTGACACAGCATGATGTGGTTATAGGAGCATTTTTTTTAAATGATAGCCTCAGTAGATTAAGACTTCAGCCTCCTCCATATTTACACCCTTGCTGGTAGATAGCTCCCAAATTACTAAAGTTGGCATTCCTATATTTCACTGGTAAGAACTCTGAGGCAATTAAATCGTATTTAGAGAAAAAAGAACCATGCTACCTCTTATATCTTCTGGCTGTGAACTAAAATTCATACTGCTACATATATGTATATACATATTTACATCTATGTCTCTCTAGAAATATGATAAAGAAGTAGATAGTTAGATAGATGGATATCCCTGACCTTAGGTAATCAAAATATAGGTCATTTTTAATAATGAAGATTCTTTAGACTATAAATGCAAAAAATATTCCAACTCATCAATGTGTTAATTTTTCTTATTGTGAATGTTAGTTCATCTCAGCCACAACAAAACTATATATGCAAATTTCTTTAGATTCACTTTGATACAGTGTAAGGAAATTCTACTTATCTCCAACTCAACTATCTCAAGGCAGCTTCCTTGTATAATTTTATTGCTTCGGGGGAGCTACAAGTCCCATATGGGCTACCAAGAAGTCAGATTTAAGTATCATACCAAATCTACAAAAACATGATATTCTGTTGATTGATATATGCATCTTATATCATACATCAAATAACATAAATATGTTTTTCAAACTCTGGTTTAGAAAAACACCTAAGGGCTTCTTTTGTTCTGTTTATATGAATTAATACAAAATTATTTTTTCAAAGAGAATATTCTCCACATTTCCCAATTGTTAACAATGCAGGGACCCATTTTATAATAACCAACACTGGCATTCATAGACCTGGCTCTTTACAACTCTTACTTTTTCACATGTGCATTATTTGACAACTTAAGCTTTCTTTATGCACCCTGAATTAGAACTGGGATTTCCACAGGTTGACTCACAAATGAACACTTGATACTGTTACATGTGGGTGCTGTTTTTCTGGCCATGAAACAATTTGATCAGCATCACCATATTTAGTTATGGGGTCTGTAATCATTCAAATACTTGATTCATGCTTTTCCCTTAAAAAAACTAAATAAAAAGGAAGAATAAAGGTTGAGGCTAGTCATAAATGAGTAAGTTTCCTTAGCTTATCAAAATAGACACAAGGGTGAAAATCATTAGGCTTCCAGAAAGAGGTGATTATTTAGCCTTAAACTTTCATTGAACTCAAGCTGGCTGACATTTGAGGTGTTCAGTTTTGGAAACAAAAGAACAAATGATAGCACATGTATGAAAAATTGTTGCTCAAAGTTGAAAAGAAGGAGAGATTCTATGATTCTATATTTTAATCCTATGTACATAGAAATTCTCTAATAATGTGTCTTTTGCCTATTTGACTTTGCCACATGCTTTTGAGACATGGAAAACGTAGAAGCTGCCAGTTCCTCAATGTATCTGTCTTAACCTAATATGAGCAGCGTAGACAGCACGGACTTTGAAGTCAGGAAAAATTTGGTTGCAAATCCTGATTCCTCTACTCATATATAACCTTGGCTCTCCTAGAGTGTCTCAGTACCAACTTTTCAAGGAGTTGTGGAGATAAAGGAACTTTTTAAAGTGGCTTACGTGGTGCTTATTTGTGGGTCAAACCAAGATTCTCTTTGTACTTTAGACTGTGTTCCGTCATGAATAGAATCTTCCTCTTCTTTTCTGCTTCTCTCAGTATTACCAATTTTGAAGAGTTTCAGGATCATCCCCATCTCATTTTTAAAACCTACCTCAAACCATACATACACACACACACACACACACTCTCTCACACACCTCTTATATATGCATATACATTTATATATGTATTTCCCTTATTTATTTGTTCCCAGCTTTGTTGAGATATAATTGACTTATAACATTGTGTAACTTAAAGATGTATATGTATTGCTTTGCTACACTTACATATCATGAAATAATTACCACCACAGTATAAAGTAACACCTGCATCATGTCACATAATTTCTTTTTTTATGGTGAGGGCATTTAAAATCTACTCTCTTAGCAACTTTCAAGTATATAATACAGTATTATTAATTATAATCACTATGATATACATTAGATCCTCAAAACTTATTCATTTGTAACTGGAGAATATACTCTTTGGCCACATATATGTATATGACCTTGAACACAATGGGCTTGATCCTTGAATTGGGTCACACAATTTACCCTCAAGAGATATAGGTTTGAACTGTACAAGTCCACTTATATGTAGACTTTTTTCAATAAATATAATATTGTACTATAAATGTATTTTCTCTTCCTTATCTTTTTCTTAACATTTTTTCTGGCTTAATTTATTATAAGAATATAATATATAATGCATACAATATGCAAAATATGTGTTAATCAACTATGTTATCAGTAAGGCTTTAGTTCAACAGTAGGCTATTAGTAGTTCTGTTTTGGAGGAGTCAAAAGTTATATGTGGATTTTTGATTGCAATGGTGGTCTGCACCCCAACCCCGGTATTATTCAAGGGCCACCTGTATTTTAAAAATTTTACAGTTGAGCCTCTTATAACTCTGTCTGTACACTTACCTTGAGTCTCTCTTATAAACTCTTACTGTATGATTGAATTATCTTTGAAAGTTATGTCTTTACATAATTTATCTTACCAAAAAGACTTAGTTCTTTGAGGGTAGTGACTGTGTCTTAGCCAATGACTTATTTTAGGCACATTGGCTGACTAATCCAGCATTAAACATGGAGATTAAGGACCGAAGAGCACTTTTAAGGACCAAAGGACTTGCTTTGGGAGGCACAGGAAACGTGTTCTCTGTACACAGATTATTATTCACCCAGTAGTGGTGATGTGGCCAGATGAGCACTAGAATAACTCCATGTATTTATTATTGGGAAGCCCTCAGAGTGTGCTATCATCTTAGGTATAGTTTCTCCCCAGTCTAGACATGAGCCTGAATAGCTCTGGAGAAAGAAAAGGAGGGCTAAGAGTCTGACTTGACTAATTCAGCGAGGAAAATTACAGTTAAGAAAATCCATTTTAAAAAGACTGAATTTTCTGGTTATTTATCCACACAGCCAGTATTCATAGGACACACAGCTAGAAGTCCATTTCACCTGTACCTTCCAAGGGAGCTGGACAAGGAGGCAGGGATGTGAGTTTAGATCTGATTTCCAAATGACTCAGCCCCAACCTCAGCCTTGGCTTTCATGGAGATGCTTGAGTGACTCATTTTTCTGGCACTATCTTTGTTAACTCCTGGGATCAGAAGAAGTGTCCTGTTTACATAGCCTCACGTATGGCTGCTCACTCAGTTTTTCATTTTGAAGGAATGGGGAGATACTTGCCTCCATCCTTGCAACTGTCTGGTGGTTTTCATTGACAAGAAAAATTATTTCATTATGCTCCCCCTCCCACTCTATGTCTTACCCTCTCCTTGCCAACCAGCTTCCTTCCCCACAGCTTTTCTTGTTATCTCTCAGGGTAGTTTTTTATTCTCCTTAAAGAAAAGTGCTGAAGGCCTGGATTGTTTGCATTGGTTCCTATAGCCTATTTTTAGTATACAATCCTTTCCCAATATATAGGAGTGGATTCTAACAGAATTTTCAATTCTTGCAGTCTGAGCAGCGTCATTGTTTTTTTAGAAATAAATGATTCTTTTTTTTTTTTTTTTTAAAGATTTTATTTATTTATTTGACAGAGAGAGAGACACAGCGAGAGAGGGAACACAAGCAGGGGGAGTGGGAGAGGGAGAAGCAGGCTTCCTGCGGAGCAGGGAGCCCGATGCGGGGCTCAATCCCAGGACCTGGAATCATGACCTGAGCCGAAGGCAGACGCTTAACGACTGAGCCACCCAGGCGCCCCTAGAAATAAATAATTCTTAGGCTTCAATTCAGAGGTCATAAACTTTGGACCTCCACTAAAGTAATATTCACTCTGGGAATAAGTAATAGGCTGGCAGCATGGGGGTCTCTAAGGACAGCATCATCAAAGATCTAGTCAGAAAATAATTAGGATCCCTCCCCCGCCCCACCCCCAACAACCTGCTCTCCCTAAAACATTCTGATTTTGCAGTCCCTTGCCCCCACACACGCCCTAACAGAATGAAAATGACAAGCAGGAAAGTACTCAGAGGCCCACCCACCTATAACTAACTGCCTCTGATCATTCCAGCTCAGTCTCATCTAACAATGGTCCTTGGGGACTTGGTCCCTAGTGCAATGTCATTATTTGGGCCCCCTGTTGCAGTGTTTCCAAGGTAAAGGAAAGCTTTTTCCCTGATGCATTGGACAAGCTGTCTTGATTCAGCAGGAGAAATCTGAAAATCGTGATGTTTGCACACTTCCTAATCCATTATTCAAATCCATAGACACTCCTAGCATTTAGAGAGGAGCCTCCTCCCTGCACCCTCTGGAGAGAATCACTCGCTCAAGTGACTGATGTAAAAATCAATCCCTTCACTCTTTTTAAAAGATGTCATTTTTTCCCCTTCTGGCTTCCTTTGCATTCTAATGGTTGCCAACTGCAGTGAGTTAAAGATATAACTTAAATAGCGTGATGTGTTTGTGTCTATGGAATACCTTGACATTCTAAAATCCACTCCCCCGCACCCTACCACAGCCACCAATGGCCCTTTAATTAAAATGCAAACTGTTACGTGCTATCAGAATGAGAGAGTGCAAGTGATAATGACAGACTGGTTTTAGCATTACAATCTGAGGAATAAAGCTACAAATGTGTGATCACACAGCAACTCTAAACAACCCTTGCATTGTAAAAGGAAAAGTACATTATTTTTAAAAATGGGGTTTCTGCTTAATTAGTCTTCTCTGTGAATATAGCTCATGGAAGATAGTAATGGTCAAGTGTGATGTCACTTTCAGAGTATTCACATGTAGATAAATCACACGCACATGCATGCCACACATATGCTCACGGATTTGGCAATTGCTAGAATGTTGGCTGGTGTACTTTCAAAGGGTTAAACGATGAAAAAAGAAAGGGAGGAAAACACAGTTAACATTCTTACCTAGCCACAGAAAATATTACCTGCTAACTAATGTGAAATCAGGGTGGGTTTATTTAGTATGAATCTAGAGCACACCATCTCTGTCTCTCTCCAGACCAGCTTCCACAATGGAAGCTGGAAGAATTCATGTTACAACACACATAGAAAAGACCTCCTGTTTAAGAACCTAAAGCTTTGTTTTGACTCGGTTTCTCTTCCCATTAATCCTAGTCCCTTTATCCTGACCACTCCTATCACAAGAAAAATTACACTTTTCTAAATAAATGAGAGTCAAAAAACAGTGCCTTTTCAGGCCTGCTGGTGCTTCTTACATGACTCATTTATTTATATTTTTATTAGGGTGGCCAGCTTTTGCTGGAGGAGGAGTACTGCCTTCTCAGCTAATAATATTATTTCCTTTTATCCTTTGCCACTACTGTCTCCCGTGGAAATAATAAAATGTCTTGCTTTTACTCCAACTGACAAGCACTACTCTGAGTTGGTCATGCAGAGTAGATGTTTCCCCTAGTTCGAGGCAACTCCCAAGGGGAAGGAAAAGCTTATATGTAATATTTATTTCCTCAGTACAGAGAGTTCAGTAGTTTGCTCTGCATTTCACACACAAGACTTTGTTGAGATGAAACAATCACATTTTCTTAAGAGGAAAATGAAGGCGGTGATAAGATTTGAATGTTGTAATTATATTCATTTGATAAAAGGGCTCTCTTTCAGTGACCTAGAGAAAAGTGAAATTTAAATGAAAATGCTGCCTGGTAAAATTAAAATGGGTATTGTGAGAATGTGTAAAGTGAGGGTATATAAGTGTAAAAACAGATGCATGCAGTGTTGTGTTTTATAACCCTCTATGCATAATGGTCAGGTTTTTGTTACTGTTTCCAGCCCCCCAATATCAGCTGAATATCTATCAGTTTGCTTAGCTAAATAGGTCTTGCTTATAAGCCTATGTGGATATATCATTATTTCTGTGACTATTTTTTTAAATCAGATAATTTACTGTATTCCTTTCCTCTTTATTATTAAGTGTTTCATCCATTTGACCATTAGACCAACCTGATATACTATAGAATTTTCTTTTTCTATCCCAATTTCTTATCACAGTGTCATCCTTAGTGTCTAATTGTGAGCCTGATTTTTATCTAACAAAGGTAATTTATACTAACCAAATATTTTTTTTAAATATATACCCCCCCCCACACACACACACACACACTCACATTTCCCCAATTTTGCCACACTATACTATCTAGCTTAAGAGAAGAAAAAGTCATGGACATTGTCAAATCACTTAGCTAAGTTGTTCTAGCATCTTCTCGTGGCTATTTTCTTAGAAATTTTGCAAGAACCCCCCTTTTCACCCACTGCTCCTGCCTTTCTAGGCTTTTTGGGAGGTATGTTTCTTACTAATCATATTTTCTATATCAAAGTTTCACTGTTTAAAGGAAAGAGAACCAGGATAGCAAAGACAAAGACCTTAGGGAAATTGACTACAAATACAAGTTGAAAATTTAAACAACCACTTTAGAAATCAGCTAAGTCTAACAATGGGATAGAAAATGGGCAGTCTCATACCTTGCTGATGGGAATGAAAATTGCATTTCTGAGGGAAAATGTGGCAATACATTATTAGTATATTTGAACTTGTATATCCTTTGACTCAGCAATTCCTCCTCTAGGAATCCAGAAAGAAGGCTTTGGTACACAAAGATATAACTATAAGAATCTCATTACAGTTTACTTCTTGTAATAATAAAACAATGAAAAGAAATAGAGCATCCAGTCATAGAAAATTATTTAAATTGCAGCAGTTCCACATCATGTAAATTACATAGCCTTTGAAAGTTATTCCATGAAAAATATGTGATGATATAGAAAGGTAAAGTATGTCTTATGTGAGAAAAAGTTTATAACATGATATTATTGTTTAATACAGTTTTGTTAATATAAAATATTACATTTGCATAAAGAATGTAATACTTTATATGTTGTACTAGTGGCTTTTTTTCAATAGTACATGTATAGACAAAACTAAAAAAACATTTTTCTTGTTTAAATGTGTCTATATTTTTATATTTCTAAATAAAAAATTAATATTATAATCATAGTGAGAATTTTTTTTTTTAAAAAAGAACTAGTTGGGCATCAAAGTTTATAGATTTAGGTTTGACATGATTGTTAGTATAACATGTTTGTCACTTTTTTCATCATAAGTATACATATAATTATTTATACTGTTATACTATGCCATCTAGTTTCAGAATATATTAACATACATTTTAAAATAAAGGAAGAAATGAAGGTACCATGTCACTTATTAACACATGACCTGCTTAATTGAATATTGTAGGTACTTCACAATTATTACATATTATTTACATATGTTTTTTTTTTTTTTTTTTTTTAAAGATTTTATTTATTTATTTGAGAGAGAGAGCACATGAGAGGGGGGAGGGTCAGAGGGAGGAGCAGACTCCCTGCAGAGCAGGGAGCCCGATGCGGGACTCGATCCCGGGACTCCAGGATCATGACCTGAGCCGAAGGCAGTCGCTTAACCAACTGAGCCACCCAGGCGCCCTTACATATGTTTTTAAATTGAAAATAAACTTCTAAGTTTTCTGTCCTCTAAAAGAAGTTACTGCACAGGTTTCTAATTTCCTAGATCTATTTTCTTTTTACTCATATAATTATAGTTTTCAGTCATGGTTCCTACTTTGCATCTCAAAGACTTAGTAGTTAGCACCCCAAGCAATGAGAAAATCATATGTAAGCATGAAGTTTGATGGAGCCAATTGAATCAGGAAAACCATATCCCATTTGGGGTGTTTGGGTTTATGGTTAATGTGGGGATATGGTGAGGGAGGAGGCTGAAGGAGGACCAGGAATGGTGACATCATGTAGCTATCAGTAAGCCATGGCCCTTCTGAGTTTGGATCTTATCATGAAAGTAATGAGTTTTAAGCTTCAGGGTGATAAGATCTGCTTATGTTCTACGAATATCATTCTTGCTACAGCAAGGAGAATCCTTTGATGACTGTACTGAGAGAAACCTATAAGGTTATTAAATAAATATAGCTTAGAAATGATGGGACCCAGAAACTGCACTACTAGGTGTTTAGCCCAAGGATACAAATGTAGTGATCCAAAGGGGCACCTGCACCCCAATGTTTATAGCAACAATGTCCACAATAGCCAAACTATAGAAAGAGCCCAGATGTCCTTCAACAGAAGAATGGATAAAGAAGATGTGGTGTATATATATGCATGTAATTAAGTATGTGTATCAGTCAGGGTTCTCCAGAGATAACCTGTTCTGGAGAAATAGAACCAATAAGATATGTGTACGTGTGTGTGTGTGTGAGGGGGGTGTATGTGTGGAAGGAGAGATTTTTAAGGAAATGGCTCACTCAGTTGTGGGGACCGGCAAGTTCAAAATCCACAGGACAGTCTGGCAGGCAAGAAACTCAGGCAGGATTTCTGCTATAGTCTTAGGGCAGAATTCCTTGTAATCTGGGAAACTAGATTCTGCTCTTAAGGCTTCAAGCGACTGAATGAGATCCAACCACATTATTGAGAGTAATCTTTTCTACTTATAGTCAACTGATTATAGATGTTAATCACTTTGAACACCACCTTACACTAACATCTAGACAAACAACCATCATAGTATGTATAAATGTATATAGAATTTATGTCTACTTTGTGGAAAGTAATATTTTGTAAAGCATAATTTGAAAAATACAATTCAAACCCAATTGTACCTTGATTGCAAAAGTAAGACTGTTGAATCACAGACCTGTACCTCTGAAACAAATAATACGTTATATGTTAAAAAAAAAAAAAGAAAAGAAGAAGATAGCAGGAAGGGAAAAATGAAGGGGGGAAATTGGAGGGGGAGATGAACCATGAGAGACTGTGGACTCTGAGAAACAAACTGAGGGTTCTAGAGGGGAGAGGGGTGGAGGGATGGGTTAGCCTGGTGATGGGTATTAAAGAGGGCACATACTGAATGGAGCACTGGGTGTTATATGCAAACAATGAATCATGGAACACTACATCAAAAACTAATGATGTCATGTATGGTGATTAACATAACATAATACAATTAAAAAAAAAGTCAGTTCTACATGTTCAGGTTAAGACTTGTGGTGGAAAGTTTTTTAGTTTCCTTGTTAACCTCAAAACATTTTTTCTCTATTTATATTCTCACCTGTCCTTTATTCATATCTCTTAGGATTTACATTTTCATTTCCCCCTACCTCTTTGCATATCTCTATAGAAAGTGACCAGGTCTACTTTAAAAAACTGTTGTAACATGAACTCTCTTATGATCAAGTAATTTTCTAAATGGCCAGTCTGAAATCTTTAGCAAGCAGGCCATTTTCTAGAAAAGATTTCTCATATTTTAAATAGGTTAGAACTGATAAGTCTTTTCTGATGATCCCACATATTTTCCATTATTGACTGTTAAAGAGCAGGGCCTAGAGGAAATGGACCAGGATATATGCAATGTCCACTGTTATCCACTGCTGATAACAAACCACTCAAAAACTTAGTGGTATAAAATAATCCCATTTTATTTTGCTCATGGACTCTATGGTCCAGAATTCAGATTCAGCACAGCAGGATATTTTGTCTTTGCTCCACAGTATCTGGCATATGGATTACAAAAATCTAAGAGCTGAGGGTAGTGGAGATGGCTATTGATTGAAATATGGAACATCTAGAGAGGGAATATCCAGAAATGAGCATTCCAAGACACCAAATCAGAAGCTGCATGGCCTATGACAGCCTCGGAATTAATATGGCTTCACTTCTGCCAAATCTATCTATCAAAATAGGCACAAGCCCATCCAGATTCAAGGGGATAGGGCATAGACCTCAATCTTGATGGAAGGACAATCCAAGAATTTGGATCCATTGGGTTTTTTTTTTTTTTTTTTAAGATTTTATTTATTTTTTTGACAGACAGAGGGAGAACACATACAAGCAAGGGGAGCAGCAGAGGGAGAGGGAGAAGCAGGCTCTCTGCCTAGCAGGGAGCCCAACATGGGACTTGATCCCTGACCCCAGGGTCATAATCTGAGCCAAAGGCAGAGACTTAACCAACTGAACCACCCAGGCACCCCAGATCCACCAGTTTTGATCCAAGGTGGTGACATAGGAAGATCCTGAACTCACCTCCTTCACAGACACACAAAATCAACACCTATTTATAAAGCATATCTTCCTGAAGAAAAACTGAGGGCTGAATGAACAGTTTCCACACAACAAAAGATAGAGAGACCTCACAGAGAATAACAAGAGAGACAGAGACATGGTAACTAAGGGAATCCCCATCCCCTATGCTGTGAACTGCAGTGGGGAAAGACAGTACTAAGGGACCTTGAGCAGATTCATCTGCCCTGGGGCACAGAAAAAAAGCTGTGGTTTATAGAACAACTAGAATATAAAGGACCCAGTCCTAGAACTTTGCCAAACAGTGGGAAAACTGCTGGAAAACTCTCTGGGTCTGGAGGGGCTGGTGAGTCCCATGCTTTATGCTTCCCCTCCACCTTGATAACACAGATGGCAGTGGGTATGAGCACCATAGGCAGCCTGATGCCTCATTGAGCCCTGTGCCTCTAGCCCATACCAGCCCCAGATGCCCTGACAGACAGAAAACAAAACAAAAAAAACAACAACAAAAAAACATGGTCTAAAAGAGCAACTAGAGTATAAAGGAACCAGCTCTAGAACTCAGCCAAACAACTTAGGAGCTGCCAGAATGCTCTGTCAGAGAGCCTAGTGAGCACCATGTTTTTCATTCCCGCTTCACCTTGACAGTGTGGACAGGAGCAGAGTCCAGGTACCCTGGCCAGTCTGCTGCCTCAGTGAGCCCCAGGCCTCTAGCTGGCATCAGCCCAAGCTGTCCCACCAAGGCAACCCAGTGCAATGCATATGGAGGCAACCTGTTCAAAGCTCTCTAGAGTTCTAGCTATCTCACAAAAGTGACACAGGCACTATAGTATCCTGGGACACTGTGCCCATGAAAGCCACAGCTCCAGCCAGCCAGCCAAAATCACTAGGCACACACAGTCTAAACAGAAGACAACCATACACAGGACAAGACCATTCCTTCAAGTTTAGGAGAGGTGGCTGTTCTGCCTAATTTATAGAAACAAATACAGAAAGTCAAGAAAAATGAGGAGACAGAGGAATATGCTCCAAACAAACAAACAAACAAAAATAAGAAGACACTTCAGAAAAAGAATTAAATGAAAAGGGGACAAACTACCTGATAAAGAGTTCAAAGTAATAACCATAAAGATGGTGACCAGACTAGAAAGAAAAGTATATGAACTCAGTGAGAACTTCCAACAGAGAGATAGAAAATATAAAGAACCATTCAGAGTTGATGATTACAATAACTGAAATTAAAAATACACTGGAGAGAATCAATAGTAGATTGGAAGATACAGAAAAAAGGATCAGCAATCTAGAAGACAGAGTAATGGAAAGTACCCAAGTTGAACAGGAAAAGAGAGAGAGAGAGAGAGAAGAGAAAGAAAAAAAATAAAAAACAATGACAACAGCTTAAGGGATTTCTTAGACAACATCAAGCAGGCAAAGATTTGCATTATAGTGATCCCAGAAGGAGAAGAGAGAGAGCGAGAGAGAGAGAAAGAGGCAGAAAATTTATTTGAAGAAATAATAGCTGAAAACTACCCTAACCTGGGAATGGAAACAGATATTCAGGTTCAAGAGGCACAGAGAGTTCCAAACAAATTGAACCCAAGGAGGTCCACATCATGACATGAAATGTCATGAAATGTCCAAGGTTAAAGATAGAGAATTTCAAAAGCAGCAAGAGAGAAGCAATGGGTTACATACAAAGAAAACCCCATAAGGATATTTACTAAATTTTCAGCAGAAATTTTGCAGGCCAGAAAAGAGTGGCATGATATGTTCAAAGTGCTGAAAAGGAAAACCTACAACAAAGAATACTTTACCTGGCAAGGTTATTTTATTATTATTATTTTTTTAAAGATTTTATTTATTTATTTGACAGAGACAGAGATAGCGAGAGCAGGAACACAAGCAGCGGGAGTGGGAGAGGGAGAAGCAGGCTTCCCCTTGAGGAGGGAGCCCGATGTGGGACTCGATCCCAGGACCCTGGGATCATGACCTGAGCCGAAGGCAGACGCTTAACGACTGAGCCACCCAGGCATCTCCTGGCAAGGTTATTATTCAGAATTGAAGGAGAGATAGAGTTTCCCAGACAAACAAGTTACAGAAATTCATCATCACACTAAACCAACCTATAAGAAAGGCTCAAGGAACTTCTTTAAGTGAAAAAGAAAAAGCCATAATTAGAAGAATTTTATAAAGGAAAAAATGTATTGAGTAAAAGCAACACAGTAAAGATAATTCACTCATAGATAATGCACTCGTAAAGCTAGTATAAAGCTTAAAAGACAAAAGTAGTAAAGTCAATTATATCTTAAAAATTAGTTAAAGGGTCTCAGATTTTTTAAAAAAAATGTAAGTTATAACAAAATATACACAAAACATGGAGGAAACGTAAAAATGACATTTTTTAAGAATATGTTTAAATTTAACTGACCATCAACTTAATATAGGCTGTTATATAAATAGTTTGTTATATTGGACCTCATAGTTCCCACAAACCAAAAACCTACAATAGATAAAGAAAAAATAAAGTGAAAGAAAGACAAGCATAACACTAAAGATGTCATCAATCACAAGGTGAGAGAGCAAGAGAAGAAAGGAACAGAGAAGAACTATAAAAACAACCAGGAAATTAACAAAGTCACAAAAAAGACATACCTATTAATAATAATTACTTTAAATGTAAATGGTCTAAATGTTCCAATGGACAGAAAACGACTCCTCTATATGCTGCCTGTAAAACTCACTTCAGACCTAAAGACACATGCAAATTGAAAAGTTAAGAAATGGACATGGAGTTTTCATTGAAATAGAAGAAAAAAATGCTGGGGTAGCAATACTTACATCAGACAAAATAGACTTTAATACAGACTGTAACAGGGACAAAGAAGGGCATTATATAGTGATAAAGTGATCAGTTCAACAAGAGAATATAACAGTTATAAATATCTATGCATCCAACACTGGAACACCTAAGTACCTAAAGCAAATATTAACAGACATAAAGGGAGAAATTGGCAGTAATACATAATTACAAAATTAAGGGACTTGAATATCCTGCTTACACAAGTGGATAGACCATCTAGGAAAAGTGTCTTTGAATGACACATTAAACCAGATGAACTTATTTTTTTTTAACTTAACAGTTATATACAGAATATATGATTCCGTGCCAAACAGAACCCATATTCTTTTAAAGTGCACATGGAACATTCACCAGGACAGATCACATATTAGTCCACTAAACAAGTCTCAATAAATATAAGAAGACTGAATTTATATCATGCATCTTTTCCAACCACAACTGTATGAAACTAGAAATAAACTGAAAAGAACAAAATATACCTGGAAAAGATACAAACACACAGAGGCTAAACAACATGCTTGTAAACAACAAATGGGTGCAAGAATGGTTCAATATTTGCAAATCAATCAATAGGATATACCACTTTAACAAAACAAAGAAAAAAATCATATACTCATCACAATAGATGAAGAAAAAGCATTTGATAAAATTCAACATTTGTTCATAATAAAAACTCTCAACAAAGTGGAAATAGAGGGAACATATCTCAATATAACAAATACTACATATTGGGGCGCCTGGGTGCTCAGCCAGTCAAGTGTCTGCCTTTGGCTTAGATCATGATCTCAGGGTCCTGGGATAGAGCCTGGCATCAGGCTCCCTGCTCACTGGGGAGTCTGCTTCTCCCTCTCACTCTCCCTCTGTGCTCTCTCTCTCTCTCAAATAAATAAATAAAATCTTTTAAAAAAATAAAGGCTGCATATGACAAACCTGTAGTTATACTCTGAAACCTATAAAACATTTATGAAAGAAATGGATGATAACCCAAACAAATGGAAATACCATGCTCATGGATCAGAAGAATTAATATCATTAAAGTGTCCTTACTACTCACAGGAATCTACAGATTCAATGAAATCCCTATCAAAATACCAAAGGCAGTTTTCATAGACTGTAAAAAAATAATCCTAAAATTACTATGGAACCACATAAAGCCCCTAAAGACCAAAGCAATCTTGAGAAAGAAGGACAAAGCTGAAGGTATCACAATTCCAGATTTCAAGATATACTAAAAAGCAATAGTAATCAAAGCAGCATGGTAGTGCCACAAAAATGGACACACATGTCAATTGAACAGAGTAAAGAGCCAGAAATAAACCCACACTTATATTGTCAATTAATCTAAGACAAAGGAGACAAGAATATACAATGGGGAAAAGAATAAAACTACGTGAAAAAGAATAAAACTGGATCACTTTCTCATGCCATACACAAAAATAAACCACAAATGGATTAAAGACCTAAATGTGAGACCCGAAACCATAAAACTCCCAGAAGAAAATAAGCAGAAATCTCTTAGACATTGGCCTTCAGCAACATTTTTCTAGATATGTCTCCTCAGGCAAGGGAAACAAAACCAAAAATAAGCTAACAGGACCATATCAAAATAAAAACAAACAAACAAAACTTTTGCACAGTGAAGGAAGCCATTAACAAAACAAAAAGGCAAGTTACTGAATGCAAGAAGGTATTTGTAAATAATATACCTGATGCAGAGCTAATATCCAAACTATATAAAGAGTTTATATATAGTTCATTACCACAAAAAAAAAAAAAAACCCTACAAATAATTCAATTAAAAATGGACAGAGGACCTGAATAGAAATTTTTCCAAGGACGATATAGAGATGGTCAACAGACACATAAAAAGGTGCTCAATATCAATCATCATCAGGGAATTGCAAATCAAAACCACAATGAGTTATCATCTCATACCTGTCAAAATTGCTAGATTCAAAAAGACAAGAAATAACAAGTGTTGGAGAGATTGTGGAGAAAAAGCAACCCTCATGCACTGTTGGTATAGCCATCATGAAAAATTATGGAGGTTCCTCAAAAAATTAAAAATAGAAATACTATATAATCCACTAATATCACTACTGAGTGTTTACCCAAAGAAAATAAAAACACAAATTTGCAAAGGTATAGGCACCTCTATATTTATTGCTGCATTATTTACAATAGCCAAGATATGGAGACAACCCAAGTGCTCATCAATAGATAAATGGATAAAGAGCAAATGATGTGTGTGTATACATACATACACACATATATATACAGCCCAATGGAATATTATTCAGCCATAAAAATGTATTCACCATTGGTATCAATACTGATGGACTTAGAGGGTATGTATCATCCTAAGTGGAATGAGTCAGACAGAGAAAGACAAATATCATATGATTTCACTCATATGTGGAATCTTAAAAAAAACAAAACAAATGGGGGCATCTGGGTGGCTCAGTTAAGCTTCTGCATTTGGCTCAGGGCATGATCCCAGGGTCCTGGGATTGAGCCCCGCGTCAGGCTCCCTGTTCAGTGGAGAGCCTGCTTCTCCCTCTCCTCCCTGCTCCTGCTTTCTCTCCCGATCTCGGTCTCTCTCCAATAAATAAATAAAAAAATAAAACAAACAAAAATAAAAAACAAAACAAACAAAAAAAGCAGAAGCAGGGACACAGTGATACAATAAATCAGAGGATAAACTGGTTGTACCCAGAGGGCATGGGTTGGGGCAATGGGCAAAATGGGTGAAGGCAAGTGGGAGATAAAAGTTTCCAGTTTGGGAATGAGTAAGTCACAAGGTTAAAAGGTACAGAATAGGGAGTATAGATAGTCAATGATACTGTAACAGCATTGTATGGTGACAGATGGTAGCTACACTTGTGGTGAGCATGGGATAACATACAGACTTGTCCAGTCACTATGTTGTACACATGAAATTAATATAACATTGTATGTTAACTATACATCAGTAATTAATTAATTTGGGCCCACGATTTAAAACTTCCACATGTTTTCAGTCACATCAAGTTCAAGGTCAGAATACAGGTTAATTAAAGTGAGCAAATTTACAGGGGAAGGAGATTGCTGAGAGACTGAAAAATATGCAGATCCTGGATTATTTAGTAAAAGAATTAGAGGGATTTTTTTTTTCATTTCTAATATCTCCCTGTAAATGTCTTGCCTACTGAATTTTCAGATATTTTAATGGAAAAATAATACAGTGTTCCCATCCCATCCAAAAACTCTAAGCAAGTTTCCCAAATAATACTAAAACACTCTTAAAACACCAGGAATTCAGCATAAAGTACAACATTTACAAGGCCAATTATAAAATTATTTAATATTTAGTTAAATCTGTGCTGTAAGTTACAATACTGAAGAATATCAGATATGCTCTTAAATATCAAAGATATTTAAGGAATTAAGAGATTTTTAAATAAACAATGAAATAAAAGATATGAAAAGGATTATGGAAATTGGAACTGGTTGGTGGTGTCCCTAGAGCTGGCAAAAGGAAACATTTGGGGCCCATGAAGAGTTAAATCTTAAGAGAAAAGATGGGGAAAATGATAACAATAATGCAAACATGTTAAACAACAGAGCAGGAGATGATACCCAATGGGAATCAACACCTCTCTTATGACTTCAGAGGACTCAATATCCTTCTATATAAAGTTGAGGGAAACTGAAATAATTTTTCCACTGTGACCATGTGAATCTGTTAAAGCTGATCTTCATTTCAGATAGTAAATATTCAATAAAAACTTGCAAGTGTTTGTAATGACTTCTTAAAAAATATTGAGTCTTATTTGTATTAGACTAAAACTTGGGTTTTGTACACATGAGTCTTAATAAGACACCTTAGTCACTGTGAGTTTTTGGGCAAAATCTGGTCCTTAGTTCTTCATTTATAAAATAAGGATAGTAAGGATTCTACCATAAGGATCCCCTTTAGTATATGAGCAATGAAATATTGTGCTTCAAATATTTCCCACTTAAAAACTCACTTCCTCTTCTCAGGCTTTGGTTTTCTTATCAGTGAAAAAGAAGAATGTGATCTCTAAGATTTGTGCTAGTTCCAGAAGTCCAGGAGAATTACACACAGAGGTAAGTCTTGATGAGCATAGGCCATATATTCTCAATTGGAGATTGAATTTATTACAGAGAGACATTTCCCAATATCTGTAGATATTTTTGACAACTATCACAAGAAGTGGGGATAGGATGGGGAATACAACTGGAGGATGGGGGACGCTACTGACATCTAGTGGATAGAAGACAAGGATGCTGCTAAACAGCCTACATTGCACAGGGCAGTGCCCACAACAAAGCTACCCAGCTCCAAATGTCAGTAGTGCTGAGGTTGAGAAACCCTGGTTAGAGGGTTCTTGATTGAGACTGTTGGTAATGTTGAGGGCAAGTTTTATTTTAGAAATCTGTGATTCATTCTTATCGGCATAGTATACAAGTCCAAAAAGATGAATGAATCTTAATCTTGATGCCAGTCTGAGTTCAACTTGTTTACAGGCTTTCTCTTTTAACATCATAGTTTTACCATCTGCCACCAAGAAGGCTGGTGGTGGTGTACAAAGAGGCATTAACTGAGTATTCTTTATGTTACTAATTTGTGAACAAAGTAGATGGAAATCAACAAAGCAGAAAATGGTTATAAATGTAAATGCCAATGTGCTTAATGATCTGGGAAAACAGGTTCAATTGGAGCTTGTCAGCTGAAAGTTATTTTGCTGGTTGACCTGTCCATAAACACAAAGAGGCTGGGAGACTGTGGAAGGCTGGCCAAATACTAACACTAGTTGAGGAATGATTTAATCAGATGAGTGAAGGGAAATCCTGAGAAATGAATCTTTAAGGTAACGATAATTCTCTGTTCATACGCTGGTCTGGGGAGCAACCATGGAGCTACTCGAAGTAGAACTTGATTGGAACAGCTACTGGCTCATAGACGTTTCCAGCACAATGTGAGAGAAAGCAGTAGGTCTGAGGACAAAAGGCCTGGTTTGAATTCCAGCTTCACTACTGACCAACTTTGCTTTCCTCAACGTAAAATGAGGTTAATAATATGTCACACCATACAAGGTATTGTATATAGTAAAGGATATAATAAATGTAAAATGCTTAGCACTTCTCATGTTCCTGGCACATAAATAAGAGTTAAATAAGTGATATCATTTCACGTCTATCAGGCATGTAATGAACATTAGCTCCATCCCCTTTTTTTTAGAAACTCTGTTCCCTCAGGTCTCAAATTATTAATTTAAGATTTTCTGATCTGACTAAAGTCTTCTAACTTATGCTGGAATAAGTGATTCATTGAAATACTGTCATCACTAGTCTTTTCTTACTTAATTTGTTGAGGAGTATGTGCAATTTGCTCATCTACTATGCATTGAAAATATCCTTATTAAAGAAATGAAAAATAAATGTTTTCTAAATTCAGTTCAGGGGAGGCTGAGGAACATGATCATATAGCACTGTGTTGGCCTAGTGGAAAAAGAGTAAGTTTTGAAGTTCTGGAATAAAATTTCAAATCCAGGTCCACATTTAATTAACTCTGTAGATCAAATTCTTTATGTTCTTCAAACTTTTCATTTATACATTATGGATAACATCTGCTTCATAGTTTAATTTTAAATATTATATTAGAATGTTTTGTACAGTGGTAAGCACAAAAGAGATACTGAATTAACTTGCTTTCATTAATTGACGTGGGAAAAACAACAAATATGTGTGTATATATATATATATATATATATATATATATATATGTAAAACTTCTAAAAAAACACCTGATATAAAGTAAGTGTTCTACAACTATCAATTCTTTTTCTCTCATCTCTAGATGTTATTTAAATCATGTTCTTGTTACTCTCTATATTGCAAGGATGGAAATCAGTCTAGAGCTATGTTTATAGTGTACCAGTGTGACCAATTCAAGGTTCAATGAATACAGAGGTAGGACAAAACAAATCTAACAACATATACAATGTATTTACTAAAGAGCCATCATTTGACTAAGTTTTCATATTGCAGTTGGATGTTTTAGCATCATATTGACCTAGATAAGCATATTCAGTTTTATTTAAAATTGGTTTCTCTTAGCTTTTTATTCACTTTATAATACAAGAATGATTATGATTTTTTTCTTTTTGACACTTGTAACAAACACAGAACTAAATAAAGCAAGAGAGAAGTAAGTAAAGCCATGTATAAACCAGCAGATATCCCTCAAGAGGACATGTAAGAATAATTCAAAATGTCTAACAAATGAGGAAATGAAAATATTGTGGGAAGCTTTTATATGTTTACATTGTTTCTTGAGCATCTTAACAAGCCCAGTTTACTCAGAGACAAAGGAAAACATGAGATTTGTTCTAGAAAATAACAACCAAACACTAAAATATTGAACCATTAGAAACTAGAGACAACTTGCAAGGAGCCAGTTGTCATATTCTGTCCAACAGGAGAGTATAAAGCAGATGATGGAACATTTGCTATGTATTTTTAGTGAAGGAAGGCATCAACCATGCCAGAGGAGACCTAAAATGCCCCAACTGTAAATGGATCAGGTTTTGTTATCTCCCTCTTTCTTTCTTTTTCTCTCTTTCCCACCCCCTTTCTTTTTAGTCTGAATCTGGGGAGAAGGTACACAATCTGTCCCAGCATCTGTCACTCTTCTTCCCCTTTGTTCATTGTTTTTCTGTTTTCTTTTAACCTTGTGAGCTGTAAAGCAGTTTTTATATTCTATCTCAATTATGGAAATAATCTATTTTATTAACCCATAAATCTAATTTATGTTAAAGATCAAAGCCCTAGCAAGATGTCTTTACTGCCTACCTCTGCCCTTCTATTAAGACACACTGGAAATGAGACAGAGTAAGGATGGCTGTGCTTCAAATCACCAAATGGAATTACATGAGTTTTAGAGTCAAACAATTCTGGTTGAAAATCCTGGCTTTTTTCACTTAATAGCTGTGTAACTTAAGCAACTTTCTTAACCAATGTGAGATTTGGTTTCCTTATCAGTCATCAGGTGTCAGTAGTTCCTATCTCTCAATTTTATTACAAAGATTATAAATTAACAAGGCAGGAAACAACAAAAGTTGGCAAGGATGTGGAGAAAGGGGAACCCTCTTATACTGCTGGTAGGAATGCAAGCTGGTACAGCCACCCTGGAAAACAGTATGGAGGTTCCTCAAGAAGTTAACAATAGAGCTACCCTATGATCCAGCAATTGCGCTACTGAGTACCCCAAAGATACAGATGCAGTGAAAAGAAGGGGCACCTACACCCCAATGTTCATAGCAGCAATGTCCATAATAGCCAAACTGTGGAAGGAGCCAAGATGTCCTTCGATATATGAATGGATAAAGAAGATGTGGTTCATATATACAATGGAATATTACTCAGCCACCAGAAAGGATAAATACCTTTCTTTCTATACATCGATGTGGATGGAACTGGAGGGTATTATGCTAAGTGAAATAAATCAAGCAGAGAAAGACAATTGTCATATGGTTTCACTCATGTGTGGAATATAAGAAATAGTGCAGAGGAGCATAGCGGAAGGGAGGGAAAACTGAATGGGAAAAAAACAGAGAGGGAGACAAACCATGAGAGATTCTTGATTCTGGGAAACAAACCAAGAGTTGTAGAAGGGGAGGTGGGTGGGGGGATGGGGTAACTGGGTGATGGTGATGGGCATTAAGGAGGGCACATGTTATGATGAGCACTGGGTGTTATACACAACTGATGAATCATTAAACACTACATCAAAAACTAATGATGTACTATATGTTGGATAATTGAATTTAAAAAAAGAATACAATAAATGGACTTCTGGAGAAGACGGCAAACTAGGAGGATCCTAAACTCAAGTCAGCCCATGACTACAACTATATAACACCCACATCAGTGTAAATAACCCAGAAAATGACCTGAAGACTGGCAGAACATACTCTCCACAGCTAAACATAGAGAAGAGGGAACATTGAAGAGGGCAGAAAGTACCCAGATGAGGGCAGGAACAAAAATGATCTATGAGACTGTGGGAGGGAGGGCTACTGCAAGCATGGAGAAGGGAGAGGAGCAGAGTGGGTACCCCAGGCACAGAGGACCTGCAATGGGAAGATGAATCCCCATAACTTCTGACTTTGAAAACAGAGGGGCTTAATTTCTCGAGTTCTTACAATCGGTTGTGCTTAGCACCCGGAACTTTGAAAATCAGCAGTCTTGGCTAACAGTACACCCTGCCCCATGCTCTTCTGTAGAACTGCCCCCACCAACCCTACCCAGCTCTCCAAGTCAGTGCTAGGTCTCCTGCTGCAGCAGACTTGGGCAAACCTTACTAACACTGAAAGTCCTACCCCCACACCTTTCTGCAGACTCACCTCCCCCAACCCAGCCTTGGCAGGAGTACATCCAAAGGGCATTGTGCAAGCAGTCCTGACAGCGACCAGCATCATTCCAAAATGATTCCTGCCCCAGCGAGAGGGGAAGAAAAACCACACATATCAGTTCAACTGCAGCTCCAACAGTGGGCTGGGGGCAGACATCTGGTAGGAATACAAGTCCTGTCCATCAGTGAAAACCTTCCAGGGGACAACAAAAGTTGAATGTCTTGCAGTTCAATGCAATCACAGCTCTGTCAAATGCCTGGTCTGACCCAACTCAAGCCCAGGGTGGCCTCAGAGTGACTGATTAACAAGACAGGGACCAAACCCTGCCCTCAACAGAATAAAAGAGCCCTTGCAGATGACTGGATTGAAGGCAATATGGCTCAGCCACAACAGTAGGGCACATGAAACATATAGGAAATATGCATGAAGTGCCAGGTTTTGGTTAACAAGGAACACTGTACTGCAGGGCACCACAGGTCCTATTCTTCATAAGACCACTACTTTCTTTTTCTTTTTTTTTTTTTTAAATTTTATTTTTGAGAGAGAGAGAATGATAGAGAGAGAAAGAATGAGAGGGGGGAGGGTCAGAGGGAGAAGCAGACTCCCCGCCGAGCAGAGAGCCCCACGTGGGACTCGATCCCGGGACTCCAGGATCATGACCTGAGCCGAAGGCAGTCGCTTAACCGACTGAACCACCCAGGTGCCCCCAGACCACTACTTTCAAGAGCTGGAAATGTAGCCAGCTTTCCTCACACATAGAAACAAAGTGAGAAGACAGAGAAATATCTCCAAATGAAAGAACAGGACAAAATCACATCAAGAGAGCTAAATGAAATGGATATACGTAATATGCTTGAAAGAGAATTTAAAGTAATGGTCCAAAAGATACTCACTGGACTTGAAAAAAGAGTGGAGGATCTCACTGAGACCCTCAACAAATAGACAGAAAACATGAAAAAGAACCAATCAGAGATGAAGAACTCAATAATTGAAATTAAAAATATACTAGAGGAATAATAGTAGACTAGAAGAAGAAGAAAAAATGGATCAGTGACCTGGAGGACAGAGTAATGGAAAGCAATCAAGCTAAACAGGAGAAAGAAAAATCATTAATAATGATAATAAATTAAGGCAACTCAGCAATACCATGGAGCATAATAACATTCATATTATAGGGATCCCAGATGGAGAAGAGAGAGAAAAGGGGGCGGAAAATTTACTGGAATAAGTAATAGCTGAAAACTTCCCAAACCTTGGGAAGGAAATAGAAATCCAGATCCAGGAGGCACAGAGATTCCCCAACAAAATTAACTCAAGGAGGTCCACACCAAGACACATAGTAATTAAAATGGCAAAAAATAGTCATAATGAGAGAGAATTTTAAAAGCAACAAGAGAGGAGAAAACAGTTACATACAAGGGCAACCTCATAAGGCTATCGACTGATTTTCCAGCAGAAACTTGAATGCCAGAAGAGTGGCATGATACATTCAAAATGTTGGGGGGGAAAAAAAACCTACAATCAACAATACTCTATCCAGCAAGGCTATAATTCAGAATAGAAGGAGACATAAAGAGTTTCTCAGACAAACGAAAGTCAAAGGAATTCATGACCACTAAACCAGCCCTACAAGAAATGTTAATGGAGACTCTCTGAGGGGAAAGGAAAGACCATAAGCAGGGAGCAAAAAAAGTAGGAAGAAAAAACCCAAAAAAACAAAAAAGCAGTAAAATCCATAAAAACCAGTCAAGGGATTCACAAAATAAAAGGATATAAAGTATAACATTATTTACCTAAAATGTGGAGGGGAGAGGAATAAAAATTAAGTGCTTTTAGAATGGGTTCAAACTTAAGTGACTATCAACTTAATATAGACTGTGATACGCACCAGGTGCTCTATATAAACCTAATAAACCACAAATCAAAAAAACGGTTATAGATATACAAAAAATAAAGAAAAGGAATCCAAGTATATCGCTAAAGAAAGCCAACAAATCATGAGAGTAGAGAACAATAGAAGAAAGGAACAGAGAACTGCAAAAACAACCATAAAACAAGTAATAAAATGGCAATGAGAACATATCTACCAATAATTACTTTGAATGTAAATGGATTAAATGCTCCAATCAAAAGACATAGGGTGATATACTGGATAAAAAGGCAAGACCCATCTATATGCTTCCTACAAAAGACTCATATCAAATACACAGACTGAAAGTTATGGGATGGAAAAGCATTTATCATGCAAATAGAAGTGAACAGAAAGCTAGGGTAGAAGTACTTGTATTGGACAAAATAGATTTTATATTTTTTAAAGATTTTATTTATTTATTTGTCAAAGAGTGAGCGAGAAAGCACAAGCAAGGGGAGTGGCAGACAGGGAAGGAGAGGGAGAAGCAGGCTCCCGCTAAGCAGGGAGCCCAGTGCAGGGCTCAATCCCAGGACCCAGGAATCATGACCTGAGCCGAAGGCAGACGCTTAACTGACTGAGCCACCCAGATGTCCCCAAAATAGACTTTAAGACAAATGCCATAATAAGGGACAAAGACAGACACTACACAATCATAAAGAAAACAACAACAAGACACAACAATTGTAAAGATGCACCCAACATGGGAGCACCCAAATACATAAAGCACCTACTAACCAACATAAAGGAAGTAATCCATAGTAATACAATGAGAGTAGGGACTTTAATACTCCACTTACATCAATAGATAGATCATCCAAACAGATAATCAACAAGGAAACAGTGGCTCTGAATGACACATAGAACCAGATGTATCTAATAGACATATACAGAACTTTCCATCCTAAAACAGAGGCATATATATTCTTTTCAAGTGCACATGGAACATCCTCCAGAATAGGTTATATTAGACCACAAATTAAGTCTCAACATATTCAAAAAGATAAAAGTCATACAGTGCATCTTTTCTGACCACAACTCTATGAAACTATAAAAATCTGGACAGAACACAAATAGATGGAGGTTAAATAACATGTTACTAAACAATGAATGGCTGAACCAAGAAATCAAAGACAAAATAAAAAAGTATTTGGAGACAAATTAAAATGAAAACACAATGGTCCCAAATCTTTGGGACGCAGTAAAGGCAGTTCTAAGAGGGAAGTTTATAGCAATTTAGGACTACCCCAAGAAGCAAGAAAAATATCAAATAAACCACCTAATCTTACACCTAAAGGAGCTAGAAAAAGAAGAGTAAACAACACCCAAAACCAGTAGCAGGAAGGAAATAACAAACTGGAAATAAATGAAATAGAAACTAAACTAAAAAACAAACAAACAACAGATCAATGAAACCAGGCGCTTGTTCTTTGAAAAGATCAACAAAATAAACATTTAGCCAGATTCATCAAAAGAAAGAACAAGGAGAGAGGATTCAAATAAACAAAATCAGAAATGAAAGAGGAGAAATAACAAACACTACAGAAATACAAAAAATTATGAGCATATTATGAAAAATTATATGCCAACAAATTGGACAACCTAGAAAAAATGGATAAATTCCTAAAAACATATAAACTCCCAAAACTGAATCAGGAAGAAATAGGAAATTTGAGTAGTCTGATTACCAGCAATGAAATTGAATCAGTAATCAAAAAGCTCCCAAAAAACAAAGTCCAGGACCAGACAGCTTCACAGATGAATTCTACCAGCAGATAAAGAAGAGTTAATACCTATTTTTTTCAAACTATTCAAAAAAATAGAAGTGGGATGAAAGCGTCTAAATTAATTCTGTGAGGCCAGCATTACCCTGATATCAAAACCAGATAACAACACTACAGAGAGAGAGAGAGATAAAACTACATGCCAATACCTCTGATGCACACAGGTGCAAAATTCTCAACAAAATACTAACAAACCAAATCCAACAATACATTAAAAGAAAATCATTCACACAATCAAGTGGTATTTAGTCCTGGGATGCAGAGATGGTTCAATATTTGCAAATCAATGAACATGATATATCATATCAAGAAGAGAAAGGATAAAAAACAGATGATCATTTCAATAGATGCAGAAAAAGCATTTCACAAAGTACAACATCTATTTATGATAAAAGCTCTCAACAAAGTAGGTTTAGAAGGAACATACATCAACATAATAAAGGCCATATATGAAAAACCCACAATTAACATCATACTCAATAGTAAAGAACTGAGAGCTTTTCCCCTAAGATTAGGAATAAGACAAGGATGTCTATTCACACCGTTGTTATCCAATGTAGTACAGGAAGTCCTAGCCACAGCAATCAGACAACAAAAATAAATAAAAGTCATCCAAATCAGTAAGGAAGAAGTAAAACGTTCACTATTTGCAGATTACAAGATACTATATGTAGAAAACCATAAAGCTTCCTCCAAAAACTACTAGAACTGAAAAATGAGTTCAGTAGTCACAGGATACAAAATTGATATACAGAAATCTGTTGCATTTCTATACACTAAAAATGAAGCAGCAGAAAGTGAAATTAAGAAAACAACCCCATTTACAATTCCACCAAACATGATAAAATATCTAGGAATAACCCTAATCCAGTGGTGAAAGACCTATATTCTGAAAACTATAAAACACTGTTGAAAGAAATTGAAGATAACACAAAGGGAAAGATATTCCAATGTCATGGACTGGAAGAATAAATATTGTTATAATGTCCATAGTAAAATCTACAGATTCAATTCAATCCCTATCAAAACATCAACAGCCTTGTTCACAGAACTAGAACAAATAATCCTAAAATTTGAATGGAACCAGAAAAGACCCCAAATAGCCAAAGTAATCTTGAATAAGAACAAAACTAGAGGTATTACAAGTCCAAATTTCAGATATACTAAAAAACTATAGTGATGAAAACAGTATAGCACTGGCACAAAAATAGACACACAGGTCAACAGAACAGCATAAAGAGACCAGAAATAAACCTAATCTACAACAAAGGAGGCAAGAATATGCAATGGGAAAAAGACAGTTTCTTCAACAAATGGTGTTGGGAAAACTGGACAGCTACATGCAAAATAATGACACTGGATCACTTTCTTACACCACACACAAAAATAAATTCAAAATGGATTAAAGACCTAAATGTGAGACCTGAAACCCTAAAAATCCCAGAATAGAACACAGGCAGTAATGTCTCTGACATCAGCCATAGAAACATTTTTTCTAGATATGTCTCCTGAAGCAAAGGAAACAAAAACAAAAATAAACTATTGGGAATATAAGGAGTACTGCAGAGAACCACAGGGGAAGGGAGGGAAAACTGAATGGGAAGAAATCAGAGAGGGAGACAAACCATGAGAGACTCTTGATTCCGGGTAACAAACTGAGGGTTGCAGAAGGGAGGGACATGGGGGGATGGGGTAACTGGGTGATGGGTATTAAGGAGGGCACATGATCTGATGAACACTGAGTGTTACATGCAACTAATGAATCATTGAACCTTACATCAAAAACTAATGAGACGAGCCATGAGAGACTATGGACTCTGAGAAACAAACTGAGAGTTCTAGAGCGGAGGAGGGTGGGGGGATGGGTTAGCCTGGTGATGGGTATTAGAGAGGGAACATAATGAATGGAGCACTGAGTGTTATATGCAAACAATGAATCATGGAACACTACATCAAAAACTAATGATGTAATGTATAGTGATTAACATAACATGATAAAATTTTTAAAAAGTATATAAAAAAACTAATGATGTACTATGTTGGCTAATTGAATTTAAATAAAAACATAAAAAATAATAAAATAAAAATAAAATTTAAAAGAGAAGAGAATAAAAAGCTCTTGTACATCAAAGAAACATCAAAACAAAAAGACAATCTACTGAATGGGAGAATATATTTGCAAATAACACATCTGATAAGGGGTTAGTATCCAAAATATGTAATGAACTTGTATAACTCAATATAAAAATTAAAAATGAGAAGTAATCCAGTTAAAAACTGGCAGAAGACGTGAACAGATATTTTTCCAAAAAAGACATATAGGGCCAACAGACACACAAAAAGATGAGCACCACCCCTCCCAAAAATATTAGAGAGAAATTTCTAGGCATGTACAGATTTTTTCTAAAAAAATAATTATTTTATCAATTGACACAAGATTACATTTTGGAGAGGGAAAGGTCTTTGGTAGGAAGAATGCCTGGCTAAGTGAATTTGGATATGGAATTGAGGTGCAGAGGCATAATAATAATTAAAAAAAAACACTAGCTGAAATGGTATATTTAAATTACTCTGCATAGTAAATAAACATAGAATTCAAAGAGGAGAATGTAGAAGAGGAGAAAGGATGTGAGAAAGTACAGTGGAAACCAACAACAAGATAGGTGGTTGATTCTGCAAAGGAAGATGTTCCATGAGAAATTTCTGGTGGTGAACTGAAGGAAGAACTTTTATTAAAAAAGAATCTAACATTTGATTTTATGTTCACTTCACTGCTTAAGGATAACCTTTTCCATCATTCCAAAACCTCAGCAAAATCTATGTACCACATGCCTTCTGTCAGAGATTTGTACAAATATCACAAAGGAGTCAATTTCTATATCTGAGCTGGCATTAACCAAAAAGAAGAGATAACTCAGGGAAGTGAGAGAATCCAGGAAAGTAACTGAAAGACAATAAATACCATGAGAAATCTTGGAGAGGATATTAGACTTCTCAGAGGAAGTGAAAAAGGGGGTTCAGATAATTTTTTTTTATTATTTTTATTTTTTTTTTAAGATTTTATTTATTTTTTGACAGAGAGAGAGACAGTGAGAGAGGAAACACAAGCAGGGGGAGTGGGAGAGGGAGAAGCAGGCTTCTCGCTGAGCAGGGAGCCAGATGTGGGGCTCAATCCCAGGACCCTGGGATCATGACCTGAGCCGAAGGCAGACGCTTAACGACTGAGCCACCCAGGCGCCCCCAGATCATTTTAATTTAAAACTCAGAAGGCAGAAATCTTAGCTGACTTGCAAAATACAGACACAATTCTTGAGAAGATAGTAACCTTTGGGGAGCAGAATACTCCATTTCATACTCAGATGAAGATATTTATAGTGGAAACAGTCTTGTATATTTTCAACATTAAAAACCAGTAATCTAAGAAAAATCATTTTTTCCCCTAAAGAAGTAATTCAATACTGAGTCAGATATACTATTTGAACACAGGCAACTTCTTTAAAATTCACCAAATCTAAAATCTCTCTATTTTCAAAGGATACCATTCCACACTTTCAAATGGGAATGATTACAGTGAATAAATCTAGAACTATACACAAGATCATTTGTGTAAGATGTGTAGCATAGTTTCTGGCACATAAATATCTGGTTTCATAAATTTTCATTGTAGAAAGGAAACTTTCTAGTTTCCTTGTAAACTATTTTTAGTTTTATGTTAACCAACAACATCCACATCCCTTTTAGGGAAGGACCTGTACATATTTTGCAAACTATTTTGATAAATACTAGGAGCAGAAAATGTGATCTTTAGGACATCGGAGTCTCAAATAACAAACACAATTAGAGGCTGTAGTGGCCGAATTGGGTAATTCAGCAACTCTATAAAGTCATTGCAGACCCTGACTCTTTCCATCTTTCTTTATGGCAACCACAGGATAGTGGTCATTTTCTTGGGTTGCATAATGGCTGTTAATTTTTTATCAAATATTAAAATGTCCTCTAACTTTGCTGTCCCTGAAAAAAGATCTGCACTAGCTGTATTTTCTCTTAAGTGATATTTCATTTAAATTGAAAGTCTAATTATGAATGTATAATAATTGAGGAGCTTATTTTGTTTGTCAAAATGATTGCTCTTGGTGCCATTTATCCCATAAAAACATGAGATTAAAATGTTTCTCTATGTCTTTGAAATGTCTGAAATGTGACATTTGCTTTCCCCAAGCTGAAGGTCAAAATCAAGTGAAAATATGTGTATAATACTCTGAAAATTACTAAGTTTGGCTGTAGCCAACTTCAGGAAGATTTTAATTCCGGGTCTCTGGAGAAATAAAATAACAAAACAAAAACACAAAACACCATAGGAAACACCCCTGCAAAGCTATTAATCAATGATCAGCTCTTGCACATAAGTCAAAGATGCACTCAATTGCACCAAATTAGGAATAACTGACGTCAAGAACTGGCTTGATTTCTTACTGGTTTTACACCCTGTTGCTTACAGTGACAAAGCAATAACAAATTCTGTTCCTCTCAAGGCACAAACTTTATTTTGTGTTATCCTTTTCCTATTTGTATGCTTCCCTAATTTATGCCAAAGGCAAACAGATAAGTCCAGAGAGACTTTAACAGCAGGGTTGATTTCTATGTTGTTATTAGCTAGAGATGACAATAATGTAGTAATTGATCCTGCAGCATTCACTTCCTGCTCTTTACACAACTTGGAGTACATGATGTTATATATTCTACCATAAAGGAAAAACAATTATTTCATATGCCACTGAACCAAGGACTTTATACTTTTAATTCTTATTTTCCTCACTTGCGTTATTTCTTTGTAATATCTCCGTCCTTATCTTTGGATGTATCAACTCTAAAAATGAAATAACGATTTATTTCTAGAATTTGAACTTTTGGAACAGTCTCTTAAATGAGAACTGGGGAAGTTAGGTGAGGTTCACTAATTTTACATTGAGAGGGAAATGACTATATAGCTTCTACCCTGTTTATTCAAAATTGCATATGAAAACAATATGCTCTTTGGACACCTGGGTGGTTCAGCTGGTTAAGCGTCTGCCTTTGGCTCAGGCCACTATCTCAGGGTCCTGGGGTTGAGTCCTGCATCAGGCTCCCTGCTCAGCAAGGAGTCTGCTTCTCCCTCTCCCTCTGCCTGCCGCTCCCCCTGCTTGTGCACACACTCTCTCTCTCTCTGAAAAATAAGTAAAATCTTAAAAAAATAAAATGTATGCTCTCCTCTTTCCCCACGTGTAATAACCAGGAAAGAAATACATTTAAAAATATGAATTTGTCTCCCACAACAAAAGGATATACATATCAGGAAAATCGTATGTTAGGGAAGAGAGGCAGAATAATGCTGTACTTATTTTTTATTTTTTATTATTATGTTCAATTAGCCAACATATAGTACATCATTAGTTTTTGATGTAGTGTTCAATGATTAGCTTCGTGTAACACCCAGTGCTCATCACCACACGTGCCCTCCTTAATACCCATCACACAGTTGCTGTACTTATTTTTATAGTTACTTCTTTAACAGTTTCTCAAGTTGCTAAGCAGTATTGACCACTGTTCTTCAGGAAGAACTTCTATGGAAGAGAAGTTGTTGCAAATTGAGAGCATTCTCTGTAAACCATCAAGAGTTATCCCTCTTACTTCCTACTGCCACCCATGGAATTTAATGTGCAAGCTCAAAAATCTTAAAATGGGATTTTCTTTTTGAACTTTGGAAGGCAGATCCTATTTTTTTAAAGAAATGTCTAAAGAAAACTGTTTTGAGAAAAGACAGGCGATAGCACAGAATCTGGCTTTGAGAATCTGATGCAGTGTTTCTGAGAAATTGCCAAGCATTGAAAGTTAAAGTTCTAGAAGAGAACTTCTAGGATATCTATCAGACAGAAAGTGATACCAACTTTCATTCTCCATGTTTTCTACATGTTGATCATTGATGCTCTTGAAATACCAAATGATTCTGATTTGTCAAACTGATTTGCATGGCCACTATCTGTGTCTTCTGTTTATATTCTTACCCAATTGTAAATTATTTGAGAACAGATCTATCTCATTCATATTTCTATATCCCCAAATAACTATCATTTTATATGAAACATAGCTATATAATAAATATTTGTTAAATGAATATATGTTTTAATCAAGAGTGAAAAGTTTGGTAATGTTAAATTAGTGTAGCTGATGTACTCCTATTCTTGGAAGGTTGGGAAGCCTTATATAACATATGTGGAATGTTGACTAACCAGAATGCTCCATTACCTTGCCAGAGCAGAGTTACACAGATTTCACAAACTGGTGACCCACATGCCACATTTGGCCTACAGACATGTTTTGTTTGGCCTAGAGAGGGTTTTTAAAAATTTTCAAAGTAGTTGCCACATGTAAAACTCGATAGTTTTTATACTTTAAAGATCCAGATTTCTTACTTCTCTTGGAAAAATCAGAATAGCAGGCGGTTCTGGGCAACATTTTTGCATAGTGATAATTGCTGAGAGCCCTATGGCTGGATACCATACACTTAAGACAATTCATGAAACCGCAGGTTCTCCATAACCTTATTCTGGCAAGCACTCATTGTTCTTCTGGGTTATGTGTGTGTTTATAAACCCCACAGGTAAAGGCTGTATATCTTTCATAAAAAGGGAAAGTGGTAGTGGAGAAAAGAAGAGAATGGGGGGACATTTTTTTTTAATTTCACAGTACACATTAAAAAATACAATCCAACAC
The DNA here is from genome assembly GCF_964656455.1 of Halichoerus grypus. NCBI lineage: Eukaryota > Metazoa > Chordata > Mammalia > Carnivora > Phocidae > Halichoerus > Halichoerus grypus. Next base: position 29,657,523 of record NC_135722.1, read on the forward strand.
TTATTTGAACTGTTTTGCTTGGAAGTTTGATGTGTATGTTCATTTCATCTCCCACTGATTTTAACCTAATGAAGCTCTCCTGTACATTTAGCTTGAGTTATGCAGAAGTCTCCTGGCTGTTGTTTCTACATCCTCTTTCTTCCCTCTATCACCTATTCAACAAGATATATCTTCCCACAGGCCCTGAGAGAGCCCCTGTTGCTGACTTAATAAAGTTTATAGTCTATGGCTTGCTATTCAAGTTCTTTCATGATATGCCTTAACCTATATTTGTAACACTACACACTCACTATGTCTTCCCATATACCAGCATTGGAACTACCCATAGTCTATCCTTACTTTTGTCCACAGTCTTTCATCTACCCATAGGTCTTTTTTTTTTTTTTTAACTTCTCAACTCTCCTGTCTCAGGACTATCCTACTTCCTTGAACCCTCTCATCATCTCTTAGCCTAAAATATTCTTTTTATGAAATCCTATGGTAATTTATCTTTAGATCTCTAAGAGAGCTCACCATTTTGTGTTGTATTATAGCCATTCATATCAAGATCATATTCAATAACAATAATGAAAATGACAACTCTTTTCATTTGTAAAAATGATAGAAACATGTAGGTAGCACTACGTTGAGCAAATCACTATTTTAAGTCCTTTGCATATATTGTCTTACTTAGTACTGGAATTTCCCTGTGAACTGGTATTATTGTTATCCTCGTTTTACAGAAGAGAAAACTGAAACCCAAAGAGGATATATGTATTTTCCCCAGCTTTATTAAGATATAATTGACATATAACAGAATGTAAGCTTAAGGTATAAGATGTGATGATTTGATATATGTATACATTGTGAAATGATTACCAAAATAAGGTTAGTTAACATATCTATCACCTCACCTAGTTGTCTTTTTCTTTTTGTAGTGAGAATATTTAAGATACACTCCCTTAGCAACTTTCAAATATGCAATAGAGTATTGTTAACTATAGTCACCATGCTGCACAATAGTTCCTCAGAATTTATTCATCTTGTAACTGGAAATTTGTACCCTTGATTAACATCTCCTCTTTTCCCCCACCCTGCCCTTGCTCCTGGCAACCACCATTCTACTCTTTATGAATTTGTTTTTTTAGATACCTCATATAAGTAAGATCATAGTTTTTGTCTGTCTCTGGTTTATTTCACTTAGCATAATGCCCTAAAGTTTCATCCATGTTGCTGCAAATGGCAGGATTTCTTTCCTTTTATGGCTAAATAATATTATGGGGGTGATGTATGTGTGTACACATACAATGTATACTTTTTTCGTTATGTAATTATCTGTCAATGGATACTCAGGTTGATTCGCTGTTTTGGCTATTGTGAATAATGCTGAAATAAACATGAGTATGCATTTCATTTGAAATACTGATTTCATTTCCTTCAGATATACACACAGAGGTGGGATTGCTGGATTGTATAGTAGTTCCATTTTTAATTTTCTGAGGAACCTCTATACTGATTGTCATAATGACTGTGCTGATTTACATTGTCTCCAACAGTGCATGAGGGCTCATTTTTCTCTACATCTTAGCCAACACTTCTCTTTTGTCCTTTTGATAACAGCCATTCTAAAAGGTGTGAGATGATATCTCATTGTGGTTTTGATTTGCATTTCCGTGACAATTAATGATGTTGACCACCTTTGCATGTAACTGTTGGCGATTTGCATTTATTTTTTGGAAAAATGGCTAGTCAGGTCCTTTGCCCATTTTTAATCAGATTATTTGATTTTTTTTTTTTTTTTTTTTTGCTATTGTGTTGTATGAGTCCCTTATATATTTTGGTTATTAACTCTTTATCAGATATATGGTGTGCAAATATTTACTCCCATTTCATAGGTTAGATTTTCATTTTGTTGTTTCTTTTCCTGTGCAGTCTTTTTAGTTTTATATAGTCCCACTTGCTGATTTTTGCTTTTGTTGCTTGAGCTTGTGGTGTCATATCCAAAAAGTCATTGCTAAGACAATGTCAAAGAGGTTTTTCCCTATATTTTCTTCAGGAGTTTTGTCTTACATTTAAGCCTTTAATCCATTGTGAGCTAATTTTTGTGAGGATAATTATCTTGTCCAAGGTCAAGATGTAGAAGGTAGATTCAGACCCAGGTGATTTGACTCCAGATTTTCTACTTTTTATCACCAGACCATAATTCTTATTCATAAAGTCTAATATGTGCCCAATAGCACTGCTTTATATAAATCACCTAATGTGATCTTCCATAAATATATAAGATACCCAACTCAGAAAGTTGTTATTTCCCCAAATGCTTATAACCCTTAAGTGATAGAGTTTGGATTTGAACTGAAGTCTGGAATCATGAGTCTAAACTATAATAAATTTCTTCACAGAACTTTTCTGTTGCCTCTGTGTAACCAAACATCTAACAGAGTTTAATATATATATTTTAAGTTAACAAATGAACAAATAAACAAATGGATAAACACCTAAAATATTCTTAGGGTATCTCTTTCTATTGGCAGCTGTCTGGGTAAACTAGAATGGAAAATTAGTCTGAATATTTTGCCTTTAAAAAGTTTGCCCTTCACATTTCCTCCTGATTTCCTAATTTTCAGCAATATGGGAAGATTGTAGTAGAGAGGCCTCATCTTCATTGTCTTTCAATCTATGGCTTAGATTCAATGCCTATTTTTTTCTTCTGTGCTGATTCTGAAAGGTTGAGAGGATCTGCTATCTCTACAGTATCAGGTTAATTCCTCACAGCTACTAGAGAGACAGAAGTACTGCACAAAATTTTTTAGAAACTCCAGTTAATAGGTAAAGATAGGCGAGTATATGACACATATAAAACTTTGCTGGCAAGCATTCAGCATAAAATAGTAAATCTCAGAAGTCAAGAATATTAATTATGCTTATTGATTGACCCCACGAATTCAGGGAGGATTAGCAAAGGAAATATCAAAAGTAGTTATCATAAAAATCCATAGCTGTCTGATGTGTACATAGTAGTTCCCTTTAACAGTAAATTATTTCTTGGCTACTTAGAATGACCTTTAGAAATATATTCCTTATGATTTTAGACTTTAGAAGACCTTTGTCCAATATGAAGATCCTAAGAAATATTTAAGCCATTTTTAATGATTGGCAGAGTATGTTAATGGACCATGAGAGAGAGGGATTGACTTGGCTCAGAGCAGTACTTAAGCATGATAGTCTTGAGAGAATACTCAAGTAAGGAAGGTGGACATCGTGAAAATAATGGATAGTTTAATTGAGGAGCGCTATAAAGTGGAGAAAATGGGTGAAAGTCACTAGAAAGGATGTCAAGGGCAAACTTGACTGATTTTCCAATTTTGGACAAGTTAAGACTCTGTAAGGAAGAGAGCAAACTCAAGCCAAAGTCTGTGATGATTTGTATGTGAGCAAGTTTCATTCTATCTTTTCTACCATCATGGCCTCTCAGAATCTTCAGTTACACGGAAAAGTATATTCTATTTCAGCACAATGCAAAAGTTAATACTTTAAAATGGGAATTTATTATTCCTGCTTTTTTTCCATGGATTCATTGATGAGCTTAAGACTCACATCTTTTTATTTCCCTGATTTCTAACCCATCCAAAACATCCATGTGGTAGCCCATCACCACCAGAGTACTGCATTTCACAAAATGTGCATATAGTTCACTTCTGGTTTTGTTATTTTTGTTGGGAATTTTCCTAAAGACTAGCAGAGAGCTTGGGGGATTTAATATGTGTGATAAACCTGTTGCCTCTTAGTCACAGGTTCAAATGCTGCCCAGTCTCTGGGGGAGGGCAAATCAGCAGCAACAGATGCTGTTTTCATCCCACTCATTCCAGTTTTGACACAATGATTCAGAATATGTACCAAATATTAACCATTAGCTCACCTCCTTTCCAAATCAATGGTAAGAACATGAAAATTCTCTCTTTAGCAATCTTTTGTGTAAGGTGGGTTCCCACCCTCTCCATTGGGGAACAGGAAAAAATAATAAATCTTCATGCTTTCCTTTTCTACATTACAGTGTTCTTTCTTTAGTTTTCTACCAGGTTCTAATCTATGCAACCTATATTCTTAAGTTTCTTTTTTCATAAAAAAGAAACTGACATGTAGAAATGTAGTTGTCCTGCATTAGGCATTAAATCCAAGGTGAAAATCAAAGGACATAGATACAATTATGTAAAAAAAAACCAAAAACCAAAAACCAAAAAACAAACCACAACAATCCCACAACCAGAAAGACTAGTAACTAGTAACTAGTAATTCTAGTATAGTCATATGTGTAATATATTCCATTTTGATCTTCCTTTCTATACTCCATACTTCCTCATCATGCTCTATGCTCCAGGAAACACTGCTGCCAGGAGGCTGACCTTTATGGAAAGCTTCAGTAAACTCATTTGTCCCTCAGCTTCTGGTTGAGATTGGCCAATAGGAAGCATAGGAATGGGATTAGAAAGTTGGAAGACATGTGGTTAGAGTGATTATTTCCATAGTAATTCCCTCTGTTTGTTTACCATGGAATGACTACATCCCTCTCTCAAAATGGTATTTGTAAGATAATGGCTTGATCTATTTAATAAAGACTTTTACTTCCTTTATCAAAATGTTTATACATTTGTCTAAAAACCTTTCCTTCATCTAGTTGTTTTATTGGAAGGCTATATAATAAACTAATAAATTACTGACCCATAATGTCAGAAGTCTTGCTCTGTCACTACTTGGTTGGGTGGGCTTAAGAATGACATGTGACCAGTTAAGTTTTGGGGAGTATCATTTTCTCAAGTGTAGAATTTAAGAGGAGGATAGAAGTTCTGTAGACCATTTAGCATTAAGATTGTATGGCTCTTGGTCAATCCCTATGCATTCATCTGATATGGGTCCATGTGTCATACTAAAGCTATCAGAAAAAGACACAAGGCTGGGTGTCATCATAGGATCCTCTTGTTTCATGAAGAACCTAAGGATAGAGAATTCCCGAGAAATTTGCTTCTGAAATGAGGACATTTTTTGGTGAGAGTTATTTCTGGGCTTAAGTTCACAGATATTCTTCAAACATACTAGATGAAATTCATTTGACCATATCATAATCTAATTTGATTATTACATTATGGAACCAGTAGCAAAACATTAGATGATATCACCAAAAGAGTGAAAAAGATAGTTCAGGTTTTTGGGGATCTCACAGTAATCCTTACTATAAAATTGTCTGGTAAAAATAGATTTTGTGTAGGTTACACAGATTTAATTCTATAATCAAGCCTGATACTAATCCCCTGCCTAAAATAGATGCACTACTAGATATGCTAGAAAACACTCAAATTGATTTTATTGGTTTTTGTAAAGATTTTGGCAAATGACTTTCAATTAAAAATAAAACAGCATTTGTGACACCAAAACAGAATGTAAGCTTTTCTTTTTTAACTGAAAGGTTTAATTATCTCTTTTAAAAGATTGGATAATAGCTGATTTATGGAAGAGATGTTTCTTGATAATAGTATTTAGGATTAAAGGCTCTTATCAGAGTAACCTAAAGCAATAATTAAACTAGTATTTGAACATTTTCCCTATACTGTCTCTGTTCAATGGCTATATACTACAAATTTGTGTAAGTCAAATGTGAAAAGAGCTCAAAACCTAATGCCCAGTGATAAATTATTTTAGGTAGGATATAGATGAATCTCTGGAAAATCTTAAATCAGTGTCATATGTAATTAATAAAGTAAGTCAATTGAAATTTGATACATGTCAATTTGCTCCTCTTCATTGGGAAGAATTCATTGGGAAACATGATGGAAATACACACCTGCTATTCTGGAGAAGTGCCTGTAAATGCTATTCAAATGAACAAATGTCTATGACTAAGAAGAGAAAAGTTTTAAATAAGAATACATTTGTCATTTCTTCCATATCAATTTCTTTTGTGCATTTCAAACTGAACCAATTGTTTGATCATGTTTTAAAACTAAAGTAGAAACCCAATCCATTTTGGGGGTGGTATGTATTATTGAAATTGGCAAAAATGGGCCTAGATTTAGACGTATTTTTAGATTTAATATCCTAAATTCCTGTTTCCATATTCTAGCCCAGTCAACTTCGTCAAATTTCTTAACATAACAGTTTCAGTTTTGACCTCTGTGAAATAGCCATATCAAACAGTACCTACTTGACGGAATATTCTGACGATTAAATGAGAAAATGCACAAAAAGCACAAAGGAACACAATACTGGGCGCATAACAGATACTAAAATATTGGTTGTTGTTGCTGTTTTTGTCATTCTGCTCTTAGTAATATAGGCAGACTTTTAAAAAATTGAAAATGGCTCCATTTCCTTATAAGTCTAGAAACCCAAAATTATTGCAAATTCTTATTGTATCAACTCACACAATTGATATTGAATAGAGTGTGGTTTTCTTGCTGGCCAGGACAAATGTAACCTATTCTGTAATATATCTTGGTGGAAAATTAGTTCCAAGGGAAAGATCTATCTTTATGTATAAGAAGGTCTGGCCAACATTTGGGGTCTGTGTAAAATGCATTCATATATCTTTAGCTAGGACAAAGACTACACAAAATGTTAATAGCAAACTGCAAGGTCATGGAAACTTTGGTTCTTGCACATAAATATGCAAAATGTTCCTAAAAGACAAAGTATTTGGTAGGTTCAGTTTCTTGAAAATAGGACAGAAAAGTGTTATACCTTACAGATGCAGGTGGGCCTTGGGAATCTGATTTTTGTTGCTAGAGTAAAGGGTAGTGATAGGATTAGATTTTTCTCTATTGATCACTTCTGCTTAATGAAACTACTTACAAGACTTCTCTATAAGTCTTCAAAACTCCTTTGGAGTTAATAGGGTTTTCTCAGAAAAATAAACTCAAGAGATGGCGCTAAGCAATTTACCTTAATTTTGGAAAGAATTAAACTGTGTAAAAATGAAAAAAAATCATTATAGAAATAAAATATTGTACCTTCTAGTTTTGGAAGGATTGTAGACATTGTGGATTTTATGTTTCTCGAGTAAGGGAATAACTAGAGATTCACATGGGTTTCTCTCATGAACAAAGAAAGAAGGGAATAAACACTTAGTTGATTGCTTGTGCTAGGATCTGAGATGTGAAATATTGTGTTATTTCATTTAAACCTGTAAGCAACCATGTGAGGTAGGTACTACTATCAATAATAGCAAGGATATTCCTAAAAGCAGAAAGATGAAATCACTTGCCCCAAGTACACAGCTAGGGGATGACTGAGCAGATACTCACTTGGGTTTATTTTACCTCATAAAATCTTTCCATTAAAAAACACCACCCTACATTTAGGGACCCTGCAGTCCAATCTCCCTGAGAAAAATCTTAATACCGATTTGGCCTTCCAAAGTATATAAAATTATACATGTGCACACACACACACACACACACACACACACACACACACCAATAAAGGCTTTTCAAATTGGCAAATTTATATGACTAGGAGAAAAGTTAATTTTTAAAAACTCCCTTTGGGCACCCTTTTCATCATTTTGGCTAAGAGAGACAGTGATTGGAAAAAGATAAACTTCAGAGGGCAATCACTAAGAAAGAAAGCCAGTGGCCAGGAGTGGCCCTGAGGTGGTCCAGGTGCCTGCCCATAAAGACAGTGCCCTGAGGGCATGACTGTCTGCTCTGTCAGGAGGCTTCTGGCTACAAGTGACAGAAAATCCCAATCAAATTGGCTCAAAAAATTAATACTCTTTGACTAATCTAACAGAAAGTCAAAAAGAACAGACTTAATCAAGTGGTTCTGGCTCTATTTCCTATGAATTCTTTGCCTCTGTGTGTTCACTTCCTCTTCAGAACCAAAGGAGAGACGCCTTTGCAATTCACATCCACTTCTCACAATAGTTAGAAGAAAGGCTCTCTCTTCCTGCATTTTTCTTAAGAATATTTCTCCGAGAAGCTCCCAGCAAAATCTAGGTTCTGGTTGACTCCAGCTGGGTCAAGTCATTTTCTGAACCTATGGCTGTTACCAGAAAGAAATGTTAAGCACATAAATCAAATAGGGCCACCTCTGGAACAAAATTAGAATACTTCTAGGAAGGAAGAAGGGATTAGACCATCAACATTTTCCACTGCATCAACTAGTCTGACACTCAGAACACTGCATATGTTCCAGAATGGTTTGAAGAGAGCTTTAAACTCAGTGAATTTTGATGGACTTTCTGACCAAGGTCAATAATATGTTATTTTGTTAATATAGTGTTATATTACTAGATTCAATTTAAGTATTTGAGACATATTATTGTATATCGTATATACAAATTCTTCCAGAAATTACAAGACTTCCCGTCTGGCATCTTATGAGGCCAGGATTTCCCTGATACATAAATTAGACAAAGATATTACCAGAAAGTAAATCTATAGAATAATATGTCTCAAATACTTAAATTGAATCTAGTAATATACCACTATATTAACAAAATAAGGAGAAAAACTGTATGGTAACTTCAGCAAATGCAAAAAAGCATTTGACAAAATTCAATATCCATTCATAATAATAATATTAATAAATCCTTCAAACTAGGAATAATAGAGAATACCTAAAATTGGTAAAGGTTATCTAAGAAGAATCTGTACCCAATACCATATCAATTCACTAGAGAACTAGAATGGATTTGAATTATATAAGCTGCAACATCCAGAATAAAGATGTGTCTCAGGATACACAGAGTGGGGGTACCTGGCTGGCTCAGTCGGTAGAGCATAGAGTATATAACTCTTGATCTTGGAGTCATGAGTTCAAGCCCCACGCTGGGGGTAAAACTTACTTAAAAAAGGCGGGGGGATACACAGAGTGATCAACAGGATATTATTTCTCACAGTCTGCTCTGGGTGAATATGTAATATGGTTATTTGGGTATGATGGCATCTCCAATGAAGTGGCTTTAGTGTTTCCTACTATCAGAAGTAGCTCTGAAGTTTTCAGCCCTAACTGGCTTCCCCTATTCATCTTGTTAGTGTCAGAGACTTAGGAAGGAAACCCCAACAGGTGCTTTCACACTCATACCTATAGTCTATTAAAAGGGGCCATTTCTAAGATTAATCACATCTAAGTTTTGTCTGCCTGGAAAAGAGTTTTCAGCCTGGTTACAGTCCCTGAATAATACTCATAAAAATTATTGTCACAGATTCCAAGACAAAAGAGAAAAGTTTGTGCTACACTTGGCAAATGGCTTTCACCTATGACCCAGATCTCATTAGTAGCACTACATAAGCATCATCTAATAGCCATTTCTCCTGTCTTGTTCCAACCAGACAACACTTTTGTTGGCGAGAAAAAGAAGGACTCAATCTGACCCTGACTTGCCTTTTCAAATTCCATTAGTTGATTTTCACTTTAATCTCCATTTCCTATCAGTTCATGTAAATACAATTCACAAAACAAATACTTTCCACTTTTGAGAAGAAATGTCACCTGATACTCTTTCTTGCATGTCTTGTTTTTGTCTTTTGTTCCCAGTCAGCATTCCTGGACACTCACAGACTGATATATAGATCTGAACTGTTGAATTACTAATTCCTTCATTTGGCAAATATATATTGACATTCTATGCTCTATGCTGCATATTCAAAGATAAATAAGGTCCAGTTCCTATCCTTAAGAAACAGGGAGACAGACATAGGAATAAATACTTATGAGACCATGTTGCAATGTTCTAACAGATACTTCTAATAGCAGAATGCTAATAAACAAAAAGCTATTGCAACAACTGAATGAATCCACAATTGCCTGAGGGAGCTAGAGGTTTTACAAAGTAAGTAACAGCAAAAATCTTAAAGTCTGAGGGAGCGGAGATGGCTCACCAAGCAGAAGAAAGAACATGTGGGCAAATAACTAATTAGAAAAATACCTAGTATGTTCAGATAATAAGAAAGCTTATATAGCTAGAGCACAGGGCAATTTATTCATCCATTTACTTAACTAATATTTATTGAGCAACTACTGTGTATCAGGCATCATTCTAGTCACTAAGAATACAATAGTGAACAAAATTGGGGGAAAAAAAATTCCCGCTCTTGTGCAGCTAATATTCTAACTAGGAGGGAAAACAATAAACAGCAACAACAAATTCAGAGTGTGTCAGATGGTGAAAAGCTCTATGGGCAAAATTAGAACAGAGACAGTGTATAGCCAGGAATGTTGGATATGAGTAGGATGGTCTTGAAGGCCATACTGATGAAATGACATGATCAGAGACCTGGAGGAAATGAGAGAGTACATTTAGATACTGGGGGAAAATACACCAGACAGAGAAAACTGCCCTAAAATCTTGGGGTTAAATCATGTTTATTACATCAGACAATACTTAGGGAGCTAGTATGCCAGGAGCAGAATGAAAGCATGAAAGCAGGAAAGGATGAAGTCAGAGTAGAAATGAGGACCACATAACGAAGGCCTTGGATCTAGTTGAAAAGACTTACTCCTTTACTATGAAAGAGATGGGCAGTCATTGGAGAATTTTAGTCAAAGATATCTACTGATCTAGTGATCTGCCTGCCCTGTGAGAAAGAGTTTAGGGGACAGGAGAGCATGCTATGAAGGAAACAATGGTGGCTTAGACAAGGGTGACAGCAATGCAAGTGGAAAAAACAGTGGGACTCAGTTTTATTTTTGTTTTTTGTTGTATGTTTTTGTGTCTTTTAGATAGTGCTGTTAAGAGCTGCTGATGGATTATTATTTTTTTTTTTTTAAAGACTCAAGGATGACTCTAAAGTTGGGCTTAAGCAATTGGAAGAATGGAATTACCATTCTCTAAATTGGGAGTACTTCAGGAGAAACAAATTTGGGGTAGGGTACTATAGAGAATTTTGCTTTGAACTAGTGAGTTTTTCTTTCTTTTTTTTTTTTTTAAAGATTTTATTTATTTATTTGAGAGAGAGAATGAGATAAAGAGAGCATGAGAGGGGGGAGGGTCAGAGGGAGAAGCAGCCCCCCCCGCTGAGCAGGGAGCCCGATGTGGGACTCGATCCCAGGACTCCAGGATCATGACCTGAGCCGAGGGCAGTCGCTTAACCAACTGAGCCACCCAGGCGCCCTAGTGAGTTTTTCAATATCTACTAGAAACACGTTAAGATCTTGAGCAAACAGATGTAAGATACTCGAATTCAGAGAGAGTTCTGGACTTCAGATATGAATTTGTGGGATTTCCACATTTTGATGGCTTTTTAAGTCATAAGCGTTGATGAGATCGTTATGTGATATGAGACAGTGCCAGTGAATGAATCTAGAGAAAAAAGGCAGAAAATAGATTTGAGGAGTGGTACCAAATCATGGAATTTGACCATAATCCCACTAGAGGAGTGAAATCAATTAGCCTTAAAGCCAAAGAGCTATATGACTTAACTTCATTTTTAAAAGAAAACTGTGGGCAATGAGCCTCAGAAAGGAAAAAAAATTGGAGGGAATGAGATAATTATGTCACAATAGTCCAGAGAAGAGACAGATGGGGTTAGTAGTGATGGAGAGAAATTGCTCATTCAGGTGTTCATTCTGAGGTAAAAACAGAGTCTTTGGTAACTGACTAGATGTGGAGAGGATGTTGTAGAGAAATATTTGCAAATATTTGCAACTTAGCATTCCATGGTGATATCATTATTAATATTAGTTATTAATTTTATGTGTCAACTTGACTACCTTAAAAGGTACCCAGATAGCTGGTAAAACATTATGCAGTACAATAGGGTGTGACTGTAGAGCTTTGTGAGGTCAAGTGTATCAACAAAAGTCCTAAAACAACATGGTCCAAATGGTTCTTCAAGAAGTTCCCATACCTTATTGTTGGAGATGAGAAAAATAAAAGCAGATAACTGAAGATGATTATATAAAATTCAATGGAGAAATGCTTTTACTGGGGCTCTACTTTTTTCATTGTTGATACTTTGATCCCAAACCTCTCAAAGTAACTTAAGCAGATGTCTGCCCAAGTTAGTCAATGTTTTGATCTCATTTGCTGTGATCAACAACTATCATGCAGATAGAAAAGTAGGGAAAGAAAAAGTGAAAAACAAAGGGATGGAAGAAACATTTTAAAATTAATGAATACATGTGTATCATAATCCCCAAATATGAAAAACCCAGACTTAGAGAATTTTGCAAGGGGCCAGGATTATTCAGAAGATATTTTCAGAAGAAAGGAATGATGTTGCTTGCTCTCTCAAAGAAGATGAAGAGCAAATTTGGGAAGGAAAGAATGGAGTGAAGGATAGGCCAAATGATGTCACAGACATTTTAAGTGGTATTTGTAAACTTAGCATGTACCAAGAAAGTTTTTTCAGAGACACTGTTTGGAAATTGGGATTTAAATAAGTTTTAATCTTTAGGCATACTAATTTATTTTGCATGATGTTGTTTAAGCCATCTTGTAGCATCTAGTAGCCATAGCCTGATAGCAAAAGTGCTGGTTTTCAAATATGGCTGCATGTTAGAATCACCTAGGGAGCTGAAAAACAAACAAATAAACAAAAAACAACAACCCATGCCTGGGCCCAATGCCAGAGCACTGAAGTGGGCAAAGCTCCCCAGGTGCTGCTAATCTGCAACCAGTTTTATTATGTTATGTTAATCACCATACATTGCATCATTAGTTTTTGATGTAGTGTTCCATGATTCATTGTTTGCATATAACACCCAGTGATCATATGATCTCACTGATATGAGGAATTCTTAATCTCAGGAAACAAACTGAGGGTTGCTGCAACCAGTTTTAAAAACAACTGTGCACTAAAGAAACTCCTCAAGAGACTAATCAGTTTGCCAGGCATTCAGCTGGTTTCCTTGCAGCTGTTCTTCATTTATTACTTCCAATGTTAATGGTGAGAAAGAGAAGGGTTCACCCAATTTTATCAGGGCATTGGGGTGTAAGGAAACCAAATTTCAAAATCTTCTGTAAGTCCTTTTGATGAACACAAATCTAATCATCTACTTTTTTTTTTTTTAAAGATTTTATTTATTTATTTGAGAGAGAGAGAATGAGAGACAGAGAGCATGAGAGGGAGGAGGGTCAGAGGGAGAAGCAGACTCCCTGCCAAGCAGGGAGCCCGATGCGGGACTCGATCCCGGGACTCCAGGATCATGACCTGAGCCGAAGGCAGTCGCTTAACCAACTGAGCCACCCAGGCGCCCCACAAATCTAAACATCTAAATGCCAACCACATTATTACCTCTGCCACTCAGGTCAGTGAATATGTTGAACATTTTATGTGCACAGATGTGGCATAAAGCAGGCAGAGAGAACAGATTCAGAGAGAAGAGATGTCTCATATTCTTCTGAGACCTGAATTTTTATCCCCAAGGTTAGAGGCAATTTCCATCAGTTGGCCAACTTCCTACAAATCCAGATGACAGCTGATGCCCACTAACTTATCACACACAATGTCTTGTTCTTTGGTATTCCACATTCGTGGAAAGAATGTGATTGAAACAAAGACAATGCAACTAAAAAGAATAATGTTATTAGTGGTATGTTTCTTTGGGGATTTTTTTTTTTTCAACAGAAAGGCAATATCATTTTCCTACTATTTCAACATGATCTGGCACCCATCACATCTATGATTTCATTTCTTCCCTCTCTCCTCCGTCATACTCCAGGCATACTGGTCACACTCTTTCTCAAACATCAAGGGCCATTAGACTTCAAGGCCTTTTATCCATGACTCCATTTAGAATTTTATCCTCAAGGCTTAGTTCCTCCCCATTCCTCAGGTATCTGCTCAAAAGTCACCTCATTGGAGATTATGTCCCAGACCATCCTATATAAATAATTCTCCAATCCTCACCATTCCCTTTCCCCATTACATTGCTTTATTTTTCTCCCTAACACTTATCATCTGACATGACAGATACTTGTTTTTCTCCTGATTTCTTCTTCTGTAATATAAGCTCCACAAGGGCAAGTACTTTATGTCTTTTCTTTATTGTTTAATCCCGAGTGCTGACACACAGTAGGCATTTAATAAATATTTTTTGCATGAATTAACAAATGTATCTTTCAAACTGTTTGGAAATAATAACATGTGACTGTGGCAGATTGTTCTTTCTAAAAGTGGCCATGACAGTATCTTCCATTTCAAATATTCTTACAATGAGGCTTGGATATTCCTCCCATCAAGAGGTAGGGTCCATGATCTCTCCCTTAAATTTGAATGGCAGAAGTGATACTATGATGATTTTGAGAGTTAGGTCATGAAAAGCAATACAGTTTCCACCAGCTTCTCTTAAGAGCCTGCATTTAAAACACAGCCACTATGTGGTAAGGAAGTCCAGTCAACCCATGAAGAGGCTCAGGTGGAGAGGAACTGAAGCTGATGCCCCACAGCCATGGTGGAATCCTCAGATGACAGTCAGCACTGATTTACCAGCCATTTGACTGAATTAAAACATTGTAAAAGCAGATCCTCCAGCTCCAATCAAGCTACTCAGGTTATGAGCTTGGATCTGAAAGAGCTATCCCTGCCAAGCTCTGGCATATTTCAGGTTTATGAACAAAGTCATTTGTTATTATTTTAAGCTACTATGTTTTGGGGTGATTTTTTATATAGCAGAAGTCACTAATAGAAATGTTCATTGTTGGGCGCCTGGGTGGCTCAGTCATTAAGTGTCTGCCTTTGGCTCAGGTCATGATCCCAGGGTCCTGGGATCGAGCCCTGCATTGGGCTCCCTGCTCAGCAGGAAGCCTGCTTCTCCCTCTCCCACTCCCCCTGCTTGTGTTCCCTCTCTGGCTGTCTCTCTCTCTCTGTAAAATAAATAAATAAAATCTTTTAAAAAAAGAAATGTTAATGAGAGAACAGTACTGAATATAAACCATCACTATTACACACACACATATTTCATGGTATATATTCAACAATCTAGCTTCAGTGTTATATACACACTCATACAACCAGTGCTTTATATTCACATTCTATATCTATAGTTCTATAATTAAAAAATATAAATGCATAGTATAAATGTTTCCTATATAGTGAACACTTACAAATAAAAGCATTATATACAGTCACTATGGAAAATAATATATCAATTCCTCAAAAAAGCAAAAATAGAATTACTTTATGATCAAGCAATCCCACTTATAGTATTATACCTAAAAGGACTGAAGGCAGGAACATGAACAAATATTTGTACATAAATATTGATTGCAGTATTATTCACAATATAGGTATGCCTCAAATAGTGTGGGTTTTGTTCTAGACACCACAATAAAATGAATATCACAATAAAGTGACTAATGAATTGTTTTAGTTTCCCAATGTACATATAAAAGTTATGTTTACACTATACTATAGTCTAAGTGTGTAATATCATTTGTCTAAAAAACCATATACATGCCATAATTAAAAAAATACTCTATTGCTAAAAATGCTAACTGTTACCTGAGCATTCAGCAAATTGTAATCTTTTTGCTGGTAGAGGGCCTTGCATCAGTGTTGCTGGTTGCTGACTGATCAGGATGCTGGCTGCTGAAGGTTGCAGTGGCTGCGGTAATTTCTTAAAATAAGATAACAACGATGTTTGCTTTATCAATTGACTCTTCCTTTTACAAAAATGTTCTTGGTAGCATGAGATGCTGTTTGACAGCATTTTATCCACAGAACTTTTTTCAACCCTCTCAAACCTGGCCATTACTTTATCAACCATGTGTTATATAATATTCTAAATCTTTTGTGGTCATTTCAACAGTCTTCATAGCATTGCCACCAGGAGTAGATTCTATCTCAAGAAACCACTTTAATGGCTTATTCCTGCGGAGCAACTCCTCATCCATTAAATTTTGGTCATGAGATTGCAGCAGTTCAGTCACATCTTTGCGCTCCACTTCAAATTCTAGTTCTCTTGCTATTTCCACCACATCCACAGTTACTTCCTCCACTGAAGTCTGGAAATCCTCAAAATTGTCCATGAGGATTGGAATCAACTTCTTCCAAACTCCTGGTCTTGGTGATATTTTGACCTTTTCCCATGAATCATAAATGTTCTTAATGGTATCTAGAATGGTGAATCCTTTCCAGAAGCTTTTCAGTTTACTTTGCCCAGATCCATTAGAGGAATCACTCTCTATGGCAGTTATATCACTATGAAATGTACTCCTTAAATAATAAGACTTGAAAGTTGAAATGACTCCCTGAGCCATGGGCTACAGAATCGATGTTGTATTTGGGGCATGAAAACAACATTAATCTCATTGAGCATCTCCATCAGAGCTCTTGGGTGACCAGGTACATTGTCAAAGAGCAGTGATATTTTTAAAAACATTTTTTTTTTCTGGGCAGTAGGTCTCAACAGTGGGTTTAAAATATTCAGTAAACCATGTTGTAAACAGATGTGCTGTCATCTAGGGTTTATTGTTCCATTTACAGAGCACAGGCAGAGTAGATTTGGCATAATTCTTCAGGGCCCCAGGAGTTTTTGAATAGTAAGTGAGCACTGTCTTTGACTTAAAGTCACCAGCTGCATTAGCCTCTAACAAGAGAGTTAGCCAGTCCTTTAACTTTGAAGCCAGACATTGACTTCACTCTAGCTATCAAAGTCCTAGATGGCATCTTCTTCCAATAGGAGGCTTTTCATCTACATTGAAAATATATTGTTTAGTGTGGCCACCTTCATGAATTATCCTAGCTAGATCTGGATAACTTGCTGTAGCTTCTATATCAGCACTTGCTACTTCACTTTGCAGTCTTCTCTTAAGAAGACAGTTTCTTTCCTTAGACCTCATAAGCCAACCTCTTCCAGCTTCAAACTTTTCTTCTGCAGCTTCCTCATCTCCCTCAATCTCCATAGAACTGAAGGGAGTTAGGCTCTTACTCTAGATTAGGCTTTGGCTTAAGGAAATATTGTCATCAATAAGGCTATTTTATTTTCTTATCATCCATGTGTTCACTGAAGTAGCACTTTTAACTTCCTTCAAGAACTTTCCTTTTCATTCACAACTTGGCTAACTGGCATGAGAAACCTAGCTTTCAGCTTATTTTGGCTTTCAACATGCCTTCCACACTAAGCTTAATTATTCCTAGCTTTTGATTTAAAGGAGAGATGTCTGACACCTCCTTCTACTTGAACACTCAGAAGCCATTATGCAATTATTAATTGGCATAATTTTAATATCAGTGTGTCTCAAAGAATAGGGAGGTCCAAGGAGAGAGAGAAAGATGGAGAACAGCCAGTTGATGAAGCAGTCAGGACACACACATTTATTGATTAAGTTCATTGTTTTACATGGGCATGGTTTCTGGTGCTCCCCCAAAATTATGATAGTAACATCAGAGATCACTGATCACAGATCACCATAACAAATATAATGAGAAAGTTTGAAATATTATGAAAATTACCAAAATGTGAAACAGAGATATAAATGCTATTAGAAAAATGGTACCAATAGATGCTTGAAGCCGGGTTGTCATAAACCTTCACTTTGTAAAAAAAGAAAAAAAAAAAAAGAAAAAGAAAAAAGAAAAAAAGAAAACAATATCTGAGAAGTGTAATAAATCAAAGCACAATAAAACAAGGTATGTCTGTAGTCAAAAGATCAAAGAAGCCCAAGTATCCATTGACAGATGAATGGACAAACAAAATATGGTATATACATACAATGTACATACAATGAAATATTATTCAGTTTTAAAAAAGAAGGAAAACCAACACCTATGGTCAATTAATCTATGACAAAGGAGACAAGAATATACAAGAATGAAAGGAGAGTCTTCTCATTAAACAAGCGCTGGGAAAACTGGACAGCTACATGCAAATGGATGAAACTGGACCACTTTCTAACACCATACACAAACATAAACTCAAAATGGACTAAAGACTAAATGTGAGAGGTGAAACCATAACACTCCTAGAAGAAAACATAGGCAGTTATCTCTTGGGCATTGGCCTTAGCAACATATTTATGGATATGTCTCCTCAGGCAAGGGAAACAAACACAAAAATAAACTACTGAGACTACATCAAAATGAAAAACTTTTACATAGTAAAGGAAACTATCAGTAAAACAAAAAGACAACTTACTGAGTGGGGGAGGATATCTACAAATGATATATACAATAAGGGATTAATACCCAAAATATATAAAGAACTTACACCATTAGACACACACACACTTCAATTAAAAAATGGGCAGAACAGAAATGGACCCTCAAATCTATGGTCAACTAATCTTCGACAAAACAAGAAATAATGTCTAATGGAAAAAAGACAGTCTCTTCAACAAATGGTGTTGGGAAAATTGGACAGCCACATGAAGAGGAATGAAACTGGACCATTTCCTTACACCACACACAAAAATAGACTCAAAATGGATGAAAGACCTTAATGTGAGACAGGAGTCCATCAAAATCCTAGAGGCAAACACAGGCAGCAACCTCTTCAACCTCAGCCGCAGCAACTTCTTAGAAATATCGCCAAAGGCAAGGGAAGCAAGGGCAAAAATGAACTACTGGGACTTCATCAAGATAAAAAGCTTCTGCACAGCAAAGGAAACAGTCAACAAAACCAAAAGACAACCGACAGAATGGGAGAAGATATTTGCAAATGACATAACAGATAAAAGGCCAGTATTCAAAATCTATAAAGAACTTATCAAGCTCAACACCCAAAGAACAAATGATCCAATCAAGAAATGGGCAGAAGACATGAACAGACATTTTTCCAAAGAAGATATCCAAATGGCCAACAGACACATGAAAAAGTGCTCAACATCGCTTGGCATCAGGGAAATTCAAATCAAAACCTCAATGAGGTATCACCTCACACCAGTCAGAATGGCTAAAATTAACAAGTCAGGAAATGACAGATGTTGGCGGGTATGCGGAGGAAGGGGAACCCTCCTACACTGTTGGGAATGCAAGCTGGTGCAGCCACTCTGGAAAACAGTATGGAGGTTCCTCAAAAAGCTGAAAATAGAGCTACCGTAC
Organism: Halichoerus grypus; assembly: GCF_964656455.1. NCBI lineage: Eukaryota > Metazoa > Chordata > Mammalia > Carnivora > Phocidae > Halichoerus > Halichoerus grypus. Next base: position 29,676,482 of record NC_135722.1, read on the forward strand.
GACCCAGCAATTGCACTACTGGGTATTTACCCCAAATATACAAATGTAGGGATTTGAAGGGGTACATGCACCCCAATGTTTATAGCAGCAATGTCCACAATAGCCAAACTATGGAAAGAGCCAAGATGTCCATCAACAGATGAATGGATAAAGGTGATGTGATATATATATATATATATATATATATATATATATATATATGTACACACACACACACACACACACACACACATACATACACAATGGAATATTATGCAGCCATAAAAATGAAATCTTGCCATTTGCAACAACGTGGATGGAACTAGAGGGTATTATGCTAAGCGACATAAGTCAATCAGAGAAAGACATGTATCATATGATCTCACTGATATGAGGAATTCTTAATCTCAGGAAACAAACTGAGGGTTGCTGGAGTGGTGGGGGCTGGGAGGGATGGGATGGCTGGGTGATAGACATCGGGGAGGGTATGTGCCATGGTGAGCACTGTGAATTGTGTAAGACTGTTGAATCACAGACCTATACCTCTGAAACAAATAATACATTATATGTTTAAAAAAAAAAAAAAAGAAGATAGTAGGAAGGGAAAAATGAAGGGGGGGAAATCAGAGAAGGAGACGAACCGTGAGAGACTATGGACTCTGAGAAACAAACTGAGGGTTCTTGGGGGGAGAGGTTAGCCTGGTGATGGGTATTAAAGAGGGCATGTATTGAATGGAGCACTGGGTGTTATACGCAAACAATGAGTCATGGAACACTACATCAAAAACTAATGATGTAATGTATGGTGATTAACATAATAAAATAAAATTTAAAAAAAATGGGCAGAAGACCTGAATAGACATTTTTCCAAAGAAGACATGCAGATGGCCAATGGATGCATAAAAAGATGTTCAACATCACTCATCATCAGGGAAATAAAAACAAAACCACAATGAAGTATCACCATACACCTGTTAGAATGACTAGAATAAAAAAGGAAAGAAATAATGAGTGTTGGTGAAGAAAAAGGAACCCTTATGCACAGTTGGTGGGGATGTAATTTGGTACAACCACTATGGAAAACAGAATGGACACTGTTGGTGGGAATGTAAGCTGGTACAGTTACTCTGGAAAAAGTATGGAAGTTCCTCAAAAAGTTAAAAATAGAGTTATCCTACAATTGCACTACTAGGTATTTACACAAAGGATACAAACGTGATCTGAAGGGGCACCTGCACCCCAAAGTTTATAGCAGCAATATCTGCAATAGCCAAACTATGGAAAGAGCCCAGATGTCCATCAACAGATGAATGGATAAAGAAGATGTGGTATATATGCCCTATGGAATATTACTCAGCCATTAAAAATGATAGACTCTTACCATTTGCAGTGACATGGATAGAACTGGAGGGTATTATGCTAAATGAAATAAGTCAATCAGAGCAAGACCGATATTATATGATTTCACTCACATGTGGAATTTAAGAAACAAAACAGATGAACATAGGGGATGGGAAGGAAAAATAAAATAAGATGAAATCAGAGAGGGAGACAAACCATACAAGACTCTTAACTATAGGAAACAAACTGAAGGTTGCTGGAGGAGAGGTGGGTAGGGGGCTGGGGTAATTGGGTGATGGGCATTAAGGAGGGCACCTGATGTAATGAGCACTGGTTGTTATATGCAACTGATGAATAAATGAACTCTACATCTAATGATACACTATATGCTAATTAATTGAATTTAAATAAGATTAAAAAAAGGAAAACAATATGTATATTTCTCAAAAAATTAAAAAGAATTACCCTATAATCCAGTAATTCCACTACTGTGTATTTACCCAAAGAAGACAAAAACACGAATTCAAAAAGATATATGCACCATTATGCTTATTGTAGCATTATTTACAATAGCCAAGATATGGAAGCAACCCAACTGTCCATCAATAGATGAATGGATAAAGAAGATGTGATATGTTTATGTGTTTCATATTTGTATATATGTGTGTGTGTATACACATACGTATAATATGATGGAATATTACTCTGTCATAAAAATAATGAGATCTTTGCATTTGCGTTAACATAGATGGACTGTGAAATAAATCAGCGAAAGACAAATGCCATGTGATTTCACTCATGTTAAATCTAAAAAAACAAAACAAAACAAACAGACTTAAATACAGAAAACAAACTGGTGATTGCCAGAGGGGCGGTGAGTGGGGGGATTGGCAAAAAAGATAAAGGGGATTAAGAGGTACACATTTCTAGTTTTAAAAAAAATAAGTCACAGAGATGAAAAGTACACTGTAGGGAATATAGTCAATAATATTGGAATAACATTGTACGATGACTATACTTAAGGTGGTGGGTATCAAGTAATACATAGAATTGCTTAATTCACATGTTGTACACCTAAAGCTAACAAATTTGCATGTCAATTATATAAAAAAGGAAGAAAAATATGACACACACTGCAACATGGATGAACCCTTTAGATTATGCCAAATGAAATAAGCTAGTTTGTTCACAAATGAAGAAATACTGCATGATTCTACTCATATGAGGTACTTTAGAGTAGTCAGACGTACAGAGACAAAAAGTACAATGGTGGATTCCAGGAATTGAAAGCTGGAGGGAAAGGGAAGTTATTGTTTAATTGGTATAATGTTTCAGTTTTGCAAGATGAACAAGTTCTGGAGATGGATGGTGGTGCTGGTTGCACAACAATGTGATGTACTGATGCACTGAACTGTATACTTAAAAATTATTAAATAGCATTTGATAAAATTATTTAATATTTTTTAATTTTTAAATTTATTTTAATCTAAATTTTAAATATTTAATTATTTAATAAAAATTATTAAATTTAAAATTATTAAAATGGCAAATTTTATGTGATATATATTTCACATAATTAAAAAAATTACCTGGAAACATCATGCATCAGTAGTGTTGTGTATACTTCCTATGTGGTAAATATTTACATATTTATCTCTAATATTATGAACATAGTCACACATATCTTCAGTATTATATATATCACATACTTCCATTGTTAAATATAAATTCACAAGAATAACATTTTACAGGTTAACATGTGTACTAATAAATACATCTCAAGTATTTTATGCATATAGCTACATGTCTAGTGGTATAGTCACATCTACATTTTAATATATGCTATATAACTTATTTTCAATGTACATATACAATATATTGCATATTATTGTAATAAATGCGTTGTATATATTATAATAAATGTATTATTGTGTATGAAATATATACATACCACTTGTTTACATCCATATAGAATTTGTATATGTATAAAATTCATACAAATCATCCCCAAGATCAGCATAGTCCTTCTCCAAAAGTGAATACACACACATTTATGCATGCACGCATCTCAATACTTGAAAACATAAAGCACAGTTCTGTACACACAGCTATATTTCCAGGGTTACATATACACATGTGACTCCAATGTGGTCCACACATACCTGCATACTTCTTTAGTGATGGATATATGCATATGAATCTTCAAAGTTGTTCACACATATGTAAACATATACATGAACATACACAGCCATGTGTGCATATATCCCTATATAGCCATAAATTTTTTAGAAATGTATGTGCATATACATCTCCCATGTTATATTCATACTCATATTAACATCCACTACCTCATATATACACAGACATCGTCAGGGTTTTACATACACACACACACACACACACACACACACACAGATGACTAATCTCACAGACACAGAGAGAGAGAGGTTGGGTCATGAGACCCTTTTTCTTCGTGTGATTTATGGTATCAGCCTTATTATTTTATAACCTTAACTTTTGTATTATAAAATTTTTGTCCTGTGGTAAAGGGTTTTAATTTAATCAAAACCTTGGAGATTAAATCATTAAACCTGTCACCATCCACAGTTTTTGTTGTTAATTAGTCATGGTGAGGTGCCATTGTCATAGGATGCAGGGTCCCTAAATTTAGCAGTGAAATATTACATTGATCACACACAAAAACAGCCTGGAGTCTCTGGGGATCAGTTGCACGTCAGCGAGTGCGTTGTGGTTGAGTCCACCCTTCACCTATTAAAGGGGGTGGTCCTGGAGTTGTCAGCAACAATCTGCTTGTTCTTGTTCTCTGGCTGTGCATAGCAACAACAACAACAACAGAAAATCTGCCATCCTTAACCCCTTGAGAGTCCCATGATAGCAACTCGGAGGAGGATGATTCTCTTGATCAGCTCTGGGCTGCTTGCCTGCCTGCCTGGCTGAACCAGAGCTCATCTCCCCCAGAGAGACAGCTGCTTCTCTATCCAGAGCCACAGGCTCTCTCCCAACCCTTTCCTTACAGGCTGGAGAAAGGGAACCAACCAAGCATGTTTTCTTCTCAGTGTGCCAGGTCAGACGCCTCTTTCTGTTCTTCAAAAAAAAAAAAAAAAAGAAAAGTAAAATGCATAGCATGATGTTTTCTAGCACTCCAGCTGCCATATTCCTGTGTATGCATATTCTGGGCCTGAAGACAGATCTGCTATATATCAATATTAATTAACACAACCACAAGATTCCTCCTAATGCCCTTTCCTCCATTTGGGCTCACCCTTGAAGTGGCATCCTGCTGTAACTGAAAGAGTACGGGCTTTGGAGACAAGTACTTTTGGGGATTCAAAACTCAGCTTTGCCACTTAATTAGAATTATGATTTTCTCTTATTTTTTCTTCTAGCTAAAATCTCAATTTCCTCATTTGTAAAACGGGATGTTTTGAGCATGAAGTAAATTTTTACTGATTGTCCTTTCTATTCCTTTCCCCATCTCAGTGAGGTGGAAAAATGTCCTTCTTTGTTATTCTCTTATCTACTTCCTCCTTAAGGTGAAGAGAATTGATTATACCACCTCACTGCTATGAGTACCATTTAGTAGTGGACTGAACCCTTAGATGCATAGGGTCATTGGGAATAGTGACAACATTTGAGGCAGGAATAATAGCTTAAAATCATATCATTAAGAGATGCAGGTGTCAGGGCACCTGGGTGGCTCAGTTGGTTAAGTGCCTGCCTTCGGCTTGTGTCATGGTCTCAGAGTCCTGGGATGGAGCCCCATGTTGGGTTCCCTGCTCAGCGGGGAGTCTGTTTCTCCCTCTCCCTCTGCCCCTCCCCCTGTTTGTGCTCTCTCTCTCTCTCACACTTGCTTTCTCTAGGTAAACAAATACAATATTTGAAAAAAAAAAAAAAAGAGAGAGATGCAGGTATCTTCTTTTATCTTACAAGTAATAAACAATTCATGAAGCTGTTTAAATACTAAATATTTCCAGGTACCAATGAGCATTAACTATGAAGAGCGAATAAGGTTTTTCATGTTATTTTCTTCTGTTCCTGTATACTGGAAACATTGTGGGAGTGCTGACCAAGAGTGGATTAGAAGGACACTGAAGTGAGTGGTAGTCTGGAAAGGTAAAAGTAGAATTTGTTTGTCTTTGTGTTTTCTCCTCTCACATTCCTTTATAGGCTCGCCTGCTTACAGGAGTCTGGTGTCCTAGTACATTCCCTGGGTATCCAAAGTTGTCCATCATGATTAGTTTTACCCATAGCAGCAACCATTTGTGTAAATTTTCTCCACCCCTCCTACCAAAGCTGCTATTTAGTGAAGTACCCTCCCATCTTGTGATAAAATCTATTAAAACTGCCATATGATTGACAGTTGACCAATAATAAATACTATGTATCAGGCACTATTGTAAGTACTAGAGCTAAGGCAGTGATGTAATTAAGGTTCTTGACTTCATGGAGTTTTCATTCTAGTCAGAGGCAAGTAGAATATAGAGAAATAAATGAACATAATAATTTAGAGAGTTGTAAGTTGCTACTAAAAAATAAAATAGTAGAATGAGTAGATGAGATTGAGAGACAGAGACTAGATCATGTAGGATTTATGGTCCTGTAGTCCATAGCAAGAATATTCATTTTAGGGATGCCTGGATGGCTCAGTTGGTTAAGTGCCTGCCTTTGGCTCAGGTCATGGTCCCAGGGTCCTGGGATCAAGTCCCACATTGGGGTCCTGGGATTGAGTCCCGCATCAGGCTCCTTGCTCAGCGGGGAGCCTGCTTCTCCCTCTGCCTGACCCTCCCTGAGCTTGTGTGCTCTCTTTCTGACAAATAAAGAATCTTTAAAAAAAGAATATTTATTTTATTCTAGATGACACTGTAGGGTATAAACAGAATAGTGATGTGAACTGATTTGCATTGTTAAAAGATCACTTGAGCAGAGATTATATGGAACACTGAGAGTAAAGGGGTAGCATTAGATCTATCAAGAAGAAGGACAATTTAAAAAGGATAAGCATATTAATTTAGAGAAATAGATTCCCAATAGTGACACACACACAGACATATATATGACAGAGTGATATATCCATGGGTTAGATGTTTGGAAGCAAGAAAGCCTTCGTAGAACCACAGGAATTATATGTGATAGTCAAATCTCTCCTGATCCCATTTACTGGAGAAGTCCTACAGAAAGAAGATGCAGACATTTTTTGTTTGTTTGTTTTGTTTTGTCATTTTGTTTTCATTCTGAGACCTCACTGCTTACCTCTGGTTAAGTTTCTCTTCCATATCTTTCATTATATGGCTCTATCACCCACTTGTCCTAAGGGAGTTGGCCCATCTGCTGCATGGGAGAAGGTGGAAAATTGGGTCTATTCTTTTGACTATTGTGTTTTCCTTCATCTGTTAACAATGTACACTTCATGTGTTGAAAGATAAGAGAAACACCAAAATTGGATGAGTATTGAAATGTAAGGAACATATTTAATTTTAGTAAATTTAGTCTGAGTCTTAGAAGATGGTAGTGAGGAAACCATAGAAAATTTTGAAGAGCTGTTAATAAAGGTTTCATTCATTTTTATATTCACTGACTCATCCATTCATTCTGCATTTGCATACTGTGCTCTTCACTCTGGGCTAAACATGTATAGACAATGAGAATTCAGAGATGAACATGACACATTCTTCATTTTTATGGGGATCATACTTTAGTGGGAATATGTGAAGTGCAGATTAACTTTGCCTGTAGAAAGATGTACAACTTTGTTCTGGGCTCCTGAGAGTTAACTTCTTTTTATTATTATTATTATTATTTTATTTTTTTAATTTTTATTATGCTCAGTTAGCCAACATATAGTACATCATTAGTTTCTGATGTAGTGTTCAACGATTTATTAGTTGCATATAACACCCAGTGCTCATCACAACACGCGGTCTCCTTAATACCCATCACCCAGTTACCCCATCTCCCCACCCCCCCCTTCTGTAATCCTCAGTTTGTTTCCTGGAGTCCAGAATCTCTCATGGTTTGTCTCCCTCTCTGATTTCTTCCCATTCAATTTTCCCTCCCTTCCTCTATGGTCCTCCATGTTATTCCTTAGGTTCCACATATGAATGAAACCATATGATAATTGTCTTTAAGCCCTCGGAATATTCTGCCTGGCAAGAGCATCTTTATTTACATGAAGATCTTTGACCACGGCAAATAGTCTATGTTAGCAATGTGATTTATATGTATCAGCTCCACCTTTGGAGGGACTGGACACTAAAGTCAGCCATGCAGGTAATCATCTGTGTTTATGTGGCTGACTCCCAATAAAAACTCTAGACATCAAGGCTCGGATGAACTTCTCTGACTGGCAATACTCTCTGCTGGAAGAAGTAAAACTATCTGTATGACTGTACTGGGGAAGGACAACTGAAAGCTCATCCCTGGAATTCTTTGGCATAATGTCCCATGTGTTTCTTCCCATCGCTTATTTTAATCTGTATCATTTTGTTGCAATAAACCATACCTCTGAGTATAATGGATTTTATGAGTTCTGTGAGACCTTTTAGCAAATCATTGAACCTGACCGTGGTTTTGGAGACCTACTAAACTCTCAAAAGAACAGACATAAATGGCTGATTATAGAGAAGTAACTAATTGAGCAAATGATGCATGCTATAGGATCCAGAGGAAGGACACATAACCTACTCTGGATGGTCCAGGGGAAATTTATTAGAATTAGAGAAGTATAAAGTGAGTTTTACATATGACTAAGAAAGAGGAAAAGTTATTGCAGGCAGGAGAAAAAAACAAAAGTGCTGTGGGAGAGGGGTATGGAAAATTAAGGAGTTGCAAGTGGTTCTAGATAATTAGGTAAGTTGACAAGGGATATAGCAGGGAATGATTCAAGAATGAGAGAAGACAAGGGGCGCCTGGGTGGCTCAGTCGTTAAGCGTCTGCCTTCGGCTTAGGTCATGATCCCAGGGTCCTGGGATCGAGCCCCACATCGGGCTCCCTGCTCAGCCAGGAGCCTGCTTCTCCCTCTCCCATTCCCCCTGCTTGTGTTCCCTCTCTAGCTGTCTCTCTCTCTCTGTGTCAAATAAATAAAATAAAATCTTTAAAAAAAAAAAAAGAATGAGAGAAGACAATAGTAGAGATCTTTGACATCCTTTTCCCATCAGTGATGGGAAGATATTATGTTATGTTAAGAATGGAAGTAGCAGAGCACCTGGGTGGCTCAGTCTGTTAAGCATCCGACTCTTGGTTTTGGCTCAGGTCACGATCTCATGGCTCATGGCATTGAGCCCTCATTGGGCTCTGTGCTCAGCAGGGGGTCTGCTTGAAGATTCTCTCCCTCTATCCCTCCCCCCATTCTCTCTCTCTCTAAAATAAATATTTTCTTTATAAAAGAATGGAAATAGAATAGTCATATTGCATTTCAGACAGATTACTTTCAGAAGCAGTAGAGAGTAAATATCTGAGAGAAGGTGATCCTTCAAGGGGGCATTATAATATTTTAACCTAAAATGATGAAGGTTTAAATAATGGCCATGGGTATAGAAAGGAGGTAATGGGGTACAACATATGTGAAAATCTAATTAATTAGAGTTGGAGATTTATTTTTTTGTTTTTTTAAAAGCGAAGTCTAGGGGCACCTGGGTGGCTCAGTTGTTAAGCATCTGCCTTCGGCTCAGGTCATGATCCCAGCGTCCTGGGATCGAGCCCCGCATCAGGCTCCCTGCTCAGCGGGAAGCCTGCTTCTCCCTCTTCCACTCCCCCTGCTTGTGTTCCCTCTCTCGCTGTTTCTCTCTGTCTGTCAAATAAATAAATAAAATCTAAAAAAAAAAAAAAAAAAAAAAAAGCGAAGTCTAAGAACAAATCCAGATGGTGGGCTTGTGTGATTAGGGATGGTAATACCACTTCCCAAGACAGAAATGCAGGAGGAAAAGCATTTTCCAGAGAAATGAGTTCTGCTTTAGAAGTGTTGAGTTTTCAGCTCCAGTGGAATCTCAAGTGTCAATGTGTAGTGGCACCTCAACATAAAGATGAAGAACCCAGAAAGTGGCTTAACCTGTACAGCATGCCCAAGAACACTAAAAAACTGAATTTTATTAAATATTTCAAAGACATAATGAAATAATAGGTTTTCCATATTACAAATCCAACATCTCTGTTAAAAATGGCTGTGGAGTGAGTAGAAAGCAGTTAGTTATTTAAAATGTGTGTTATATTGTAATTGTTCGTGATAAGGCAGATCTCACCTACATACTAACAAATAAACTAGCAGAATTTTTAAAAAATTCTGTTCATAATTGGACGAGATGATAGAAGAAGGATGACTCAGGATTTATCTCCATAACTAGCAAAGCAAAATTCACTCTGTAGTTCCTGCTGTTGCTGGACTAAGGCTGTCCTCTTATTATACTGTCTTATCTCCCTGAGAACCAATGAATTTTTTCCCTGAAATTCTAGCAAATTCCCATTTAGGGAGAGAGTGTGGTATAGTGAAGAATGTTGTATGGAATCTTGAGACTTAGGCTTTAGTATTAACTGTCAGAAGTGAAGTTTAAAGAAGTGTTAAGGCCTTTCTCTCTAAGTACCAGTGATTTATACCTTGTAGGAATTAGGCTTTGGGTCTTCAATGAACAATTCTGACTGAATTAATAATTTAATATAAAGAACCTAGAATTTATATTCTTTCCATGCATTAATTCTACTTTTTAATCTATGATTTGACTATGGCATTGCTGCTTTTCCTTGTCCAACTCCCATTTTGTACAGTTGGTCAATGGAACTTAATATGGGACTCTAGATAAACTATACCTGATTCTTGGGGGACAGTGCCCAAACCCTGTCTCTTTCTCCCCTGCTTTACAACTCCTAATCCAGTTCTTACAGCTCATAGAAGCCCTATTTATCCTTTATGTGGTCCAGTTAGGATCCTAATTCTAGCATTCCCTTCCTATGTGACACTGGGTAAGTTACATTACCTCTATTAAATATTTCTCATCTAAAAGGTATTTGAAGCAGAACAATTACTGAAATCTCTTCCAGCCTGATATTTTATAAGGACATAGGCAATAACATTTGAGTTGAATCCTAAAGGAGAAATTGAATGTCCTCAGAGAGAAAAGGGAAATTATGATTTTGAATGGGGAAGAATTAGGTTGATAGGATAAATGATGATATGTAGGTGAGAGTTAGTGGGATTGGATGACTGAACCTAGACAAAAGATGAGTGTGAGATGAATGGACACATGAGGGACATGGAACTTGGAATATTAACAGTGCCAAAGATTCAAGTAGGTACCTGAATTCCCAACCAATGCATGGTCAGGAGTCCAAGAGATCAAGGCTGGCCTCCAAGAGAAGCCTCCTAAGATATTTTACATCAAATAAAGAATTCAGTGGTCAAATAAGCCTAGGTGAGGTACAGCTCAGTGGTAGAGCATTTGACTGCAAATAAGCCTAGGAAATTGACATTCATTATCTTCTTCCTGAAAGTGCAAAATGCACTTTAACATTTTAAAGACAGAGAATTTCTGCAGCATGAAAACCATCACCTTTGTTTAGCCCAGGATTTCTCATTTATTCAGCCTTGGAATAAACCCTATTTATTTGCATTCCATCAATTTACACACTAGGGTATGTGCTATTTTAGTGTAATAGGAAGATATCTAAGATTTAGGATCAGGGCATCAAAAATGTTGAAAAGCAGAATCAGGCCTCATGTGTTAGGGCAGAGAAGGATCAATGTCTAGCTGTTCAGGGCTTTTTCTCAAAGGCAAACCCTTAAAGGTGGGAACACACCCAAGCGAGTTTCTTCCAAAAAAAGTTATGATTTCTATACTCTCATTCCTTCATCTTTCCAGTTAAAGAAGTACTGGCAGTTCAGGATCCTGTAAATAAACAGCAAGTGGCATCAGCTGTTTAAAGAAAGGGCTTATTGAGTCTAAAGCGGCAGGCGGAGTCCAGATAAACACATCTCAAGCCAACTTAGGTAGACCAAGAAGAAACACTCCTTTTTCAAAGTTTTAAAGTTTGCTGGCCTTTCTCTATGCAATGCACTAACATAACAGGTTTGACTCACCGGGAGATGACACATACAGCACGGGGAGTTTCAAAAGGCACTGCTTAACCTTGCTAAGAAATGCTGGTTTTAAGAACAGCTGGAGTATTGCTTTCTGATCCTCAACCATCAGCCCAGCAAGAACAAGAGATGTTTTGATGAAGAACAAAAAAAATAAAAAATAAAAAATATCTCATTGGGCAAATATATCTAGTGAATATTGACAGCATTGAGAAAACGACTTAAAATAATCCTTTTGTATGTAAGTAACGGTGGCACCAGAGCTCCAGGAATCTGGAGGTGCGTATTTTATGAAGAGACCATTTCAAAGTGTCTTTTTCCATTGACATTTTAAAGAAATATTTTTAATCTGCTCTTGTAAAATCTAGTATTTACGCTTTATCACAACACTAAAACAACAGGTTGAAGTTGCACATTATCAATCTGGCGACTCAAACATATACAGGGACCATTTCCATTTGTTGCATGAAGTGCATGCAGGAGGAAACTGGTAATAATGACCTTCGTGGACAAACACTGAACTAATTATCGGGGAGGGGGAAGTGTAGATTGTAAAAAATGATAAGCACACTGCCATAGATTTATTGAACTCCTACTATGTATAAAGCACCTGGACAGATTTGAAGGAAATAAATTAGTAGAGAATTTCGTTTCTATGGTTTCAGTTAAAGCTGGTTTCTGCAAGAACCAGAAATCCACTTGAGCTAGTTCAAAAAAGGGGATTCAATGATGGGAACATGGAAGAAAACTAGATAAGCCAAGGGCCAAAACCAAAGTACAAATCAACCTCCTAGAACTAGAAAACTTTTAGGGAAAAAATAACCACTTGTTTAGGTAGCCTCGGTTTCCTTATATGCACCTATTCCATAGTCTTTTTGTCCTATAACATTCTTTGCCTTATAATGGTACTGATTTCAGTCTTGGCTTCAAATGAATGTTAAACCAGAGGGGAATGCATCACAGTCTCTCAGTTGAAAATGTGTTGGTTGCTGAACAAAAAAATAGAAGGACTTTGGACTAGGTATCCATCTCTCCAGAGAGCAAGAACTGAGTTGAATGTTGTGCCTGTATGTAACATGTATGATGGGTCCTTCTTTGTACTATGGAAAGGCTAGGTTTTTACAAAGAGGTATGGAAGCGGCAGACCACTGAATGTGTCTTTATAACTATCCTTGGAAATCTTATATTGAGATAAGAAAGGAAGGCTAAAGATAGCAAGGAAATCTATGCTAATTACTAATAGGCAATAACATCTTCTGGGGTACAGACATGAATTTAATCTTTGATTTAGGGAAATAAACAGAGATGGACAAGTAACGGAGAGTATTTTGGGCAGAAGAAATGGTATGAGAATAGTCATACAGATGGTAATGCATAAAGAGTCTTAAAGGAATTTATTGGTTCATTTAATTTAAAATACTAAAAAAAATATTTTTGAGATCTTGTTCTGTTCTGGGCAATGCAATATGTGGATATTACATTTGTTCAAAATATTTACTGAGCATCTACTGGGTGCCAGGCCCTATTTTAGGAGCTATTAACACTTAAGCAAAACAAAGTTTTTGCCCCCAGGGAGCTTATATTTTAGTAGATAAAGAGAGAAAATGATAATTTTTTCAGGTGATGTTGAGAAGTATTCAATGATTAATTAAATAAATAATTAACAAAAACACCACATTTATTCTTCAAACCAGCTTTCTCCATGAAGCTAGAACCTTGATTATATCTGAAAATCTGGGTTTATATCTTCACATTTTCAAAGACTGGAGATGATAATCTCTTCTGAAAATTCCAGCAAGAAAAAAATTTAAAGAAAAACTTAATAATCTTGCTAGGGTCATGCCTACCCCTTCTCTCTCTCTTACTTTTAAACCAAACACTGTAGTCAGGAAAGTAGGGTATTATGACTGTAGACACTACAGTCACATGGTGTTTGTCAACTACATGTTGTGGCCTGGGAGGTTTTCTGGGCTCATCCTATTTTACTAGCCCCTCTAAATATTGGAGTACTCCACTGCTCAGTCCTGGGACCCCAACTCCTCTCCAGTTACATTCTCTTCCTACAATTCCTTTCAGTTTGAGGGTTTTAAATAATATCTTGATGCTGCTGACTCCAAATTTTTTATCTATCCTTTTATGTGAGGCTTGCATCTCCTTTAACTCTACTCACTGTTTTATGGGCTTCCTAAACTTGAGTCCAGAATTGTACCACTGAGACATCTCCCACACCTGTTACATCCTTTTGTCTTCCCTTTATAAATAAGCTGTCATACTTCAATCCTAATAGCTAGACAAAATGAAGGCTATATCCTTGATTTCTACTTCACATGATCTTTCTTCAAGCTACAACCAATCCATTAGCAAGTCTTATTCACTGTAACTTCAAAATACCTCTTGAACTCATCCATTTCCAACCATCTCTAATAGCCCATCCTATTCAAAGCCACAGTTATCTCTCCAATGGAAGATTGCTACAACTCTGTCTCTCTGTTTCTACTCTTATTCTCCTATATTCTGTTGTCTCACTACAGTCAGGGCAATCATCAGGTCATATCATTTCTCTGTTTCCAACTTGTCATGATGTTCTTGTGACACTCAGAATGAAATCCAAATCCTTTACTCTGGTTTACAAAGCCTGACAACATTTCTGTTAGGTACACAATGTTGATCAGAAAGGAACATCACTGTTTTGGAGAAGGAAAACACATCAACATGAGTTGATAGAAATAGATTAAATAAATAGGTAGATTCATGAAAAACTGTACTCTTCTGCAGAAGATCGTAAAGGATCTGAAAAATAAGAAGGAATTACATTCTTCTCATCACATAATGGAGATTGACCAATTAAATCTGGGTTATCTGCAAATATTGAACTGCTCATGCTCCACTTCACATTGCCTTGGTGATGGAGCACCTGCGTAATATTTACGCAATAGGTTGAAAAGCCACATGTACACTCAAGGTAGATCAAAGCATGGTCAATATAACTATACTTTAGAGAAAGGTATGTGGAAGAGTTTACAGAGGTTCTGCACCAGAAAACAAAACAAAGCAAAACATGAAAAGAAAAATAATGTAATTTATAGGTTAACTGGGGCTTTAACAGCACTTCCACAGACCTTAGTCACAGTATTAAAAATAAAGTAAAATTTTTGAGCATGTCTGCTACAATTTCATTCCTTTCTGACCTGTTGCTGAATTAAATCTTGGAAGGAGTAAGTACGGAATCAGCAATTTTGTTTATGGACTTGTATGCCTTTCAGATTTCATTTCATACCCTTTTGAGGGCATCTATATCATTTATTGTTCAAATTAGGGCACTACTGAATATAAAAATGGGTATACTAAAATTACATGAAGATTACAGGTACAAACTGGGACTTTCCAGGGGAAACCAGAATACCTGTATGATCCCCTATTCTTCCTCTTTCGTGTTTAAGCCACACTTACTTTCTTCTGATTCTTCAAACCTATCACATTCATTCCTATTTTGGGTCATTGCAACAACATTCCTTTTACTTGGAATACTCTTCCTCCAGATTATCATACAAAAAGAAGTTTTCTGATATTTTTGTCTCAGCTTAAAGTCCCCTTTTAAGATGGTCTTCACTGTTAGCCTAACCTAAAGTATATCAAGTCATTCTTCAACACACCAATTTTTCCATTGTACGTTTATAATATCTTAAATTTTTTAATATTTCTTTTATTTTTTGATAAATACATCTCCAAACTATGAACTAAATTCCTTAAGGGCAGTGTCCCAGCTATGAGAATAGTAGGCACTTAGTATTTGTGGAGTAAGTGAATGAATAAATGACATCAAGTAGTTATCATATTGGATCATATTTAAAATGGCAGTTTGTAATTAGTTCATGATTTTTAGATTTAGTACTCACACTTGTCATTTCAAGTCACAAATCTCCATTCCCTTTTTGTTTTTGGATGTTTTGGGCATTTTTTGTTTGTTATTATTTCTGTTTTGCCTGAAATTGTCCTGTGTATTTTTTGTTCAAGAAAGAACATGTTTATTAAATTTCTCAGTCCTTGTACTTTTAAAAAATTTCCTTCCCAGATGAAATAAAGCTTAGTTGGGTATAAAAAAATCACTAGGGGTTGCTCCATTGTCTTCTGGAGTTTAAATTTATGGAGACAAAGGCTTTATTCTTTGGTGAACCCAGTTTTTCTTCTACAGTATGTAATTCTCTTCACTGTCACTCCCATTCCTTGGCCTGAATGATAACAGGTGAAACTTTTTTATTGTTGATCTTCAAGACATTCTCCTTCAGGCTATTCCTAGGTATTTGTCTTAGTTTGAGCTCCAGTAACAGCATACCATATAAGACTGGGTGACTTGTAAACAGCACAATTTTATTTCTCATAGTTTTGGAAGCTGGGAAGCCTAAGATCAGGGTGCTAGCAAATTCAGTGTCTGGTGAGGGCTTGCTTTCTGGTTCATATATGGCTATCTTCTTGCAGTGTCCTCACACGGCAGAAGGAAAAGGTAGCTCTCTGGCATCTCTTTTTTAAAGGTATTAATCCCATTCACGAGGGCTCCATCCTCATAACCTAATCACTTTCAAAAGGCCCCATCTCCAGATACCATCAGGGGAACAGGATTTCAGTATATGCTTTTGGGGGAAGGGGCACAGACATTTAGTCTACAGCAGTGTGGCTTATTTTACATTAATGTCTTAAGTGGGTACCTAGGACTTAGGGATATTCTTTTTCAACTCAGAAAAGTTTCATTCTATTAGAATTTATCACTTAAAAATTAAAAACATCTTTTTAAAATTTTTTGTGACTATCTCGTATTCTCTTCTTTCGAAACACAAATTTTTCATCTGTTGAAACACTGCTCTGTTACTTCATTGTTACCTCTCTGTTATCTCAGAGCTATTTTTCTATTTGTTCATTATGTATTTTCCCTCCTTATTTTGTGGAAGCCTCATAGACTTGTTACTCACATCACTTTTTTTTCTTCTGCACTATTGATTCTGGACCTTACATTTTCTAATGTTCATTTTAATCCTGTGAGGGAATTTTTAGCTTCCTTATATTACCTTTTTATATCTCGTCTTTTTATTACTTTCTGTGTTTAAGGTAGTTCCTTTACTTTCAATCACATCATATTATCCAATTCTTAATTTTTTATTAAAATGTTTTATTTATAACACGCAGCAGAAACATTTAAAAATACGTGTTTTCTGGGCGCCTGGGCGGCTCAGTCGGTAAGTGTCTGCCTTCAGCTCAGGTCATGATCCCAGGGTCCTGGGATCGAGTCCCACATCGGGCTCCCTGCTCTGCGGGAAGCCTGCTTCTCCCTCTCCCACTCCCCCTGCTTGTGTTCCTGCTCTCGCTATCTCTCTCTCTGTCGAATAAAATCTTTAAAAAAAAAAGTGCTTTCTGCAATAAATATTTTTGAAAATATGTTTTTCCCTTATTCTTTTTTTTTTTTTTTAAGATTTTATTTATTTATTTGAGAGAGAGAATGAGATAGAGAGAGCATGAGATGGGGGAGGGTCAGAGGGAGAAGCAGACTCCCTGCCGAGCAAGGAGCCCGACGCGGGACTCGATCCTGGGACTCCAGGATCATGACCTGAGCCGAAGGCAGTCGCTTAACCAACTGAGCCACCCAGGCGCCCTTGTTTTTCCCTTATATCTCAATGCTACCATAACTTCTTGTACTATATTCTAATCAGACCTGGGATATCAGCCTAACAGACTAAAATGATAGTAACGGAAACCAGAGTAAAGATATAAGAAACTGAACGAAAGGTAGAGAAAGAAGAAAGACTAGTGACCTGGAAATCTCTAATCTATAGAGATTAACTTTTATGAGTTCAAGGCAGTGTGGATACTTTCAAAATTTTGTTTCAATTAAGATGCTTTAGTTGTTAAAGTATGAGTGAAAATAGTGAGGTTAAAAAAGTGAAAACGGAAACAGAACTCCCACAGTTTTTGGAACAGTGGAGGACCGTTGGAGGTGAAAGATTGTGGATTATTCCAAGATTTGTCCAAAATCAAGTTTCCAGAATCAGAGCAGAGCTCTTTGCTCCTGGTGGCCTCAACTTTATCAGGAAAGCAAAATGTGAGATGAAATACAAAAGATGGTGGATGTGGGATTGATAGCTGGGGATCTAGAGAGTTTCCTATTGGCTGCTGTTTCCAGGAATTTCAGGTAAGGCAGTGTTTTAATTTTCATTTCAAGGACACACTCATTAATTGATAATTAATGCACTTTGCCCTAAAAATTTTTTTTTAAAGATTTTATTTATTTGTGAGAGAGAGTGAGTGAGCCTGAGCCGGGGGTGGAGGGACAGAGAGAGGAAGAAGCAGACTCTCCACTGAGCAAGGAGCTCGATGCGGGACTTGATTCCAGGACTCTGGGATCATGACCTGAGCCGAAGGCAGACGCTTAACCAACTGAGCCACCCAGGACCCCATTCCCTAATTTTTTTCCTAAGCTTAAAGTACTTCACAATGGATGTCATGCCTTAATATCTATGGACAAGATTTAAAATAATTTTATATATCCCCCCAGTAGCTATGTGTAAATATCTACCATTTTAGTTGTTTAACCCTTAGCAGGTTGCACATAATTCATAAATTATTTCATAATTTAGGATGCACAAACACTTTTGCTGGTTTCATTAAATAATTCATCCAAATGGCATTCATTCAACAAAAAAACATGAGAGTTTTTAGTATCAGAGAATTCCTGTGTTAAATGCCTTAGAGATACAGAGATTCCTGCCCTGCAGGAAATCACAGCTTATTATGGAAAGTAGTATAAGCATAACAGGACATGACAGTGTGTGACTCTTAAGCTGCAAGTAGTATATCTCAAACAACAATTACATTCATTCCCCATATCCCACACAACAATTTGTGTAGTGCCCAGAATATAACTGGTATTGTATAAATAGTGGCAGAATTTTGTTTATTTTTGTCTAAGGAATTCATGTCATCTCTTTGAAGATAGAGGATTTATTTTATATTAATATCTTTACTTTTCCCCAATTAGCAAAGTGTTAGGTACACAGGAATTGCTTATTAAGTATCTTCTTATGGATTGCATGATCTCATAGCATACATTCAGCTTTCCGAAGGAGATCATTCCTACAGCATTAGAGGTCCTTTAAGAAAAAATGTCAGGTAAATACACCAAACTAACATGAGCAAAAAAATCATAAGAAAATTATTAGATATATTCCCTTTGTTATTTTTAAATATTAAGCTTAACATGAAGGTTTTAATTATTAAAGTATAGTGAGAAAAATAGAAAATAAATGAAACAATTATCTTTGACATGTGAGATCTAAACACATTTTAGTAATAAAAAATTATGCTTCTTCCATTGCTAATTATGAAGAAGGGGTTGGGAGGGTGTTGATGGCAAAAATGAAGCAGGTGATGGCAACAATGATTACTGGTGATGTTAGTGTGGTGTTAGTGTTAAAATTAATAAGACAATTGTGTAGCAATGTAAACAATGTTGAGGTGCTGCTGATGGATGATACTGGAGAAAGGGCAAGAATGATTTTGATGATAATGCTACTGGGCAGATGATCAAATAATGAGATGTGAAGGTGAAGTCCCTGAATAATAACAATGAAAATGAGGAAGATGATGAATATAATGACTGCAAATCTCTACAACTTGGAGAGACAAAGTGGGCTGGACAACATAGGTCTTTTTTTTTAGCCAGTGGGTACTAATAAGTAATGGATAGAGAAATATCATCAATGTCTTGAGATTAAATAAATCCTTGGGATTTTTGCATAGTCCTTGAATCTAAAAATTAACAAAATATTGAATTACTTATAAATATGCAGTTTGTGAGCCGATAAATTAACTTGCAATGAAAATAAAAATAAGCCATTTCTTGCATGTTAGTGATTTTGAGCAATGATTCTCTACACAAAGAATTTCAGAAATTTAGAAAAACTTTGGGGTGCCTGGGTGGCTCAATCTGTTAAGCGTCTGCCTTCAGCTCAGGTCATGATCCCAGGGTCCTGGCACTGAACCCCTCATCGGGCTTCCTGCTCAGTGTGGGGTCTGTTTCTCCCTCTCCTCTCCCTCTGCTGCTCCCCCTGCTTCTGCTCTCTCTCTCTCTCTCTCTCTCAAATAAATAAATAAAACCTTTAAAAAAAAGAAATTTAGAAAAACCTATAGTTAGTTTAACTAATCCTCCAATTTTTTAGCTTGATAAACTGAGAAACTGAAAAGAAGTGACATAATGTTAGGTCTACCTACGTTTAAAAGTAAACCATTCAACAGATATTCATCATCTTAAGTCATTATTTTGGGCAACTAAAAGAATTTACAGGAATTTACCTTAAGAGTCAATTTAATGAGTTAAAAAAAAAAAGACAGTACAACTTCTTGAGGCCCTTGGAATTGTTCAAGGGCTATACTTAATAAAACCGCATCTTCACAACAATATTAATATATAATCAATCTTCTACATTAAACTTGCTTCTGTGAGAAACTACTGGCATCATTAGTGACTGAATGCCTGTGCTACACCCAGCATTTGGAGAAAAAGACAAGACATGTACTGTATATCTTAACAAAAGTGCTTTGGACTAGGAGTCAAATAAAATGGGGTTTGGCTCTTTCAACCATGAGGCTTAGTTTTTTTATTTAGATAATGCATATAAAAATATTTGATCTGCCAAATCATGAGGGCATAGAAGTTTCAAGTAAGATAACATATGAGCAAGTTCTGTATGTATTTTAAAATATTCCATATTTTAGGAACTACTGATAGAAGGTAATTCCTTTCCCCCAAACTTTAACCTTATGAGGAAAAATTATGTTTAAATCTAGTCTTTGCCTGTTTTTACTACTTTATTTATTGTGGGAAAGTTGAAGTGACTTATTTGTTTCATAAATTTGGGAGGAAAAAATTGGTGAGGTCAGATCAATTCTACTCTTCATCTTGGGAGGAAATATTTACAACGAACATGAATTCTACACATCTTCATGCTGTGAATTCTACATGGGCAGTTTGGACATGCCTACCCCAGTACAGTACTAACTGGGGCAAGGTAAGGAAATGCCTGATTCTTGGGTTAGGTACTAACAAACCTACTGGCTATCAGATTAAAGACATACTCAAACTCCGCCTCTGTCAATTAGAAATGTGATACCTTGATATTCATGTTTAATTTTTGCTGTTATCCTGACTTTGGGGTATTAAAAAATCTCAAAATTCACCAGGAGTTATACTGTAATTAATATTATATAATGAATTAAGATTTTAACTCCAACAATTCTGCCTTTTATCTAAAATACATTACATAATTGCACAGTATAGGTATCATGATGTAAATTATTCAGCTAAAACCAAATGTCCAATGAATAAATCAAGCTTTCCCCTCCCAAAGAAGGAATTATCCAATAGATTTGGATGTAATCAGTTCTGCAAGAGATGAATGGTGACATCTGTGTCATGTTTTGCCATCACTGACATAGATAGCAGGTATACGAAGTTATGGTATTAAAAAGGAAATTGCGCTGTAATATGCATTCCTAGACTTTATTTATGCAAATCAATACATCATGCAAAACATACGTATTGTATATGTATTGTATACATCATATGGTCCAAGTTATAAACAGGCTCCATATGGAGATCTTTGAGCTTAAAAGGAAGGTCATTATTCTTCTGAAAAGACCCTTCCTTCCCACCAGTCCAGGCAAAGATTCACAAATTCACAGCAGTTTCCTGACCTTCCTATGTGTGACCCAATGACTGTGATGATCTTCAAAGTGGGCTAGAATCCTGTGGGAAGAATTTACTGGGGACATAAATTCAACACAATACAACCAACTTAATTGTGTTTCTTCCATGTTTCTTTTTTTTGGGGGGGGAGCGGTCAGCAGAGGGAGAGGGAGAGAGAGAGAGAATCATAAGCAGACTCCATGCCTAGCATGGAGCCTGACATTGGGCTCAATCTCATGACCCTGTATTCATGACCTGAGCTGAAATCAAGAGTCAGATCCCTAACCAAATGAGCCATCCAGGGGCCCCATCTTCCATGTTTCAAAAATAGCTCTGGAGAAATGGAAATAAGACATGGAATTAACACTAAAGAACCCACCAGTCTAAGAATTGAGTCCAAAAGTGCAGCAAATTATTATGGTTATTATAGTAAATACAATAATAAGTATGCAGAAGCTACAATAGGGGCATAAAAGAGAATTATTTACTCTAAAGGGGTTCATAGGACAAGAGAAAAGAAAGGCATTAGAAACCAAAGTAATAACAAGTGCAAATATTTGTAGTGGATAAAACAAAATGATGAACCACTCATATTTTGGTTTTGCTAAAATATAATATGAAAGACAATAAATTTGGAGAGAAAATCAGGGTCCAGGTTATGAAAGGTTCTGTCCACAATACTAAATGACTTGTAATGAGGCAGAGCCACTGGATGGGTTTTAAGCATAGAATTTGTATCATATTTCCATTTTAGAAAAATCATAGCTAGGGAAGAGTAGAGAATGGCATAAATGGGGTATAGACTTCAACTAGGAAATACCAGTTACATGGTTGTTAAAATATCCCAGGTGAGGACAGTCATGGCTCTTCATGGAGGAGATTAAACTGGAAGCCAGCTTTTGAGGCAAAACATGAATTGGGGGAAATAAAGTAATGAATTATGGGTAATGACTCTCTGCCCAAATGGCATCTCCATATGCCCTAATTTCTACATACATACATACATACATACATACATACATAACTCATTGTTTTTCCCCATTTGTATTTTTTAAATGTGGGTGATAAAGGAAAAGGACAAATCACTTTGTGATTCTTTGTGACAGGGCTAAGTCTGGGCTTGGAAACCAAACTGAGTTAGAAAGAAAAAGTAGCCAGTGGAGTATCTATGGAGTTCCACTTCAAGGACTCAATGAATAATTCAAACAACTGCAGTTCAAAAGTCAGTTTGGGGTCATCTGATCCATGACTTTTGATTGCCTGACCTATGATTTGTTCATCCTGACCTGACCTTTAAACGAGGAGCTTACCATAATATCAGGTTCCAGAAAGTGTCTAGAAATAATATGTCTATGCAGACTTTAGTTTCTGAAAGATCTCAGGCAAAAAGAGAGACAGAGAGAGGGAGAGAGAGAGATGATGATAATAATAAATAATAAATTTTAAAAACCCCTCATGCTACTTTCTGTTCCGAATCAGATTTCCAGGTAGGTGACCCTACTCCATTTTTTTGGCCTTACGTTTGGAATCTGTTGCTATCTGCCAAAACATTTGCCATCCTCTACTATTTGTGCAGTCATCCTCAAAGTACCCTGAGGTACTTTGGCCTCCTGCTAATTAGAGTTCACTTCCAGATAGTTCTCTCACCCAGTCATGACCCTCCTTGGTGTTATTATGTTGTTACAATGTTATAGACTATTACATGAGATTATTATAATAATTGTTATAATGATATATAATGTTTTATTGATATAATGTTTTGGGTTAGGTGGCTCTGGTATAGATTTAAAAAGTTCAAGGTTTACATACAGACTCATTGAAGGTCAAATACACACTGATTTCTTCTTAGCTCTGTGATTTTGTGTGGCCTATGCCACTGAGTCTATTTTTCACATGTGAAATGAGAACAGGAATACTTAGGGAAATGATGTGTGTGTGTGTTGGGGGGGGTTGAATTGCTGAGCATACTACATGACACATTTTATGTTATTATGTCAGTTCATATGGTTATTTTACTTTAACTTTTCTCCAGTGGGTTTAAAAAAATAACACTGGAAGCACTATGTTGAATGATATGAAAATAAAGCATTTAAATTATTACAGTGTTTTATGCTATGCTGGATATTACTTTGCATATGAAATAATCTGCTCTAAGATATTTTCAAGATTTAAACAAAAATATGACACTCCATTCCATGAACACTGTCTTATTTATCTGCATTTTTCAAGGTTTTACAGACACTTCATATGTTTAGAAATGCAATCATTGACTGAAAACACATAACATTAGCTATAGAATTACAGCTTTCACATCATTCTTTATTTTCATTCTTTAAAAAGGACACTTTTTAAGGAGGTCACATCATTAAATCATATTCCAATGGTGGGATGGGATTTTGAAAATATTCACTTTTTTTCTCCAGTTGCAGAGATAACTGGGAAAATACTAAGCACATCTATTTGTTCCACAGAGAAATACTTGACTTTGCTATGAGATTTGCAACTAGCAATAAGGAATTTCAACTGAAAGAGCCCCTGGGAAGCTACAAGAAAGGTAAACACGACAGGGAAAAGTGAGCAAAAGGTTTTCCAGTTAGTTGCAAGCTTTTTAAAACCATTTCAGGAACATGATATATTTCCCTCTTCAAATTGGGATGTTTTGGAAATGTTAGTGGTCTCTCTCTCATTTTTGCTCATCGCAAACTCTTCTCTTTGATTTCAAATTTTTTTCAACTTCCTGTTATGGGAAATTGGGAATTGAGAACCAATGTATGGAAAATTCTGGCTATCACAAAGAGAAACTACAAATGGCCCCAGAGCCCTCCCAGCCCATAATGCTCTGGATGAGCATAAACAGGAAAACTGCTTAGATGACAGCGACTGACTCACCCTGTGCGCCTGGGACTTGTTTTGCAGTTCACCTGGCAGGTGCAATTATGTCGGCGAAGAACGGGATGAAGAAATGACCTTTGAAGGCTGCTCTGGGGTGTGGGAGTTATGTGTGGAAACCTTATTAGACATTGGAAGCAGAGCTTCTGAAATAATAGTCCAAGTGTAAAATAGCACCTCTGGATAATTGTAGCATAATACAATAGTTTTGGCAGGAAAATTTGAAAAGAGATACTGGATAAATGTGAATTGAAACTCCACATTTGTACAGGAAGTTCATTGAACTTCCTGAGATTTTTCC
Organism: Halichoerus grypus; assembly: GCF_964656455.1. Lineage (NCBI taxonomy): Eukaryota > Metazoa > Chordata > Mammalia > Carnivora > Phocidae > Halichoerus > Halichoerus grypus. Next base: position 29,700,806 of record NC_135722.1, read on the forward strand.
TATTTGAAAATCCAAGAAATTTGGTTGAATTTTAATTAGCTGCATTTATACTAATTTGTATATCATTTGTGTTATATCAGGTAACTCAAATACTAGGTTGACTTAAACAATATGTGTTACATGTGTGCTACACAAAATACACTTGGTTGGCAATACGGTAGTATAAAGATAGATTAGTTATAAATTTTACTTCATCTCCTTCCAAAACATATTTTGCAATAAATACAAGCATCTAGTTTCCTTAATAAAATAGAAATATATTATCCAAATTATACTGAAAAGAAATCATTTATACCAATATCCTAGCAAATGTAACTATTGCTTTTGAACATTAAATTTTACCTGATCTTTCTGGCACATCTAAGGTAAAGAGTGAAACAGAACTGATAATGTTTTCCTGACAAGATGAAAAAAAAATACAAGTTTTTCAGAAGATACCAGCTTTTCTCCGATAATTACTTCTTAAAAGATTTTACTATGTGTGGCCCTTTATATAAGAACAACAACAAATCATCTACCCTCAAAGCAGATATAATATAGTAGCTGAATTGCATAGTACCTAAGGCTCTCCTCTAACCAATACATCAGTTTCAAATTCTTGCTCTACATCTTACTGCTAAGTGACCTGTGGTAAGTTCCAAACCTCAGTTTTCCCTTCTATAAAATGGGGTACTACTACTATCTAAAATTTGTAGAGTGCTTACAATGTGCTAGGTTCTCTTCTAAGTGCTTTCCATATATCAATTCATTTAATCATCACAAAAAAAGCCTAGGTGGTTAGAATTATTATTATACTATTTTAGAATGAGCAAACTGAGGTACAGCCTAATTAATTAACTAACATATCACACAGCTAGCAAGAGATGGAGGAAGGATTTTAATAACTATTTCATGGAGTTATTGTGAAACTTAAATGGGAAATGTTCAATATGTAGAAGCATTCAATAAATGTTAACTGTAATCTTCATTATTATTGAAAAGTAAAAATAAATCAATTTAAATTATAATGTGATACAATAATAAAAATGAACTATACACTCTGGTTCCAAATATACTGAAGCTAGTTGAGAAAGAGATTACACTGCTCATAATAGTACACAAGAAAGTGACAGAACTTGAGCTTCCTTGTGAATTGTGTTGAATATTGAAAGACAAGGCAAGGTGGCCATTGTAGGGAAGGAAGACAGAATGATCAAGGCTCCGGGATGAAAAATCACTGCAGTTTCTCCAGAGAAAGAATCTCAGAGAAATAAGGATAAGAATATATCACATGTATCACACAGATAGCACTCATACAATACACAGACAGTATAAATACAAAACACACATAGCACACACCTACCAGATAAACAACACATGCACTGCACACACATCACACTCACAACACATGTACCACACTCTACACATGCAACACACTAAAATATCTAACACACGTAACACACACACAAAATACACATATAAGACACACATATGGAATAGCATGGAGGACATTAGGAGAAGGAAGGGAAAAATGAAGGGGGGGTACATCGGAGGGAGAGATGAATCATGAGAGACTATGGACTCCGAGAAACAACTGAGGGTTCTAGAGGGGAGGGGGTGGGGGGATGGGTTAGCCTGGTGATGGATATTAAAGAGGGCACCTATTGCAGGGAGCACTGGGTGTTATACGAAAACAATGAATCATGGAACACTACATCAAAAACTAATGATGTACTGTATGGTAACTAACATAATAAAATAAATTAAAAAAAAGACACACATACCACACTTACACATATGCACATACACATACAAAGAATATACTCAGGGAAAAACAGATGACCTCGAACTTCAAATTAAAAGATTTAGATGATTTTGAGGCAATAAGGGGCCACTGAAGTTTGAACAGGACTTGACATAACACAGGGATAATCTAAGAAGATTAACTCATTATAGGATATAATAAATGTGAGTAGGAATTTGATAGGTGGGTATGTGGATAGAAGGAGGGTAATATAGACAGACTGAAGAGTATAAATTTTCCAAAGCTTAGTCTGGAACTTTCTGATGGGTGTTTTGTTTTTCTTTTTTTGTTGTTGTTTGTTTGTTTGTTTTATTTTGACTTTTTTAATTCATGGTACTCATTTACTTTCTCACTCAATGTAGGTAGGGTTCTGTAGGACACAGATGGCATTCTAAAATGGACAACTGAGGAAAAGTTAATAAAAGGTCTATTTATTAAAGTGTGGTTAGGGTTAGGGAAATCAGCAAGGAATTGTGCAGTACTCTAGGCCTGGCTATAACAGGAAATATATGCCATGTCTTGGCCTCTATAATTAAGAAGAATGAATGGTTACCGGAACCTGGTGCAAATAGCTGTAGTTGAGGAAAGGATTGCACACCAAAACTATGGCCCTTAACAGAGGAACACCTTTAGCCTAAGGCCACCTGTAAGGAAGAGAGGTGAGGCAGCAAATATCCTAGCTTCACTCCTCTTCCTCTTACCAATTTTGCTAGTGCCTTCTATTGGCTGAGCCCAATCAGAAGCCAGACAACAGGGAGCCTATGGAGGAAGTCCGTAAAGATGAGTCTCTTGGGACACAGATCAGGGTCAAAAAAGGTGAGGAATAGATCTGTAGGGGAAAACAAAGTATCTAGCACAAAAAATAAACCTCAAATTCAAGTTGATGTCCAACTTCAGGGATGGCAATGGCCGCCAAAATTATAACTGTTTTAAAGCTGGAATAGGCCCTAAAAATTATCTAGTTTACCTTTTTCATATTTTTACTCCTATCTCAGAAATAAGAAAATCAGTACTTAGGTGCCCCCCAAAGTTACATAATCTATGTAAGCCAAACACAATTCAACAAACAGAAAGAACTCTAGATATTTCCTTCAGAAAGATTTTGCAGAAAGAACTGGGTATTCACAAAACTGGAAATGCTGGAGGAGAAGTTCAGGAATAGTTATTGGACTACTGAATTCAAACATACATAGACAAGATGGATATCCAGAACCACCACCACTATCAACTTTCAACACTCATGAAAAGAAATTTGCAATCCCAGCTGCTAGAAGTGTCTCTCATAGTTCAAATATCTTTGGTTTTGCTTCTGGAATTCTAACTGAAGAAAGAACTGGCAGAATTGTAATTCCCAACCAGGACTATAACGACAAGTGAAACTTAGGTAGCTTTTGCTTTTCTAGACTTGGAAACATGAGACACATAGAAGGAGAATGGATGCTGAGTGCCAGTCTACCCAAAAATCACAGCTTCTATCAGGTAAAGCTGAACTACCTATTACATCTCCACAAATGGACCCAAATTCCAGAGAAAACTGAACTAAACTAGCACAACAAATATTCAATGATATTTCAAAGGGTTTCTACTTCAGGAGTATTTTAATTTATGGATAAAATGATAACTATTCTATAAAATCTCAAAATACAACTGTTGCAGGGAAAGCTATCAGGAGATACTACATTATACACCATAGAACTCTAGTTTCTATGCCAGAAAATCCAATGCAAAGAAAAATGAATCACTAAGTGCTGTGAGAATACAGGTCCAATCTATGGTCGGGCATCTCAAGCTGAAATTTTAACACAATGCTAAGCACTTAATTTATGCTACATAATTTAATTCTTACAAAAATTCTATAAAGTAAATTTTGTGCTATTCTCATCTTGTTAGAAAAAGGAAGCTCAGAGAAATAATTTATCTAAACTCACACAGCTAACAAGGGACAGAGCTATAAATCAAGCCTAGATTTGTCTGATGCCACACATAGCATTGTCTTATTTTTTTTTCCCTTATGACTGAGAAACTTTGTTTTCCTGTCACTTTACTGCTATCCAAAGGCACTGAGCAATCAGAATACCTGTAATAAGTGTTACATCAAAAATGTTCCAAGAATTTGACCAGTGTTGACATTAAAGCACTTCTCTTTTCAAGCTGATTTCTTATATAGACCCTACCCCAATTTCCACTCCTCCTTGCCAAGGTGCCTTAATTTTTAATGAAATGGGATTCCCCCCTTTTTTTTCATAAGTTAATAATTTGATATTGGTTGCAACATTTAATTGAAATGATTGTGAGTCCCATCCACATACTTCACTTTTAATTCTACTGTGAAGGATAGTGGAATTGGAAGTGAAAGAAATGATGTTGACAAATGTAGGCATAAGAGCCCCAAGCAGTCAGGCAGTCCCCTTTCTCACAGAGTGGCAGGTTAGTGGGGGTGTCAGTAGAATAGGTAAAAATGAATTCAATAGAATTTTTTTTCACATTGCACAATTCAATCTCCAAAACCACACCAAGTAAGCCACCTACATTATTTAATATTTTCCATCTGTTCAACTCTACAACTTTGAAAACAATGATAAGTGATGTACGAAGAATTGTTTAATATATTAATGAGTTACAAGTAATTTAACAGTGGAGAGGAATTTCAAAGTAATATTAGCAATACTTCTAAATGACTGCATTAATTGTATTACTACTAGTACTAAGGACAGTTGCTTTCCCCTGGCCTCTTATTACTATTCTCCTTTATTACCTCTCTATGCAATCCTGATATTTTGATATTTTCATTTTTATAGTTTTATTGTTTATATATCTTTTATTGTAAATCCTCTCAAAAAATTTTTAAAGAATGTTACAAAAATTATGATGATTTATATTTTAAAGGAGGATGATCTGTAAAGAAAGTTCAGAATAATAAATGTTGAGCTGTGAAATATTTACAAACTGTAAATAGAAGTGCTAATGTTATAATATCTCTTAAAATGACAAGAATGTTAATAGAATATTTTTTACTTATAGAAGCTAAATATACCATTTCCTACATTTACTTTTTGAAATAAACTTTTAATTTTAGAACAGTTTTAGATTTACACACCAATTGCAAAATAATACAGTTTCCATATGACCTACATCTAATTTCCTCTATTATTAATATCTTACATAGTATAGTACTTTTAGTATAGTACTTTTGCTACAAATAATGAAAACAATATTGATGTATTTCTTTGCCTATTTTATTTTAATTCCAGTAGACTTAACATACAGTGTTATATTAGTTTCAGGTGTACAATAGAGTGATTCAACAATTCTATACATTACTCAGTGCTCATCATAAGTGTAATTTTTAATCCCCATGACCTATTTCACCCATCCCCCCACCCAGCTCCCCTCTGGTAACCATCAGCTTGTTCTCCATAGTTAAGAGTCCATTTCTTGGTTTGCCTTTTTAGTTTCATTGATGGCTTCCTTCACTGTACAGTTTTTATTTTGGTGTAGTCCCAATAGTTTATTTTTGCTTTTATTTCCCTCACCTCAGGAGACATATCTAGAAAAATGTTGCTATAGCCTTGATGCACCTGTATTAACTTAAAATCTTTATTCAGGTTTCCTAAGTTTTTACCTAATGTCTTATTTCTATTTCGGGACCCCATCCCGGACACCACATTACAGATAGATGTCATGTCTTTTTAGAGCCCTCTTGGCCATGACTTAGTACAGTTAATTTTTAGCCACAGAGAAATTATTAGTTTCTTTTGAGACCACATGGGAATCAAATAGCAAAGTATTTGAAGAGTGTGTGTGTATATAATACAACCTAGCTCTGTTGTCTCTAATTTTCTGTGCTTTCTTTTGCTGATTAAATCCAAATAAAGCTGGCCTCTACCTTCCTTTGATTTATGGTTGAGGTTTTAGGGCATTGGTTCTCAACTCTACCTGTATATTAGTATTATGTGGGTAGCTTTGAAAAACCTTAATGCCTAGGTTCCACTCCAGGCCAATTAAATGAGAATTCCTGAATAAGCAACACAGGAATGGCATCAGTGTATTTTACAGTTCCCTAGGTGATGCTAGTATACAGTCAGGATTGAGAACTACAGCTTTAGGTGTTGAGTATTCTCTCCTCGAGTTATATAACTACACTGAGAATAAATATGAGTTAAGTTGACAGCTACTGGTTTGATCTTTTATAGCATTGGCTCTAAGCTGTGGTAGAACTGGAAATCAATTTCTCTGGCATCTGTTAAGGGAGACAATGTGCATATTGGATGGCATTGATGTAAGAGTTGGGAGATGTGGTTTTGTTCCATCTGGATGATTTGAATATGTGTTCCATAAACTATCACGGTTATAGTTAAACATTACAGGATTGGGCTAGATAATGCCTAAGATTATATGTTAATTATAAGTATGAACATCTCGTTTCATCATATTTACTGCTAGCCTCATCATATTTACTGCAATTATTACTCCTGAAGGTGAGAATGGGGGGGGGGCTCTAACACTCAAACAAAATATATAAAAAAGGAAGGAGAATAATATAAGTACTCCTATTTTTTTTAGGTTAAAGAAAAGTTCCATTTATACCAACTGCAATGACAATTACAAGAGCTGTCTAGGTGAATACTTAAATTTCTAAGAATGAAAATCTACATGTAATTTAATCCCAAAGAGTTTAGTTTGTAATCACTTCTTATTAGGGTGCCCTCTTAGTTGATGGAGACTGAGAGTTAGTTATAATTACTCTAACTGTTGGTATTGTGTGTGTGTGTGTTTGAAAAATTCAATATGGTAGAAAGAAGGATTACTTAAGTTCTCAATAGTTCATTGTGAGGAGGAGAGTTTTCAAACATTTGCTACATATCCCAGCTTTTTAAAACATTAGGTTGTAAACATATATGTTAACATATAACAAAACGAACAAACAAAAAACGTATAATATAAAACATATATATTACTCCAGAATAAAAAATGGTTAAACTAGGGGAAATCTAGATCTTCAGTGTGTCACAAATATAAGTCATGAGAAAATCAACCTGTTATTTAGAATCTGGATGTATGTTCTAAACACTATAAAATCACACCTCCACAGAGTTAAATGAATTCTCCCCCCTTTTTTTTTCAGATACTGCATCAAGAGAATCTAACCACAATATCAAAGACTGTGTATATATACTCATAGACACAATCACACACATTTATGCAGCTACTGGGATGAAAATGTTTTAGAATTTCTTTTAATAAAAATAATAACCTTATAATTATGGTTAATAATTATTTTATAGATGAGGAAACTAAGCCCAGAGAAGTGATATAGGCCTATCTGAGTTGTCAGAAGTAGTCTGACAACTATCTTAATAGATTTTTTTTTAAAGATTTTATTTATTTATTTGATACAGAGAGAGAAAACACAAGTAGGCAGAGAGGCAGGCAGAGAGAGAGGGAAAAGCAGGCTCTCCACTGAGCAGGGAGCCGGACGTGGGGCTCGATCCCAGGACCCAGGGATCATGACCTGAGCCGAAGGCAGCCGCTTAACTGACTGAGCCACCCAGGTGCCCATATCTTAATAGATTTTAACATTAATATCTGTTTTACTCCAATGGCCAGATGGTCACTATATATACTATTTCACTAACTTTTGAGGAAAACGATGCTAGTTATTTGCCTTTTAATTTGAGAACCAACACATTAGTTAGATGTTTTGTAGTTAGGAATAAGGATAACCCTTTTATGGCATATAGAAAGAAAAAAAAAAGATCACTTTCCTAATATAATGGGAACTTAAGCTATCACTGAATTGTCTTTTCAGTAATTTCTTTTGGAAATGGGGTCTTTCATAGCAGTAAATAGGTGCATTCACTACATTTTCTCCTTGATCTAGGAAGTATGAACTTCAGACTTTTAGCTCCTTAAAAGAAAACTTCTAAGTTAAGTAAAATTTAAAATAATGATATAAGACGGATGAATGGAGAAAAATGTGGTATACATACATACAATAGAATATTACTCAGCCATCAAAAAGAATGAACCTTTGCCATTTACAATGATGTAGATGGAACTAGAGTGTATCATGCTAAGGAAAATAAGTCAGTCAGAGAAAGACAAATACCATATGATTTCACTCACATGTGGAATTTAAGAAACAAAACAGATGAGCATAGAGGAAGGGAAAGAAAAATAAAATAAGATAAAAACAGATACAGAGAGAGAGGCAAACCATAAGAGACTCTTAACTATAACTGAGGAACAAACTGAGTGTTGCTGGAGGGGAAGTGGGTTGGGGGATGGGGTAACTGGTTGATGGGCATTAAGGAGGACACTTCATGTAATGAGCACTGGATGTTAATATGCAACTGATAAATCACTAAACTCTACCCTGAAACTAATAATACACTATGTTCACTAAATTGAATTTAAATAAAAATTTCAATTAAGGGGCGCCTGGGTGGCTCAGTCGTTAAGCGTCTGCCTTCGGCTCAGGTCATGATCCCAGTGTCCTGGGATCGAGCCCCGCATCGGGCTTCCTGCTCCGCGGGAAGCCTGCTTCTCCCTCTCCCCTCCCCCTGCTTGTGTTCCCTCTCTCACTCTGTCTCTCTCTGTCAAATAAATAAATAAAATCTTTAAAAAAAAATTTCAATTAAAAAATAAAATAATGATATAAGGAAATAAATTCAGGAGTAATTAAATGTGCACAGGAGTAATTAAATGTGGATGGTATTGAATTGTCCCTATCAAGGTTAAAGTGCTAGAAATGACTATTCCATTTTTTCCCCCTCATCTGACTGCTTTCTGGAATACTGTTGCCACTCAACTTTTTCCCTGTGAACCTATGCTCCCTCCAGACCAATGGATCAATTCCCAGTTTTCTTTCAATTAGACACAGATATGCTTATGATATCATATAGGGTTTTATTTTAACCGCTTGTAAACTATGAGAAGCAGTCAGTAGCTCTATCATGCCAATAAGCTGGTGCACTAAATACTAATTTCTTGCCACCTTCTCTTTTTCTCTATTCAGAAGCTAGAAAGTATAATACTTACTTTAAAGTCTCCCTTATGTTAAAGTACATGCGACAGTGTAGGTAAGAGTTAAGTCTGGTGAGAAGGCTTCTAGGAAAGCTATTACTTTTCTAATAAAAAGTGGGGAGATGTGGCTACTATGGTCTTTTTTTTTTTTTCTTTTTCTTCTAGCCAGAACATAGACATGATGCTTCAAGTTGTAAAGCCATCTTAGAAAATTAGGTAATGTGCTAAGGATGGGCCTTTTATGAGAAAACCAAAAATTTACATCTCTATACGCTTATTTTCAAACTCCCTAATATGTAAGAAAATATAACTCTATTTAACACACAATGTTTTTGTTTTTCTACTTGCAGTTTGACATATTCATACCTGATACAGTGGTTAACAATAGTTATACAAAATGCTAAAAGTGACAGAGTACCTAAAATGGTTCTAATGTCCTTTCAAGACAAAATGGAAGACTTCCTTCTCTTCCACACCTCATTGAACCACAATTAAAACCCTCAGAAGGGAATAAACATGTAAAAGTTCCAAGAATAGGAGGGGGGCTGTAAAATAACATAAGGCAACTTAAATAATTTCTGCAACAGAGAAATTTGTAATTCATTGAAAAACAAACTAGAGTGGAAGAAGCTACATCTCCAAAATCAAACAAGTAGCAAGAATCACAGAGGTGAAAGTTAGTCTTTCAGGAGAACCTCATGAAGACCAAGCTTGAAGAAGACAGGCACAGACATCAGGAATTGATTCTGAAATGGTGTTCAATGTAATGAATGAACACCATATACAGAATAGTTGAGTCAGATTGGCAACTAGAGCCACTCCATGCATATAGAAAAACAGTGAAAGAATAGCCTCTTCGTATATCTGAAATTTGTTCTAGCAAGCAGTCTGGAATGGAGACCAAGGATTAGCATTAGGAAACAAACAAAAACTTTCCTGGACATTATAGCTTAGGGTTGAGAACCACTTGTCTAGTGGGAAAGTGATACATTATTATACATAATCTTATAACACATTATCGATGGTGATAATTACCAGATACTATAGAACCCTCTAAACAGACTAAGAGTAAAGGGAAGATTCTCCAAAGAAACGACATCCGAGCAGTCTCCAACTATACTGCTCTCTCCTATTCTTCATGTGTTCATGTTATTCTCTCCTAAATTGAAAAGGGATGGAAAGTCAGGAGTAAGATGCTCCTGAGGAAAGAGCATATTTAAAGTTATGCAAAGAAGAGATATTGTGGTGTAGATAGACAACTACTAAGCATTGGGTTGTGGCTGGGGCACATGTTATATAAATGAAATGAGAGAAGTTACCAGAGAAGTTAATAGGCATTAGATTATAAGAAATAACTGGGAAACTATGGAAGGATTTTATTCATATGACTGGGTCTGAATTTTAGAGAGACCATGATGAGTACAACATGAAAAATGCAGAGTTCTAGGGGCGCATTGCAAATGGTTCATAAGAGAAAGAAAATGGCCTGAAGTACAACGATTTGAGTGGAAGGTGGAGATAAATTCCAAACAACTTAAGAGAATTAGCCAAGCTTGGTAACACAGTGAAATGAGGACAGGGTGAAATGGTCACAAGGAAGAAGCAAACCTATTACAAATTATGAGAAGAAAAATATCTCAGTGAAATAAATTTTATATTTGGCTTTTAAAACATTTAATTTGAGATGCCTATAGAAAATTCTTTTGAACTGATGCTCTCAATTTTCCTCTTTCTCTAGTAAAAAGGATAATGGGTTGTCATCTTCATCATCTTTAGTCTCTACTTGCTATCAAGAAGAGAAATTATCCTATGTCAATAATAATTCAAGGAAACTAATAAATGTCTTAGGAAATATCCCAATTGCTTCCCTTTCCCTTAATCTTAAATCACTATTGACATATGATTCCACGTGCTAACTGTAAAGTAGTGAGATTCACTTTCAGAAATCACACAAATCAATGTGCTCTCTAAGCTGACCTCAAACACAGGTCAGCAAAATTGTGCACTTTGAAGGTTAAGTAAGTAGTTGAATCCTCCTCAGTGGTTCAACTGTTTCTTTATTGTTATACTCCCTTTTCTTATTTTTTTCCTTTTCCTTCTTTCTTTCTTCCTTCCTTTCTTTCATTTTAATTCCAGTTAGCTAACATATAGTTTATATTAGTTTCTGTTTTACAATAGGGTGATTCAACACTTCTATCCATCACCTGGTGTTCATCACAAGTGTATTCCTTATTCCCCATCACCTATTTCACCCAACCCCTCACCAGTCTCCCCTCTGGTAACCATCAGTTTGTTCTCTATAGTTAAGAGTCTGTTTTTTGGTTTGCCTCTCTTTTTTCCCTCTGCTCATTTTTTTTTCTTAAATTGCACATGAGTGAAATGATATGGTATTTGTCTTTCTCTGAGTGATTTGTTTCATTTATCATTATACTCTCTAGCTCTATTGATGTCATTGCAAATGGCAAGATCCCATCCTTTTCTGTGGCTGAATAATATTCCAGTGTGTGTGTGTGTGTGTGTGTGTGTGTGTGTGTGTGTGTGTGTGTAGATAGATACAAATATATATGCCACATTTTCTTTATCCATTCATCTATTGATGGACACCTGGTCTACTTCTAGCATTTGTCTATTGTAAATAATACTGCTGTAAACATAGGGGTGTTTGTATCAACATGATATAGCACATTAATAAGAAAAAGGATAAAAACCATATGCTCATTTCAATAGATGCAGAAAAAGCATTTGATAAAGTATAACATCCGTTCACGACAAAAGTCTTCAACAAAGTAGCTTTAGAGGGGACATATCTCAACGTAATAAAGACCATATATGAAAAACCCCCACAGCCAACATGATGCTCAAAAAGGCAAAACAGAGTTTTCCCCCTAAGGTCAGGAACAAGACAAGGATGTCCACTCTCACCACTTTTATTCAATATAGTACTGGAAGTCCTAGCCACAGCACTCAAACAATGAAAAGAAATAAAAGGCATCCAAATCAGTGTGGAAGAAAAGAACTTTCACTATTTGCAGATGATACGATACTATATATATAGAAAACCGTAAAGCCTCCATCAAGAAACAACTAGAACTGATAAATGAATGCAGTGAAGTTGCAGGATACAAAATCAATGTGGAGAAATCTGTTGCATTTCTATATACTAATAATGAGGCAACAGAAAAAGAAAACAATCCCATTTACAACTGTACCGAAAATAAGAATAAACCTAACCAAAAAGGTGAAAGACCCATCTTCCGAAAACTATAAAATACTTATGAAAGAAATTGAAGAGGACACAAAGAAATGGAAAAACATTCCATGCTCATGGATTGGAAGAACAAATAGTTAAAATGTCTGTACTACCCAACGCAATCTACAGGTTTAATACAATCCCTATCAAAATACCTATTCTTTCTTAAGAATTTGAAGCCAACTGTTGAAATATAAATACCTCCTGGATAATGTAACTCATTAAGCCACCATTAACCATTAACGTTTTGGGCACAAAAGAGTTTGCCACTCTAGTCAGAGAGTAGATTCTGAGGTTTTGGAACTAGGGAAAGAAGTATCAGGTAGTCTGAATTGAGACAAAATTATATTTATCTGTTAGAAAAGAATTTCAGCCAAAGATAATGGAATAGCCTATTAATGATGGCTTAAACAACTGGGGGTTTATTAATCCTACATAAGAAATGTGGAGGTAGGCAGCTGCTGGCATTGATTCAGCTGCTCAACAATTTCATCAAGAACACAGGCCCATTGCTACATTTTCTCTGCCATTTTTGTGGGTTGGCTTTTGTGGGAGCAGAGTTACTGCTCCATAGTCAGAAGGTAGCTGCCCCAGCTCTAGGAAACATGGCCACAGTCAAAAGCAGGAAGTGAAGCAGGGGAAGGGACTAAAGATGTGATTATGCTTTCTTTAGGGAAGAAAACATTTCCCAGAAAGTTTTTTTTTTTTTTTCCTTTTACATTTTCATTGCCCAGAAGATTGGGAAAAAAATAGTTAAGATTGGGCCTCTCTTCCCAAATATCAATAATTTTGGCCTAATATTTGAATAAAATCTGGGTCTGCTAACAGGTAAATGAGGTGAAATTCCTGTTGGGTAAAAACAGGAGGTATCACTTATGTATCTGGGTGTTCTGGAAACAATGTAAGAAAAACTTTCCACAGGCTTTTGCTTCATTTTCTTTCATGCAAGGAAAGGTTTGGGTGGTAGGACCAGAGAATGTAGTGATTTTTTTTCTACCTTGTGGGCGTAGGATTTGAAGGTGTAGAGGGACGGCTTTCTGATTTTCTTATCATTATCGGTTTCTAAGATACATACTCTTTTTTTTAATAAATATTTTATTTACTTATTTGACGGAGAGAGAACACAAGCAGGGGGAGCAGCAGAGGGAGAGGGAGAAAGAAGCAGGCTCCAGACTGAGCAGGGAGCCAGATGTGGGGCTAGATACCAGGGCCCTGGGATCATAACCTAAGCCAAAGGCAGAGGCTTAATCGACTGAGCCACCCAGGCATCCTTATTCTTTTTTTTTTTTTTTTTTCAGATGTATATTCTAAAATGTGTATTCTAGATATATATCATGGCAAAATTCTGCACTTTTCTTTGATCAGTGGAAGATTAACTGGCTGATCAAAATATGGTTCTTAAGGGGTGGATGGAGAAGAAGAGGATTCACTTTAAAAGGGCAGGGACTAATGGTAGCTGAAGAATCCAAAGAGGAAACATACCTAGGAGCTTAGAAACATAGTCCTGCTCTTATTGAGGGCGGGGGTATTTGGGTTGGGGGAGCAACAAAGTTCTCCTTCTACCTAATCCTAGAAATAAGAGGTGGTAGAGAGCATAAAGTATGGGTGTTGCTTGAACAATGGCCTCTTTTGTTGTTATAATCAGGGCAAGAAACCCGGAAAGTCAGTACAGAGCACAAGCTACTGGTCAGAATCCGAAAGAAACATGGCAGCTTACAGCTGTATTCTAAACCCTAAAGCTTGGCTCAAGGCATCTCATGTTGGACACTGCTACCTGGCTCCTCACGCATATTATTTTATTTTCTCTGAGTCATTGGTCAACTATAGCTATGCTTAGAGGAAACTATATAGTCTTACATGCATGTGTTCAATAAAGAAAAGTTGAAAATCAATTATCTGGGCAACTGTCTCAAGATAGTTGGTAGCAAATCAATCCCAAAGAAATCAGAGCCAGGGAATAACATGGATAAAAGTACCAATTAATAAAACAGAAAATAAACGCACAGTAAAGAAAACACAGAGCACTTAGAGTTGGTTCTTTGGACATATTTTAAAACTGACAAACCACTCTTTATATGGACAAGAAAGCTGTTTGTATATTGCAGGCGGCACACAAAGGATTCACAATATTGAAAATTGTTTGTTTTTTTTAACATCAGGGTCACGGGCATATTACCAAGTCTTAGTAATATCTCAATTTAGCACAGGAAACAAAATATGGTCATACTACCTAAAAGATGAGTCTTGCTTCTGGCATTTCACTTTCCTTCTCTTTCTGATCTGTCTTATGTTTTCATTGTCAAATCATTTTAGAACATAATGAAGCCTTAGTCTAATGGAGCTGTTGCCTTCTGGAAGTCTGCTCTTTACCTTACATGGTCAGAGTAGGGCAGAAATATTAGGCGTAAATGAACATGTTACTTCATTGGAAAACAATGGAATCTGGGCAGAATGTATACTTACTTTATTAAGACTCAATTCTCCCTCATGGCTGTGGTATTTGGATTGTTAATATTCTAATACAAACAAAGGGAAGTGTTTAGGCTCCCAAATGAAGTTGGAGTGATAATGTCCTTTACAAAAGGGTGAGAGTTTAGAGAAAGGAAGAAGAAAATGGGTTTTTATGGAGGCTTTTGAGGTAGCCTCATATAGACTGACACTAGAAGGAAACTGGAATGCACTTTGCTCATAGGGAGCAAGGCCAGTTAATGTCATATTCATTATTGTCTTGAAAAATGCCCTTGACTCATAGAGCTTTATTAAATTCTTGATGTAGTTGAAGATTAGCCGTTCTTTTGAAGAATTCCTTGTGAGTACATTTTGCACATAATGAATGAATTTTCAGAGATGGTCATTCTCACCCCTTTAGGTTGAGCTAGCAGTCTTCAGATTTCTAACTTGCTCAGGTCTGTTAGAGGTAAGATGGTGGCAAGATAAAGACTGAGCCAAAACTCCAATTATAAAGGGAGACTACCAACAACATGATTTGAGGTAGAACAAGAAAAGGCTGTAAGGAACTTGATGCAGGATCTTGCCTTAATCATCTTTGTATCATATTGTAGAAGCCACACAATTTGTTTTTCTTTGAACTGAACTGAATTGAATAAAATTGGGTTGAACTGAATGAGGCTCTGGATCATGAGAGGCAGCCTGGAAATAAAGTCAGACCTTTGAAAATACACCACGTCTGAAATGAGCCAGAGGAAAAAAAAAAGTGATATTTAGAGGGGTAGTGACACAAACTGGCCCATGACCAAAATGCCCCCTCCAATAACATTTAAAATCAATGAAGGAAGAATAATAGATGGGATGAAAGAGAAACACAATATGCAGAAATCACATAAACAGAGATAAACGTGTTAACTACCCTGTTCTCTAAACACAGTGACCCTGTACATAGTTAGGGCTCAATAAATACTAGCTGTTTGCTTTTCCTTCTTTTTTAAATCATTAGTAAAAATAATTAGTTTAAATAAATAGTAATTGAGCCATACTATGGGCCAGACTGTGCTTACATTTTACATGCCACATCTCAATTAAATCTCACAAAAAACTTATGTCTACACTTAGTACTTCCGTCTGACAAAAGGTTGAGCAGTCTGAGAGAGATTGGAAATACTTTTCCAAAGTGACACACGTTGGTGACATGTTCTGAATGAAGAAATAAATGAATAATCAATGAATACATGAATGTACAAGTTCATGATTCAGTACGTGTGTGAGCACGTGTGTGTGCATGCACACGTGTATGTACGTGTTTGTGTGTGTATAAATGCATTTCTTCTTTCAGCTCTCATTAGCTCTCTACTTGGCTCACTCTTCATTAGTTAACTATATTCATTAGCACAAAAGTCTTTAGTGGTATTAGTCTAGTACTCTGAGAAATATGCCAACTAACAAGAACATCTCTTAAAGAAGCCATTTAGCATATATTCTGGAGCCAAGACTACCTGTTTGAATACTAGCTACACCACCTTTATACTGTTGCAAACTTGGGCAAGTTTCTTAGCTTCCATGCGCTTCAGCTTCCTTACCTGTAAAATGAAGATTAAAAGTAACATTGACATCAGGATTGTTTTACGATGGCTGAATGAGTTATTTTAAGTAATTACTTAGAAAAGTAGACAGGAATCAGACTACATAAAAGTTAAGTGTTTTTATTATTTCCCCAACTTTATTGCTCTACAGAGTGAGGGTGTCCCAAATTTCCCCCAAGACACTCAGAAAATGTGCCATTGATGAGGAAGAGGGGAATGGGAGAGGAGAAACAAAAATATGAAAACAATAAGAGAGGTTAAGTTTTCCTTTTTTTCAGTGACAGACTTGACATCTGACCCATGTTTCAGTTGAGAAAGCCTTGACACTCTGGATTGGATTTCCCAGGGAATTAAATGTCCAATTCTCACTCCAAAAGTCAAGTTCTGAAGTGCAAGAGGGCAGATTTAAGGAACTATGGTGACATAGGTTCATTTCTCTTGGCAGTAATATAAGACAACAGCAATTTATGGGGAGAAAAGAAATTTATTCAGGCCCATGACTGTACATTACATCGTGTTTTCTCTCTTGGGGAGGAAGTTTGGAATGCATAGCAGCTCTGTGATCCAAAGCAGCTTGCTTGCCCCATAATGCAATACAAAGTGGTAATAGTCAGGAGTCTTGAGAAATGAGTCAGAAGAAGATATTGCTCTTTTGGTTCTGAGTAGCGGAAGCTTTGCTGGCATCCACTGCAAAGATGTTTCTGTCCCAGATAGAGGTGAGATACATGAATGTGGGGGAGGACACAGAACACGGAAAGGCATTGGTACTAATCTGATCAATTAATTCAATAAAGGGTGCCATCTGACTATAGAGCTGTCCGGCAGGAAATGTGTAAAAGCCCTACAGTGAAAACATGATTTCTGTTAATCGCCTGCTTTCATCATGCAGATCCCTTGAGGCAGCCAAGCTGGCAAATGAAAGGACCTGTCACTGGTGTCTCTGCTGCCTAATGTCCTTCATGGGAGAAATCTGGGCCTCAGATTTACCTCACATATAAAATACCATTAACTGCTCTTTCCTCTTATTAATCCAGGGTATGACCAGGAGCCAGGATTTTCCAATATTCCCCCTTTTGTTGTCAGTTACTCCTTGGTTACTCAACATATATATCTGTCCATCTCTTCCTTTAATAATGACCATGGTTAAAAACCAGAAAAACACTGATGTGACCTTGGATATGGACCACATTACTGTTCATCACTTGCTTGAAAAGGGAAAAAAATGCAAACAAGAATTTTTCTTCATAAACTTGGTTTAATTCTTGCAAGTTTGTGAGTCATTTTATGAATGGCTCCCGCTTCAAATTAGGGCTCCCGTTTCCGCTTCCAAAGAGCCTCTAGTATTACATCTAATATTGTTTCCTCTCAGCAATTGAAATGTACATCCCTGCTGGGTTGGTAAGAATAGAATTTCTTTCCTGAATTCTTTCTTCTTTCTCAATTGCTTCATTTTACTTCCCCCAAAACTAAAATAAAGTAATTTGTACCTAAAACTAGACAAAATTAACCTCATGGCTTATTCTCCTTTTAGCTTGAGACCTGACTGCTTGGCACAGAACGCTGCTTTCAATCATGGCCCCATTTCTTCACCTCTCCTCACTTTCTTCAGACAGGAAGGAAATGGCTTCCATGGGTAGCAAATGGCAAGAGAAACTGCTCAAGGGGTTTTAGAACTCACTAAGGTGAAGGTGGATAAAAATGAAGATTCTGGTATCAGAGCCTATGCTATCCATGAGATGGGTATCACCGTATTCTTTCGCTCCTGGGTGTGTGTTTGCTGTTCTCAGGCCTATTTGCTCAGACTGGAAACTAGTAAGTCAGGCTTTGGAGTGCTCCAAGAACGATCTCATCTTGTTTCTGTGTTCTAGAGCATACAAGCCATATCAAAAAGGTCTGTCTCACCTTTCTTTCTTAAATGGTTACACCATGATAACAAAAAATATTTGTTGCCAATCTTCCTTCCTGTGTACATGGCAGACATTACTAATTAAGACAATACTCTTTCCTGCTGATACAGAATCCTCCTCGACACAATGTCTGGGAATGCTAGTACCAATTGATTAGAATTGTCATACATGAAAACAACCCCCTGGCCCCACCACACGCCCCCCAAATAAAACACCCTATTTAACCTGCTTTAGGACTTAAAGAACCAAGTCCTTAAACATTGTTATTTAGGTAGTAAATAAGAGTCAGAGAGCAAAGAAATTTGTTGGATGAACCATGCCATGCATGAGGAACCTTTTATTTAAACTTTAAGTGCTAGGGTG
Organism: Halichoerus grypus; assembly: GCF_964656455.1. NCBI lineage: Eukaryota > Metazoa > Chordata > Mammalia > Carnivora > Phocidae > Halichoerus > Halichoerus grypus. Next base: position 29,719,172 of record NC_135722.1, read on the forward strand.
GCAGCTAGGAAAGGGAGGAACAAACACAAGTCTCATAGAGGTAACAACCAATAATTATTATCATATATTAAATTTAAAAAAATCACGAAATAGTTGCCATGTCAATGCAAGTATTGATCTTGTCATTAATTCAACCATCATCACATGTACTGGACAGGAAGAAGAAAGAATGTAAGAAGAACTATAATCAGGAAATCAAAACCATCCTAGAAAAACCCAGCCTCCTTCCACTCATACATCACTGGCCAGAACTGTGTCACTTGACCACCCTAACTGTTCGGGAACCTGGGAAATACTGTCTTTTCAAGCTAACACATTAGGTGCCCCTAACACAATGGGAATTTCTGTTATCAAGAAAAAGAGAATGCATTTTGGGTGAGTAACTAACTATATCTGACACAGTCTCCTTAGTACACACTTCCATAATAATAACTACATTTTTTCTTATAATTTATATATACAAAATTATATACTTGATGTCTATGCCAATAGATCATGAGCTCTGAGCTTGCTGAGTATATTTCTGATTTTTACCAACCATTTTATTTCCAGGAAACATCTCAGTGTCTGTAACATAACAGCCACTCAAAATGTATTTGTTAAAAAATGAATAAACTTCCACCACACTTTCCTAGGTAAGTGGTATCTCCTACCTGGTTTACTACATTTCTGCCTAACAGCTCAATTTGTCTTCTTGTTTTCACACTTTTTAGAGTGATCCTTCTAAAATGATCTGGAACAAAGTTAAAGGACTCAATAGTTTACCATTACCTTAAGGTTACAGCTCAGATTCCTGAACATGATTTACAAAGGCCTTAATGACTTCATACTCACGTATCTTTCTTGCATCATCATTTACCTTTCCCTACTTCTCACTCTATTTCTGTAGTAACTATTTTTCAGTTCCTGAAAGGAGCCATATTCTCTCTTTTTTTACTTGAGGTATAATTTACATATGGTAAAATTCACTTTTTTATACAGTTTTATGTGCTTTGACAAAATGAATAGAGTTGTGTGACTATACTATGATCAATATAGAGAACATTTCTAACACCCTCTAAAATTCCCCCATATCCAATCAACCTCTGTCCCTGCCTCCAGTCCCTGGTGATGGGATAGTTTTGTGTCTCTATGGTTTCCTTTTTTTCCAGAAAAACATATAAATAAGATCATGCAGCATGGAGCCTTTTGAGTCTAGATACTTTTACTTACCATAATGCTTTTGAAATTATTAATCCATGTTGGAACATAGATTAATAATGCGCTCCTGTTTATTCCTGATTAGGCATCCATTATGGATGTACCACAGTTTATCCATTCACCAATTAAAGAACATTAGCTTTGTTTCCAGTTTGGAGTAATTAGGAACAAAACCACTATAAACATTCACATAAAGGCTTTTGTATGAATGTAAGTTATCATTTCACCTTGGAGCAGGATTACTAGATCATATGTTAAGTGCTATGCTTAACTTTATGAGAAACTTCTTTCTGTATACTGTTTTCCAAAGTGGCTATACCATTTTGCTTTCCAACAATATTACCTTTTAATGCTGGCCATTTTGCTTGTCTTGCTATTCCTCGACTCATCTCCTTCACTCTATTTACTAATACTTAAACTTTAGGTTTCATCTTGGTTATTGCTTTCTTTGGGAAAGTCTTCCCTGCTCACAGGTTGGATTGATGCATCTCCTGTATTCTGTTATTGTATATCTCAACAATTAATATTGCATATGCTTCCATTTCCCATCAAGGTAAGTGAGAGAGGATTCCATAAGAGCACTTGGATAGCTGGATCTTTCTTCCCTAGTGTCTGTGGGAACATAGCAACTGTTGCTGAATCCTTTTCCAGAAAGGCCTAAAATTGCGAGATTTTTACTAGATGACTTCTGTGATGGTGGGAAATAAAGAGGTGACACCATTGGGAAAGTTGTCGACACCTATGGTAAAGGATGTGTATTTTTCATGGACCAGTTGGGGGCTATATAATAGACAGCCTTCCTGTGCCCATCTGAAAAAGAATTGACCTAAGTGAACTGCCTGAAAAGGTAATGAGATCTCCAACAGAGTCTGTGTCAAATGGAGTCTCTCTAGTAGAGTTGCTGATCATAGTAAGAGAAGTAAAGGTCCCCAATAATGATGATGGTCACCTACAGATGTACTCTAAGGGAGATCAGATAGAGATCATGGCTCTACCAACAGTGCAGGACCATTCCTCTCATTTCTTTCATTTTCTTCAGATAAATACCATCAAACTAGAAGAAATAGAAATATCTACTGAGTGAGAGGGGAGGGGTGTAAATGCTAGGAGGGGGAATTAGAGGAGAGGAAATAAAAAATAATAAATAATTTATTCAGCCCTTATATTTTGACATTCAGCTTGTGGTCAGTTATTTACTACTATAATTGATGATACAAATAAACATTTTGACATATAGATCTTTGTCTATATTTCCTATCATTTTCTTAGACAACATTCCTAGATGTGGAATAACTGGAACTCAAAGTCCTAACAGTTTTAATTTTTATAGTTTATGGTTTACATTCATAAGGGTATATACCTTGATAAATCCTCACCACCAAAATTAGTTTTAAGAAAAATCTGTTAAACTGATTAATGAAAAGAGAAATATCATTGTTTTAAATTCAGTCTTCATGGGATTAAATTTTGTTGTATGTTTATTTTCCACTTTTTTTTTTTTCTAGATGACTTGGTTAATATCTGTTAACATTATTTCTATTCACAAGACTATATTTTTATCTAGATGAGATGATTAAGGCAAGGAATGTACTTTTTGATCTTTCTAGGCCTCTTCATGTCCTGTGTATTTATTTTTGAGAAAAACTGCATTTTCAAACATAAACAACCGTGCTATGCTATCAATCTTTCTTAAATGCATATTCTCCTTTCTTACTCATCCAGAAAATCAATCCAACCAATTAATGTGTTGGAGAATGGAAAAAAAAAATGATGCTTCTGTATAGCAGCCCTTCCTGTCACTTGGAAATGCATCTTAAATGCTTCAAGGAACATTAGCATGAGTGTATGAATGGACATCCCCAGAGAAAGAGAGAGGGAAGAGGAAGGAAGGAGAATATGTAGATGTTCATGTGGGTGCACTGGGGGTAGAGGAGGTATGACAATTTTTACTTAAATGCTTCTCCTAATTCAATTATGATATTCAGGGAGCAGAAAGGAGGGAAAGCAAAGCTGAACTTTTCATTTCAGATACAACCTATTTTTTGAGATGGCTGATGAAAGTGTACAATAGGAAACTACAATTCCCATGAAATTTGATTGAACAAATAGGAAATAAAATGAGTTTTCTTGGGGGGACCCAAACCATGATTGAGAAATAAGAAGGGGCATACTTCTCAGCAATCTTTTTCTTTATAGGGTCTTGTCGAATAGTTCATTGCAACAGTTGGTTGCTGGTTCTCTCTGGGCTGAGAGAAACAGAGTCAAAAAGAAGACAAAAATAGTAATAAACACATTTATCCGGTACTTACTGCCTGCCAAATACTAGTAAACAATTGTTCCACATAAACTCTTATTTAACCCTGTCAAGCTCATGAGGTAGTATAATAATTGTGCTAAGTTTACAGAAGAGGAAACAGGCTTAGAGATCGTGAGTCACTTATCCAATATCACACAACTAATAAATGGCACAGGTCACATTTACATTGAGAACATTTAAAATTCTAGGGCCCCTGGTTCTAAACACTAGGCACATCATTTCAGCGTCAGTCCCACCAGGCTAGGGTAGGCTCATGTTACCTTGGTCCTTTCCAAACATACCAAACCATCCTCCCAAACCCACCTCTGTCAACCTCTTCCATATTTTGTTATTAATGTGAAGGTCCAGTGTAAAATGAAAATGTGGGGTTCCAGCTCAGGTTGGAGATGCCAACCTTTCCTTCCCATGGGGATGGCATCTCAACCACAGCAGATGAGTGATTCTGGAGATTCTGGAGATAACAACTACTATATCAGGAGATACTAGATATCTTTAAAAAAAATGGGAAATAGGATAAGAAAGAGGTCCCTGCAAGTCACCTGCTAAATAAGCTTTGGTACTGCCAGGTAGGGTTGGTCTTCTCTTGTAAAACTGGCTTTAGCACATCTCAAAATTTTGAGCAAGCAAAAATAGATTCAACAAAGAGCCTGGCACATACTATTGTAGTTAATAAAATTTTGCAATTATTATTAATGATATTTGGGATACATTTAAAATTTGGAAATTTAAGTAAACTATTAGAAAAATGCTTGTCTCCTAACTATTGTATTACCATAGAGGCACACTTAAAACTCCTGATAAATTTAATCATTACACTAAAAAATGTCTTGAGCAATAACTGATTACCAGACACTCCCTGAATATGTTATGTTCATTACCTCATTCCAGTCCCATAACTTCTCCAGGAAGTATTGTCAAGCTATTTTATAAAGGAAGAAACTTAAGGTGAAGAAAGTTAAATAAATGCCCAAGATATAATAGCTGATGAGAGATTAAAACCCAACCTTCAGTCTTTCTGACTACAAAGTCTATGTTCTTAACCTGAGTCATATTGTCTAGATTAGTGATTCTCAACCCTAGCTACACATTTGAAAATGTAAACAAACAAACAAAAAACTGATGCTAATAACCCAACCCAGATTATTTTAATCAGAATATTGAGTAGTGAGAACCAGAGATTGAATATATTTAAATGTGCTTCAGGTGATTCTCATGTGCAGCCAAGGTTAAGAATCAATTGATCTAAATGGTATAATGCACCTACAGAGCTCTTACTTTTAATATAGCATGTGTTAACTCATATTAGCAGACCATTTTGAATTCATGAAAGGCAATGGAAACTCCAATTTATTTTTATCCCAAGAGTATTTTTAAGGAAAACACCAAAGAATATCCACTATAAGAAAGCAAATTTATTCTATTTTACACAGGAAGAAAGAGTTGTTATTGCAATGACCTTGAATAATCTTTTATAGATGGGTGTGGGTGGATAATTTATTTTTTCAAACTCAGGGAAGTAAAAGCATCTGTGTATTGACCTGAAAGAATGTGTGGAAAACATAGGATGAGGAGAAGGATTACTACACAATTTGGATCAGGAAATGTCAGGGTGGGCGGATGTGGGATGATAGAAAAGGAGTGTGTCATGAATACTTCATAAGAGGACCCCCGCCTCCTTCACATTTGTAAGTGTCATTTATAATGGGATGAATAATAGTGTTAAGTTGTGTGCTCTGTGATATGTCCTTTTATCCAAACAAATACAAGGCAACCCAGATAAAACCATTATCCAAGGCCAGCACATGCAAACCAGAGATGTGATGTTGATGATTTAAGCCTCAGTCCCAACAGGAGGGTAATTTTCCAGGTAATTGCCTCAATTCCCCCACCTAATTCAGAAAAAAAAAAAAGGTTTACAAACAAAGTCATGAGTGTCCCAAATGTTCCACCCATTAATTTTATTCTCCAGGGTACCCGACTACAATCATAAAATCAAGGGACTGATGTTGTGTGCAAAGAGATACAGGCGACAGCTACAGAGAGATACTTCCATCAGTTTAAAACAGGTAAAAAACCTGACTAAATCATGTCAAAGGCCACCAAGCCAAATATAACTCTACTATAAAACTGCCACCCTTTTATAATTTGTACATCTCCAAGTTAAGGAAAAAAGCTGAAATGATGAGTGTGTTAGGGAATTAAGGGCAAGTCCCCATAGTTATTGACAATAGGTACTATGACAGTTTGATTACTTTGTTTCTGGAAAATATCTCCATTACATTGAACAAAAGTATCAATTACATTGGAATTTTTTTTCTAAGAGCATTAGAAATGGGGCATAATTCATGACAATGTGGAAGGCATTGGTAAAAGGAGCATAGGTTTTTGAGTTGTAATTGGCTGAATTCAATTTTGATTTTTCCACTACTAACAACATATTTCTGGGCAAGTGGCTTAGTGCACTTGAAGCTAATTTTCTTTATCTATAAAATGGGAATAATCATCAGCATTTAGGATTATTCTGAGGCTAATAGTATCTATCAAGCAGGAAGTATAATTTACCTAGGATGATGATTATTATTCTATTATATTCCTATTATTAGAAGTTAATCCACTCTCTTAATGTCTTGTTAAGGGCCTGTGCTTTCATATCTTGGGAGTCAGTCATACATTGTCCATTTTCTCTCAGAAGAATAAAAAATCACTGGCACAGAGGGTGGCTCTGAAATTAAACCTACCTAACCAGGAAAGGACATGTGCTGAGGAAATTGGCCAAACTACAGAAGAAGAAATTCCCATTGGCAGGTTAAGTCCTGGGGGGAGGAGTTTGGAGAGCGAAATAACTTTCCTTACCTCCTCTCCATAATTCTCCTGTTTAAAAATTCTTACTGGGATTTTAGAAGTAAGGGGGTAAGAAAACAAAATCTCTCACCTACTAAGCAGAAAATCTCTTGAGTAAATGCTAAGGATAGATTCTCAAAATAGTTTGTAATCATATTTTATGCCATGGGAACAGTCAGTTACTTTCTTTACCATTCTCTTGTTCATCTTCATTTGTTCAGATCTATAATCCTCATTCTACCTGAGATGTTCTTCAAGGGGTCATAATAAAATGCAATTATTGTTATTTAATTGCGTACCAACATGCAGAACTTTTCCCTCAGTAGCTCCCCCACTTCTTCCTACACTTCTGGTGGCCTAGGAGACTTAAACAAACAAGTCTGTCAAAATACTTAACTTTTTTTTTTTTTTAGGAGGGAAGGGCCAGAGAGATAGGGAGAGAGAATCTTAAGCAGGCTCCATGCCCAGCTCTGAGCCCCACACATGGCTAGATCTCACGACCCTGAGATCATGACCTAAGCTGTAATCAAGAGTCGGACACTTAACCAATTAAGGCACCCATGTACCCCAAAATACTCAACTTTCAATCTCAGAAAAAAATATCTGCATGATGGAGAATCTAGTTCAATGGAAAAACTAAAGAGCAATAAAGAATCCACTTTCTATGGTATATTAAGGGAGATAAGATGGCACTTCCCACCAAACAAATAATTTTACAGAGTAATTGAGTCATAGTTTATTTCCTCTAGGAAAACATATTTTCCCCATTTAAAAACATATTGAAGATAGTTATTCTCAGTGGTATCCAGCATTAGCAGGTAGACAATTTACAGGAGATGAATTTCCCACTTCAGATACTGTAGAGTGGTAAATTGGTAGAGGGCTCTTGAATTTACTGACATCATCACATGCACAAATGTACTGAATGCTATTTATGTGTCTTTGTAGCTTAAAATTTAATGAGGTTGAGATCTGAAGAATAAAAAATATTTCCACTACAAAAATGAAAAAAATGTTGGAATGAATTCTAGGTTCATTGCACACTTAAGAGCCCAAGACCCAAACAAAATTTTTCTTCCATAAGATCACATGGAGTAAAAATGAGTAAATGTTCATTAGGATCTTTTTTTTTAAAAGACATCAAAGGGATGCTGACAATCTCACCATTTCACTCTTCTCACTATCATCTGTTGTAGACATAATATGTTCTACTTTCAGGAAACCTGGAACATCTTATAAATTGTTGGTACTCCGCATGGAATGTGGATTGTGTAGCTATTGGCCCTGAATGTATAAACTATGAATTAAGTGTCACTCGAATGGAAAATTATTTGAAGAAAGTACACTATGATTCACTTCTAATGAATGCTTTCATACGTCTCTGCAAATGTATTCACCCAAAGAAGTTCTCATAGAAGCAGGCCAAGAAACTTCTTTCCTGTGATATTTTATCTAGCAAATTTTAAAGTCAAATAATTCACTAAAGCTATGAAATTTCCTTTTATTTTTAAGTAACACACAGAGAAATTTCCTGTGCCCAACTACAATCCTAACAGATAGCCAACTGGAATTAAAATATGTTCCAACCCACAAAAGCAGATATTCCGCAAAAGACAATGAGAACACTTGATAGAGATATAAAAGCATAAGCTAAATGCTTTGTTATTTAACCTACCTCAAGCTACTAGTATGCATCTTACCTCAAGAAAGTGAGTGCCACCCAATAGCTACTGAAGTAAACTTTTGGACTTTGATTCATTATTTTTATGTTTCAAGGTTATAGTATTTTCTGATTAAAGAAAAACTATGAATCTTGTATGAAATAAAGACTGAAAACAAACAAAAGTAATATGTACATTTTTGGTTCCCAGTATCCAGGACTCAGCTCAGTGTTGTTGGCTGATGGTTATGTAACATGATCAAGGACCGATTTTTGTGCTGCATCAGATTGTAGGGGAACTTCCCTGTGAATAAGGACTTATCTAAAGACAGAGCCAGTAGTAAATATTGACCAAAATGTGTTGTGATCAGCCTTGTGTTAAGGAACAAGAATTTGTGACAATTTTTTGTCACTGGAAAATGTAATGGCATTCAGAGCATTTTATAATTGCAGTTTTTCAAATAAAAGATGAAAAGGTTCTAGAATTAACACAGTGGCATTTGGGAGAGACAGGGGAAAATGGATCTAAAAAGTCTCTAGATATAACAGACATTCTATATTTTGCTTAAATGGGGAGGGGGGACTGAAGAGGCAGGGATCCAGAATGATATCAAATGCCCTAGTTTGGAAGGCAGAATCAATGATTTAAAGAGAACACGGTAGGGAATGATTAGAAAAAGAGAAGTTCTATTTTAAAGGTGCCCAATTATAGATGCCTATAATTAAACGTGGCTGAATCAAACAAATGATTAGAACTCTGGCTTGTGTAAAATCAAGTCTGGAATATAGTAAGGTGCCCTATTTCCTTCCCCCAGTCTCTCCTTTCTCCCTCGGGAAACTCATAGGACAGCTTCAAAGTACGAATCTAATACCCCTGAAGAAGGTGAACTTATATGACTGCAGTTGTGCCACAAATGCCTAAGGGTCTCTATTCTTATTTCAGTTAGATTAGGGCCCTATGATCAGCTCCATCTTGCCCTGTTCTTCCTCTGGAAGAGGAAGGAAATGCAGGAAGGAAAAGCAGGAATGCCCTCTGATCATACTTCCTCAACCAATATTGCCAGGCAGGTATGTCTTTACAGTAAAGGCCAGAGAAAGATTAGAATGTCTTATTACTGTGAGTCCTAAAAACTCAGCCACTTAGTTTTATACCATTATTGTCATAGTCTGAGAATTTTAAATGCTTTAATTCCAGATGGTTGAGTGGAAAGAGTACTAAATTAATACCGAACTATTTTTGTCCTCAGCAATTTTACTAATAAACTGTGCTATTAAAATATTGTTTTAGTATTTTCTTTCACCTTTTATACTTGGACTGCTAGGCACATAACTTTATCTTATTTAATTCTCACATGGTATTGGTATCTAGTACTTTTTAAATCTGTGCTTTCTCTGTTTAATTTTCTAGTTGCAGAATGCTGTTTTTTTTTTTTAACTAGGTAAAATCTAAGGTACACTCTAGTTCTAATATCATGAATATAGAACATAAACAGCTTGTAGAAGGAAAAAATTCATAGGGAAGACACAAATTATATATACATTTTTATAGACAAAAGTCTCTATGTTTGTAGTTTGTAGGATGGAAAATGTGAAAATTACTTACCAGTCTTGGGAAGAGAATTACGATGGGGCTTCGCTTCTGGAAGACTTTACTGTTGGAGGTAAGATTTTAGAAAACCAAAAAAGAGGAAAGAAGGTAGACGTAAAGTAAAAGATCATTCCAAGAATAACAAATGGCATGACTGAGAATATAAGTGAGAAAGGCCTGGTAGGGGATAGGGTAGGAGGTGAGAATAGAGAGAGAAAGAGCAGTGACTTCTTTGCTCCTCCACACCTTCTGCATGACAATTAATCTAAACATGCAGAAGAGAAGGGGATGGGAAAGAAGAGTGACCAATTATTAGATAATCTAGGGAAGCCCATGAATTTGATCTTTGGAGTCTGGGCAAAGAAGCACAAACTTTATGGTCTCCACTAAGGCCAAGGGAATAGGTAAGTTCTAAAGGCAGAAGTTGAACCTGTGATTTGGTTGGGAAGCCAGAAAGAAGGTGCAGTTATAGATGACATATGAAGTCCAAGCATTAAAGCTCACTCACGGTTTTACATACAGAAAATGTGAAGTAGTCTTCTCTTCCTTGAAGGGCTGGTTTGCCATAGGATACTGGAGAAAGGAGCTCAGCTGTAGAAAGAAATACTCTTCTTTACAACAGGATGAAATTGGACTAAAAGTAAGTAGATTGTAAGTGGCAGCTTTGGGCCAGGTACATTCTGTGGCCAAGTCTGCTAAACCTGGGAGTTTGTTAGAAATGCAAAATCTCAATCTGTACTCCAGACCTACTGATCTGAATCTGTTTTGAGAAACACTGTCCTTAACACTCTTATTTTTAGTTTTCTCATCTGTAAAACAGGGGCAGTAGCTTCCTTATAAGGTTGTTGTAAGGATTAAATAAAATAACATTCCCAAAGTGTTTGGTAGGATACTTGCACATTTTGTACAAATAACTGGAAGTTAGTGTATTAATATTAGTAATAGCGTATGCTGCAGAATTATTTTTTTAATTAAAAGAAATGTTGAAAAGACTAGCTAAATCCTTCCTCAGAGTTGAGCATTTTAATTTCTAATCCATAAACAGAATTTGGCCTTGCAGGCTATTGATTGCCTGCAATTTGACCTACTTTTAGTAGAAAATGATCAGGTGAGTGGATTTATTTTGAATGGTCCCTAAATTGGATGAATTGTGTTAAGAGATTATTACATGAGGTTCTGAATCATTTTCAGTATCAGTGACTAAGAAAGGGAATTGTGAGCAGAGAAACCAATTGTCAGATTAACACAGTTCTAATATGCAATGCAAATATTATGCCACTGAAATAAAAGTGCAGAACTGCCCTTAATTACTCAAATCATTTCTCCCTAGAACATGAAAGGGTTTGTTTTGTCACTTAGCTTTAATTTATTCCAACTATTCTTTTTTTTTTTTTTTAAGATTTTATTTATTCATTTGAGAGAGAAAGAGAGAGCACGAGTAAGGGGAGAAGCAGAGGTAGAGGGAGAAGCAGACTCCCCACTGAGCAGGGAGCCTGTCAATGCTGGGCTTGATCCCAGGACCCCGAGATCATGACCTGAGCTGAAGGCAGATGCTTAACAATCTGAGCCACCCAGGCACACCTATTCCAACTATTCTTGATCAGGTTTGCAAATGACCTTTAAAGGTCTTTTGACCTTTAGACCTGACAATGTTTTAATCAACCCCAAAATCTTCTTTGTTCTCCCAGCTACAATTTATAGAATTGCTGCACTCTCTATTCCCACATTTACGTCTACTTTTTCTTAATTATCTATAGGCAAAACAATTATTTAAACATCACAATCTCTATACTCGACCAAAGAGAACATGACTCTGATGCCCTCACAGAGGAAAACAGGGCTAACATAATGATCACAAGTGATGGTGATTACTACAGGAGTAATAATCTCCAATATTTATCAATGTTTAATTCCATCTTCTGGCTTGGAATACCACCTTTTTTGGTATAGTCCTATTTTTATCTTTGGTGGGAAGTCTGTCCTCTGAATTATAGAGACATATATCCAATTGTCTACTCAACATTGCTAACTTGGATGTCTATGGGTCATCTCAAACCTCACATAGCCAAACAACTGGTTTTTGTAAAATATTGTCTCTCCTGTAGCCAATCCACCCTCATAAATGGCACCTACATTCTAAGTACCTTTAGAATGTCTTTTTCTGTTTTGTTTTCACATCCCATCCCATTCGTGAGCAAACTCTGTTATATCTGTCTGATATTAGCAACCTGCTCTTTCCCACCCCGTAATTCTACTTTGCAGGAGGAATTACTACTGATGTCTTTCATGCTGCTGAGATATCAAAATAGTTTTCTAATCTGACATATATAGAACTCACTGAAGAATGAAAGTGTTTACTAGACACAATTCATAAAATGGAAAATGAAATATAGAATATATAAATAGTCAGCAATTAATGATAGGACAAATAGATGAAATTCATAATGATTCAGGTATCAAAAATTCCTTTTAGGCCCCAAATGATGTGTATACATATGTGTGTTTTGAGTGTATACATGTGTGATAGGAAAAAAGCTTATGAAAACATGGGAATTCAACAACAGCTTCTAATGACAAACATTTATTACACACTTAATGCATGTCCAGTACTATGCATTAATAAAATCGAAATACAAAGATGAATAAGATCAAATCTACACCTTCAAGAAACTTCTTATTCTAGGAAGAAAGTCAGGGAAATAGTTTCAATAATCACTGACTCAAATGCCCAAACTTAACTGTATTGATTCAGGGCACTGTTTACCTAGTGGGAGCAACCAAATGGATAAGGAAATAAATAAAATCTATATGGTAACTTAGTAAACCTAACCTCTATAAGCAATGCCAAACATCACAGGGCTTATGGTTTACCAAATAACATAGCTGTTCATATTAAGAAAATGAAGAATGGAAACTTATAAATGGCCAAGGTATTGTTTTGTTTTGTTCTGTTTTTTAATCCACACATATCTAATATAGCTATGCTGTGCTATAAAATGCCACCTCATGGTGAAAGGGTTTCCAGAACTGATGTTAAAGTCTCTATTAGGTTTATTTCCCAAGAGTGTCTGTGTATTTGGGTGATCCATCCTTTAAAGACATGAACATTGCATTGGGTTATTCCAGTAAATCAAGTAAGCTACTGAGTGATATAGTGCTGGGAGCACTAATGTCCTTGTGAGCTTTAATTCAAGAATGACACAGAAAAGATGGAGCACCAGAATACAAGCCAAGCTTTAGAAGCTTTTCTCATACACTCAGTTGTGTTTTAAAATAAATTTATTATCACTGACAAGAAAATGCTTCTACTAAAATGCAATCATCATAGAAACTAAACGCAGTCATAATCCAAAACCACTGTTTACATTAAATAACCATTTATTCATCAAATATTTTTGAAGACCTACTATGGGTTAGATACTCTGACAGAAAGAAGGGATACAAAGTTGAAAAGATTTGGTCCCAGTCATCCAAAAGTGACTAGATAAGTGGTAAACACACTCGTGAACAATCAATTAACACACAAAATACTTCCTTGAATGGGTGTAGATACAAAGTGTCATAGATGGGAGCCCGCCTCATAGATACCATGAAGCTGAGACTGAAAAGTGGACAGCAGTTAAGCTAACAGACAAGTGATAAATCTAAATCTAAATAAAGAGCAGAATTTGTAGAGGCCTAGGGTATTGGAAAATTTGCTGAGAGAGCAATTTCTCTGTTTCCTAACATCAGGAGTTCCTTTTAAACTGATGCTTAATTATGACATTTAGCAGAACTTTTAGCTGTGCCACAATCAGAATGATTTGCCATGGTAAACAGAATGGAATGGATTCTTAGTCTCTGACGATGTAGACATGGCTACAGTTTCAGTAGGAATATCCAGTTTTCTATCACAGGTATTATAAGAAGCAATCACTCCTAGAAATAGGATTTTCATTATTTTTGTGGATTGCTGAATCTAAAGGACATAAAAGAGCAATTCTGAGTCAAATAAAATCTCTTAATAACTTATGTGAATTCTATTAATTGATTTTTCATTTATTTATTAAGACCGCTGACATCTACTGAGAGCTTACCAGATACCAACCACTGTGCTAAACTCTGGAAAAAGACTCTAGAAATAAATAACATACAGCCTCAGCCCTCAAGACTCAAAGTCTGGTGGTATTTTCAGATACATTTAAACAGATATTCATATAATAGTGCGATCAATGCAAAACAAAAAAAAGAAGAAGCAAATGGGTGATAGAAGCATGGACAAAGGTGATCTAACAAGAATAGATAAATATGGGGAGGGAGGTTGGCTAGTAAAATGTGACCAAGTGAGCGCTGTGAATTGTGTAAGACTGTTGAATCACAGACCTGTACCTCTGAAACAAATAATACATTATATGTTAAAAAAAAAAAGAAGAAGAAGAAGATAGCAGGAGGGGAAGAATGAAGGGGGGGAAATAGGAGGGAGAGACGAACCATGAGAGACGATGGACTCTGAAAAACAAACTGAGGGTTCTAGAGGGGAGGGGGGTGGGGGAGTGGGTTAGCCTGGTGATGGGTATTAAAGAGGGCATGTTCTGCATGGAGCACTGGGTGTTACACACAAACAATGAATCACGGAACACTACATCAAAAACTAATGAGGGGCGCCTGGGTGGCTCAGTCGTTGAGTGGCTGCCTTCGGCTCGGGTCATGATCCCGGGGCCCTGGGATTGAGCCCCGCATCGGGCTCCCTGCTCCGCGGGAAGCCTGCTTCTCCCTCTCCCACTCCCACTGCTTGTGTTCCCTCTCTCGTGTCTCTCTGTCAAATAAATAAATAAAACCTTTAAAAAAAAAAACTAATGATGTAATGTATGGTGATTAACATAATTAAAAAAAAAATAATGTGACCAAGTTTGTGAATGATGAGAAAGTTGTTATAGGCTACAAAATAGCATAAACAACCATCTAGAAGGGGTAAAATGTCATGGATTGTTAGGGAAATTCCATGTAAAATTTGTTGTGCTGGACTACCAAGAAGGCCTGCTACAACCCATGATGCAGTTAATGAGTTCAAATTTATTTACTCTTTCAGTGTTCTGTATTCTTTTTGCCTTCTCTGACAACCTCTTCTCAGCCAAGTAGCCTGATTGCATCCTAGGCTGTTTTATGTGGCTCTGGGCTCTTTAACGTGCAACAAAGAAGCAATGCTTTTTGATACAGCTGAACAGCTGCTGTTAAGAACAAGATTAACAAATGAGTCAAAATGTGCTGCTGAGGGTTAGTTAATGCATTATATCAATGTTAATTAAGGTGTTACTAAAAGGCTGACTGTTGCCTCTCATATTCCTAGAATTTACACACACACTTCATTAATCTTTGCCCTCCCTGTGGGATAAGTCATTGCACCTGTTCATCTTCAAGAGCAGAAGTATTGCCTGCCAGATAGCTGGTGTGCAGCTCAGGATAGGCAGTGATGACATGTGGCAGATCAAAGAGAAAACACCCTGGTGTTCGATAGGGATTTTACTTTCCCTTTATTTTGATAATGCACGGAGGTCTTTTCTTATTGCTTATTTGAGTAGAATTGTAAGACATACTCATTAAACTTCTTTTACCCACAATGCCCTCATCAATATCAAATATACATTTTGTGTCACAGGCATATTCTCTAAGATTTAGAATTTAAAATATGTGACAAGAGAACAATTATTGGAAGAATGTCTCCCTTTTACACCATGGAAAATATGCTGAGCAGAGAACAAAATGAAAAAAGAGAAGTAAAATATTGATATGGCAGGCAAAGTCCAGTATCATGTGCAAAAGATTATTTGGAAGATTGGGAAATAGAGTATCTCTAGATAGTTGGAGGTAGGATTTCAGAGCTTTGAGGGGCAAAGTAAATTAAAATAGCACCAATAATAGTAGCTATTATTTATGGAAAACCTACTCCATTACGCAGTATGTAATGAACTTTTTTTTCACTTAATCTCTATTGACATTTATTTGAGGTCAAAATTATCCCCAGTTTATAGTGGAAAAAACCCAGACTCCAATGACTAAGTGACTGCCCACTGTTACACAGCTAGTAAGAGGCAGAACTGGGTAAGTGTATATGGATCTACCTCCACAGACTGTGTTCTCAGCCACTACCCTGAATTGTTTATATATTTGGTAGCAACCAGCCACCAGCAGAATTCTAACTATGACTTTCAGTCAAGACAAGTGACTGGGCTTTCAGGAACTGTAAACACCAATCATATAGCTATTATGCTTCAGCAATGACTGCTTTGTTAGGAAGTTTTTGCTACAAGAATGGATTTCAAGGTAGATTGGGAGTCTAGGGGATGATGGCTTGTCAATCATGAAGAGTTTACAGGGAAAATATTTGAGTTCCCCAAACTCCAGAATCTGGTCTTCAACTTTGTAGTCCTAGATCCCCAATTTTATTATATTTGTTCAAAAGTGGTCAGTCTTTTGAAATCAGAGGAATTCATGAAATTAAAACTATAAGAGACAACTATGCCCATTTAATAATGTCTCATGTTAAATAAAACTGTAAATCATCAGAATGGTTCATTTCAACTGAGCAGCATGCTCTTATCCTGTAGGATACTATGCAGGAAGACAAATTATAATCAGAAAGCTGCTTAGTGATCATGGAATCAGAGCAAAAGGGTGGAATGAGCATGTCCATCTCCTCTATAGGCATATACCTTCCAATTAGATTAGAATGCATATAATCAGAGTACAAGACCTCTATCACTGAGAAACATTCTGATAAAAATCTTGTTTTTAGCCTGCTCTGGGCTCTATATTGGTCATTTCACCCTTTTGGAAAATTGTAATTTTCAGAAACACATTCAAATTCCAATTACATATTTCTGAAATTATGCTTTAGTTAATGCAATTGTATTTAAATGGGTGCATGTTTTCAAAGTATTGTCAAGTATTTTTCTTCTACAGATATCACACTCCATTTCTAGATAACTTTTTAAAAATTATCTCGGGCGCCTGGGTGGCTTAGTTGGTTAAGCGACTGCCTTCAGCTCAGGTCATGATCCTGGAGTCCCTGGATCGAGTCCCGCATCAGGCTCCCTGCTCGGCAGGGAGTCTGCTTCTCCCTCTGACCCTCCCCCCTCTCATGTGCTCTCTCTCATTCTCTCTCTCGCAAATAAATAAATAAAATCTTTAAAAAAAAAAAAAAAAACAGAAATGCAAACATTTTAAAAAAATAAAAAATAAAAAATAAAAATTATCTCTTGGAAGTGATCCTAATATTGTTTACCACTCATGTACTTCCAAGATATTGGAAAAATGGCCACTATGTGTGCCACCATTATATGAGGTGATAGAGTGTATGGTGAGTGCTTCAGTAGGCTTTTGATCAGTTTTCATGAATCCTCTCTTGCTATGCTAGCATTATTTTCTAAACTGGAGCCAGAGTGATCTTTCCAAAATAGTATTCCACACACATAACTTTTCTGCTATATTTTCTAAAATACATGGTTTCCCCTTATGCTTATTATAGTCCCAAAATCCTTAATGTGAGTTAAAGGCTCTGTAGTATTTGGCCCCAACCAGTCTTGTCTCTCACCAAGGTCCCTTTGTTCTTTGTGGTCCAACTACACTTACTGTCTCTCAATCCCTGAAATGTACCAATGCATTTCCTATCAGAAAATCTCTTTACATGCAGTTTACCTTAATAAGATGCTCTTTTCCCCTTTTGCCCATTTGAGTCCTACTTATGCTTTATATTTAGATCAAATTACATTCCTAAGAGAAAAACTTCTCTGACCTGATGATGTGGGTCAGATTCCCCTATTACATACTCTTACATTACCAGGAACTTCTACTTCATAAACCTGCTCTAAATTATATTTATTCATATAGTTATTTGATAAATATTTGTTTCTCCCACTACACACTCCAAACTACACAAGGGTTCTATTTGAAAAGTAGCACATCACTGGTGACCAGCACAGTGATTAATGTATATCAAGTGCTCCCAAACACTTATTGAGTAAATTAATGCAAGCCATGGCAGTTTTCTGTAACTTACAGTGATTTTTTTCTTCAAAACTGAACTATTAAAATGTTTATATTATAAAATGACTTCATACTCATTATAAAAACTTCACCAATATAGAAATGCAGTAGAGTATAAAAATCTGAAAAAAAAAAATCCTGCTTCTCAAGAAATGAAAAACTATTTCCAAATATCCTTCCAGTCTTTTTTTTCTCTGTGATGTGTAGGTATATATGTGGTTTTTACATGAACAAGACCATATTATTTGGACAGTCTCTTTTTTCCATTGAACATGATGAGGATACCTTTCAATGTCAGTACATAAAAATCAATCATATTTTTTGAAACCCATTTAGAATTCCATCAAATGGATGTGTTCAAATTTGTCTTACCAGTTCCTAATTGATATACATTTAGATTAATTCCAATTATAAGTAATGCTTATTCTTATAGGCCCATCATATATATCTTTTTTTGTAATGTATTTACATAGATTCTTAATAATGACATTGCTGAACAAAGGGATATCTGTCTTAAGTGTTGACATAATTTATTGCCAAATTTCTTTCATAAAGATTTTATAATTTGAACATCCACTAATAATCAAAGAATATCTTCATATTGAAGTTGAACACTTTCACAAATTGAAAGTTTTCATTAATTTGTGAAATTAGCTTCCATATTCCTCTAAATTTTGTATTCTTAGTCATGAGAGAACTCACATATAGAACATAATACTTATTTATGAAAAGGTATGTCCTTTTGATTCTTGGGTAGATTCCTTAGAACATAAGTGTTTGGAGTCTCTGAGGTTGCAATCGACAAAGAACACTGCAAGCCCTGATTTTGAAAATAGGAAACTTAAGGTTGGAGTATATTAGGCCATAGAATGTTAGGTTTCATCATAAAATGAGCTAAGAATGAAGGATGCTCTACAATTGTGAAAATAAAGGACACTGATCAACTGTGAGTGACTATAAAACAATAAAAACTTTCTGCTTGGATAGTTTTAGGTCCAGACTTCTAAGAAAATCTATCCAGTTATACCTCTTTTTACACCTGTTGCTTCTCATTATGAATATTATAACAATCGAAACTTAGTTACAGGAAGTTTCAGAAATATTTGCCATGCTCCAAACATATTAATATCCTTTTCTCCTTCACTTAGAAGCCTTTTGTAAACTGCCATGGATACACAAAGTATGGTAATAAGATAGATATTGAAGTCATATGCTGGAAGAAAGCCAATAAAGAATTATTTGAGGGGTGCCTGGGTGGCTCAGTTGGTTAAGCGGCTGCCTTTGGCTCAGGTCATGATCCCAGGGTCCTGGGATCGAGTCCCACTCTGGGCTCCTTGCTCAGTAGAGAGCCTGCTTCTCCCTCTCCCTCTGCCTGCCTGCCACTCCCCTGCTTGTGCTCTCTCTCTCTCATTATCTCCCTCTCTGTGTCAAATAAATAAAATCTTAAAAAAAAAAAAAAAGAATTATTTGAAGGGAAGAATAAAGAAAAAATTTAAAATGCATTTACCCATAATTCTGTTATGCAAAATGGCACTTCGTTGGTAAGTCAAAGTGTTAAAGACAGTAGGGTTAACCAGCATCTTTAGCTAATAAAAGTTTATGAATCCAAGACAGGCTGTCTTACTATCTAACTAATTTTTCTGATCATAACCAACTTGGAGTACAGGAAGACAGGATGACCACCAATGTGAAATAATGCAAGGAAAATAATTTTCCTAGTCTATCTTAAAATTCCAATGCAAAGGTTAACAGCATTGTACTTCCTTACTAAAAGGAAGCTATTCCTCAATTCAAACTAAGCTCCTTGTACCTCAGACCTATTTTCACTTGATCAATCCTGAATGGAAAGAAAGCACAGCTGGTCACATCTCTACTCAATAGCCATGACAACCCCTCAGCCTTTGTAAGCCTCTGGCTGTTTCTACATGACATCAAGAAAGCATTTCAAAAGTATTTCAAACACTTGGGGGAAATGGTAATGTTATCAGGCCTGAGTTCTTCAATAAAAGTGCTACTGAAATTGTGGCCCAGATAATTATTTGTGAGAGGATCTGTTCTGTGCATTGTATGATGTTTGGCAGTATTCCTGATACCAGTACTACCCCTCCACTGTGGCAGACAAAAATGTCTCCAGTCATTGCCAAATGTCCCCTGGAGGGCAAAAATCACTCACCTTCTATTGAGAACCATGGTATGACTATCTTGAAGAGGATTACTCAGTTAACAATTAACAAGGAACAGGTACATATGCCAGAAAGGGTCCTGACGTCTTCAATTTTTCAGTCACATGTACCTGATCTGAGATTCTAGTTGCCAATAGAGAGGAAACATCTTCAGGCTATTCCAAGGCTGGAAATTATATAGTTTTCTCTGGTAAGTTCATTGAGATATCACAGAAGTAGGCATCTTCCAACACATCTTCATATATAGACCATGTTTCATTTGCATGCCTTATGCCAGATGAGTTCATGAGAAATAATCCCAAGAGTTTTGAGCAATCAATTCCTAGTTCACATTTAGAATTTTACATGTGTCCCCAGAGACATGCAAACACAGACTTAAATCCGTACAACATACATGGGATATTTAAAACTCATTTCTTCAGCCTCTTGATTAATTTTTTTGTTAGCACTAAAATACAAAAGCTCTTTATCTCCGTATTAGCAGAGAAAGCAAGATAAACCTTTGTTGGACTCCTACTATTTCACATGCTTTAAATATATTAACTTATTTAATCTTCATAGCAGTGCTACTTAATTACTGTTATTCAAATTTCATTAGAAGATGAAGAAATTGAGACTTAGTAGGTTTAAGTAAATTGACCAAGATGAGACTGTTAACAATGGCTAAGATACATATCTTAGGTCTAACTCCAAAGCCAATATTCTCCTTCTATATTATGGAGTCTGTTTTCTTCAAAGAGTTTAAAAAAAAAAAAAAAAAAAAACCTTTCTTGAAGAATCCCATTTGTGAAGATACTACATGAGATAAAAATCAAAATCACTTTTGCTTTTAAAAAATAGTTCTTAAAATATAAAAAGAACATTTACAGGTCTGAATGATATGATAATGAACACACATTTTAAGAATTGAAATTTAGAACCATTTAAAATAGAAAATGAATTCTTAGCCAAAATATGTGCTCCTAGAAAATAAAAAAGGAACATAACCAAAAGGCATTGAAACTAAATCACTTCCTGAGCCATAATGAGCTTAGGTTTTTAATCAGACTAATGAGAAAAGATCTGTAATTCAGCATGGCTCATGAGTCATACCATAAAGTTTCTCCCTACAGTTTCATGGCAGCCCTTGATGTATCATTCATTAGGTACTGGAAAAGTAACATTTTCAAGAACACAATGAACTACAGACAGGCAGGAAAAACAATACAGGAGCAGTTCCTGGTCCTCCCTTCCAAACTGCCCTTTATTTCTTTAGTCAATGTGATCTCATTCCCTCATCTCTAAGCTGTGATTATTAACTCTGGTATATTAATCTGGTGAATTATTGGTGGGTTTGGAAATCATGTTCCTTAAGACCTATATAATAGAAATGTGGGACGGTGGAGAACCTCCTGAGGGGTGAGTGGTGGGTACTCTGTCTCCTCCCAGGAGATCAAGAACAGATTTTTAAAATTCATCGATATCTTTCTTTATACAGTCTGTCCAGCATGATTTGAAATGTTCTAAATATGCATTATCTGAAGGTGGGGAAAGCATAGGTCTTGGTGGTCTGGATGTACAAATTTACCACACATGAGTACTTGCCTTGTAGCTTAAAGACTAAGATGCAACTAGGCACTGAAGCCAAAAAGCATCTATAAAATCCAGAAGACCACTTGGAGAGAGAATCAGAAGGTTACAGATACTTTGAAAATGAAAGATAGGTATAACAAAGATATAACAGGAAAAGCACAGAGTCTGGAATTGGGAGCTATGAAGTATTATCTGGGTCTGACACTTTTAACCAGGTGACTTTAGGAGAAAGTCTAGATTGCCCTAAACCTCAATTTCCCAGTCTGTAAAATGGGGATGATGGGAATTCTTTTTCATAGGTTTAGATAATACAAAGCAATAATGTATCTAAAGGTTAATTTTATATTTATGTTTTATATTTATAGCTACTGTTTTGTAATTAAATTATATCGGATAACAACCTTTTAAAAGGCCTGCCCAGTCCTCATTATTTAGTTGATTCCTGGCTCTTCTACCAACTTCCCTGTATTCTTTAAAGCCAGGAGAGGAAACGTCATTTCATCCATACCTGTCTGATTCCTAGAGGAGTCCCAGTTGTTCATGTAGAATGTACTTCCCTAAGTTCTGGATGGATTTTCTTTTAGGAAGGCCTGGACAAAAGACAGCTGATCTATACCAGCATTTTAGCATCTGACCTGATTCCACAAACTTTGATTTCCTTTATTTACTTCCTTTCTGCCTTCTTTTATAAATATGTGTGTGTGTGTGTGTGTGTGTATGTATGTATATATATATATATATATATATATATATATATATATATATTACATTTATTATTTTTTTTTAGGCAAACCCTTTATTTCCTTGAAATGGCTAATATTTTTGTGTTCTTTTAGACTCCTGCCTCCCAACCTTGGAAACAGCCCCAGGAAGTAGGCTTAGATGCAATTACAGCTATGGACATTAGGGGGCAGCAGAATGCAAAGGAGCATCACTGGATCCTGGAAAAAGCTCAGTAGGCAAATCTAGGTAAAACAGGAGCCTGGTCCACTCTTGACTAAAGTCATGAGTCCTGACTCCAAACCTACCTGACGTCCCAGGGACAGTATGGGGCGAGGAGGTCAGAAAAACGGGTTTTGAATGATTTTTCAACTGTGTGAATTTAAGAGTAACTTAATATCTCTGGGCCTTGGATTCTGTTATGTGATAGGTTAAGATTATACATTCCAAATAAGATTGTATTTTTTTTTTTTTTTTGGTTGGAAAAACCACAAATATGGTGCCTGAGTGATAGAAGTTATTCAATAAATATGATTTCCCTTCCACAATGTTTAAGTGTCATACTTGCATTGACAGAAATCTAAATTTCAGTTCAGGCCAGGCTAACTCAACCATCTAAGGCCACACCTAAACACTCAGCTAGTTTACCAGCTACCCATAAGCCTGATATACCTCCACTCACAATCTATAGACTTGAGCTTTGCCTACAGTTAAGTCTCACCATATTGTGACCTACCAAAAGAGAAGTCAGCTTTATCTTGGATCAGTTATTCAATGAATAGCAAGAAGGTCAGTGTAATAAGCAGGCTGTCATATGGCATCCAGTGATTCCTACCTCTTGTTACTCAGGGCCTGGTGCAATGCCTTTCCCTCAAGTAACTTGCTAACAAATAGAATACAGCACCATTGAGAGAATGTCACTTCTGGACTTGTGTTACAAAAAACTGTGAATTTTGTCTTGCTAGCAGATTCTCTCTCCCTCTCTTGCTAGCCTTGATGAAACAAGAGACACGCCAGAGAGATTTTTGTGGCAAGGAACTGAGGGTAGCTTCTTGTCAACAACCTAACAAGGAATGAGGCTTTCAATCCAATGGCCTTTATGGAACTCAATCTTCCCAACAGCCATGTTATCAAGCTTGGAAGCAGGTATTTATTTCCCCAGCTGAGCTTTTAAATGACAACCTAGCACGGGCTAACCCCTGGATTGCGGCTTTGTGAGAGACCTTGAAGCAGAGGACCCAGCCAAACTATAGCCAGATTCCTACTTCCTAGAAATTATAGATAATAAACGTGTGTTGTTGTAAGCTACTAAATTTTGAGGTAGCTTGTTGCACAGCAATAGCTAACTAATACAAGAAAGGAAAGAAGGTAAGATGAGATGAGAGGATATGTAGGAGCCATATCATGTAGGGCCTGGCAAACCGCAGCAAAGAAATTCATTTTTAGTCTAAGTGCAATGGGAAATCACTGGGGACTTTTCAGCTTAGGAAAGACATGATCTCAATTACATTTTAGAAATATTACACTGGTGGCTCTGAAGTGATTAGACTTTATGGGAATGCTTTAATGATATTTTACATGTCTTCTTACCAAAATTAAAATGGTTTATTCTTTCTTCAGAGGAAATGGAAGTATTCTTTCTCTACCATCTCTTCAATCATACTCATAAATAACACAGCTTTTGTTCCCCTTGGAATCATCAACTTCGAGATCAAAAATTCCAGTTTGGGAAGTTTTCTTTTTTGTTAATTTTTTGAGGTAAATCTAGACTCACATGCAGTTGTAAGAAATAATACAGAGTGAATAATCCCATATAATCCCATATGCCCTTCATCTGGTTTTCTTAAATAACTATAATACAATATCACAACCAGGAAAGTGGCAATGATGCAACCCACTGAACTTATTCAGATTTTACTAGATTTGTACGTGTTCATTTAAGTGTGTGTCTGTGTGGGTGTGTGTGTTTAGTTCTATGGAATTTGGCATATATAAATTTTTGTAATCATCACCACAGTTAAGATAAAGAATAGTTTCATCACTGCAAAGATCTAAGATCCATTGTGCTACCTTTTTCTAGCCAAACCCACTATTCTCCCAACCCCCCACCTTTAATCTTTGGCAAACAATAGTCTCTCCTCCTCTATAATTTAGTCATTTCATGAATGTTATAGAAAAAGATTCATATGGTATGCAATCATTTGTGATTAGTTTTTTGTTTTTTTATACTCAGTATAATTCCCTTGAAATCCATTAAAGTTATTGCTATATCAGCACTGTAATCTTTTTTATTGCTGAATAGAATCCATGGTTTAGATGTACCATGATTTGTTTAAGCATCCACATGCTGAAGGGCATCTGGGTTGTTTTCAGCTGTTGGCTATTATGAATAAAGCTGTTATGAATATTCCTGAATAGGATTGTATGTGAATGTAAGTCTTCATTTCTCTGGAATAAACACGCCCTAAAATGCAATTGCTGGGCCATATGGTAGTTGCAGATTTTGTCTTATATGAAATTGCCAAATGATTTTCCAGAGTGCCTGCACCATTTTACATTTTCACCAGCAATGTATGATCCAGTTTTTCTGTATCCTCACCAGCATTTGGTATGATAAGTATTTTCTATTTTTGCCATGATAGGCTTATCGTGATATCTCGTAGTTTTAATTTATATTTTTCTACTAGCTAATGATGCTAAACATCTTTTCATGTGTTTGCCATTTGTATATCCTCCAGTGAAATGTCTGTCATGTGTTTTACCCATTATCTACTTTTTTTTTTTTTTACTGTTGAGTTTGAGTGTTCCCTAGGCACAATTACTTTCAGATATGTAGTTTGCAAATATTAATGCTACTCCATAGCTTTCATTGTCTTAATAGGTTCTTTCACAGAACAAACATTTTAAATTCTGATAAGATCTACTTTATCAATTTTTCCCTCTAATTGATATTTTTCTGTCAAGTCTAAGAACTCCAACTAGCTTAAGATCCCAAAAATTCTTTGCTATTTTTTTCTAAATATTTTATTTAAATTTAATTTAATTAACATATAGTGTATTATTAGTTTCACAGGTGGAATTTAGTGAATCATCAGCTGCATATAACAGCCAGTGCTCATTCCATCAAGTGCCCTCCTTAATGCCCATCACCCAGTTATCCCATCTCCCACCTACCTCCCCTTCAGCAACCCTCAGTTTGTTTCTTATAGTTAAGAGTCCCTTATGGTTTGTCTTCCTCTCTGTTTTCATCTTATTTTATTTTTCCTTCCCTTCCACTATGTTCATCTGTTTTGTGTCTTAAATTCCACATATAAGTGAAATAATTTTATTTGTCTTTCTAAATTTTTAAAAAAGTGTTTCTAAACGCTTTTAGTTTTGTGTTTTATATTTAAGTTCATGATCTACTGTGAATTAATTTTTACATAAGGTATACGGTTTACGTTGTGGTTAAGTTTTTGCCTATGGATGTCTAATTACTCTAGTCGGCATCAGCATCATGTGTTGAAAACTCTATCCCTCCTCAATTGAATTGCTTCAGCAACTGTAAAATATCAGTTGGTGGATATTCATATGTGAAATTAAAAAAAAATAATAAAAAAGATGGGGCATCTGGGTGGCTCAGTTGGTTAAGCATCCGACTTTTGCTTTTGGTTCACTTCATGATCTCCTGGTAGGAAGATGAGCCCTGAGTTGAGAGCTGCAAGTTGCATAGCATGTGCGGGGCGGGGGGTGGGGGTGGGGGGGGGTTCCTGCTCAGCAGGCGGTCTGCTTCCCCTCTGCCCCTCCCCTTGCTTGCACTCTCTCTCTCAAATAAATCTTTTTTTTAAAAAAATTTTTAAAAATTAAAAAAATAAAAAGGAAGTTAGACTCCTACTTAATACCATACAAATTATTTCAAAATAGATCATAAACTTAAATATAAGTATTAAAAGTATAAAAATCTTAGAAGAAAACATAAGAGTAAATCTTTATCTTTGATTAGCATTTAGATATGACTCCAAAAGCACAAGGAAACAAAGAAAAAATAGGTAAGTTGGCTTTTACCAACATTGAAAATTTGTGCTTCAAAAGACACCATCAAGAAGTGAAAAGATAACCAATGGGAGAATATATTTAAAAATCATACATCTCGTAGGGATATGTATCTAAAATATACAAAGAACACTAACAACTCAACAAGAAAATAACCCAATTAAAAAAAATTGGGCGGGCGCCTGGGTGGCTCAGTTGGTTAAGTGACTGCCTTCGGCTCAGGTCATGATCCTGGAGTCCCTGGATCGGGTCCCGTATCAGGCTCCCTGCTCGGCAGGGAGTCTGCTTCTCCCTCTGACCCTCCCCCCTCTCATGCTCTCTCTCTTTGTCTCATTCTCTCTCTCAAATAAATAAATAAAATCTTTAAAAAAAAAAATTGGGCAACTGATTTGAAAACACATTTCTTCAAAGAATACATACAAATGACAAGCATGCACGCGTGCGCTCACACCCACCCCCCCCCACACAGAAATTGCTCAAATTCATGAATCACTGGAAAAATGCCAATCAAGACGACAGCAAGATATTACTTCACACATACTAAAATGTTTAAAATGAAAGGGACAGATAATAGCAAGTGTTGATAAGGATATGGAGAAATTGGGATCTTCATTTATTTGTGGTAGAATTGTAAAATAATGCAGCCACTTTGGAAAACAGTTTATATAGTTCAAAATAATGAGCATATATGACCTAGCAATTCTACTTTTGGGTATATATTCAAGAGAAATGAACACGTATGTTCACATAAAAATGTGTACACAAATATTCAGAGCAGTCTTATTCATAATAACTAAAAAAAAAAAAAAAAAAGAAAGAAAGAAAAGAAAAAGAAAAAAGGCAAGCTGGAACATGAGAACCAGAATGCCAAGAAGTAGAAACAAACCCAAAAGATGAATGAATAAATATGGATATTCATACAATGTTATGTTTTTAGCAGTAAAAGGAGTGAAGTAATGGTACATACTATAAGATGGACAAACCTTGAAAACATAACGCTAAGTGAAAGAAGCCAGTCCCCAAATAGCACATCTTGGTTGATTTCAATTTACATGAAATGTCTCAAATAAGTATATGGAGACAAAAAATTGATTAGGATTTTCAGGGATTGAGGAGAAAATAGGGAGTGATTTGTAATGGATACAAAATGTCTTTTAGGGGTGATGAAAATGTTTGTTCTAAAAATACATAGTGGCGATGGTTATATAACTATGTGAATATTCTAAAAAACAGGGGTTTTTTTCATTTTAAAATTATTATCGCAATAAATATGTTACATAAAACAAACAAAAAATCAGTTGGGCATGTTTACATGGATCTGTTTCTGGTTCTTCTATATGATTCCATTTATTTTTGACTACTATTGCTATAAGCTAGAATGATTCCTCTTACTTTATTCTTCTAATTCAAAATTGTTCCAGCTATTCTAGGTCCCAATGGATTTCCATATTAATTTTAGAATATTCCTGTCTACATCTACAGAAATCCTGCCTTTGATTTTGATAAAAATTACATTAAAGCTATAAATATATAAATGGCTATATCATGTTGTATTTCCCAAATGCATTTGGCCCTGAACTCCTTTTTTAGCAGAATAACTAATATGACACAGAACATAATTTAGGAAATGCTCATTTAAATAAATTTGCCAATGACAGAACCAAAATTATAAATGAAATTTAAAGATGTCTGGCATCTATATTTAATTTCTGAGAACTGCCACAAATCCAAATTTTATTACAGGTGACAGATAATTTACTTAAAATTATGATTTTTGGATATGTTTACATTCTATATATTTTTAAATATATTTGACCTTTTAAGAAATTTATCAGTCTATAATTTTGTGAACTGACAAGATCAGGCAGAGGTGCTAGAGGCCGCTGTCTACTGGATAAACTATGGTAGAAACCATGGTTTATATGAGGAAGTCAGCATTTCTAAGCTTGATCAGCAGAGTGGATGAGAGAAATATTCTAAATAACTAATGAATAGCAAGTGAAAAAAATAAAATGAGAAAGCTGGCAGAGGAATAATCAAAAGTTTGTTGGACCAGAAGTCGAGATATTTATTTATTGGTCCTATTTATTGGTCTTATTCTTTGTTACTAACTAGGTGTGTGAATTTAGGTCAGCTTCTTAATTTCCAGAAATTGCAACTTCGTCCTATATATGATGAAATAGTCAGCATTTAGTAGTCATTATGAGAATAATGTAGGAATTAGAAAGATTTAGGACTGAATCCTGACTCTACTACTTCCTTACTCTGTGACCCTGGACAAGTTACAAGATCTCCTTAAGCTAGCGTCCTCATAGAGTTCGTATGGGGATTAAATAAGATAATGCATATAAAGTACCTAGTGAACTAAAAAACATAGCTATTATCACTTGGAGACTGAATTCCTTAATGATCAAAGTACATGTTCGGGAATTAGACTGCCTTGGTTTATATTCTATATCCATCATTTGTTAGCCACTGAGCTTCAGACAAATAAATATTCTGATCCTCAATTCTTTAATCTATAAAATGGAGATAATAAGGTTTCTATCTCTTAAAAGTTTGGTGAAGATGAAAATAATGCATTCAGGTAGGGATTTAAATTGGAACCAGACACTTATTATGCAGTAAAGAAATGTCTGAGATAATCATTATTAAAGATATTCAGATAAAAATAGGCAGTTACCATAGCCTACAATCTAGTTACTGATTAGTTATCTTAGCTGTAAATCTTAATACACTTTGGGTATTCAATAGTTGAAGAAATGGGCATAGAACACAGAGATGCCCAAATTAAGAGTCAGCAATTTTCAACCGCCTACCATGTGCAAGATGTAGCAACAGATACCACACAGACTACAAAATGGATAGGTACTTTCTAGTAATAGAACTGGGACTGTTACCCTTGTTCCTCCTTGACCTTCATCTTTCTGCCAGACTGCATTTCTCATGTTTTATATCCCAGTTTTCCAATGTCTCACATTCAGGCTTTTCCATATTGGTTGAGAAGTTAGGTTTATGTGGTACTCTCAAGATTCACCTCAGACTGTTTGCACTTCTGCTGAGAGCAGTGGTCTTACGATAGGTGCAACAGTGTTCACCGATGGCAACACTGCCTGTACCACACAGAATTTCCTGAGGCAGAATATTATATCCTATTCAGGAAATGGGCTTTTTCTCCTAAAGTAAAAATAATCCTTTTGCTTTGTGACATTGAGTTATTTATCTCAACATGAACTTGGAGAAAAAGTCCCATGCAGATGCACTGTATATCTTTTCTCCAGACTGACTCATTATTATTTTAATTGGGACATGAAGATCTAGGGATAATCCTTGTTAGAAAAGTAAAAACATCCTTCCAAATATATTTCTGTTGTACCGCCCATCTACAGTGGCCAGATAAAATACAGAATGCACCGTAAAATTTGAATTTCTAATAAATAGCAGTTTTTAAATATATCACATATATTGCAAAGGACATACATATTATTTTTTATCTGCAACTAAAATGCAACTGTGTCCTGTATTTTTATTTTCTAAATATGGCAATCCTAGGATCCAGTAGGCTAAAATTATTTAATACCTTTTTCTTTCACTATCTTTGAACTCTAAAAGGATAGAGAATGTATCTGTTTTTATGCATAGTTTTTCCTAGTGTCCATCACAGAACCTGACATATTATAAACACTTAATATGTATATATAGATTAAAATGAAATAGATGAAAAATTCTTTAATCAAAGATGTTAAGTTTTCAGGAAAGAAAGTGTTTAATTAGAAATTTAGATGCTATTGGATAATCACGTAGCTTTAGGATGAATCCTACAAAAAGTAAAAGAGAAAGAGCATGCCTGTCTACTCACTCATATTTGGGATAATCTCCTCTAGCAATCAGTGGCATAACATATGTCAAAGCCACAGAACCTATACCATTCTTGTTAGTTTATGAAATAACTAATAACCCTAATGTTTCACACACATTTTCATCATCATTCAGGTATCATTAACACACTAAACTTCTTTTTTTCTTTTTTTTGCATGTTAGCAAAACTTGTGATG
This sequence comes from Halichoerus grypus, assembly GCF_964656455.1. Classification (NCBI taxonomy): domain Eukaryota; kingdom Metazoa; phylum Chordata; class Mammalia; order Carnivora; family Phocidae; genus Halichoerus; species Halichoerus grypus. The sequence continues at coordinate 29,749,362 of NC_135722.1, forward strand.
CTGATTCTAAAGGAATTTTGGACCATGACTGGCAGTCTCAATTCATGTGAAAATTTTCAGTGTTATTTTCTAGTATGCTCTTTATAGTGTGTTTAAAGTAAGTCTTTGACTATGTTGTTAGACTTTTAAATTCACAAACAATAATAAAAAAAAGAAGCAAAACTTCTATAGTAAAGTATTAGCCCATGTTAAATGGGATGAAGGTAGAATTTGGGGTGGGCAATTAGAAGAAGAGATAGGACCTGAGTTGTGCAAGTACAAAAGGTATGGGTATAGATAATATTATATTGAGCACACCGGATCTATCTGAGAGAAGGACTGAGTCCTAGGCAAAAGGACTTACAAAAGAATATCAGAAGAAGTGATTTACAAGTATGAGAAGCATACATTTATATCCCTTTGGGTAATCATCATAAAGTGTTTTACAGGAGGTGGTAAGTTAGTTAGCTCTTTTTGTCAGATAAGAATCTATTTCCCTTATGTCTCAACAGAATATTCTGATTTTACCTAAGTAAACTAACCCTCCTCCATTGCATATTATCTTAGTATGCTGTCATTCAAAGTGTTCTGTTCTCCATAGCAAAATGTGGGCACCTAAACAACCTAAATCAGATCCCCTACCTTAAATTTGAATCTTATTTGTGTGACACAAAGGCTGAAAACTATTTTAAATTCACTCATCCCTACATAGTCCTCTGAAGAGAATATAAATTCCAACTACCCAGATCCAAGAGATATTCCAGTTTCTGGGATATCCTTCTAAAACATTCCTCTTTGCCTGAGTTAGCAAGAATGTTCTGTGCTTGAATCCATGAGTCCTAACTAATACAAATGTTATTAGTCTAGTGGGGATAAACTATGAGAGTAGAGTGGATGGGAATTATCTCTATCACAGCTGAATGTTATTAGCACTGTGTAGTATTAGCACACTTGAAATTCCATGGGAACTTTTAGTAAGAAGTAACACTAGTGCCCAGAAGCAGCCCCAGTAACAAAAGCACTGGGGAAACCACCATCTCTTATTTTCAAGTACACATGCCTATAAAGAGCTAGAACAAGAGAGGAAGAAATATGGTGAATGTCACACAGTAGCTCAGATGATGTTATCTGCTTATTTACAGAACTGTCTGGGGGATATTTTGAATGGAGAATGAGCTAGATGTCCTATAATAAGGGTCTGATAATTATTAAGCTTTATTATCTAAGCTCCAAACCACTCTTACAGGGGGTTCTTTGTGAAGCATATCTGTTTTACCAAGTGGTTCTTTATTAGGTTCTGCCAATAAATGGTGCAAAAGGGATACCACAAAGATAAAAGGACTTATTCCTCCCTTTTCTGATTTCTACTCCTGTCAGCATCTCCCTAGCAACTGTTCCTTCATACCAGCAGGACCTGTTACTCCTAGTTTCCATTTTTCCCTCATAGTTCCAGAACAAGTTTCATAGAGTTCTTTCTGAAATGTAGCACCAGCTGACCAGTGCCTGCTTTTCATTCTGAGTTCCAGCTCTGCATGGTCCCACCACTGGGTTTCTGAAGCACCAATTCAAATTGGGCCATGCACAGAGGTCTTGTTCTTAGTTGCACAGAGGGCTAAGAGGGCTGGTTCTTAGTTGCACAGAGGCTCTTCTTGCTCCTGAGTACCACAATCAGTTAACACCACATTTCTGAGGTCTATCTGCAAGCTCTACAAATCCTCTCCTCTATACTTTGAGGTTCTAAACATCACAGTATCATCCTTTTGTTTCTTATTTCCTAAGAATGCTGGCTGCTTCTGGATGTTAGCATCTCTGTGTCACTTCTGAGTTCTCCTCTTTCCTTTCCAGTCTTTTAATGTCCATTTAACCAATTCCTTACATAGGACTCTTGCTGTTAAAATAACTGATGTGTATCTATTTTCTTGACTGAACCCTTATATGTATTTATTTGGTTCTACAAAATAGGCCCTCACAGAAGATTCTGAGATTAATGTGGTTGCAGTCTGGACCTTGAACACAATCAGAAACAAGCTGCCAAATGTTCTTGTTTCCACTGCCATGTAATAAATTATCCCAGAACTTAATTGTATAAAACAACAATTTTATTTTATGATTTTGTTGGTCAAGAATTTGGGAAAGGCTCATCTGGTTGATTCTTGCATATAGGGTGTCATCCATTTCCAGTCAGATGTCAACTGGGCTGCAGTAATCTGAAAGCTCAACTAGGCTTAAGGTCTTAGACCAGAGATCGGCAAATGTTTTCCCCAAAGGGAAAAATAGTAAATATTTTAGGTTTTTTGGACTGTGTAGTTTCTACTACAACCACCCAATTCTGCCATTTTAGTACAAAAGTAGTCATAGACAATATGAATGGATGTCTTTATTTATTCTAATAAGATAGTTTAGAAAACAGGGCCATGGTTTGCTAATCTCTACTCTAGATGGGTCTTTCAGATGAATGGTAATTATTGCTGGCTATGACCTGGGGGTTAATCTGGAGTGTTGACAGGAACACCTGTATGTGAACCCTCCATAATAGTTGGCTTAGAGTTAATTAAGAATTTTATTTGGTAACAGGCTTCCCCCATTTCAAAAGAACAAGATGAATGATCCTCATTCCATTTGGACTATGGAAAGCTAAAAATAAGTTTGCTCTCACTCAAAGATCATTGTCATCATCATCATCATCATCATCATCAACAACAACAACAAAAGGATAAATTAACAAAACAATGGAAAAGAAATATTTGACAAAAAAAATGATGGCTAATAGCATTCAAAGAGTTAATAACAGAAACAAAGTCACAGAGCCAGGAAGCTCAGAAATTAACAAGCAAGGTAAACAACAAAAAGATCCCTACATATACTGTAATAAAACTGCAGAAAAACAGAGAAAAATATATTGAAAATAGTCATAAAAAAGAACACCTTACCTATAAAAAAACAAGGATAAGAATTAAAGGGAAATTTTCATCAGAAATCATGGAAATAAGAAGAGAATGAAGGAAAACACTTAAGTTTTAAAAGAAAAAAATCTAGAATTTTGCACCAGCAAAAATTATCCCTTAAAACTGTAAAAGAAATAAAGACTTTCTCAGACAAATAAAAACAGTAGGAATTCATTACTAGCAGACTTATTCTGTAAGAAATGTTAAAAGAAGTTGTTTGGGAGAAGGAAAATGGTATATGTGCAAAACAGATCTACATAAAGAAAGGAAGAACATCAAATAAGAAATAACATAAGGTAAAATATTTTTTTCTTAATTGATTTAAAAATGTTTAAAATAATAGGAATATTGGGGTGATTATAGCATAAGGATAAGTGAAATTAACAACAGGAATGTTCTAAGGAAGGGATTAGAAATACTATAATACTATATCATAAGATATCTGCACTACACGTGAGTATAGTGTAGTAATAGTGTTACTGAAAGTGCATGGACTAGGTATAAATGTATATTGAAAATTCTAGAACAACCATTAAATTTTTTAAAAGAAGTATAATGGATATACTAAAAGAGGAGATAAAATGTAATAATATAAAATGCACAATTATAACCAGAGAAGATAGAAAGGGAGGTAAAAAACAAGCAAACAAAGAATACTACATGCAAATACTACAAATACTTGACTACCAAGTCACAAACATGGTTGATAGTAACCCAACTATATTAATAATCACTTTAAATGTGAGTGGTCTAAATAAACCTATTAAAAGGCAGAGATTGGCAGATTAGATAAAAAAGAAATAAAAAACAAGACCTAACTATACGTTTTTTAAATTTTTTAAAAAATTCTGTTTTACAAACCCTGTGTCTAGGGCTGACTTTTCAATAGATCACAGTGAGGGAACTGCTCTGCTACATATGAAACCCTGATCCAGAAGCAGGTCATCTAACAAATGCATTTTAAATATAAAGTATCGGATAGGTTAAATATAAAGAGAAAAAGATATACCATGTTAACATTAACCAAAAGATCTTAAGAAAGCCAAAGTAGCTATATTAATTTTCAACAAAGCAGATTTCAGAACAAGAAAAATTACATGCTTTAAAAAGGGGAATTGCATTATGATTAAAGGGAAAATCTTCCAAGGAAGTAACATAACAATCTTTAACATGTATGTCCCTAACAACAGAGTGTCATAATATGTGAGCCAAAAACTGACAGAACTAAAAGGAGGAAGAGACAAATCCACTACTATAGTTTGAGTCTTCAGCAATCCTCTTTTAAGTAAATGATAGATCAAGCTGGCAGTAAATCAGTAAGGACATAGTTGACCTGAATAGCATTATCAATCAACTTGACCTAATTGACATTTATAGAATATGCCTTTCAACAACAGCAGAATACACATTCTTCTCAAGCTCATATGGAATTGGATTGAATATGGAATAAAGATCTCATTCTGGGCCAAAAACATACTTTAACAAATTTAAGATGATAAAATCATGTAAAGCATGTTCTCAGACCATAATGCAATTAAACTAGAAATTAGTAACAGAAAGTTAGCTGAAAAATACCCAAATATTTAGAGATTAAGTAACAAAGTTCTAAATAACCCTTGGATCAAAGTGAAAGTCACTATGAGGAAGAAAAATACTGAAATGTTTTAAATTTAAACAAAAATATAAATGTAACATATCAAAAGTTGTGCAATGTTGTGAATGCAGTGCTTAAAGGGGAGTTTATACCACTAAATACATATTTTAGAAAAGAAGAAAGATCTAAAATCAGTAATCTAAACTTACATTTTAGGACTAGTGAAGGAAGAGCAATTCAAGCTTAAAGCAAGAAGAAAGTAAAAAAAAATAGAGAATAAATCAATAAAAAATAGTGCAGAAACTATAAACAGGTTAAAAAATAAATCAATAAAACCAAAATAGGTTCTTTAAAAATATAAATATAATTGATAATCCTCTAGCCAGTTTGATAACAACAACAAAAACCAGACACAAATCACCAATAACAAAATGAAAGAGGGACATTACTGGCCCCATGGACATAAAATTATAATAAAGGAATACAACAAACAACTCTATGCCCACACGTTTGATAACTTAAATGAAATGGGCCAATTCTTTAAACATACAAGCTACCAAAACTTACACAAGGAGAAATTGATATGAGCAGGCCTATATCTACTAAAGAAATTGAATAAAAAACAAATACATCTTCAAAGAAGAAAGCACCTAACCCCGATGGTTTCTCTAGTAAATTCTACCAAATAATTATAAAGAAATATTTTTTCCAAAAAAATAAAAGAAGAAGGAACACTTCCCAACTCATAATATAAGGCCAGCATTACCTGATACCCAATCAGATAAAGATATTACAAAAAAGGAAAAGTACAGGTCAAAATCTCATGCACATAAATGCAAAATTCTCAACAAAAGATCAGAAAATTGAATCCAACTATGCAGAAAAATACTCTGCCATGACTAAAGAGAATCTATTCCAGGTAGGTAAGACTGGTTCAACATTCAAAAATCATCAATTCAATCTACTATATCAATAGGGTAAAAAAGAAAAAAAAAACATAATTACATCAGTTAATGCTGAACAGTATTTGGCAAACTACAATAGTAATTCATGATAAAAACTCTAAGCAAACTAGAAATAGAGGGGAACATTCCCATTTTGTTAAAAAAATCTACCCCCCCCAAACCCCCTACAGTTAACATCATATTCAATGGTGAGAAATTAGTTATTTTAGGGGGTGGAGGAAATTTAAATAGATGAAGCACTGAGGATTTTTTAGAATGTACAACTATTTTGTATGATCTGTAGTGATGGATACACAAAAACGTTTATTAAAACTCATAGTACTTTACAGCAAAAAGACTGAATTCAATATGGAAAATTTTAATACCCATGTACAAGGTTAGAAAATCTAATGCTAGAATGCAGAATGTGACACAACAATGTAACTGTATTAAAAATATATGAAATCACCTTACTGAAGGAGGTGGAGAGAATGATGCTGATCTGAGTTATTATGGAAATATGTGTAATCTATAAGACTAAAGGCAAAAGGAAATATGCATAACACTTTAGTTGATAAATTTTTTCCCCACACAAGTGCAGGCTAACAATTATAATAATGCTGTAAATGTGTACTGAATTAAACAATTATGATTATGTATGGCAAATGGTGGGAGCCAGATTTCTTACTGTTGGACTGGGTAGTTAGCGACAAGTAGAGGAAGAGTCTATGTGATCCATGTGATGATGGATTAGACTTGGAGACATAAGGATGAATTCATGGTCAGTTTAATATAGATGCAAGTGGTTGTACAAATAATTTTTTTGCACAAATAAGTATTAATACACAAGTATATATACATTTGTTAGCATACATATATATATTTCTTTGGTCTGTCAACTGAGACAGCCTATAAGCAACAATATCCCAGTAGCAACAATCTCACCTAGCACTCAGATCTTGGGTTTTTTTTTTTTTTTTAAAGATTTTATTTATTTATTTGACAGAGAGAGACACAGTGAGAGAGGGAACACAAGCAGGGGGAGTGGGAGAGGGAGAAGCAGACTTCCCGCCGAGCAGGGAGCCCAATGTGGGGCTCAATCCCAGCACCCTGGGATCATGACCCGAGCCGAAGGCAGACGCTTAACAACTGAGCCACCCAGGAGCCCCTCAGATCTTGGTTTCTAATACCATGTTCCCATGCAAGCACCCGGAACTCTTTGGAGAAATGGCTGACCTGAAAGTAGGGTAGGGTATACAAGATAAGCCTGAAGTTACAGAAAGTTGAAACACACGTGCACACACACAAATGATGGGCATATATTAAAGAAATACAGAAGCCAACTGAAAGAGTCCCCAATAGCCATAGCTAGAACACTTTGAGTAACAAAATAAATATTAAATACTAGATTTTTAACCCATAGTATAAAATAAATATCCATATACTTACACAAATATCCAATATTGATACTCATATATGATTGAATAAACAAACAGGGAAGAATGAACAAATCTCTCATGCAGAAGAATTTCAAATGATTTATGGAGATATGCTGCCCTCTGAGATGTGGAACATAATTCTCCATTCCCTAAGTGTGGGCTGTGCATAGTCATTACATTCTGCCACAAAAATATGATAGAAAAAGGGAGAGGAGATCTTTACAGTATATAAACATGGCATACAGTACCTCAGCCATGTGATCAAGTTAACATTAATAATGATAAGTCATATTGACAGCAGGTATCCTGGATATGATATAATAAAAACATGGCATGTTACCTCTATATTTTTTTCTTCTAAAATTGCATAACTCTGGTGAAATCATGAAAAAACATCAGATAAATCCCACCTGGGGGACATTCTAAAAACATATGTAAAGTATTCCTCAAAAATGTCAAAGTCATCAACAACAAAGTAAATGTGAGAAACTGTCACGGTAAAGGCCAAGTGTAAGTTTGAGTTAGTTCAGAAAAGTGGGGGATGAAAACTCCAGACACAGAGGAATTTATGTACACTTACCAGCTCTTTTCCTTAAACCTCTACCTGGTGCTCACAAGAAAGACTGGGTGTAGGGCAGGAGACTTGAAAAAGTCCCCTTTGGTGATACAAACCTGAAAGTGATCTGATTGGCAACTGCTAAGGGAAAGGTACCTATCATATCTCCTTCCCTGTACCCTTCCCTCCTACAAAAAACTTTATGTTCCACTGGGGCAGGACATGCCCACCCAAGACCAACCAAAGATACAAGGCAGAGTTGGATGCCATGGTGAGGAGAGGCAAATATACTAAAAAGTTCCACCTCCAGAAGCCCACATATAAGGACTAGCCTAAAACTGAGGCTGGGATAGAACAACAGAGAACTCCTCACTTCCATCTTGAGAATATGCTACAATAACCTACTGCTGAGGAAAGGACAAGAGCATGGAGAGATATCTCTTCTATAGCATGGATGTGCAGGGATGACTGAAAGCCAAGGATAAAGCACAATTACTGAACAAATCCCTCTGGTGCTCCGACTCATACCTTAAGCACAGAAAAATAGCACCTTACCTCAAGAGGACTTTGAAGTCCACGGTACACGTGGTATAATGACAACAACAACAAAACCCAAACCCAACTCAATTCCTTGAATAAACAGATTCAACTTCCTACCCAAAAACCCTGATAAAAGAAGAAAATATACCCATTTCCAGATGAAAATAGTCTTTAGCTATCTACTGAGACACACCAAAAAAAGTAATAAAGTTAACTAATGACCAAGACAGCCAGGCATAAGCTGTGTGACTTTTTCTGGCCTAACCCTGAAGTCATGCAAGGACCACTTATGCAGCATTCTATTTGTTACAAATAAGTCATTCAGCCCAGTCAAGATTTTAAAAAAAGTACATATATTGAGACCTGGACTCTACCTGTCTTTAGCAAGAGTGTCAAAGAAATGGTGGAGGTGTTTTAAAGCCACCATATTTATAATCCATGGCATGTGGTAGCATCCTAATTGATAAAGTTTTCATCTGTATTTTGTGTGTTTTGAAACACCAACAAAAGCAAGTACTCTGGCATATAAAGTAGTTGTTGCATTTAACCAATAGGGTAAATGTATCTTATTAGAGAACACGGGAGAGCTTCCAGAGGAAGGAAGGAAGGAAGGGAGGGAGGGAGGGAGGGAGGGAGGAAGGAAGAGAAAAGAAAAGAAAAGAAAAGAAAGGAAAGGAAAGGAAGGAAAGGAAAGGAAGGAAGGAAATAAATGATGAACTTAATTCTCAAAACTCTCAACTAAATTAGTCATAAACACAGAACCAGAGTTTCTATGGTGGTCCTAATAGACCTCCTTTTTTTTCCCTTGTAGACTTCAGGCTGACCTCAGGGAAAATCAGACAAGAACTTAATTGCATAGGTTGTAAAATAAAAAAAAAGAAAGTTAACTTCACAGCCACACCAGTCTCTCATATAAAAATAGAGCATTGTTTAGGAAGGAGTGGGACCCTGGGGCTTAGAGTTGGAATATCTGGTTAAACACATATAAAACTAGAAAATCTTGAACCCTTAAGTTACTCAGAAATTTCTTTGCATATGGAAGAGACTTGCCATCTGGTGTCTGAAAAGGGTTCTTTACCTTTTTTGAAGACACTTTGGTGACCTTGCCTAAGACAGTTGACTTGGAAGGGGTGCCAAGTCCTCTCAAAACCTACTCTAACAATCTCTCATTGTCACCAGACCCATATTATGGGTCAGGTCTCAGTATGTAGCAGTGGGATGTATCTTAGTATGGGCCAATACAAGTCTAACACAGCAGGAAATATCTCATACACCAAAATAATTGCAAAACTTCCCTATTTTATGTCAGCAGAAACTAGAGAATATGTGTCAATCAATGCTAAGGATAGGAGATAGAGGAAAAAAAAAAACTTGCATGTTGAATGTATTAATGGAGTTCACCTATCACAGTTTGTAAAGTTAATGTGTTAGCTCATTCAGTCAGAAGTATCCTGGAGGAGAGGAAGATGGTGGTGGAATAGGAGGGCCCTAGGCTTGCCTCCTCCCACCAACACAACTAGATAACTATCAAATCATCCTACATACTCCAGAAATTGACCTGAAGACTGACAGAACAAACTCTACAACTAAAGGGAGAGAAGAGACCGCATCAAAGAAGGTTGAAAGTGTGGAGACATGGTATAAGGGAGAAACAGATTGCAAGTGCTGTGGAGGGGAGGGAGCCAGACAGCACAGAAACAATGATCTGAAGAGTGCCTGGGACACACAGTGGTGAGATTATTTGCTCCTCTTGGAGTGCATCCCTGAGAGGCAGCATTCATTGAGACACATCTCCAGGAACAAATGAGATGGCCTTTGCCATTTCCCTTCCCTGCCACCTGCATGAAGCAGCGCAGTGCCAACACTAGCTGCCTAACTTGCATACACCAGGACCCACCTTCCAGCACTTTGTTGGAACTGCCCTTTTCAGTCAAGCTTGTGTCAGTCCCAGCATGGTGGGCCCCTCCCACAGAAGACCAGAACAAACCTTTGCCTACACCATGTCTCCGGACCAGAAAGTTCTGCAGGGCCTCGGTTCTGATGAAAGTGACGTCAGGTCTCATTTCACAAGCAGACCAGAGCACACCTAGTTCAACTTGCCACATTCAGGCCAGTGACCAAACATTGCCCAGCAGGTGAGAAGAGCCTCTAAAGACAACTGGCCTGAAGGATAAAACAGGCAAAACCCAACAGCAGAGCACACACAGCACACACCAGAGACACACCCAGAAGCACCAGGCTCTGGGCACTACATGACTTCTTCATAAGACCATTATTTTCAGAAGCAGGAGACATAACTGGTTTTTCTAACACATAGAAGAAAGCAGAGACTTAGACAAAATCTGAAGACAGAGGAATTTATCCCAAATGAAAGAACAAGATAAGGCCATGGCCAGAGATCTAAGTGAAACACATATAAGTAACATGCCTGATGGAGAATTTAAAGCAACAATCATCAGGATACTCACTGGGATTGAGAAAAGAAGACATCAGTGACATTTACCACAGAGGCAAAACAGTTAAAAAGGAATCAATCAGAGATGAAGAATGCAATGAGTTTGGAAACAGGCTTGATGCAATGAAGAGTAGGCTGGAAGAAGGAAAGGAATGAATTAGCATCCTAGAAGACAAAAAAATGGAAACTAATGAAGCTGAACAAAAGAGAGAAAGAAGAATTATTAAACATGAGAACAGACTTAGGGAAATCAATGATTCCATCAAACATAACATTTGTATAGGAGTCCTAGAAAAAGAATGGAGAGAAAAGGGAGCAGAAAATTCATTTGAAGAAATAATAGCTGAAAACTTCCCTAATCTGGGGAAGGAAACAGACATCCAGATGCAAAAGGCACAGAGAACATCCATCAAAGTCCATAAAAGCAGGTCAACACCAAGGCATATTTTATAATTAAATTTGCAAAATATAGTGATAAAGAAAAATCTTAAAAGCAGTAAGAGAAAAGAAGTCCTTAACTTACAAGGGAAAACACATAAGGGAAGCTGGAGATTTCTCAACAGAAATTTGGCAACCAGAAGGGAGTGTCATGGTATATTCAAAGTGTTAAATGGGAAAAATCTGCAGCTAAGAATACTCTATCAAACAAGGCTGTCATTCAAATAGAAGGAGAGATAAATAGTTTCCCAGAAAAATAAAAATTAAAGCAGTTTGTGACTACTAAGCCAGCCCAGCAATATATACTAAAGGGGACTCTTTGAGTGGAAAGAAGAGACCAAAAATGACAAGGACGGGAAATAATTAGGGAAAATCTCCAGAAACAACAAAACAAGTAATAAAATGGCAATAAATGCATATCTATCAACAATTACTTTGAATGCAAATGGACTAAGCACTCCAATCAAAGGACATAGGGTGTCCGAATGGAAAACAAAAACAAAAAGAGACCCACCTATGTGTTACCTACAAGAAACTCATTTTAGATCTAAAGACACCTGCCAATTGAAAGTGAGGGTAGGAGAAACATTTATCATAAAAATGGATGTGAAAAGTAAAGCCAGAGTAGCAATACTTACATGAAACAAACCAGACATTAAAACAAAGACTGTAACAAGAGCAAAGAAGGGCACTAAGTGATCCTAAAGGGAACAATCCAATAAGAAGATATAACAAACAAATATAAATATTTATGCACTCAACATGGGAGCACTCAGAGATATAAAACACTTAATAACAAACTTAAAGGAACTAATTGATAATAATACAATACTAGTAGGAGACTTTAACACCCCACTTACATCAATGGACAGATCATCTAAACAGAAAATAAACAAGGAAAAAACAGTTTTGAATGGCATACTGGAACAGATGGACTTAATAAATATTCACAACATACCATCCCAAAGCAGCAGAATACATATTCTTTTCAAGTGCACATGTAACATTCTCCAGAAAAATCACATATTAGGTCACAAAATAAGTCTTATGAATAAAAGATTAAAAGTCATACCATGCACCATTTCTGACCACTGTGAAACTAGAAGTCAACTACAAGAAAAAATCTGGAGGTGTGCCTGAGTGTCTCAGTTGGTTAAGCATCTGACTCTTAATTTCAGCTTAGGTCATGATCTCAGGGTCATGAGATCAAGCTCCATGTCAGACTCCATGCTCAGCACAGAGTCTGCTTGTCCTTCTCCCTCTGCTCCTCCCCCTGCTTGTGCTCACTTTCTAAAATGAATAAATAAAATCTTACAAAAGAAAAAAAAAAAAAACAGAAAAAGTCTGGGAAAGACCACTAAAGCATGGAGGTTAAACAACATGGTACTAAACAATGAATGAGTCAACTGGGAAATCAAAGAAGAAATTTTTTAAAAATACATGAAAACAAATGAAAATGAAAATACAATGGTCCAAAACCTTTAGGATGCAGCAAAAGAGGGAAGTATATAGCCATATAGGCCTACCTCAAGAAGCAAGAAAAATCTCAGATAAACAATCTAACCTTCCACCTAAAGGATCTAGAAAAAGAACAACAAATGAAGCCTAAAGCCAACAGAAGGAAGGGAATAATAAAGATTAGAACAGAAATAAATAATATAGAAACAACAATAACAAAAAGCAATAGAACAGATCAATGAAACCAGGAGCTGGTTCTTTGAAAAATTTAATAAAATTGATAAACTTCATGTTAGACTTATCAAAAAGAGGGGTGCCTGGGTGGCTCAGGTGGTTAAGCATCTGCCTTTGGCTCAGGTCATGATCCTGGGGTCTTGGGACTGAGTCCCACATTGGGCTCCCTGTTCAGCAGGGAGTCTGCTTCTCCCTCTACCCCCGCCCCCGACTTGTGATCTCACTCTCTCACTCTCTTTCTCTCAAGTAAATAAAATCTTAAAAAAAAAAAGGACTGAAATAAATAAAAATCACAAACGACAGAGAAGAAATAACAACCAACACCACAGAAATACAATTATAAGAGAATATTATGAAAAACGATATGTCAACAAATTGGACAGCCTAGAAGAAGTGGCTGAACTCCTAAAGACATATAAACTATGAAAACTGAAACAGAAAGAAAGAAAACTTGAACAGACTGATAACCAGCAAAGAAATTCAATCAGTAATAAAAAAACTCCTAACAAACAAAAGTTGAGGACTAGATGGTTTCACAGACAAATTCTACCAAACATTTAAAGAATAGTTAATACCTATTCTTTTCAAACTATTCCAAAAAAAACCCAAAAAACAAAACAAAACTGAAAATGAGAGAAAACTTCCAAATTCATTCTACAAGGTCAGCATTACCCGATATCAAAACAAGATAAAGACTCTACTAAAAAAGAGAACCACAGGCCAATATTCCTGATGAACAAAGATGTAAAAATTCTCCATAAAATACTAGCAAACCAAATCCAACAATACATTGAAAAATCATTCACTATGATCAAGTGGGATTTATTCGGGGGTTGCAAGGGTGATTCAGTGTTTGCAAATCAGTCAACATCATACATATCATCAATAAGAGAAAGGATAAGAACCATATGATCATGTTAATAGATGCAGAAAAAGCACTTGAAAAAGTACAACATCCATTTGTGATAAAAATTCTTCAACATAACAAAGGCCATATATGAAAAGCCCATAGCTAATACCCTCCTCAATGAGGAAAAACTGAGAGCTTTTCCTCTACAGTTAGGAATAAGACAGGGATGTATACTTTCACCACCTTTATTCAACATAGTACTGGAAGTCCTAGCCACAGCAATCAGAAAACAAAAAGAAATAAAAGACATCCAGATTAGTAAGGAAGTAATAAAACTTGCACTATTTGCACATGACATGGTACTATATATAGAAAACCTGAAAGACTCCACCTAAAAACTGCTAGAACTGATACATGAATTCAATAAAGTTGCAGAATACAAAATCAATGTGCAGAAATTTTGCATTTATATACACCAATAATGAAGCAGTAGAAAGAGAAATTAAAGGATCAATCCCATTTACAACTGCACCAAAAACAACAAGGTATCTAGGAATTAACCTAACCAAGGAGGTGAAAGACGTGTACTCTGAAAACTATAAAACACTGATGAAAGAAATTGAAGATGACACAAAGAAATGGAAAGATATTCCATTCGATGCTCATGGATCAGAAGAACAAATATTGTTAAAATGTCTATAATACCCAAAGCAATCTACACATTTAATACAATCCCTATCAAAATACCAAAAGCATTTTTCAGAGGTAGAACAAACATTCCTAAAATTTGTATGGAACCACAAAAGACCCTGAATAACCAAAGTAACCTTGGAAAAAAAAGTTGGAGGTATCACAATTCTGAACCTCAAGTTATATTACAAATCCATAGTGATCAAGACAGTTTGATATTGGCACAAAAACAGACGCATTGATCAATGGACCAGAAGAGAAAACCCAGAAATGAACCCACAACTATGTGGTCAACTGATCTTCGACAAAGCAGGAAAGAATATCCAATAGGAAAAAGACAGTCTCTTCAACAAATGGTGTTGGGAAAACTGGACAGCAACATGAAAAAGAATGAAACTAGACTGCTTTCTTACACCATAGCCAAAAATAAATTCAATATGGATGAAAGACCTAAATGTGAGACAGGAAACCACCAAAATCCTGGAGAACATAGGTATTAACTTCTTTGACATCAGTCATAGCAACTTCTTACTAGATATGTCTCCTGAGGTAAGGGGAACAACAAAAATAAAGTATAGGGACTTCATCAAGATAAAAAACTTCTGCACAGTGAAGGAAACAATCAACAAAACTGAAAGGCAACCTATGAAATGGGAGAAGATATTTGCAAATGACATATCTGATAAAGGGTTAATATCCAAAATCCATAGAGAACATATCAAACTCAACACCCCCAAAACAAATAATCTGGGTAAGAAATGGGCAGAAGACATTAATAGACATTTCTTGAAAGAAGACATACAGATGGTCAACAGATGCATAGAAAGATGCTCAACACCACTCATCATCAGAGAAATGCAAATCAAAACTACAAAGAGGTAACACCTCACACCAGTCAGAATGGCTAAAATCAACAACACAAGAAACAACAGGTGTTGGTGAGGATGTGGAGAAAGGGGAACCCTCTTACACTGTTAGTGGGAATGCAACCTGATGGAGTCACTGTGGAAAAGAGTATGGAGGTTCCTCAAAAAGTTAAAAATAGAACTACTCTGCAATCCAGCACTACTAGGTATTTACCCAAATATAAAAACACTAATTCAAAGGGATACATTCACCCTGATGTTTATAGCAGAAATATCTACAATAGCCAAAATATGGAAACAGCCCAAGAGTTTACTGACTGATGAATTGATAAGGAAGATGTGTATACACACACATAAACACAGACACACACACACACAATGGAATATACACAATGGAACATTAGTTATCCATAAAAAATAATGAAATATTGTCATTTTCAATGACATGGATGGAACTAGAGAGTATAATGCCAGGTGAAATAAGTCAGTATATGATTTCACTCACATGTGGAATTTAAGAAATAAGACAAATGAGCAAAGAGGAAAAAAAAGAGAGAGAGAGAGGCATACCAAAAATAGACTCTTAATTATAGAGAACAGGGCACCTGGGTGGCTCAGATGGTTAAGCAACTGCCTTTGGCTCAGATCATGATCCTGGGGTCCTGGGATCGAGTCCTGCATCGGGCTCCCAGCTCCTTGGGGAGCCTGCTTCTCCCTCTGCCTCTCTCTTTCTGTCTCTCATGAATAAATCAATAAAATCTTAAAAAAAAATATAGAGAACAAACTTGATGGTTATCAGAGGGGAGAGGGCAGGGGGGATCGGGGTCAAGGTGTTTATTTGGGATGAGCACCAGGTATTGTATGGTAGTGCTGAATCACTATATTGTACACCTGAAACTAATATTACACTGTATGTTAAATAATTGGAATTTAAATAAAAACTTAAAAAAGAAGGTTTGTCATTTGTTTTTTTTCTGAAACTTGGACTCAATAATGGCCTATATTGCATAAAGTTGAAGTGTCAGACTTTCCTGGAATAATGTAGAAGATAGATTCTGAAGGATTGGGGAGAGAAAAAATGTTGCAATAGATTTAACATATTCCCTCCACATCTATTCCTAAAGAAGTTCTTGTTGATATTACCTTCACTAAGGCCTTGAGAAAAATGCAAGTGACAGATACATCAGTATCCTTAAAAGCTCTCTGTTTGATGGACACTCAAAATAAGGGCAAGTCAGACCCATGATACTATAAGATGTCAGAAACTTTGATGCTGATATTCTCATTTACTCATAAGTTCCAATAGAGATTTTTCTATACTATAATTTGAAAGCTACTAGAAAACCCAATTTGATTTCTTAGAAAGTAAGCTTCGACTTTAAGGATGAGACTATTTCATCTTAGTTTAAGAATAATTATAAAGTTTTAACCTCTCAGCATTTTATTGTCATTCCCCTTAGGGAATAAATACATCTCTAACATGAAACCTCAAGTTTTCTTGTTAGGGGTATTAAAAAGTGAAAATATATGGTGGAAATATTTCCAATGGTGCAGGAAAGCTTCTCTGCAGCCAGAGACAATTTATCAAAATAGAAGGTAAATCTCTCAGAAGACTATATGCAGGTGGAATTAAACTCTTGCTTAAGGGATGGCTGGGCGATAGTGAAGCTCTTCCTTTTGGTGGAGATAGAGATGCCTTTTTGGTCAAACTGTGAAGTTCAAAGTTTCATGGGTTTCTTCTGGTGAATTCTCTCCCCAGTGACTAATATCCCAAAGATTGAAAGGAGATTGGCATAACTGAAGCAGCATGAGAAATGGAAAGTAAATGGACCCTGAAGAAAATCAGAAACAGATAAGTTATATAAGCTTGGGCATAGATCTTAATTCCTATGAACCTCAATTTCTTCATCTGCCAAGAGCAGTTAATAAAAAAGCATCTTATAGAATCATAGTAAGGATTATATAAGATATCTAAATCTGAAGCTATATATTAGATTATTAATAATGGGCTAGAATTGTCACCACCACCACCACCATCATCGTGGCAAGTTGATACCCACAGCTCTGAAATATAATTCTTATGGATATAGCACAATTGAGTTATTTTTCTCTAGTGTCTTACAATAAAAAAATAATGACAACAATAGAAATAACAACTACTACTACTATAATGACAGCACTAAGAACATTGAGGGCTAACTAAGCATCAGACACTATACCAAGTAGCATATGTGTTTCCAGGGATACTTCCTACAGTTCTATCTTACTCAAGGGCAATTTTGACTAGGGTCTGGCTTCAAGAGATGATGGGATATGATCATTTGATACATCTGGTGAAACATAAATAATCCAAGATTAGATCAGGCCACTCCTAAATTTTTATCCATTAAATCATTACATATAAATCAAAAAGGAGAAATAAATTTTGCAATGCATTATGGTATCCATAAAAGACTAGTGAGTTTCCTAAAGAGATTAATCTACTTTCACTTCTGCATAACAATGTAGCAAGGAAAAAACCAAGTTTCATATTTCTAATTTTATTTAGTATTCTGTAATATTTATTAAAATAAACATAAGCAGAATGATTTCTATTGGTTGAACATTAACTGAAATAATCTAGATGTTCTGTAATGCTGGTAGGTTATTTTTAAAAATTGATTATCCTAAAATTATAATCCTGTTGATTACCCCAAAATACCATATAATCCAGTAATTCTACTACTGGCTATTTACCCAAAGGAAAAAAAAAATAATGCAAAAAGATATATGTATTCCTATGTTTATTGTAGCACTTTTTACAATAGCCAAGATATGGAAGCAACCTAACAGTCCATTGACAGATGAATGGATAAAGAAGATATGGTACATTGGGCGCTTGGGTGGCTCAGTTGGTTAAGCGACTGCCTTCGGCTCAGGTCATGATCCTGGAGTCCCGGGATCGAGTCCCGCCTCGGGCTCCCTGCTCAGCAGGGAGTCTGCTTCTCCCTCTGCCCTCTTCCCTCTTGTGCTGTCTGTCTCTCATTCTCTCTCTCTCAAATAAATAAATAAAATCTTTAAAAAAAAAAAAAAAAAAAAAAAAGAAGATATGGTACATATATGCAATGAAATATTACTCAGCCATAAAAATAGAATGAGCTCTTGCCATTTATGATAACATGTATGGACCTAGAGGGTATTGTGCTAAGTGAAATAAGTCAGACAGAAAATGACAAATACCATATGATTTTGCTCATGTGAAATCTAAAAACAAAACAAAACAAACAAACAAACAAAAATCAGCAACAGACCCATAAATATGGAGAACAGATTGATGGTTGCAAACAGAGGCATAGGCCAAATGAACGAAACTTAGTGGGAGATACAGCCTTCCAGTTATGAAATATACAGTTGTCACTATCATGGTAACACATAATGCATACATTATCATTATTTTGTATATCTGAAACTAGGGTAACATTGTGTGTTGACTATACTTCAAATAAAAAAGGGAAAAAATTGAAAAGATACTTATTTATACTGTAAGGGTATTTATATAATTTTACTTAAAATAGTTTTTTTTTTCCTTTACCTAAAAATATCTCTGAAATCTTTGTTAAACTTCACTTGTAGAAATATTATTTCTTTTGTACACTTCAGAATGTTACTTAAAAAAATGTGGATGACTTGTCCTCCTTATTCAGGAGGTTTATTGGTTCTTTCTCATCACATAGTGACATAGTATCCAGCCTTGTCTAAAGTGGCAGCATCAGGAGGAGCATGGGAGGTGGCTTTTACAGACTTTTCTGGTTTTATTTTTATTTTTATACTTTTTTCAGTTTTATTGAGATATAATTGGCATATAATATTGTGTAAATTTAAGGAGTACAACAATGATTTGATGTATGTATATATTGTGAAATGATCACAATAAGTTAACAGCCATCACCTCATGTAATTACACTTTTTTTTTCTTGTGATGAGAATGTTCAAGATCTACTCTGAGCAACTTTAAATATTCAATACAGTATTGCTAACTATAATCACCATTCTGTACATTACAACTTCAGAACTTATTCATCTTATAACTGGAAGTTTATACCTTCTGGCTATCTTCACCCACACCCCACATCTGGATATCACCAATCTGATCTCTGTTTTTTTTTTTTTTTCCCCAGATTCCACATGTAAGTGAGATCATGGAATATTTGTCTTTGTCTGAAAAATCAAACTTTAATTTCAATATAAGCCTAACCACTTCTGTGCTCTATGACTTTGGGTAAATAGTTTACTATCTTTTTTCCTCAGCAATAAAATGGGTGTAATAATTCTACCTACCGATTGGGGATATTAAGCTGATTAAACATATATATTTGCAAAGCTCCTACTTTTATGTAGTATAAACACATTCAATAGGGATTAATTCTATTTTCTCTTTAATTCAAAACTGAATCTTCAGTGTATCTCTTACAAGAGATGAAAGTGGTATCTTTCTCTGTCATCAATCTAAATTAGACTTCACACATGCATAGTTATAAACTATTTGCAAACACTCTTTATATAACTTTACCCAATGAATATCCATGACAATGCTGAAAGGTATATATCCTTTTCTTCGTTTTATAGGTCAGTAAACTATGCTTCAGAGAGCATTAAGTAACTTATTTATGCACATTTGGGAAGTGCTGAAATTTGAAGTCATGCTCCAGAAATTATGATGTGGAGTCCCCTAACCTGACCTTAAAACCCATTTAGCTAACCACTTTAACACTTTCAAGTTGATTGGAAATTTAATTGCTCTCCCATTGAGGCCGGAATGTCAGGAAACTTCTTGTGACTCTTCAGGTTTTCTCTACCTTGGCATCCAGATTTCCTGCCACCTTATGTGATGAGTCCAGGAAATTCTGTGAAGCTCTCACCTCTCAGGACCCCAGAAAGGAAGTGGAAAACAGGTCTCTTTTACTATTTCCATTCATCTGGAATATTTATTGGCCCTATCTATCTGGAGAACACTTGGTTACAGAAATTGGCAGGTTAGCACTTCTCAAGCACCCACTAATATCTGTGTTGCAAACTGCCATTAGCTAATTTGACCATTCACAATTCAGATTGTTCTTTTTTTGGTAATATAGAATTACTTTGATGATTAGAGATAGAGAAGGTCCTTGTTCCCTGTTCATCCCCTCTAACATGTTTTGTGATAATGTGAGCAAGTCTAGAATGAAATCTATCAACAGGTATGAACATTTCTTAGTAAATAGGTCCAGTGAGAAATGAAAATCAAAGTCACAATATCATCTTACATCTGTCAGAATGGCCAATATTAAAAAGACAACAAATAACAAGTGTTGGAGAAGATGTGGAGAAAAGGAAAACTTCATGTACTATTGGGAATGTAAATCAATGAGACTACCAAGGAAAACAGTATGGAGGTTCCTCAAAAAATCAAAAAATAGAAATATTATATGATCCAGTAATTTTACTACTGAATATTTACCCAAAGGAAATGAAAGCAGTAATTCAAAAACATATACACTTATATATTTATTGTAGCATTATTTATAATAGCTAAGATATGAAAGTAACACAATATCATATATAAATAGATGAATGGATAAAGAAGTGTGCATACACACACAAAATGGAATATTATTCAGCCATAAAGAAGAATGAGATCTTGCCATTTACAACAACATGTATGGAGTTAGAGGGTATTATTCTAAGTGAAATAAATCAGATAAATACCATAAATACCATATAGTTTCACTTATATGTAAAAACACAAAACATATTTCACTTATACATAAAAAACAAAATAAATGATCCAACAAACATAAAGCAGAAACAGACTCATAAATACAGAGAACAAGCTGATGGTTGCCAAGGGAGGGGGTTGGGCAAAATGAGCAAAGGTGAGTGGGACATGCACGTTTCTACTTATGGAATGAATAAGTCGCAGGGATTAAAGTTACCTCATAGGGAATATAATCAATGGGACTGTAATAGTATTGTATGGTGACAGATGGTAGCTACACTTGTGGTGAGCACAGCATAATGTATACAGTTGCCACTATCACCTTAACAGGTAACATATACACTTATACAGGATCACTATGCTGTACACTTGATACTAATGGGGCATCGTGTGTCAACTATACTTCAATAAAAATAAGTAATAAGGGGAATTCATGGACAAAGCAAGTAAGTACAGTTTCATATTCACATTATGACCTCAGTTAGCTAACATAATGTCTTCCCTATAAGTAACAATTCCAGAAATATATGGTATGTAGGTATGTGAGGCTGGACTAAGAGAACACTCAGGAGATCTGGAGATGGGAATGGAACAAAGGGAAATATTTGGATTATATTAAAAACCTAAAATTGGTAGGATTAATCAGGTGAGGTAGAAAAAGAGGGGTTATGGTAACTTTAAGATTTCTGTCTTGAGGACTGCTTTGGAAGGAAATGTCATGAATGAGAAGGGAAACTGTGTAAACCTACATGTGTATGTGTATTTGTGACCAAGAGGAATTAAAGTTGAGATTATGTTGACTTTGAGATATCTGTGCAATCCACCATTGAAGATACCTGGCAAACAACTGTCTCAATGAGTCTATAGACAAAGAGAAAGGTCCAGACTAGAGATACATAGTTCAGTGTCATCAGCGTTATCGTTGAAGCTCTGGAAGCTAAGTAGATTTCATAGAGAGAGCATATTGACTGAGATGATCTGAAGGGTAATGGTGCAACTTGAGACAAGATAACATTTCAAGTATGAACAGAAGAACATTGCCCACTAAGAGAAAATGAAAAATAATAGTGAGATGGAAGAGAAACAGAGAGAGAGAGCTTCCTCATGAATCAAGGGAAGGCAAGTTCCAGGAGAACATGCTGAACACTGTCACATATCACAGGGGGTCAAGTAAAAGAACTAATGACTTTTAGAGTGGCAACAAGCATATTATGTGTTAATTTAGGATGATTAGTTTTAGAGAACTAGTAAAGGAAGAAGTCTGTAGTGGATTGAGGAGTGGGATCTTTAGTGAGATGGAAATAAATATAAACTGATTTTGAAAAATGTGTCTGTGAAGGACAGAAATCAATAGCTGAAGAGGTCACAGGATCAAAAAATGGTACCCTCTACAATTTTATATTCTCTGGTATACAATGCAGTTTTGTACACATCAAAAAATAAATAACGTCTGGATTCCTGACTTACATACATGTCAACATGACATATTCATTTAATGCCCAAAAGATACCTTAAATTTAACAAACTGATATTCCATGTCCAATCCTCTTATCTTTATCTACACACCATCTTTATATCACATGATGGCAACAGTCACCTTCCAGCTAATCAGTAAAACAAACAAATACATGCATTGGGATCATCCCTGAATTTTCCCTTTTTAATTTCTACCATACTTCAGACCTCTCAAAAATATTGTTTCTGTACTTGTAAAACATAGAATCTTACCATCTCTACTTTGACTACCCTGTTCTGACTCACCACCACCTGTCTCCTGGATTGCTGCAATAGGCTCCAGATCTGAATCCCTAGAGTCTATTTTCAACCCACAACAGCCAAAGTATGTCTTTTATGACTTATAAGTCATGCAATGTCATAGATATGCACAGAACTATCCAATGGCCTCCCATTTTTCTCAGATTGAAATAAAAAATAACTACAACAGCCTATATGACTGTGCAGTATGTGGGGTCTGTTTTCTGTCTAGCCTCATCTCTTTCTTACCCAGCTTCAGCCATGCCCACCTCCACATTGCTTTTTGAATGGCTAAGCAAAACTCCCTTCAGAACTTTTGTACTGCTTTTCTCACTTCTGGGAATTCTCTTCTCCAAAGTATTCATAAAGCTAAATCTCACACTTTAATGCCTTTGCTCAAATCTCACCTTAATGAGGACTACCTTGACCACGTTATTTAAAAGTGCCAAATCTCCCCAGTAATTTTGTCTTGTTCTCTGATGTGTTCTAAGTACTTAGGACAGTGCCTGGCACACACAAAAAAGTACTCATAAATATTTAATTACTGAATGAGTCTATGAATGTGCAAATTTAGTCTTTTCTGATCACTTCCAACTTCCAGAAGAACATCAGTCAATATGATACTGATAAGATATGTATATATAGGTAGATTGGAATCTCTTTATGTTTTAAAATAAACATAATTTTAAATGCCAATACAGCATCAACATAGAATGTATCTTAAAATAATTACTGGGAACCAAAGGCTATTTCTGGAGAAGAGAATATTCACAGGAAATCGAATCAATTCCAGTGCAGTAATGTACATCCCCTTCTCCTGCCCCAAAGGACTGTCTGACTCACCTTCATTCAAAGGAGTCCCACAGCTTCAAGGAAAATCACTTTGTGTACTAGAGTAAAGCTGCAAGACCCACTCCATAGGACACCAGTCATACTGAGAGGCTATTATTATGTGCCATATTTCAGAACTTGAGTACTTAATACTTATTTAGGATTTGGGAACTGAGAAAAAGTTTATATTCTGTTCTCCTCTTCCAATCAGAATTGCTACATTTGTTCAGCATGGATAGTGTAGTCATAAAATCCATTACCCTATAGCTAGGGTATTCATAAAATTCATCATCCAATTTGGGACATTTTTTGGTGATTGAAAAGGAATGCTATTACTAATGATGTTAGGTACAAACCAGGGAATGGTTACCCTGCTGTCGGTATGAGGACTCCAGTGAAGTAATGCTATAAAGGGTCCTAATCATTGTCATTTCATTTGCTGGATCATCAGTTGGTCTCAGGGAACTTTAGGTATAGGCTGAAGTGGTTCAGAAACATTAAAAGACACTTAGAGAAACTGGAGCATTGGGCATTTTCTAACTGGCATAAAAAATAACTTGTACATTTTGGCAACTATACTGGCTAAATGTTCTCCATGTGACTTTACTTTTCAAATTGTCTGGGATGGTCCCATTTTATGCTTATTGTCACAGTGTAATTATTAATAATCCCCTTTTAATTTTTCCAGTTTGGATTATAAATTGTTGCTATAATTTACTTCTTTGTAAAACTGATATTTTATCAAACTCAGCAAATACTGGATCACTGGCAAATGTAACTTCAAAAAAGAAAAAAGAGGGGGTAGCAGACTTCAAGACCTGTTGTACTAGATTGCACCCATGTGCTAGAGATTTAACTCTCCATGCAAAGTCACCTAAATAATATGGCCCATTTCTCACCACAGTTCTGCTAAACCAAAGTGGTCTTTGCTAATAGACACATGGCACTTTCACTTCTATTTACTTTCTAATGTGTATTACCAAGCATTTATTGGCTTTTAATCTTTAAATCTTTATCTTTAAATGCAAACCTTTAAATCCTAACATTGTCAGAGAACTATAAATTCCCTGGGCCAATTTTGTAATTGATTTTTGATGTTACCCAAACATTGTTATGAACTGGAATTCTTTTCCATGCTACGTTATTTAAAAAATATATTTTACTTAAGAAATTCTATAAATAATCAAAATCAGTTTGTACCTCTTTGCATAGTCTTCTAGGAACACCAGCACTAAATCATTTCTCTGTGTCTCAAGTGGACAAGGCCAAGGCCTTTCATCATGACTCTTATGTAATAACTGCAGATTATTCTCCCACTGTTATTTTCCCTCTTTGATTTAAAAACTTTTTATTTAACTCACTTAAAATATACCTCTTTAATCATATAGATTTTATTAAAATTTACAGCCACATTACATTAAAATTATTGCTATGATTTATAAATTCTGTTTATAGAGATGTCATATTCATATACTATAATTATTATCTATATTTTGATGAGGCATGACATAAGTACTTAAGTAAAAATGTAAGAAAATTTATATTCATAGCAACAAGTTAAAGTTATCACTATTTTTTTTTGTTATTATTTTGGACCAGTGAGCAACATGCCTTTCCTACAGACCCCTGCACTAGTCTCTTGAGTGAGATATCTCAGTTGAATCCTACCTCCATGTTTTAAAAGTTGTATAATATTGACCAAGTCACTTAAACTATTTTGCTTTAGTTTTCTTTCTTAAAATGTCAGAAATAATACTTACAGGGTTACAGTGATGATTAAACTAGTCCCTACATACAATGGTCTTAGGGTACCTGGCTTATAATAAGTCCTTTATAAGTTTGACCTTGAAAGTACTTAATGCAAAGTGGAATAGTAAAATGTGAATGAAGTTAATTTGAGGATATGAATTTGGATCCACATCTGCACTTATCAGCTTTGTAACAATAAGGATGTTAAATCTCTCAGAATTTCTTTTTTTCCCTGCCTTCCATCCTTCTCCTCTCCCTCCTTCCCTTTCTTTCTTTTTCTTTCCAGAGTGATGATGTGAGAGATTTCAGATCACATAAAAAAATTATTAAGGTCTTAATTTTAGTTTTCTAAACTGGGCTCTTAGAATCATAGGACTTAATAGGTATTGGAATTTCTTTAATATAATCCTCTGCAAAAAATCCTTCCAATTGCATGGTTTGATGGATCACTGACTCTCTAACCTGAAAGTTGAAAAGAATTCAGCCACTTCCCTCAAAAGTCAATTTCAGCAGTGAAAAAAGAATTGTCACATAACCAAGTTAGTGTTTTTCAAAACACTAGTTTGTGATATATCAGTACTCATGAAGTTAGTCTGGTGGATGGCCATCACAATAACAAAATAGACTATAGGAAAGTACTTTTTACAGAGTACATACAATATACTAGAGGCAAGCATTTTCTTAAAAACTTGTATTTCTCTCATATTTACATATACACACATGCATATACATATATATGTATTTATATGTCTGTATATATGCACATGGCATTGTATATGCGTGTGTGTGTCTGTGTATAAACATGGTAATTGGTCATGCCAATGTATGGTAATATGGTAGTATGCCCATGTGGTAATTGGTCATGATGCTAAGTGTGTTATGCTGTGGGATGAGTTCAAGGTTTTAAAGAGATACTTTAGAATATATTACGTTCTCTTTTTTCCTTCCCTGAATTTCCTTCTTTCCTCTTCCAATATTAAAGAAACAGTTATTTGTTCACTGTCTCACAGGATAGATGTAACAAAATAGAACTCAGGAATAATTTCATAGTCTTTCTGGTTTTCTGTTCTAAAAGCTGAATTCCTCAATATAATTTAGAAGACTGATGCAAAAAGTGACAAATGAGAACTTAAATCAGAAACAGGGATAAGAAATTCTCTTCCAGCCTAAGATATGAGGAGGAAGAGAATGGGAAAAACAGCATCAACTTCTCAATAGCTTCCCTGGAAGGTAGTAATATCTGTGAGAGGTAATTGGTCAGCTAAAGAAAATGGGATCATGAGAAATCACACAAAGTCTTGAGGCTCACGGGTGCCTGGGTGGCTCAGTTGGTTAAGCATCTGCCTTCAGCTCAGGTCATGATCCTGGGGTCCTGGGATCGAGTCCTGCATCAGGCTCCCTACTCAGTGGGGAGTCTACTTCTCCTTCTCCCTCTACCCCTCCCCCTGCTTGTGCTCTCTCTCTCTCAAATAAATAAATAAAGTCTTAAAAGAAAAAAGTCTCGAGGCTCACCCAAAGTCACACAGAAGCAGGGCCATACAGGGGCCACTGAACTAACCAGGGATATGGACATTTTGGTGATTACCTGTGTATCCAGGTATCTCTAAAAACATATATTCTTTCTCACCTCCTACAAAACCCTGGAGCTACAGATGTACCCCTGGATACCATGATACATTCCAAGAGGAAGTGATTTAAAATCCCTTCCAGGATACCAGTGTGAGGGGTTAAAATAGAAGCTGTTTGAGTTATAAATAAGAAAGTTACATATTTGTACACCTGCATCTGAGGTTTGAGGACCTTCTCTGATTCATGACTTATAAACTTGTTGTTATATCCCTAGGATATATCTGACTAGTAGTCCCAGGATGAACTGTAGAAGATATAGGAAGGGTGGTAGAAAATAACACTTGTGCTCAAGAAAAAAGAAAGGAAAGGAAAGGAAAGGAAAGGAGCAAAAAAAAAAAAAAAAAAAAAAAAAAAAAAGAAAAGAAAAGAAAAGAAAGGAGCAGTAGTATTCCTCTTGAGAAGTTATTCTGTGTAGTTTGCTCAGTCAGTTCCTGGACCCAGCTCTGAAAATTATGTCTATTCTCTAGTAATGTATCTAAGGTATGCATAGTTCTAAGTGATGTGCAAAAGTGGCTATCTTTGGACAGCACAAGCCATAGGTAGCTCTTGGGTATATTAAGAAATGATGAAAGGGTTATAGCCTTTCAAGTAAAAAAAAAAAAAAAAAAAAGGAAAACAACTCATGTAAAGTCTGTTTCTAATACTCTTATAATATATTCGGTTTACCTTCTCCCCCATAATCACTCAATTCTGGCTGGTAACAAGGGGAAGGAAATTTACTGCTGAAGTCTCTGGTAGACTCAAAGATCCTGGTTACAGAGTAATGATTTATAATGAGAATACAATTAACTGATCCAAACCATGTCCATTAAAGTCATCATGCAGTGGTTTTAGCCAACTGTGCAGTTAGAAGAAACATTCTCTACAAGTCCACCCTCACTTCTGACATCAAGTTCGGGGGTTTCCCAAAATCACCCTTATTTTTGATAATTCACTAAAAGAACTCACAGAACTCACTGAAAGCTATTATACCCATGGTTTATTATAGGGAAAGGATACAGGTTAAAATTAGCCAAAGAAAGAGATTCACAGGGTAGTCTCAGAGGTGTCCAAACAATGAGCTTATGGTTGACCTCTTCTTCTGGAGTCATGGATAGCATTACTTCCTCCTGACCATTACATGTGACAACACATGCACAGTAGGGCCAACCAGGAAAGTTCTCCCTAGCTTTTGACATCCGGAGTTTTTACTATGGCTTGATGACATATCATCTATATGGGTGACTTTTAGTCTTCAACCCCTCTTGGACATCTGGGTGACAGTCACCAGTTCTCCCAGAGTTTGGAACTGATAATATGTGTCTCAAAGCTCTTATCATAAATCATATCATTAGGTAGTCTGGTGGTGAAAGCCTCAGGCAAATAACGACACTCTATCAGAGAGAACATACCAGTGACCTAGAGATTACCTCTTAGTAGTTAAGGATAAAAGTTAAACCTCCTGAGGGCACCTGAGTGGTGCAGTTGGTTAAGTGTCCAACTCTTGGTTTCAGTTCAGGTCACAATCTCAGGGTCTTGAGATCAAGCCTTCATCAGGCTCTGCCTTCAGCATGGAGTCTGCTTAAGACTCTCTCTCCCTCTCCCTCTGCATCCCCCCTCCAAATAAATAAATAAACCTTAAAAAAAAAAAAGTTAAACCTCCCTTTGAGTAAGGTGAATTCTTTACAGCACAGGGCCACGTATGGGTCTCTGGTCAGCTGTCCTGAGAACAAGAGTCTCTACTGGACTCAAATGAATGACTCTGATGAAGAGTAAGCCCATAATTCTTTGGGGAAAATAATTTCTTATACTCTTTATACTTTTATTGGTTATTCAAGCATGTTTTCTCCATGACAGAAATAGTCCAGAAAGATCATGAAGACTGTTCACTAAGAAAGAATTTTTAATAACTGAATTATACAAACATGTATGAACCAAGCAAGTTGCTAATGCTAAAATTCAAAAAATGAATAACACCCTGAAGTGTTGAAATAACCCAAGAAGTTATTTCAATAAAGAAAAACAATGAAGCAGACAATTTCAGTAGAATGGAGTAAGTTGTAAATGAGATGACTTACATTTGTGGGACCACACAAGAGGGGTGCTTAATCCATCCTGGAGATTTAGAGAAATCTTTCCTCAAAAGACCCTTGGAAAATAGTATTTGGCAAATGGTGAGAGTAGCAGCAGCAGTAATGATGATAAAAGCAGTTGACAGTTACACAGAATTATTATGTCAGGGGCGCCTGGGTGGCTCAGTCGGTTAAGTGTCTGCCTTCGGCTCAGGTCATGATCCTGGGGTCCTGGGATCGAGCCCTACATCTGGCTCCCTGCTCAGCGGAGAGCCTGCTTCTCCCTCTCCCTCTGCCTGCCACTCTGCCTACTTGTGCTATCTCTCTGTCACATAAATAAATAAAATCTTTAAAAAAAAGAATTATTATGTCAGACACTATTCTAAGACCTTTGAATAAATTAGTTCATTTAAATTATTAATTTAGGAGAAATAGCAAATTTATTCATAAACTCTGAGCCTCTGCTCTCTCTAATTTCATGTCTTAAGGTAATATTTTCTTGAAAGTTTGTCACCTTTTCTCAAAACAGAGCTATGGGAGCTTCTATACCCCTGATCCAAAAGGAAAGTATGCCATTTGGCTAGAGATATTACTCAACGAATGCATGTGTAAAAAAGGGTAAAGTGTTTTTAAACTTCACTTTCATTGCAGTGATTCTACAAACCCAGAAAGCTTTTCCTTAGGCGAGAACATGCCTTTCTCATTCTTCCTTCCCAGACTCCCCTCCCTCCCACTATGAAGTAGGAAGCTGTGTTTGGAGGCAATGACAAATCCTGAGGCCGGTGTTTCACTCATCTTGCATGCAGTGCTCCCATTGAGGCCACTTAATCCGATTGACGTCAGCCGGTGCTCCGTGCACAGAATGTGCCACTCAGAATCTATGGGAATCGATCATCCCTCAACTCACATTGCCATGACACCTACAGCCTCCAATTTATTTCAGGTTTGTAGTTTCTTTTTCCTTTCCTTCCTCTTTCCTCTCCTACTAAAAGAAGTATATCTTTTGTTTCTTCACAGGCAATACTTAATAGAGCCCAAGCCTTGTCATTGGAAAATTCAGACTATCACTTTGCACTGTAATTAAGGTTTTCCAAGTGAAGCTGTAGAGTGCAAGGCAGGGCTGATAAGAATTACACACATCTCAGGTTAAACTTTCACTGGAATGTAGCCTTTAGTAGACATATATATTTTTTCTGAGGAAATGTAAATACTTGGTATGGAATTTCATTAGTCCCATCAAGGAAGGGAAAGAAAAGGACATTAAGGAAACACCTATATTCTGGACACATTACACACATGATCACATATAAGTTTTTTCTCAACCACTGTGATCCCGTTTCCTCTTTTTCCCAGGGAAATCTGGCAACATCTGCATGTACTGTTAGCTGTCATACTTGGGGCAGGGTAGATGCTACTGGCATCAAATGGGCAGAGCTCAGTTATGATGCTTAACATCCTGCAATGAAAGGATAGCCCCCCACAACAAACAATTACTCAGACTAAGCCCTTAATAGTGCCAATGTCAAGAAACCCTGACACTGACTCTCATAAAGTCTTATGTGGTGAGTGTAATAGCCTCAGTTTACTGATGAGGCCACTTGTGTGCTCACAAAATTAGTAAGTGGCAGGATTTAAATTCACACTTGTCTAGCCACAAAAGCTGGACCCTTCTGCATCATGCTGTACTGGACAAGTCTTGGTGATAAACCATAACTCTAAAAGCCTAGTCTCTGGAAGCATTTGACTTCTTTTGTGTATAGCAGTACCTTTTTTAAGAATTTCATAAGAACAGGAAGGCAACTCCATGGAGTATACAGGCTGCATATACATAATATAATTTCACCTAACCCAGTAAAAAGTGCCTGTTCTGGCTACGTGTACTATATACTGGGAATCAGTATGCATGTATGTATGTATCTATGTATATTGTGTGTGTATATATATGTGTGTGTGTGTATAAACTTGTGAATATGTGTATATATATATATATATACATATATGATCTATTCTACTTTTTTCCCTCCAAAATACAGACATGAGTAAGCGATAGTCTACCTTAGCATACCTCATATAGTGGAAAAAAAAAAAAGGCAATATAATATACTAGGATAAGTTATATACCAAGGGCCATGATACCAATAGCTGCCGACTTTCACAATGGAAGATTAATTCATTCATTGGTCACTCATTTGACAAACAAATGGATATTAAATTCTTCACATAAACTCAATCCAGTCAGACAAATAGAAAACAATTACAATAATCTGATAAATGCTAAAACAGAGGTGAGAGCAAGGTGGTGTAGTAACACAGAGGAAGAAGCATGTACCGTCTTTGGAGATGATGGAGTAGGTCTCCTAAGAATGGTCATTTATAAGGTGAGTGAAATACTGAGGTTGGAGTTCACTAGGTGGAGTAGTAATTGATGGGGCTAGAGGGGACAGCAAGAGCTAGACCACAAATCTTATGGACTAAAAGTCTGAATTTTATTCTGAAAGTGAATTGAAATCAGTAAGAGTTTCAAAATGAAAATAATCAGATTTACGTTTGAGAAAGATCATTACACTGTTGGATTTAGAGAAGTGGGGGAAAGTAGAGGTAGAAAGACACATTTTGAGTCTATTATAGTAACCCAGGTAAAAAATGATAAAGACCTCAACTAAGGCAAGAACAGTAAGAATGGAAATGAAAGGTCAGACTCAAAATAGAATTAGAGGTAGAATTTATAGGTTTTGGATGTAGAAGTTAAGACAAAGGGAGGATTTCTCCCTTGGAAAATCAGAATACAGAAAAAGCAATTTACATTTGGACAGAATTACCTTTAATATACTTATGTTGAATAAAGAATATTGTGGGTTAATATCAGAAACTCTGCTGGACCCTTCATGTATCAGTCATCACAAAAGTCCTGTGATGAAGGTATTGATCTTTTTATTTTATAGATGAAGCCTCAAAGAGATGACTTTGTTTCATTTAATATGTTTTAAGTACCAGAGCCAAAATGTTACAATTCTGGATATCTTCAAGTCTATACTTGTTAACCACTATGCAAGACTTTCTCACTTTGTAAAGCTGATGCTCAGTAGGACTTAAAATACATAGTTGAGCTATAAATACAAATCTGGATATACTGTTCCTATAAGTGGCTGTTGAGATAATTTATGGACAGCATTAATTAAGAAAAAGTAACAAAGAACCAGAGATTCAGAGGATTTAGGGCAGAGGCCTAGGCACACACTAATACTTAAGATAGGTTCTTCAAGGAGGCTGATCAAAAAGTAGTCAAAAAAGTGGGAAGGAAGGCAAAGGGAGGATAGTGTCACAGATGGAAAGGGGGACACTATGAGCAGTCTCGCTAAAGAGGCAGATCTATTTTGCACTAAGAAAATGCCTCATCCCACAGGCAAAATTAGGATCCCTACTGGGAAAACCTCAGTCAATTGATCTTGTTCCAGAGGAGGTGATGTGGTGTCTATCCTCTCCTTTTATGCCACTGCAACCATTCTAATTCAAGCCCTGTTTATTAAGTAAAATGATATATATGAAGACACCAACACATTGAAGGCACTGAAAAATGTTATACTCTTCCTCTCCCACTGCCCTAAATATTGGACTGCAGCTCTGACAGTAGGGAAGTTCAATTTTAGCAAGAAACTCCAAGAATTTATTAAACATTAGCACTACTGTGCAAGTTAATTATTAACTATTTCCACTGTACAGGTGTTGAAATTTAGATATAGAGAAGTTACAAAATTTTCTAAGGTCTCAGAGCTAGTAAGTGATTGACCACGCTTTTGAATTCAGGTCTGTCCAGCACCAAAGTTACTGCCCCTTCCTCAGTTCATGAACTCCCTCTTTAAGAAAGTGATACATATCCTGAAGAGATATCTGCAACCCTGTGTTAATTGGGGCATTATTTACAATAGCCAAGATATGGAGTATCCATCAATGAATTAACAAAGTAAATGTTATATAGATGATATATATGAATACTATTTAACCACATATAAGGTGGGAAATCCTACCATTTACAACAACATGGATGGACCTTGAGGGCATTATATTAAGTGAAATAAGTCACCAGAGAAAGACATATACTATATGAGCTCACCAACAAACAGAATGTAAAACAACCTGAACTATAGAAACAGAGAACTGATTGGTAGTTGCCAGAGACAGGGGTTTGGGATGGGGTGGGGGAATTGGATGAAGTGGTCAAAAAGGTACAAAATTCCAATTACACAACACATAAGCTCTGGGGATGTAATGTACAGCATGATGATTCTACAGGCATATATCACTTTATTGTGCTTCACAGATAATGCATTATTTACAAATTGAAGACTTGTGACAACCCTAGATCAGTCAAGTCTTTCAGAGAGGTGAGGAAGCTTCAGAAGGAAGTCTGAAGCTAGCCAAAGTTGGTTCATTAGGTTTAAGGAAAACAGCCATCGTTGTGACATAAAAGTATAAGATAAATCAGCATGTAGAAGCTGCAGTGAGTTATCCAGAAGATCTAGCTAAGATAATTAATGAAAGTGACTACACTAAATAACAGATTTTCAACATAGACAAAATGGCCTTATATTGGAAGATGCCCCCCAGGGACTTTCATAGCTAGGGAGAAGTCAATGCATGACTTCAAAGCTTCAAAGGACAGGCCTAACTCTCTTGTTAGGGGCTAATGTGCCTGGTGACTTTAAGTCAAAGACAATGCTCATTTACTATTCAAAAAATCCTTGAGCCCTGAAGAATTATGCTAAATCTATTCTGCCTGTGCTCTATAAATGGGATAACAAAGACTGGATGACAGCACCTCTGTTTACAATGTGGTTTACTGAATATTTTAAGCCCACTGTTGAGACCTACAGCTCAGATGAAAAGATTTCTTTCAAAATATTGTTACTCATTGACAATGCACCTCATCACCCAAGAGCTCTGATAGAGATGTACAAAGACATTAATGTTGTTTTTGTGTCTCTTAGCACAACATCCATTCTGCAGCCCATGGATCAAGGAATAATTTCAACTTTCAAGTCTTATTATTTAAGAAATACATTCAAAAGGTTGTAGTTGTCCTAGATAGTAATTCCTCTGATGGAGCTGGGTGAAGTAAATTGAAAGGCATCTGGAAAGAATTCACCATTCTAGATACCACTAAAAACATTCATTATTCATGGGAAGAGGTCAAAATATCAACATGAACGGAAATTTGGAAGAAGTGACTCCAAACCTCATGGACAACTTTGAGGGATTCAAGACTTCAGTGGAGGCAGTAATTGCAGGTATGGTAGAAATAACAAGGGGACCAGAATTCATAGTGGAACCTGAAGATGTGGCTGAATTTCTGCATTTCATGGCCAAACTTTAATGGATGAGGAGTTGCTTCTAATGGATGAGCAGAGAGTGGTTTCTTGAAATAAAATCTACTCCTGGTGAAGATGTTATGAAGATTTTTGAAATGACAACAAAAGATATAGATTATTTCATGAACTTAGTTGATAAAACAGTAGGGTTTAAGAGAACTGACTCCCATTCTGAAAGAAGTTCTGTGGGGAAAATGCTGTCAAAAACATTGCATGATAGAGAAATCATTTGTGAAAGGAAGAGTCAATTGATGAGTCAAAGATCATTGTTGTCTTATTTTAAGAAATTGTCACAACCACTCCAACCTTTAGCAACCACCACCCTGATCAGTCAGCAGCTATCAACACTGAAGAAAGATTATCCACCAGCAAAAAGATTATGTCTTGCCAAGAGCTCAGACAATGGTTAGCACTTTTTAGCAATAAAGTATAAGTTATATACATTGTGTTTATGGACATAATGCTATCACACACTTAATAGACTACAGTACAGTATAAACATAACTTTTATATGCATTGGGAAACCAAAAAATTCATTTGACTTGCTTTATTGAAATATTCACTTTATCACAGTTGTCTGGAACTGAACCTGCAATATCTCTGAGGTATGCCTGTTAACAATACTGTGTTGTATATTTGAAAATTGCTAAGATAGATCTTTAAAGTTCTCATCAGAAAGAAAAATGTAACTACATGAGGTGATGGATTTTAACTAAACTTATCATGATATCATGATACATTTTATATATATATATATCAAATCATTACTTTGCACATCTTAAACTTAATGTTATACATCAATTATGTCTTGATAAAACTGGAACAAAGTTTTTAAAAGAAAGTGATAGAATTTAACTTTCAAAACAAGCACTATGGTGTAGAAGAAAACAACGGTGTCACCAATGGTTGAGAAACTCCAATCATACTGCTCCATTCCTCCATCATAGTCCCAAAGTTCAAACTCTAATTCTGAATGGGACTAGGTGCCTTCTCTTTATCTGGAGAAGGGTTTATCAACCTCAGAATGACTGAAATTGAGGCAGGTAATTCTATGTTGGGATGGGATTGGGGGGCTGTCATGTACGTCATAGAATGCTTAAAAGCATCCCTGACCTGTAGGGTGCCCAGGTGGCTCAATTGGTTAAATGTCTGCCTTCAGCTCAGGTCATGATCCCAGGGTCCTGGGATTAAGCCCTGCATCAGGCTCCCTGCTTGGCGGGGACTCTGCTTCTCCCTCTCCCTCTGCAGCTCCCCCTCCTTGTGCTTGCTCTCTGTCAAATAAATAAATAAAATCTTAAAAAAAAAGCAACAACAACATCTCTGACCTCTACCTACTAAATGCACATAGCACCCTCCCTCCCAGTTGTGACAAGCAAAAAATGTTTCCAGATTTTGCCAGGTGATCCTTAGGAGACAAAATGCTCCCTGGTTGAAAACTCTGGGTTTAGATGTATGGCATTCCTATTCCAAGAAATAACATATAGGGGCACCTGGGTGGCTCCATTAGTTAAGCATCAGACTCTTGATTTTGGCTCAGGTCATGATCTCAGTGTTGTGAGATCGAGCCCCATGTTGGGCTCTGTGCTGGGTGTGGAGCCAACTTATGATTCTCTCTCTCCCTCTGTCCCTCCCCTTCATCCCCTCTCCTTCTCTTAAAAAAAATAGTACATAAACTGAGCTGTGTGTTTGTGATATCTCTTCTTGTAGACTGCATCTGCTTGTCCTCATACCCGTGTCTCTACTGTCTCTCTTCAGCCATCCAGCCATCCATATCTCCTTGTATTAGAATGGTTTCATTACAGGAGCTCAGTTAAAGGATCCAGAGCCCCTTCCCTGATCGGATTGCTGAAACCTGTTCTTGATCTGGAGAGCAATGCTGTGAAAGTGAGCTTCCATGATTGTGTAGCATTGGTGTGGAAAGGGCCTCATAAATCACCTTATTGTTTCGTAGGCCTTTGAGGGTGCTACTGGAAATGGCAGGCAGTGACTCATCCTGCTGTACTTCTGTAATATTAAAGAAAATAAATAACGGAACTAAGAAGACATTGAGTGAGGAAATGAGGCATGGGTGCATGAGGCAGAGGTGATCTTACTGCACTGCATCTAACTTAATATCACCCAATTACTGGGAAGCAGAAGTTAGGAAGGGAACTGCCAAATCACAGTTTTCTGAATGAACTGCAGAGCATACAGTCAGATGGTACTGAATTCCCCAGGCAAGCCTTTTCCTCTGAGCTCCCTTTCTGAATAACAAGGAAGTACATGCAATTTGGCTGTCATGGTTTGTTCTCTGTCTTAAGTAATAATGGTAATAACCAGACTTTATGTTTGTGCAGTGTTTCCTCGTTTACAGAGCACTTTCCCAAATGTTATGTCATTCTGCTCACAAAGCAACTCTGTAGACACTCAGCCAGGAGGAAGAGAGTACTCTAGGAGTTTCCACAGGTTTGAGATAGCAGAGTGTGCTTATGAAAGCCCAGGCTCTGGAATCTGAAGATACTGGTAAGAATAAATAGCCCAGACCAGTTCCAGAACCTTGAACCTTAAACTGTCAAACTTCAGTGCTATCCTCTGCACAAGGGGGATAATAGCATCAGTATAAAGTATTCAAACAAATCAGATCTATAATTGCTGAGCACAATAACTATCTTACCATGACAAAAGGCTCTTAAAAGTTGTGGAAGAAATTTTTAACTCAGGGTGGTCTGAAGATTATAAAAGTATGAATAGCATTTTGTATTGTGTAGTAGCCAAGATCAGACTTGAGAGCCAAGTGACCAGGTTTGGAACTCGGCTCTGCCACCTGAAATTGTAACTTGAAACAAGTTTCTTAGCCTCCCTATACATCAGTTTCCACATCTATAAAATGAGTGCTTTGAAAGATTAAATAAGTTAGTATCGTGAAATGTACTGTCTCACTGTCCAAGTCATCTGCACTTGCTTCCTTCTTTAGGCTCTGATGCCTATTTTCATATTATTTTCACCTCAACTAATGTGATTACTCAGAACTGACTTTAAGTACTATATTAAAGTAAATAACTCTGGGTGCTATTAGAGATAAATCCCCAAATCTCAGCGGCTTAACACAACTAAATTTCCCATTCATGTAGAGTGCATCCAATGCATTAGTGTGTGTGTGTGTATGTTGGAGTTTATTCCATGCACAAATTTAGAGACTAAAGATCCTACCATGTTGTGTCTCTACCCTCTTCTAAATCCTTAGAATTCTCTACTTTTAGCAAATGAGAAAAGCATGGGTATGAGGCAGGGGGATTTCTAAGGGTCAGCACTGGAAGTTGAACACACTGCTTTTGCTCTTATTCCATTGTACAGAACTTAGTCATATGGCTGCATCTCACTCAAAGATTTCTGGGGAATGGAGTCTAGCCATGTGCCCAAGAAAAGGATAGTTCATATACTAGAGAGTTCCAGAAATCTCTGCTACAAGTCCTGAGTTCAAGGGGTCTTAGTCACCCAGCAGCAGACTCTGTAAAACGCTGCTCTAATAATGGAAGCCATGATGCCACGCTGCTCTCTGATCTATGCAGTCTTTCCATAGACAGCATTCTGCCCTGTGTGAATGGTGCTTTATATTTATGCAGCAAGATGGGTTCTACTTTTGATTGGGGTTCAAGTTGAAAATAACCTTCCTTCTGAATGGAAACATAGCTCTCTTGATGTATTCTAGGTGTTTAACAGATCTACTGAGGGCATGACCCATGATGTAGAAATCCAGAGCCCTTAAAAGTCAGCTCAAATGCTTTCAGAGGCTGAAAATTAGAGCAATGGGTTTTACCTTGTCACAGAGACAAGGTCAAGATGGACCTACAGGAAACAGCAGACAAATGGAAATGAGCTGAAAGCTAAAAAAGTGTGATCAGAGACTGGAAAGCTAAGCACAAGTTTATAGCCTGGAGGAAATATACAAACACAGTAGAAAACTTTTAAAAAGTGAGAACCAGGAATCTGAAAAGTACTGACATCAAAAGAGTATAAAAGAATATATAAAGGAATGCACTGGTGGAGGCCCAGAGGAGAAACCCTTAGGCAGGAAAAAAACCAAAAAAACAAAAAAAAACACAGAGCAGTAGAGAGGAGGTGGTTAAAGACACTGGTTTTGTGTTTTCAGCCCAGAGTGGAAATCCAGGCCTTAAACCCTGCAAACTGTGACTCAATAAGATTCTTAACATCTCTGAACTTCAGTTTTCCCATCAGTAACTTGGAGAAAATAATAAATATCACTTATTTCTCAGAATTGCTGAGAGGAAAACCTGACATAGTGTATCTAGAAATGGGGTTTTCAATCCTGGCTACATCTGAAATGCACCTCATGATTCAGCTTGTTTTTTTGTTGTAATACATATACCTAAGTCCTATCCTTGGTAATTCTTACTCAGTAGCTCTGGATTGGGTCTCTGCATCTGTAGGTTCATCATAGCCCCATTTTTTTAGTTCACTACCACTGTTCTATTAGATCAGGGATCAACAAAGGGCCAGGTAACAAATGGTTTAATCTTTGCATGCCATAGAGTCTCTGTTGTAACTTTTTAGGTTTGGTATTTTAGTGTGAAAGCACCACAGA
Source organism: Halichoerus grypus (assembly GCF_964656455.1). NCBI lineage: Eukaryota > Metazoa > Chordata > Mammalia > Carnivora > Phocidae > Halichoerus > Halichoerus grypus. The sequence goes on from NC_135722.1 coordinate 29,788,047, forward strand.
TGATACATAAATGCATGGGCATGACTGTGTTCTAACAAACCTTTATCCATGGACAGTCTAATTTTCACATGTCATAAAATATTATCTTCATTAGCTTTTTTCATCTTTAAAAATGTAAAAACAATTCTTAGCTAATGGGATGATACTAAAAAAAAAAAAATGCTTGCCTACCAGATTTGGCCCAAAGGCCAGAGTTTTCCCACTCATGCAAGAGAGCAGAGGTTCGTGGACTTCAACATGCATCAGGATTATGTAGGAGGCTTGTTAAAACCCAGATTGTGGGGCACCACCCCCATAGTTTCTAACTCAGTAAGTCTGTGATGTGGTAGAGGATTTGCATTTCTAACACATTCCCATGTGATGCTGATGCTGCTACATTTTGAGAATCATTGCTCTAGAGGAATGTCCAAACTATTTCTTCTTCAGATCATCTCACATAAATATTATTTCCCATTTATGAGCTTTGGAAAACTATTTGGTGGTTGAGCATCTTATTATACCCTTTAAATAATACCTGAAATAAAGATAGTCTCTGTTGCCTTAGCAGTTACTGCATAGTGAATAGATTATACTGGTTTAAAGCATGGGCTGTGGAACAAAATCAGCCTTGGCTTGAATCCTGGGTACCTTGAATCCTGGCTAACAGATTTGAGGTTGTACAACCTCAAGTATCTACCTTCTCTGTATCTCAGTTGCCTCGTATATAAAATGAAGGCAATAAATAATACCTTTTTTACAAGATGTTGTGAAGATTGAATGAATATGAAAAGCATTTAGAATAGTACATAGCCGGTTGTAAACATTTAATAAATGTTGATTACTATTGTGTCTAGAGGTTAAGTTATGACAGTTAAGATGTTTTAATAAGAACAATGTCCTAAATTAAAGTCCACGCTGAGGTGAGCCAAACATATATATGCCAGCAGGATCAAGATCTTTCTCCATAATTTCTGATCTACTTTTAAATACATAGACAAGTCACTATTCTAGGCCCACAAATGCACAAGGCCCTGAAAATTTTAGCTTGAATATTTTTTCAAAGCACATTTTACCAAATTTCCAAGAAGTCATTCAAAATAGAATGAATAAGGTACCCACAGGATATCTGAAGTTTAACTTTACTATTAATCCTTTGAGATAAATAAGTTATAAAATATATATCTAGTTAAGTCTGCTGACTTCATTTACTCATCAAATAATTATTAAGTACCAAGTGGTGAAGTCATATGTGAAGAGCTAGTGATAAAGCAAGGTAGCCAATGTGAGAGGTACAGTCTTTGTACTCAATGAACACAAATTTATCAAGGAAATAATCACTCAATTAATTCCTTACAACTGTAATAAATATGAAGAAAAATTACAAAGTACCATGAAGAAATACCACTGAAGAAATTATTCTAAGGTGAAGGTCACAGGGAAGTCTTCCCTGAGCAAGGTGTATCTATCTAAGCTGAGATTTGATGGCTAGTTAGAATTTCAGAGACATTCACTAAAAGTGTGGTCTGGAAGTGTCTGACAGAAATCTATAGAATAGGGGTGCCTGGGTGGCTCAGTCATTAAGCATCTGCCTTCGGCTCAGGTCATGGTCCCAGGGTCCTGGGATCGAGCCCCGCATTGGGCTCCCTGCTTGGCGGGAAGCCTGCTTCTCCCTCTCCCACTCCCCCTGCTTGTGTTCCCTCTCTCGCTGTGTCTCTGTCAAATAAATAAATAAATAAATCTAAAAAAAAAAAAGTCTATAGAATACATTTAATTTTCTATCTGCATGTGGGCACAGAAGAAAGGATCATGCATTTCTTCATCAAAAATGTTACAAAGTCATTTATATACAAATTAGAGGAAGGGAAGTGGAGGAGGTGCCCAGAAAAAAAAATATATATATATGTACATGTATATATATATATGTTTTTTTAGAAAATTCCACTGGAAATTATGTTGCCTGCTAAGAGGCTAAGAGACCATTTCTAACAAATCTAGCATATAGGGTTCCATTGATAGACATTTCTGAACACATATCCATTTCTATGGATCATTTTGAGCCATACATTTCAACCAGTAATTAATACCTGACTATGTTGTGATACAGAATCAGGAAATGCTTAAAATTCTTCAAATGATGTTGTGGTTTTCTTGACATATTTTTTTTCACAATGTGATAAAATACACAGAAATAATTGATAGCGAAATGCTTATCCCTAACATTGGCTTCATCAGCTTCCTTTTCTTGTAGAATATTGACCTGAGAAACTGTATGTGTAAAAGGCAGGATAATGGTCCCCCAAAGATGTTCACATCCTCATCCCTAGAATCAGTGAATATGTTATGTTACATGGCAAAGGGAGGATTAAGGTTGCATATGGAATTATGTTAGCTAATTAGCTGATTTTGAGATCAAGAAATTATCCTGGATTATCTAAGTAAGCTCAATACGGAAGAGAGGCAGAAGAGTCAGTGTTACATTCTGAGAAGGACCCAGCCATCATTGCTGAATTTAAAGATGAGAGAGGGTCATAACCTAAGGAGTACCAACAGCCTCTAGAAATTGAAAAGACAAGACTATGGAGTCTCTCTAAGAGCTTCCAAAAAGGACAACATCCCTGATGACACTGATTTAACCCAATGAGATTCATTCTGGATTTCTGACCTCCAGAACTATAAGATAATATATGAGTTTTTTTAAAGATGCTAAATTTGTGATAATTTTAACAATAATAGGAAATTAATAAACAGGCTTTTCAGATCAAATGTTTAAATAAAGTAAGCATTCCAAATTTTGAGAGAATAAATGTTTCCTTTATAAACACAATATAACCTTCAGAACATTCAAGGATCTGTAGCTCTGATGCTTGACAATCAATAGTTCTACTATGATATGAGACTATCAGGTTGGCTTTCTCCTCCAGACCCACCAGGAAAAACAACAATAACAATAACAACAACAACAACTGTCAACCTACATAAAGACAGAAACAGGGAGAATGTTTATTTTCTTGTGTCTTATTCTAGTAGACATTAAATATATGTTAAATATATATATCTTATTTATTAAACTGTTCTTTGATATAAATTTTGGTTATGTATATAAAGCAGGTATCCTAAAGTCACCACATCTAAAAGAAAACTCCTAATTCCTGACTAACTGCTTCTTTCCTGATTTTCTCCAATTCACCTTAGGCCTAAACCTAACAATTATGCTTGCCACTTCTCTTTCCCTTTCACTCCATCACAAATTTTTTTTTCATTATTTTAAACACACACACACACACACACACATCATTATTTAAAATATATATATATACACACACACACATATCTGTCAAGGACCAACTATGTCCCAGGCACTGTTCTTGGCTCTATATGGAATCATGAGCAAGTCCATTGGTCTTATATTCAAAATGGGTCTGAATCTTATCACTAATTACCTCTGCCTTCATGATTTTCAAAGTACCATGTCTCAACTGGAACCTCACAAAGCCTCCTAACTTACATTCCAATTCAACTTTTGGTCTCCAATAATCTATTCTCCACATAGACATCAGAATGATTAAAAATAGATCATATCATGAAAATCATAATTCTCATAGTTCACATAATTCTCCTGCTATGACAGCTTATGATCATAATCAAATAAAAACCAGACTCTTTACTATAATCATGTCCCTATACAATCTGTCCCCTCTTATTTCAGATCTCCTATTATTATTCTCTTCCTTGCTCACACCATACCATTCACAGTGGCCTCCTTGCTCCTTGAACATGATCAGTATTTTCTCACCTTAAGACCATTCCCTTTGTTGTTTCCTCACCCAAAGACACTTAAAAAAAAAAAAATCATATTTTCACACGGTTCACTCACATCATTCAAGTTTCAGCTTACCCTATACTCCCCAGTTCCAAAGTCTCCTCCTTTCATCAAATATTTTGGTGAAATTAAAGCATTTTAAATTTATAGCACTTTATGAAAACACACAGTAGTTTAAAAAGTTTGATTAGTTTGGTATAACTTACTAGTGAATTCATGTTGAAACCTTCATTCTTAATGCTTATTATGCATAACCCACTCTAGAGTTTTGTTACAGTTTGACATTGGGCTTACCAATCACATATTACACCATTTCCTCCAGTTCCACCATTGATCAATTGAGGCATCTGCCTGTCGACAGTCATGTGGTAATTCTTCAGGTAATAAATTCTCCAAAATTAAGCATTAGTGATATTGAGATCTTAATGGTAAGTTTATTCTTCACACTCAAGTGGAAAATATCTGAGACTTTAAACTTAAGTGGCAACATTACAATCTTAATATATTCTCATTTACATAGGGTTATACTGAGGGACTTAAAAATAAGAACAAACTATACTGTTTAGAGGCTTTGAAAGCCAACAGTGTTCTTTGGAATATTTAGTTCTGCCTCAGGGGCTTGACCATCCTAGGCCTGACCTAAAGACTGCCTTTTGTTCCTGAGTGATATGATTACTATTGCTGGCAAAACATTGTATATGTTATATTTTTGGCTATAAGTGCTATTTTGTGAGATTTTGCATTCTATTTTATCTCAGAGCATTAAGGAATTCCAAATTGTGATATTAGAATCAGAGTTAAAATTCTTTACTTTTTGAAATATATATATATATATAACTTGATGTTTATATAACTTTATATAATATAATGATTTTTATATAACATATATATGTGTATATATATATATATATATATATATATATATAACTTGATGTTTATTCTTTAACATACTAATGTTTTGAAATTGGAAAACCTTGTTCCTTCTAGTAAAACTTAAGATATTCTGTTGTCTACTCCTGTGATACAGACATCCATCCTGATATCAATTTATTTTCAGATCTGGCAAACTATATTTTGTCTTCACTATAAAATTGGTGCCACCAGGGAGGCCACATCTGCTGGAGATTTTCCATACCATTATAGCTGTCAATTCTTTCTTTATGATAATTATTATACTCTTCATAGTTCAGCAAATTGTTTATTTATACATTCCAAAAATATTTACTAAGTATTCAGATTAGGGATGAGCTAGATACCAGAAGTACAGATATAAATACAGTCATATTGATATACAATTTGTAATAGTATTGATAGAAGTTAAAACAGCTGCCGTAAGAGCATAAGGGTATCCTAAGAAATTGTTGGACAATAGGTGGCCCTCTGAAAATTAATATGTAGTTACTGAGAGTACTTTGGTAGGAAGAATCCCTATCTCTTTTCAGAAAAGATATCAATGCATCCGAATACAATGTATGGTGTTTCTCCCTCCATCCAGGGAGAGGAAATTGGCCCTTGTATTTTCAAAGTATATTACTGATTTACAGACATTACCTCATTTGGTCCTATAACAACCAATGAGGTAGATATTATCATTACTTCTTATTACCCAATTTGGTCCTAAAACAACCAAATGAGGTAGTTGATATCATTACTTATATTTTATACAGAATAAGAACATGGAGGCTGATAGAAGTTAGTAGCTTGCTTTTGGTCACATACCTCTGAGCACCATAGTATATAATGTCTCTTAGTGAAGTTGAAACTAAAGAAGTTTTTCTTTCCACTGTAATCTCCTCACCTTATACTATATTCACCAAACAGTAGAACTATCACTTCACTGACCAGATCATAATTTACAAAGTCAGCATTTTTATTACTGTTTCCCTTTAGCATGCAAACTTCATCTGTTCTGGCCTTCAGCCTCCCTGAATTCATTTGTACCAATCATAGTCATATATCATCTTTATCCCATTGCCTTACTCTAAATTTTCAAGCTCAAGGTGGAGCTCAATCTCATGACCCAGAGATCCCTACCTGAGCCAAAACCAAGAGTTGGTCACTTAATTGACTCTGCCATCCAGGCATCGCTGTAACCATCAATCTCACTATTTCGTTAATTTACTTTAAGTTGAATTTCTGTTACTTGCAACCAAAGAGTTGTGATTACTTCACTAAACATATCAGCCAAATGATAAATGTCAAAAGTCTCTAAAAATTCCTAGCTCCTTTACTATAAGTATTAAGCAGTCACCAATCAGAAGCTTAAACTTCTGCTTTTACCAAGGAACAAAAATAGTTTTCTTTATTCTAAGAATATATTATGCTTTGGGAAATTAGAAAACGTTTTTATCCCCTGTGCCTCAGGTCATCTGTACATATGGGACAGTAGAAATTTCATATTTGGGGGTAGGTGCACTCCAGTTCCCCAGGTACTATCTTTTTCCCTCTCTTCCCAGAAATCCATCTTTGCAACAGAAGGGACTCCCATTTCCTCTTCCGGTCTGGAAGCTACTGTTCAATATCTTCTTTTCCTCCCAGAGGCAGTATTCATATGCTTCACTGTGGCTATAAGCCTTATCTTAATGGTGGAAGAGCTTCAGGAAAACAAATTACTGAAAAGGGGCCATTTAGCAGATGACACATCAAAAATATCATCTCACTTGGGGATCAATTAATATGTTAATATTAATTCTACTGATTAATATAGAGAACAATGGTCATTTCAATAAATAACAATACCACCAAAAAGGCATTTAAAGGCATTAAATAATTACTTCCGGGTAAAAAGAAAAGTAACATGGAGAAACATCAGAATAGAAGGTTAATTCCTTGATATGATAAACAATTTTTTTTAAACCAAATGCCAACATCATAGTTAATGGTGGAATACTATAGTCATTCCCATTAAAATAGGAACAAGACAAAGACATCATTATTTTTTTAACATTGTCTGGAAGTTCTGTCCAAAGTAATAAAGCATGGGACAGAAATAAGAGATATAACTACTGGAAATGAGACAAAATTAACATTATTTGCAGGTGGCAGAATTGTATATAAGGAAATGGTAGAGAATTGAGGGATAACCTTTTAGACTGAACTCATCTTAAAAACAGAGGTTGTATTCTAGATTAATATAAAAATCAGATTAATATAAAATTAAGTACATCTGATATACTTGAAACACAGTACCGGGAATATTAAAAAATAATTCAATCAAATATCATAAAACCAAAAGTCTACCATGATGAAAAAACACAAAACAATATACTCTTCACACATATACACATTCAACCATTGCTTAGTAATATCATTACATGAGCCTTGGTGAAAAAAATTATAAAATACTTGTATTATTCTACATAGGGTATGTTATGTTGTAGGGACAAATAATTCCCCTAAATAACTTGATTTATTTCTCACTTATGTTTCATATCTTTGGTCAATTGGAAGGGGGCTCCATTCAATATGGTGCTCATTCAGGGACCCAAGTATTGATACACTTTGTACTGTGGCAAGGGGAAAGAAAGATGGAAATTATTCAACAGAGTTCTGCACCACTTTTGCTTACGTTTCATTGTCCAAAATAAGGCATATGTTATTCCTAATTTCAAAGGGGGTAGGTAGTCCAATACTAACCATAATCTAACTGAAAAAAAAAAATTACAGTGACTGATTACAATATGCAATTTAGAGATTAAGAATTCAGATTCCAGAAGCAGCACCTGTGTCTCTGGCAATTGACTCTAAGTATCTTGGGAGTATTTATTTTGCTATGACTTGTTTTTCTTATATGAAAAGTAGAAAAAATAATAGTATATAGCTTATTTGGATTGCATTACCATTTTATACACTAATGAAAGATACTGAGCAACTATTTTCTGCCAAAAATATACTATTCTGGGTGCTTTGATATCCCATGAACAAAATGGACAAAGATCCTCACCTTTGGGGATCATACATTCTCAAGAGGCAAACAGAAAATAAACCATAGGAAAACTAAGTAAGTAAATTGGAATGCTAGAGTTTTTAGGTCACTGTACAGACTGTGGCTTTACTGTGAGCAGTTGGGGGCATACAAGGTTTTTCCCTCAGAAGTGACATTACCTGAACTACCTATTAAAATGATCTTACTCTGTTGGAAAGATATCCTAATGGAGCAATGGTCAGAGTGATGAGACCCCTAAGGAGGCTACTACAGCAACTCAGGTGAGAGATGGGTTGGGCCAATGTGGCAGCAGTGGGTGTACTGAGAAATACATTCAGTACAAAAACATCCAGAATATTTAGATTGTGGATATATTTTGAAAGTAGAGATATTGATGGATATATTTTGGATATATTATAAAAATAAGAGCACATGATAGATTATATGTACAATATGAAATGAAGAGAAGACTCAATTAGGACTGCAAGATTTTTAAATGAAGCCATTAACTAAAAAAGAGAAGACAGTAGTGAAGTCCAGTTTTGGATATGTCATGTTTGAAATGCCATTAAACTCCAAGAAGAGGTGTTGAGTAGGAAGGTGATACATATTTTATAGAGTTTAGGAGGTGCTTCTAACTAGAAAAGCAAATGTGGATGTTCTCATAGAAAAGTACATTCAAAACTTTGGAATTCAATCAAATCACCAAAGAAGTGAGTACATTTGGTTTTAAATGAGTTAGTAATGTCAATGCTACCTAGAGCAATCTACACATTTAATGCAATCCCTATCAAAATACCATCAACTTTTTTCAAAGAAATGGAACAAATAATCCTAATATTGTATGGAACGAGAAAAGACCCCAAATAGCCAGAGGAATGTTGAAAAAGAAAAGCAAAGTTGGTGGCATCACAATTCTGGACTTCAAGCTCTATTACAAAGCTGTGATCATCAAGACAGTATGGTACTGGCACAAAAACAGACACATAGATCAATGGAACAGAATAGAGAGCCCAGAAATGGACCCTCAACTCTATGGTCAACTAATCTTTGACAAAGCAGGAAAGAATGTCCAGTGGAAAAAAGACAGTCTCTTCAACAAATGGTGTTGGGAATATTGGACAGCCACATGCAGAAGAATGAAACTGGACCATTTTCTTACACCACACACAAAGATAGACTCAAAATGGATGAAAGACCTAAATGTAAGACAGGAGTCCATTAAAAGCCTAGAGGAGAACACAGCAGCAATCTCCTCGACCTTAGCCACAGCAACTTCTTCCTAGAAACATCCCCAAAGGCAAGGGAAGCAAGGGCAAAAATGAACTATTGGGACTTCATCAAGATAAAAAGCTTTTGCACAGCAAGGGAAACAGTCAACAAAACCAAAAGACAACCAAGAGAATGGGAGAAGATATTTGCAAATGACATAACAGATAAAGGGCTAGTATCCAAAATCTATAAAGAACTTATCAAACTCAACACCCAAAGAACAAATAATCCAATCAAGAAATGGGCAGAAGACATGAACAGACATTTTTCCAAAGAAGACATCCAGAGGGCCAACAGACACATGAAAAAGTGCTCAACATCGCTCGGCATCAGGGAAATCCAAATCAAAACCTCAATGAGGTACCACCTCACACCAGTCAGAATGGCTAAAATTAACAAGTCAGGAAACGACAGATGTTGGCGAGGATGCGGAGAAAGGGCAACCCTCCTACACTGTTGGTGGGAATGAAAGCTGGTGCGGCCACTCTGGAAAAGAGTATGGAGGTTCCTCAAAAAGTTGAAAATAGAGCTATCGTATGATCCAGCAATTGCACTACTGGGTATTTACCCCAAAGATAGAAATGTAGTGATCTGAAGGGGTATGCATACCCCAATGTTTATAGCAGCAATGTTCACAATAGCCAAACTATGGAAAGAGCCAAGATGTCCATCAACAGATGAATGGATAAAGAAGATGTAGTATATATATACAAGGGAATATTAGGCAGCCATCAAAAAAATGAAATCTTGCCATTTGTAACAACGTGGATGGAACTAGAGGGTATTATGCTAAATGAAATAAGTCGATCAGAGGAAGACATATATCATATGATCTCACTGATATGAGGAATTCTTAATCTCAGGAAACAAACAGGGTTGCTGGAGTGGTGGGGGGTGAGAGGGATGGGGTGGCTGGGTGATAGACATTGGGAAGGGTATGTGCCATGGTGAGCACTGTGAATTGTATAAGCCTGTTGAATCACAGACCCGTACCTCTGAAACAAATAATACATTATATGTTAAAAAAAAAAAAAAAAAAAGATAGTAGGAAGGGAAAAATGAAGGGGGGAAAATTGGAGGGGGAGACAAACCATGAGAGACTATGGACTCTGAGAAACAAACTGAGGGTTCTAGAGGGGAGGGTGGTCGGGGGATGGGTTACCATGGTGATGGGTATTAAAGAGGGCACGTATTGAATGGAGCATTGGGTGTTACATGCAAACAATGAATCATGGAACACTACATCAAAAACTAATGATGTAATGTATGGTGATTAACATAATAAAATAAAAAAATTAAAAAACAAAACTAATGATGTAATGTATGGTGATTAACATAACATCATAAAGTTAAAAAAATAAATGAGTTAGTAAGTAGATATGCCTTAGAATAATGGTATATAATAACATCCAATAAATGTTAGTGTTAGAATTATGTTCCTTGAAGAGAACACTGTTTCAAAATTCTTAGGTCTTACCACACTAATTTATAGTCCTGATGTCATCTTAATAAAATTCCCTTGATAAAAGGAGTTGACAAAACTATTCTAACTTTGACTTGAAAAAAGAAATCATCAGTGAAATTATTTTGGACATTTAAGCATAATGGTATTAAGGAAAGAGGTTGAGGGTAGTGGCCCTGACACTATACAAATTAAACAGCCTCGTTAAGTGTGGAAATGGTTCAAGAATGAACATTAAGATGAAAGTAACAAAACAGATGGTACCAAAACAGATTATATATCAATGTTTATATCTCTATCAACTTGATATATTACAAAATAATACACTACAAACTTGTATTTGGGATAATCCTATCAATCAATAAATTGAGGTGGGAAGTTTGGCTATCCTAAATTATTAGAGTATTATATCCTTACCTCAGATTTTGCACCAAAACAAATTTTAAAGGATTCGGAGTTTTTAAAAAAGAAAGAAAAAGATTAAATAAAACACTAGAAATTTTTAAATTAATATCCCTCTACTTTTTGGCTAGAGAAATCTATTGTACTGCAAACAAGCAATGAGGAAATAGCAAAATAGTGACACATTTGACTACATGAAACTTTCAAGTTACTGTATATTACACTCCTTATCACAAAAAGCAAATAACAAAATTAGAAATATATTTTAAAAGATAAGACCATGAGTAAAAAAAATATATTAATAGTTGTTCTAAGTTATTAAGAAAATAAAAGCTAATAGCCTAATAGAAAACTGGGAAAGACATAAGCAGATAACCCATAGAATTAGGAACACCTATGTTTCCTCTTCCTAGTAAACAAAGAAATGCAAATTTCAAAATAATATAATTTTTAAAGATTATTTATTTGAGAGAGAGTTAGCAAGCACGCATGGGGGTGTGGCAGAGGGAGAGGGGCAGAAAGAGAGGGAGAAGCAGGCTCCCTGGCTTAGCAGGGAGCCCAATGAGGGCTCCATCCCAGGACCCCAGGATTATGACCTGAGCTGAAGGCAGATGCTTAATGAACTAAGCCACCCAGGTGTTCCTAGAATAGTTAGTAATTTTTAAAACCATTGAATATTTGTGAATTTACACTGAAGCAAATACTCCCAGAAGTTGATTTTTATTATAAAACTTTTCTAGAAAGCAATTTGTCAAAACAAATCCAGAGATCTAAAAGATACATATGCTTTAATTAATTAATTACTCTTTTTGGAATTCATTCTAAAAACATCAAAAATGTAAATAATAATTCTATGTTAAAGGATTATTTTACTGCAATGTTATTTTAAGGATTTTATTTATTTATTTGACAGAGAGAGACACAGAGAGAGAGGGAACACAAGCAGGGGGAGTGGGAGAGGGAGAAGTAGGCTTCCCGCTGAGCAGGGAGCCCGATGCGGGGTTCGATCCCAGGACCCCGGGATCATGACCTGAGCCAAACGCAGACGCTTAATGGCTGAGCCACCCAGGCGCCCTGACTGCAATGTTATTTTAACAATGCACAGTTGAAAAGCATTCTAAGTCTTAAATAAGGGAATTGCTTCAGTAATTATCAATACAAACAGTATTATGTAGCCATTGAAAATGGTATTTTCATATTATTTTAATTAAATGTTTTCCTGTAATATTAACTGCAAGAATAGTACATAAATCTTTAAATATTATATATAGCAATATATGCATATGATATCTATAGATCTATATATTCGTATATAATATGTAGCAACAAAATGTTATTTCTGAGTTGATATGATTATTTTTCTTTTTTTAAAAAAATATTTTACTTGAGAGAGAGCAAGAGCATAAGCAGGGTGAGGGGCAGAGGGAGAAGCAGACTCCCCACTGAGCAGGGAGCACGACTCGGAGCTAGAACCCGGGACTCCAGGATCATGATCTGAGTAGAAAGCAGATGCTTGACTGAGCCACTCAGATGCTCCTATTTTTTCTTTTATATTTAGGTATTATGTACTTTAAAATTCCCTATATTACATATGCATTAATTTTACAATAAAATAAAATTAGGTATATGTAGTATTTAAGAAAGTATAAGAAGCATTTATATAGTTAAAACTATATCTGTATATGCTTACATTGTATCAAGTACACTGATATTTGAAATAATATATAAAGACAGTTTCTAATTCACTGAAAATTCAATGCTATGAGGAAATTATTTTAGTAGGTACTAGTCAGTAATCATTGCCATTCTCCATAATGGTTGTTCCACACCATTTTTTAAATTCACATACTTTGAGCTTCATTGACTCCCATTCACTCTATGTAGTAGCTTGGCATTCCACACCATTATAAGTTCAATATTGTATTGACACAACATTATCCCTTATATATGTAAGTTAATATCAATCAATCATATAGGTATACTATTTCCATTCAATCTGGAATGCAAAATAAAATAAATGACTCCCAAAGTCATCCTATATTCTTCCTTGTCCAATCTGGCAACCTATGTTTCCCCAAATCCCCCTCTACTACTATGACCCCCCTTTTTTCCCTCCTGTGAAGGCCTACTCATGTATTAAGACCCAACTAAAATAACATGTTTTGCATTCTTCCTTGAAATCCACATATAACATTTCTTCTGTGATGTCATCACATTGAATATTCTATATTTAAATACCTGCATTATCTGTTAGTTCTTTATATGTTTACATACTAAAAGTACTATAAATCCTTAAATAAAAATGCCAGTTACTCAGAAGGTAATTTGAGCATTTACCTTCTGCATGTAGACATTTGGTAAATAGAAATTAGAGGCAACAGAATGTGGTGGATAAAAATCCTGACCTTTGACATCTGACTAGATTCTGTAATTCACAGTTCTGAACCTGGTTTGCTATTATACCATGGTGCTAGATTGAGAAATAGTCTTAAGACTGCATATTTGAATTTCTAATAAAAGTGCTCATATGTATGCCTTACAGCTACTTTAGAGTTTATTTATTTATTTTTATCGAGAGAGCACCTAGATGAAATTGGTAACAACTGGTAGCAAATTCCAAAAGTCAGTAATATCAAAACAACTCTTCAGTATCCTCAATCACATTTTAATATGGCTTTTTTAATGTTAATTTCTAAATTGTTCATCATTTTCAAAGGTCAGAACATGCATACCAATAGCAATGACAAGAACATAATGGAAGAATATAATGAATGTGTTCTTTCAAATTTATTTGGCAATATGAATTAAAGCTGGCCACATTTCTTGACAAAATATCTTAAATAATTAATATAATTTGATGCTTAAGTTAGGGGGACATAAAAAGAAAGTTCTACTTAACTATTTTAGAATTTAAATTTTAAATTGTCTACTGAAACTAGCCAGTCAGTGTGCAACTGTGCAGTGAAGTAAATATTTGGATTATACACATAATCATGAAAACATCATTAGCATATTTAACCACCAAGTGTTGGGGTTAGTTTTATGTGCATATGTGTATACTTTACATGAAAGAAATTCAGAGTTGAGTTGGGAGATTGCAAAGTGCTGAGCGTGCCATTTTCCACCTTGGCCCTATATCTGAAAGACTTCCCCCAATTATTTAATCCTGATATCCCCACTTTATTTTTAAAACAGTTTATGTCTTTTCTTTTCCCTTGTCTAAACATATTCATTATAGTATACATCTAAAACAGAAAATGTAGCATTACAGAAATGGAAACTATTCCACTATCAGTTTTCCCCTGTATATTCTTTGGGAGTGCTTGTAAAAAAAGAAATTTATGGGGCGCCTGGGTGGCTCAGTCATTAAGCATCTGCCTTCAGCTCAGGTCGTGATCCCAGGGTCCTGGGATCGAGCCCCGCATCGGGCTCCCTGCTCAGTGGGAAGCCTGCTTCTCCCTCTCCCACTCCCCCTGCTTGTGTTCCCTCTCTCTCTGTCAAATAAATAAATAAAATCTTTAAAAAAAAAAAAAAGAAAAAAGAAATTTATGTTTCCAGATGAATTTATTAAATACAGTTTGTACTATTCCTACTTTAAGATTCACAATGAAGATTATTATATTAAAGATTCTGAGACACTGAAATAAAGAATCTAATTTAACTTTGATTAAACCAGAAATCCACAAAGTTATTTAACAGACTTTTTATTGCATGTCACCATTTTGACACTATTTAGAATGTGTGGTTTATTTTAAAATTGACTCTATTTGCAAATATATCTTATAAGGATTAGATATTCCTCTAGTTATTTCCTCATTTTAAGAAATTTAGGAACTTCACAGTCTTTCTTTACCAGTTGAGTTAATTAGAGCTAGATCAATTATGTTCACTAAATTAATTATCACTAACATAGATGGAAAAATCATCCTCCTATGACTGATATGGCTTATAACTCTACATAAACAACTAGCATTTTTTCTAATAAACATAACAAATGTTGTTTTCCATAACAAACATACTGTATCTGCTGTGTACTGAATGCCTGTATCCCTCCAAAATTCATATGTTGAAGCCTAAGTCCCCAGCGTGATGGTTTTGAAGGTAGGGCCTGTGGGAGGTAATTAGACCAAGGGTAGGGCCTTCACAAATGGCATTAATGCCCTTATATGAAGGGACCTGAGAGATATGATCTCTTTCTCTCTGTCTCTCTACCATAAGAGGATACAATGAGAAGAAAGGCTATTTGCAAACTAGAAAAAAAATCTTACCAGACACCTGATCTGATGGTGCCTTGATCCTGAACTCCAGCCTCCTGAACTGTGAGAAAAACTGTTTCATATTTAAGCCACCAACTTGTTATAGCAGTCCAAACTGACTAAGACAGTATCTTTAAGGTTATATATCAAACAGGATCTTAGACAAAAATCTATTAATTATAAGGTGGCAAAATTAAATTACATTTTGTGATTCCTAGCACATAACCATTTTTTCAACATTTCCTTACCTATCAATTTCCTGTCAGTTAAGAAGCGCTCAAGTTACACATGTGAAGACTTCCAATTTTTCAGTTTTCTTTATTAATTACCAATTCCCAATTCAGCCATATGACTTCATATTCATTTATCGTTTCTAGCCATCACTGGATTATATACTATGAAGCATATACATTCTTAGTTTCTATAAATCCTTGTAACAGCCCACCAAAATTTATTAAGTACCTACTTTGTCATTGACACGCTACTAGATGCTGGGATATAATGTCAGTAAAACAGAGAGTCTCAATACATAGCTTACTGTCCTGTGCAGAACATGAACAAATCAATATTTACACAAAATAGGCTTACAGTAAGTGAAAAAGAAATATATGGCTGTGAAAAAAATTCTAATAGGGGCTTTGACCTATTCAGGGAGAGTAGGCAAAGTTTTCCTGAGGAAACTGAGAATGATCTCAGATGGGAAAAAGGAAAGATGATATCTACAAAAAGAAAAGTAGGAAGGAGGTATGGAAAAGAGAGGCTGAATGAAAGCCCCAGGGCAAAGGCAGCAGAGTAATTTGGAGAAATGAGAAGAAGGGTAGGGAAGTAACTGCTTAGAGACTTCATTGCTCCATGGGAGATTAAGTCAGAGAGGTAAGTAAGCAGGGGCCAGAACACAGAACACTCCTCTTAGGAGACATCTGTGTCTCTATCCTAAGAAAGCCCAAAGAAAAGGCATCCTGTTAGGGTGTGAGATAACTATGTTCTCATCTCCAAAATGTACCATGTTTGCAATATGAACAAGAGACTAGAGGAAAGCAATGGTAAAAACTGTAAAAACACTGGTGATGCTATAGAAATTGTCTAGGGGCATCTGGGTGGCTCAGTTGGTTAAGCGTCTGCCTTCAGCTCAGGTCATGATCTCAGAGTCCTGGGATGGAGCCCCATGTAGGGCTCTCTGCTCAGTGGAGAGTTGGCTTGTTCCTCTGCCCCTGCCCCTGCTCAAGCTCATGCTTTCTCTTTCTAATAAATAAAATCTTTTAAGAATTTTTAAATTTTAACAGCTCAGAAATGCAATTTCTTTTTTTTAAAGCTTTATATACTTTCTTGATAATGTGGAGAACTGCATATTTAGATAAATAAGATTTTCTTAGCCAGACTGGTCTCAGCCTTCAATATCTTACTCTAGGGAACCCTATTAGAACACTAGAGGAAATGAGGTAGAAATATTGAGAAATTTTCATTTGTTGTACTTTGTTTTTAGGACAGAAAGATAATAATCAAGAAAAGAAACTGGTATAATGGGCTTGTTAAAAGAGAGAGAAAGATCTTGTTCTTGCTCTTGGTTCCCTGTTTACCAATTTATGACTTTCACTCCATATAACTTTGGTTTGAACTATTATACCTTTACATTACTAGAAATCAGACTCAGAGTCAAGGCCCTAGAGCATTGTAAGGCCTCTAAATGTCAAATAAAGGGTTATATATCTTCACTGGATTGACTTTTATAAATTTACTCCTTACAGTTTGGGCCACTCAAAAACTACCCCAAGGATCCATGACTTTTAACTGTAATTTTGATGTTACAAATTTTGAATCAGTACTAAGTGGATGCTTCAGTTTAAAGCTGCTGTCTACATCTGCTTCTCAATAGCCATTTCTGTCATTCAGACATGCATTGCTGACTATTTAGGGAGTCTCAAAAAATGATTTTAAAACTTTGTTTCAAAAGGAGTTATAATGGTCTTCATGAATTTGGGTATTTGTGAAGGACGTAGGACTTACTTATTTCAAATGGCAAGATTTATTCTTCTTCATAAAGCAGGAAATAAGCTTAATATAAGAATGGAAAAAGATTTTAAAGTTATTTTCCAGCTCTCAATTGTGATAATTTTCTCATTTTACAAAGATATTCTACATAGTAGAAACAAAAACAAAATGTGATTAATGTGACCATTCATACAACTTCTAGGTATGAAACAGATATAACCTTTATTATGGGAAACACCTGTGAAAAATAAGAATTATATCTATTCCATAATCTTGTCAATATTAAAGGAAGTTGGTTTATAATAGAGTATGAAAAAATAAAAGGGATTATGATCAAAATTACTGTTCAATCAAGAAATGTAATAGCCCAGAACATTCCATTGTATTCCATGGGCATTACAATCATGTGAAGATTTTTAGTACTTAGTTTCAGTATTAGAGATTTAGGCCCACTATCATTATTTAAAGATTTTATTTATTTTTGACAGAGAGAGAGTGTACAAGCAGGAGAAGCAGCAGGCAGAGGGAGAAGAAGAAGCAGGCTTCCCACTGAGCAGGGAGCCCGATGTGGGGCTCAATCCCAGGACCCTGGGATCATGACTTGAGCCAAAGGCAGATGCTTAACCGTCTGAGCCACCCAGGTGCCCCCCACTATCATTATTTACACAAAAGAGTTTTGTTACCAAAATATAACCATAAAGTCTTCTGAAAACTTCTTATAATTGAATTTTAGTACTAACTGCAAAATGTTATCTGTATAGCTTAAGATACATATACTTACTGACTTCATTGGAATAGAATATATGTAATTTATATTTTATAGCCAGTGATTATATTTTCTTTAGTCTTATGACTGTAATTCTTTTCCATGGGGTCCTCCTTGTTATCAGAGCCTTCTTCATCCTATCAGTTAATAGAGATAAGCCATTTCTTTATAGCATACAAAGCCCAGTCAAAATACTACCTTTTTTGAAAAAAAAAAAAAAACTACTCCATCAAACATTAACACCCACTTATACTCTTACTATGTATATAGCACAGTATACTGCACACAGATGCAGAAAAGAACAGGACCTCCACTTTCAAGCTCATATCCTACTAACAAAGAGAGGATGAAAGCAGGTTACAGAACACTGTGGTTGCACCAAAAACCCTAAGACACCTAGGAATAAACTTAACCAAAGAGGTAAAATATCTGTACTCTGAAAACCATAGAACACTTATGAAAGAAATTGAAGATGATACAAAGGAATGGAAAAACATTCCATGCTCATGGATTGGAAGAACAAATATTGCTAAAATGTTTATACTACCCAAAGCAATCTACACATTTAATGTAATCCCCATCAAAATACCAAAAGCATTTTTCACAGAGCTAGAACAAAGAATCTTAAAATTTTTATGGAATCACAAAAGACCCCAAATAGTCAAAGAAACCTTGAAAAAGAAAGGCAAAGCTGGAGGCATCACATCTCTGCACTTCAAGTTATATTACAAAGCTGTAGTGATCAAGACAGTATGGTATTGGCACAAAAACAGACGCATTGATCAATGGACCAGAAGAGAAAACCCAGAAATGAACCCACAACTATGTGGTCAGCTGATCTTCCACAAAGCAGGAAAGAATATCCAATAGGAAAAAGTCTCTTCAACAAATGGTGTTGGGAAAACTGGACAGCAACATGTAAAAGAATGAAACTGGACCACTTTCTTACACCATACACAAAAATAAATTCAATATGGATGAAAGACCTAAATGTGAGACAGGAAACCATCAAAATCCTGGAGGAGAACACAGGCATTAACTTCTTTGACATCAGTCATAGCAACTTCTTACTAGATATGTCTCCTGAGGCAAGGGAAACAAAAGCAGAAGTAAACTATAGGGGCTTCATCAAGATAAAAAGCTTTTGCACAGTGAAAGAAACAATTGACACAACTAAAAAGCAACCTATGGAATGGGAGAAGATATTTGCAAATGACATATCTGGTAAAGGGGTAGTTTTCCAAATCTATAAAGACCTTATCAAACTCAACACCCAAAAAACAAATAGTCCAGTTAAGAAATGGGCAGAAGACATGAATACACATTTCTTGAAAGAAGACATACAGATGGCCAACAGACTCATGAAAAGATGCTTATTATCACTTACTATCAGAGAAATGCAAATGAAAACTGCAATGAGATAGCACCTTACTCCTGTCAGAATGGTTAAAATCAACAACACAAGAAACAACAGGTGTTGGTAAGGATGTGGAGAAAGGGGAACCTTCTTACACTGTTACTGGGAATGCAGCCTGGTAGAGCCATTCTGGAAAAGAGTATGGACGCTCCTCAAAAAGTTAAAAATAGAACTACCCTATGATCCATCAATTGTACTACCAGGTCTTTACTCAAAGGATACAAAAATACCGATTTGCAGGGATACATGCACTCCAATGTGTATAGCAGCATTATCAACAATAGCCAAATAATGGAAAGAGCCCAAATGTCTATTGACCAGTGAATGGATAAAGAAGATGTGGGCTGTGTGTGTGTGTGTGTGTGTGTGTGTGTGGGTGGGTGTGTGTGTGGTGTGTGGGTGCACATGTGCGTAATGGAATATTACTCAGCCATCAAAAAGAATGAAATCTCGCCATTTGCAACAATGTGGATGGAGCTAGAGAGTATTATGCTAAGTGAAATAAGCCAGTCAGAGAAAGAAAAAGATCATTTGATTTCACTCACATGTGGAATTTAAGAAACAAAACATATGAACTAGGGGGAAAAAAGAGAGGCAAACTAGAATACAGACTGTCAACTACAGGGAACAAACTGAGGGTGACAGGAGGGTAGGTTGGTGGGGGGATAGGGTAATTGGATGATGGGTATTAAGGAGGGCAGTAGTTGTGACGAGCACTGGGTGTTGTATTTAAGTGATGAATCATTAAATTCTACACCTGAAACTAATATTATACTGTATTTTAACTGGAATTTAAATAAAACTTTAAAAAATTATATATATATGTATATATATATATATACATATATATATTTAAAAAAATAGAACACTGTGGTGAACGAAGAACACACAGAATGTGACTGGTGTGTAAAGGAGACACACTAAACTCACTTTGATAGAAGATGATGCCTGAGCTGTGTCTAGAAGGATAAACAGGCACTGGGAAGGTGAGGGAGGCGAGAAATCTTTCCAACTAGAGGAAACAATATGACAGAAGACCTGAGTTTTGATAAAGAGTTTGTTATAATCAAAGAACTACAAAAAAAAAGTGATGTGTGACTGGATCATATAATAAAAGGAAGGAAGATGGAGTGGAGAAAAGAGGCAGATCTAGAAGAGTTTGCAGACCTTGTTGAATGAAATACAGACTTTACCCTGAAAATTATGGGAAGTCTCCAAAGGGTTAAACCATGATTAACTTTGTGGCTTCTCAGGGGGTGGTAGAGACCTTCCCAGGTGAAAATTCGGCATCCATTGACCTAGTAGTCAAATAATACCACACTGCACAGGAACAGCACTTGTAATTATTGCCATATTATCACATAACTCTTGAAATGGAAAAGCCTCATCTTTTTAACTTGAGGGTAAATTTTTAAGAATACGAACAATTATATGGGGGCACGTGCATGGCTCAGTCGATTAAGCGTCTTCCTTCAGCTCAGGTCATAATCCCAGGGTCCTGGGATCGAGCCCCGCATCGGGCTCCCTGTTCAGTAGAGAGCCTACTTCTCCCTCTCCCTCTGCCTGCTGCTCTGCCTACTTGTGCTTTCTATCTCTCTGTCAAATAAATAAATGAAATCTTTAAAAAAAAAAAGAATTATATGCTTTCTTACATCCTCAATAAAATCTTGCTTAGTGCCTTGCACACAGTATGTATTTCCTAAGTATACATTTTTATTTTAACTGGAATAGTTTTAATTTTATTCAGAATAAGGCTTCTGTCCTGATTTTAGAAATATAAAAATAGATACCTTGATATAGATATTTTGATATAGGTATAATGATATAAATATGTTGATACAGATATTCATATTTATATTTATCTGTGGGGTGGAGCTAACATTAACTACCCCTGCTGTATACTGCCTACATATGGTATGCATTCATAAGTGTACACAAGACACACTATATATATTATAAATTATCATAGATACTAGGCTAGAAAAATATTGTTAAGATCATTTTATACATTTTGTAGATAAGGAAACAGATTCAGAGAAGCTAGGTTAGTTGTCTGGAGTCACACATCTAATAAGCAGTACCAGTAGCTAGCAAGTAGTTATCTCAAAAAGTAAATCACCATAGTTATTAAATAGCGTTAGAAAATAACTTTTAATGGCAATAGCCCTCTATGGGAAAGAATTCTGAAGAGGCTTAAGTAGAAATAAAGTGATCTTTTGCTTTTGATATTCTGAGACTAAAATCAACCTTTTAAAACAAAATTGTAACAAAATATTATTGTCATTGCATTTTAGATACATGTCCATGGTGGATATAAGAATTGCTAGTCAGAGAAAGAAAAATATGATATGATTTCAATCATGTGTGGAATTTAAGAAACAAAACAAATGAACAAAGGGAAAAAAAAAAGAGGGAAGCAAACCAAGAAACAGACTCTTAACTATAGAGAACTGATGGCTACCAGAGGCGAGGCTGGTAGAGGCATGGGTAAAACAAGTGATGGGGATTGAGGAGTGCACTTGCTGTGATGAACACTGGGTATTGTATGGAAGTGTTGAATCGCTATATTGTACACTTGAAACTAATATTACACTGTATGTTCACTAACTGAGTGAACTGGAATTTAAATAAAAATTTAAGGAACTTAAAAAGAAAAATTAACAACAACAGAAAAGAATTGGTAGTCTTAGCCAAGTCACCAAAATGAAGCATCCCTGGGCCTTTATATTTTTTTTTCTTTTCTCATTTTTTAAATTTAATTTTACTATGTTATGTTAATCACCATGCCTTACATCATTACATCATTAGTTTTTGATGTAGTGTTCCATGATTCCTTGCCCTTTATATTTCTAAATCTTTCCACATTGAATCTTTAGGTGATCTTAAGGAATTAAGACTTCAGTTTCCAAACATTAGTTTTAATATTCATGAGTTCTTCAGCATACCATGAGAACCCGGGAGCAAGATTTTAAAATGGTTTGTCTTGCTCAAAGAGCCTGGACATAATTTTTATGGATAATGGTAATATTATAGAAATTGCTATAATTCTTTTTATGCTATAGCTAGGCATTTAGCTGAATCCTCCAAATGGGTTATCTTATTTAATCTTTCAACAGCTCTATGAGTAGCTATTAGTAATACTCTAAGTTTATAGATGAGGACATTAAAATTTAGGGAGTTAGGCAATTTGCTAAATATCATACAATGAGGAAATGGTAGCAATGGGATTTGAAACAAGGGAGTCTGACTTCAGAGCGTTCCTTGTGGTTCTTTATGCTCTGACAAGACAAGTAAGGTATTCCAGGCATGTATGAATAGAAGAAACACCCCAAGATGCTTGGGAAATTTCCAGCAATCCAATGTGAGGGAAGATATTTTGGCAAAAGGAGAATATGTTGTCTCCTTAAAGGATAATAATTTATGATAGAAGATATTTCTTTCAAGTTATTAAAGTTCTGGATTATATGAATTTTAAAAATGTGCTAAAGCAATTCAAAGAGCTTGTTGAAGCAAAGATGAGACTGGTCACATCAGATATCATCCTCCTAAAGGACTAGGAAATTGAAAACCAGAATCCAGGCAACTAAAAAAAATATTTTTGGTTTAGCAAAGTGTTTTCAATTCTAAAAATCCAGGGTGGATGAAGAATAATTCAATTTTGTTATTATTCTTGCTTCTTCCTCCTCTTAAATGGTCATTGTACATTTATTCTGGAACCCATTTCTAATCAAGAGCATGAAGTGATTATTCTTAACTGTACTCTGAGACTTGTTTTCTCAACAGGGATTTTCCTTCTGATTTCATTAAACTTAGGAGTACTTAGAAATCCTTCAGAAATGAACATTGAAAAATTTATTATGACAGCCCATCCTTATCACATCTTCACTGAGTGTTAAATAAAACTAAGTCTCAGTTATTGCTCCATTCAAATAACTAAATTACCTCTTACTTAGAATAATCACTGATCTAACAACTCTTGGTTGACCTCACATCTGACATTTCTCTTCTGCTGCAGTTAGAACAATCCCACTTCATTAATTTATATATTACCAGTAGTCAGTGCAACCAAGATTTAATTGCCACATGACCTGTTTACATGTATTCTTGGTTTTTTTGTTTTGTTTGTAATCTGTACTGCCCAGACTCATGAATAGGGCAGAAGTGTTACTTAAACAGAATATGTTCTAAACAGAAGGAGCAGAAAGACACTTTATGAATTGGGACTCTGAAAAAAAAAGTCACCTTATAGAAGGCAGATGACAGCTGGGGGCAGAGTCCATGCTAAGTTCTGACTTATCATGTGATCATTGTAGTGGAATATCTTCCTTAGCTTTTGGGTTCCAAATCCTATCTCTGCCTTGCCCTGGGATTTTAAAGATCATATGTTTCTATAACACAAATAGGACATTCTTATGTATCTAGTTACCAAATCCAGCAACACAAAATAGGTCCCATTTAATTGTGTTCTTAAAGGGCTATTTTATTCTTGCTCAGTAGAAGTCGATTATTGAGAGGTCATAGTATGTCAGGGAATCAAACTGAAGGATTCAAGGGAACTGTTCTTTATTTCCAGTCACTTGTCTATTTAACATAGGAAACTTTTAAGTTATGATTTTGACTGTGTTCCACCTACTGTTGTAGCAGTCCTCGAATCACTTCAAAGACAAGAGACAGAATTAGTGATATAGTGGTCTTTCCAATAAAAATTATGAAATATTGATCCCAATTATATCCATCAATTTCAATATATATATATTTTTAAAATGGAGGTCTACATTCCATAGAGAAAATCCTGTCTGGAGAATTTAACCAAACCCTGGTGTTTACTACCTATGATCAGGAGGCTGATATACAGAGTCAAATATGGCAATGGAGAGAAAACTGCGAATAGATTGGTCCATCCTGCATTTCTGGAACCATAGAAGCTGTACCTATGATAGGGCAGTACTCTTAAATTGTACTGTAAACCCTTAACCAAAACTAAGTACTTTCTAGAGGGAGAATATTTTATTGGTTACAAGCAGGAAGGTAATTGTCTTAGATTCAACTTCTGACTAGTTCTTAATAGTTTGTACTCTTAGACAGGATATTTAACTTATTTACCTTTTTATAAAAGTGGTGATAATAAAAGTACACACATGGTAGATTTATTGTCAGGATTAAGTGAGAATATGCATATACAAATTTGAGACAGAGCCTTATGTATAAATTTCAGGTGTAATTACTGTAACAATTCATAAGTGATCAGAAAGACATATCCAGAAAATAATTGCAAGTATTTTCTTCCTTTGGAATAGACAGGGGCACACACAAACACTAGACACACAAATACACATATCTAAAGATTGAATTTGCTTATTCCAGAGAAATAAAACTTGGGTAAATCTTTGGTTAGATGCCTTGATTAGAAAGAAAATAGAAAGAAGAAAATATTGTTTGCAAAGTAGTTTTGGTTTTCTTTGTGAGTATTTAAAAAACATCATCAAACCAACATTCAGCTCCAAATTTAAATTAGGTTAAAACTTTTCTAGCTGTACTAGCTGCTTCCATTTTACTGATGAAGGTTATAGGATAACACTTTGGAAATCGTAACTCTCCCTAGGGGTCAGAAAGACTGCGAACACTACGTGTTGTCAATGTTGTCAAAAAATCTAATTCCTTAATGGAAGATTTCCAAAAAACCAGTAGTTAGCCATATGGATTTGAATAAATGTCCTAATTCTTTACAACTTTTTTATTCCTTAAGTCATTGTTTTTTTTCTTAGGTTTACCACTTCCCTGGGTTAATTCTCAATAAAAGCAGCTGATCTTTATCAAAATCTCCTCCAGCCCCCAACATCATTGCAAGGGAATGACAAAAGCTGAATTTTGAAGATTGGGTAGGATTTTTACTGGCAGAGAGAGAGAGAAAAGGTGAGATATCTCACCATGGTTAGTGTTGATATGAACAGAAAACAGTGGCAAATAGGAAGCATCTGTATAGAGAAATAATGCAATAATGTTTAGGTTAAAATTATGCTGAATTTCCTATTATCAACTCAACATCACCTACCCTGCTTTCAGAGATTTGGGGTTGGGGGTCAATAAAGGCATTAATATGACATTTGAAAGGTAGAATACAAGGATAGCCCTTCAATCTTGGGAGCATTAGCAACCCACACAAGCCAAGGTTGAAATTCACAGTTAGTTTCAGGCCGAATCCTGACAACTTCTCTGAGTTAGCCTTTGTAAATTTACTAGATAACCTTGAGACCCACAGTGGCCTCTACAAGCTTTTGAGAACTACCCATTCTGATGTGCAAGTTAAGAATGGTGAAGGAGGAGTGTTTGGGTATTTCAGGAGCAGATCTTGAGTCAATTCAAATGCAAGTAGCTTAGTAGGTTAATAATACCAGCAAACACCAATTAAAGTGTAGAGAAAACAAGGAAGGAAAAGAAAACAATAAAGAGTGCGCTAAATCATGTTATCTCTATGGGTTACTTCAGCTTAATTCTTTAATTCCGTGGAAAACTCTAGGAGTCTTGTGTGAAACTTGTGCCTCATTTTTAACCTGCCTGAGGATAAAGGAACTGGGATGTCTCTATACCAACTCTTATTTGTCATTGGTTGAGAGCTGCTCCTGAAAAAAAAAAAAAATCATTTTGGTCATCTTTGGTCTACTGTAAGCTTGAGAAGAGTAAATTTGGTGTAATAGAAAGCTCTTGGGTGTTTGGAAGTCAGCTCTTGTTTATTTCATAGTAAGGCCAGGGGCGATATGGCTTTACCATATCTATCAGCATTCTATTTATCCTTAATGCCCATCTCAAAAATTCTTTGTGAAATCATCACTAATTCCCTATATTTGGCATTAATTATGTCCTTAGCTCTACTCCCATAGCACTTTTCTGAAGTGAAGACACACTGCTTTATCTTCCAAATGATTTAGTATAATCTTTGCATGAAATGATAAGCTTGTTGAGTTGGAAGGACTTGGTGAGGCAGGGAGTACAGTGTTTAGAAGCCCAGGTTTCAAGACAAACAGACTGGTGTTCTATTTAACCCCAGATCTTACACTTAAAAACTGTATGTTTTAGACTGGCAACTTATATCTTTAAGCATCAACTTTTTTATTTATAAAATGGGAATGTTCATGTGTATTGCAAAGCACTGTAATGATTACAATTCCTTTCTTATGTCATATTTTCTTATTCTATATTCTAGTAGACAGAACTTGGATCAATGGGGGAAATTAAAGAAAGGAATCCTATCCATGATCAGGAAGGTTGAGCATAGGTCATGTTTACTATTCAAAATTTTAGTAATAGTAATGTTTACTCCAAAATTTTACAAAGTAACATAATGCATATTTTTAAGGTCTCAGCCAGCTCTGCAATAATATTAGTGTCATTTAAATTAATGAACTTAAATTAATAATTTTAAAACAACTACTTTGGCTCTTGTCTTAGTATCAGCTGTGTAGTCTTCATTCTTTTCCATTCCAGAAATTTTCGTGACTACTTCTGGTACACATCCTCCCCGAAGTCTGAAGGTAAGGGATGTTATCTGTTTTGTTCACTACTGTATAATTAGCATTTAGAGCATTGCCTCGCATGTAATAGGTTTTCATAAATAATTGCTACCAAATGAATGAGGAGAAAGTGTGCATATGTATGTGTCCAAATACTGAATATGTATTTATATCTGAACTCATTATACTCAATTACTAAACTAAATCTGCTACTAAGCATACTATTATTGCTCCTTCTAAAGGCAAAGATACTAGAGCCTAAGCTCACATTAAATTTACTAAAACCTAGAAGGATCCTTTGAAACTATAGAACAATCTTTGAAAAATGCTGTGGAAACAGTTTCATTCAAGTAGGAATTACAGTCAAGATACTGCTAACAAGAGATGTTACCCAGCTATATCATAACTTAGAGCAAGGGGAATACCTGACATAGTAAATACACATTAAAATGGGATTTTAGGGGGCACCTGGGGGATACAGTTGGTTAAGTGTCCAACTCTTGGTTTTGGCTCAGGTTATGATCTCAGGGTCATGAAGATCGAGCCCCAAGTCAGGTTCTATGCTCAGCACAGAGTCTGCTTGAGACTCTTTCTCCCTTTCTCTCTGCCCCTCCCACTTGTGTTCTTTCTCTTCCTCGCTCTGTCTCAAATAAATAAATAAATCTTTAAATGAGATTGTGAGCCTGGTTGGCTCAGTTGGTTAAGCATCTGACTCTTGATTTTGGTTCAGGTCAAGATCTCAAGGTTGTGAGACTGAGTCCTGTGGCTGGCATGTGCAGGGTGTGGAGCCTACTTAAGATTCTCTCCCTCTGCCCATCCCCCCTCTTTCCCTCACTAAAAAAATTTAAAATAAATAAAATGGGATTTTGGTATTGAGATATAAGGTTAGAGAAGATAACTAAAGTCTTCAGATTCTAGCATTCTAAGTATATAATATAGTCATTAAAAATTCCTAGATAGACTGAGAATTATTTTTAAAAATTTATATATTTATGCATGCTAAATGAAAATCTAGTAATTTAAGAGTTAAAGTTATATCCCTAAGCGTTTGCAGTGGTGATTAAGAAAATAAGATTGAGTGTTAGATATATCTTAGGTTATGTCCTACTTCTGGCATTTGCTAGCTAAGATGTTTTGGGTAATGTAGCCACCCAAACACTTGGTTTTATAAGATATAAATGATGAATAATGCTTATTTCACATAATCATTGTAAAGATTAAAAGTTATGAAGTGTGTCAATGTTTCCTATAACCTCAAGGGCACCTGGGTGGCTCAGTTGGTTAAACGTCTGCCTTCGGCTCAGGTCTTGATCCCAGGGTCCTGGGATTTTTTTTTTTTATGAATGATTTTGAAGAATTATTATTATTGCTTTCAAATATGCATGCTAATTTATAAAAAAACATAAATTGGTAAATATGTCTATGGAAGAATTTTTTTTTTAGTTCTATAATACCAGCACCCAGAGATATACTCTTTTAGTATTTCCCCTTAGTGTAATGATTCATGTGCTTATATTAATTGAAAATTTTATTAACAAAAATGCATATTTACACAGGTTCAACTCAATTCTTCCCACCTATTATGCCATAAGCATTTTTCATATTATTAAATATTTTTTAGAAAAAACACATTTTGTAAAGCCTGAAGAGTATTCACACTTTAATCATTATCCTACTACTGGAACAGTAAACTGTTTTCAGTTGTTTGTTACAATAAATTCACCTAAGTTATAGCATTCTTAGACAAGTTATTGCTTCATATCTGAGTATATGTTCAGGGTAAATTCTATGATATATAATTACTAAGGCAATGGATATGAATGTTTTTAAATCTCATGTTTCATCTTATTAAATTCACATGTAGAAATGTTGTTCAAAACCCTAGTGGTTCTCCATGTCAAAGTAAAAGCCAAAATCCTAATAAGGTCTGCTTATCTGGCACACTATTTAAATCTCAACCTCCCCTTCACTACTTTCTTCCTCATTTACCTTACAGCAAGCAGATGTGGTCTCCTGACTTCTCTTTTTACACAACAGGCATGTTCTAACCTCTCAAAGTCTTCTTGTGGATTACTCTTCTCTCAGCCATCTTCTTGGGGTTGGCCATATAACCTGCATTTTTTCCCTCAAATTTTACCTCCTCAGAACATATCTCAACATAATAAAGGACATATAAAAACCCACAGCTAACATCACCCTCAATGGGGAAAAACTGAGAGCTTTGACCCTAAGGTCAGGAATAAGACAAGGATGTCCACTCTCACCACTTTTATTCAACCTAGTACTGGAAATCCTAGCCATAGCAGTCAGAAAACAAAAAGAAATGAAGGGTATCTAAATTGGTAAGGAGGAAGTAAAACTTACACTGTTTGCACATGACATGATACTATATACAGAAAACCTGAAAGACTCAATTAAAAAACTGCTAGAACTGATAAAAGAATTCAGTAAAGTTACAGGATAACAAAATCAACTTACAGAAATCTATTGCATTTCTATATACCAATATTGCAGCAGCAGAGAGAGAAATTAAGAAAACAATCCTGTTTACAACTGCACCAAAAATAATAACATACCTAGGAATAAACCTAACCAAAGAGGTAAAATATCTGTACTCTGAAAACCATAGAACACTTATGAAAGAAATTGAAGATGATACAAAGGAATGGAAAAACATTCCATGCTCATGGATTGGAAGAATATTGCTAAAATGTTTATACTACCCAAAGCAATCTACACATTTAATGTAATCCCCATCAAAATACCAAAAGCATTTTTCACAGAGCTAGAACAAAGAATCTTAAAATTTTTATGGAACCACAAAAGACCCCAAATAGTCAAAGAAACCTTGAAAAAGAAAGGCAAAGCTGGAGGCATCACATCTCTGCACTTCAAGTTATATTACAAAGCTGTAGTGATCAAGACAGTATGGTATTGGCACAAAAACAGACGCATTGATCAATGGACCAGAAGAGAAAACCCAGAAATGAACCCACAACTATGTGGTCAGCTGATCTTCCACAAAGCAGGAAAGAATATCCAATAGGAAAAAGTCTCTTCAACAAATGGTGTTGGGAAAACTGGACAGCAACATGTAAAAGAATGAAACTGGACCACTTTCTTACACCATGCACAAAAATAAATTCAATATGGATGAAAGACCTAAATGTGAGACAGGAAACCATCAAAATCCTGGAGGAGAACACAGGCATTAACTTCTTTGACATCAGTCATAGCAACTTCTTACTAGATATGCCTCCTGAGGCAAGGGAAACAAAAGCAGAAATAAACTATAGGGGCTTCATCAAGATAAAAAGCTTTTGCACAGTGAAGGGAACTATCGACAAAACTAAAAGGCAACCTATGGAATGGGAGAAGATATTTGCAAATGACATGTTTGATAAAAGATTAGTTTTCCAAATCTATAAAGACCTTATTAAACTCAACACCCAAAAAAACCAAATAATCCAGGTAAGAAATGGGCAGAAGACATGAATACACATTTCTTGAAAGAAGACATACAGAGGGCCAACAGACACATGGAAAGATGCTCAACATCATTCATCATCAGGGAAATGCAAACCAAAACCGCAATGAGATAGCACCTCACACCTGTCAGAATGGCAAAAATCAACAACACAAGAAACAACAGGTGTTGGTGAGGATGTGGAGAAAGGGGAACCCTCTTATACTGTTGGTGGAAATGAAACCTGATAGAGCCACTGTGGAAAAGAGTATGGAAGTTCCTCAAATTTAAAAATATAACTACCCTAAGATCCAGCAATCACACTACAGGGTATTTACACAAAGAATACTAATTCAAAGGAATACATGAAGATACATGAAGCACCATATTTATAGCAGCATTATTTACAATAGCAAGGATATGGAAGCAGACCAAGTATACATCGATTGATGAATGGATAAATAAGATATGGTATTCAGATACAATGGAATATTACTCAGTCATAAAAAAGAATGAAATCTGGTCATTTGCCACCACATGGATAGAGCTAGAGTGTATAATGCTAAGCAAAATAAATCAGAGAAAGACAAATACCACATGATTTCACATATATGTAGAATTTAATATATACAATGGAATATTACTCAGCCATCAGAAAGGATGAATACCTATCATTTGCATTGACATGGATGGACCTGGAGGGGATTATGCTAAGTGAAATAAGTCAAGCAGAGAAAGACAATTATCATATGGTTTCACTCATATGTGGAACATAAGGAATAGCATGGAGGACCATAGGGGAAGGGATGGAAAACTGGATGGGAAGAAATCAGAGATGGAGACAAACCATGAGAGACTCTGTACTCTGGGAAACAAACTGAGGGTTACAGAAGGGTAGGAGGGCTGGAGGCTGGGGTAACCAGTGATGGGTATTAAGGAGGGCACATGTTGTGGTGAGTACTGGGTGTTATACTCAACTAATAAATCGTTGAACACTACATCAAAAACTAATGAGGTACTATATGTTGGCTAACTGAACATAATGATAAAAAATAGAATTTAAGAAACAAAACAAACAAGCAAAGGGAAAGAGAGAGAGACAAATCAAGAAAGACTCTTAATCATAGAAAACAAACTGATGGCTACCAGAGGGGAGGGGGATGTGGGATGGGTGAAATAGGTGATGGGGATTAAGGAGTGCACTGTGTGATGTATGGAATTGTTGACTCACTATACTGTACACCTGAAACTAACAACACTGTATGTTAACTGGAATTAAAATAAAATCTTAAAAAAATCCTACATCCTTAAATGCATCCTTATCACCTCATTTCTTATGCAATTTCTACCCTCAAAGTGCTAGCTATATAACAATTTGTGTTATTTTTGTCTGTCCTCTTACTCTAAAAGGTCTATATGGGTAGGGAATCTTTAACTCTTTTGTTCATCTGTGTTTCTAATACATCTATAGTAGCATCTGGTTCATTGCAAGTGCTAAATATTTATTGAATAAATGAACATATTGAGTTATACTACCAGTAATTAAATATGAACCTATTATGTAAAACTCCCATAAACAATGTGTTTTCTTTTGTGTCTTTCATACAGATCATGCTTTCTCCCCATTTTCCCAGTTGCATTCTCCTTAAAAAAAAAAAAAAAGATTTATTTATTTATTTGAGATATATAGAGAGTTCATGAGTGGAAGGGGCAGAGGGAAAGGGAGGGAGAGAATCTCAAGCAGACTCCCCACTAAGCCCAGAGCCCAATGTGGGGCTCTACCTCAGGACCCCAAGATCACAACCTGAGCTAAAACCAAGAGTTGGATGCTTAATCAACTGTGCCACCTAGATGCCCCTGCATTATTCTACTTCTGTATTCTAAGCATTATCGCAAGTTATCTTATAAATCATTGTCTGTTTTTCCTAAAATTTATTTTGAAAATTACTGTTTTTAATACTTTAAAAAATATCTTCTTTTGTATATTTCTTTATATGTCCATGAATACTTAAAACTTGTTTCAATAATTCCATATCTAAACTGGATGCCTTTTCATTTCTACCCCCCCAACAATGTATTTATCTTATACTGTTCTTTTATCAAAGTTTTAATTTTATTAAATACCTAATTCTTTGATTTATATTATGAAGACAAAGCAAATACTTTCCTTAAATTTATTTGCTTCTTAAATTTACAATTTTTAAAGTGTATGTTCTTCTGTTTCTTGAGTATTCTATTCCTTTTTTTTCTATGACTTGAGTACAGAGACCTTTCATGGTCATGTTTTTGGGTTTGTATTTCTGTTTACACATCCTTGAATGAAAAGGGATCAGTCATTCCTAGCATTTTGCCATAAACAAGTCTTTTTCTTTTGTTTCTATCCCTGTTTCCTGGTTACAAGTAGCAGAATTTCCTCTCAGGACCTAAGCTAGAGGGCCACAGATGTGCACATCCCCTAGGCAAAATTTGTGTACTTGGCAATAATTTTTTTCAAATCTGGCTACAGATTTGAGGGGAGGAATCATCTGCTAGCTCTGACTGGGATTAAGAAAATTAAAATTTAGGCTTCAGTAATTTAAAGTAATAGCTTCCCCTTGCCAAAAAGCCTGAATAAAAACAGATTTCAAGAGTATACTACTCCCATGACTTTTCTGTCATAAACTATTACTATGAGTGCTAGCATCTACTCATTGATATAATTATTATAATAAATAGGGTGCCTAAATGCATGAATGTATTACTGGATTAAGGGAGTAGAAACAGGACTAAGTTTTCTTCTTAGTACAGATCCTGATCTCTGATACAAAGACATGCAGTGCAAGGATGTCTTTTCATCTCCTTCCTCAAATTTTATTTATTTTTAGGACAAAATTTTGTTTCTGTTCAGTCACTAGTGATGATTTTCATTTCTTATCTTTAAATCCACAATTAGTGAAAAATTCTCTGATTTTGTTTTCATGGTTGCATGTCTTAGTTTAAAAGCAGTTTTTAGTTTCCACTTGATAGAATATATTCTGCTAATCCGATGCCACCTTAACTAAAAGGACTATATAAAATTTTATTTGTTTTTGCAATTCTCAATTTTACATTCCTGTATTATAGTAATCTTTTATTTTGGCATATTTTCAGAAACTTTTGTTTTTATATTTCATACAGTTTTTTCTCCATTTCACCATATACTCTCATCTTCTTTTATAAAACTGTTTTCTTGTATATTAAAAAAGATTTCATGTCATCTTCTAAAACTAAGTGTTGAATGATACATAATAATTACAATTAGAGGAATATGAGTACTCTTCTTTTAGTGAAGTGTCTCAGTCCTTTTAGGCTGCTGTAACAAAACAGATTGAGTAGTTGGGTGACTATAACAGCAGAAATTTATTTCTCACAGTTCTGGAGGAGCAAGTCCAAGATCAACATGCCAGCACAGCTGGGTGAGAGCCCTCTTCAGAGTCACAGAGTTCTTATTGTATCCTCACACAGTGTATGGGCAAGCTACCTCTTTGGGATCTCTTTTATAAAGGCATTGAAGAGGGCACACGATATGATGAGCACTCAACTAATAAATCATTGAAAATTATATAAAAAATGAATGATGTACTATACCTTGGCTAATTATAGATGATTGATAGATGATAGATGATAGAGAGATGATAGATAGATGATAGATAGATATAGATAGATAGATGATATAGATAGATAGATGATAGATATAGATAGATAGATAGATAGATAGATAGATAGATAGATAGATAGATAGATAGATAAAGGCACTAATACTATTCATGAGAGTTCCACCCTCAGGACCTAAGGGTCTTCCCAAAAGTCCCACCTCCTAATACCATCACCTTGGGCATTAGGTTTTCAACCTATGAATTTGCAGGGAATACAAATAGCCCATTGCAGGAGACAACTAGCAGAAATTCAAATGTGAAGGACTCTATTGATATGCCCCCACCCCAGATCTCATTTACTAGGCAAGTGCACCAAGACACTAGCCACTGAATGCTGTGAGTATTGGCTGTTAATGGCTCACAGTTGCCCTCTTCTCCAGATAACTGCCTTTGCAAATGACCATACAGGAGGGTTATAGTTCCTGATGTCCACCATAGGTCAAGGGCAGAAGATAGTCCATACTTAATGACTTACTGACCTTGGGAGCCAAAGTACTGAAACATTGCTGCAAAGTGGCAATGTCTCTCTTCTGATCTCCTCCTAGGTATCCATAATGTTCCCTGCTGGAAATGAAATCTTAACCTTGTATATATTCTCATTGCTAAATTCAGATGTATGTACACACATACACTTGTATTAATTCTAGGTACACAATCATGTTATCTATGAATTGACAATTTTATTCCTCCCTTCAAAAATCTCAAGAAATGGATTTCTTTTTTCTTGTTTTATTACACTAGCCAGGAAGATCAGGAAGAGTTCCATTAAAATACTGAATAAAGGCAATGATAGCAGGCATTCTAATTTTTATCCCTGAGGAAGAGCTTTCAATATCTCACTATTAAATATCAGGTTTGCTCTAAATTTTAAGTTAAACTTTTCAGATTAACAAAGTTCCATTCTACTTCTAGTTTGCCAAAAATTTTCATCATGAATGGCTATCAAATTATTATTGATTGTTTTTTGTATATATTGAAATGAACATATGATTTGTTTCCTTTACTGTACTGATTCATAATAATTTTCAAATGATAAACCAATATTACATTTCTGGAAAATCCACCTTAGTTGTGATATATTATCTTTTTTATATACTGCTGGATCCAGTTTTCTAATAGTGTGTTCAAGATTTCTATCTCTAGGTTTTTGAGATAATGCCTGTAATTTTCTTTATTGTATTATCTTTGTTTCTACAATCTAAGGCTCTTTCACTCTCAAAATGAGATTTTGGTATGTATTTCATATTCATTATCTATCTTCTGGAATTGTGCATAATATTAATGTTATTTCTCCCTTAAATATTTAAAAGAATTTGCAGATGAAGCCTTTTAATCCCAGTTATCTTTGCAGAAGGGTTGAAAATTATGATTATATTTTAATGGATATAAAGCTATTTACATTGTCTATTTCCTTTGTGTCACTTTTGACAAATTTTACTTTTTCTAAGAATTTTAGTTTAATCTCAATTTTTTTTAAATTTTGGTATAAAATAGTCCATACTAGACTCTTTTTAGCTTGTTATAAAGTCATCCTTTAATTAGTCTTAGTGACTTGGCTAGACATTAGTATTTCTCCTATTTCCTGAGCATACAAAATTATACTCTTGGTGCTGTTGTCACGTATTTAAAATATTTACTTTTATCATCACTCTTCACTTATTCCTATATAGCTTTCATGTGGGATCAGCTTTCATTTGTCTGAAGAACTACCTTTAATATCTTCCTTATTGTAAATCCATTAGCCACAAGCTTTCACGATTTTGTGGGCTTTTGGGGGGTGTAGTCATGGATGTTAATTTTGCTTTCATTTTTAAAGCTATTTTTGTTGGATATTGAATATTAGGATAATATTGTTTGGCACTGTAAAAATGTCATCCCTTTATCTTTGGACATCCATAGTTTATGGTAAACAGTTACTCCTGAATCTTATTGTTTGAAGATAGCATATCTTTTCTTTCTGACTGCTTTTTTCATATCTTTGTTTTTTACTTGTTTTACTATGATATGCCTTGGTGTAGTTAATCTCCTTATTTACTCTGCTTAGGGTTACAAAACTTCCTTAGATCTCTGGGTTGATATCGCTCATTAATTTTGAAAATTTTTTATCATTATTTTTTGAATACTGTTTCTGACCCACTTAACTTTCTAGTACTTTCTCATTGAGACTCACATTACACTTATGTTAAAACTTTTCACTGGGCCCTATAGGATTCTTTCTCTCATTTATGTTCATTACTCTTCTGCATTTTTCAAGCTGAATTATTTTTACCAAAACAACACCCAGTTTACTAATCACCTGTTTTACATTGTCTAATTTGTTATCTATTGAATTTTTAATTTCATTCTGTTTTTAAGTTCCATTATTTCTAGATTCTTTGTAATGTATTAAACTTCTTTGATGAAATTCTTTATCTTATACATCTATTTTCCTAAATATATTAATCACTGTTATTTTACAGTCCTTAGATGATAACCCCAATATTTCTGTACCCTATAGGTCTTTCTTTTTTTATGTTTTAATTATGTTCAATTAGCCAACATATAATACATCGTTAGTTTTTGATGTATTGTTCAATGATTCATTAGTTGCGTATAACACCCAGTGCTCATCATCATACGTGCCCTACTTAATACCCATCACCTGGTTACCCCATCTCCTACCCCCTTCCCTTCTGTAGCCTTCATGTAATCTTTGTTTGGATTTAGTTATTGGGATCTATATTCTAGTATTGCCATCATTTTTTTTTAATTAAACCTTAGAAATTGGTATGAAAAACTGTACAGAGTCTGAATGATGTAAGAAAGTAATTTTTCTCTGGCAGCTTATTGGTTATGGACAATATCACCTTAACATGTCTATTTCCAATTTACCATTAGTCTTAAGTCCTATCCTTTTCTGAATTTTTAACTAAAAAATCTGTAATATTTACTAGTAACTCTCTGGGCGGGCTCTCAACTCCAATATTTGTGTCTTTAGCACATTGGAACTGCTTAAATATCTGCTTGCCTTTTAGTCATCCAGTAACTATTCCCATTTTACATTTTCAGAATTTTGGCCCACAGATATTCAACTCAGGAGCCAACAAATGCCTCAAAAGAAAATGACACACAAAATTCATGGTTTACTGTTCTGTGGCTTTCCTTTCTCTGAGACTAGCCCCTTTAGTTGCACTTGTCCAGGCAAACTGCAATATTTTGATCACTACTTTCTGTCCAGCTGCTATGTTTTACCATGAAAATCATGAATTCCCTGAGAAGAAAATTTAGGCATAATTACATATCTCATCTAGATGTGTTTCCATTATTTCTGATTATCTCTAGCATCTTGGTTCCTTAATTCTTAGCTGCTGTTTTCTAACATATTCAAATAGATGCTTTTTTTCCCCTTCAATTTTATCCAGTTTGGTAGCTGTTCTTAGGAAAAAGGGCAGCTTAATATTACCTCATAACTGGAATATAAATATTCCAAACACTACTTTATATTTAAATTCAATTCCTATAAATGATTCATACAGTGAGTTATGAAGATGAGATTCAAACCAGTGATTTCATTTTGTTTGATTTAGTTAATTATTAT
This sequence comes from Halichoerus grypus, assembly GCF_964656455.1. Lineage (NCBI taxonomy): Eukaryota > Metazoa > Chordata > Mammalia > Carnivora > Phocidae > Halichoerus > Halichoerus grypus. The sequence continues at coordinate 29,825,560 of NC_135722.1, forward strand.
TATTTATAAATATTTAGGAGTGCCTGGGTGACAGAGGCAGTTAAGTGACTAACTCTTGGTTTCAGCTTAGGTTGTGATCTCATAGGATCAAGCCCCGTGTCAGTCTCACTACTCAGAGGGGAGTCTGCTTGAGTTTCTGACACCCTTTGCCCCTCCCCACCCCCACACCCTCTCTCTTCCTCTCAAATAAATAAACAAATCTTTTAAAAAAGTGTCTCTACCTAAAGGGAACCCTCTTACACTGTTGGGAATGCAAATTGGCTCAGCCACTCTGGAAAACAGTATGGAGGTTCCTCAAAAAGTTAAAGATAGAAATACCCTGGGGGCGCCTGGGTGGCTCAGTCGGTTAAGGGTCTGCCTTCGGCTCAGGTCATGATCCCAGGGTACTGGGATTGAGTCCCACATTGGGTTCCCTGCTCAGCGGAAAGCCTGCTTCCCCCTCTCCCACTCCCCCTGCTTGTGTTCCCTCTCTCGCTCTCTCTCTGTCATAAGTAAACAAAATCTTAAAAAAAAAAAAAAAAAAAGAAATACCCTACAACCCAGCAATTGTACTACTAGGTATTTATTCAAAGGATACAAAAACAGTGATTTGAAGGGGTGCATGCACCCCAATATTTATCGCAACAATGCCCACAATAGCCAAAATATAGAAAGAGCCCAGATTTCCATCAAATGATAATGGATAATGGAATATTACTCAGCCATCAAAAATAATGAAATCTCACCATTTGTAACAATGTGGTTGGAACTAGAATGTATTATGCCAAGCGAAACAAGTCAGCCAGATAAAGACAAATACTACATGATTTCACTCATATGTAGAATTTAAGAAACAAAACTGATGACTATAGGGGAAGGGAAGGAAAAATAAAATAAGATAGAGAGAGAGAGACAAACCATAAGAGAATCTTAACTATAGGGAACAAACAGGGTTGCTGGAGGCAAAGTAGGTGGGGGGATGGGGTAATTGGGTGATGGGCATTAAGGAGGGCACTTGATGTCATGAGCACTGGGTGTTATATGCAACTGATAAATCACTAAATTCTACCCCTGAAACTAATAATATACTATATGTTAACTAACTTGAATTAAAAAAAGTCTCTACCTTCCTATGAGTTAGTAATGGAGATTTGTTATAAACAAACTGAATTGCTAAGTAAAAAGTTCCAGAGAATGTGTACTTATTAAACACACTCTAAGCCTTCATCTATAATTCTTGAGAAAGTAAAATTCTGACCCTAAAGCTTCTAAGAACTCTACCAACACGTCCCAATGAGAAGATTTAACTTAATTGCTTTTGATTTTTTTCCAACAGATTTCTTAAAAAACCAAATGACTTTTACTGTAATGTTTACTTAAGTGTGAATTTCATTTATCAGCATCTCATTCTCAGAGCATTTTTTTGTGACTTGAATTTTTTTTCCTCATTGATAACAAATTTCAGTTGAAAGTATAAAATTTAAATAAGTCTATCCATCTGTGAAACTGGTGTTTGATCTATTTTACATGAAGTATTTTTATAGGTTTCCTTTTTTTGTTGTTTCATAAATAATCCATTCCAACAAAATTAATTCAAAAGTCCCTATAAGAACTATTTACAGTAAGAGGAAATTAAAAAGGAAATTCTCATTCCTACTTGTTAAATTTTATACAACCATTTTTTAATATATTTTTATGTGCCACATTTAGTGACAGTCATTTTAGACAATATAAAAGACATTTCTTTCCAGAAGAATAGTATAACTTAACTGTGGTGGAAAAAGAAATAATAAATGAACAATATACTACAATTTATATCATGAGTGCTTATAGGAAATAAGCTGGGGAAAAAATGAGAGATAACTTTTTTGTATTGTTTCAATACTTTTCTGCAGTTTTATTAGCTACAACCAAAATCCAGTTCTTTTTCCATTGCACCATATTTCCCTTACATAATTTTTAGTTTTATTCTCAAAAATTATTTTTAATAATGTATGAATGAAATAAAACCCTTTTCTGCAAAACAAATTAATTTGGGGAATTTGGCAAGGTTTTATATAGTAGGTCTAACTCATTCAGGGCTCATGTTCAAGCCTGATATTATTCTAGCCATGCTGCAAATAGTACAAAATTTATATCTTTATTAACACTGTTCACAAAATTTCTTTTGGAATGGGTAAAAATAATATCTTTTGAAATAATTATAGTACCTAAAATTAGAATTTATTTTAATTAATTTTAAATTTAATATCAAATTCTCTCATTTAAAATGTTATCTCCTCTGGAAGTCTTCCTTAACCATTTCAATCAGGTATTTTCCTCCATATCTGTCCCCCAAGACTACTTGGTTCATCTTTTTACCCAGGGCCTCCTCTAAAGTATATGAGGTCCCATCTCCTATGAATTTTTTAATGTAACTCCTTTCTAAATAAACTAGGGGCTGAAGCAGAGTCCCCATTTGTCCAGGACTAAGGAGGTACTGCTCTATTGTTGTGGATTTTTGCTACAACTTTCTCCTCATTAACGTAATGATTGCTTTAAGGTCTATATTCATTTAACACTAAACAGCTCACCAAAAAATTAGAAATAGGTTTAATTCTTTTTTGTATCCCCAGCACTTTGTACAGTGCCTAAGACACAGTAGGCATCTATCAATTATTAAATGAACTCCAAACATTGATAAAAAGCATATCTCAAAATCTCACGGACATGTACTTTCCCTCTTAAAGACTTCATTGTACTCTCCCCCAGCCTCCTTATACAATGTGGTTATACATTTTATTTGATATTGCTCTCCTTACTTCCTTATAATTGTTTATGTCATTATATCTCCGCTAAAAGAATGCCAGGTTCTTAAGAGCAGGATTCAAGCCTAATAATCTATGTATCTCTCTGGCAAGGGGTACTGTCAGCATTTGGAACACAATCGGTGCCTGTTGAAGGAATAATTAATCACACAGAGAGGTGTGAATTGGAGATAGTATTCTGCTTTCTTCTCCACCTGGGTTGTTGTGAAGTTCAAATGAAAACAAAAAGTCTACAAAAGTGCTTTGTAATATGTAAAGTGTTACATAATTTTAAAGGATCAACATTATTATGGTGAAATCTGTCCTATATATGGAACCACATAGCAGTTTTAGAGATCTTTGGTTCTCCACCATAGCTGTTGTGTAGAAGCTGTGAATGTGTCTTCCAATTCAATGTAATATGGGCTAGACATCAATCATAATCGATGGGTAGAGGAAACTATTTGATCACAGACACCATACTTAGAATAGGCCTCAGGATTTTTTAGCCAAGTTTTTTTTTTTTTTTTTTTTTTAACCAAACTGAGATTAGGCTACATCTCTCCAAGAAATATGCATGCCTAATAGGTGCAGGCAATATTAAGTGCTAAGAGCTAAGGATACAGTGATGAACAAAACGGACATGGTTTTTGCCCCCAGAGAATTTATTTTCTAAAATGATTTATCTCTAATAATATAGCTATACTTTTCCTGATTGGTATCTTTTTAAAATTTTTAAGATAAATACTTTAAACTGCTTTATCCCTTTGCCTCTCCTGAGGTTTTAGTGAATGCTTTAAAAAGAAATTCCTTCGTGTGAAGATTTTTGTAATCAAGTTTAACCTTTTAGATCCAACAGAATTGTGCCCTTGTCACTCAGGGCAAAGTCATTAACATTATCCGGGTAGTAAATCTTTTGATTCTTGGTATCAAAAGGCCTAATTAATTTAGATAGATTGGAATCAGTCGATGTGCTTGTATACAGCAAAGACAAGTTGTGTGCCTTGTCCACCTACACTCTTACAACTTTGTGTCTAACTAAATGAGAGCTCTGAAATTTTGTGTCTTACTCCTAAACTAATAAAAGGAGGAAGCTGACAACTTTTGAAAAACATCTGGTTGATAATGCAAGTCTGGAGTCCATCAATGCTTCAGTCTAATGAGAAATTTCTACCCTATTCCTCTGACTCATCAAATCCAAAAACATCCACATTTCTCATCATATATTCTGGATTATATTTATATAAGCAGGACTCAACCAAGAAAAATTATTTATATATAAATAATTATAAAATTTAATATACTCTGCTTTGTTATACTACAGTGTAATAGAACAGAATATAATGTACGTATGCATATCTCATATAATACATATGTGACTTAAATAATATATTAACTTATTGTGAAATGCCCTCTTGTCTGTCATAGTTCTCTCCTTTTTTCACACTGGCAAATAACTGTTTTTTAGTCAGAGAAGTCCTACACATTGATGCTGAGAATTACTGATTTGAGTGGTCAACATAGCCTCAAATAAAATGGCAATAATTCCACATATAGTTACTGAAATAACTCTGTGGATAGAAAATTTCTTCAATCTATTTCACCCATCTTAGAGACTTTTAGTAAATGTTAACATGGTGGTTTATGTCTCCACTGACTTGCTGAAATATAGAGAAGTGAAGGAAATTGTTTGTCACAGACACTGAAAACAAAAATTTGAAATTGGAAGATAGGATAAAAACTTGTCTCTCCTCCTAAGACAGGTATCAGCAAGAACTCTAGTCTGTCCTTCACGCTACCAACAAGTGATTATGGACATGCTATCATCAAAAGCCAATTCTTCTGGAAACACTCTCTTCTGTAAGGGCTTTTGAATACTACATTTTTCTAGTTTCTTTCCTGCCTCTCACACCACCTGTTCTCAGTCGTTGGCAAGCTCCTCTTCCTCTGGCCATTCTTAAATTTTTATGTTTCAAGCTATCTTTTCTTTTTTTTTTTTTTTTCTATCACTTTATACATTCTCACAGTAACCTTATACTGGTAAGTAGCTTAATTACCACTCGTGTTGACAGCTCCTAAATTTAGAAGTCCACCCAGTAACATCCATAGGAAATTCAGATTCATGTTTTCAAATGTTTACTAGCCTTTTATATTTGAATATTTTCCAAGTACTGCAGTCTGAAATACCAAAAATTAAACTCATTTCTCTCCACCCCAAACCTGCTTCTTTCCTTGCAATTTCCCTATAAATGGAACCACTGATTGTTGAGCTGTCAACTCAGAAACAGGAGGCATCTATGTGTACTTCTCTCTTTTCTGTGGCCCCATCAAATCCATCATTAATCCAGACAATTATACCTCTTTAATATTTCTGAAATTCATCAGTTCTCACAACTCTATTCCTACCACCCTAGCTCAGGTCATCATTATCTCTTATCTAGATTACTATGTATAAATTTGACATCTAGACTTCTTCAAATCTACCCTGTTAATTGGAGCAGTCTTTTTAAAATGCAAATATACTGGGGCACCTGGGTGACTCAGTCCATTAAGCATCTGCCTTCAGTTCAGATCATGATCTCAGTGTCCCAGAAGGAGCCCCTTGGTGGGCTCCCTGCTCAGAGGGGAGTCTGCTTCTCCCTCTCCTTCTCCCTCTCCTTCTGCTCCTCCCCCACATTCATGCTCTCTCTCTCAAGCTCTCTCTCCAATAAATAAATAAAATCTTTAAAAATAAATAAAATGCAAATATACTAAGGACACACCCCTGGTTAAATTCCCTCAAAGACTTCCCAAGGCCTTCTATATAAAATCTCAGCTCTTTCCTCTTATGCTCTCATCATGAATGTACCTTTGCTGATCTGCCTGACCTTAGCTCCTTCATCTTTCCTTTTCAATTCCAGTAATATCCAATCTATTGCTTCTCCCTGAACATGCTAACACTGATCCTATTCTCTCAAGTTTTATATATGCCATTCTCTCTGCCTGGAAAATTCTCCCCTCTTGGTTTGAGTAAATCTTATCAGGTAACAATTTAGATATTACTTCACCTGGAAAATCTTTCATGACCTATGTGTCCTGAGCCACAAATCTCTAATCCTTATTCCTTCCATCCATGCTCCCAAAGCACCTCAACTTTCTTCATTATAATTCTTACCAACTTGAACTGCAATTGCCTGGCCACTTCTCTGTCCTTCCCCCCTAGATTTTTAATTCCATGAAGACTAAGAATGTTGATTATTCACTATTATAACTCCAGTACCTAGCATAGTATCTATTACATAGCAGGCACTTGAAAAAACATTTGTTCCTTCCAAAATTATTATATTTCTTATTTACACATAATATCAGATTTTTGTCCTTTATAGACACACTCCTTGACTCATGCTTACTTTATCAGTGTGCCTCCTTTATCTGATTAGCATAAAGAACTTCTGACTAAGACTTAATTTGAACAACCAACAACAAAATTTTCAATTTTCCCCAGCTAAAAAGAGTTTGCATACCGGAGTCATCTCCTAATATGTTAAGGTAAATATATCCCTCTTTTTAATTACTTTTTCTTTTTGTAAGTTATAGTATAGTCTCTTGGCTACTTGGCTGGTCCACTAAGGATAGAATCTGAGATTTATTCTTTTTTTTTTTACATCTCCAAGTGTGTGCCAATTGTGTCTATTCTGCTCTGAATAAATGTTTGTTCAATTTAATTAAACATAAAACCAGTGAACTTCCAGCCCAATCTTTCGTTAGATACAATACTTAGGAAGAGTCTTCAATTTGACCTTCCAGATGTACTTTCCACTTTGCTCTGTGTGTAAAGAGGCAGAACTCAATGGACTGCATCAACAAGCTCCTTTGCCCTTTGGTTTCTGGTTGAGTTTGGCCAATGAGAGGCCGTGGCAGAAAAGGAGCAGAGTGAACTAAGCATGTTTGTCCCCCTGGATCTCTCCTTAGCAGATCATTATTGAGTTCCAATAAATGCTTCCTCTCCTGGCTCTTTCAATTCTGAATACCAATGGCTGCTTACAGTTATAAGGATACACATAACCAGGACATTGTATTGTTCTTGATTGGTTACACCTTTATATAAACAGTTCCGGTATTAGATTCTCCTCAAATTACCCAGTTTGAATATTCTAGTTTTTTCCTGCCAAAATCTTGATGAACAGCCTTCCCATATATTCTCTGACCATACCTCTTCTCTACTTGCAAGTCTTCTCTCTATCCCCTTTGGGTATGGATTGTTTTTTTTTTTTTTTTTTTTGAAGATTTTATTTGACAGAGAGAGAGCAGGGAGAGTGGCAGGCAGAGGGAGGGGGAGTGGCAGGCAGAGGGAGGGGGAGTGGTAGGCAGAAGGAGAGGGAGAATCAGACTCCCCGCTGAGCAAGGAGTCTGATCTACATAGAGCCTAACATAATGCCTGACACAAGTGAACAAGTGTAAGGTCAACAATATACTTCAGGTCACTATAAACTAGTTTTCATTCTACTTCTTATTTGGCTTTTCCCCACTATCCAATACTATATATGTTCCTCACTGCAATGATCTCTCCCTTGGTTTCTGTGATTTCATATTTTCTATTTTCTTTAATCATACCATTTCAGTTTCCTCTCTAGACTCATCCTTTATACATTCCAAAATATTACTTTAGGCTATGTTTTTTCCTCCTCTGAATTAAATGACTTCATCTCTGCTCAAAACTTCACTAATCATTAATATGCCATAAGCCCCAAGTTTTATTTCTAGTTCGGTCATCTCCTCTGAACTTCAAATCCATATTTCTAACCACCTACATGACATCTCCACTCAGATGTCTAAAAGGTACAATTTGTGATCTTAACCCCTAAACTTCATTTTCTTTAATGGTTCCTTTCTCAATGTATGGAAAGAAAATATATCCATTTCTCAAGACTTGAAGATGTCCTTAATGCTGCCTCCCTCTATTTCACCCTCCAAAATTCATCCAAGTCCTATAGATTTTATTTTCTAAGTATCTTTTGAACCCACTTATTTGTTTCATCCTACTACAAATATTTTAATCTAAACTTCTCATCTGGACTATTGAAAAAAACACACTAATTCCTCCACCCACATCTTTACACTTGAGCCAGAATCAACTGAAAAAAAAAATCTTATTGTATCATGCCCCTGGTGAAGTACATGAATGGTTTCCCATTAGTTTTATTTTTTTAAAGATTTTATTTATTATTTGAGAGAGAGAGAGCACGAAAGCAGGGGGAGTGGCAGAGGGAGAGGGAGAAGCAGGCTCCTTGCTGATCCCAGGACCCCAGGATCATGACTTGAGCCAAAGGCAGATGTTTAACCAACTAAGCCACCCAAGTGCCCCAGTTTCCCATTAGTTTTAGAATAAAGCTTAATTCCCTATCATGACTTACTTTCACCCTTACCCTCTGCATTCCAGTTGCACTGACCGTTGCATATATCATGTTCCTTATTTCCAGTCAGACTTTAACACATGTTGTTGCTGCAGGCTCATGAAACGTTCTTTGAGAAAAGCTGCCCTAATTCCTCAGGTTCATTCAAGTTCCTTGGTATACATAACTTGTATGTATTTCCTTCATAACATTTGATTCATTCATTTACCCACTCAACAATTCTGGGGTTACTATGTTTTTGCATTAAACCTTGCAGATAAGACACTATTTGAGACACTATTTCTGCCTGGAGTTTACATTCTAGCTTTTATAACTTGTAATTAGAGTTTATAGTTGTTTGTAGTCATATTGGATTAATATATATCTGACTCTCAACAAACTATTATCTCCATGAGGATGGAGGCCTTTTTTCTTTTCCCACGTCACAGTTATTTTGGCCACATAACAAATTATTCTAAACTTGGTGGCTTAAAGCAATAATTGTTGAGACTCCTGGGTGGCTCAGTCGGTTAAGCATCTGCCTTCACTCAGGTCATGATCCCAGGGTCCTGGGATTGAGTCCGGCATTGGGCTCCCTGATCAGTGGGGAGTCTGCTTCTCCCTCTGCCTGCTGCTCCCCCTGCTTGTGCTTTCTCTCTCTCTGATAGGTAGATAGATAGATGATGATAAATAGATAGATGGTAGATAGATGATAGATACATAAATTTATTTTTAAAAAGCAGTAATTATCATTTCTTTTCTTTTCTTTCCTGGTTTTTGTGAATCAGGAATTTGGATAGGAAAGAGCTCAGCTGGAGGATGAAAGACTGAGTCTTTTAAGTCTCTTTTTCTCACGTTGGATCATTGATTTGGACTGTTGGCTGAGAATCTTAGTTCTGGTATTCCTGGACCTCCATATGCAGTCTTCATGCTTACATGGATTTCAATAATGAACTTTCTGAGAGAGAGCCAGTAGGAGCTGCTTTGCCTTATATGAGCTAGCTATCATATAGTGCCACCGCTGCATTTTATTGCTTGAGGTAGTTGCAAAAGTTTGCACGGGTTCAAAGTCAGGGTGCATAGACACCTGAAACACACATCTCAGTGGGAAGAGTGTCAGTCACATTGTAGGAAGAGCGTGTAAAATGAAATATGCATATATGCACATTTATCTTGAAAAATACAATTGTCCACTCACATTATTATAATCTTATTACCTAGCACTTTGTATGTAGTAATTGCCCATTAAAAAATATGACTGGAGGAATTACTGAATGAAACTAAGTAGAGGCCAAATCATGAAGGCTAGATTGTGACATGCTTATTCCCATATATATATATTTTTAATATTTTATTTATTTATTTGACAGAGATAATGAGACAGCACAAGTAGGGAGAACAGTAGAGGGAGAGGGAGAAGCAGGCTCCCCAGTGAGCTGGGAGGGGGATGTGGAGCTGGATCCCAGGACCCCGGGATCATGACCTGAGCTGAAGGCAGACGCTTAACCATCTGAGCCACCCAGGTACCCCATCCTAGATATTTTTAAGCAGCTCTCAGGAGTTATGACCCAGCATACAATCCTTTGGATTCCTGACAACTCAGTCACTACTGCATGTGAGTTTTTCTGTCATATAAGCAGTGAAGCCTGTGAACTAGAGATAGAGAAAGAGAACTAGAAGCTTCTCAAACCAGCTCTATCCCAATGAATTTGAGTTTGGGGACAACATATAGTTCAGTTCTTAATCCTACCAGCTTTCCCTACTCTTATTCTACAATATAAGCAATCGTTGCTTTGGACAATGAGTAGGGGAAGATGAGCAGAAAATGCAAGTGGACTTTGGAATTGCCTCTGTCACTCAAGATTAGTTTAAACAAAGATGTATCCCACAGGATAAGTCACCAGTTAACTATGGGATTTACAGGTATCACTGACACAATGGGCAATGCCTTTTTCTCTATTGTAGAGGAAGAGGGGACAAAAACAAAACTGGCAGTTCCCACAACACTGAATTTATAGTCAACCAGAGCTAAACATACTGGGGTATTCATGAGTATTTCTCACATGTATTCTCTTTAGGCTCTCTTGTGAGAATCAACAGTAAAAAATAATCAAGCAAACAAAAATTATTTTTACTACAGGCTTTAGATATTGGCTTTTGTAGGATTCACATATTTCTGATTGTGAGATATGTTCCTATTTTCAGTTTATTAGAAGGGATATAATCTTGTCCTCTGGGTAAGTGGAATTTTTCTATATTTAGGTAATATTTCCTTCTCCTATCTTACCTATCGAACCAAAACAGATGATGACTTAAAACCCAGAGAGAGAGAGAACTTAATCTCACCTGGTTCTTCTGTTTCTCTAACCCAAACAGCAAACTAGTAATTGACTAAATGAATCAAAAGTCAAAATTAAGGGGCACCTGGGTGGCTCAGTCGGTTAAGCATCTGCCTTTGGCTCAGGTCATGATCCCAGGGTCCTGGGATCCAGCCCCATGTCAGGCTCTCTGCTCAGTGGGGAGTCTGCTTCTCCCTCTCCCTCTGCCTCTGTCTGCAGCTCCCCCTGCTTGTTCTTGCTCTCCCTCTCTCTGTGTCAAATAAATAACTAAAATCTTTTTTAAAAAGTCAAAATTAAGTACTATAACTCATCCTCTTCCTCTTTACCTTTTGCAAACACAACATTGTAGATTAGAGGTAGTAGAATATGGCTGCCCGCCCCCACCAAAAAAAATAAATAAAATTCACACATCACTATTAGAATCACCAAAAACTTAGTTGTCTTTTAGTCCCAATTCCAAAATCCTGGGAGACAGATTCTTATCAACCAGTATTTTTTTTTTTTTTCAAATTAAAATGTGTTTTTCAATCTATTGAATGAGTTTCACAGTTTGCATTTTTAGAAATGAAAAATAGAACAGAAAATATCAGACTGTAAGGCATATAGATGTTATAACTATATGAGTATGAATACTTGGTACTGATGTAAAATGGACTGTAGATTTCAAAAAGTTTGATAAACGCTCTTATTGACCAGTTTGGAGGAGATATTTATGCCTACCTAATCAAACTATAGAGCTTCTTCAAAGAAGGAGCTACAATACTTTATATACCTGTCTATGGGATTCTACCCCTGGAAGAGGGATGTGGTGAAGTTCTTTCTTTTTTTTTTTTTCTTTTAAGATTTCTTTATTTGAGAGAGGAACAGAGAGAGAGAGAAAGTGAGAAAGAACAAGAGAATTTATGTGCAGGGGGAGGGACAGAGGGAGAGAGAGAGAGAGAGATAGAATCTCAAACAGACTCCCCACCGAGAGTGGAGCCCAATGTGGGGCTTGATCCCTCATCACTGAAATCATGACTTGAACCAAAATCAAGAGTTAGATGCCCAACTGACTGAGCCACCCAGGTCCGCCTGGTGCAGTTCTTAAAGACAAGGACTATTACATGCAGATGGTCCAGAAACTGTAAGTCATCCTTGGCACCTGCTCTCAAACCTTGCCTCCACCACCTATCCTCTGATAGACTTTAGGCAACATAATTAATTCTCTAGACCTTATATTTATCACATTTAAAATGGGATCTTAATAAAGTTTGTTTCTTTTCTGTCTCTCCTACAGATTTATTGTGGAGAATAAATAAGATAATATGTACTCTAAGCACACTATGGCACAGAGTTCAAAATTTTTGCTCTTATAATATTAGCCATAATTACTATTTATCATCATTACTATTACTCTTATTAACAAATTGTATTTGCTAAATTTTTACTGTTCCCATGGCGCTCTTTCCTGTTGCTGTTAATATTGAAGATTTTGTGCTGACACCAAGAAGTCAAAATTTTGTACTAAAAGCATTAATGTCATCTAGAGCCTGAAATACTAATGAGTTTCTTCTCTGGGTTGGAGGCTGCTCATTGTATGAACATCATACTCCAATATTAATCCTCTAAGAAATGTAAGTATTCTTCTCTGAGGCACGGTGTTACTATTCCTTACACAGGTGACAAACAAGAAGGACTTTTGCTTTTAAAATGTTACAGAGAGGGCCGCCTGGGTGGCTCAGTTGGTTAAGCGACTGCCTTCGGCTCAGGTCATGATCCTGGAATCCTGGGATCAAGTCCCGCATCGGGCTCCCTGCTCAGCAGGGAGTCTGCTTCTCCCTCTGACCCTCTTCCCTACTCATGCTATCATTCTCTCTCTCTCTCTCAATAAATAAATAAAAATCTTAAAAAAAAAATGTTACAGAGATTTTATTAAGACATCACTATATTGATTTGTGCTCACTCTTTAATACACCATCCTTTCCTTAGGCCTTCAGGATAAGCCCATTGATACGGATACCCTTAGATTCAGATATCTCTAACATGTATAATACTTGTTTGAGCAAAATTTACTTAATTGAATTTATTCTTGATTCCCCAACCCTGGGGTTCCTTTGTTTTCAAATAAATGGATTGGAGAATTTATCCTCATAGTTTCAGGATATATTGGGGCATGACTGAATGAGGGTGAATGTAATACAACTTTTACATCCTTAAATAGATTCCCACTTACCAAGACAACAATCAAGAGTAGACAGTGACACCTTTTTGGGAATGCAGTTGTGTAGTCACACAGGGCCTTGAAATCAGAAGGGCTTTTACTTGGTTTAATGCTCTGCTGTCACCCTCTTGCAATTCTTAATGATTTTATCTTTAAACATGAATTTTGAAAGTGAAGTACAATGGAACAATAAAGCAGAGAAGATGTATGCAATATGTTTCTCCCCTGTTCCTTGTCACTCCATTTCCATACAGCATTCACAATGTCCCATGAGAACAGAATTCCAATGGACTTAAAATGCGTAGCAGTTCAGTGAGACTTGCATAAAAGTAAAAGGTAAACCTGTTAAGTTACAAAAAGAGTAAGCAAGAGTACTATTAGCCCTAAGAGACCACATTTTGTTTGAACCAGAACTTTCTTGAAATGTAGAAAGAAGATAAAGACATTGTAAGAAACAAGAGTGACAACGGAACCCTATCATATTCTTCTTACTGATGTTGCTTCCCTGTATTAGTCAACCACTTGGGCTGAAAATGATAACACAGAAGATAGAAAAATAAAGTATAGAGCAACCCATAGTCCCTTTACATTTCTCTCTTTCCTTATTCATCAGCAAGCCAAAGATAGACAGTACTGGTAGATATGTACATGGCAAGTAGTAGAAGAAATGAGTTAGTTTTGTGAAACATTTCTACAGTTCTGATAAGTACAAAATACATATGAAGGTATGAGCCACGAAATGCAAATTATATAACTTCAGGGATTCCACATAAGAATTATTTTCTAATTATTGTATTTAAAATTGATATTGCACAATATTAAGCTGAATGGTAAAATTCATGCTCATTGCTTAATTTTAATTTCTGTTTACTTAGGATGGCATCAAACAGCGAATAATAAACATGACCACAGATTGAGAGTGAGACCACAGAAGGAAGAAAAACATTTTAATACATTTAACATAACTGTTTTCCCCCACTTTTCGTACAAGGAAACACATTTTCATTTTGCACTGGGTCTCACAAATGATGTTCCTAGACTTAGGAGTAGAATCAATTAACAAAGAAATTTTATGTAGGAAATGTAAGCCATTTCTTGGCACTTAGTTTCCTTTTCTAAAGTTCCTTTTCCCCTTAAATCCACAGGGCATTTTGTTTCTCTGGGTAATTGTGTTTTTTCAGGAGATCCTACTTAAAGAAAACAGTTATTACTTAAATGTTTGTTTACTTTCCCTGTTGACATACAGAGAAAGAAACACCACTGTATCTCTCCACATTTCTACTTTGTTTTCTTTCCTTCCCCCTGGACAACCCCCCCTCCCCCAGTACTTCACACTTATATTTCATGGATGATGACGAGTCAGATGGCATTTCTCACCCAAGTTCCCTGGGTATCCTAGCAGTTTAGATCACCTCCACTGCAGACAAAGCTGCTAGAAACACATGCAAAACTCAGTTCCCCTCAGAGTTATTCTGAGAACCTTAATTCATTTGAGAAGTGGAGGATGGCAAAGAACTTCAGCCTACACTCCAATTTACAAAGCAGAGAAAAACACTGACTTTTCTGTGATGACAGATCAGAGGAGAAGGCAGTCAGAAACAGCCTTGGTATAGATGGTATAGATGGTCAGACTGACAACCCTTACATATCTCAGGCAATATCATTTCCCTCTGGATAGCAACAGTTTTCCTGAGGTGTGGTTAGAGGTGCAATGAGTGAAACACAATGTGTGGAATTGCAAGGGAGGGGACGGGAGTGTTGATATTGAACCAAATGATGAGACTAAGGAGGCCTACAAGAAGGAAACATATGGCTATGCATATGCATGGTGATTTGGATCAGGCGCACATGTGGCTAGATGACAAGATGGCAACGCTGGGGGAGAGCAGTCAGAAGCAGTCCTAAAAACTGCTTACTCTCTACTGAGTGCTTCCCCATTGTGGGAAGACAGTTCTCAATTATATTAAAATAGATTTCTTCACTCACACAAGCTGGGGAATATCTGGATCTGAATATAAGTACAATTAAAAGGTGTCATGCTTTACATTTTTTTTTTTTTTTGCATTGGAGAAACTGAGTTCTTTATAAATTTTTTTAGACCTTGATATTTACCATCTGTGTTATTTACGACTGAGCAATTCTTCATACATCTTTAAAAACAGATAATGATGATGATGTTATAGCACATAAATTTCTTTGTCTAGCTAGACATTATCTTATCAAAAATCTGCAGGAGCTTAAAGTATTCTTTGAACCATAACCACAGAGAGATCATATTGCTCTCAATATAGTGCAGCACTATTGGGGCTATAGGTGAGAAACAGGTCTATAACATTTAATAAATGCCATCTTGATGCTACTTAGCCAATTAATTTTGTTACACATAGAACAGGAAAATATAGTGAGGTCTAACTTAATATCCTTTACAGAGGAAATAATTTGGAATCAACTGTAACTACAAGATAATTCAGTATTTGTGAAGGACTTGAAGTGATAAAACATGCTGTTGTGTATCTGATATTAGAAATATTTCATTCTAGAGGTTGCTTCACTGTAAATATAATTTAAAACATCATTCTCTATTATCTCTAGAGTATACCTTCTAAATGCAGTGTATATTCAAAATTGGCAGTTATTTTTTAGGCAATTTGCTTTTCAGAAAATTTACCAGATTTAAAGAACTAAATGAAACTTGAGGGTTGAGAAATTTCATCTTTATCCTATTTAAAAATTCAAAATATTTCTTGTTATTTCTTTTGTGTGAAATGATTTTGCTGTATGCTGTGCTGTAACTGTGAGCTTTCTGGAGCTATTTGGGGTATCATTGTTGAATACCTGTCCCTATTATGCTGTGTCTTTAAAATGAAATGTGCATCTTCCAATGCCAATTTATTTTTATTTTTATTTAGATTTTATTTATTAGAGAGAGCACATGAGTGGGAGGAAGGGCAAAGGGAGAGGGACAACCAGACTCCCTACTGAGCAGGGAGACCTAAGCAGGGTTCCATTCCCAGAACTCTGAGATCATGACATGAGTCAAAGGTAGATGTTTAATTGGCTGAGCCACCCAGGTGCCCCTTCCAATGTCAATTTAAAGAATACAGCATCCAACAAAATCTCAAAAGTATAGAAAATGCCAAGTTAATTTTCACTTAAACAAATACTTGTAGAACAGTATAATTTTTGCAAGGTGCTTTTTAAGGTTCCACAGATGCAGTAATGATAGAAACATTTCTTCTTTCATACAGCTTACATTCTAGTGAGAGTATGCAGGCAATAAATATACAAGCAAATAAGTGAACAGAGAATTTCAGATTAAAGTTTTGAAGAAAATAAAACAAGATAATCAAGAATAACTCTGTGGGGGGGATTCTTTAACTATAATGGTGGTAAAAATCATCTCAAGGACACCACACTTTAGTTGGATCTCAGCTAATGAGAAAGGAGGCGACATGTGGAATCTGTAGAGATGCACTTCAGAGAGAGAGAGTAGGAAGTATGAAGAACTTGAAATGTCAATCATCTTAGAGTTTTGAGATTCAGAAGAAAGTTCAGGATGGATAGAGCATAGTAAGCAAAGGTAGGAGCTTAAGGTAAACAGATCACATAGCAAGAGTCAGATCATATAAGGGTACAGCAACGTGCTTCAACTTCCCCTTTGACATTTTCCTATTTTGCTATGTTTTACATCTGTATTTGTTTGTCTTAACTCCATCCTTTGGTTCCCTGAGTACAAAATTTTATCTTATTCTTTCTAATGAAACCCCAAAATCAACGAGATTGCTCTATTATTTGACATTTAAAATAGTTCAGCTTAAAATACTTAACTATCAAGTACTGGGAAAACCAGTAACTGTCGCAATGTCCTCAAAGTTTTTTTTTATGATAATGAGGCACACCCACTGAATTCACTTAACTTGAAAATTAATTAATTGTATTAAAGAATTTGGGAAAAAGATGGCAGAGGAGTAGGGGACCCTATTCCAACTGGTCCCCTGAATTGAGCTGGATATCTACCAGACCACTCTGAACACTCACGAAATCAGCCTGAGATGTAAGAAGATATATCTGGATCTCTACAAACAGACTATCAAAGGGGGTTGGTTTTGCGGTATGAAGCAGGGAGCCGTGATTCTGTGGGCAGCTTTCGGAAGATAAACAGAAGGGGGAGGGAGCTGTGGGGATCCTGCACTGCTGGTGAGCAATAGCCTCCCCTTTTGGGGACAGGGCACAGACTCGCAGACAAGTAGGCAGGGAAAGGACTTTAGGGCAGCTCCCGGACTGAAACCTGGAGTGGAGGGCCACGTGTATGAACTGGGGGCAGCTGGCAGTTTTAGAAGCACAAAGAGAAGAGACATACCGCCATGCCCCAACCTGGAGGCGAGGACTGGGAGCCCTGCTGAGGGGCCCACAACCCAGGCCGCTGCAGTTTATAGCAGCACAGACAGAAACGGAGAGAATGTGGCCTGGAGAGCTCACTGAAGAACAGACTGCTATCTTTCTGCTCTGAGGCAGAGGGTTGGAAATGATCTCTTCTGCTCTGACTCTCGGGAGAGACATGGAAAGCCACCAGGAAAAGCTGTCAGAGGACAAAAGACCCCAAAAACTGGTTTTCACTGAGCCCATCCCCCGCACAGGGGGCAGGGCAACTCTGTCCAAACAGGGTTGCCTGAGTAAAAACGTGGCAGGCCCCTCCCCCAGAAGACAGGCTGGGAAAACAAGAGGCCAGCAACCCTAAGGTCCCTAGAAAACACGTGCATCTTGCTTGAGTTGTGGTCAATAATTTGGACTCTATACATTCCCTCAACCACCCCTCAACAGAATGACTAGGAGGAGGAACCCCCAAAATAGGAAAGACTCAGAGATTATGACTTATGCCACAGATTTACAAATGGATTCAGATATAACCAAGATGTCAGAGATGGAATTCAGGCTAGCAATTGTGAAGACAATTGCTAGAATGGAGAAATCGATTAATCGCAACATAGAGTCTCTAAGGGCAGAAATGAAAGCTGAATTGGCAGAACTTAAAAATGCTATCAGTGAGATCCAATCTAATCTAGATAATCTAACAGATAGGTTAAGTGAGGCAGAAGAATGAATCAGTGACCTAGAAGACCAATTAATAGATAAAAAGGGAAAAGAGGCGGCCAGGGAAAAACTACTCAGAATCCATGAAAATAGAATCAGAGAAATAAGTGACACAATGAAACGTTCCAATGTCAGAATTATTGGAATCCCTGAGGGGGTAGAGAGAGAGAGAGGACTAGAAGATATATTTGAGCAAACTGTAGCTGAGAACTTCCCTAATCTGGGGAATGAAACAAACATTCTTGTCCTAGAGGCAGAGAGGACCCATCCCAAGATCAAGGAAAACAGGTCAACACCCCGGCATGTAATAGTAGAACTCACAAATCTTAGAACCAAGGAAACCATCTTAAGGGCAGTTAGGGGGAAGAGATTCCTTACGTACAGAGGGAGGAACACCAGAATGATGTCAGACCTATCCACAGAGACCTGGCAAGCCAGAAAGGGCTGGCAAGATATATTCAGGGTACTAAATGAGAAGAACATGCAGCCAAGAATACTTTATCTGGCAAGGCTGTCATTTAGAATGGATGGAGAGATGCAGAGCTTCCAAGACCAGCAGAAACTGAAAGAATATGTGACCACTAAGCCAGCCCTGCAGGAAATATTAGGGGGTGTTCAAAAAAAGGAGAAAGACCCTAAGAGTGATACAGAACAGAAATTTACAGAGACAATCTATAGAAACAAGGACTTCACAGGCAACATGATGACAATAATTTCATATCTTTAAATAATCACTCTCAATGTGAATGTCCTAAATGCTCCCATAAAACGGCAAAGGGTTGCAGATTGGATAAAAAGACAACCCATCCATATGCTGTCTACAAGAGACTCATTTTGAACCTAAAGATACATCCAGACTGAAAGTGAAGGGATGGAGATCCATCTTCCATGCCAATGGACCTCAAAAGAAAGCTGGGGTAGTAATTCTCATATAAGACAAATCAGATTTTAAGCTAAAGACTGTAGTTAGAGACACAGAAGGACACTATATCATTCTTAAAGTGTCTATCCAACAAGATTTAACAATTGTAAATATCTATGCCCCCAACATGGGAGCAGCCAACGACATAAGCCAACTGTTAACCAAAATAAAAAGACATACTGATAATAAGTTAATTGTAGAAGACCTCAATACTCCACTCTCAGCAACAGACAGATCATCTAAGCAGAAAATCAACAAAGAAACAAGAGCTTTGAATGACACACTGGACCAGATGGACTTCATAGATATATACAGAACATTCCACCCTAAAACAACAGAATACTCATTCTTCTTGAGCTCACATGAAACTTTCTCCAGAATAGACCACATACTGGGTCACAAATCAGGTCTCAACCAATACCAAAATATTGAGATTACTCCCTGCATATTCTCAAACCATAATGCTTTAAAACTGGAACTCAATCACAAGAAAATTTTGGAAGAAACTCAAACACTTGGAAGCCATAGACCACTCTGCTCATGAATGTTTGGGTCAACCAGGAAATCAAAGAACTGAAAAAATTCATGGAAACCAATGAGAATGAAAACACATTGGTCCAAAACCTATGGGATACTGCAAAGGTGGTCCTAAGGGGGAAATACATAGCCATCCAAGCCTCACTCAAGAAACAGAAAAATCCTGAATTCCCCAACTAACTTTACACCTTAAAGAACTAGAGAAAAAGCAACAAACAATGCCTAAGCCATGTATGAGAAGAGAAATAATTAAGATTAGAGCAGAAATCAATTAGTTAGAAACAGAAAGACAATAGATCAGATCAATGAAACTAGAAACTGGTTCTTTGAAAGAATGAATAAGATTGATAAACCAATGGCCAGTCTTATCCAAAAGAAAAGAGAAAGGACCCAAATTAAGAAAATTATGAATGAAAGGGGAGAGATCATGACTAACATCAAGGAAATATAAACAATTATTAGAAATTATTATCAACAAGTATATGACAATAAATTAAGCAACCTGGAAGAAATGGATGCCTTCTGGGAAACCTATAAACTACAAAGACTGAAACAGGAAGATATTGACAACCAGTAATGAGATTGAAGCAGTGATCAAAAACCTCCCAAAAAACAAGAGTCCAGGGCTTGATGGACTCTCTGGGGAATTCTACCAAACATTCAAAGAAGAAATAATACCTATTCTCCTGAAGCTGTTTTAAAAAACAGAAACAGAAGAAAAGCTTCCAGACTCATTCTATGAGGCCAGCATTACCTTAATCCCCAAACCAGGCAAAGACCCCATCAAAAAAGAGAATTTCAGACTGATATCCCTGATGAATATGGATGCCAAAATTCTCAACAAAATCCTAGCTAATAGGATCCAACAAAACATTAAAAGGATCATCCACCACGACCAAGTGGGATTTATCCCTGGGATTTATAATAGCAAGGGTGGTTCAACATTTGCAAATCAATCAATGTGATAGAATACATTAATAAGAGGAGAGAGAGAAGAACCATATGGTCCTCTTAATTGATGCAGAAAAAGCATTTGACAAAATAAGCATCCTTTCCTGATTAAACCTCTTCAGAGTATAGGGATAGAGGGAACATTCCTCAAGTTCATAAAATCCATCTATGAAAAATCCACAGAGAATATCGTCCTCAATGGGGAAAAGATGAGAGCCTTTCCCTTAAGATCAGGAACACGTCAAGGATGCCCACTCTTGCCACTATTGCTCAACATAGTACTAGAAGTCCTAGCAACAGCAATCAGACAACAAAAAAAAAATAAAAGGTATTCAAATTGGCAAAGAAGAAGTCAAACTCTCTCTTTTCACAGACGACATGATACTTTATGTGGAAAACCCAAAAGACTCCACCCCCAAATTACTAGAACTCATCCAGCAATTCAGTAATGTGGCAGGATACAAAATCAATGCACAGAAATCAGTTGCTTTCTTATACATTAACAATGCAACTGTAGAAAGAGAAATTAGAGAATCAATTCCATTTACAATAGCACCAAAAACCATAAGATACTTTGGAATAAACCTAATCAAAGAGGTAAAGGATCTATACTCTAGGAACTACAGAACACTCATGAAAGAAATTGAAGAAGACACAAA
Organism: Halichoerus grypus; assembly: GCF_964656455.1. NCBI lineage: Eukaryota > Metazoa > Chordata > Mammalia > Carnivora > Phocidae > Halichoerus > Halichoerus grypus. The sequence goes on from NC_135722.1 coordinate 29,846,396, forward strand.
AAGATTGGAAAAACATCCCATGCTCATGGATCTGAAAAATAAACATTGTCAAAATGTCTATGCTGCCCAGAGCAATCTATACTTTCAATGCCATCCTGATCAAAATTCCAATGACATTTTTCAAAGTGCTGGAACAAACAATCCTAAAATTTGTATGGAATCAGAAAAGACCCCAAATCGCCAAGGAAATGTTGGAAAACAAAGCTGGGGTCGTCAATATGCCAAATTTCAAGCTATATTACAAAGCTGTGATCACCAAGACAGCATGGTACTGGCACAAAAACAGATGTATAGACCAATGGAGCAGAATAGAGAGGCCAGATATGGACCCTCAACTCTATGGTCAAATAATCTTCGACAAAGCAGGACAAAATATGCAATGGAAAAAAGACAGTCTCCTCAATAAATGGTTTTGGGAAAATTGGACAGGTACATACAGAAGAATGAAAATCCACCATTCTCTGACACCATACACAAGGATAAACTCAAAATGGATGAAAGACCTCAATGTGAGACAGGAATCCATCAAAATCCTAGAGGAGATCATAGGCAGTAACCTCTTTGACATCGGCCACAGCAACTTCTTTCAAGATACATTTCCAAAGCAAGTGAAACAAAAGCAAAAATGAACTTTTGGGACTTCATCAAGATAAAAAGCTTCTGCACAGCAAAGGAAACAGTCAACAAAACAAGGAGGCAACCCACAGAATGGGAGAAGATATTTGCATATGACACTACAAATAAAGGGCTGGTATCCAAGATCTATAAAGAACTTCTCCAACTCAACACCCAAAAGGCAAAAAATCAAGTCAAAAAATGGGCAGAAGACATGAACAGACACTTCTCAAAAGGAGACATACAAATGGCTAACAGACACATGAAAAAATGTTCATCATCATTAGCCATCAGGGAAATTCAAATCAAAACCACACTGAGATACCACCTTACACCAGTTAGAATGACAAAAATTGACAAGGCAAGAAACAACAAATGTTGAAAAGGTTGTAGAGAAAGGGGAACACTCTTCCACTGTTGGTGGGAATGCAAGTTGGTACAGCCACTTTGGAAAACGGTGTGGAGGTTCCTCAAAAAATTAAACATAGAGCTACCTCTTACCCAGCAATTGCACTCCTGGGTATTTACCCCAAAGACACAGATGTAGTGAAAAGAAGAGCCATATGCACCCCAATGTTCATAGCAGCAATGTCCACAATAGCTAAACTGTGGAAAGAGCCGAGATGCCCTTCAGTAGATGAATGGATAAAGAAGATGTGGTCCATATATACAATGGAATATTACTCAGCCATCAGAAAGGATGAATACCCAACGTTTGCATCAACATGGATAGGACTGGAGGAGATTATGCTAAGTGAAATAAGTCAAGCAGAGAAAGTCAATTATCAAATTATCGTATGGTTTCACTTGTTTGTGGAACATAAGGAATAGCATGGAGGATATTAGGAGAAGGAAGGAAAAAATGAAGGGGGGCGGGAAATTGGAGGGGGGAATGAACCATGAGAGACTATGGACTCTGAGAAACAAACTGAGTGTGTTAGAGGGGAGGGGGTTTGGGGGTTGGGTTAAGAGTGTAATGGGTATTAAGGAGGGCATGTGTTGTGATGAGCACTGGGTGTTATACGAAAACAATCATGGAACACTACATCAAAAACTAATGATGTATGGTAACTAACATAACATAATAAAATAAAATTAAACTAAAAAAATTGAACATCCAGCAGGGTGAAAATTTTTAAAAAGAAAATACTCATATTCCCATGTGAAAAAGATGAAAATAAAACTTAAAACCAAAGTTCCAACTGAATGTTGTAGTGAATAAGATAAACCTGAGTAAATAATCTTGATGACAATAGAGTTTCCCAAGTATTCAAGGAACAGATACATAATCTCTATTTTACAATGTTCAAGAGAATAGAAAAAAAAAAGTGAAAATTTCCAAACTTCTGTAATGACTTTAGAATGTATATCCTCAGTGCTAAAGCCCAAATGACTGTAGAAGTAAAAATATATACAGATTTTACTTATAAACACATATATAAAATCCTAATTAAAATACTAAATATTAAATTCAGGAATATACATTTTAAAATTTTCATGCTATTACCCAAAACTTATATTAATATAATTAGCCATATTAAGAGATTAAAAGGGAGGTAAAATTTAATAGTCATGAAAAGAAAAATTCTTAGCCAACTAGAAATAGACAAGTTTTTCTTAACCTGTTGAATTCAATCCTCAAAACTCACTAAAAATTTCAGAGTTAACACTGCAGTAGGAATTCTAGCATCATACAAGAAACACAATGAATAGCTCTGAAGTTAGCAAAGGAAAAAATATAATTGTCTTTATTCATGGGTAGTTTAAATCCCAACAGAGCAGGGCTGCCTGGCTGGCTCAGTTGGCTAAGCATCTGCCTTTGGCTCAGGTCATGATCTCAGGGTCCTGGGCTTGAACCCCATGCAGGCCTCCCTGCTCAGTGAGGAATCTGCTTCTCCCTCTCCCTCTGCCTCTTCCCTCTGCTCATGTTCTGTCTCTGTCTTTCTCAAATAAATAAATAAAATTTTTTTAAAAATTAAAAAATAAATTTCAGCAAATTTGTAAAAGTCTATGCAAACATCATTAAAAACAGAAAAAAGTAAGCAAGATTGTTGCACACAACAATATACAAAAGAAAAAGCTTTCCCATTTAATAGTAATAAATGATTAGCAAACATGATTAAACAAAAAACTTATCCTCGGCAATGATAAATGTCGTAAACAATTTTGTTCCATGGAAAAACTCTGGTTAGAATGTGTGTGATTGCTTTGAAGCTGTAGATCAGTTTGAAGACTTATGTCTGATATCAATTATTCCAAAAACAAGACTATTTAAGAACTTCACCTCCGCATATTTAATAATGAGCCTAATCCAATTGGCCTTGTCATTTTAACAATTTCCAGTCTGAAATTCTGGGAAAATTCTTCATATTGCTTCTTTGATAATTTCTTTCTTTCTGTTTTCTTTTCCTGGGACACCTATTATTCATCTGTTGGATTTCCCTTTCTCTTCCCTTATGTATCTTTTTAAAACTTTTTGCTTAATTTTGAGAAAACTTTCTCAACTTTATTTTCTAACACCTGTATTATTTTTGTTTCACCCTCATATTTGTTTTTAATTTTAAAGAATCCTTTTCTGTTCACTTAACATTATTTTTTTATAGCATGTTTCACAGATGCAATATATTCTCCAATTTTTCTGAGAATATTAATGATAGAATTTTAGAAATTTTGTTCTTAGTATCTTTTTTCAAGTTGGTTTCTATGGTTTATTTTTGTCTATTTCTTGTTATTAACTTTTCTCTTTTATATGAACATTTTTGACTCTTGAATTGGCAACTTGAACTAGTTATGCTTTACCGCATGAGATGGCTGTGACATTTGGTATTCTTTTTCTTGAGCTATTCAGACATCTTTAGAAGAGTCCTTTAATGTCTTCAATTTTGGAGAAAGGATCTGGTTCCTAGTATTCTGGAGGTAAAATGGGGGGGGGATAGATCTAAGGGTCTCTATTTTTATCCTTTAGCATACCTATTGTTACCTAATCTTGCTTTTGCTCAGGAGGGCACCCCTGATCTCAACTGTGCCTGCCATCTTCAGTTGAAAGATGCTCTGAATTACTCTTTTGAGAAAGTAAATTCCTAGGTTTTTACTGGGGCAGAGGAAAAGCAGTCACCTCCCAAAGCAAAAGAAGGAAAAGGATCTAGAAATCTAACTGTTTATCAAAGAACTTTAACTCAATCTTCCTTATTTTTGGCTTCTCTTTCCTCTTGGTTTTAATGATACTTGGTTGTTCCAGTTCCTATGACTTTTGTGTTTTCTCTGGCAAAAGGCTCATCCCAAGCTTTCTCTATAGTTAGGTTGCAATTTTGGTCTGTTGGGTTAATTTGATTACCCATCCTTCTGCTTTTTGTATTCCATATTTTTTTCTCTTCCCCAGGTTTTATATTAATGCCTTAAAAGGATTATTATAAAAGAAAGAAAGAAAGAAAGAAAGAAAGAAAGAAAGAAAGAAAGAAAGAAAGAAAGAAAGAAAGAAGTATATCTAACAGAGATCTCATGAAAATGGCTCTCACATTATGGTAATGGATGAGAAAACAATATACAAAGATGCCAATTCCCTTCAGGTTAAACAATAAATTAGATATAATTCCAATCAACATATAAATGTGATTTTTCATAGAAATTGGTAATCTGGTTTTTGAAATCTTAATGTGGTAAAAGATAATTTTGAGAAAAATGGGAAGTAGAATTCTCCTCTAAGATAGGAAGAATCCATAAAGCTAAATAATTGGATAGTGTTTATTTATTGTAGAGAGAGAAAAGTAGACCGTTGGAACAGAGCTATGAGCCTAGATATAGACCTATTTATAGATAGGAAATTTGTGTATGACAAATTTAGCATGATAAATCATTGTGGGGAAAGAAAAAAATTATTTACAAAATGGTTCTAGGAAAAAGCGGCTAACCATATGATAATAAATAAAACCAGATTCCCTACTTTGCATTATATTTCATATTACCTCAAATTTGAATTAAAGATGGAACATTATGACTTTTAAAAGAGAGTATCTTTATAAATGAGAAGCAGGCAACCATTCTTGGAAAAAAAATTCAAAAAGCATAAACTTGAATGGGAAAAAATTCTTAAAGACCAGAATAAAATTAAAAACTTTGCATTACAGGGTGCCTGGGTGGCTCAGTTGTTGGGCGTCTGCCTTCGACTCAGCTCATGATCCCAGGGTCCTGGGATCGAGCCCTGCATTGCTCCCTCTTCCGTGGGAAGCCTGCTTCTCCCTTTCCCACTCCCCCTGCTTGTGTTCCCTCTCTCGCTCTCTGTTAAATAAAGTCTTAAAAAAAAAAACAAAACTTTGCATTACAGAAGATATCATAAACAAAATTAAAAGACAAATATCTTTACATGAGAAGGTTTTTTAATAGCATGGGATCAAGAAAGGACTGGTATCCATATTATACTAAACATAAAAAAATATGCCTTCACATTAATATTAGAATAATACAAACAATCCAAAAGTAAAAACCCAAAACAAACAAAATGTAGGATGAGCTAATTCTGGGAAGTGGAAACCTGAATGGCCAATAAATGTAAGAAAAAATAATAAACATCACTTATAGTAAAAAAATAGTAGTTGGATTATAAAAATTTAAGTAGGAAAAATGTTAAATCATAAGAAACAAAAGCTAAGTGTAATATGATCCATACAATTTAAGATAATTTATGGAAAGAAGTTCCGAAAAGAATACTAAATATTTTTTATGGGTACATATACTTCTTGCAAATTTATGAATACTGGCATGAGAATCCACACCACTTTAAGATAGTGATTATTTTTTCTCTGGAGAAAGTGCAGCATAGTATACAAGGAGATCTTGACTATATCACTAAATTTTATTTCTTTAAACAATTAGCATCTAAAGCAAATTTGGCCTTAAAAAGTTCACAGAGCTAATAAGTAAAAATGATAATAATTGAACTCATGTTTTCTAATACAAGTCCCTTGCTCTTTCCATTCAGCCATAGTCCTATCATTTGAAGAAATTCATGAATTCGGAAGTAATAAGTAGTTTCCAGAGGCAAATATAGCAAATCCTGTAATTCTTTCATCCACGATGCAGAGGGTATTAAAATATCAGCTCAGTTCAGAAAATAAAATTGAGGAAAACCATTTGTTGTATTATATGTGAGAAAGATACACTTATTAACTGAATATCTTTCATTGTTTTTTTCTGTGTTGTATAGATTCTATTTAAAACAGAGAGTAATGAAAAATAAATAAGAGGATTAAGATTCTCACACTCCTGTAATTTATTCCATATAGCTCTCTAAATTCTCTTTATCAGATTTTAAATGGCCACTATCCCTATATGTTTGTGTGTGTGTGTTCATGAATCAAGCAGACAAGACCAGAGGCTGGACATCATTATCATGAGGTGTGCAATTCTAAGAAAAGATAAAGAAATGAAGCAAAGCTCTTCATTTTATAGAAATTGTTCTCCAAGAGTCAGTTTTTCCAAGAGGTTTTCAGTAAACTTCATAAATAAGTCCTTGGAATCCTAAAGCCTTAAGACTCTGTCCAAGGGGATAATTTATGTTTGATTAAAAAAAATCCATAATACCTTGCTACATTATCCATTTAATTAATTTCATTTTTTCATTTTTCATTTAAATGATTAAAATTACTAAAATGTATATGCTTGTGCATTCTCTTCAACATGATGGAGAGAGAGAACTTGGTTTGCCTCATCTCAAATGAGATCTAGGTATCTACCTAAGCAGGAAGAACAAAGCTGCTCACATATAGCCAATGAGACACAGAGCTTAGCTTGCTCTTATAAAATTATAAAATACCATGCTATTGTCAATTCCATAATAAATCCTTATCAGCTATCTTTAAGGCATTAATTTATTTCTAATTTATTTCCTTATAAATTTAATGACCTCAAGATTCATACAGACTGTAGAATGTCCTTGCTGGCACACTGAGGAATTATCCATCTATCCATCTTCCTTCTTTGAAGTTACCATTTATTTCTTAATCTGTGTAAGTTTTATGTCATATTTAATGTCATATCACCCACAAACGATGGTGAAATATGCAACAATATCCAATACTCCTCGTAGTGGCAGCATAACACTATGACAAAAAGAGAATCTGAAAGCTTCTGAAATGTAAATGTTAAGTGTTTAATAATAAGGTATCATTAATCCCAAGTAATGAGAAGGAGGTACAATTACTTTCTACCCCTGCAAACAATGAAAAAAGAAATAATGATGATTTAAGTTGTACTCAAGTATAGAAATCCATGAGCTCTGAGTATGTTTTCTCACACAATTCTATTTGTAAAATAAATGAATAATTAACACAATGGAGCACAGCAAAGAGATATATGATATTTGTAAAACTAAAGATTTCCTAACTTTCAGGATTAGTTGATTGGTTCATTCATTCATTAAATGGGTGCTGAGTATCAACCTAGTTTCCTGGTTCTCTAAAGGCAGGATTTAAAATGATGGACAAAATAGAGAGACATTGCTCTCTTGGTACATAGTTTAATAGGAGAAAAACAATTAATTAAAATTATGACAAGAATTAAGAGATCTACAGCCTGATTTAAGCACACACCCATCACCTAACCTAGTTTGGGATAAAACCTAGTTTGGGATGGAGGTCTTTACCTCTATGCCTCTGTGCAGAAGTGACATTAACAAGCTTCCTCTAAACAATAATGGACTGGATTAAATGTTTAATGTTCCTATTTCAGCTATATTTCCCAGAAAATGTAATTACTCATATATTTAAATTGCCAATTGAAAAAAATTAACTCATAAATTTCATTCACTCTGAAACTTTCAAAATTCTCCTCAATCTTTTCTGCCTCTATCTTGTCATCTGTAAAATGAGGAAGGTAACATGCATTAAGACACTTTCAAGGCATGCTTTAAGAAATACTGGTATGCATAAATACTGAAAATACTATTCCTTTTGCAAAGAATTCATTCTGAATATATACCTGACCCAAGTTAACAGTTATGATTTATTTTAATAAGTGTTTTACTTAGTCAATATATCCAAAATATTATTGTTTCAACATATAATCATTGTAATATTATTAGTATTTGATATTAAATATTCAAAATCCAGTGTGTATTTTATTTTACAGCACATCTCAACTTGGACCAACCACTTTCAAGTGCTCAACAACCAAATATTGCTATTGTTTTGGACAGTAGGATTCTGCAATAAGCCAAGCACTGTAGTATGTATATACCAGAAAACAAACATGTAATGAAAGAAACACAACTCTAATGATACATAAGGTATTGAACTTAGAATAGAAAGTCTTCTACCTAGATCCACAATACCCCTCCCCAGATGCAGCCATTGCTAAGAATGTCTTGTGTTTTACCTCCCAAAGGTTTGTGCCTATGGAATCATAAGTTTTATATGACTACAACTATATACACACATACACACATAAAAAACTATGTGTATATATAAGATATATGTATATGCATATATAACTTAAGCAAGTATAGCTTATAGGATGTGTATTTATATATTTATATACCCATAAATTATACATATATGTGCATATGTATATATAATGTAAGCAAATGTAACTATGAAATATTTATATATTATACTTCAAAGTACATATATATGCATACACATAATACACAAATACACAGTTTACCCTTGAACAACACAGGTTTGACCTACATGGGTCCACTTATACATGGAATTTTTTTTTATAAATTTACAACACTGTAAATATATTTTCCTTATGATTTTAATAACTTTTTTTTCTAGCTTACTTTATTGTAAAAATACAGCCTATAATACATGTAACATACAAAGTATGTGTTAATTGGCTGTTTATATTATCAGTAAGGTTTCTAGTCAACAGTATAGGTAGGCTATTAGTAGTTAAACTTTTGGGGGAGTCAAAGTTATATGCATAGTTTTGACTGTGCAGTGTGTTGGCATCTCTAACTGCCATGTTATATATATATATATATGTATATATATATATATATATAATTTAAACTTAAGCATAAGTGACCATGTTATATTTTTTAAAGATTATTTTATTTATTTGAGAGAGAGTGAGTGAGAGCACAAGCAGTGGGGAGGGTCAGAGGGAGAGGGAGAAGCAGACTCCCCGCTGAGCAGGGTGCTTGATGTGTGGCTACATCCCAGGACTCCAGGATCATAACTTGAGCCAAAGGCAGATGCTTAACCAACTGAACCACCCAGGTGCCCCTGAACATGTTATATTATACCACTGATCTTCCTTTTGTTCACTTGATAATATATGCTGGTGACTAATTCAATTGGACCTATATGCCTTTTTTCAATATGATAAGTTACACTGTGGTAAACATCCTTATCAAACATCTTTGGGTCTGCATAAAAGTACATCTATCTATAGATATACTGGAAATGGAATTACTTAAAGGGTATGTGTATTGATTTAATATTGTCAACTTGTCTTTAAAAAAAAAACGTTATGAGACAACACATGGTGGTTTAAATAAGTACTAATACAGAGGATGTAGGTAAGTGATAATTTCTCTCCTTGCCCCTCATCTTTAGTCTCCAATCCCCAACCCCAACCAGTACCCTCTTCTGAAATGATTCCTGTTATCAATTTAAAGCACCTCCTTCCAGGACCTTTCCATGTATTATACATGTTTTACATATCTCCCTAAGCTCATTTGTTAATTCTTTGGAAATATGAGAATTAATGAAAGTCTTACTTTGCCCACATGATTTTATGTCTAGTATAACTATATATATGTATATATATATATAGATAGATTTATATGTATAATTATATACAGAAGTATACACACACACGTGTATATATGTGATGATTTAGGTCAAAATTGGGAAGTCTATAAATAGGAAACAAGATTTGTTAGTAAATCTTTAGTCTTAAACTTATTTTTGTAATGTACAGGATAAATTTTTGACACACTCTGCTTTGAGAAAAATCAATATCTAAAAGTAATCTGAGCTTGGTCCTTGTTAAGGAAATATCACATTTCTGTAATTATCACATATTTGTGAAATTGAAGTCCACACATTCTCTTTCTCAGAGGAATTTCAAATAAACAAATAGCATAACTGAGAATAGATAGTAAATATTACTCAATTAATTTACCACTAGTTTTAATATTCTTTGCCAATATTAGCTCAAGCACTGGGGTTTAATCATTATCATCTTTTCTGTTATTACTGTAGGTTGTGTAATTTGATATGCTGAAGTTTGTATGCAAGAGGATTACTGAGGAATATCCTAGGAATGAAATTCATGTGGTTACCACTTTTAGTGCTCCTCATTACTTCACATACATTCATATTTCTATCTGGCTTAATTATCCTTCTGAAGAACTTCCTTTAACATTTCCTACAGTGTAGGTCTTCTGTCAATGAATTCTTTCACCTTTGCCTAAAAAAAGTTATTTCATTTTCACATATGAAAAATTTTTATTGTATACAAAGTTCATGTTTAACAGCTTGTCTCTCAGTATTTTCAAGATTTTGTTCCACTGTCTTGATTGTATTGTTTTTGATAAGAAATTTTCCATCATACTTATTTTTTATCTTTTGTATTTATTTTTTGTTTTAAGGTTTTTCTTTTGGTCACTGGTTTTGAACAATTTGGTATAATTTATCTTGTTATAGTTTTCTCCATGTTTCTTGTGCCTGGGAATTATTGAGCTTCTTTAAACTATAGGTTTATAATTTTCACCAAATTTAGGAAACTTTTCCAGACCAATTTTTTCCAAATATTTTCCTTTCCCCAGGTCCCACTCCTTTAAGGACTCCAAGTATACATTAGGTCATTTGAAGTCCCACAAGCTCAGTAATACATTCTTCATTTTTTTAAGTTTTTATTTAAATTCCAGATAGTTAACATACAGTGTAATAAGAATTTCAGGTGTACAATATATTGATTCAACACTTCCATACAATATACTGTCTTCATTTTTTTAATTTTTTTTCTGTTTTCATTGTGACAGTTCCTAATATGTCTCAAATTCACCTTTTCTTCTACCCTGTCTAATGTGCTGTTAATCAGACCTACTCATACATCATATATATTCCATCAACACACACATTGTAGTTCTCATGTCACCAAGTTTGACTTGAGTCTTTTTTATATCTTCTACAGCTTGACTTAACTTTTTAAACATTTTTAATATATCTATAATAATTGTTTTTAAAGCCCTGGTCTACAAATTCTAACGTCTATCTCAGACCTGGAATGGTTTCAACTGATTGATTTTTCTCCTCAATAGGAATAATATTTTTTTGCCTATCTAGTAATCTTTGATTGAATGCCAGACATTACAAATTTTACTTTAGTGGGTTCTGGGTGTTGTTGTATTCCTATAAATATTCAATTTTGTCCTGTGATTCAATTAAGTTACTTGGAAATAGTCTTGCTTTAATGATTGTTAGCTGTTTTTGGACCAATGGGCAATCTAGAAATAATTATTTCCCACTGCTGAGGCAAGATCTTCTTAAATACTCCCCAATTCCATGTAAATCATGGGATTTTTCAATCTGCCTTATGCAAAGAGGCCTTATTCCTAGTCTTATGTGAATGCTAGACATTGTTATCCCTAATCATTCTGGATAATTGTTTCCATAGTCCTGAGGAGTTTTCTGACATACATGTGCAGCTGAATACTTAAGGGAGGAACTTTCAGATCTGAGGAGTGTTCTTTCCATGCAATCCTTCTGATAATCTGTCCTGTACTCTAACTGTCTTTGTCTGTCTAGACTTTCAGCTCTGTCTCCTTAACTCAGGATTCCTCTGGGCCCTACATAACTTTCTCCTCCATGTACTATTGCCTAGATATGATCTCAAATTAGTAATCAGGAAATTTGTGTGGCTCATGTTTTTTGTTTTCCATCTCTCAGGTTTAGCCATCCTTCATTCTTTTATCCAGCATTTAAAAATGATTATTTCATTATTTTGTCTATTTTTTTTTATTCCTTGGACAATTATAATTTGAATTGGGAGATCCCAGTGCCATTTCTTCCACCAACTAACAAATATTTTTGGTTGAAAAGTTCAAATGGGGGACACGTGGGTGGCTCAGTCAGTTAAGCGTCTGCCTTCAGCTTAGGTCATGATCCCAGGGTCCTGGGATCGAGTCCCACACTGGGCTCCTTGCTCAGCAGGGAGCCTGGTTCTCCCTCTGCCTGCCACTCCCCCTGCTTGTGTTCTCTCTCTCTCTCTCTCTCTGACAAATAAATAAATAAAATCTTAAAAAAAAGAAAAAAAGTTCAAATGGGTTTGGAGAAATGAACTCTTTTGTTCATGTCTATTCTCTAGGTAGGAAATAGAAAAAAAAAACAATTAAAAATAGGCTTGGGATTTGTGAACATGTTCATAAACATATAGTGTTTATAATAGGACCTGACAGGTTTAAGTTTGCTATAGAAATTAATTACCCAAAGCATTTATAAATGAAAACATTTGAGATTTGACTTTATAACTGATTTAGTACAATTATGACAAGCATGTGGGCCTTCAGTCAAAACCTGGCTAGATTTTATTGCAAGTGTCCTCTTAAATATTGAGTATTAATATTAATGAGTATTAAATATTTAGTTGATGTTTTTAAAATTTTTATTTTATTATGTCAATCACCATACATTGCATCATTAGTTTTTGATGTAGTGTTCCATGATTCATTGTTTGCATATAACACCCAGTGCTCCATTCAATATGTGCCCTCTTTAATACCCATCACCAGGATACCAGGTTTTGCTCATTTTAATCAGTTTCCATAAATAACCCAGTGAAGTCAGTAGCAATCAATGTAAAACAAAACAGCCATCAAGAAAATAAGGAAAGAATTAGGAAAATTCTTTTGTGCTAACAAACCCTTATTTTGATTAAATTTTCAGATTTCCTACAGTCTTTGCAATGGTACCACTAACTGATGGGATTGCTGTTTAATTTCAACTTAAAAAAATTGTCCTTTTCAGATCTTCATATTTTGTTAACCAATTCCAGATCCGATGTTCTATATTATGAAACAATTTCTCTACTCAAAATCCTATAAAATCTCAAAGTGAGAAAGAGCCCATGATGGTCCATTCCAAATTCTCATTGGTAAAGCAACTCTAAATCATTAGAGTGACTTGAAACAAAAGGAGAAAAATAATTTCCCAATTCCTATAATCTTCCCCCCCGTCCTCTCCTCCTCAGCAACACTCACATAATTTGTACTACATTCCCAGAAATTAAATAATTAAATAAATAAATAAATAATCCATTGATTAGCTTTGGTGCTGGTAATGTATACAGGTAAAAGAGAACCAAAATTAGCGCCAAGGCGCCTGGGTGGCTCAGTTGGTTAAGTGTCTGCCTTTGGCTCAGGTCATGATCTGCTTCTCCCTCTGTCTGCTGCTCTTCATGCTTGTGTTCTCTCTCTCTGTCAAATAAATAAAATCTTTAAAAAAGAGAGAACAAAGATTTATTGCATGTCTACTATGTGCCAGACTTGTGTTTTGTTTTTGTTTTTTTAATAACTTGATTTCTTTCTACCCCTCTATAATACTACTCTTCATTACTCCCATCTTGCTGATATCAATTTTCTTTTTTACAGGAGAGATATAGGTGGCTCAGGTATCTTGCCCCATTGTCCATGGGGTCCTAAGAGGTCAGGACTCATATAAGTTTGATAATAACAATAGAATGTATTGAACATTATCTCAGTCTATCCTCATAATAACTCTGTGCTGTGTATGTTATTTTTTGGCAGATATTATTATTCACATGTCACTTATTAAAAAAATTGAAACTTAGAGAAATTGCCCCAGGTTTCTCAATAAAGAGCAGAGGTCTATCCTAAAGCTGCACACTTTTATAACTATTTACAACCAGTCGCTCCATATCTGTTAAAGTGTAAGGCAATACACGTTTTTCACATTAAGCTTATATGTTGCGTACCCTTTAAGATACACAGATTCTTAACTATAGAGAACAAACTAATGGTTATTAAGGGAGGACGGTTGAGGAGGTATATTATGCTTAATTTGGGTTCTATGTGACAAGTCTGGGACGGTGGGGACTTTTTTTTTTTTTTTTATCATTTAGGACTTCTAGAAGTTTAGAGTATCTTAATCTGGCCCTGATCTAGAAGTAAAATAGACTCACTTTTAAAGGTATTGTTTAGGGATTCTTAGATCCCAGGCACTAGCAGCATCAGTGGGAAACCTGTATTCAGGTCACTGTCTTCCTCAATTCACCACATGGATATCCACCCCAATGTAAGAACGAGAGTAGTCATTTTCTTTACATTGTTTCTTCTTAGCTTTACATTTTCCATCCCTCCTTCTAAAATGGACTTGAATATACAAAAAATTCATTTCTGAATAACAGTCAACTGATATTGTCACCCTCCCCTTAGAAGGAGGGCAGTTTGCCAATTTTATTTTCAATATGTTGCTAGTTTTAAGAACCTTCTTTTCTCTCTCTTTCTCTTTGCCAAGAGAGAAAAGGAGGTGAGAAAAGAAGGGATCACCAGACAAATCACTATGGACATGTTTTTATCCTAAAATGTTCTCTTTTCCTCTGACCTTTAAGTTTATATCAAGAAACATGATGCCTAAGGAAGAAGCGTGATTTCTGCACCATGGCTTAAATTCTTCTAAAATAATAATAATTTGATATAATCCTACTACAATCATTTGTCCTCTAGCTGGCTTGACAAAAAAATTCTAACATGTGTCTACCCACCAGTCATATGAGCAATGAAAATCAGAGACTTTGGAGAGGGACTTTACATGAAAAGAATAATGATGTACATAGTAGTTTGAACACTTCTGTTATTTCCTTTTTTTTTTATTAAGAATGTTTTACATTGATTGTAGTTCTTCTGGTCAGTCAGTAAAATTAGCCTAAGGACAGACTGCTTTTGGAACGAGCAAGGTAAACGGAGGAATAATAGAAAAACTGGCAAAGGGTAATTCTGAAAATTAGGAGGGTTAAGGACAGACTACTTTTGGAAGGAGCAAGGTAAGCAGAGGAATAATAGAAAAACTGGCAAAGGGTAATTCTGAAAATATGAGCAATGGACTAGCAATGAGACAGGAGGGGGAGTGTGGGGGAGCTGGTGGGCAGGAATCTTGGCCAGGAATGGGATAGAACATGAATCATGCCTAAGGCTTGATAAAACTAACTACAAATAAATAATTGTCTCTTGGGTATAAGAAAAATCAAATGACAAAGAAAATATACTTTTTTGATACTATAAATCAAAAAGCCCCCCCAATTTAAATATCAGTAATAACAAATCGGATTTTCTTAGGATACTCCCCCAAAAGTGCATCATGCTCATATGAATATGTAGAAATTTAGCTTCCTATTATTCTAGTGGATGCTATAGGCATATTTTAATCTTGCAGTTGAGAAAATGGGAAGGGCCACAGTTAGAATCACTACAATTATAATATTGATCTTTACTATTAGGACAGCAATGTCTTGTATATTCAGTGTAAAGCACAGTGTTAAATTCTTAATAATCACGATCTCATTTAATGTTTCAAATAACTCCTTTGAGTTGATATTAATTCCCTCATAGAAAAGATGTT
Organism: Halichoerus grypus; assembly: GCF_964656455.1. Lineage (NCBI taxonomy): Eukaryota > Metazoa > Chordata > Mammalia > Carnivora > Phocidae > Halichoerus > Halichoerus grypus. The sequence goes on from NC_135722.1 coordinate 29,861,596, forward strand.
CAAAGCAGTTACAAACTTCATTTAGTGGCAACAACTTTTTTAAAGAAGCTAGATTTGAACCTTGATGTCTAATATTCTGAAACCTTATTGTTAACCACTAGGAAGAAGAAAACCCATTGATGCCTTATGTGATGGTATATAAAGGTCACAGGGTGGACTGACCCACAGAATACTGGTGTTAAGTCTGGGGATATGTATCCAAGAAATAGAGCACACTATATTTTCCCAAAGCGGCTGCAACATGTGGTGATGGCCACATTGTGGAGAACAGGCTGTCATTCCCTTCATCAGCACAATGTGTCAGGAAAGATGAGTGGGGGCCGGCACAAGTGGTGGATGAAATGGAAGGTGGTGAGTCATGCTCTCATCTCAACATCTAAAAATAATCGCAGCATATTAAAAGAACACATTTCCTTCTATAAAAATGAATAATTTTTTACCTATATGTCTGTAATTTTCCATTTCCAAACAGTATTCCATTGGCACTGAGATGTATCCCTCAAAAATATTAACGATCAACCTGAGAAGCCAGGGAGCCAATTTAAATTGTGGCACCTACGCAGGCCATTGATAATGCAGGCTGAGTAATCAGCTGGTTGCCAGGGATGTCCTTTGAAATAACTTTAAGAGAAATGGGCTAGTTCAGAGGGCTCTTAGACATAGTATCTTTTGCCCACAAACTCACTCACCTGAGGCCTTTATGAGGTAAAATAATTTTGCCCAGCTCCATCAAAATCCACATCTAGGCCCTTACATTCATATGAAAGAGAAGCAGACAGATTTCCCCATTCCTTGTAATCACAGCCATAAATCTGCCATTACTGAGGAAGATCAAACCCCGGGTGGATGTTGAAGGGGCACCAAAGGGACAAAAGAATATGCCTGGAAATATAAAAATACATCTAAGATCTGCATAGTGAATCACTGGTTATTTTTAAAACTGAAACTGAATTGATCTGAAACTTAGTTATATATGCACTACAGACACAAAAGTGATCTTGAATTTTTTGCTGACATCTGTGGAACTGGACAGAAAAAAAAAAAACAATATGATGTACCCAGTTTTTCTTCCATACTCTATGATTAGTGATCAAAAATTGCACTGGTATTCTGACCAGTTAAAGCCTCAAGAAGTATAGTGTTACCCCTGACACCTCACCTACTGGTAACTTTGTCAGAATAGCTGGTTGGGAAATGCTCAATCAATAAAAATGAAGGTATTTGAAGATGTGGAAAATGTCAAAACCTTGGGGAATAGATAGCAGGATGCAGATGTTTGTTAATTAAGTTTACAAAGGCAGTAAAGTTAATGAAGCCAATACCTCATATGTCTTTCGTTACTAAAGAAACAGGTGCTTCCCCATTCTAACTCAATCTATACATGTCCCACCCCCACAATAGCTGCCAGGTTTGTGAATATTTGCTTCATCTGTAAGCTTCAATTAATCTAAGAAGAATCCACCAAAAAGGTATCAGTAATTCACACGAGGGTAAAATATGGGAATGTAGTTATAGGACCTCCTCAACTCAAAATTGCAGCAAAAAAAATGACTCATCACCTATTTAATTTTTTGTTCCAGGGGTAAATAATGATCATTTCCATTATAGAGCATTGCATTTATTTGGAGATTTGGTTTTTATAGACTTTTGAGTTATCAAATTTCCATTTTGCTTTGGGAAAGTACACAGAGAAGTGTAAGGGGGTTATAATCCAATTGCTAAAACGCAATGCCTACTAGAACATGCCTTTTTTTTTTTTTTCCAGACAAGAAGACTTGAAAAACAAATAATATACTCAAGATCACATCACCAGTGAGTGGCTCAAACCCAAGAAGTTGTTTAAACCCAAGCAGACCAGTTGTAATCACCAAGTCATACTGTCATTATCTAGATATGTGTCCAGATCATGGAAACCATAGTACCTCCATGCTGCAACTTACTTAGATCTCATCAGAAGTATTTTTCAACACTGCTTAATGTTGAACACCCTCAGAAAGGACACTATAGTGGTAAAAGACTGAAAGCAACTTATTACTAATTATAGCCATATTAACATAAGAAGCTATTTTAAGGGCAAACCAAAGTAAAAGATGTGAGAATACTTTTTAAAAATATGATATAATTCATCACCATCAATATAAAAACAATTTAATATTTTATTGGTGAGTCTTATAATTATATATCTATCTTAATTTTAGTATTTAAATGAGATTGTAATTATATAACATATATTGATTAGTTTAAGTTCTTCAGGAACAAATTCAAGTCATTACTTTGAGTATTCAAATTTTATAACTCAGTTCCATTTTGGTCTGAAACCTGATTTTCTTTCTTCTTTCCCAAGATCCTTCCCTCCCATTCCAAGGCTCAGATCTGGTTTCAGATTTTTTTCATAGAGAAAAGTGGAAACACTAATCTATTCAGAAAAGGAACTCATATTTAGTTGGGTGTTGGTGTCACATGGTGACACTGTGCAATGGGACATTATGAAAACTCGATCTCTAGCCACTATATACAGGGTTTTGTTGTTGTTGTTGCTTGTTTTACCTAAAAGGATGGCAGTGATCCAAGTAAATACTGCCAGTGAAATGAGACCTTCCAGTATGAGAAATGTAGTGTGTGTGTAAGGCATCTATTGAAAACTGTCATTGCTATAGGCATCTCAAAAATCTACTAATTCCCCATTCCTTCCTCCAAACTCTAAACCTAAGTATTTTCCAGTGTGGTAACTTGCACTTTCATTCACCTAATTATTCAGACCAAAAATCTGGAAGTCTTTGGCTTCTCTCTTTCCCTCATACCTCATATCCAACCTTTCTAAAACCTTGTTGGCTCAAGCTTCCAAAAATTCAATTGCTGCTCATTTCCTCCCCTATTCCATTCTATTCAAGCACTCTTCATCTTTTGCCTAGATTTCTACAATAGCCTACTATTCCCTGCTTCTTTTCCTAACCAGTTTGTGGTATATTCTCCCTAATGCTGCCAGAGTAATGTTCATCATATTGTATATCAGATCATTGCGTTATTCTGCTCACAATCCTCAAGAGATTTTTAGTACACTGGAAATAAGAGCTAGCATAGATACCATGACCTAAAGAAACCCAAAGCCAGGCCTTACCCTCTTCTTACTCTGCTCTGATGGCAAGGGAGCTGATCCCTGCAAGTTGCTCTTTACAGGTCCTTTGTCAACTCACTTCCAGATCAATCCAGTAATGGAGGGCATTGCCAGGAGTTTGGAGGGCTAGAAAAGGAGAGTCCAGGATATTTCTGTCTCTTAGGTAACCTATCCAAGCCAGTGGCTGTATCTTCTCTGTGGCTCTACCTCCCACAGAGTAGGCTTTTCATGTTCCTGCTTCCACCAGGCCCTAAGCTCTATGACCACCACACCTCCCTTTGTCTCTCTTGGCTAGGATGGTAATAATTTCTTGCCGATACTAACCTCTGGTTTATCCCTCAGTCTCTTATTTAACTCTCATCTCTTCCATCATGTATGTCAACTAATTCCCTATTTTTTTTTTCTTCTCTAAGTACTTTAAGTGTGTTCCATTTATCTGTTTAGACTTTGACAGTACAGGGACTTAACAAAATAGTTTTATACCATGCTCCCATCAGTGAAATGAGACCTTCTCCAGCAGGCATTCAGGTTCAAAATCTTTTGCTCTTTAAGTTCTGCCCTTATCTAAGTCTTTGGAGTCTTCCCTACTCAATGGTATAGGGGGAGACAGAGAAAGGATGGAGGACTGGGAAGAGTAATTGTATGGGCCAAGTCCGTATCACTTCTACCCGTATTTAACTGGCTAGAACTTAGTCTACCCACATGACTGGCTACATACAACTAGTTCCAAGAGAGCCTGGAAAATATAATGTAGCTTTTAACCCGGAAAGAACAGATATTACTGAAGATTAACAGTTTTCCACAATGTTCTAGCCACACTTTTCCTGTATCTCATGGCTTGACAAATGGTAATAAATGCCATAAAACTGTGAAAGTGCTACTTTGGGCAGATGACTTAGAATATACCATCAGATGTCTGATAGAGAGACCAAGCTATGGGAGAGAGAGATCAGTCCAAAAGGAGCATGTTAAATGCAAAGGTCCTGAGGCAGGAATATATATGATGTATTCAAGAACCAGTAAGAAAACGGTACTGATGGCATCTACTTAATATTTTTAAAAAGCATCTCACTGAATCTTTTTTTTTTTTTTTTTTAAAGATTTTATTTATTTATTTGAGAGAGAGAATGAGACAGAGAGAGCATGAGAGGGTCAGAGGGAGAAGCAGACTCCCTGCCGAGCAGGGAGCCCGATGTGGGACTCGATCCCGGGACTCCAGGATCATGACCTGAGCCGAAGGCAGTCGCTTAACCAACTGAGCCACCCAGGTGCCCAGCATCTCACTGAATCTTGTTTCCAATCTTTCCCACTATTTCTAGAATAACTTTCTTCAAATTATGAAAATCATAGTTTGTCACAATTATGTACCAAGGCGAGCACATTCACAGAAATCTCACTTCCACTCCTTTTCATTCTGGTCTTTTCCCTTCTCTCCTATAGGTAATGTTTTTCATCAGTTTTCTCTCTCTTTCTCTCTCTCTTTTTTTAAGATTTTATTTATTTGGGGGTGAGGAGGGGAGGAGGAAGAGAGAGAGAGAGAGAACACAAGCAGGGAGGAAGGGCAGAGGGAGAAGGAGACCGCCCACTGAGCAAGGAGCCCACCATGGGGCTTGATCCCAGGACCCTGAGAACATGACCTGAGCTAAAGGCAGATCTTAACCAACTGAGCCACCTAGGGTGCCCCATCAGTTTTCTCTTTATTCAACCACTCTTATTTGTAAAAATATAAGCAAAATATACATTATATATATATGTGTGTGTGTATACATGTATAATAGTTTTATATATACATATATATTCATATCTCCCCTTTCTTACAAAAAAGGTAGCATATTAAGTAAGAAACTATTCTGGCAATCATTCCATATCAGTACTTAGAGATTCCCCCTTGTTACTTTTTGCAGCTGATTTGTACTCTATTATGTGGATAGAGCACAGTCCATTCAATAAGGCCCCTACTGCTGGTCACTGGCGTTGCACCAGTCTTTTGCTATAATTTAAAGTAGACTACATCAAAAACTAATGATGTAATGTATGGTGATTAACATAATAAAAAAAAATAAAAAAAAGAATAGCCTTTCATAAGCCATTGCTTTTATCATTCTGTTTTATTTCCTTCAAAGCATGTATCACAAAAAAAAAAAAAAAATTATCTTGATCATTTATTTGCTTTTATCCTGTCTTCTCATTCTGGTCTATAAGCACCATTAAGCCAGATACTTTATTTTGCAATATCTGCATTACCTAGAATAGTGCCTGACACTTAGTAGAAGCTCATTTGTTGAATGAATGCTTTTGTTGTGCTTCTATAAAGCACTCTGATGGTGATTAAAGCTTTTTCAAAAGGAAAATGAGGAAGCAGCCTTGTTGTAAAGGGAGATAAGTTGCAAAGGTACTGATTTGTCATTTCAGGGGTGGAAGAGATAATCTCTGCCAGACAAAGATTAGCAACAGGCTAGGGCATGCAATGTGTGGGAGGAGGAGACCACTCCAGGAGAAATAGAAGCAGAATATGTTAATAGTTAAGAGGTTGGGTCGGATTCTAATTCTGTTATTTACTAGCTACATGACCTTTGAAAAATTACTTAACTTCTCTGACCTGTGGATTTCTTATCTATAAAAATGGAATAACAACTTCCTCATGGAATTGTTGTATTGATCCAACAGGATAATCCATATAAAGGGCTTAGTACAGTGTTTGGCATAGAGTATATCTATGAATATTAACCATCACTGTCATCATTATTAGAGCAGTGTTTAAGTCCTTCTAGCATCAGGATAAACATGCTGAGAAGATTACACTTTGCTGGTGTTGAGGATATCAGGTCAGAATATAACTAGACATTGAGCTGACATTTAGAGAACAAATACAAACCAGAGAGCTAGTAAGCATCACAGATAAAGAAGCTGGATCTCAAAATGAGACCCTCTGCCTGCTGTTCCCATGCTCTTTATGATAACAGAACATCAGTAATGATAGTCACTTTAGGATTTGCCAGGCACAGCATGCTAGTGTTTGCAAGCAATATTTCATGCTGTCCAAGGACATTAAAAATTACTTTCCAAATACTGGTGTTATTTGAAAGGGAGACATAGTTAAGTCATTTATCAGCTACTAACATCATAATTTGATTTCCCCCATCCACAGATAAATTGCAGTCATGTAGGTTTATCTTAGGGGAACAAGAATAAGCAACAGTAAATTCTGATATTCAATGAGGAGAGTGGAATCTGGAAAAGTCTGCATAACGTTGGCTGCTCTGGAGGCCTGGGCTCTCAGGAGTACCACAGTGGAAAGTCTCAAGTGGCCCTGTTTGAACTGGGAAACAGTAGGGCTCTAGGTCAACAGGGTGCTAGAATGGAATACAGTGTCTATAGGAGAGGTGACACACAACCCCTCTACAGCTTTGTCCTGACAGGTCATCACAACTGTGTGTAAATTCCCAGCACTTTAAGAGGCCTCTTCCCCATGTGCCTACTCTCACACATCCTCTCCTAAAAACAGCATGGAACAGGATAAAAGGTTTTCTATGTCTGCAGTGTTTACATGGAATCTGCTAAAGCTGCAATGCTTAATTCATATTTCATCACCAGATAAAAGTCAGTCTTGTAACTTCCAAGAGCTAGACAAAATTTAATGAGACTCATGCTTTACTTTTACTGGGAAAACAAATGATTTTCAAATACATATAGGCACAACGGTCTCTGAGTGAAAAACTTTAGACCCACTGCTTTGATTACAAGATGCTAACCTTCTCCTACATAAGGCTTGATGAATAATGCATCATCACTGAGGGAGAGATGGTAAGAAAAAACAGACCACAGTCAAAGAAACAAGGGAATAAAACAACACAGAGCAAATGGGCTCCATTGTCCCTGACTGTAGGAGCAGATTCTACTGCTCTCCTCTGAGTTTGTTAGGATGGCAGTTAGAACTACAGAATCTAATGGCTTATTTAAAACATTTCATTTTGTATTGTTATGTTCAAATACTTAATTAAATGTTTACTAGTAAACAGATGTCAGATGTTTAGAAATTTCACTGAATGTAATTAAAATACATACACTATATGCTCAGATAAATGTGCCTTGGCTTTGAGAATTCTTTAGATACTCATCAAAATCCATATTTAGCATTCTAGCATAGCTTTTTAAAGTAGTTTCTTTGTGGCAAGAAACTACTTCCATTTTTAATGTCTTCCTGAGAGAGAAAAAATAATTAGGGGCAACTGAAAAACATGTACAGTAAATAAGGGCCATGGAAATGTTGATTTTTGTCTGTATTCTCTTCTAGTACTGTGTCTAACACTCAAATGTCTTTCCTGGCATTTCTTGTGTAATTTCACTAAGATTTTTTCTTGTAGTTGTGACAAGTGGGAATCTCATATATCATCTCTGAATTTCTTGGATTACTGGATGGCTAGTATTTGTGCAAATACAAACCCCTTCAATATACCATTAAAGAGTGATATTTGAAAAATATGGATATTATAATAAAAATCATTAGCCATGTTTGTACCAGGCTCTTTATTGTTTTCTTCCTCTCTTTTAATTATTCAAGTAGTGCAGGAATATACTCTTTATGTAAAAAAAAAAAAAAAAAAATTGTAACAAATTCCAGCAATAGGAAAAAAGCAGAACTCTTAAATTCTTTCCTCTTAATTCCTTCCACAGAATTGCCACTGTAAATTTTTATTGTATATTTCTCTACACCTTTTCTTTTACAAAACAAAACATAGATGCACAATCTTATACTTACAGCTTACTTTCCTTAATAAAGAAATAGAAACCAGATTCATTGCTCCGTAACTTGCTATTTCTACTTTTCAATTTGACTTAGAATCTATTCACATCACTACATTTAGATTTAGATTATTTCTAATGTTTTCTATTTGTGAAAATTCATCCACCTTACCATGAAAGTCTGTAGAAATTTCACCCTATGATTACAGATTTTAGTTCTGTAAACTTTTGCCATATGTATGTTACCGCTGTTTTCAGGTGCATACAACATTAGAAATATTAAATCTACTTCTTCTAATATTTGTATATTTGTACCTGTATTATATTGACATTTTCATCATATCTCTTTGTCAATTCCTTTTATCTCAATTTCTATCTACTCATATTTAAGAATTTTTTAAAAGCTGTATATAGGTTTTTAAAAATTCAATATAACCAACTTTATCTTCTATTGGAGTATTTAATTCACCTACATGTAATTAATCATTGATACACATTCACACATACCTAAAACTACCATCTTATTATTTATTTGTACTATATTTTTCTCTAATTTGCCTTTTCTAGATTTAAGTAATTTTTGTTCAAATATTTTGTAGTTTATAGAATTTTATTTCCCTTTGTTCCCCTCCCCAAAAGGGATAGCTATTTTATATTTCCTCATTGTACTGAAATGCCACTTTGGCAATAAAATAAATCCACAGAGCCTATTTCTGAACTATTGTATTTATTCATTACATAGACATATATACCAATTCTTGAGTCAGCACTGCCATATCTAATTAGTAATTTTTTATAGTGGGCTATATAACAAATTTATGCCTATATTTCTATCAATCTATCAACAATTTCTTCATTTTCATCCGTTGTACAAACAGGTAGAAGACTACTGGACATGAGTTCTAAAGTCTCAGCAATTACATCACTTATGGGAAGTTTTCTTGAATTAATTATTAGTTAACATACTCCCTTTTTATTTTCACTTCCCTCATTTTAGAATTATTCTCAACTAAGTATTTTATCCCCTGAATTAATTATCTCCTTTTATTATGTCATCACTTATTTGTTATTATCTAAAACTGTCCCAGTCCTGGTCCCAGAAGGTAATAGGTATCAAATTAGGATATTTCAAGGAGATGTTAGTAAAGAAAATGTTTACAATGAGTAGTACAGCACCCTAAGCTACTAATAGTAGAGCTATTACTGCTTTTAGGCCCAAGGGGACAAAGAAGGGGAAGTTATTGAAATTATTAAGAGTGTGTAAAGAATGCAGCTCTTAGGCAGAGTGCTCTTCAGTTGAGGAACAAAGCTATCCATGGCTTCCTTGTTCTTCCTCGAAATTCCTCAGCGTGGCTTAGCATTGACCACACACATCTTGAAGAAAAAGGCCAAGGAATCCCACAAATGGTTTTAGGTCAGTATCCTGAGGCAGAGACTAGGGCAGAGAAGGATCTGGAGGAACAAATGTTGGAAAACTGGCACAATTACCCAATTATCCTTAATTCTCTGTCATAAGTGTAATATCTAATATAGTTGTTGAAACACATTATTTATCCCTCCTCAGTTTTCTGTCCTCCAGGCTAGATATGTATTTGTGGCCTGTGTTCTGACTTCATCATCACCTTTGAGGTTTGTTTGTTTTTTTAGTTGCCTGAAGTTAGAAATTCCATTTCCTCGATCTCCTATTTTCTTATTTACTTACTTCTTCAGATGTCAGATTTCCTGACACACACAAGATAAAATTCTATATACAATTAGAAGTTGTAATTAATTTATCCCAATATTTTTAAAGATTGCATTATTGTATTCTATTTTCCAGTATTGTTGAGAAATCTGATGCTGTTCTCGATCCTCATCTGTTGAATGTGATTGGGATTTTCTCCTTTCTTTAGTTTTTTCTTTGCCACTTTTGTGCATTTGATCTTCCAGATTGGTTTCTAAATATTCTTAGTAATTTCATAAAAATTCCTTACAGATTATAAGTGCAATGTAAATTTTGATTGGGAAAACTGGCATCTTTGTGATACAGGATATTTCCATGATAAAGCATAGCACATTATTCCTTTATTTTTAAGAAAATACTTTGGTGTTATCTTAGAGAAGAGAATTTCTTCCTTATATAGTATGTGATTTTTATCCATTAAATAGTCTTAAATTTGCTCATAAATGAGTTTGTGCTTTTTATTTTTTTCCAAATAAAAGGCCTCACATATTTATTACTGTACCAAACTACTGGTGCAGAAGCATAGTTAACAGAGAAAAATAATTTCCCCAATAAAACATGTCTATTGTTCAGGTAGTAGTGATGTTTACAGAGTGACAGGATATGAGCATGTGACCTTCATACAGCATAAATATGTGCGTGAACTCATGTGTGATCCCTTATAGACCCAGCTTAGTTTTTCTCCAATCTTCTTCTTGGAGTTGTACCTGATTTTATTACCAATTTTCATACAAATCCACTGGGGAATGAGACAATTCTGCTTTTGTTTCTTGGCCAGGAATCACTTGATCCTGAAAGTCTTGTGAGAAAACATGGCAAAGAACAGTCAACCACATACACCACGATGGTGGAGAAAAAGAGATGAGTTTGTGCTTTTTAAAATTTTTGGTAGGGCTTTTACTACTTTTAAAGTGTCTTCTCAGTTCATTGGCCTGATTAGGTTTTATCGAATAAAAACTGATTCTGTTTATTCTTGAATTAGTACTTCCTAGAAAATCATGCATTTTGTCTGGATTATTAAACTTATTAAAGTTGGACATTGTACTATATTATGGGCACATTTTTTTTCTTATAGCTGCTTATCAATAATTTCTCTCCTCTCTTTACAGACTTGCCAATATTTCATCTAATTTGTCAGTGCTGAAAAAAAACTTAGTTGTATCGATCAAAACAATTGTGTTATCACTTTATGCTTTACTGTTTTAATTATTTCTATTTAACCTTCACAGAGGCTATCTTTGTAAGTATTCTTGATTTATTTTGTTGTTTTCCCCCTCCCTAGTTTCTTGTTTCAATGCTTAGTTCATTTACTTTCAAATATTTATTCCTAACAAAGGCATTTATGGCTATAAATTTTCTTCTAATTATTTTGTTCTCACCCTAGATATTTAAAATATTCTACCCTCCTTGTTACTCATTTCTAAGTATCTTTTAATTCCAGTTTCTTCTCTTTGTTGGCTTATTTATAACATATCTATAAGGTGGTTTTCTTTTTATGTTTTGCTATTTTTACAAACCCAACCATATACTTCACTCTGATTTCATCAGTATTTCCATTAACATCATTTTAGGATCTATTTTGGGGATTCTGCCTTGAGTATAGTTATCTTTTTAGTCTCTAATCTGTGACACTTCATCAGTCATTCCTTGTCTTTTATTATATTTGAAAACTTTGAGGTTATTGCTCAGTTATTTGGGGGAATGTCTCTCAATCTGAGGGTCTGTTTGACAATTTCTCATTAGATTGAACTTATGCATTTTTGGAAAATGACACGAAAGTGATAAATCCTCCTCAGTACATATCAAGGGCCATATAATGTCAACATGTCATTTTACTAGTGATAGCAGCCTCAACCACTTCATTAAAGTGCTGTCAGTCAGGTTTCTCTACTATAAAACTATTTTTCTTTGTTGTAATTAATAAATATCGTGAGAGAGACCCTTTGAGTCTGCATAAAAATCCTGTCTCTCTTCACTCTGTGTCCCCTAATTGCAACACCCTTTGGTAGATCTTTCCTGATAATTATTACTGTAAAGTTCTAATAAGAGTTTTTATTTCCCTCATTCCTTCTACATTTTTTATTGGATTTTGGATAGGAGAGCTGTCCCTCACCCCCAATTATCTATTCAATTATTTATTTATAGTTTATTTATTTATATCCACAAAAACATAGATACTTATTTTATTCTATGGGTTATAATCCAATATTACTGTTGTTAATTTGTTTCTCCAATTGATTCAGCTATGACCATTGGAAAAAATGAGAGATTCCTGGCCACTGAAAGACCTTTCCAATTTGCTCTACAACAGCAGTAACAAAAATGTATGTAAATAGCTTTGGAGAAAAATCTTATCACACTTAAAATTTTATGCCATTCTATAATCATTAATAACTGAACGTACAAAAAAAAATTAATATAAAGTTCTCAAGTATATGTCACCTAAGCTCTTTTTCTAAATATGTTACTCAAGTATTCTGAAAAGAATTGAAATCATGAACTAGGGCATGAGTTTGTCAAGGGTGTCAGGAATGTCAGTGAGCAGTCCCTAAATTTACATATGGTAAAAGGCATAAATAATTTCAATAATCATTTAAAAATAGTGATAATTTGTATTTGGAAGACAACAGTCTATTGCATAATTCTAAACTTGTAGACAGGATAGATTAGGAACCAATAATGAAAAAGTGAGAAATTTCCCATCTTTACATATAGAAAAGTCAAAAGTTACCATTTTGTTTTTAATTTGAAATTGGATGAATATAAGTATATTAAGTGTAAGTATAGTAAGTAAAATGTGGGGGTTGCCACTACCACAATTAAAAACCGGTTTTACAACTGGAACCTCTGAAGAATATTAATAAATTCAAAAAATTAAAGAAAATAGAAACAATGTAAAACAAAAAGTACAAAACAAAATAGAAAAAATACATGAAATAAGCAGATTTCTAAGTAAACACAGTGATTTCAACCATTATAAAGTATAATCTCTTGGAATTGAATAAAATACACTATACCTGCTTTTCTACTTATACAGGAGTTCTAAAGGAAAATAAAGCTAGCAAAAAATAAAAGGACTGCTAAGTGTGCATTGGAGAATAATGTAAAACAAAAATTCAATAAATAAATTAGAATGTAAGTAAAAGGGAAGGTGAGGATCATTTTAAGTTGATACAAGCTACATCCAAAGTAAAGAACTAAGAGCAATAAATATCTAAATGCCAAATTTTAAAAAGCACATAAAGACATAAAGAAAAAAAAAAAAGAGAGATCCAAAGATAAAAAGTTTGATAGAAACACAACAGTGGACATTCACAAAGCTATTATCTGTATCTGTGTGTGAAAGAAAAATTACTCAGGTATATTAAGTATACATAACAGTGGAGCTTCCCCAAATCAAATTTTAACAGAAATTCTCAGTGTTTTATACTAATATCAGCATGCCAGAAAAATGTCATATGTTGCTTGTGCATTTGTTTATTCTTCATTAGACACACTGCCCCAGTTTAAAATAGAAGGCATAAAGGATAAGAACAATGCAATTAATAGAATAGATGAAGCCAAAAGCATACATTTGTATTCTAAGTATTCATGTAGCACTCAGAAAAATTCATCATATGTTCAAAGGAAAACCTCCATAAATTCCACACAGATAGAAGTGCCACTACCCAAAAATAGTGAAATGTATTTACTGCTGACCCTTGTATACAGTTTAATGCTCCGCTTTTTTTTTAATATCTCTGTGCTATGGCTTCAAATGGAAACAGTTGGAATTCACTGCCACTAGCAGAGTACTACAACGTTCACTTTTATTGCTGTCTTTTCCCAGCATCAACCTACCACATATAGAGTTCTTCTCATATTCCAAATTGTATTCACTGTTGAACATGCTAATATCGCCTTTAAATTTTGAAGCTATTTTGGTTTGGGGTTTTGCATATATGAAGCATAGTTGGACAATAAAATACATAAAATTCAGAAAGAAATTTAGAATGGTAAGACAAATGGCCATGACAACATTACTATTTATAAGTTAGAAATGAGGAATCAATTTTTTGGAAGGGAGACACTATCAATATAAACTTCACTGGTTATCAAAGAACTGAACATAAAAATGATATATTGATATGTAATCTTATCAGAGAAAGCTAAATGGGTTCTCTTCTGCTTTGTTCCTTTAAGTGAACAAGAATGATACAAACTTTTGGAATGACAACATAGAAATATCTAGGAAATTTAAAATATGTACATACTTTTGACCTAACATTTCTGCTTTCTTCTTTAAAACACACTATAATTGTCAAGAACTTTTCATTCACCATCCATAATGGATGAAAATGGTGAAAAATGGAATAAAACTATTATTTTTTTTAAAGATTTTATTTATTTGACAGAGAGATACACAGCGGGAGAGGGAACACAAGCAGGGGGAGTGGGAGAGGGAGAAACGGACTTCCTGCCAAGCAGGAAGCCTGATGCAGGGCTCAATCCCAGGACCCCGAGATCATGACCTGAGCCGAAGTCAGACGCTTAATGACTGAGCCACCCAGGTGCCCCAAAACTAAATATTCTTAGAGAAACTTAAAAAATGATAAATATATGAACTGATTATGTGAATAATAAAAACAATAAAAAAATAAAAACTGTGTTAGTAGGGAAAGCTAGCCAAGATATTATTATAAGGTAAAAAACAAAAACAAATCAAAACAAAAACCTACAAGCTCCATGGGAATATATTGAGTATTGTGCAATTTTGTTAACAGAGCAAATATATATAAACATATATATAAAGGAAGAAAAGTATGTAAAAACTGTTGATCGTATATATTTCAGAGGAAATAATGAAGTAATTAGAAATGTCATATTCTGTTTATTTCTACAATGTAATTAACTATAGTTTGTTATTTTTATAACGAATAAGAGTATAAAAATTATTTTGAAAAAATTATGTTGAAAGAGATATCAAAATGAATTAATCCTCTGTAGTAGAGGGGTGGGAGAAGATGGTGGTGGTGATTTTCTTCTCAAAAATGTTCAGGAAAAACTCCTAGTCTTACCAGAGTTAGGACATTACATTTGGTAAATGAAAAATGAAATATAATTAAAAAAAAAAACTTAAGGCTGATTTAAAGGCCTTCCCCAGGTTCTTTATATTCCTGACTCCATAAGGAGTCATAAAGTTCTACAGATACTGGTTTTGATACCATCTCAAAGAATCCTTCCTTGACCATCCTAGTTAACTTAGGTACCACAATTTACTATCACAGGAGCTGTTTTATTTCTTTCCTTCATCCCACTTATCACAATCTGTAAGATTTTATTTATTTATTTGCTTACCAGCCTATCTGTTCCTATTTAAAATGGAAGTTTCAGTAAGGAAGGGATCCAGTCTGTCTTTTTCATCTTTGATGAAAGCACCTGCAGGACAGTGCTTCTAGCAAGGCCAAAGTAAGCACTCAGTATTGGAATAAAAGAATGGATAGATGGGCTGAGCAAGTGTTAAGGCAGAAGGCATATGAGGATGTCACTAGGGATAGTGTCACCTTAGTAATGGCACCATGATCAACTCTGTTGGCCAAGCTAAAAATCTAGGAGTTCTACTGAATTATTCTTTTTTCTTCCCCTCCAAAGTCCAATCCATCAGTAAGTTTCTATTCATAATATATCCCACTTCATATTTCTCTCACTATCACTGTTGTTGATGCCACCAGCAGTTCGCAGCCAAATTACTGCTAGAGCCAGTTATTTTTTTTTCTTGCTTAAAACCTTCCAAACGCTTTAATATAATCCAAACTTTGTAGCATAGTCAACAAGGCCTTGGGCAATCTACTTCTTCCCATGACACCAAGATCCTCACCATCTAGCATTCTCTCCTACGTTCACCATGTTCTAAGTACCCTGGCCTTTGAGAATGAAACGCCTGGTGCAAGGTCATTACAATTATCATTCAACCCTTGTTAATCCTCCATATGAACCTCCCTATGGTAATACGTTTTCACAAATCTTTCTCAATTTTCAGGTCTCTCCTTTAAGTTCTACATATCCTGGCCAGTGTATTACTGTACACACATCCCAAACACATACACATACTTAGAAAAAAAATCCCCTCCTGTCACACTCTCCGGATCTGATAGCTTACCTAGGTTTATTTTCTATACGGCACTTATTAAGAAAGTTATATAATTGGTTACCTTGGGTTACCATAGTTAAGCTCCACAAGGTAAGAGACTTTGTCTTTCTTGTTTATTACCACATTTCCACAATCAAGATGATTTCTTACAACTAGGCAATTAATAATTTGTTGAAAGAATAACGAACTGAAACTCTTTAAATTGGAGTATTTTTTACTACTTTAAAAGTTATCATGCTTCCAGTCATATGTATTTTTCATATAGAGGGCAATATCAAAGAATAAATTTTAAAGCTCATGTTTTCCGAAATTCTTCTTTCTTAAAATAATGATGAAATCGTGTATTATTTACAAAAGACAAGACATGGAAACAACCTAAGTGTCTACTAATGGATGAATGGATAAAGAAATTGTGGTACATACACATACATATACACACACACAAGAAAATTTTTCAGTCATAAAAAAGAATGATACCTTGCCATTTGTGACAACATGGATGGACCCTGAGGGCTTATGCTAAGTGAGATAAGTCAGACAGAGAAAGAAAAAAGAAAACAAGCTTATACATACAGAAGTAGATTAGTAGTTGCCAGAGATGAGGGGTGGGGAATAAGCAAAATGGGTAAAAGAGGATCAAAGGTACAAATTTTCAGTTATAGAGTAAGTTGAGGGGATATAATGTACAGCATGGTGACTATAGTTAATAATACTTTACTGCACATTTGAAAGTTTCTAAGAGTAAATCTTAAAAGTTTTCATCAGTGGGAGACAAAAACTTGTAACTATGTGTGGTAACAGATGCTGACTAGACTTACTGTGGTAATCATTTTGCAATATATACAAATAAAGAATCATTGTGTTGTACACCTGAAATTAATATGTCAATTGTACCTCAATTAAAAAAAAAAGTTCTCATTCTTCCAATCAAATGTATTTTTCATACAGAGGGCAATACGAAAAACGATCTTTAAAGTCTAGCTCTCAGAAATTCTTCCCTCCTTTCTTAAACTGGTAATTGAATCATTCTTCATCTCACTATCCAACCACTCCTTTATTAGGAAAGCTTTCTCTTATCTTCCTAATTAGGTCAAATGGTTCTATTACACACTCTTAAAGCATTAGGTCACTTTTCATACAGTGCTTATCTGAACTTTAATTTACCTATTTTTTTAAAAAACAAAAATTTGTTTTCTATATCTATGTCCTTCACTAGATTCTTACTCTAAGAGGACAGAGATAATATCTATTTTGGTTTACCATTTAATCCAAAGTGTTTATCCCAACATTTGACACATTTTAGGCACTCAAAAGTATTTCTTCAAAAAAATAAATCATCCCAGTATAATTCCTCATAGTCGAGTATAAAATAGATAAATATGCATTTAGTAGTGTAGACCCATACCTCAGGATTAAGCTATTAGTTAACAATATGAATCATATATATATTAATCAGCTGGTCTTTGCGTCCTTTATTTTTCTCCAAAGTAGAACTCTAGGAACAAATCTGACTAGTTGAATGTCCCTTTTAATTCTCTGTGATTAAGGTTATTACTTCATGCAACTGAAGCTCATGAATTTACAAGAGGGATGAAGTAATTTCTTCTTTCATGTTGAATTCAATTCCTCTTGTTGAGGTATGTAAGGAGCTCTATTATTTCACTTTACAAGAAATTTCTCATCTTATTAGCTAATAAAGAAACTCTCCTTCCTACCCCCTGTACATTTTATTCCAGACTCCAGAATTTGATTCTGTAAGTACGCAAAATGCCTTCATAAATAAATTCCAACAACTGACAAATATCTTTTTTCGGTCCTATTGTATCCTAGCCATTGAAATATATTCTGTATATTCAAAAAATAGTTTTTCTAAATGTAGCACTGGGAAAGGACAGTTGGTTAAACATTTTTTTCCTTTTAGCCTTCCTCTCACATTTAATGATTCATCCTTAGCAGTGTCAGCATTGAATACAGGAACATAAAGTTAAGTTCTCTCAAAAGGTTGAACATTTTGTCATTTCCTGAAAGACTGAAAGAAACCAAACCCAGCTAGCCACATTCATCTGCTAGTTTGGTAATGTTTTTACTTGTACAAGAGTCTTCGTAATAAATTGAGAACTCAGAAAAGTCAAAATTTAAGAAAAAATTAGAGATCCATTATCACACAACTTTATTTTTAAATTTTATCCCAGGAGGGGCTTACTCATCTCTTACAAGCATTTCTTTGATCTTTCTTAGGAAACAAATCAGCTAGAGAATACAAAAAAAAAAAAAAAAAAGTGTTTGTTCCATAGGTATAAGCTCATTACAGCATTATGTATAGTAGAAAAAAATAATTAAGCCTAATTTTCCAAAGATTTTAGAAATGGCCAAGTACTTACGTAAGTAGAGGAAACTGTAAGACATCCTGAAATCTTAGACTCTCTATTTTCAAATCAAAGCAGAAATATATAAAGTCAATTTAAACAGACTGTTTACTCTGAGACAAAAAGTTAATTCGAACCTGAATTTGGAGTTTTTATAGAAACACCCATACAGACACAGATACACACAGATGTGTGTGTACGCGCGCAAACGTGTGTGTGTGCACGTGCGCCTGTGTGTACGTGTGTTTATCTTAACAAGGAAAGGGAAGAAAAATGTTTTGGTTAAAAATGCAAGCAGAGGGGCGCCTGGGTGGCTCAGTTGGTTAAGCGACTGCCTTCGGCTCAGGTCATGATCCTGGAGTCCCTGGATCGAGTCCTGCATCGGGCTCCCTGCTCAGCAAGGAGCCTGCTTCTCCCTCTGACCCTCCCCCCTCTCATGAGCTCTCTCTCTCTCTCTCATTCTCTCTGTCTCAAATAAATAAATAAAATCTTTAAAAAAAAAAAAATGCAAGCAGAGAAAGAAAAAGAGAAAGGAATTTGTGATTTCAATACATATTTAATATGTGCCAACTCCAGAGCTCAGTACTGAAGTCACAGTGATAAAAAGAGATATGGTCCTTGACCTCAAGTAACTCACTGCATATGATTTTACCACATTAACTTTTGCTTTACATATATACTTGCTCCATAGAAGACTGTGCACGTAATTGTTCAATTACAATGAGACAAGTGTCCCAAAGGAGGCCTGGGTGCTAAAAAAAAGTGTGTGTGTGTGTGTGTGTGTGTGTGTGTGTGTATGTCAAATTTAATCTGTATTTCAGAGATTTTCTGAGGAAAGGGCATTCCATAGGAATCATGAATGATAAATGGAAGTTGAATTGATAGATGAGGGGAGAAATTAGGGAAAAGGTCATTCTTGGTCAAGAGAGTGGCATCTTCAAAGGGCATGATGTTGCAAGGGGTTTGGTGAGTTCAGGAAACTGAAAAAAAAAAACATTTTATATACATTGTATGTGGCAAGGTGGGAATGGTAGTAAATGAGACACAAGAGATGGTTAGGAACAACGTTATCAAAACAGATATATTTTAATCGAACAGTAATGGAAAGCCACTAAAGTGTTTTAAGAAAGGGAATGATACCAACAGTGTCCTTGGTTGACATATACTCAAATCTGGTCTGTTGTTGTACAGACATATTCTTTTTTTTCATTATTATTATGTTATGTTAATCACCATACATTACATCATTAGTTTTCGATGCAGTGTTCCATGATTCATTGTTTGCATATAACACCCAGTGCTCCATTCAGTATGTGCCCTCCTTAATACCCATCACCCGGCTAACCCAACCCCCAACCCCCTCCCCTCTAGCAGGCATATTCTTAAAGGTAAGGGCCATGAAACCACCACTACCATCACATAGCTAATCCCCATGGCTCAGAATCCACACTCACTAGTCACACTTTGCCCTCCCATGTACATTTTTCATTGTAAAGTAATTAATGTGTTCTCCAGTTTCTATTTAATTCTTGTCATTTTGATACAGTGATCAAATCAAATATTGTCTTGGGTAGACTGGGTCTGCAGGGCCAGCTGACATTCCCTAAGTGACTGTTAGCTTCAGAGTCCCATTTATCATTCAAGCTAAAATTATATATCTGCCCAGTAGGACATTATGCAAACATTAAAATATATATGAAGTCCCCATAAAAATGAAAAATAACTATCATATTAAGTTTAAAAATATAAAGCTGCTAGCATAATCACAAGCTTAAAAAACAAATATTAAGGGGCGCCTGGGTGGCTCAGTCATTAAGCGTCTGCCTTCGGCTCCGGTCATGATCCCAGGGTCCTGGGATCGAGCCCCGCATCGGGCTCCCTGCTCCGCGGGAGGCCTGCTTCTCCCTCTCCCACTCCCCCTGCTTGTGTTCCCCCTCTCACTGTGTCTCTCTCTGTCAAATAAATAAATAAAATCTTAAAAAAAAAAAACAAATATTAAGAAACATAACAAAACTATTTTCTATGATTCTGTATTTCCATCTCTTATTAACCATGATTACACACTACATTTAGAAGGGTAAACAAATTTATTTTTTTAAAGGGATTCCTTTCTCCTCTCGTTGAGTTAATCAGAATGGTACAATTTCTAAATTTTCTTAGATGAAGTGTTATAATAAAAATTCTACACTTTCATCTAAGAAATTAATATTTCCATAAAAAGTTACCTGCAGCATTCTCAGAAAAGAACTACATTTCAAGATTGAATGATGATTGTACTTTAAAGCTCGAAATTTAGGGGTATAATCAGATATTTGTATTTATTATTTTTCAACTTTATCCCTGAAAATTTCAAATGGCCAACATATGTTCAACACCACCAATCATTAAAGAAATGCGAGTCAAGATCACAAGGAAATATCACTTCACACCTGTTAGAATAGCTATCATCAAAATGCATTCAGGGATTGCATTGAATCTGCAGATTATTTTGAGAAGTATGGACATTTTAACAAAATTAATTCTTTCAATCCACGATTATGGTATATCTTTCCATTTTTCTGTGTCATCTTCAAGTTCTTTCAATCAATGTTTTATTGTTTTACGTCCTTAAATTTATTCCTATGTATTTTATTCTTTTCGATGCGATTGTAAATGCTATTGTTTTCTTAAATTCCTCTTTCTGCTACTTTGTTATTAGTATATAGAAATGCAACAGATTTCTGCATGTTAATTTTATAACCTGCAACTTTAGTGAATTCATTTATTAGTTCTAATAGATTTTTTGGCAGAGTCTTTAGGGTATTCTATGTATATCATCTGCAAGTAGTGAAAGTTTTACTTCTTCCTTACCAATTTAGATGCCTTTTATTTCTTTTTCTTGTCTGACCACTACAGCTTAGGATTTCCAGTACTACGTTGACTACAAATGGTAAAAGTAGACATCCTGGTCTTGTTCCTGATCTTAGAGGAAAAGTTTTCAGTTTTTCATCATTATAATATTACCTGTGGGTTTTTCATATATGGCCTTATTATGTTGAAGTACGTTCCCTCTGAACCCACTTTGCTGAAAATTTTTGTCATAAATGTTGTATTTTGTCAAAATTTTTTTCTTGCATCTATTGAGATGATCATATGGTATTTTAACCTTCCTCTTGTTAATGTGGTGTATCACACTGATTTATGAATATTGAACCATTTATGCATTCCTGGAATTAATCCCACTTGATTGTGGTAAATGATCCTTTTAATGTACCATTGAATGTGTTTTGCTAATATTTTGTTGAGGATTTTTATATCTAAGTTCATTAGGGATGTTGGCCTATAGTTTTCCTTTATTGGAGTCTGGTTTGGGTATTGGGGTAATGCTGGCCTTGTAGAATGAATTTGGAAGTCTTCCTTTCTCTTCTACTTTTTGGACTAGTTTGAGAAGAGTAGGTATTAACTCTTTAAATATTTGGTAGAATTCACCTATGAAGCTATCTGGCCCTGAACTTTTGTTTGTCAGAAGTTTTTTTGATTACTGATTCAGTTATTTTTATTAGTAATTGGTCTGTTTAAATTTTCTATTTTTTCTAGTTTCTACTGTTTCTCTGACTCAGTTTTGGAAGGCTGTATGTGTTTGCATGGAACTACAAAATACCTCAAATAGCAAAGCAATCTTGTGAAAGAAGAACAAAGCTGAAATATCACAATTCCAGATTTCAAACTTATAGTGATAAAACTATAGTAATGAAACAGTATGGTACTGACAGAAAAAAGAAAAATGGACACAAAGATTCCTGGAATAGGAAGAGAACCTAGAATTAAACCCATCTTTATGTGTCAATTAATCTATAACAAAGAAGGCAACAACATACAATGGGGAAAAGATTTTTTAATAAATGATGCTTTGGAAAACTGGACACCTTCATGAAAGGAATGAAACTGGATCACTTTCTTACACCATGCACAAAAATAACCTAAAAATTGTTAGAGACCTAAATGTAATACCTGGAACTATAAAACTCCCAAAAGAAACCATAGGCTTGACCTTTTGGACATCAGTCTTAGCAACATATTTATGGATATGTCTCCTCAGGCAAGGGAAACAAAAGTAAAAAGAAACTATCAGGACTACACCAAAATAAAAAGCACAGCAAAGGAAACCATCAATAAAACAAAAAAGGCAACTGACTGAACAGGAGAAGATATTTGCAAATGATATATCTCATATAAAGTTACTATCCAAAATATATAAAGCACTCATACAAGTCAACGCAGAAAAAAAAATCTGACTAAAAATGGACAGAGAACCTTTTCTGAATAAGACATACAGATGGCCAACAGACACATGTGAAAAGATGCTCAACATCACTAATTATCAAGGAAATGCAAATCAAAACCACAATGAGATATCACTTGACACTAGTCAGAATAGCTAGTATCAAAAAAAAAAAAAAAAGAAATAACAAGTGTTGGTGATGATGTGGGGAAAAGGAAACCCTCATGCACTGTTGGTGGAAATGTAAAATGGTCCAACTGTTACTGGTGGGAGAGTTTCCCTTATGTGAAAAGAGGGTCTTGGTCCTTGAATTCCCCCACAAGAAGATTTAGGTGGGGATCTGCAATTGAATAAAGACAGCCAGAAGGAAAGTAGCAAGGACAAAGCAATTTATTAAAGTAAAAGTACAGTCAAGGTGGGAGAGTGGACAGGTTCTGTGAGTTGGGAGAGCCCTAGGTTGTTTTTGGACTGGATATTTGTGGCACCTCTCTGGGCAGGGAGGAGCTGTGATGCACAGTGCCATGGTCACTAATGGAGGCTGCCTCCAGCCATTTGGGGAACTCCTCCCACAGGTTGGGAGAGGTAGTTTTTGACCCTACAAGGTTTGTACCAGAACCATCATGGCAGCCTTTCTCCATTTCTCCATGGGGGGGGGGGTGTTGTATCTACAATGCAAATGCATCATAATGAGTCCAGGGGTCTTGAAGCCACAACATGAGGATGTTGTGCCCCTAGGCTTTTAAGATGTAGTTCATTTGGTGCTGGGAAAATTGGACAGCTATATACTGAAGAATGAAACTTGACCATTCTCTTAAACCATACACAAAGATAAACTCAAAATGGATGAAAGACCTCAATGTGAGACAGGATTTCATCAAAATCCTAGAGGAAAACAGGCAGTAACCTCTTTGACATCGGCCACAGCAACTTTTCAAGACACGGCTCCAAAGGCAAGGGAAACAAAAGCAAAAATGAACTTTTGGGACTTCATCAAGATAAAAAGCTTCTGCACAGCAAACAGTCAACAAAACAAAGAGGCAACCCACAGAATGGGAGAGATTTTTGCAAATGACATTACAGACAAAGGGCTGATTTCCAAGATCTATACAGAACTTCTCAGAGTCAACACTCAAAAAACAATCAAGTCAAAAAATGGGCAGAAGATATGAAAAGACACTTCTCCAAAGAAGACAGACACATGAAAAAATGTTCATCATCATTAGCCATCAGTGAAATTCAAATCAAAACCACATTGAGATACCAACTTACACCAGTTAGAATGGCAGAAGTTGACAAGGCAAGAAAAAACAAATGTTGAAGAGGTTGTGGAGAAAGAGGAACCCTCTTACACTGCTGGTGGGAATGCAAGTTGGTACAGCCACTTTGGAGGTTCCTCAAAAAATTAAACATAGAGTTACCTATGATCCAGCAATTGCACTCCTGGGTATTTACCCCAAAGACACAGATGTAGTGAAAAGAAGAGCCATATGCACCCCAATGTTCATAGCAGCAATGTCCATAATAGCCAAACTGTGGAAAGAGCCAAGATGCCCTTCAGTAGATGAATGGATAAAGATGTGGTCCATATATACAATGGAAAATTACTCAGCCATCAGAAAGGATGAATACCCAACGTTTACATCAACATGGATGGGACTGGAGGAGATTATGTTAAGTGAAATAAGTCAAGCAGAGAAAGTCAATTATCATATTGCTTCACTTATTTATGGAACATAAGGAATAGCATGGAGGACATTAGGAGAAGGAAGGGAAAAATGAAGGGGGGGGAAACTGGAGGGGGAGACAAACCATGAGAGACTATGGACTCCGAGAAACAAACTGAGGGTTCTAGAGCAGAGGGGGGTGGGGGGTTGGGGTAAGAGTGTAATGGGTATTAAGGAGGGCACATGTTGTGATGAGCACTGGGTGTTATACGAAAACAATGAATCACTGAACACTACATCAAAAACTAATGATGGACTGTATGGTAACTAACATAATATATTAAAAAAAAAAGGATGTCGTTCAGTTATCACTGTCCTTGCCTCCACCTCATGTCTATATCATTCCCCTTCAAGGACTTGGGACTCTCTCTGGGTGCATTCCTTCCACTCCTCAGGTCTAGCTTCTACCTAACACAGCACTCTGGAAAACAGTATGAAGGTTTCTCAAAAAATTAAAAATAGAAATATCATATGATCCAGTAATTCCACTACTGGGTATTTAACCAAAGAAAATGAAAACATGAATTCAAAAAGACATATGCACACTTACTGCAGCATTATTTACAAGTCAAGATATGGAAGCAACCCAAGTATCTACTGATAGATGAATAATAAGTGGTATACACACACACACACTGAAATATTATTCAGCCATAAAAAATGAATCTTTCCATTTGCAACTATATGGATGGACCTAGAGAGTATTATGACAAGTGAAATAAGTCAGAGAGACAAAGACAAATACTGTATGATCTCAATTATATGTGTAATCTAAAAACAAAACAAAACAAAACAAATAAGCCTCATTATAAAAAGAGAAATCAGATATGTGGTTACCAGTGGCAAGAGGTGGAGGTGGGTGAATTGAATAAATGTAGTCAAAAGGTACAAATTTCCAGGTATAGGATATATAAATACTGGCAATGTAATGTGAAACATGATGGCTACATTAACACTGCTCTATGGTATATTTGAAAGTTGCTAATATATCTTAAAAATTTTCATCAAAAGGATTTTCTTCTTCTTTTTTTGGTATGTGTATGAGATGATGGACGTTAACTAAACTTACTGTGGTAATCATTTCACAATATATATGACCATCAGGTCAATATGCTGTACACCTTAAACTTATACAGTGTTGTGTCAGTGGTATCTCAATAAAACTGAAAAGAAACAAGAAAAAAAATCCTTTATTATTCTAATTCGAAGAGAGTTACAATTACTTACTTAAGTTGGACTCTAAATCTCCTCCTGAATGTTGACTTTTAATTCTACTCTAGACCCAATATTCCTGAAGCTTTCTCATCAGTTCCTTGCTGGGAAATTTCTCTCTCTCCAGAGAGAGTATGCTAGATTCTAGCTCTGGAATTCAACCTGTTTCACACGTGAAACCAAAACAAATTATTGAACCTCACTTCATCTCTGTTTTCTTAGCTGAAAATTGTGGATGATAATGGTATCTCCCTTACAAATTGTGAGGATAAAACTAAATAATCTATGTAAAATGCATACATGGTACCTAACACATAAATTTGCTCAATAAACATTAGCAACAAGAGAAATAATTTTACAGGTTATACCAGGTTGGGTTTCCTGGGAAGTGGTCTCTGAGGTGAAGGTTAACATGCAGTAAGTTTATTTGGAGGCATTGTCGGGAACAGAACCCATGGAAGAAAGGGACAGGAGGGAAGCAGAATTGGGCAGAGAGAAAAGTTGATCCACTCTCAGCAAACACTGCAGCTGTCCCCACAGGGAAGCTAGAATAACCCTCCATAGTTACCCCGCATTGCATCAAAGAATCTGGGCCTCCAGCCTCCGAGATCAACCAGTCACTGAATACAGGCTATTCTTACCAGGAGGCAGCTCTCTCCAGCCCAATTTTGGGAGAGGGTTCACAGAAAGAGTGGTCAGGACTAGTACTCCCAGGAGCTGGAGGCATAATTCCTTCAGTCCTGAAAAGGGATCAGTGTGGCTCACCACAGTATCTCTTACACAGATTGATAGAAAGACAATATGTTTCCATGTTTTTCTTCTCTCTGGATTCCTATCCCAGTTGGTTCTTCCCACAAGGTACTACATTTCCCACAATTAAAAAAAAAAAAAAGGGACAACCCTTTGCCACTCTTTCACTGAATTCTCCTCCCTGTTCATCTCAACGTTTTTTTTTTCCCTCCTATTCTTCCTAAGTATATTTTCTCCAGACTTTGTTTGCTATCATGAATCACATACAATGCTAGATTATCCCTTTAAAGTATTAATTCTTAGTATCTCCTCACCCTTTAACCAACTTTATAAACCGCCTCAAGATATTAAAAATGATACATTCTTAGAGGGAAATGTTTAAAATGTAATTTGAACAGGTAAATAAACATGTTTCCCTGAAGGTTGATATCATTTGGTTGATATTTTAGTATCAAATGTAAGCTATTGACATGGTCTGCCCCTTCCCACTGAGACCCATAAAAGTAACATGCGTCTATGAACAATTTCCTAGCTGAAGCAGGTTTTATTTTGTGTCTCCAACTGTAATTACCTTCACTGTGTTGTAAAGAACCAGTGTTGTACACCAAATTCTCTATTAATAATCACAATGTGTATAAATTATCTTTGTTCCAGAACATATCAGGGGTCCAAGCTGTTTATGTATGATAATAGCTCACTGAGACCCAAATTATGGACAACTAAAAGAAATGAATAAGAAAAATACTGCTGTTTTACCATCAGTTTGTAAAAGAAATGTTACAGCACAAATTGAAGGATAGCTCTTTGGAGGAAAGACCTCTTAGATAAAAGAGGAGGTGGAGGGAAAGACCATATCCCAAAGGAAGTGTGACTAGAAGTATCTGGAATTTCTACCTCATAAAAGAGGTTTTTTTTTTTTTTTAATAGAGACACTTTTATACTTTTAATAATTAATAATAAATAACTGGATAAATAATAAATAACTGAATAAATACGGTATGAATTTAAAAATACAAAAACAAACTGTGGTACTTTTAGTATGCTAAAATTTTATTTTGAATAAACTACAAATTAAATACTGATGCTAAAGGCTTAGCAGGTGAGGAAGCCAATTCTTGATATTTGCAACACAGCTTCTCAAGTCCCTCTCACTCATAATAGACATTGATTTTATTTTCCTTCTTAATCTACAGGGCCTTTATCTTTACATTACATATAAACATAAAAGTAAAATGACTAGATTTCACAAACACCTATGAAAGGTTATGTAACTCAGTTCAAAAAACAAACTTGTAGAAGGTACAGAGCTAGCTAAAGGCTCTACGAGTAGAAAGTTCCAATATAGGAAATACAGAAATGTGGAAGAGAACTTACTATTGTGCCAATCATTTTCCAGGGCACAGGGAATATAGTGGTAAATTTTCAAAACAAAATGCATGTGATATGAGAATGATGCTAATGAGAAGAGGCAATAGAGACAAATAGGTCTGAAAGTATGCTTTCTTTAAAGAGGAACAAATAATAGCAGATAAATTACATGCTTTTTGGAGCCCAGGAAAATGAAGAGATGATTTTGGAGAAAAATGGTGTATCAGGTAGGACTCTTCATTTGTACTAGAGAAGAAACTTCCCATATCCACAGGTTTAAACCAAAACAGGACTTCAGCGTATTACGTAGCTAAAAATTCTTAGGGATCAATGGCTTCAGGAGTAGCTGAATCCAGGTGCTCAAAAGTCTTTATCAAGACTAAGACTTGTTCTTTTTTTCTCTTGGCTAAGCTTCGCCCAGTGAGAACCTTCCTTCTTAGATGGCTGCTTGCTGGCAAAATAGATGTTAAGGGCTCCAAATCTGCCTATATTCTTTCAGTGACTGTATGAGAAAGAATATCTCTTTTCTATTTTTGTTTGGTTTTGCTTTTGTTTTGTGTTTTGTTTTTTGTTTTTTGTTTATTCCCCCAGAAGCTCTCAGTATTAGCTCTAAATGGACCAACTTGAGTCAAGTGCTACATAACAATCTCTATAGCCACAAGGAAGCCATTTCTATGTTCAATGTTCATCCAAATCCCATAGACTGAGAAATTGGGAAAGTGACAACACTTTCTCAAAGGGAAGTCAGAGTGGTATAACAAGAAAATGTGACTAAAAGAATATTTGTGCTAAGTGAAATAAAGCCAGGCACACACACAAAAATAAGTAAAAAGCAAAGGTAAGAATAAAAGAATTCAATCTGAATTCAGAAAGGATACTTTCTGAATTAAGTAATTTCTTTCCTAGTATTGACTCTTCATTCACTTTCACTCAAAAAACTAGATCCAGATTTTTAGATGGGGAGAAATATGCTTCCATAACATTTCTTTTTTTTCTTTTCTTTCAAACCACCTTGTAGATAAGTACTACATGGCGATACTTTGTGTTTTGTATTTGATACTTTAAGTTGAATGGTATCAAAACTTTGAAGAGGACAGTCATATTCCAAACCCATAAGCAATGGCAATGAGAGGCATTATACCTGTACCCACCTGGAATCTATGGGGAGGGTGAAGCAAGCAGAAAGGTGAAAGAGATTACAAAACACAAAGAACATAATAATGAGATATAATAGCAGTTATCCTTAACTCCATAACATCTGAAAACACAAGGGGGAAAAAAAAAAAGAAAAACACAGTCTCATGTGCATGAGAAAGTCATCATAATACTTCCTTATGATAACTTTATTAAATGCCTTCCTTGAGTTATAATTCTATTTTTCCCAATTATCTAATGTGTATTTAGCTTAATAAACAAAATGTTCTGTACCATTAAATGCTTCTACTACTGAAATGTCTGAGGCACCTAGCTTGGACAGAGAGAGATTGGCAATGTCCCACCACCCCAATTTAATAAGGCTTGTTGAATTAAAGTTACCTGAAAGGAAAATCTGTGATTCAGCTAAAAAAAGAACCTGACAAAATTTGAAAAAAAAAAAAAAGTATTTGAAGAGCACTAATAAATTTGGAAATGTTAATGAATAAAGATTTAGTACCATATATTCCTTTGTACGAGTATAGGTGTCTTTAAGGTACAGCCTCAACAAGCTAAGTTAAAGTGACTTTCATAAGTGCAGGAATGGATATATTTGTCTAAATTCTATCTGGCAAAACAAATGATTAAATTGGATGTGGAAAGAAAAAAAAAAAATACACAGATAAACCTGTGGTTCTGATTGCTATTATGGAGGACTGCACGTCTGATATGAGAGCAAGTGTAGGTGGTGCCCAGTGATTCACTTATGAAACTAATTGGGTACAAACAGGGAAAAACATTTATAATAACAGATGCATGTACACCAATTTTCAGAGCATGGGTAATAAAGTAAATGAGATTTTGACACTAAATGATATCTTTTATCAACTGATAAAATTATATATATATATATTTATATTTAAAATTTATATATGTGTACATACCCATGATTTTTAGATGTTGAGAAATCTCTTCAGACTTAAATAAAAGAGCATAATGAACCTTATCAGTAAGGATTTCCCATTATGGGTAGTTGGAAAGCACCTTCTGAGTTAAACAAGACTACATTTCAGGCTACTAAAAACTTGTATGTGAAATTACTGCAATGTTTTCAGTGGTCTTGAACCACCATAGAGAAATGAGTTTGTTGCTACAAGGCTGTAGATAAATAGTGGTAACTCTTATATTTTTAAAAGGATAGTAATTAGCTACACAAAGACTTTAGACTGCTAGGCTCAAAGTGAATCTTAAGCATATTTTGATAATTATTAAAGAAATGGCACTGTTTCTCCCTGTTTGACAGCCAGCCACATCTTCTTGTGCAGCACTCCCCCAAATCCCTAAGACACTATGATAAAGGTCAGCATGAATGTATTTTGGCACCTGGTCACCAGAGTTGCTTTTAATTCTGGTAAAGTAGATATTGTCACCATCCATGACCCCTTCACTGACCTTATCTTTTACATGTTTCAGTATCATTCCACCCATGGCAAGTTCAATGGCACAGTCAAGGATGAGGATGTGAAGCTTGTCATCAATGGAAGGCCTATCTACATCCTCCAAGAATGAGACCCTGCCAACATCAAATGAGGTGATGTTATATGGCTTTCTGGGAAGTTTTATATCATGTTAGGAGGGCTTCCTAGAACATCATCCCTGCTTCTCCTGATGCTACCAAAGCTGTGGGCAAGGTCACCACTGAGCAGAATAGGAAGCTCCACTAGCATGATCTCCTGGGCCCCAGCCCCAATGTGTCACATTATAGATCTGATCTGCCATCTAGATAAAGATGGGAAATATGACAACATCAAAAATGTGGTGAAGCATACACTGGAAGACCCCCAAAGGAGGTCTATATTGATGTCCAGACTGTCTCCTGCAACTTTAATAGTGAGACTCTTCCACCTTAGATGCTGGGGCTGACACTGCCCTCTTTTTTCTTTTTTTTTAAAGATTTTTTTTTTTTTTATTTGAGAGAGAGAGAATGAGAGAGAGTGAGCACATGAGAGGGGGGAGGGTCAGAGGGAGAAGCAGACTCCCTGCCAAGCAGGGAGCCCGATGCGGGACTCGATCCAGGGACTCCAGGATCATGACCTGAGCCGAAGGCAGTCGCTTAACCAGCTGAGCCACCAAGGCACCCCTGACACTGCCCTCTTAACAACCACTTTGTCAGGTTCATTTCCTGGTATGACAACAAATTTGATTAAAACAACAGAGTCATGGACCTAATGGTCCACATGGCCTCCAAGGAGTAAGAGCCTCCTGGACCAGCAGCCTCAGTGAAAGCGTGAAAAGGAAGAAAGGGGCCCTCACATGCTAGGGACTCCTTGCCTCAACTCCATCCCACAACACACTGAGAATTTTCCATCCTCAACAGTTCCCACCCCAGACCCCCTGAAGAAGGGAAGGGGCTTAGGGAGCCCTATCTTGTCATACACCATCAATAAAGTACACTACATTCAAACTGAAAAATAAGAGGCAGGAAGGAGTGGGGAAGGGGGAAGACAGGAAAGGAAGGAAGGGAAGAAAAGAAAAATAAAAGGAAATAGTTTGTGAACATTTAAAAATGGAAGTAGATATCAGCCAGAACTAGGATGAGTTAACAAAGAATGTGTCAGGTCAGACTGGCTTCATTCTCCTTTGGACAAGAATTCTAAAGAGGTGGATTATATTTATACAGATTTAGCAAGGCATTTGTCACAGTCATGACAGAAACATAACCTGAATAAATGTACAGGGAAATAGATCCATAAATGCCTAAACAACCATATCAAAGATCCTAATTAATGGATTAAATCTTAGAGCAGAGTTTTCTATTGTTTTTTGTCTCTTTTCTTTTTAAAAATAGCTGCCACATTTGAGCACCTACTGTGTGCTAAGCATTGTGCTAATCCCTTGACATGAATTTTATCTTCACAATGACCAACTGGATAGATACTCTTCAAATTTTACATCACCAAAATTGAAAGATTTGCCCAAGGTCACCAACTTTTATGTACATATAGAAAGGAAGTTTAATCTTCTCAAATTTGCAAATTACATGAAGCTAGAGAAAGAACAAATAGATTATAGAATCAATAAACTTATTAGTATGTCAGATTAAATATAAAATTCATAGATATTTTATTTGTTAAATACCCAGTGGGTCAGTAGTGTTGGCATGGCAGCGAAGAAAATCAAGAGATTTTCAGGTCATATTGCAGGATAAAACTATCTGAAGAAAGGGAGGTGGCCTGCTTGCTTTTTCAGTATTTTCAGTTCCAAACTCTGTATCTTATTATGGGACCCATCTATCAGGATTCTTTCCCTTTGTTAATGACAGTAACTCTTTATGCAAAAAAGGGATCTTTTGGCTTATATAGCTGAGCAGAATTCTCAGGTAACCTACAGGCCTGAAGAAAGAACTGCTAAAACCTAGACTTCAGGAATGGAAAATAGATTCCCAGAGCCATCAGATCTCTGGGCTTTCAGTCTCTTATCTCTGCTTATCACTGCTTCATTTTGGACATTGGTCTCATCCTCTCCTATTTCATAAAGGCCTTTACCACTGACAAGGAGGCAATGACCAAGAGGCTTACGTTAGCTGTTCATCTGAAAGAGTAAGTTCTTTTGGGCCAATACCCATATATCAATCCCTGAGAAGAATTCTAACTTGCCATGCTGTAGTCATATGAAAGCCTTTGTTCCATTCACTACTGTCATGGAGATGGGGTAATATGGTTGGCCATGATTTTGTCATATGATCATTCCTATCACCAGTGGCTGCATAGTGTGTGGAATATAGAATTCATTACTAGAAAAAAAGGGAATGGAAGAACTGTCTGAACACATCATACTCAATACGTTAACTTTAAACAAGTTCAGAGAGTAATAGGGAAAAAGCTGAGAATTGAAAGCCTGCACTATGAAGACCAGATGAAGAACCAGAGACAGATATTCTGAAAAAGCAAAGCTCAGAGAAGACAAGAGGATTGCTAGGAAAGAGAAAAGTGAATAAGTCCATGATTCAAGGGATAGAATTTGAACCATCTTCACTGCGAAAAAAGATATACCTTTTAAAAAGATTTCAACTTTATAATATTTTAATTTTCAAAACTCAAAGCAGTACAACGTGTCTCTGGATGAAATAAGAATCTTGTCACTTCCATTTTTAAGGCATAAAAGGTTTTATATACCATTTGCTGGGGAAGTTACAGATGGGTTTTGAGTATCAGATGAACCGCTGGACTAAATTATTTTAAGTGAGAGAGGAGCAATGGCCAAAAACCTAGATTTTATTATTTTTGTAAGATTTTTTTTTTATTCATTCATTTGAGAGAGTGAGAGAGAGAGAGCACAAGCAGAGGGAGAGGCAGAAGGAGAAGAAGGCTCCCTGCTGAGCAAGAAGCCCGATGCAGGGTTCGATCCCAGGACCCTGAGATCATACCTGAGCCGAACGGAGATGCTTCACCGAATGAGCCACCCAGGCACCCCCAAAAACCTAGATTTTAAAGTCACGGGTGAGTATGAATCTAACCTTTGGCACTCTATCTATGTGACCTCGGACAAATTGCTTTTACCTTCTTAGCCTTCTTTTGAAATGGAAATTATTATTCTTATCTTGCAGGACTATTGTGAGTAGTGGAAACAGCCTACAAAGAATTCCTTGTTCATAGATAGCTCTTAATAATTTAGAGTTTATGTGTATAAATATGCATGCACACACATATGAATATCCTGAGATTCTCTGACATATTGGAAATATGGAATCATGCCATTCTCAAACCACAATAAACCCTTAGATATGCACAGGTCATGGGTATGTAAGTACCTGTGGGTTTCAAATGAGAGAGAGACTGGGAAGGGAAAGGTGGCTGAGTGCATACAGGAAGAAACTATCATGAAAATGTATCAAGACTATTCAGCATCTTGGAGCTTACTGTCTTAAAAGTTTAGCATCCCTATGGTATACTTCAGAAAATTTAGATGAGCATATAGGGACTAAACATATATTTCCTGAGGATCAAATGAGATAATAAATGCAAAATTGCTTGGAATAATTCCTAGCACACAGTTAGTGCTAAATAAAAGTTAATTATTCTTTTAATTAAAGGTGTACTATAAGGTTTCCTTCTATTAGAATGTGGGCTTTTTAAGACATAGATTATATCATATTAATCTTTTTCCCTAGACTTTAGTATAATGTTTGGTGCTTTATAGATACTTTCATAGAAGATGAGAGAAAAGATGTTACCATGAACTAAAAACACATATGAAGCTACAAAATAAAAATTATGACACAAATCTGAGTGGGCATTTACATTTGCAAGCTTGAAGATCAAGTGAGAGAAATGAACTCTAAATGGTAACAGAAAAGGTGAAGTGAGCATGGCAAAAAGGCTCAAAAGGGTAAAGGATCAAGAGATAAAATCAATAGGCAGAAAAGTATGGCATTCTAATTCTTTAAGTTTCTAAGGTGAATATTTGTGCAACTCAAATCACAAATACACACTAATTCCATGAAGATAATCATTTTCTACACTCTACAGTCATTTCTGATGCTTTCAGTATTTAAATTTTTGTAATAAATTTCAGTTAGACATGACACTTTCATGTTCATTGTATTTGCTTTCTAAACCAGAGCTAGAAGTATCAGCTAGCAGGTACTTACACCAGGCTCAATTCACTCAAATTGCCGGTCTGGTCCCTGTAGACATTTTGTGCTTATCACTCTTGCTCTAAAGAAGGGTTTTCCAGTGTTTTTCATGCCATGGCACACATGAAAAAGGACAGCAACTTAATTAGTATAACCACTGAACTAATGGAAAAAGTCACTAAGAGATTACCCACAGGCCTGCAGCTGCCCCAGGCTCTGCCCTACT
Source organism: Halichoerus grypus (assembly GCF_964656455.1). Lineage (NCBI taxonomy): Eukaryota > Metazoa > Chordata > Mammalia > Carnivora > Phocidae > Halichoerus > Halichoerus grypus. The sequence goes on from NC_135722.1 coordinate 29,895,983, forward strand.
GGTCCCCAGAGCTAAGGGGAAAATTTCAGGAGATCTATAATCAATTGGGGCTAGCAGTGGGACAGGCCACTCCAGCTGGGAAGCTTTGCTCTCAACTCTCCTCGTAGAGAAACAGACAGAGCAGGTTTTATAGATTTGTTTATTCAACAAATACTTAGGATAGTTACCCTTCTAGCCACTGAGATGCAATGAACAGGACAGAGTCCCTGCTCCCTGGAATACAGGCTGAAAGTGGCTAAGTGCCCCACTCAAGTCAATAAGACTCAGGGGACCAGGGCTAGAATCTATACCACCTGACTCAACTCACAGTTTTTGCCAAGGAAAGAAATGCTCAAGGGTCTATACTATATAATTATATTTGTAATTCCTTGGTGAAGAAAGTGACTGCCCAGTTTTCTAACTTACAAGTTTGTCAATTTGTGCTGTATTAATTTGGAATGTGAGAAAATCTTTCTTGTCTTAAAGTTTGCACTTGAAACTTTTCTAATTTAGTGGGGCACTTTAAAGGAGAGGGGAAAAGAAGATGGCTGAGGTCCGTACAACTTGGATATAGGCTTATCTTTTTTGTGTGGTGATTTCAATATCTATCAATACCTTTCGGTGTGGATAATACTGCTGCACAGTGAGCTGGTAGAAGAGAGAGATGATAGATTGTCACCAGCAGTAACCAGGTGAGAAAGGATCCTCCTATCACTAAGATGAAACAAGCTTGGCAGAAAGCATATTTAAACTGTTTAAGAAAATAAATTTTTAATGCATGATTGCTAATTACAGAGGTGTTTTCAGTTTTCATTAAAGCTATTCCCTGAGGATCTCTACTTGGGAACACTTTGTTAATGATTTATTTGAATTACTGCATACACTTGGAAATAATAATCTTCTCCATTTATTTATTCAACAATTCAAACATTTTCCTAAATTTTATAATGAGAGGTGAAGAATGATCGATTATTGAATTTTTTATGTATTGAAGGACTTTTTGTATATTTGTTTGTGGGTCCATGCAGACACCAGTCCATCTAAACCTAATAACAGAGAGACAAATACAACTATTCTCACTGACTGTGGATTAGCTAATTCAGATTATTTCTGTTACTTTTTGTCTTTAAATGGTAACAAGTTACTGGCTAGAGAGGGTAAAAGACAGGATTGAAATGTGATTCCAAAGCCCTTGAACATTCCAGACTTTGCAAAAATTTAGAATTTACCCAAAAACATCATTTTTCAACTTACTTTTCAAATATCTAATTGTGATTTTAGCATAAATATGTTATCTTTAGCTTCCAGTGTTTAGATTGGAATATAATGTGTTATAAATACCTCCAAAAGCTAAGCATTTGGATTAGATAATGATTCATAAAACTTTACCAACAGAGCATATTTTAGGTTTGATGCTAGGTTAAAGTGTCCAACTGCACAGAAGAATGGAACATAAACCCTGTGAAAAATCCACAATGACCAAGGTTGTTAAAGGATGGTCATCTAGATTTTGAATGTAGGCTTAAAAATAGGGCCTGTCTGTTCTGAAGTAAGAGTGAAGGAGTGTTAAATTCAAGGAGAACAGGATGGTTAGTTTTTGAGTATCTGCCATGAGCCAAGACATGGTGTTAGGACTCCACCAATGCATCTTAGATTATATTGCGCATCTCAAACCACCCAGAGAACCTGGATACAATGCGGATTAGGATTCAGAAGGCCTGAGGAATATGAGATAACATGAGTTGGGGTGAAGGTGGCCTGTGCATTCACAGCTTTTCTTAATAAGCTCCTACGTAGTGCTTGTGATCCTTGGACTACACTCAGCAGCAAGGTTCTCCACAATCTGTGATAGCACCTTCATTTCACATGAATAGATGTCAGCTGAGAAGGTGTAGTGTCTCGACCAACATCTCTCAACTCTGTAGAATATTCAAATTCATAGTAGGGTGTTAAGAAAATGCTAGCTGTTTCTACTATCCCGTGAATTCCCCCATTCCCAGAATTCAGTGAGCTAAAAACAAAAACGTGATGAGGAAACTCCTCCAAGGGATTTTTGAATACAATGAAGAAGAGATGGCAATGCTTCTAATATCATGTCAATTAATTTGTGCTTTCCACTTTGCTCTTATGAAAACCTCTCCTGTCTAATGTGGTTGCTTCTTTTCACTAGTTATGCCATTTAAGAAAAAAAAAATGACTTGAGAAATGATGTGACAAGAAAATTATATCATTCTAGAACCATGTACAAAAAGCATGGAAAATGTGAGGTATACTTAACATGACTTAATTTTCCCTGACCCTATGGCAGAGTGCAAGAGGGGGAAGTAATTCCTTTGTTCCCTACCTACATAGATGCTCAGTACCTTAGAAGGTTGTAAAGGTAACAATAACTTTCATGACTATCAAGTAATTAAGAACAACAACAAAAACAAAAATCCCTGAAATTTCATTTTCTGTGTTACCACGTCATTTGGAATAATAGTAATGCAGTCTTTCTCCTTCCTCTCTCATCCTCCAACTGGTTTTTCTCCCATCACTGAATTTAATGATTTGTTTTCAGGAAAGGACATTATAAACAAGAAACATCCAGAATCATTTAACCTGGGTAGACAACAGCTAGGGAACAGGTCCAAGAAAGACAACCTTCTACCTACAAAATTCAGTAAATAAACAGTTCAGTAAATAAACAATTCGCTTGGCTGAGAAGTGCGGATAGCAAAATATCATGAAAAATAAAAGGGAAAAATCCAAGAGCTGGCTGCTAAATTTCAGGCTCCAGAGCGGGCACATAATGAGGAAATAAAATTCCAGATAACTAAAAGCCAACTACTTCACTGTTCCTTTTAACATGCAATAAGCAATAAGATGCTACAAAATAAAGTCAGGGCAATAAATATAATTCCTTAAATAGGTGAAGTACAACTTTTTTGAGATTTGGTTTGGTTTAGTTTGGATTTCATATTTATAGCTCCCAACATCCCTTATGGCATATCATTTAGTTTTAAGAAATAAAATTCTGTCACAAAGAAAGAATACAGGGAATTTCCTAACAAGTTAGTACTAGATTTATTAAAAGAATATGCTACTCTTTACTCCATTAAAAATAATTTTGTAATAGAAAACTTATGGAACACAAATAGAAACACTCAATCTAGATTTCCAAAACAAATATTTCTATTCATATTTTTCCATTTGTTTTTTTTTTCCTAAGCATTTTAACAGTTAAGATCCATTATTTGCAGGGCTCAGTTGGTTAAGTGACTGCCTTCGGCTCAGGTCATGATCCCAGGGTTCTGGGATCGAGCCCCACATCGGGCTCTCTGCTCAGCAGGAAGCCTGCTTCTCCTCTCCCACTCCCCCTACTTGTGTTCCCTCTCTTGCTGTGTCTCTGTCAAATAAATAAAATCTTAAAAAAAGAAAAAAAGATCTATTATTTGCATAATGTTGAAACGATTTCTACTTAAAAATACAGTAAACTATTTTTTATGGTAAAACTCTTCTTAAACATGCTTCATGGCAATCATATGTGTTTATATTAATTTATTTAACCATTTCCTTCTACTGGATAGTTACATCATTCAAAAAATGTCCTTATTTTATTTTAAGGAAACACTGCATTGAACATCTTTGTGTTAAAAACGTTCCCTCATATTTTGGGTTTTTCTTTGTATATATTTCTATAAGCAGAATTATTGAGCCAAGGAAAGTATACATTTAGATTCTTAATAGGAGTTATTTTTTTCCAAAATAATATGTCATTTTATATCCCATGAGTTTTGGTTAAATGCATAAGTGTGTATAGTCAAGTCTTTTTTTTTTTAACATAAAAAATTGAGGCAGTTGAGAATAGCTGTGAGGAGTACCAGATTTGCATCTGAATCTCCCTAAATTCAAGAACAGATGAATAGTAAGTTTTTAACCTTTCTTTCAGACTTTGCCACATATGACAAGAATCCATGAATCTAGGATCTATAATTATTACAATAAGGTCTATTAATTCCATTTTATAGAGGAAAAATATAAAAGTTAAGAGAAAAAGGTTAAACAAGTGGTAAGATCTGCCTCCCAGGTCAGTGCTATTTCCAATAACTAGTTCTTCTGGCTTATGCATACAGACTTCAAATGTTGATTTTCTGATTTAACCTTCTATAAACTATTTTGAAACACACGCTTTATGTGATTTAGCATTCAAGTTCACTGAGCTTTGATGAGATAAATAGTGCTTTCCTCTTGGGAAACACAATGTCATGATGTCATCACCTACTCAATGTATTTTTTTTTCTCCTTTTTTTGGAATCATGTCAGGCACATTCAATTCTCTAAATCCTATAATAGATGTTTTTTTTTTCCCCCTCATGTGTGCTCTACTTCTACCTTTTATCATAAAAGCCTGTTTGTTCACCTTCTGACAGCTCTCCACAGCTCATCACCCTGCCCACTGCAGGTAAACCATACAATTGTATGAATTTCAATATATAGAAAAAAGATGAAAGATGGAAAAAAAAGAATAGATAATAGATCTATGATAAGTCAAAGAAATAACAAAAAGGGTCAAATTACCTGAAGTTCAAACTAAAAGACATCAAAGAGGGAAAGCCAAGTACTAAAATAAGAGATAATAGAAGATGATGAGGGGAAAAATCATAATAAAAGGAAGATGATAGTTTGTAACTGGGAAGAGAAATTGTAAAGAACTAGAAATAAATGGGTAAGATAGAATTAAAGGTATAATAATGAGAACTGAAAAATAATAGTGGATGTAGTGAGGAATAAACCTATCATATTAGCCAGGGAGGATGGGAATAGACGATATTGTTTCTGTGGGAAGTTTCCAAAGCCTTGGTCTGAGCTGTTACATTCAGATGTGGAGCAAGTCTTAGGGATAAAAAGTAAAGCGGGATAACATGAAAATGCAGTAATTATAACGGTGGAAAGCCAGTCTTGTGATTTAAAATGGTATAACTATAAGAAAAATATTTAGCCTTCTTTTTCAATTAAAAAAAACAAAACAAAACAAAGCACTATACTTACAAATCTATATGTCTCTCAATTCATCTTATAAAAACTAGATGTTCTGGATCACAAATATATTTTTTTCTGAATATGTGTCAAGTGTGTGCAGGTGTATACAGCTTTCTCTCCAAACAGCTTTATTAGAACTATGTGTCCTAAGTTTTTGTTGTTGTTCACATCTGCCTCCTTCACTATTCCCCAAATGCCACCACTCTTGTGCATTATTATTTAAAAATTTAATTCTGACTTAATCTGATTGATCATTTGACTACACAGCTTTTTACCATGTAATTATATTTATAAAGTTATCAAAATACATATATAAAGCAATAACATAGCCTGCAGTTGATTCTTTATAAATCCTAGAGGTATACAAGGAATTGCTTCTGCTTTATTTGAACACATTTTGTTTTGTTTTTAATAAAATGACTTTCAAATATACCATTATATTATGCAGCTAGGAGCTTATTTGACCCATGCTGTGAAACTGATCCTGTTGGAATTGGACAACTGCATTTGAGCAGGACACCAATGCAGGATTCCAGAAGTATTAAACATTGCCCAGAATAAAATATATTCTTGGCTACAGTATAAAGTACACATTGGGATGAATAAATAAATGAATGAATGAATGATTATACATTTTTACTCATACCAAACCTGGACTCAGTTTACAATAAAGATTATCAATACCCCCTAATTTGTGAATTTTAGGAAAATTTCTGAGTATGACACACAAGTCCTTAAAATAGTTGACATAAGAAATCTACCCATCTACATGTTCTTATCTAAAAATCTGAATACTGTTTACAATGCAAGTCCTCATTTATTAAAACATTAATTCATGAGCATGTGATATATGTGGCATTATATCTGGCTACTGAATTAATATTATTCATAGAGTAATAATATTAATTTCATTAACTAAGATGTTTGGTGATACTGATTTGATTTAATCACCTACAAATAAAAAGTAAAATGCCAAACACAGTTGAACTCAGCAAGACTTAAAAAAAAAATAATATCTGATCTTAAACTCATGTTGGCCCATAGATACAACTAGTTAATACCCACATCAGTGTAAGTAACCCAAAAAACCACCCAAAGACTGACAGAACAGACTCTCCACAGATAAATGTGGAGAAGAGGCCATACTGAAGAGGGTAGGAAGGGCAGAAAACAAATCTGAACCTAAGGAACCTGCAACAGGGAGGAAGACTCTGTGGGTGCAGAGAGGGAGAGGAGCAGATGTGCATGCCAGGCGCCCCAGACGCAGGGGACCAGGATGGAGAAGACACATCCCCATATCATTTGGCTTTGAAAACCAGAGGGGACTAATAATCAATGGGGCTTAACACCTGGAAATTTAAAAGTCAGCAGGCTTAGCTCTGGGAGAGCCAGGAGATAACACAAAACAAACAGCCCCACTAAGATACAGCAGAGATGCGGCAGTTTGAAAAATGCCTGGGATATACAGTGAGATTCATCTACTAATCTTGGAGCATGTGCTGGAGGAGCAGGGATCTTTGACAGACTTCTCCAAGAACAAAAGAGCTGGCAGGTACCATCCATTCTCTGCCCCTCAGCATAGATATCCCTCACTTGCAGGAACCAGCAAAGTGTAACACTCTCCACCTCGCTTGCTAACAACACACCCCAGCCTGTGTGCTTCTATGGATCCACTCCCTCCAACCTGCAGCCTGGCAGGAATTTTCCCAGACCCCTGTAGGTGCCCTCCCTCAGCAGATCTGCACAAATCTTGCTAAAACCCCATGCCCCACCACAAATTCTCCTGTAGACCTGCTGCCTTGATTTGCCTCTAGCCCAGCCCATCCAAAGTGGTGTCACAAGCCTGGCAGTATGCAAGCAGGCCCAGCAGGGGCAGCACCACTCAAAAATTACTCCCACCATGTGGAGAGAAAAAGACAGTAACACACACCAGTCCAACTGCAGCCTCAGCAGTGGACTGGGGGCAGACATCTGTTCTGACTATAGGCCCTACCCATAAACAAAAGCTTCTCAGGGGACAACACAGGGAAATCACCCTGCATTTGGTGTTACTGATCTCTGGCAAACATGGCCCTGAACTAGCCCACTAACAACATAAGGATCAAACCCCATCCATAAGGGCAAAGAGAGCCCTTGCAGATGACTGGACTGAAGGCAAAAAGTGGGTCAGCCATAACCATAGGGTACATGCAACACACATAGGAGACACCCCTGAAGCACCGGTTTCTGGTAAATAAGAGACATTGTACTGCAGGGCACTACAGAGCCTTCTCTGCATAAGGCCACTACTCTCAAGAGCTGGAAATGTAGATGACTCTCAACACACAGAAACAGACAGATGAAATCAGAAGACAGAGGAATATGTCCCAAATGAAAGAACAGGACAAAATCACAGCAAGGGAGCTAAAGAAAATGGAGATAAGTAATATGACTAATAACAAATTTAAAGTAATGGTCATAAAGATACTCACTGCATTTGAGAAAAAAAAAAAAGTGGAGGATCTCAGTGAGACCCTTAAACAAAGAGATATAAAATATAAAAAGAACCACTCAGAGATGAAGAACTCAATAACTAAAGCTAAAAATGCACTAGAGAGAATAAATACTGGATTAGTGGAAGAAGAAGAATGGATCAGCCACCTAGAGGACAGAGTAATCAAGTTGAACAGGAGAGAAAAAAATAAAAAATGAAAACAGACTAAGGGAACTGAGTAACACCAACAAGCATAATAACATTCTCATTACAGGGATCTCAAAAAGAGAGAGAAAAGGGGGCAGAAAATTTATCTGGAAAAAAAAAAAAAAAAGCTGAAAACTTCCCAAATCTGGGGAAGAAAACAGAAAACCAGATTTAGGAGGTATAGAGAACCCAAAACAAAATCAACCCAAGGAGGTCTACACTGAGATATGTTGTAATTAAAATGGCAATATGTAGCGATAAGAAAGAATTTTAGGTTAAATATAAGGGAAACCCCATAAAGGTATTAGCTAATTTTTCAGCACAAACTTTGCAGGCCAGAAGAGAGTGGCATGATATATTCAAAATGCTTAAAGAAAAAAACGACCCACGACCAATAATACTCTATTCATCAAGGCCATCATTCAGAATACAAGGAGAGATAAAGAGTTTTCCCAGAAAAACAGAAGTAAAAGGAATTTATGATACCCTAAACCAGCTGTACAAGAAAAAAAGGAGACTTGAGTGGCAAGGAAATATCATAAGCAGGAGGAAGAAAAGTAAGAAGCAAAAAAAAAGTAGTAAAATTAAATATATCTATAAAAATCAGTGCAGGGATTCACAAAATAAAAAGATACAAAGGATGACACCATATACCTAATATATAAGAGGAAGAGGAAAATTTAGTGCCTTTAGAATGGGTTCAAACTTAAGTGACTATCAACTTAATATAGACTGATATGAACCAGATGTTATATATAAGTCTAATGGTAACCCAAAATAAAAAAAAAAAACTGATAATAGATATGCAAAAAATAAAGAAAATAAATCCATGGATATCACTAAAGAATAAAGAAAACAAATCCATGGATATCACTGAAGAAGGCCTGTAAACTATGACAGTAGAAAACAAGAGAAGAAAGGAACAGAGAAGAACTATAAAAACAACCATAAAACAAGAAAATGGCAATAAGAATACCTATCGATAATTACTTTGAATATAAACAGACTAAATGTTCCAATCAAAAGACATGGGGTAACAGAATGGATAAAAAAACAAGACCAAAATGGATGAAAGACCTCAATGTGAGACAGGAATCCATCAAAATCCTAGAGAAGAACATAGGCAGTAATCTCTTTGACATCGGCCACAGCAACTTCTTTCAAGATACATCTCCAAAAGCTAGTGAAACAAAAGCAAAAATGAACTTTTAGGACTTCATCAAGATAAAAAGCTTCTGCACAGCAAAGGAAACAGTCAACAAAACAAAGAGGCAACCCACAGAATGGGAGAAGATATTTGCAAATGACACTACAGATAAAGGGCTGGTATCCAAGATCTATAAAGAACTTCTCAAACTCAACACCCAAAAAACAAATAATCAAGTCAAAAAATGGGCAGAAGATATGAAAAGACACTTCTCTGAAGAAGACATACAAATGGCTAACAGACACATGAAAAAATGTTCATCATCATTAGCCATCAGGGAAATCCAAATCAAAACCACACTGAGATACCACCTTACACCAGTTAGAATGGCAAAAATGGACAGGGAAAGAAACAACAAATGTTGCAGAGGTTGTGGAGAAAGGGGAACCCTCTTACACTGCTGGTGGGAATGCAAGTTAGTACAGCCACTTTGGAAAACAGTGTGGAGGTTCCTCAAAAATTTAAAAATAGAGCTACCCTATGACTCAGCAATTGCACTCCTGGGTATTTACCCCAAAGACACAGATGTAGTGAAAAGAAGGGCCATATGCACCCCAATGTTCATAGCAGCAATGTCCGCAATAGCCAAACTGTGGAAAGAGCCAAGATGCCCTTCACTAGATGAATGGATAAAGAAGGTGTGGTCCATATATACAATGGAATATTGCTCAGCCATCAGAAAGGATGAATACCCAACTTTTACATCAACATGGATGGGACTGGAGGAGATTATGCTAAGTGAAATAAGTCAAGCAGAGAAAGTCAATTATCATATGGTTTCATTTATTTGTGGAACATAAGGAATAGCATGGACAACATTAGGAGAAGGAAGGGAAAAATGAAGGGGGGGGAATTGGAGGGAGAGATGAACCATGAGAGACTATGGACTCTGAGAAACAAACAGAGTTTTAGAGGGGAGAGGGAGGGGGGATTGGTTAGCCCAGTGATGGGTATTAAGGAGGGCACGTACTGCATGGAGCACTGGGTTTTATATGAAAACAGTGGATCGTGGATCACCACATCAAAAACTAATGATGTAATGTATGGTGACTAACATAACATAATAAAATTTAAAAAAAAACACATAAAAACAAGACCCACCTATATGCTGCCTACAAGAGACATATATCAGACCTAAAGACACATACATATTAAAAATGAAGGGATGGAGAATTTGTCATACAAATGGAAGTAAACAGAAAGCTGGGGTAGCAGTACTTACATTGGACAAAATGGACTTTAGAACACAGGCTGTAATAAGAGACAAAGACAGACACTTCACAATCCTAAAGAAAAAAAAAAAAAACAAGATATAATAATTGTAAATATTTGTGCACCCAACATGGGAGCACCCAAAACATAAAGCATATATTAAAAAACATAAAATCAATAGTAATGCCATGATAGTAGGGGACTTTAACACTCCTATTACATCAACGCATAGATCCTTAAACAGAAAATCAACAAGGAAACAGTAGCTTTGAGTGACACATTGGACCAGATGGATCTAGCAGGTATATACAGAACATTCCATCCTAAAACAGCAGGACACACATTCTTTTCAAGTGCACATAGAACATTCTTCAGAGTAAATCATCTTAGACCACAAAACAAGTCTCAACAAATATAAAAAGACTGAAGTCATACCATGCCTCTTTCCTGACCTTAATATTATGAAACTAGAAATCAACCAAAAGAAAAAGTCTGGAAAGAACACAAATACCTGGAGGTTAAATAAGATTCTACTAAACAATGAAAGAGTCAACCAAGAAATTGAAGAGAGAATAAAAAATACATGGAGACAAATAAAAATGAAAACACAATGGTCCCCAAATCTTTGGGATGAAATAAAAGCTGTTCTAAGACAGAAGTTTATAGCAATACAGGCCTACCTCAAGAAGAAAAATATCAAATAAACAACCTAAACTTGCACTGAAAGGAGCTAAGGAAAACAAAACCCACAACCAGAAGGAAGGAAATAATAAAGATTAGAGCAGAAATAAATGAAACACAAACAAACAAAATCAATAAAACAGATCAATGAAAACTGGTTGAGAAGATCAACAAAACTGATAAACCTTTAGCTAGACTCAACAACAAGACTCAAAATCAGAAATGAAGAGAAATAACAAACACCACAGAAATACAAAGAATAAGAGAATATTATGAAAAATTATATGCCAACAGATTGAACCTAGAAGAAATAGAAAATTGCTAGAAACATATAACCTCCAATATTTAACCAGGAAGAAAATTTGAACAGATCAATTATCAGCAATGAAATTGAATCAGTAATCAAACAATTCCCCAAAAACAAAAGTCCAGGACCAGATGGCTTCCCAGGTAAATTCTACCAAATATTTAATTCTTCTCAAACTATTCTTCTCAAACTATTCCAAAAAATAGTGTAAGAAAAGCTTCCAAATTCACTCTAGTAGTCCAGCATTATCCTGATACTAAAACCAGATAAAGACACTACCTAAAAAGTGAACTATTGGGGCGCCTGGGTGGCTCAGTTGGTTGAGCAACTGCCTTTGGCTCAGGTCATGATACTGGAGTCCTAGGATTGAGTCCCGCATCGGGCTCCCTGCTCTGCAGGGGAACCTGCTTCTCCCTCTGACCCTCCCCCTTCTCATGCTCTCTCTCACTTTCATTCTCTCTCTCAAATAAATAAAATCTTAAAAAAAGTGAACTACACATTCTGCACGGAGCACTGGGTGTTATACGCAAATAATGAATCATGGAACACTACATCAAAAACTAATGATGTAATGTATGGTGATTAACATAACATAATAAAAAAGAGAGAGAGAGAGAGAGAGAAAAGTGAACTATTACAGGCCAGTATCTCCAATGAGCACAGATGCAAAAATCGTCAACAAAATATTAGAGGGAACTACCTAATTTCATAAGGCCTTATCTGAAAACCCACAATTAACATCATACTCAACAACTAAGAGCTTTTCACCTAAGGTCATCAATGACAAGGATGTCCACTCTCACCATAATTATTCAACACAGTACTAGGACTCCTAGCCACAGCAATCAATCAATCAATAATCAATCAATCAATAAATGGCATCCAAATCAGTAAGAAAGAAGTAAAACTTTCACTATTTGCAGATGGCATGATACTATATAAAGAAAATCTAACGCCTCCACCAAAAAAACTACTAGAACTGATGAATGAATTAGATAGGGTGGCAGGACACAAAAACAAACAGCAATTTGTTTCATTTCTATACATTAATAATGTAGCAGAAAGAAAAAAATTAAGAAAACGATCCCATTTACAATTGCACCAAAAAGAGTAATATAACTAGGGATAAACTTAACCAAGGAGGTGAAAGACTTGTTACTCTGAAACCTATAAAACACTGATAAAAGAAATTGAAGATGACACAAACAAAATGGAGAGATATTCCATGCTTATGCATTGGAAGAAAAAATATTGTTAAAATGTCCATACTACCCAAAGCAATCTACAGATTTAATGCAATCCCTATCAAAATACCAACAAACATTTGTCACAGAACTAGAAAGAAATAATCTTAAAATTTGTATGGAACCACGAGACCCTAAATAGCCAAAGCAATCTTGAAAGAAGAATAAAAATGGGGGTATCACAATCCCAGATTTCAAGATCAACTATGGATCTGCAGTAATCAGACATTATGGTACTGACATAAAAATAGACACATAAATCAATAGAACAGACTAGAGAGCTCATAAATAAATGATGATATAGTCAATTAATCTTAACAAAAGAGGCCAGAATATGCATGGGAAAAAGACCGTCTCTTCAAAAAGTGGTGTTGGGAAAACTGGACAGCTACATGTAAAGAATGAAACTGGACCACTTTCGTACACCATATACACAAATAAACTCAAAATGGATTAAAAACCTAAATGTGAGTCTTGAAACCATAAAAATCCTGGAAGATACCACAGGCAATAATCTCTCAGACACTGGCCATAACAATTTTTTTCTAGATATGTCTCCTGAGGGAAGGGAAACAAAAGGAAAAATAAACTTTTGGGACTACATCAAAATAAAAGGCTTTTGCACAGCAAAGGAAACAATCAACAAAACTACTGAATGGGAGAAGATATTGCAATGACATATCTGATAAAGGATTAGTATCCAAAATTTATAAAGAACTTATACAGCTCAACACCAAAAACAAATAATCCAATTAAAAATGGGCAGAAGATATGAATAGACATTTCTCCAAAGAAGACAAACAGATGGCCAACAGACACATGAAAAGATATTCAACATCATTCATCACCACGGAAATGTAAATCAAAACCACAATGAGATATCATTTCACACCTGTCAGAATTGCTAAAATCAAAAACACAAGAAATGACAAATGTTAGCAGGGATTTGGAGAAAAAGGAACCCTCATGCACTGTTGGTATGAAAGCAAACTGGGTGCAGCCACTCTGGAAAAGAGAATGGAGATTCCTCAAAAACTTAAAAATAGAAATACCCTATAAACCAGAAATTGCACTACTGGATATTTACCCTAAAAATACAAAAACACTAATTCAAAGGGATTTATGCACCTCTATATTTATTGCAGCATTATATACAATAGTCAAATTATGGAAGCAGACCAAGTATCCATCGACTGATGAATGGATAAAGAAGAGGTTGTACACACACACACACACACACACACACGCGCACACACAGGAATATTATTTAGCCATAAAAATGAAATCTTACCATTTACAACAAAATGGATACATCTAGAGGGTATAGTGTTAAGTGAAATAAGTCAAAGAAAGACAAATACCATATGATTTAACTGATATGTGGAATTTAAGAAACATTCCATGTTCATGGATTGGAAGGATAAACATTCCTGCCCAGAGCAACTTACACTTTCAATGTCATCCCTATCAAAATACCATTGGCATTTTTCGTAATCCTAAAATTTGTATGAAACAGAAAAGACCCCGAATTGCCAAGGAAATGTTGAAAAAGAAAAAGCTGGGGGCATCACGTTGCCTGATTTCAAGTTATATTACAAAGCTGTGATCACCAAGACAGCTTGGTATTGGCACAAAAACAGACACATAGACCAATGGAACAGACTAGAGACTCCAGAAAAGGACCCTCAACTCCATGGTCAACTAACCTTTGACAAATCAGGAAAAAATATCCAATGGAAAAAAAGACAGTCTCTTCAATAAGCGGTGCTGGGAAAATTGGACAGCTACATACAGAAGAATGAAACTGGACCATTCCCTTACAACATACACAAAGATAAACTCAAAATTAATGAAAGATCTCAATGTGAGACAGAATTCCATCAAAATCCTAGAGGAGAACACAGGCAGCAACCTCTTCGACTTTGGCCACAGCAACTTCTTTCAAGATACATCTCCAAAGGCAAGTGAAACAAAAGCAAAGATGAACTTTTGGGACTTCATCAAGATAAAAAGCTCTGCACAGCAAAGGAAACAGTCAACAAAACTAAAAGGCAACCCACAGAATGGGAGAAGGTATTTGCAAATGACATTACAGATAAAGGGCTGGTATCCAAGATCTTATAAAGACCTTTTCAAACTCAACACTGAAAAAAACAAATAACCCAGTCAAAAAATGGGCAGAGGACATGAACAGACACTTCTCCAAAGAAGACATACAAATGGCTAACAGACACATGAAAAATGCTCAACATCACTAGCCATCAGGGAAATACAAATCAAAACCACAATGGGATACCACCTTACACTAGTTAGAATGGAAATAATTGACAAAACAGGAAACAACAAATGTTGGTGAGGATATGGAGAAAGGGGAACCCTCTTAAACTGTTGATGGGAATGCAAGCTGGTACAGCCACTCTGGAAAATAGTATGGCTGTTCCTCGAGATGTTAAAAATAGAGCTACCCTACAACCCAGCAATTGTACTACTAGGTATTTACCCCAATGATACAGATATAGTGAAAAGAAGGGCCATATGCACCCCAATGTTCATAGCAGCAATGTCCACAATAGCCAAACTGTGGAAGAAGCCAAGATGCCCTTCAACAGATGAATGAATAAAGAAGATGTGGTACAAATATACAATGGAATATTATTCAGCCATCAGAAAGGATGAATACCCACCATTTGCACTGACATGGAAAGAACTGGAGGGGATTATGCTAAGTGAAATAAGTCAAGCAGAGAAAGACAATTATCATATGGTTTCACTCATATGTGGAATATAAGCAATAGCACAGAGGACCATAGGGGAAGGGAGGGAAATCTGAAGGGGGAGAAATCAGAGAGAGAGATGAACCATGAGAGACTATGGACCCTGGGAAACAAAATGAGGGTTTCAGAAGGGAGGGGGTTGGGGGGATGGGGTGACAGGGTGATGGGTATTAAAGAGGGCATGTGTTGTGATGAGCACTGGGTGTTATACTCAACTAATGAATCATGGAACACTACAACCAAAACTAATGATGTACTATACAGTGGCTAACTGAACATAATAAAAATAAGAAAAATAAGAAACAAAGAAAAAGAGACAAACCAGAAAACAGACCTTAACTATGAAGAACTGATGGTTATAAGAGGAGAGGTGGGTGGAAGATGGGTTAATTAGATGAAGCAGATTAAGAGTACACTTATGATGACCACTGAGTGATGTAGAGAATTGTTGAATCATTATATTGCACACTTGAAACTAATATAGCACTATACGTTAACTATACTGGAATTAATTCTTTTAAATTTCATATTTATATTTGTAGGAACAAGACAGTTAACCCACTAACACTAGTATCATTGAATATTACCTTTAAATGCTTAAAGATAAGTAATGTAAGATGTAAATATTGGAAATGAAGTAAATTATTAAAAATTTTAGCTAATTCCCTATTGGAAAAAATTAAAGATTCAGTAAAATAGTTTGCTACAATATATATGAATCATGCAAAAATTGGCAGTTTTAATTAATTAATAATACTCATTTTAAAATCACAGTATAATGAAGTATAGATGGGAATTGAAAATATGATAAAAATGGCATTATAAATAAATGAGTACAAAATTAATTCCTAAAGATGAATATCTGGAAAACATAAAGCTGTATTCTTGCATCATTTTTTCTCTCTTTTCATATTAAAAAAATTAAATATATAATTAGTAAAATGATATTTTTTAAAAAAATTTCAAGCTGTGGAGACCTTTCTAAACCTGATATCAGTTCCCAAAATCACAAAGGAAAAGGTAACAGATTTGAGAGCATGAATATTAAAAACCAAACTAAACAAAATGACTTTATTTAGCCAAAAAATACCAGAACCAGGGTTAAAAGTCACGTAATAAATTGTTGGGGGTGAGGGCAGAAAAAGATGAAATATAGAGATAGATGATATAACAACTACAGATACATAGAGATGTAGATATATATCAGACACATAGTTAATTAGAGCCCGTAATACCCACATATCCAAAGAGAAAGACGTTTTAAACAAACTCTCTGCAGAAGAAATGTGAATGCCCAATAAAAATTTTTATATATTTATTTATCTAGAGAGAGAGAGGGAGAGCAAGCAGGGAAGAAAGGCAGAGGGAGAGGGTGAGAAAGAATCCCAAGCTGACTCCATGCTAAGCGCAAATCCCAATGCAGGGCTCAATCTCAGAACCCTGAGATCATAACCTGAGCTGAAATCAAGAGTCAGAGGCTTAACTGACTGAGCTACCCAAGCACCCTCCAATAAAACTTTTTAAAAGAAGAATCAAAATCACTGTTATTCAGAGTCACTCAAAAATAATTAAATATATTTACTGGTAATGACTACATTAATTTTAGTAACTACAATGTTGGAGAAATAAGCATTTTTATATCTTATTGGTGAGAATGTATCAATTAGTAAAATATAGCTGGACAACAGTTTCCTAATATGTATCAAAATTTGGATCCAGAATTTTTTACTTCTAAAGAATTATCCCATAATGATGTAATGTATGGGGATTAACATAACAATAAAAAAATTTAAAACTAAAAAAAAAAAAAAAAAAAAGAAGAATTATCCCAGGGCTCCTGGGTGGCTCAGTCGTTAATGTCTGCCTTTGGCTCAGGTCATGATCCCAGGGTCCTGGGATCAAGCCCCACATTGGGCTCCCTGCTCAGTGGGAAGCCTGCTTCTCCTTCTCCCACTCCCCCTGCTTGTGTTCCCTCTCTCGCTGTGTCTCTCTGTCAAATAAATAAAATCTTAAAAAAAAAAAAAAAGAATTATCCCTAGAAGATCATTAGTATATAAGAATGCATCACAAGTATGTCTAGTATTTATAAAACAAAACTTGGACACAAGCTAAAGGTTCAACCACAAAAGAAGAGTCTAATATAACATATATTAACATCCTATGAAGACATTTTCAAAAAATGAATGATGTATATATATGTTCATTTACATAGAAAAAAGTCAAAATGTGAGTGAATAAAACATTTCATGGCAACATTTATAATAGTGTTTTGTAGAAAGATACCTAGAAAGTTCTCTAAAATATGTTTTCCATTTTACACTGAGTGGTAGAGTTTGAGAAATTTTGAAACCTCTTATACTTTGAATTTATACATGAATGAATACAAAATCTGTTTTTGTTTTGGAAAATAATAAAACACAATAATAGCATCCATGCTTTGTACGGTATTCAAGGAGGGAGAGGTTGTAGGGGCCAGTTTTAGGAGACTGAGAGGATTATTTATACTTAAAATTTCAATATGTTTACTTCTCAAAGATGAATTTAACTTAAAGACAATGGTAATGCTACTTCCAAGGAAGAAGAAACTAATGCATTGAATCAATAAGAAAAAGAATGCTGAAATAAGATTGCTCAGTTAAACATAAAACTGTTTGTCTACAGTCCAATAAAACCATAATCTTTGGGATTATCTTTCCTGCTGGACAGAATTTACCTGCATCTCTGTCACACAAAAGTAATCTCCAATCTATTAATCTTTTATAATTTAACATTATAGAGCCTGGGTCCTGGCCATTAGAATATGGTATGTTAAAGCTACCTCTCTCTGGAGCATCCTATGTTTCTAAGACAGGTGTGTTAGACAATGGTATAACAGGAAATAGTCTTTCTAGATAATTTTACTCAATGGTATAGAAATGATGAAATAATCTTGAGCTGAAGATAGTCCCTCCCCCCTTTTTTTCTTATCCTTTCTTCCTTTCTGTTTTTAAATTTTTTGCCTTAAAAGAGAAATATTTTATTATATAGTTCAATTTTGTGTTAGTAATCTGGGAAGAGCTTAGCTGGGTAATTTTTTCTGTTTCATGTGGCATTAACTGGGGTTATTTGATGGTACTCAGCTGGTAGCTGTGCTACTCTCTGGAGGATTCAAGATAATTGTATTAAGAATTATGCCTGCCTGGATTAGCTGGATCTTCCTTTCTCTCGCCATGTGTCCTTTTCATGAGCACTCTAGCAGGGTGTGTGAGGGTTGAATTAGTTATATGGCAGCTCAGGTCTCCCAGAGACCAAGATGGAAGTTGATTGTCCTCTAAGTCTGGCACATGTGCCATACTCTATTGGTCAAAGCAATTACAGGCCAGTGTAATTCAAAGGGAGAAAAATAGACCCTATCTCTCCATGGAAGGGATATCAAAGAATTTGCATCCACCTTTTAGTTACCACAATATGGTAAATATTAATCATTACACTAACAAGATAAGCTATAGCCTTAAATATTAATCATTTTATTAACAAGGTAAGCTATAGCTTATAGACTCAAAATAGTTTCAATAACTGTGAAACAATTCAGTCCCTGAATATTAGACATGGTTCTTTTGTCCCAAAGCAAACCCAGTGACTAAAAAGTTATTGAAGTGTTGCTAATATTTCTCAAATACCGTCTTCATGGAATATCATTTTAGAAATTATATTTTTAAATTTCTGTGTAACATTTAAAATGTGTTTGATTTTTTTTTCTCTTATAGAAAGAGAGGGAATTGTTCAGGCCAAGTATTCATAATTAAAGATTACAATATGTACAAATATTTAATTAGTTTCCCCAATTCTCAGTTTGCCAGTGCTGTGTGAAAATTATAATTAGAGTTTTGTAATGCTTGGAAAAGCACTCTGTTCTGGTACACGTTTGTTTTCAAAGTTACAGCAATCTGGTATTTAACTTCCAGAGTTTACTTATATAAAACCTTGCTCAGAACTGCCACTACTACATTCTTCATAATGTTTATCAGGAACCTCAGCATGGGTATAAAATATGATGTCAAACATAGAGATGATCTGTCCTTGTTCTGGAGTTCAGAAGAACTGGGATTCATACAGATGAAGTGTCCCAGCCACACTAGAATACCACCACACTCAGGTAGGAGGAATATGTGGCCAAAGTCTTGCATCTCTTTTTCTGAGACTTCATGTGTAGGACAGTAAGAACGATAAGCACACAGGGGGAGGTCAGAATGATAACAAGCAGGATGAACAGTAATAATACCTGGGACCAATGAAACCATCCCATATATATTAGGGTTCTCATAGGAGAACTTTAGAAGAACTTGGACCTCACAGAGTAAGAGGTTAATTACCTTAGCTTTACAGATGGGTAAATGTAAAGTGTAGATAGTATGGGCCAAGGAAGATAGTTATCCTCCAATTCAAGACCCTACTGCCAGTTGTTGGAAGAGCTGATGACTCACAAAGGGTGGGTGCCCTAAAGCAAATAGCCACATTATGTCATTATAAGCCATGGGAGTGAGAAAGACACACTTGGACATCCCAAGGGCCAAAAAGAAAAGATGTGAACTTTGCACCCACTATGTGATATGTTTCTCCTTCCAGAGAAAAAGTCAATACCCATTTTAGAAACAGAAGTGGCTATCAGAGCTAAATCAATGAGAGCTAAACAAGAAGTATATAGATTTGTGAAGTCAAGAATCTTTCCAAATTAAGAAAATCAGGATAAATGTCCCTGTGAGGGCCATACTGTATATATAAGGAGAATTATAAAGATGGAAAAGACATTTTCCATTCTGGGTACGACTCCTAAGAGAATATAGTCAGATATCAAAGTTTAATTTTCATTTTTTATGATTCTAGTTTTATTTTTCCAACCCATGTAGTTACCATTTCTGGTGCTCTTAATTGCTTTGTGCTGGTCCATATTTCCATATGGCATCATTTTCCTTCTGCCTGAATTACTTCCTTTAATATCTCTTATAATATGTGTCTTGTGGAAATTAATTCTTTCAACTTTTCTGTGGCTGAAAAAGTCTTTATTTTGAAATATGTTTTCAAGAGATATAGAAATCTAGGTTTAAGTATTTAAAAGATGTTGCTTTACTGTCTTCTTGTTTGGAATTTCTGCCAAAAAATATTCTGTTTTCTTCTTTTGTTCCTCTCTCTGTAAAATGTCTTTTATCTAATGCTTTTATGATTTTCTCTTTATTATTGGTTTTGAACAATTTTATCATGGTCTATTAGTGAGGGTCTCCAGAGAAACAGAACCAATAGGATGTATATAAATTGGTATTTATTATGAGAAATTGGCTCAGGTGATTATAGAGGGTGATAAGTCCCAAGATTTGCGGGTTATTAAGCAAGCTAGAGATCCAGGAGAGCCAATGGTTCCTGTCCAAAGGCCAGTGGAGACTCATGAAGAGCCAATGTTTCAGTTTGAGTTCAAAGGTAGGGAAAAAATGTTCTAGTTAGAGGCAGTCAGGAAGGAAGAATTCTCTCTTGTTTGGGAAGAGAATCAGTATTTTTTGTTCCATTCAGGACTTCAACTGATTAAATAAGACTCACCTACATTAGGGAGGACAATCTGCTTTCCCCAATCTATAATTTAAATATTAATATCACTGGGGCACCTGGGTCAACTAAGCATCTGACTCTTGGTTTCAGTTCAGGTTGAGATCTCAGGGTTGTGAGATTGAGCCCTGTACTGGACTCCATGCTTGGCACAGAGTCTGCTTGAGATTCTCTCCCCCCTCTTCTGCCCCTCCCACTCATGCTCTCTAAAATAAATACATCTTTCAAAAAAAACATTAATCTCACCCAAAAATACCCTTCTAAAACCACCCAAAATAATGTATTATCAAGTATTTGGGCATACCATGGTCTGTCTAGTTGAGACATAAAAATTAAACATCACAATATACACTGGTGTAGTTTTCTTCATGTTTCTTGTGCTTGAGGTTAATTAAACATCTTGCATCTCTGGGTTTATAGCATTTGAACATTTTTGGCCATTTTTCCTCAAATATTTTTTGTGCCCACTCTTTCAGAGACTCTAATTAAATGTATAATAGACTACTTGAAGTTGGCCCATAGCTTATTGATTTTTTTTTTCATTTTTTTTAAACTTTTTCTCCATGTGTTTCATTTTGGATATTTTCTATTGGTATATCTCTGTACTTACTAATCACTTATTCTGCAATATCTATGTCATTAATCCCATTTGGCATATTGTTTATCTCACACAATGGCCTTCTCATTTCTAAAAGTTTGATTGGGTCATTTTTATATCTTCCATGTGTCTGTTTAATTTTTTTTCTTTATGGAATATAGTTCTAATAACTGTTTAATATCTTTCTGCTTATTCTAACATTCATATCTGAGATAGTTTTGGTATTTTTTCACATTATGATTCATATTTTCCTCCATACCTGGGAATCTTTGATTGGATGCTAGACATTTTGAGTTTCACCTTGTTCAATGCTAGATATTATATTTCTAAAAACTATTTTGATCTTTCTTCTGGGATGCTTGATCCCATTGAATTTTTCTTTTTAAAATTAGGCAGGATCTGAGCAGCATTTAGTCTAGAATGAAATATTCTCCACTACTAGGGCAAGATCCCTCTGGGAGTTTCTCCAGTGGTCCAGACACTATTTCCAGCCTTGTGTGAATGCTGAGAACTCTAATCTGTTCAGCTGGTTCTTTCCCTGGGCTTGGGTAGTTTCCTCACAAATATGTACTAATAAATATGCTCAAGTAAAGCCTTCTGTGTTTACTCTCTCCACTTCTCTCCATAGTACTCTATTCGAAGAATTTTAACTTTACCTCTACAGATACTCAAATCAATTAGCTCAGCTTAAGAATCTTAAAGATTCTCCTCCTAAATTACTTCTCATTGTACTTTGGCCTAGAAACAATTTCTGGACAGTAACGTGGAGCAATTACCTCATTTCTTTCCCACCCCCGGGGGGGGGGGGTTCATTCTCTTTTGTTGACTGACCTCTAGTGTCTTATAAATCATTGTTTTATATTCTCTGTGTGTGTGTGTGTGTGTGTGTGCGTGTGCGTGTGTGTGAGTGAAAGAGAGGATGGAAGATAGGTTAGTCCAGTTCTATTATTCTATTTTGCCTGGAAGCAGAATTTGTAAAACAATAATAATAATAATAATATAAAAATAGATGATCTTTTAGAAGAGACTGTCATTGGGATTTTTGCAGGGTTTTTTGGTTTGTTTTGTTTTTAATAAAATAGAGCATCACATGCTGGAAGTTCCCCAAAAAGGACATTATGGTTATTTTGCTATGATAATGGGACTACAAGTGAGAAGGTATTTCAGAAAATAATATAATATAGAAAAAAAGGGCCTGACTTAGTTAAGCCTCAGGGAAATTTTACACTTTATGAGTCAGGCTTAAAACAGGGCACAATAACTTTTTACCCTTTTTGGTAACACACACCATCAAATTAGTAGAATACTTTAAAATGCTGAGAGCCAGACTAGCCTTACCTTTCTTTCTATTATATCCCAACCCATAAGGTATTAGAGGCACACAAAAGAAAGATGCCTGATCCATCTTGCAAATATAGAAGGGAAGATGGTGGTCAGTTACTATTATAACAGTATAGACTCTTTCTGCTGGGTATTTATATCACACAAGATGCAGTAGGATAGGCAGATGCTTTGAGGTTTATTTCCTAAAAGTTTGAATATGCACCCCTGTCTTCTATTCAACAGAACTTTTGAGGGAAGTTGTAAAGAGGGTAACTTGGGTCATGTATTTTAGACGTAGAATAAGTGCCAAAAACAGTAGTAGAGACAGGGGAAAAACAAAAATACAGAAACTTCCTTGTGCAACATCTCAGTCTTGGCACTTATGCAACAATATCAGTATAACTGAATATAGTATACAAATGCAAGGTAAACAATTTTTGTTTGGACTTCTCTGTAAAAGCAAAAGGAGCTCTCATTAAAAATATAAGAGACTGTTGAATCACAAATCTGTACCTCTGAAGCAAATAATACATTATATGATTTAAAAAAAAAAAAAGGAAGACGAAGAAGAAGATAGCAGGAGGGGAAGAATGAAGGGGGGGGGGAAATCGGAGGGGGAGACGAACCATGAGAGACTATGGACTCTGAAAAACAAACTGAGGGTTCTAGAGGGGAGAGGGGTGGGAGGATGGGTTAGCCTGGTGATGGGTATTAAAGAGGGCACGTTCTGCATGCAACACTGGGTGTTATACGCAAACAATGAATCATGGAACACTACATCAAAAACTAATGATGTAATGTATGGTGATTAACATAACATAATAAAAAATATAGGAAGCTTTTGAATTCACTGAATTATCATAAGAACATAGAGTAAAGGAAAAGGCTTTTTATCAGTTGGCTTAGAGTAAGAATCAAAGGTATCTTAGGCAATGCCTTGATATGGACATTAAAACTATATGTAAAAGCCAAATGGGTTCACTTATACTGTTAACTGAGTTTGGGCCCAGTTCACTTATCTATGAGTAAGTTGTATCAAATCAAGTTGGCCAGCCAGCTTTCTTTCTTTTCTTTCCTTCTTTCTTTTTACTTTCCTTCTTTCTCAGAGCAACATTAAGAATGAGGGTTAGCAAGTCATTTATTTGTTTGGAATATTCATTTGTCAATCCACAATATAGGTTTTAGAGCAACACAGATTGAGTTTAATTTAACCAATGCTAAGCTTCATGTCATAAACATAATAGCATATATAATTTTTTGTATGTGCTATGGAATGTTTGTGTTCTCTAAAAACTCATACATTGAAGCCCTAATTCCCAAATGTGATAATTTGAGGCACTTGGAAAATAATTAGGTCATAAGGACCCCACCTTCATAAATGTGATTAGTGCCTTATAAAAAGAGACCTAAAGAGATGACCGCTCTTTCCACCACGGGACAATACAGTAAGAAGGTAGCCATGTACACACCAGGAAAAGGGCTTTCAGCAGACACCAAATGCTCTGACACCTTTAACTTGGAATTTCCCATCTCCAGAACTGTGAGAAACAAGTACTTGTTGTGTAAGCTACTCAGTCTATGGTAATTTATTATGGCCTTCCAAGATAACTAAGATAGTGTAATGTGTAAATGTGTGTGTGTGTGTGCGTGTGTGTTGTGTGTGAAAAGATTGGCTACATAATTTTTGAGGCCTGGTAAAAAATGGAAATGCAGACTTCTTATTTAAAAAGCATTAAGAGTTTTAAGACAGCAACAGCAGAGCATTAAACCAAGCACGGGACCCTTAGAGACTGCACAGATTACATGCTCAAGAATCTGAGCCTGGTGTGAAACAGTTCATGTGGCAAACAAAGACAAAATAAAAAATTAAATTTCCTTACTGCCTAAGACCACTGACAAGTCATTTAAACAGGCAGAGTGACACTCCTCTAGTAACTCAGCTGCCTTGATGTTAATACTTTGCTAAGGGCAAAAGGCAATCTTAGCTTAACATTATCCCAACCTCCAGGATCCTGTAAGTCTTCTTGAACATATAAAAATTCCTTTGGAAACTTCCTTTACCTCTACCTCCCCAAGATACATGTTAACAATCATCCTCCAAACATATGGCCCCCTGATATACATGAAGGGTCTCATGAGACATGAAGGGTCTCATGACTAGGGTTTTACTATCCAGTAATAAATGACCTTTTCCTAACTATAATCAGGCCCTGAAAGGTCCTGGAAACCTTACTTCCAAAATTCCTGAGAGACCTACACTATCCCTAATCCCCTCCCAATTTGAAAGTATATTTTCAGTCTCCCGTCACAACCCCAGCGCAGCTCTTTCTGCCCACAGGTCCTGTCCCCATGCTTTAATAAGATCATGTTTTTGCACCAAAGAGGTCTCAAGAATTCTTTCTTGACCATCAGTTCTGAACCCCATTTCTATATCAAAAATGATGATCATGACCAAAGCAATAAGAGTAAACTAAATAAGAGCACCTATGCTAAAATAAATATATACTAAAATAAATCTTCCCAAACTATACAATAATGCTCCTAACCCCCCCAAAAATTTCAGAAAGACAATATTCTACTAATCTTCTCATTACAAATCTTATTAACAAATTAGTGGGGAAAAAACATTCAAAAATTAATATCAATAAAATGATAAAAAAATGGTTCATAAAATGGGGAAATGGTATTAGAATTTTTTTTCTTTTTGAGCAATGGCTTGAGATTAAATTGTAATAAAAGAAGCAAAACAGGTGGAACTTAAGGGACATTCAGGATTATATAATTACTTCTGTAGCTGATGAAATGTAAATGCTTAAAAGCTTACAAAGTAATTACAAGACAATTATGGAGAGAAGGGCTGTTTGGTTCACTCTTATTTCAGGTACTATGGAAAAAAGTTCATGTGTCAAAATGTTAACTTTGAGTAAGTTAATCACCATTCTGAAAGTTAAAATAAGTGTTTTGGTATCTTGCCTAAAAGAAAAGAAAGAAACTACAATTCTTTTTGATTTCTTAGTTGATAACTAAACCATTTCCACGGAGAAATAGGACAGATAAATGCAATATTGGCAATGCAAGTAGGTAAAACTTTGTTTCTTAGGCTAATTCTTAAGTAAATGCCTCCTTCGTTACCTAGAGAAGTTTAATGAAGAATAATACCTGAACCTGTTGAAGATTACACTAGAAGTTGGACAGCTAATCATTTCAAATTGTTTGTGATCAAATTAATTATATAATAATCCTAATCTTTGAAATTATTTTATGATGATTATTATTCCAAGTATTATTAAAATTAATATGGTTTGAGAATGTTATCATGATTCTCTACATATAACTAGTTACATTAGAAGTTTTTAAACTACTAAGGTTTACACTTCTCTCCCTTAATTGCATATGCTATGTCTAAAGGAGGAAGGTCATTTGGCTTAGTGCTATGACAAGCCACCCAGTGTGTATTACTTTTTTATGATAACAGCAGGTAATTAAGAAGGATTTTATTTTTCTTTATGGACATACAATCTTTTACAGTCTCTAATTGGCTTTAAGTCACAAAATATGGAACTTTGGGGTCTTTATGGACTTAAATTCATTCTTGACTACTTGGGAGATGTGTAACCTTATAAAAGAAATGATCAGTCTCTGCAACCATTTTAATACCATAAATTTTTATAAAATTAGATTATGTATTTTTTTATTATATTTATGTATCTTTTTTCAAAAATATTCTTACAGGACCTATCCTATGGGCAAACTAGTTAACTAGAGTCTAACCTGTTGGGGTATTATCAGAGCCTAACTGACCAGGGGAAAGGGACATAATCAACTCTAGTTGGTTCTAGCATTTCACATGGGAGAAGGGAAATATGCAACTACAGCCAACTCTATCAATCCTATCCCACCTAAGGGGGTGAAAAACAAAGGAGAAGCACTTATGAAGTTCACTGTGCAGAGGCACTGGCTCACTTAAAGTCAAAGACCTAA
Source organism: Halichoerus grypus (assembly GCF_964656455.1). NCBI lineage: Eukaryota > Metazoa > Chordata > Mammalia > Carnivora > Phocidae > Halichoerus > Halichoerus grypus. The sequence continues at coordinate 29,922,565 of NC_135722.1, forward strand.
TCATAGAGCTGGAGAATGCTTTCCCTACCCCCACACCTCACAGTCATATTACTAAAGGCTTATTTACAGTAGTTCTTTTTACCCACTACATCATGTCCAGCTATCAAGAAAAAAATTACAAGGTATACTAAAAGGGAAAAAACATAATCTAAAGAGATAGAGCAAGTATCAGAATGAGACTCAGATATAGTGGGGATGTTACAATTATTAGACTAGAAATTTAAAGCAACTATAAGTAATATGCTAAAGACTCTAATGGATAAATTAGACACCATGCAATAACAGATAAACAATATGAGCAGAGAGATGGAAATTTTAAGAACCAAAAAGAAATGCTAGAGATCAAAAACACTGTAACATAATTAAAGAACACCTTTGATAGGCTTATTAGTAGACTGGACACAGGTGAAGAAAGAATCTCTGATCTTGAGGATATCTCAATAGGAACTGCCAAAACTGAAAAGCACAGAGAAAAAAAAGACTTAAAAAAAAGGACCAAACCCACAATTGACTACCCAAGGACTGTGGGACAACTACAAAAAGTGCACCATACATATCAAGAGAATGCCATAAGGAGAAGAAATAGAGAAGCAGAAGAAACATTTAAAACAACGACTGAGAGTTTCCCCAAATTAATGTCAGATATTGAACTACAGGTGGAGGAAGTTCAGAGAACCCAAAGCAGAAAAAAATGCCACACGCACAAACACACAGACACAAAAGACAACTACACCTAGGCATATAATATTCAAACTATGTAAAATCAAAGATAAAGAATAAATCCTGGAAGTAGACAGATAAGATATTCACTTTACCTAAATAAGAGCAAAGAATTAAATCAAATTTTTCCTCAAAAACCATGCAAACAAGAGAGTGAAGTGAAATAAATGTTGAAGAAAAAAAAAAAAAAACCACACCAACCAAGAACTTATCCTTCAAATTGAAGAAATACTTTCTCAAACAAAAATTGAAAAAAAATTGTTGCCCATAGACATGACTTTCAAGAAATGTTAAAAGAAGTTCTTTAGAGAGGAATAAAATGATATAGCTCAGAAACTCAGATCTACATAAAGTAGAGTAGCAAAAAAGGAATAAAAATAGAAACTTATTTTTCTTATTCTTAAACAGATAACCGTTTGTTCAAAAATAATAGCAAAATGCATTTGATTATATAATACTTGAATGTAAGAATGTATATCTATATATATGTTCAATAAGTGAAATGAATGACAGTAATAATACAAGGGATAGGAGGGAAGAATTAGGATTATTTTGTTATTATAAGGTACAAGACCAATGAAGAAATATAGTGTTATTTGAAAGTGGCCTTAGAATACTTGGAAGTCCAGGGGCGCCTGGGTGGCTCAGTTGGTTAAGCGACTGCCTTCGGCTCAGGTCATGATCCTGGAGTCCCTGGATCGAGTCCCGCATCGGGCTCCCTGCTCGGCAGGGGGTCTGCTTCTCCCTCTGACCCTAACCCCTCTCATGCTCTCTGTCTCTCATTCTCTCTCTCTCAAATAAATAAATAAAATCTTTAAAAAAAAAAAAAAAAAAAAAAGAATACTTGGAAGTCTATATTGCAAACTCTATGGTAACCACTAAAACAAAGTAAAAAGGTAAAAAGAAATACAACTGATATGCTAATTGAAAATTGAATTATATGAAATGCTCAGTTAAAACCACAAAAGGCATAGAAAGAATAAAAGACAAAAATAGAAACAAAGAACTAATAGAAAAAATAACAAATATGGTGGGTATTAATCCAGCTATGCCAATAATCACTTTGAATGTCAGTGGTCTAAATGTACCAATTAAAAGACAAAGATCATCAGAGTAGATCAAAAAGCAAGACCCAACCACATGTTGTCTATAAGAAACCTACTTTAAATGTAAAGATGCTTATAGGTTAAAAAGTAAATAAATGGAAAGAATAGATCATGTTAACTAATCAAAAGAAAGCAAGAGTAGCTATATTAAATTCAGACACACCAGAGTTCAGATGAGAAAAGTTATCAAGGATAAAAAGAGGTATTACATAACGATTAAGAGGTCAATTATCCAAAAAAATATAAAAACCTTTAATGTGTAAGCAGCTAAGTGTCAAAATACATAAAACAAAATTAATAAAACTACATGGACAAATAGATAAGTTCATTATTATAGGTGGGAACTTCAACAGTTTTCTATCAGAAATGGACAGATCGAACAGGAAGAAAATCAGTAAGAATATAGTTGACAGAACAACACCATCAATCAATTAGACATAACTGACATGTATAGATTACATCATCCTATAAGAGTAGAATACACATTATTCTCAAGCTCACATGCCACATTCACCAAGATAAGACACATTTTCATAAATTTACATGCAATAATTAATTTAAAATATTAGAAAAATACACAATGTCTGCTCTCAGGCCACGATGTAATTAAACTTGAAATCATTAACAGAAAGATAGATGGAAAATTCCAAAGTACTTAGGAAAAAAAAAAACAGTTTTTGGTTTCATTGGTTCCTATTGATTTTCTCTTTTCAATTTCATTGACTTATGCTGTAATTTTTATTATGTCTTCTGCTTACTTTGGATTTAATTTGCATTTCTTTTTCTAGTTTCCTAAAGTGTAAACTTAGATTATTGATTTTACATCTTTCTTCTTTTCTAATATATACATTCAATACTATAAATTTCCATCTAAACACTACATTTTCTGCATTCCATTAATTTTGATAAACATAAGTATAATTTTTTTTGTTCTTGTCATTTCTTTTAAAGATGATTGGTTGTTTAAAGTTATAAGAATAACATTGGTGAGACAGGCTTTGTAACAGATGGACAGACAAAAGATAAGTAGGATAGCAAAAATGAAGGGTGATGAGTAAATGGAAATATACTGTTTAAAGTGAAAAGTATTAGGTTTATTCCTAGGTATCTTATGGTTTTTGTTGCTATTGTGAATGGAATTGATTCCTTAATTTCTCTTTCTACAGTTACATTGTTAGTGTATAGAAAAGCAACTGATTTCTGTGCATTGATTTTGTATCCTACCACATTGCTGAATTGCTGTCTGAGTTCTAGTAACTTGGGGGTGGAGTCTTTTGGGTTTTACATAAAGTATCATGTCATCTGTGAAGAGGGAGAGTTTGACTACTTCTTTGCCAATTTGGATGCCTTTTATTTCTTTTTGTTGTCTGATTGCGGAGGCTAGGACTTCCAATTATGTACTATACAGTGGCTAACTGAAAATAATAAAGAATAAATAAAGTGGAAAATATTCAGTAGGAAGTGTTCAGTGTCAGGTTTAAGGAAATGGTAAATAATATTGTCTCTGACTGGCCTGATAAGATTGCAAATTTTGAGCCCTAGAGCAAATAATAAGGAAAAAAACAAGAAACAAACAGATAAAATAAAATGAAGTAAAAGAAATTTTTTTGATTATCCTAAACGAAGTCAAGAAAGGAGCAAAAGAGGAACAAAAAACAAAAGGGAAAAGTAAAAATCAAATAGCAACTTGGCAGACTCAAACCTAATCACACTGATAATTACATTAAATGTAAAGAGACTAAAGAATGATTAAAATTAAGAAAATGTTAGACTGAATAAAATAGCAGGAGTGAACTATATGCTATCTATGAAAGATGTACTTGATATCTAAAGACATAAATATACTGAAATAAAAAAATACATGGTGGCTCTATTAATACCAGAAGTAGATTATGAGGTAAAGAATAGTACAACAAGAGATTAAAGAACACTGTAAGAGAATAAAAGAAACTATAAAACATTGATTAAAAAAATGAAGATGACATAAATGAATGGAAAGATATCCCATGCTCATGGATTGAGAGAATCAATATTATTAAAATTTACACTACCCAAGACAATCTACAGATTTAATGCAATCCCTATCAAAATACTAGCAAAACTTCTCACAGAATTAGAATAATCCTAAAATGTGTATAGAACCACAAAAAACCTGAATAGCCAAAGAAATCTTGAGAAAGAACAAAGCTAGAAATACCACAATCCTAGATTTCAAGATTCACTACAAAGTAGTAATCAAAACAGTATTGTACTGGCACAAAAATAGACATAGAGGTCAATAGAACAGAAGAGACCCCCAAAATAAACCCATGCTTACATGATCAATTAAAGAAGGCAAAAATATACAATGGGAAAAAGATAGTCTCTTTTAAATGGTCCTGAGAAAACTGGACAGCTATATGAAAAAAGAATAAAACTGGACAACTTTCTTACACCAGACATAATAAATTCAATATAGATTAAAGACCTAAACATGAGGCCTACAACCATAAAACTCGTAGAAGAAAACTTAGGCAGTAACTTCTTTGACATTGACCATAAAAACTTTTTTCTAGATAGGTCTTTATAGTCAATAGAAACAAAAGCAAAATTAAATTATTGGAACTACACCAAAATAAAAAGATTTTGCACAGTGAAGGAATCAATAAAACAAAAAGGCAACCTACTGAATGGAAGAAGATATTTGCAAATGATATATCTGATATGAGGTTAATATCCAAAGAACTTCTACCACTCAACACCAAAAAAACCCCCACAGAAAACAAAAATATTCTAATTAAAATACGGCCAGAGGACTTCAATAAACGTTTTTCCAAAGAAGACATACAGATGGCCAGCAGACACATGAAAAGATGCTCAACATCACTGATCATGAGGGAAATGCAAATCAAAACTACAATGAACTATCACCTCACACCTGTCAAAATGTCTAAAATCAACAACACATGAAACAAGTGTTGGCAAGGATGTGAAGAAAGGGGAACCTCTTGCATTGTTGGTGGAAATGAAAATCGGTGCAGCCACTCCGTAAAACAGTATGGAGGTTCCTCAAAAAATTTAAAATAGAATTACCATGTGATCCAGTAATTTCACTCGTGGGTGTTTACACAAAGAAAATGAAACTCTAATTCAAAAAGATATATGCACCATTATGTTTACTGCATTATTATTTACAGCAGCCAGATAGGGAAGTAACCCAAGTAGCCATAAATAGATGATTGGATAAAGAAACAGCACTATATACACACAATGGAATATTGCTCAGCCATGAAAAGAATGAGATCTTGCCATTTGCAACAACATGGTTGGACCTGATAGGTGTTATGTTAAGTGAAATAAGTCAAAGAACAACAAACACCATATGATTTCACTCATATTTGGAATTTAAGAAATGAATGAACAACAACAACAAAGAGAGACAACAGACTTTTAAATATAGAGAACAAAGTGGTGATTGCCAAAGGGGAGGTGGACAGGGGGATGGCTGAAACAGATAAAGGGAATTAAGAGTACACTTATTTTGATGAGTACTGAGTAATGTATAAAATTGAATAATTATATTGTACACCTGTAATCAATATAACACTGTATGTTAATTATGCTTCAATAAAAATGGGCACTTGAGGAAACTTGTGGGGAATATAGATGTGTTCATTATTTTGGCTGTGGTGATGATTCCATGGATTTATATAAATGTTAAAATTCATTACAAATAAAATTCCCCAAAAGACAAAATAATCAAGAATACATATGTACCCAGTTACATTTATGTAGCAAATTTACAAGATTAAAGGGAACAGAAAAATCTATTAACATAGTTTGGAATTTTAACACTTCACTTAGTATTAAATGAGGAAAGTAGTAAGTAAAGTAAAAATATAAAATATTTGAACACTAGCAACAAAACTGACCTAATTGATACTTATAAAATATTAACACAAAAACAGGGGCGCCTGCATGGCTCAGTCATTAAGCATCTGCCTTCGGCTCAGGTCATGATCCCAGGATCCTGGAATCGAGCCCTAAATTGGGCTCCCTGCTCAGCAGGAAGCCTACTTCTCCCTCTCCCACTCCCCCTGCTTGTGTTCCTGCTCGTGCTCTCTGTCAAATAAATAAATAAAATCTCTCTCAAAAAAAAAATAAAAACTAAAAGAATACACATTTCAGTCTTATTTGGAATGTTCATCAAGATAAACCATATGCTAGGCAATAAATCTCCCAAAGTGTCAGAATACTGACATCTTACATAATATGTCCTCTTACGATGGAATTAAAAATCAATACCTATAAATTATCTAGAAAATCACCAAATATTTGGAAATAAAATAACACACTCTCAGTAACTCATGGTACAATTAAAAAAAATCACAAGTGAATTAAGAATTATTTTGAACTAAATGACAATGAAAATAGCATCAAAATTTATAGGAGCAAGCAAAAGCAGTGGTTAGAGGGAAATATTATAGCTTTTAATACTTATATTAGGAGAAAAAGCACAATGCAAAATCATTTATCTAAGTTTCTACTTTCAAAAGTCTAGGAGAAAAACAACTTAGTAAATAAATTGAGGCAAATAATAAAGAATCAATCAATGAAATAGAAAATAAAAATGTTAAAGGTCAAACTTACTTCTTTAAAAATATTAATAAAATTGATAAGACCCCAGCTAGAATAATTTTAAATTAGATAAAGAAAACATAAATTGATAACATTAGTAATGGAAGAGGGAGATCAACACAGATCCTACAATCATCAAAAGATTTACAGGGGAATATTTTTAAAAACTTTATGCTAATATATTTAATAACTTCAATAAAAAGGACAAATTCCCTCAAAACCACAACTTATTAGAACAATATCAGGAAGAAATACAAATTCTCAATAGCCCTAAATCTATTTTTAAAGACATTTAATGCAAAATAATGCACTTTAACTTCCAGGTACACATCATTTTACCAATAATTTTTAATACATATTTAAGAAAAAAATAATTGATTTTATACAATTCTTTATAAGCCAGAGACAGAATAAACATTCCCAGCTCATTCTATAAGGCCAAAATAACTTGATTTTAAAACCTGACAAAGACATTACATAAAAGTATCCAGTCAGTTGCAAATTGATTTCTCAACAAAATGCTAGTAAATTAAATTCAACAGAATATTAAAATACTGAATCTAGCAATATGTAAAAGGATTACACATCATTTCCTAATGCAATTGATTGCAGTAATGCAAGGTTGGTTCAACATTTAAAAATCAATCAATGTAACTCACTACCATAACAGAACTAATGAGAATAGCAAATAGTCATCTCAAATTCAATACCCATTCATGAGAAAAAAATTTAAGAAAACTAGCAATAGAAAGCAACCTCTTCAACTAGATAAATAGCATTTAAAGAAAAAAAGGAAATAAAACTACAGCTAGCACCATCCTTAATGGCTAAAGACTGAATGTTTCCCCCTTAAAAATTGGAACAAGGCAAAGATACTCCTCATTCTCTTAACTTTCATTAAATACTGTACCGGAGATGTAAGAAAGAAAAAGTAATAAACATGAAGTCAGGACAGGAAAACATATGTTAATGTACTCACAAATGAAGTGATTAACTCTATAGAATATTCTGAGGAACATAAAAAAACAAACTTCTAGATTGCATAAACAAATTTAGCAAGGTATCTCATGGACTTCACAATAGACAACAAAATTCTAAAAAGAAGGAAAAAAAAGGAAGTTCTTAAACTATCTATTTTCAAGGCTATAATTATCAAAACCGTGTTGGCTATTTAAACTAGAGCAAGTATGAAGTAAAGCAGTGGAATAAAATAGAGAATCAAGGCATAAATCAGTACATATATGACCAACTGATTTTTGATAAAGGTACCAAAAAATTTCAATGGTGAAAATATAGTATTTTCAACAAAAGAACTTGGACTCCTCCCTCACACTCTACATAGAAAGTAACCTGAAATGTAGTATAGAATTAAACATAAGAGCTAAAACTGTAAACTTTATAGAAGAAAACACAGGGAAAACTTTTTTCAACCCTGTATTATGCAAAGTTTTCTTGAGACACAAAAAGAAGTATTAAACAGTAATAAAATGAATTCCACTAAATTTTAAAATTTCTAAGCTTCCAATTACATCATTGAGGAAAGAGAGAAAAGAAAAAAAGGCAAGCCAAGACTGTTAGAAAAGATTTGCCACATATGTGTATATGTGAATATATACATATATTACATGATATTGCGAAAATGAGTAATGGAAAACTTCATTCAAAATGGAGTCAGGAATTCCTGTAGGGGGATCTCTCACTCATGTACCACTTGTCAAGCAAAAGAAAGGAAGATCTGTCCTTGCTCAGAAACAACCCAACCAATAAGAACTGCTACAACTCAGCCAATGGGAAGTCACCACAACGCTGAACGCTCCTAACTTCTTTTCATCTGTAAAAAACACTCCATGTTTGCCATAGTTTGTATGTCCTGAATTGCAATTTCTCTGCTATCACCAAACTCATTTTGCTAGTAAACTAAGTGGCTATTTTATTTTTAAGGTTGACAACATATACATACATACTTACATGTAAGTGGTAAAGCAACTGTATGCAAAAAAAAAAAGACCCTTACAACTTAATAAAATGAAGACAACTCAATAAAAAATTCACAAAATATTTGAAGATATAAAATGACCATTAATTACATGAAAAGAAGCTCAAAATAGTTAATGACCATGGTAATGCATAGTTTTAATTAAATCTACTATGAGAGACCATGAATGGATGCTGTACTTTGTCAAATGCTTTTTCTGCATCTATGGAAATGATCATATGGTTTTTATCCTTTCTCTTGCTGATATGATTTATCATTATTGATTGATTTGCAAATACTGTACCAGCCTTGCTTTCAGGAATAAATCCCACTTGATCATGGTATATGATTTTTTTTTTTTTAATGTATTGCTGGATTCAGTTTGCTAATATTTTGTTGAGGATTTTTTCACCTATATTTAGAGATACTGGCCTGGGGTTCTTTTTTAGTGAAGCCTTTATCTGGTTTTAATGTCAGGGTAATGCTGGCCTCATAGAATGAATTTGGAAGCTTTTTGTCCTCTTCTATTTTTTAGACTAGTTTGAGAAGAGTATACATTAACTTCTTCAAATGTTTGGCAGAATTCACCTGTGAAGCTGTCTGGTCCTGGCCTTTTGTTTGTTGGGAGTTTTTTGACTACTGATTCAATTTCACTGTTGGGAGTTGGTCTGTTCTAAGTTTCTATTTCTTCCTGATTCAGTTTCAGGAGGTTATATTTTATAGGAGTTTAATCATTTCTTCTGTGATTTTGTTTATTTCAGTGCTCTCCTTTTTTCTTTTGATGAGTCTGGCTAAAGGTTTATCAATTTTTTTGATCTTTTCAAAGAACCAGCTCCTGGTTTTATTGATGCTTTCTATTTTTTTTTTGTTTTGTTTTGTTTCTATTTTGTTTCTTTTTTTTTTTTTTTTTTTTTTTAAAGATTTTATTTATTTATTTGAGAGAGAGAGAACGAGAGACAGAGAGCATGAGAGGGAGGAGGGTCAGAGGGAGAAGCAGACTCCCCGCTGAGCAGGGAGCCCGATGCGGGACTCGATCCCGGGACTCCAGGACCATGACCTGAGCCGAAGGCAGTCGCTTAACCAACTGAGCCACCCAGGCGCCCTCTATTTTGTTTCTGTTCTAATCTTTATTTTCTTCCTTCTACTGGTTTGGGGTTTTGTTTGTTCTTTTTCTAGCTCCTTTAAGTATAAAGTTAAGTTGTTTGACATTTTTCTTGCTTCCTGAGGTAGGCTTGTATTGCTATAAACTTCTGTCTTAGAATAGTTTTGCTTCATCCCAAACATTTTGAACCATTGTGTTTTTATTTTCACTTGTCTCCATGTCTTTTGATTTCCTCTTTGAAAGACAAATACCATGTGATTTCACTTATATGTGAAATTTAAGAAATGAAACAAACAAAAAAAGAGACCTACCAAAAAACAGACTCTTAACTATAAAGAACAAACTGATGGTTACCAGTGGGGAAGTGGGCGGGGGGATGGGTGAAGTAGGTGAAGGGGATTAAGAGTACAATTAACCATGTTGAGCACTGAGTAATGTAGAGAACTGTTGAATCACTACATTATTCATCTGAAACTAATATAACACTATGTTAACTATACTGGAATTAAAATTTAAAAAAAAATATATGTAATTGAGATATAAAACTGTCATAAATAAATATACCACAAGCACTCATAGGAAAAAAAAAACTGTAAGATACTAATTCATACTTACCAGAATAACTAAAATTAAAAAGATTAGCAATGCCAAGTTTAATTAATGATACAGAGAAAGCAAGACTTTCATACATACCTAGGTAAAAAATTGTACAATCACTTTGGAAAATAGGATGGCAGTTTCTTGTGAAGTTAGTTATATATTTTTGTATAACCTAAATTCTACTCCTAGATACTTATTCAAGAGAAATTAAAATTTACATATACAATAAAATTCATAAAAAAATATTCATAGCAATTTTATTCATAATAGTCAAGAACTAGAAAGAGCTCAAATGTCAGTAAATGGAAACACAAATTGTAGAATAGTCATACAACAGAATATACTCAATAACAAGGGACAAAATCCTGATACATGCAGTAATCTGGATAAATCTCAAAAACAACCCCAATTATAATCCCCATCATATATTGATCATGTAATAGGGTCTATCAATATGTCAGGTATGTAGCACCAATCCAAAAAATTTTAATCCATTCACATATTATCAGGTACTTTCCATCATATCAACTATAAAAGTTTTGTTTACATAGTTACTGTGACACAATCAAAGTCTCTTGGAATATTTTCTTCTGTCTACCTCATAAGTCACATCAATTATTAATTCCTTTTCATATCATGCACTACCCACTTCCTCTTTGACTCTGTTCTCACCCACTGTGTATCTTAGGAAACTTCTCACAGTATGAATTTGGAAGTCAAACACTTCCTATTATGTCCTGTTTCTCCAAGTCCAAGGGGAAGCACCCAGATTAGCCAAGATGCTCATTTCCCACCAACGCTGACAAAGGTGTCTGCTACTGAGAGACAGCTCAGCTACCCAGGTGGGAAATATTGCTACAGAGCAGACAGCTGCTCTCAATGCCAGAACAAACAGGTGCAGATTTTATTGAAGCAACAGAAGTGAAATAAACAAAATAGAATTCCACTCAGAAATGCAGATTTCCCAGAGTAAAACCAGGGAAGTGGACTTTCAGAGTAAATAACAAAGTGCCTTTTCCTGATCTAGCTCGAAGTCATGACACCTGTTCTTCATAATATTCTATGGTCTTAGAGCTCTTACGGCTACCTCTGTCCTCTAATAGTTTCATTGTCATGGGTTTCTCTTCTGAAAACAGAAATGTGCTTAAATAGAAAGAGGTTCAAGTTAAAGCGTATTCAACATTTTGGAATAGAGAGATGATGTGGTAAACTCAGAAAAAAAAAAAAAATGGCCACAGCATTTCACAGCACCTCTTTATATTAAGTGAGAAAAATCTTTATCTTTACTCCCTTAATCTAGACTTGGCATTGTGACTTGCTTTAGTTAGTGAAACATTAGGAAGCATGATGCAAGCAAAAGCTTGAAAAGTGCTTGCACACTGGGACTTACTGTTTTTGTAACCTAGTTGCCATGTAAAAAAGGTTGAGTTAGCCTATTAAATGCATGTAGCATATTCACCCCAGCAAATAGTCAGACATGGATAAGGCCATCCAGGATCAATCAACTCTTATATGACTCACAAGCTAATTACAGTGGATTGAGTGAACCCAGGCAAGATAAATAGAATAGCTCAACTGAGCCCAGTCCAAATTGTTTACTCACTGAGTCAGGAACTAATAAATTATATTTGTTGTGTTTGTTACACAGTAACATTTGACTGATACAGATGGTATAGCCAGCTCAAAGCTGCAAAGAGATTAAACTGAGAAGGACCATGTTCTGCTGAGTTCTGAGTCATCCTGCAGATCATATTTCTTGACAGAGCAGTGACCTGATTCCTCCTGATATTCAGTCTTATTCTAACTCCAGAAGGTTGATTACAAAAGGAGTCTGTAATACTGCCTAATATCATGCACCATACCAAAGAAAATATATGTTCAATTTTTTTCACCTTTCAATTTATGTTGGCATGTTGTGTACATATCCCCAGATATGATCTCAAAGCAGGCATCTGAGAAGAGTGAATCTGTGAATAACAAATGCTAAGAGATCTATGTACCTTTCATGCAGTATCCCTAGAGCCCACCCACATTTAATTATAACTAAAAACAATTGCATAATCTTGCCAAAGAACTCATTTAAAAACCAGGTAGAGAAATCTGCCAATGGTGGGGAGAACCTATATAAAATAGAAAATTCTAGACAGTAGGGAAGGAAAATTGAGGCCATAACGAAGTCAGGTGCTCCAGAACAGTGCCATGCAGTATCTAGTGTTCTCAACTAACCTGGGATCTTGTTAAAATGCAGATTCAGTGTATCTGGGGTCTGGTCTAAGAGTCTGCATTTCTAACAAGCTCCTAGGGATTGCCATTCCTGCTATTCCATACATCATACTTTGTCTAGCAGAGCACTAGGATCTCTCCTGGTCTTTGAGCAGCTTACATAACTGACAAAATTTATAAGTAAGTAATTAGACATTCATCATTGGATATTGAAAGTAATATTTTATTGGAAAAATATACTTAAGTGCATAAATCCCCATGAAATACAAGACTCATGAGAGCTCCTGATTTCATTATTCTATAAGCGACTTCAGAATGAAATCTTATCTCGGGGCTTATTCCTATTAAAATCTAATTTTTGATGTTATTTATCTGGAAATGTTGATAACTTAATGAAATGATACCTGTGTAATATGGACAGAGGATTTTTTTACTTTAATTGTACCTAAAGCATATTTTTCTCCTTAAGATTTATTAGATAAGGGTTGATATTTTGGGAGAAAAAATACTTCTGGTATTTATTTATTTTTTTTATTGTTATGTTAGTCACCATACAGTACATCATTAGTTTTTGATGTAGTGTTCCATGATTCATTGTTTGTGTATGACACCCAGGGCTCCATGCAATATGTGTCCTCTTTAATACCCATCACCAGGCTAACCTATCCCCCCACCCCCCTCCCCTCTAGAACCCTCAGTTTGTTTCTCAGAGTCCACAGTCTCTCATGGTTTGTCTCCCAATCTGATTTCCCCCGCTTCATTTTTCCCTTCCTTCTCCTAATGTCCTCCATGCTATTCCTTATGTTCCACAAACAAGTGAAACCATATGATAATTGACTTTCTCTGCTTGACTTATTTCACTTAGCATAATCTCCTCCAGTCCCATCCATGTTGATGCAAAAGTTGGGTATTCATCCTTTCTGATGGCTGAGTAATATTCCTTTGTATATATGGACCACATCTTCTTTATCCATTCCTCTGTAGAAGGGCATCTCAGCTCTTTCCACAGTTTAGCTATTGTGGACATTGCTGCTATGAACATTGGGGTGCATGTAGCCCTTCTTTTCACTACATCTGTGTCTTTGGGGTAAATACCCAGTAGTGTAATTGCTGGGTCATAGGGTAGCTCTATGTTTAATTTTTTGAGGAACCTCCACACTGTTTTCCAGAGTGGCTGTACCAACTTGCATTCCCACCAACAGTATAAGAGGGTTCCCCTTGATCCACAGCCTCACCAACATTTGTTGTTTCTTGCCTTGTCAACTTTTGCCATTCTAACTGGTGTAAGGTGGTATCTGAATGTGGTTTTGATTTGAATTTACCCAATGGCTAATGATGATGAACATTTTTTCGTGTGTCTGCTAGCCATTTGTATGTCTTCTTTGGAGAAGTGCCTGTTCATGTCTTCTGCCCATTTTTTGACATGATTATTTGTTTTTTGGGTGTTGAGTTTGAGAAGTTCTTTACAAACCTTTGTCTGTAGTGTCATTTGCAAATATCTTCTCCCATTCTGTGGGTTGCCTCTTTGTTTTGTTGACTGTTTCCTTTGCTGTGCAGAAGCTTTTTATCTTGATTAAGTCCCAAAAGTTCATTTTTGCTTTTGTTGCCCTTGCCTTTGGAGACGTGTCTTGAAACAAGTTGCTGGGGCCAATGTTGAAGAGGTAACTGCCTATGTTCTCCTCTAGGATTTTGATGGAATCCTGTCTCACATTGAGGTCTTTCATCCATTTTGACTTTATCTTTGTGTATGGTTTAAGAAAATGGTCAAAATTCAGTCTTTGGTATATAGCTGTCCAATTTTCCCAGCACCATTTACTGAAGAGACTGTCTTTTTTCCTTTGCATATTTTTTCCTGATTTTTCAAAGATTAGTTGACCACAGAGCTGAGGGTACATTTCTGGAGTATCTATTCTGTTCCCTTGGTATATGGGTCTGTTTTTGTGCCAGTACCATGCTGTCTTGGAGATCACAGCTTTGTAATATAGCTTGAAATCAGGCAACGTCATGTCCCCAGCCTTGTTTTTCTTTTTCAACATCTCCTTGGCAATTCGGGGTCTTTTCTGATTCCATACAAATTTTAGGATTGTTTATTCCAGTTCTTTGAAAAATGCCATTGGTATTTTGATCAGGATGATGTTGAAGGTATGGATTGCTCTGGGCAGCTTAGGCATTTTATCAATGTTTACTCTTCTGATCCATGAGCATGGAATGTTTTTCCATCTTTTTGTGTCTTCAGTTTCTTTCATGAATATTTTGTAGTTCCTAGAAGATAGATCTTTTACTTCTTTGGTCAGGTTTATTCCAAGGTATCTTATGGTTTTTGGTGCTATTGTAAATGGAATCAATTCTCTAATTTCTCTTTCAACAGTTACATTGTTAGTGTATAAGAAAACAACTGATTTCTGTGCATTGACTTTGTATCCTGCCACATTACTGAATTGCTGGATGAGTTCTAGTAATTTGGGGATGGAGTCTTTTGGGTTTTCCACATAAAGTATCATGTCATCTGTGAAGAGAGAGAGTTTGACTTCTTTTCCAATTTGAATACCTTTTATTTTTGTTGTCTGATTGCTGTTGCTAGGACTTCTAGCACTATGTTGAACAATAGTGGTGAGAGTCGGCATCCCTGACATGTTCCTGATCTTAAGGGAAAGGCTCTCAGCTTTTCCCCATTGAGGATGATATTCGCTGTGGGTTTTTCATAGATGGATTTTATGAACTTGAGGAATGTTCCCTCTATCCCTATACTCTGGAGAGTTTTAATCAGGAAAGGATGTTGTATTTTGTCAAATGCTTTTTCTGCATCAATTAGAGGACCATATGGTTATTCTCTCTTATTGTGTTCTATCATATTGATTGATTTGTGAATGTTGAACCACCCTTGCATCCCAGGGATAAATCCCACTTGTTTGTGGTGGATGATCCTTTTAATGTACTGTTGAATCCTATTAGGATTTTGTTGAGAATTTTGGCATCCATATTCATCAGGAATATTGGTCTGAAATTCTCCTTTTTGATGGGGTGTTTGTCTGGTTTGGGGATCAAGGTAATGCTGGCCTCATAGAATGAGTCTGGAAGCTTTACATCTGTTCCCATTTTTTTTTTTTTTTTGAAACAGCTTCAGAGAATAGGTATTATTTCTTCTTTGAATGTTTGGTAGAATTCCCCAGGGAGTCCATCAGGCCCTGGACTCTTGTTTTTTGGGAGGTTTTTTTATCACATCTTCAATCTCATTACTGGTTATTGGTCTATTCAGATTGTCAATTGCTTCCTGTTTCAGTCTTGGTAGTTTATAGGTTTCCAGGAAGGCATCCATTTCTTCCAGGTTGCTTAATTTATTGGCATAGAGTTGTTGATGATAATTTTGTTTCTATTTCCTTGGTGTTAGTCGTGATCTCTCCTCTTTCATTCACAATTTTATTAATTTGGGTTCTTTCTCTTTTCTTTTGGATAAGTCTGGCCAGTGGTTTATCGATCTTATTAATTCTTTCAAAGAATCAGCTTCTACTTTCATTGATCTGCTCTACTGTATTTCTGGTTTCTAATTCATTGATTTCTGCTCTAATCTTAATTATTTCCCTTCTCGTGCATGGGTTAGGCTTAATTTGTTGTTGATTATCCAGTTCTTTGAGGTGTAAAGATAGTTTGTGTATTCAGGATTTTTCTATTTTTTTTAGTGAGGCTTGGATGGCTATGTACTTCCTCCTTAGGAAATACATAGCATCCCATAGGTTTTGGACCAATGTGTTTTTGTTCTCATTGGTTTCCATGAATTGTTTAAGTTCTTTTTTCATTTCCTGGTTGACCCAAACATTCTTAAACAGAGTGGTCTTTACCTTCCAAGTGTTTGAATATCTTCCAATTTTTTTCTTGTGATTAAGTTCCAGTTTTAAAGCCTTATGGTCTGAGAAAATGCAGGGAATAATCTCAGTCTTTTGGTATTGGTTGAGACCTGATTTGTGACCCAGTATGTGGTCTATTCTGGAGAAAGTTCCACGTGTGCTCGAGAAGAATAAGTATTCTGTTGTTTTAGGGTGGAATGTTCTGTATATATCTATGAGGTTCATCTGGTCCAGTGTGTCATTCAAAGCTCTTGTTTCTTTGTTGATTTTCTGCTTAGATGATCTATTGCTGAGAGTGGAGTATTGAGGTCTCCTACAATTAATATATTATTATCAGTATGTCTCTTTATTTTGGTTAACAGTTGGCTTATGTCATTGGCTGCTCCCATGTTGGGGGCATAGATATTTACAATTGTTAAATCTTGTTGGATAGACACTTTAAGAATGATATAGTGTCCTTCTGTGTCTCTAACTATAGCCTTTAGCTTAAAATCTAATTTGTCTTATATGAGAATTGCTACCCCAGCTTTCTTTTGAGGTCCGTTGGCATGGAAGATGGATCTCCATCCTTTCACTTTCAGTCTGGATGTATCTTTAGGTTCAAAATGAGTCTCTTGTAGACAGCATATGGATGGGTCCTGTCTTTTTATCCAGTCTGCAACCTTGTGTCATTTTATGGGAGCATTTAGGCCATTCACATTGAGAGTGATTATTGAAAGATATGAATTTATTGTCATCATGTTGCCTGTGAAGTCCTTGTTTCTATAGATTGTCTCTGTAAATTTCTCTTCTATATCACTCTTGGGGTCTTTCTCCTTCTATAGGACCTCCCTTAATATTTCTTGCGGGGCCAGCCTAGTGGTCACATATTCTTTCAGTTTCTGCCAGTCTTGGAAGCTCTGCATCTCTCCATCCATTCTAAATGACAGCCTTGCCAGATAAAGTATTCTTGGCTCCATGTTCTTCTCGTTTAGTAACCTGAATATGTCTTGCCAGCCCTTTCTTGCTTGCCAGGTCTCTGTGGATAGGTCTGACGTTATTCTGATGTTCCTCCCTCTGTACATAAGGAATCTCTTCCCCTTAACTGCCCTTAAGATGATTTCCTTGGTTCTAAAATTTGTGAGTTTTACTATTACATGCTGGGGCATTGGTCTGTTCTCCTTGATATTGGGAGGGGTCCTCTCTGCCTCCAGGAACGAATGTTTGTTTCATTCCCCAGATTAGGGAAGTTCTCAGCTATGAATTGCTCAAATATATCTTCTAGTCCTCTCTCTCCACCCCCTCAGGGATCCCAATAATTCTGACATTGGAACATTTCAATGTGTCACTTATTTCTCTAAGTCTGTTTTCATGGATTTTAAGCTGTTTGTTCCAGGCCTCCTCCTGTTCCTTCTTTTCTATCAGTTTGTCTTCTAGATCACTAATTCATTCTTCTGCCTTGTTCACTCTAGCTGTTAGAGTACCTAGATTAGATTGGATCTCATTGATAGCATTTTTAAGTTCTGCCAGTTCAGCTTTCATTTCTGCCCTTAGAAACTCTATGTTGCCATTAATCAATTTCTCCATTCTAGCTATTGTCTTCATAACTATTACCCTGAAGTTTATTTCTGACATCTTGCTTATATGTATATCCATTTTAAATCTGTAGCAGAAGTCACAGTCTCTGAGTCTTTCCTATTTCAGGCATTCCTCCTCTTAGTCATTCTGTTGAGGGGTAGTTGAGGGAAGGTACAGAGTCCAAATTATTGACCACAACCCAAGCAAGATGCACCTGTTTTATAGGGACCTTAAGATTGTCGGCCTCTTGTTCTTCTAGCCTGTCTTCTGGGGTGGGGCCTGCCACACTCTTACTCAGGCAACCCTGTTTGGGCAGAGTTGCCCTGCCCCCTGCGGGGGGGGGGGGGGGCCTTAGTGAAAACTGGGTTTGGGGGCTTTTGTTCTCTGGTGGCTTTCCCTGGAGGCTTTCCGTGTCTCTTCTTAGAGAGCAGAAGTTACTGTTTCCAAACCTCTGCCTCAGAACAGAAAGATCACAGTCTATTCTTCAGTGAGCTCTCCAGGCCACACGGTCTCCATTTCTGTCTGTGCTGCTAAAAGTGCAGCGTCCTGGGTTGCATGCCCCACAGCAGCACCCCCAGCCCTCACTTCCAGGTCCAGGCACGTCTCTGCCCTTTGTGCTTCTAAAACCACCAGCGTCCCCCAGTTCACACATGCACCCCCGCAGCTCCAGGTTTCAGTATTGGGGGCTGCCCTAAAGTCCTTTTCCCACTGCTACTGGTCTGCAAGTCTGTGCCCGGTCCCCAGGGCCAGAGGCTTTTGCACTCCTGTGTTATTTCACCTTCCCAGCTCAAGCGCTTATGGCAGCTCCCTCCTCCTTCTGTTTATCTTCATATATCTGCCCGTGGAATCACGGCTCCCCATTCATACCTCAATACCAACCACTGGTGATATTCTGTTTGTAGATTCAGATATATCTTCTTACATCTCAGGCTGATTTTGTGGGTGTTCAGAGTGGTCTGGTAGATATCCAGCTCAGTTCAGGGGACCGGTTGAAATAAGGTCCCCTACTCCTCTGCCATCTTGATAGAAGCCCTCCCTACTTCCGGTGTTTAAATATGAAGTTTATCTGCACATTTAATACCTCTGGAAGCACCTCGTGTCAAAGTTTATCATTTTAAAATCTGTAATACATAGAATTTTTTTCCTACTTTACTAACATCTGTTTAATTTAGGATAAATAATTTGTTAAATTTAAACTCACAGTTTTCTATATTTGTTTAACTACATTGTCAGGAGGTTATTAAAATAGAAATATTTGATTGTTCTTGGTCTCCCATTTTTTTCTTGTAGGTTTCCCAAAGAAGCCCAATAATTTCCTAGAAATATTACTATAAAATCCTTGCTTGTGTGCTAAGAAAACCCATTCATAGACTTTGAGTATGTGAAAATGGGCATTACGTGTCAAATTTCCACCGTCTGCCTGTGAGATCATGAACAGCTTAGCTTAGCCTTTCTCAAACTTTTATTTTCTCATTTGTAAAAAGGAATAATATCTCCTGCATAGCTCTTGAAACACAGTAACTGCTCTTTTTAAAAAATTTTAGTTGTCTCCTCACTTTTCAACATTATGTTATCTTTGGCAACAGAGAATCAACTTCCTCTTCTGCAGGACAGCATTTCCAGTGTTCATTCATTCCTTTATTTATTTATTCATTTGAAAATATCCACAGAACAGTTAGTTCTAGGCAATGCACCATGTATACAGGCTAAATATATAAATAGGTACAATTTTTTAATTTGAAGTTAGGTGGGTATGTAGATGTATAAAGAAAAAGAATTGTAACAGTGTTATCTGGTTCAAGCTGCTATGACAAATATTATAGAATTGGTACCTTAAACAACAAATTTTTTTTTTTTTCATTTTTGAGGTTGAGAAGTCCAAGATTAAGGTGTTGGCAAATTCAGTATCTGGAGAAGGCCTTCCTCCTGGTTTTCAGATGGTTGTCTCCTTGCTGCATCTTCACATGGTGGAAAGAAAGGGCTCTGTTTTCTTCCTCTTCTGGTAAGAGCATAAATTTCATCATGGGGACTCCAGACTCATGACACCATCTAAACCTAATTTCCTCCCAAAGACTTCATCTCTAAACACCATTACACTGGGGATTAGGTCTTCAATATATAAACACTGAGGAAACAGAAACATGTCTATAGCAAAAGTTAAAATGCAACAGTAATGCTATGTGTCAGGTATTATCAGAGCACAGAAGAAATATAATCCAGACTAGAGATAGGAGAAAAAGGCTGTGATGGTTAATTTTTTGTGTCAACTTGACTTGGCTCAGGGAGCTGGTAAAACATTATTTTGGGGTGTATCTGTGAAGGTGTTGCTGGAAGATATTAACATTTAATCTATAGACTAAGCAAAGAAGATCACTTTTGTCAATATGGATGAGCATCATCCAATTTGTTGAGGGTATGAATAGAATAAAAAGGCAAAGAAAGAGCAAATTCTTCTTTGCTTGAGCTGAGACATCCATCTTCTCCGACCCTTGTACATCAGTGCTTAGGTTCTCTGGCATTCAGACTCAGATTGGGACTGACACGACTGGCTGCCCTGTTTTTCAAGTCTTTGAATTTGGACTTGGAACTGACATTCCTGGGTCTCCAACTTGCAGATGGCAGATAGTAGGAGTTCTCAACATCCATAATCACAAGAGTCCGTCCCTCTTAGTAAATCTCTTTCTACATATCTGTATCTATCCCAATGGTTCTGTTCTCTGGGAAAACCTGATTAATAAAAAGTCACTCCGAGCAGAAAATCAGAAAAATAGCCATAATATTTTCTATGGTCAAGGTATTACACTCTGAACTTTATCAGCATGATTTCAGTTAGCCTCCAGATCACATGGAGGAAAGATATCACTATTCTTAGTTTACAGATGAGGAAGCTGAGATTTCATAAGTAAGTGAATACCATCATATGACCAGTAGAGCCAGGATTTGAAACCAGACCCTTTAAAGTCCAAAAGTCCAAATACTAGTCTAGTCCAATATACTTTAAGTGCAAGACACAAATTTCTTTAGGCTATGTGCAAAGAAATTTAAGTAGTTGTACATTTCTGGAATATAAGTCAGAGACCCAACATGGGAGCACCCAAATATATAAAACAATAACAAACATAAAGGAACTAATTGATAATAATACAATAGTAGAAGGGGACTTTAACACCCTACTTACGTCAATGGACAGATCATCTAAGCAGAAAATAAACAAGAAAACAATGACTTTGAATGGCACACTGGACCAGATGGACCTAACAGATATATTCAGAACATTCGTTCCTAAAACAGAATACACATTCTTTTCAAGTACACATAGAACATTCTCCAGAGTACATCAAATGTTAGGTCACAAAACAAGCTTCAGCAAATACAAAGAGATTGAAGACACACCATGCAATTTTTCTGACCACAACACTACGAAACTGAAGTCAACCACAAGAAAAAATCTGGAAAGACCACATATACATGGAGCTTAAATAACATGCTACTAAACAATGCATGGGTCAACAAGGAAATTAAGAAGACATTTAAAAAATACATGGAGGCAATTGAAAATGAAAGCACAATGGTCCAAAACCTTGAATCTAAGTGATCCTAAGAGGGCAGCATATAGCAATACAGGCCTACATCAAGAAGAAAAAATCTCAGATAAACAACATGACCTTCCACCTAAAGGAGATAGAAAAAAACAGTAAAGCCTAACCCAGTGGAAGGAAGGACATAATAAAGTTTAGGCAGAAATAAATGACACAGAAACTAAGAAAACAGTAGAACAGAACAATGAAACCAGGAGCTAATTCTTTGAAAAAATTAATAAAACTGATAAACCTTTAGCTCAACTTATCAAAAAGAAAAGAGAAAGGATCCAAATAAATAAAATCACAAATAAGAGAGAAGAAATAACAACCACCACAGAAATACGAACAATTATAAGAGAATATTATGAAAAATTATATGCCAACCAATTGGGCAACATAGAAATGGATAAATTCATAGAAACATGGAAATTACCAAAATGAAACAGGAAGAAATATAAAACTTGAACAGACTGATAACCAGCAAAGAAATTAAATCAGTAATTTAAAAACCCTCAACAAATAAAAGTCAGGACCAGAAGCCTTCGCAGAATTCTACAAAATACTTAAAGAGTTAATACCTATTCTTCTCAAACTATTCCAAAAGATAGAAAAAGGAGGAAAAGTTCCAAATTCATTGTATGAACCCAGCATTATCCTTATAACAAAACCAGATAATGACACTACAAAAAAAGAAAACTCAAGCCAATATCCCTGAAGAACATAGATGCAAAAATCCTCAATAAAATACTAGCAAACCAAATTCAACAATATTAAAAAAAACAAAAAACAAAAACACACATTCACCATGATTGAGTGGGATTTATTCCTGGGATGCAAGCGTGGTTCAATATTCACAAATCAATCAACATCATATATCACATCAATAAGAGGAAGGATAAGAAACATATGATCATTTCAATAGATGCAGAAAAAGCACTTGACAAAGTATAACATCCATTCATGATAAAAACTCTCAACAAAGTAGGTTTAGAGAGAACATACCTCAACATAAATAAAGGCCATATATGAAAAACCCACAGCCAACATCATACAACAGGGTAAAACTGAGAGCTTTTCCTCTACAGTCAGGAACAAGACATGGATGTCCACTCTCACCACTTTTATTCAACCTAGTATCGGAAGTCGTAGCCACAGCAATCAGACAAGAAAAAGAAATAAAAGGCATCCGAATCAGCAAGGAAGAAGTAAAAGTTTCACTATTTACAGATGGCATGATACTATATATATAGAAAACCCAAAAGACTCCACCGAAAACACTGCTAGAACTGATAAATGAATTCACTAAGGTCACAGGATACAAAATCAACATAAGGAAGTATGTTTCATTTCTATACACCAATAATGAAGCAAAAGAAAGAAAAATTAAGGAATCAATCCCATTTACAATTGCACCAAAAACCAAACATACCAGGAATAAACCTAGTCAAAGAGGTGAAGGACCTATACTCTGAAAACTATAAACACTGATGAAAGAAATTGAAGATGACACAAAGAAATGGAAAGACATTCCATGCTCATGGAAAAACAAATACTGTTAAAATGTCTACACTACCCATAACAATCTACACATTTAATGCAATCCCTATCAAAATACCAAAAGCATTTTTCACAGAGCTGGAACAAACAATCCTAAAATTTGTATGGAACCACAAAAGATCCCAAATAGCTAAAGCAATCTTGAAAAAACAAAACAAAACAAAAAACAAAGCAGGAAGAATCACAATCCCAGACTTCGAGTTATACCACGAAGCTGTAGTGATCAAAACAGTATGATACTGGCACAAAAAGAAACACACAGATCAATGGGACAGAATAGAAAACCCAGACATGGACCCACAACTATGTGGTCAACTGATCTTTGACAAAGCAGGAAAGAATATCCAATGGAAAAACTGACAGTCTCTTCTACAAATGGTGTTGGGAAAACTGGACAGCAGCATGCAAAAGAATGAAACTGGATCACTTTATTACACCGTACACAAAAATAAATTCAAAATGGATGAAAGACCTAAATGTGAGACCGGAAATTATAAAAATCCTAAAAGAGAACACAGGCAGTAATTTCTTTGACATTAGCCATAGCAACTTCTTCCTAGATATACCTCCTGAGGCAAGGGAAATAAAATGTAAAATTATTGGGACTACATCAAAATAAAAAGTGTCTGCATAGTGAAGGAAACAATCAACAAAATCAAAGGCAACCTATGGAACGGGAGAAGATATTTGCAAATAACATATCTGATAAATGGTTAATATCTAAAATATATAAAGAACTTATAAAACTCAATGCCTAAAAAAACCAATAATCCAGTTAAAAATTAGTGGAAGGCATGAATAGACATTTCTCCAAAGAAGACATACAAACGGCCAACAAACGTGAAAAAATTATCAACATTACTTATCAGCAGGAAAATGTGAATAAAAGCTACAATGAGCTATCACCTCACACCAGTCAGAATAACTAAAATCAACAACACAAGAAACAACAGGTGTTGGCAAGGATGTGGGGAAAGGGGAATCCTTTTACACTGTTGGTGTGAATACAAACTGGTACAGCCACTCTGGAAAGCAGTATGGAGGTTCCTCAATAAGTTAAAGATAGAACTACTCTAAGATCCAGCAATGGCACTAGTAGGTATTTACCTAAAGAATACAAAAATACTAATTCAAGGGGATACATGCACCCTGATGTTTATAGCAGCATTATCTACAATAGCCAAATTGTGGAAACAGCCCAAGTGTCTATGGACTGATTAGTGGATAAGAAAGATAAGAAAAAATGAATCTTGCCATTTGCAACAACATGGATGGAGCTAATAGTATTATGCTAAGCAAAGCAAGTCCATCAGAGAGACAAATACCATGTGACTTCACTCATATGTGGAATTTAAGAAACAAAACAAATAAGCAAAAGGGAAAAAAAAGAGAGAGGCAAACCAAGAACCAGACTCTTAACCATGGATAACAACCTGATAGTTACCAGAGGGGAGGTGGATGGTGGGGGGGGAATGGGTGACACAGGTGATGGGTATTAAGGAATGTACTTTTGATGAGCACTGGGTGATGTATGGAAGTGTTCAATCACTATGTTATACACCTGAAACTAATATTACACTACATATTAGCTGGAATTTAAATAAAACCTTCAAAAAAATATATAGGAGTCTGAAAGTAGTGAAAGTTGAATCCAGACACTTAAGCAATGGTTGCATGATGGAGGACACTGGTGTCATGTTAAGAAGGTTAGAATTTGTCCTTGCAGCAATGAAGGCCCCTTGAAGGATGATATCCAAGAAGAAGATGAGAACGGATTTGTATTAGGCTGATTCCTTTGGCGGCCAGAGAGATAATGGCTTTGAGAGTCAAAAAATTAGAACTAAGAATATCTGCTTAGAAACTTCAGCAATATTCAAAGGGATTGATTTTGAGAGCAGTATGGTTAAAGAAGGATGGAAGAAAATGATATGAGAAATGTTTGTGATATGAAATTGGGAAATATTAATGCTAGGATAGAAGAATGATGAAAATGGAGGAAAAAGGGTGACTAATGCCATCCTACTTTGTAGCCTCATTGATTAGGTAGATGGACAGTGCCATCAATAAGATAAAGAGAGAGCATCAGGATCAAGAGTTCAATTTTGGATGTGTTGAGTTTGAGGCAGGAAGATGTCCAGCAGGCATTAACCAGGGTTAGGAACCACATCTCTCTGTACTTTCTTATAACTGCAGTCTTTCCCAATGTATATGAATAGTGATCACGGTCATCTTTCCTAAAGTATACCAATCACACAATAATAAATTGAAAGAAAATATCAACAGGAAATAGCATCAACCTTACAGAAATTTAAAAAGTGCATGTCCTGTATGTCAACATATGCACATTTTCTTATTCCCATCTTTCTGTACCACTTCTCTTCTCCATAATTCTTTCAGGAATTACTGACAAGTTTCCTCTATGTCTTCAACTAGTTCTTACAAGCCTCTGGTCCTAGAATAGTTCATCAGTGTACTTGATGTTATCTTAATATCCCCTCATCTTCAGTTTCATTCAGTCCTTAATGAAATATTTTCTGCTCTTTTGGTTTTAATATTTCAATGATAGAGTAAGAACTGCTGTGTTCTGCTTTCTTTGTCCCATTTTTCAGTACTGTTCCATCTTCCCACAAGCAATACACCAAACCTATGTTTGTTCCTCTTCTCAGTTAAAACATGAGTTCAAATATCTTCTTATATGTATACTAATAAAAATGTCAAATTCTTCTGCCTTTTGCCATCTAGACACTTTTTATTCAAGCCCCTCCCATATTTAAAATATTTGACTCCTTCCAACTTTGGGTTATATTTTTAAAAGATTTTATTTCCCTTTGCATTAGACTGTATACTTACAATAATAAGTCAATTTTATCAAACTTCTAAATACAGCTGAACCCATTCCCTTTTTGTGATTCCTCTTATCAGAACACACTTAAGCTTTTATACTTTGTATTTTCATGGTGTATTTTTAGGAAGATGATAATATCTTCTGCAATGTTTAAATAATTTCTACTTTGCTATATGTTTCTCCAAAATAACATGACTCTTTTCTACTAAGAGCTGCATCACATCTACATTTCTATTCATTTTGTCCTTGGTTGTCACAATTACCCCCAAACAGCTATTTTCTCAACATTCCTATTATTTTTCAGAAGTTAAGCATTTATCAAATCCTCTGTTTTTAGTAGAATGATACATACAGCATATGCTTAAATCCTTCATTCCTATTATCCCTCGCTCCTGTGATGCTGTCTTTGCAATCTTTATTAGAAAAGCCTTGAACTTATCACACATCAGATCAAGCAGACTATAAATCACTTCCTTAACAATGCCATCTTTGTGTCATTCTTTTCATCCTGTTTCATGTGTGTGTGTCTATCAGCCATATTACTCTTAAGTGCTCAGAATTCCAAACAGGATTATGACAAAATTACTCAAATTTTTGTCCATGATCGGTCTCTCATTTTATCTCTTTAGTAACATCTTATTTTCTATGGTTTTCTGATTTTCTGAGCCACTCTAGAAAATCTCGATTTGAAGAAGAAAAAAAAAAATCCTGTGCATTGATTTTTAGTTATTCATAATTATTTTAGTTATTCATGGGGAGTCATAATGCCTTCTAATGCATCTAACACTGGCTTCTTTAATATGTCTTTTCTTTCTTAATTTCCCATTTCTCTCTACTCTGAAACTTTTATCCCATCTGTAAGACCTCACATTGATAGAATGTTCTTGAACATGTTCCATTCACCATAAACATTCATACTAGTGATGTGCACATAGCCCATACTACCTTGTATTTTATTTATCTTATGTCTCCTACTGAGCCAAAGTTCTAAGGGGGAATACATCTAGTTTTTGCTTGAGTACCCTTAACAGTACCCACTACAGGGCGCCTGGGTGGCTCAGATGGTTAAGCGTCTGCCTTCGGCTCAGGTCATGATCCCAGGGTCCTGGGATCAAGTCCCACATCGGGCTCCCTGCTAGGCGGGGAGCCTGCTTCTCCCTCTGCCTCTGCCTCTCTTTAAAAAAAAAAAAAAAAAACAGTACCCACTACATATTCCAGATGCTTTCTAATTATAAACCAAATGAATAAATAAATCTGTAACAATAGCCCTAACTTTTCCTGTCCAACTATCAAATTGATTGTATTAGAAGTGAAAAAATCAGCAGTTCACTTTATAGTGCTCACTTACTAATTCACATGCACTAAATCCAGAAAATAGCAATCAGAACAATTGATTAAAAGAACTAAACTGGACTCCATTACTGTGCTTTAAAGTAAAATATTAAGCATAAATTTAAATTGTTTCCTGTACTGAACGTCAACACAAATCCAGACAGACGTAATCATGTTAACATCTTCAACATATCAACAGTCAGATACAGAGAACTGCTTGAGTCACTTACTTCAGTCAATACTTAAATAGGAAACTGACTCCTTAAAATGTACTCCTTCAGTTTTCTATTTGCATAATTAAAGCTATGGAAGAAGCTCATTTGCACAGTTTGTTTTCCCAAGATAAGTAGTTACCATGACAATGGTTATTGTTTGAGGATGATCAGGATATTAGTATGAGTATTATTCAGTGCAGAATTATCAGAGAATGATCCTACTCAATTAAGTCAGCACATCTAAAAAAAATATATAACCATTCTGAGCTTTTCTTAAATGAGATTTTAAAAATTGCATTTTAGGAAAGTTAATTTTTTTCCCAAAAAGCACAGTACTACTAATTTATTCAAATGTCACAAAACACCAGCTTAGATCAGGTAAAGCACAAGCTCTGTTCCCTATAGAAGGACAGTCTTCAGTTCATGATAATTAGCTGCCATGACAGTGTCACAAAAAGAACATTTCAACAGAAACTGTATCACCAAGAATAATTCAGGTTTAGAATTATGATTATAGGATTAGGAATGTGTTTCTTTTTTCCATAAATAATTCAGTTGTATACAATGAAGTATATAGTATGTAGCTGGTAACAGGATTAAAAACAGCATCAACAACCACCTAGGGGTTTCCAAACTTTGTTTTGATGGTATACCTCTTTGCTACTTTGAGCACGTTACATAGAGGCTGAAACTCTATATAGACATTTGTAGACATTTTCCCTCTAAATTGAGAAAAATATTCTTAACCTATTCCACAGATGTTTGTGCTACCTACAACATATGCTTAAAATTGTCAATAACCACATCTTCTCTCACATCTATGTCACTAATTATATCTTCTCTTATCAATGGGCAAAGCTTCCATATATGGTTACTCAGGATGTCCACTTAAAATTACCAAATGAAATAAACACTTAGAAACAATGTGGCATCCCTATAATTTGGCTACCTCTGTACTACTGAGGTTTGTTATCAGTTATATGAGATCTTTACTTACTGGAATAGAAAATTTTGTTAAAATGAAAAAGAATATTGAATTCTAACTTATCTGCTCTTTGAAATTATTAAAATTTGCAGAAGACATTTTACTGCTATTTCGTGAGTGGTTTGCATTATTTCTACATTTCAAAATAGCTGGTTATCTAGTTGCATTCCTTTTGAATTACTTATACTTTTTGACTAAATAATTTGAAGCAAAAGTAGAAGAAAAATTTGAATCATTACTTTCAGATTGTAGTACAATCTGATACAAAATAAAATGTCAAGCAACTTTTAAAAGTAAAGTTTATTTTTCAAGAAACTTCCTATTTTTGGTAGGTTTTACTGCTCTCTGCCCCACCTCACATCATTCCAAATGGACTGGCTGTGCGTCTTCCTATAGTAAGGGACACTTTAGTTGCAAAATCAGAGCCTTTGTTCCACTTTTAACTGCTTAGAATTGAATGGCTTTGCTAGGACTTTTACATCACCCATTCTAAAGAAACCTTAAAGCACTAGTTAAAAAATAACATTCCTTTTTGAAAATGAGATACCAGCTTTGCCTCAAGATAGAAACAAGTTTTTTTTTTTTTTAATGGTAATATTCAAGTCTAAAAAAATTGCGTAAGAAAGATCGGGCCATACACTGGCTTGCTCATTTTTATTTTTTTTTATTTTTTATTTTTTTAAAGATTTTATTTATTTATTTGACAGAGAGAGACACAGCGAGAGAAGGAACACAAGCAGGGGGAGTGGGAGAGGGAGAAGCAGGCTTCCCGCGGAGCAGGGAGCCCGATGCGGGGCTCGATCCCAAGATGCTGGGATCATGACCTGAGCCGAAGGCAGACGCTTAACGACTGAGCCACCCAGGCGCCCCTGGCTTGCTCATTTTTAAAAAGTAATTGGAAAATGGGTATCAAGAGTCTTAAAAATATTTTTTTGCCTAATAATTCCATATTTAAGAGTCTCTCTCCCATACTTAGGAATTCCATTTTTAAGAATCTCTTACATCTCTTAGGGAAATAATCCTGAAATACAAAGAATGACTGCAACACAAAGACATTCTAACATTATCAATGTATTAGAAAGACCTAAAAGTCTTACATTATTATATTTTAGTAATTGACTATGCTGAGTTCATGTATCAGGACATTTTCCACGTGACAGAAGCCCAACTCAAATTCACTTTAACAACAACAAAAAACATACATACATCAACACAAGAAATCTATCAGTCCACATGGCTCAAATCATCAGGGATGTAACAGGAAGACCTGTAAATACTGGGGAACAAAACAACCTATCTGTTCAGCTTCATCCAAGTGGCTTATTCCCTTGAAGTGGTCAACAGGGCTACTATTAGCACTAGAAGTATGTCCTTCAAGTCCAGCATAAGAAATTAAAGGATCTCTTGTGGCTTTTATATGGGTTCTGGAATTATTCTTAATATGCCATACTGTTTCAGTGAAGCATTCCTGAAGCAATCTCGGTGGCAGCAAAATTACCCCAACTGGCCAAACTTTGGTCATATGTCACCCCTGAATGAATTGGTATAACAAGAGAGAGACTGTCATTTTTGTTTGTTTGATTTTGGGGTTCTCAAATATACTAACCTCATATAAACTAGTTTCCCATCTATCTAATGAGAAGTTTGGATCAGAGATAATTTGGATCATTTTGAAAGCCTTCTAACCATATCTATGATAGTATCATGTTGGCTATGGACTGACTTGTGACATGAAAACACTTCCTAGGCAGAAACAAGCATTTCAGGATAAACTATAAACCTGAAGCATGTGCTCTGTTACCAGCAAGTCTTGCAAAAATATCACAGTTAACTTGAAAGAATTGTGCCAAGAAGAACAAGAACTGAGTTTTTAAAAGTATTTTAAAATACTAACTTAATCAGATTGGACCATACCATTTTTGGTGAAAGCGCAATGGGGAAACCTATCAAAGCCTAAGACAGATCCAATCTATGGATGTCATTATCTCTCAATGTTATTCTTTAGGTTTGTGTAAATGGCACAATTTGTAATGCAGATAGCTTTTTAGCTGGATGTTATGTTATAATCATATCAGTTCAGATTTCCACACTTTGCCATGTAACTTGGAAGCTGAGTTTTTAGGAGACATCCAGTCCAAGAGATTTCTCTGCTCCTCTTAACTCCATCCTGTTTCTTAAATAGGAAATGTTAAAGTTAGGACACATTGTTAAGGTCCTATCCTTTGGATACACAAGAATGAATGAGCTCTTGTACTGATGTGAAAGCTTTATCCCAAGAAATATTTAAAAATTATTTTCATCATGTTAATTATCAATTTTCCCTATTATTTGTGTACACCAAATCTCAAATTTCTAAGAAATGGGGTACAGGGGTAAAGTGGGAGACAGTGAAGCAAAGAGGAAGAAAAATTTAAAAATTTAACCTTCCCTATTCTGAAATTCACTTGCTAGTTTAATTTTTTGGTGCATAGTGTACTGTGTGTGAAATGGTACAGTTGGCACCTTTATTCCCTTTTTCTTAGATTATGTGATGTTTTATATAGTTATGTATCATGATTTACCAAAAGTGGAGTCAGAGATATAAAAGGAAGATGTCTGAAGTGAAAAATTACAGCCGGGATCAAATCTACGGGGGCCCTATTTTTAGGAATGAGGGTTTCTTCACAAGCTTTTGGATGACAAATGATTCATCACACATATACTATATATTTGGCAAATCTTTCTAGAAACTGTATGGATAATTAGAAACCCTTATTAAAAAGTCACTGTAGTTTATAAAATATTTAAAATAATTACATATGATTATGAAGTTACTTCATAAAGCACAGAGCAAAATCATAAATTTCCTGCATGAGTCACTCAAGCCTAGACCCAGTTGTTTTTTTTTTTTTTTTGAGGCAAATGATTCTTATTCACTGATTATAAGTTTTGATTAAGTTGGATGAATAAAGAATGCCTTGTTAGTCTATTGGTTTTGCCAAAGACAGTTTTTTTTTTTTTTTCCTGGCATAAAAACAAGACTGACACAGAAGTATACAAATTTCATTTTACTGATGAGAAACATGACTAGTAGAGAAATCTTTCACTTAGGAGAAGATTTTGGTGCAGTATTTATAGGAAATTTTATAATTCTCTAGGGATATATACTTTTCACCTGCATTTAATGAAGATTTTTATCATATGTGTCTGTAATGTAATGCGGCTAATTTTATACCAACTTTTTAGTATTGACTTATCCAAATGAAGCTGGCCCCTTTGAAGTAGCCATCTTGTTAGGCTACCCATTGATTCCAACAATACTGCTCTTACAATGCTCCTGGGAGGAGGAGATAGTGAGGAAGAAGCAACAGGGGAAGAAAAGGTAGGAAAAAGAAAGGAAGAAAAGGTGAAGAAAAAGGGAACAAACACATTACTCCTTTTTAAGAATTTGCTATATGCCAGGCACCATCTCATAACAACACTGAAGCAGATATTACTATCTTTGTTTTATAGATGAGAAAACTGATCAAGGGGATTAAATAACTTCCCATAAGTCATATATGTCTGTTATCTGGTCACTGTATAACAAATTTTTACCCCAAAATCTAGTGGCTTACAAGAACCACCATTTTATTTACTTACAGTTTTCTGGATTAGCAATTTAGGATGGGATCAGAGGGGCAGGTCTTCTGTTAGTCTTGACTGTGGTCACTCACATGGCTGTAGTCATTGGATGGCTTGTCTGGGCTGAACTGTGTAAGGTAGCTAACTCGCATGTTTGATCGGTGGGGATGGCAACTGGACTGGCCACATTACTGCAGCAGGATGTCTTAATTTCTTGATATAGTGGTCACATTCCAAAAGAATAAGCTCCAATATGTAAGTGCTTTTCAAGATTCTGTTTGTGTTATGTTTGTTGTAACAGTATCTAGTTTAAGTATTATACATTTAAAGAATGGTAAGAGTAAGATTCAAAGCCAGGTTTTTCTGATAACAATCCTTCTGCTCTTTCCAGTGTCTTTGCTGGTGTGAGATAAGCTTCCACTTTTTCAATAAGCATGGCAGAGACCAATCAGGAAGAATAGGTAGGCATGGTTTGGCAGTACTAAAAGCCCATATTATTAAAAATCTGTTTTTAAAAATATTTTTAATATTCCTTGCATCAGTTAGCTTTGCTATGGCAACAAACAACTACAACATCTTAACAGAATATAGTTATTATAGTTCTCAGATTGTTCTCAGAATACCATACAAAATCTAAAGGGTCAGTTTATAGCTCAAGGAGTCATGGTCTCCTTTAATTCATTCTAGCAATATATTTCTTCTTAAAAACTTTTTTTTTTTTTTTGGTGTATTTTATTCTATTCATCTCCTTTGCCAGGAACCACATCAACAAACCTTGTTCTGCCTTTCCTCATTCTCTAAAACTCTGCCACCCAGTACAGAACCCATTAGCTGCATATAGCTCTTGAGCATTTGAAATGTGACTCGTTTAAATTGAAATGTGCTATAAATGTAAAGCATATGTCTGCTTTTCAACAGAGTATAAAAAAATGGAAAAGGTCTCGTTAATATTTTATATCAATTGTACATGAATACTGTATTATTTTCTACATGTTGTATTCAATCAAAGTGTACTTATTAAAATTAAAGTTATTGAAATTAATTTCATCTGCTTTTTACTTTTAAAAAATTAAATTTTAATTTCTTTTGGACAGTGCTGTTCTATCATTAATTTTGGTTGCCTCAAGATAAACATTATTTCTTGGGATAGCAACCCCTATACAGTCCTTAAGACTTTTTGTCCAACTGAAGGGATTTTCTGGTTCCATCTTAACCCAAAGAAAGATCTTGAAGGGTGAAAAATCACACTCTTGAGTGTCTTTATGCCCTGAGATTGTCTTAATTTGAGGACATTTTACTGGTGGGAGACAAAAAAGCATTGCATCTTTTAACCCACTAGACCTAGAATGTTGGAATCATCCCTCTTCTCTTTCTTCATTCTTGGAAACAGGCCAATATATTCTTATAATATCTAACCAAATACAGCTAAAAACAACAAAATCATGCTATGAAAATTCTTCTCAATATCTCTTTGCCTAAGTCACAAGATTATTAGATGCATTTTGTGCTTCCATCTTATTGCAGGCAACCATTTTATAAAATATTGTACCACTGTGTAAGATACTGTTATTTTTCCTGCCTCCTATATCAGTTTTTCTTGCTACTTCCCATTCTGTATTTTATGTTTTTTTCTAGCATAATGCTTCTTCTTAAACCATTTATTTTATTGTTCATCTTTGTAGTAATTGACAACTCCTATATCTTAGAGGTTTACAAAATAGTAATTCCTTGCCCATGTAACATAAGAGCAATGGGTTGATTTTAACTCTCCTCCTTTCTCCTGGGCATGTTTGGACT
The DNA here is from genome assembly GCF_964656455.1 of Halichoerus grypus. Classification (NCBI taxonomy): domain Eukaryota; kingdom Metazoa; phylum Chordata; class Mammalia; order Carnivora; family Phocidae; genus Halichoerus; species Halichoerus grypus. The sequence continues at coordinate 29,956,222 of NC_135722.1, forward strand.
CAATTAGATTCCATGTTCCTTCTCATTCTAGAACACAGACTGAATGGGCAGCCACTATCTGAAAATGCTGTTTTCTCATGACAAAGAGCAGGAACAAAACAGACAAAGCCAAACCATGAAAGCCCATGTCAAGCTTCTGCTTAGGTATAGCAAATGCTATTTCTGCTTATATGCCATTAGCCAGGACATATCATATGACCAGGCTCAAAACCAATGCCTACAGGGAAGGAAAGGGAAGAGATGAAATAAATCTTCATGAATTTATAATTTAATCTGCCACATTACTCTTTCAGAATTATCTCCAAAACCAATTTTCATGCAACAAAAGAAAATCAATATTCTTCGAATCCACCAAATATTCATCCCTAAACTAGTATTCCCTGGCTTAATCAATCTCTTTATTCAACTGGGAAGAATTTATCAACATGCAAAAATAAAATGTAACTTTAAAAGATGAAGATTTGCTGCCAATGACAATATTTCAAAGAATGTACCATAGACTGTGAGGCCAAGGCCCCCAACCGAAAAACAAAATATATCTTAAAGTGTTTTGAGCATTGGTGATGGCATGGCAAAGAAAACAAAACAAAACAAAAAAGCGTCTCTTAAAATGTTTGGCTCAATTAAAACAGTCACCATTTTGCATACATCCAGTTAACACAGACTTTTCATTTCCCAGTCTACTTCCTTTCTCTTTGACATCTACCTACTAATAAAATGAAACCATCCCAACCTGAAACTCAATTCAAGGTAATTTTAAAGATCTCACAATAAGACTGCTGGCATCCTTTGGAAAGAATGAAGAATATTATTTTCTTCTTCATTGTCTTCCTGAAAAAACATAATATTTTTCCAAGAAATGCCTGTACTACTTTACAGCCTTTTAAAAACTTCGTGTACTTTTACTTTATTATTTCTAACTAAAATACTCAAATACAAAAGTGTTCTGTTTTATACATTGTCATTCTGTAATAAAAATTATTCAGATCTCAATTTCAAGCCTGAGGATTAAGAAAATCAAAAATTAATCAATTCCACTAAAAAATATTTATTATGACATCTTACTGAAGAAGACAGCTGGCAAATAAGCATATGAAAAGGTGCTACACATCATATGTTATTAGGGGAATGCAAATTAAAACAAGATACCACTACATACCTATAAGAATGGCCAAAATCCAAAACACTGACAACACCAAATGCTGGTGAGAACGTGGACCAAAAGGAACACTCACACAACGCTGATGGAAATGCAAAATGGTACGGCTACTTTAGAAGACAGTTTGGTGATTTATTAAAAAACAAGCATATTCTTTACCACAAAACCCAGCAACCATGCTTCTTGGTATTTACCCAAAGGAGTTGAAAACTTATATCCACCAAAACAAAACAAAACACCTGCAAACAGATGTGTATAGCAGCTTTACTTATAACTGCAAAAACTTGGAAGAATCCAAGATATCCTTCAGCAGATGAATGGGTAAATAAACTGGTATATCCAGAAAATGAAATATTATTCAGTGCTAAATGAACTATCAAGCCATGAAAAGACATTGAGGAAATTTAAATGCATTTTACTAAGTGAAAGGAAGCCAATCTGAAAAGGCCACACATGCTGTGATTCCAACTATCCAACATTCCAGAATAGACAAAATTATGAAGACAATAAAAATATTAGTGGTTGCCAGGGGTGTAGTGGGGGGGGGGGTGTGGACAAATAGGCAAAGCAGGGAGGATTTTTAGGGCAGTAAAAATACTCTGTATGATGGATATATGTCATTATACATTTGTCCAAACCCATAGAATGTACAGCACCAAGAAGGTAAGGTAAGTTACCTTAAGGTAAATTATGAGTGATTATGATGTGTCAAAAAATAAATGACCATTCTGATAAGTGATGTTGGTCGTGGGGAAGGCTATGCATGTGTGGGGGTGGGAGTATATGGTAAATCTCTGTACCTCCCTCTCAAACTTGCTATAATTCTAAAATTGCTCTAAAAATAGTCTTATTAAAATGTTAACATTTTCATTAATTTTAAACCTGTGGACAGCTAAGTGCTGTTTAATATTTATCACTTATTGAGCTCTTACTATATGCCAGGCATTTCCTAAGGCATTTAGATGAATTCATTCATGCAATTCCTATAACAATCCTCATCTCCAAATGTTTGGTTAGATTATAAAATTTATTCAAATCCAATGGAGAAAACAGAAATTATACAAAAGCTGAAAGTATAAAATTAACAACCAAAATTTTACCACCTAGAAATCTCATCTGTTAACTTATTAGATTATATTGAGCTTTTCCTTAAGTTTCATCCTTAACATGATTTAGGCCTTTCTTACCTTGAGATCAGGCACATTTTTTTTCTATTTTATTTACATTATTTTTGCTTTATTTACCACTTAACTACATGTTATGTATTGAATGTTTGTGTCTTCTGAGAATTTGTATGTTGAACCCCTAGCCCCCAACATGACTATATTTGGAGATAGGGCCTGTGAAGATAAGGTCAAATGAAGTCTAAAGGTAAGACCTTCACTTAATAGGGCTGATGTCCTTATAAGAAAAGGAGAAGACACCAGAGCATCTATCCACGATGTGAGGACATGGTGAGAAGGTGGCTCTACAAGCCAGGAAGAGAGCTCTCACCAGAAATGGAATTGGCCTGCCCTTTAATCTTCAACTTCCCAGACTCAAGAACTATGAGAAATCTCTGTCGTTTAAGCCACCCAGGCTGTGGTATTTTGTTAAAACAGCCCAAAGCAGACTAATACACTAGATTTGTTATTTTTATGATTAACCATTTTTTCATAGCATCATTTATTCAATAAGCCTTCCATTCCTCCATGGATTTGGTTTGCCAACCTTTTAAGGTAACATAGTTTCATATATAATAAAATGCACTCCAAATTTTTGAATGTATTTTTGCATCTAATACACCCCAATTTAATAACTTTTGTTAACATATTGTGACATCTACTTCTATAAGCCTCTTCCATCATCCCCCCCATTATTCCTATTTTCCAAGTATTTTCAGTATATTCTCTCAAACTATAGAATATTGTCATTAATTATAATTGGCATTGATTTCAAATTACAAGTAATTATACAGTAAATAAAACATTTTAAATAAATATTGAGTTTTTCTCCTCAGGAATAGAACATTTCTTGATTAAAGGTTTTGTTTGTTTTCTGAATCGTATTAAATTGTGAAGTTTTCTTCATCTCATCCAATATCTTTCTTAAATTTTATTCTTTGTATTGTTTGTTTTGGCTACTATTGAATAAGAACACCTCTCAACCCAGGCACTTCTCAATGATGGTGATTTATAGAGAACTTAAAGTAGCATCTACCCATGGGGTTGGTGTCTTGCTTTCCCTTAGATCGAGTTCTTACGTTTCTTCTGCTACTGAACTTCAGACTTCCACATCACCTGGATTCTGTCTGCATTAGACTCCTAGGAGCTGCAGGCAGAGCAAGTTGAGGATGGATAAAAGGGGGTCTTTGGGGCATTTCTACCCTTCCCTTTCAGCCTCAGGTGGCAACTCTGGCAGGGACTGCTTTTAATAAATGGTTCCAATGGTTCCAGTTCCTTCCAGATAGTCCTGCTGTCATCCATCTTTTGTAACTGTCCTTTGGTATGATTGACATAGGGGGATGTTATAAGAGGAAGATGCTACCTTTGGAACAGGATCTTTATTACATTAAAGTTATGAAAAACAAAGAATCTTCTTCCAAGTATTTTATTTACTTTAACATGAATAATCCAGGTTCTTTATGGAAAGAATTTAAAACACAAATAAGCAAAAGGAGTGTCATAGAGTATACATGGTTTTCTGTATTTTTTCTCATATTATAATTGAAGCATCCTTTTCCATGTAAAGATGGCAGATACAACATCGTTTTGAATATCTGCAAATTATTTCACCGAAGGATGATTCATATATTCAACAATGTATTTAATGTTATTAGAACACTTAACTTTTTACCTTTTTTCCTATTATAAAGAGTATTCTTTATGGTAAAAGTATGCTATAATAAACATGTTATTGTGCACCTGTAAAATTATCTATGGTGAATGAATCTGCATAGTAGACTTTTAGCTTAAAAGTCATATTAGTTTTTAAGGCTTTTAACTCACATTGCTAAATTATTCTCCAGCAAATTTATGCCCAGTTTTATTACCACCATCAGTAAATCACAGTATTCTTGTCCTCATTCATCACTGTCAATATCATCATTTTCTTTTTTGTTGATTTAAAAGATGAAAAAATGTATTCCATTGCCTTATTTTGAAATTATTTTGTAACTAGTAAACTCGTGATTTACTACAAGTATGTTAATTGGCCATGTTTCCTCTTTTATGATTTGCCTATAAATGTCCTCAGAACATCATCTCTTTTATGGTATTCATGTTGCTCATGTTTTTCTTTTATAGTAACTAATTTTGTGTCTTCAGTTGTCATATGTCTTATATATATTATTCTGTTTGTCATTTGCCTTAGTTTTAGTTTGTCATTTACCATTTGTCATTTGCCTTAGTTTTAGTTTGTCATTTACCATAGTTTTAGTCTTTTATGATAAAAATTTTTATTTTTGTAAGAATAGTCAATGACATTTTATCTAACTTGTAGTCAATAGCTCCTCTACTTGCCATCTGTCTAAACTTGGACAAGTTAACAGCCTAAACTCTAATGCTCTCATCTGTAAATAAAAGAAGATAATGGTGCCTATCTCACAGAGTTGTTATTTGGATTAACTGTCATATAATATGTAAATTAGATCTAATAGGTAAATGCTATATAAAGCCAGGCATGTAGTAAATCTTCAATCTATTCAAATACAGACCTTCTGACTCATAGTTTTGAGTCTAGCTCAGATTTCTCTATATATATCCAATTTGATTTTGCCTAGTATGATGTCCTTTTACTCACTCCAATGTGACATTTAATGAAGTTCTTTGTTAATTTTCTAGCAGACCTTCCTTATCTATTCATTTTTCAATTTATCCTAATTCTTTATTTAACTTTTTTTGTTCTTCATTTTCTTATACTTCTGTTATTGAGCTTCCCTAAGGCTATAAAACATATTTTCTTAGCTATCTGAAATATAGTATTTTCAAAGGCATCTATTTCCTCTTTAGTTTTAAGGTAAGATACTATTTTATTTCCCTTAATGGCATTATTTTTCCCACATTTTAGTTTTCTTTCCTTATGCTTCTCTTTCAATAAAGTTAAGTTCTGCCCAGACTAAAAACTTGTGTTTGCTTACAGGCTTATTCATCTCTACTTCCTGTGCTTTTGGGTATTGTATGAATCTCTTTCTCAGTTCTACAGCTCAAGGACTAGATGATGCAAACAATTAATTGCCTCTAGAAGATAATTTTCAAATGCAACTCTGACCTGTTAGATAACTTTCATATCTACTACCTGGTTCTCTGATATTATGAATTGATGGAAAAGTTAGAAACAAAACCAAAATATCTAAATAAACCATTACCAGGGTTTTTCTTGTTTTTGTCAAACCAACAGTATTCTAATTGTGGAGAGCTCAACTGCATGGATATAATACATCACCAATCATATCCATCTCCACATTTGCAATAATTTCCACCTGCTTTCTTCCCAGTTTTGCCCAGGAAGTTACAATATTTGGGGTTAGAAATTTGACTGGAAAAGGAGAACAAGAAGGGATGAATTGGCCATACAAGAGTTGCCTTACAAAGTTACTCTTTCTCACTTACCTAGCAAAGGGATTCCACTGGCTCTCAGATCACTAGAGTCTATGGTACTCTTAAGTCAGGGCCTATATAATAAAAGATGGGTAAAGATTTCTCCTTTCTTTTCTCATGTATTATCGAGTTCTTAAATTAAAACCAGAGGATGTTTGGGGAGCAAAAGTTGTCTTACAGATAAGGAGAGTCCTTCAAGTATCTGGAAATAGAGGGGAAAGAGAGAGAGGTCTATTAAGAATGAAAGAAGAGGAGTCTGATGAAGGAGGGTCAGAACAGACTGTATAAGATCTTATATACCTACCAATTTCATTTGTATTTATAATGTAGGTAATGTAGAATCGTGGAAGATTTTAACTGAACATATCATAATCATATTTGAATTTTAAAATGATTACCCTTTGGAGCCATGGTATATGATAAATTTGAGAACAGAAGCTAGAGTAAAGGAGATAAATTTAGAAGCTATGTCATATCTCGGTGAGAGATGATAAAAGCCAGAACAAAGACTTCAAAAGTTGGTACAAAGAGAAGGAAAATGGATATCTAAAATTATAAGTTCTCAAGGTTAAAGGAACAACTGGAGAGAAGTCTCCAATGCATTTTTCCCCCACCTTCACACTAAAACAACAAACAGGACACAGGACTCAAAAATGACAACTCATACCTCCAACAGAAACTGAGAGGTAGTGATGGATCAAAACAATTTTCATTCTGACAAGGGAAAACGGCTTTATAAAAGCACAGACATCATAATGAGGGGCTCAGTAGCAGAATAAACTGCAGAGGAATGAGATGCAGGGCAGAGCAGAAAGCTATGGATGCAGAAAGAAGACCAAAGAGGATCAAAGGCAAATGTGGTCTCCGTCATGGCTTGACCTCAGGGATTTTTATGGAAACAAATACCCTTCAATATTTTAAGCATTATCTGACCTGACCTAAAGCTCTCTGAAAATGTGATTTATTGGTACCAAAAACATACACATATATATAACATGTAGTTTATATGCATGATATATATATAACATATAACTATATATATAAAACTATATATATATAGTGAGCAACATAAATACTTTGAGAAGGTGTCTGAGGACACTTATAATTAAATCACAAAAGGAACATGGCCAATTAACATACTTTTAGTAATCTTCTATTTGGATTATTTATATAATGACTAGAGAAAAATAAATCATATATAGGAAATTTATGTAGGTATTAGACAATTCCACAAGTAGGTCAATTATGTATGTGCCTTTTAACCTCAAATCTTAAGTAGTACACAACAAGCTCTGTTGGACCCTTTGGCTGCTAACATCCTCAAATGTGTTTAGAAAGAAAAGCAAAGCTAATATTTGGGTCAAATTTACACACACACACACACACACACACACACACACACACACTTCTCTTTGAAATTATCCTCCACAATTATGTGCTATAAAGGCCCCAGTTTCCCAAGTTGTACGTAATGCAGGTAAACTTTCCCTCTTGAAACTGGAGGTCCCAGGCACCTTTTTGAACAGTCATTCTCCAAAAAGAAATGCCAACTATTCTGGGTTGCCAGATACTTTGAAGTTATTGTTCTTAAATGTAGTATAGAGGGTGTAGGTGAATAAGAGGAGATTTAAAAATCTATCTTAAACATCCCATTCTTCAAGCTCTGTTCTGGCTCCTCATCTTCTAACTAGGACTGTCCCCTGCAAGTGAAGCAGGCTTTCATCTAATTCTAGCTAAAACTTGACAGTCTCATTAGTTTTTTGATGACATTTCCTGTTCCTTCCATCACTGAGGCCTTTTGCATGACAGACACTGTCTGGCTGGGGCCCTGAAGTTTTCTTCAGAACTTCAACCCTCTGGTTTCCAGATGGGAATTCTTTTATATGCACATCAGCTCTCTGCCCAATTGATCTGTTTGAGGTTTTTCTTTTGTCCTGTTTAACTATTTTCATGCTCGTATCATTACTAGTACTCCCTGGGAATAATCTCTCCTATTGTCCTACATCCTGCACCGTTGAGCTTTACAATGACTTACGCAGAGCAGAGAAAGAGAGCAAAGCTTCCCTCCATGACTCACATGATATCAGAGACATTTCTGGGAAGGCCTGTGAAGCAAGAAAAAATTTCTACGGGTCCTTCATCTTCCTCCTCCTACTCCTTACACCTCAAGAACAAACTACTACTGCATAAGAACATGTATTTTTACATATTATAATTTGTGGTATCAGATGATCTGGGAGTTTATCTATATAGTAATTTGGTGAAGATACATCTTAGGAGAAAAAATTCTCTTCTTTAGTTCTTCTTATGACTATCACACTGTCAACTGCAGAGTTACTTCTATTACACCATCCAAATCTGTTCCAAGGCTTTACTCGTCCATGAAGTCTTCCAAAACCATGCCTGCCTGAGGTAATATTTCCTTGCTGCGGGCTATTTGTACCACTCATGGAATAGGACATTCAAGGCACTGTATTGCCAGTTTTTTCATGCGTATTTTTAAACTATGCCAACTGTGAGATTTGTTTTCTACTTGTAAAATGAGTTGAACAGAATAAAAGTGTTGGAACATACTAAGCGTTCAATTAATGTGAGTCGTCTGCATTTCCCATGTTTCCCGCCTAGACTACCACACTCAGCCATACACATGAATTAAATGTTTGTATACTGTTTGGAAATCACAACATCATGCTTGTATATGGGCATATTATATTACACTCTGTATAAATGAAATCATCATGTACCATATTCACATTAGCCCAGTGTTTCCAAAACAATAAACCCTACCTCAGAAAGTTAATGAAGGGCATAAGTGAAGTGAGTATGCTCTCTCTCCAACTAGACAGATGTTTATATTCCATATACAACTTGACTTGCCCAGCATCCCACTGAGACTTACGATTATGTAGCCCCAAAAAGAAACATGTCCTTAGAAGGGCTGGTAAATAGTGAGAACTTTTCTCCAACCCATGGGTGGGAAGGTAGGTTTATATATGTGTGGGGGCAGAAGGAGACATAGATATTCATTATGCAGCCTTGAAAAGAAAGAGGAATATTTTTTTTCTTCCTTCTTTTTACAAATATGATGCTCCAGAATAAAGTCACAAAGTTGAAGCCCACAAATCCCATCAGGCTGCAGATTTATTTTAACCAGTACAATAATGATTTTTCTTTTAATTAAACCACCATTTAATAATGAAAAGAGTTATATAAAAGGCTCCCATTCAGTTTCTCAAAACAAACAAAAAACCTGATGATCTCTGTCAACATGGGCTCTAATGCCTATATGGTGACCAACTTAATTTCTTTTCATATTCCTGCCCAAACCAACAACGTAAGATACTAATTTATTTTTGGCAATTAGCTTGCCTTGGTGGAAACCTGGGGAGAAATAGGGGCTGATGTCACAATTGTTAGTCATTTCTGTTATGTGACAACAAAAAAAAGGATCTACATTTTAGGACACAGATGTTTCCAGTTTTGATTGCTGAGATTCCTAAATTCTGGACATCATAAGCAAAATCCTAAGCAAGTGTACTTGCTAATTATAATTAGGAAAAATGAGTCTGTGTCTCTACTTCCTGTTTTTATTTGGTTATTATTAAGTAATCTTAAGATTGTTTTGTTTCCAGTCAGGTTTTTGAATGTTATTTATATGCAAAACAATACCACAACAGTTTTGCTCTGAAGATTTCATTTTTCAAATAGACAAGAATTATAGCTGTTACTGTCCAGAGTCTCATCTGACAAGGAATGATTCATCCCAAAGAGGACCAGCCGATATGCAGTCATCTCTAGCCCCTTAGATTATGACTTAGAATTCATTCTAAACAGTGTTTTGTAACCTTTGCCATATGCAGATCTTTTTCTGCTCTAAGGGCTGAGGTCCCTCAACCAGAAGCATACTAAAATATCAAATGTGGTGGTATTAAAGTATGTCCCCCTCCCATTTTTTTATACACCTCTCACTGAAAGGCAAAATTCTCTTAATCTGTGTGGGCTTGTGACTGCTTTGACTAATGGAGTACAGCATTAAGTGGCTTCTGAGAGAAAGTCAGAAAAAGCCATGTAACTTGATGCTGTTGGGATGTTTGCTCAGAGTGAAGCCAGTTACCATGTGAGAAGTCCAACTACACTCTGAGACCACCATGCTAGAGAGGCCACATATATATGCTCAAGTTGACAGTCCAATTCATTCCCACTAACGTACCTGATAAATAATGCCATCTTAGGCTCCCCAGACCAGCCCACCCACCATCTGGATAACTCTGACCTCAGCAGATACCACAGGGAATAAAAAACATGCCCAAGGAACACTCTTCAAATTCCTGACTCACAAAACTGCATGCAAAAATTAATGTCAGTTTCACACTGCTAAGTTTTGGTGTGGTTTGTTAAGCATTGGTAGTAACCAGAATATACATTGATTGCTATTTTTTGTGTGACTTCAAGACTAGAACTAAGAATAATTAGTATAAGTTATGAATAAGCATATAATAATTTAATATGAAGAAACATTTTCTAATATATTCTATAATAGAATAGATTGCTATGACAGGGAGATTCTTGACACTGGAAGCAGCTAAGCAGAAACCATATGCTAAAGATGCTGTTCTAGGAATGAAATTATCAGAAAAAGAGGAACTAAGAAAGGTTTCCAATCTGAGAATGGTTGTATGCAAAGCAACACAAAATGATAATATTTCAATTTACTTAGTCCTCAGTTTTTAAAGTGGCTTAAGTATATATTTATTTAATTTCAATTTCAGGACACCTCTGTAAGGGAAATTGGTGCATCGGTTGTCCCTAATTTATAATAGCCATAGCTAATATATTTATTGAGCCCAACAAATTGGGCAATCTGGAAGAAATTGATAAATTCCTAGAAACATATAAACTACCAAACTGAAACAGGAAGAAATAGAAAATTTAGGGATGCCTGTGTGGCTCAGTTGGTTAAGCGTCTGCCTTCGGCTCAGGTCATGATCCCAGGATCTTGGGATCAAGTCCCTCATCAGGCTCCTTGCTCAGCAGGGAGCCTGCTTCTCCCTCTGCTACTCTTCCTGCTTGTGCTCTCTCTCCCTATGTCAAATAAATAAATAAAATCTAAAAAAAAAAAAAAATAGAAAATTTGAACAGACCCATAATTAGCAAAGAAATCGAATCAGTAATCAAAAATCTCCCAACAAACAAGAGTCCAGGGCTGGATGGCTTCCCAGGAGAATTCTAACAAACATCTAAAGAAGAGTTAATACCTATTCTTCTGAAGCTTTTCCAAAAAATAGAAATGGAAGGAAAACTTCCAAACTCATTTTACAAGGCCAGCATTAACTTTATTCCAAAACCAAAGACCCCACTAAAAAGGACAATTACAAACCAATATCCCTGATGAACATGGATATAAAAATTCTCAACAAGATACTAGCTAATAGGATCCAACAGTATATTAAAAGTATTATTCACCATGATCAATTGGGATTTATTCCTGGGCTGCAGGGATGGCTCAATATCCCAAACAAATCAACATGACACACCACATTAATAAAAGAAAGGGTAAGAATCATATGATCCTCTTAATAGATGCAGAAAAGGCATATGACAAAATACAACATCTTTCTTAATAAAAACCCTCAAAAAAGTAGGGATAGAAGGAACATCCTCACCATCATAAAGGCCATATATGAAAGACCCACAGATAATATCATCCTCAATGGAGAAAAGTGGAGAGCCTTTCCTCTATGGTCAAGAACACAACAGGGATGTCCACTCTAAACACTGTTGTTCAACATAGTGCTGGAAGTCCTAGACTCAGCAATCAGACAACTAAAAGAAATAAAAGGCATCCACATTGGCAAGGAAGAAGTCGAATTTTCACTCTTTGCAGATGACATGATACACTGTAGAAAACCCAAAAGACCCCACCAAGAAATTGCTAGAACTGATACATGAATTCAGCAAAGTTGCAGGATATAAATTCAATGTACAGTAATCTGTTGCATTTCTATATACTAATAATGAAGGAGGAGAAAAAGAAATCAAGGAATCGGCCCCATTTACAATTGCACCAAAAACCATAAGATACCTAGGAATAAACCTAACCAAAGAGGTAAAAGATGTGTAATCTGAAAACTATAGAACACTTATGAAAGAAATTGAAGACACAAAAAAATGGAAAAACATTCCATGCTCACAGAAAGAACAAATACTGTTAAAATATCTATACTATCCAAAGCAATCTGCACATTCACTGTAATCCCGATCTCCTCCCCTCTGCTCATGTGCGCATGCGCTCTCTAAGTAAAATTTTAAAAACTGGTTAGTGACATGTAGAAGAATGAAACTAGACCACTTTCTTATGCACAAAAATAGACTCAAAATGGATGAAAGAGCTAACTGTGAGATAGGAAACCATCAAAATCCTAGAGGAGAAAACAGGCAGCAAGCTCTTTAATCTGGCTACAGCAACTTCTTACTAGACACATCTCTGGAGTCAAGGGAAACAAAAGCAAAAATGAACTATTGGGGCCTCATCAAGATAAAAAGCTTCAGCACAGCAAAAGAAACAATCAGTAAAACTAAAAAGCAACTAATGGAATGGGAGAAGATATTTGCAATTGACATATCAGATAAAGGGCTAGTATCCAGAATCTATAAGAAACTCATCAAAATTAACACCCAAAAAGTAATCCAGTTAAGAAATGGGCAGAAAATACGAATAGACATTTCTCTGAAGACATAAAAATGGTTCTCAGACACATGAAAAATTGCTCAACATCACTCATCATCAGGGAAATACAAATCAAAGCCAGAGTGAGACATTACTTCACACCTGTCAGAATAGCTAAAATTAACAACTCAGGAAACAACACATGTTGGCAAGGATGTAGAGAAAGGGGTCCTTTTTGCACTGTTTGTGAGAACGAAAACTGTACAACCACTCTGGAAAGCAGTATGGAGGTACTCAAAAAGTTAGAAAATAGAACTACCCTACAAACCAGTAATTGCACTACTAGGTATTTATCCAAAAGATATAAAAATGATGATTTGAAGGGCACATGCACCCCCAATGTTTATAGCAGCACTATCAACAATAGTCAAACTATGGAAAGAGCCCAAACGTCCATCAACTGAAGAATGAAGAAGAGATGGTATACATATACAATGGAATATTATTCAGCCATCAAAAAGAAAGAAATCTCGCCTTTTGCAAGAATGTGCACGGAACTAGAATGTATTAAGCTAAGTGAAATAAGTTAGTCAGATAAAGAGAAATACCATATGATTTCACTCAAGTGGGGAATTTAAGAAAACAGATGAACATAGGGGAAGGGAAAGAAAACTAAGAAAACTACAATAAGATAAAAACAGAGGGAGGCAAACCCTAAAAGACTCTTAACTATAGAGAACAAACTGAGGGTTGCTGGAGGGGAGGTGGGTTGGGGGATGGGTAAAATAGGTGATGGGTATTAAAGAGCACTTGCTGGGATGAACACCACTTGCTGGGTGTTATATATAAGTGATGAATCACTAAATTCTACTCCTGAAACAACTACTATACTCTAACTAACTTGAATTTAAATGTAAATAAAAAAAGAGTTAATATATATAAAAACTTGTAAAAGTGATTGGCACATAGAAGCATTATATTTGTATTTATAAAACAAGTGCAAAATAAAACAAGACCTGGTCAAGTGTAATTAATAAAATAATGCTTAGTAGTCAAGAAGAATAGAAACTATTTGAAAATTCAGGGCTAGAGAAAAATGCCAAATTTCACCACTTCTGTTTAATATTGTACTATAAATGTGCCTAGCTGTGTGATAAAAAGAAAACTAAAGTTAAATATATTGAAAATCTAGACAAGAATCATACTGTTGGCCATTAACAGATTTTTGGGGGGCTGTGTATTTAGAAAACTCAAAAGATAACAGAATAAGAGTTTAGCAAAGTTGATGGACATGAGATAATTTTCCCAAGTCAATTATATTTCTATACAAGAGCAGAAGTTAAAATGCAATTTTTAAAACCATGAAAAAATGCAAAAAAATGCATACAAATAAATATAACTAAATATTAGGTACATATGAATGAATCTAATGAATGGTGTGCAAGATCTTTATGGACAAAATCCTAAACTTATGAGCAATAACAATAAAAAGCTACAAAAAGATTTATTACTTTCTTGATCATAGTATTATTGATTCCCCCTAAAATGATCTCTAGACTAAATGGAGTCCTATTAAAAATTTAAATGCATTTTTCATGGAAATTAACAAGATGACCATGGTACAATTAAATAGTTGACAAAAATTAAAAGCATTAACAGCATTACAGCTGGCAAAGTTACAGAATAATGGGAATGTTCACAAATTTGATGGAAATACAAATTAGTAAATGTTACTTTGATATTTTCTTGTAATGTTGAGCATTTAAAAATGCATACCTTATTGCCCAGTAATTGCACCCTACAGATGTTCACACATGGAAAGAAAACATGCACATGGACACCTATACAAGAGATTTCATAAAACCATTGTTCCTCAAAACAAAACCAAAAATCTGGCAAAACCCAATAATTTAAATATTTATGGACAGGAAAAAAAAATAAGCCAATTATGGAATCAGCCCCCATTAATTTCATACCTCATATGACACCTGTGCATAAAATTCAAGAATCTTCCTTCTAGGTGGACAATAGCAAAAAAAAAAAAAAAAAAAAAAAAGCAACCCTCTTTTGGACTGATGCTTGGACTAGATGAGGAGTAGCTTGGGTGGATTTTAAGCTCTACTCCTGCTGGTTTCCCTGTGCCTGACAACCTTATACATACATACAAGGAATGCCTCATGTGAATGAAAAAAAACAAAACAAAAACATAGATGTGGCAAAATTAACAGACATTAAAAATATGTTGTTGACTAAAACAAATGTACTTCAGAATATTGTTAAATACATTTTTATTGAGGTGTACCTACATATTACATATTAAGTTAGTTTTGCATGTATAACAATTATTCAATATTTGTAAACCCTGTGAAACAGGAGGTGATCACCACAATAAGTCTAGTTACCATCCATCACCACACAGTTACATTTTATTTTCTCATGATAAGGACTTTTAATATTTATTCTCTTGGCAACTTTCAAATAGGCACACAATATTATTGACTATAGTCACTATGCTGTATGTTCTATCCTTATGGCTTATTTATTTTTTACCAGCAAGTTTGTACCCTATGATTCCATTCACACATTTCAGATACCCCAAAACCTCTTCCCCATTCTGTTTTCTGTATCTGTAAGTTTCATTTTGTTTCTTAGATTCCACATATATGTGAAATCATCATACAGTATTTGTCTTTCTCTGGCTGACTTATTTAACATAATACTGTCAACGTCCATCCATGTTGTTGTAAATGGCAAATTTTTTTTAATGGCTAAGTAGTATTCCATTATATTTATATATATATATATACATACATACACATACACACACACACACCATATTTTTATTCATCCATTGATGGGCACTTAGATTGTCTCCATATTTTGGCTATTGGTTTTAATTTGCATTTTCTTGATGATTAGTGTGATATTGAACATTTTTCATTGCCTATTGGCCATCTATAGGTCATCTTTGGAAAAATGTCTATTCAGGTTTTTCTGCCCATTTTCTTTTTTTTTTAAATTTTTTTATTGTTATGTTAATCCCCATACATTACATCATTAGTTTTAGATATAGTGTTCCATGATTCATTGTTTGTGCATAACACCCAGTGCTCCATGCAGAACGTGCCCTCCTCAATACCCATCACCAGGCTAACCCATCCTCCCACCCCCCTCCCCTCTAGAAACCTCAGTTTGTTTTTCAGAGTCCATCGTCTCTCATGGTTCGTCTACCCCTCCGATTTCCCCCCCTTCATTCTTCCCCTCCTGCTACATTCTTCTTTTTTTTTTTCTTTCTTAACATATATTGCATTATTTGTTTCAGAGGTACAGATCTTTCACCTCATTGGTTAAATTTATTCCTAGGTATTTTATTTTGATGCAACTATAGATGGGATTTTCTTAATTTCTCCAATAGTTAACTGTTAATGTATAGAAACAACAGATTTTTGTATATTGATTTTGTACTCTGTAACTGAGTACAACTGAGTTCATTTATTAGTTCTAACAGTTTTTTGGTGGAGTCTTTAGGGGTTTCTATATATAAAATCATGTCATCCACAAAGAGTGGTAGTTTTACTTCTTCCTTTCCAAGTTGGATACCTTTTATTTCCTTTTCTTGCTTAATTGCTGTGACTAAAATTTTTATTACTATGTTGAATAAAAGTGGTGAGAATGGGCATCCTTGTCGTGTTCCTGATCCTAAAGTAAAAGATGTTAACTGTGGGCTGGTCACATATGACCTTTATTATGTTGAGATTCATTCCCTTTATACACACTTTGTTGAGAGGTTTTATCATAAATTGATGTTGAATTTTATCAAATGCATTTTCTGTATCTATTGAGATGTTCATGATTTTTATCCTTCATTTGGTTAATGTGGTATATCACCTTAATTGATTACCTGCATCACGGTAATAAATCCCGCTTAATCATGATGTAGGATTCTTTTACTGCATTGTTGAATTTGGTGTGGTAATATTTTGTTGAAGATATTTGCACCAATGTTCATCAGTGATACTGGCCTGTAATTTTTTTTTTTTTTTGTGGTGTCTTTGTATGCTTTTGATATCGGGATAATGTTGCCTCATAAAAGAAGTTTAGGAGCATTTGCTCCTCTTCAAATTTTGAAAGAGTTTGAGAAAGACAGATATTAAATCTTCTTTGAATGTTTGGTAGAACTCATTAGTGAAGCCATCTGGTCCTGGGCTTTAATTTGTTGGTAGGTTTTTGATTACTGATGTAATATCCTTATTAGTAATTTGTCTATTCAGATTTTATATTTCTTCCTGATTCAGTTTTGGAAGGTTATAGGTTTCTAGGAATGTATCCATTTTTTTTCTAGGTGTCTAATTTGTGGATGTAAAATTGTTCATAGTAGTCTCTTGTGATCCTTTGTATTTCTATAGTATTAGTTGTAACTTCTCTCTTTTATTTCTGATTTTATTTATATGGGCCCTCTTTTTCTTTGGTGAATCTAGCTAAAGCTTTGTCAATTTTATCTTTTCAAAGAACTAGCTCTTTGTTCCATTAATCTCTTTTACTGTGTTTTTAGTCTCTACTCCATTTATTTCTGCTCTGATCTTTTATTTCTTTCATTTTTCTGGCTTTGGGTGTTGTTTACTCTCCTTTTTCTAGTACCTTTAAGTGTAAGGTTAGATTGTTTGAGAATTTTCATTTTCCTAGAGATAGGCTTATATCACTGTGAACTTTCCTCTTAGAACTGCTTTTGCTACATCCCATAGATTTTGGTTTGTTGTATTTCCATTTTCATTTGTCTCAAAGTATTATATTTCTTCTTTGATTTGTTCATGATCTATTATTGTTTGTTCAGCAGCATGTTGTTTAATCACTACATATTGTGATTTTTCTAGTTTTCTCTTGTAATTGATTTCCAGTTTCATACCATTTTGGCTAGAAAAGATGCTTAATAGGATTTCAGTCTTCTTAAATTTTTTGAGACTGTTTTGTGGCCTAATATATAATCTATCCTGGAGAATGTTTCATGTGTACTTAAGAACTCTGCTGCTTTGGGATAAAATATTCTCTATATACCTATTATGTCCCTCTGATCTAATGTGTCATTTAAGACTTATGTTTCTTTGTTGATTTTCTGTTTTGATAATCTATCCATTAATGTAAGCAGGGATTTAAGTCCCCTACTATTATTGACTTGCTTTCAATTTCTCCCTTTAGGTCTGTTAGTATTTGTTTTATATATTCAGGTACTCCTATGTTGGGTACCTAAATATTTATAAATAATACATCTTCTTGCTGGACTGACCTCTTTATCATTATGTATATGTATGACCCATTTTTTTCTTTTATTAGTCTTTTTTTTTAAAGATTTATTTTTTTAAAAGATTTTACTTACTTGTCAGAAAAGAGAGAGAGGGCACAAGCAGGGGGAATGGCAGGCAGAGAGAGAAATGCGGAACCCAATCCCAGGACCCTGGGATTATGACCTGAGCTGAAGGCAGATGCTTAACTGACTGAGCCACCCAGGCATCACTTAAAAAAGATTTATCTGAGAGAGCAAGAGCCAGCACAAGTCGAGTTGGGGGAGGTGCAGAGGGAGAGAAGGAGAAGCAGACTCCCCACTGATCACAGAGCCCAAGGACCCTGAGATCATGACCAGAGCCTAAGTTAGATGATTAAACTGAGCCAACCAAACATCCGTACAGCCTTTGTTTTAAAGTCTATTTTGTCTGATATAACTGCCCCAGCTTTCTTTCATCTCCATTTGCATAAAAAATTTTCGCTCCCTTTATTTTCAGTCTTTGTGCCCTCTCATCTGAGGTTAGCCTTTTAGGCAATATATAGATGGATTTTTTTTTTTAATCCACTCTTCCACTCCATGTCTTCTTGAAGAGTTCAGTCCATTTATGTTTAAAGTAATTATAGGTAGGTATTGTACTTATTGTCATTTTGTTAATTGTTTTCTGGCTGTTTTGTAGTTCCTCTCTGTTTATTCTTCTCTTGCTCTCTTCCCTGTGGTTTGATGCCTTTCTTTAGTGCTATGCTTAAATTCCATTCTCATTACTTTCTGTATATCTACTCTAGGTTTTTGCTTTGTAGTTACCATGAGGCTTATGTGGATCAACCTATATATGTACCAGTCTATTTTAAGTTGATAGAAAGTTTGAATGCATTCTAAAGCTCTACATTTTTACTTCTCCTCCCCCACTTTTATGTCTGATGTCAAATTCTACATCTTTTTATTCCTTAAATGAAGGAATTTTTACTATTTTTTGTCTTCTAAATTTCATGCTAGCTTTATAAGTGATTAGTCTACTAGCTTTAATATATATTTATCTTTACCAGCAACATTTTTACTTTCATGTTTTCTTATTACTTATTACTGCCCTATCTTTTCCACTTAAAGAAGTCCTTTTAACATTTCCTATAAGACCAATGTAGAGGTGTGATGTAGAGGCTATTTTTTTCCTTTTTTTTAAGTTATTTAATATACAGTGTAATATTAGTCTCAGGTGTACAATATGGTGATTCAACACTTGATGCTCATCACAAGTGGACTCCTTAATCCTCATCACCTGTTTAACCCATATCCCCACTCACCTCCCCTCTGGTAACCATCAGTTTGTTATCTGTAGTTAAAAGTCTGTTTCTTCGTTTTCCTCTTTTTTTCTCCCCCTTTGCTCATTTTTGTTTTGTTTCTTAAACTCCACCTATGAGGGAAATCATATGGCTAGTGATTGTCAGTTAACTACTATAGTTTTCGGTTATCTGGAAAACTTTTATTTTTCCTTCAATATTGAATGATAGCCTTGCCAGTGAGAATAGTCTTGTTTGGAAGATTTTGGCTTTCAGCACTTTGAATATATCATGCCACTCTCCGGTCTGCACATTTTCAATGGAAAACTCTGCTGCTAGTCTTACAAGAGAGGTTCCCTTGTATGTAACAAGTTGTTTTTAAGATTCTTACTGCTTTTAAGAATCTTTAACTTTTGACATTTTTTTTTTTATTACCACATGTCTTGGTGAGGATCTCTTTGGGTTATTTGGAGCTTTCTAGGCTTTCTGGATCTGAACGTCTATTCCTTCAACAGGCTAAGTTTATAGCCATTTTTTTGCCATTATTTCTTCAACTAGGTTTTCCGTCCTCTGCTCTCTCTCTTTTCCTTCTGGAACACCTATTATGTGAGTGTTATTCTACTTGATGCAGTCGTTTAGGTCTCTTCAGCAATCTTCACTTTTTTAAATTCTTTTTTTTTTCTTTTTGCTATTTCATTTGGGTGAATTCCTCTGCCCTGTCTTCCAGATTGCCAATTCTTTCTTCTGTTTCCATCCACTCTTGCTATTGAATCCCTCTAGTGTATTTTTCAGTTTATTACATTCTTCAGCTCTGTGACTTCTGTTTGGTACTTTCTTATATTTTCTATTTCCCTATTAAAGTTCTCTCTGTGTTCGTCCATTCTTCTCCCAAGACCTTTGTGATTATTATTTTGAATTCCTTATCAAGCAAAGTATTTACCTCTGTTTCTTTAAGTTTTTTTTTTTTCTTTTTCTGGAGTTTTATCTTGTTCTTTCCTTTGGAAAATATATTCCTCTGTTTCTTCATTTTGCTTGACTTTGTGTTAGTTTTTGTGTATTGGGCAAAACAGCTATCTCCTTCAGGTCTTGAAGGAGTGGGTCACAAGAAGAGTGGGGATATGGTTCAGCCTGCTCTCTGTGCAGTGCCTTGGGGGTGGTGGCCTGCCAAAAACAGTCTCTGCTTATTTCAGTCCCATGAGGCCCAGAAATGCAAGCCCCCAGGGCCACCAGAGGCAGGTAACCAAGGGGCATCACCCATGTGGACTCTGTGCTCCCACTGGCTTTGGGAAAGCAGCAGGAGAGTGCAGGGGTTGGGGTGTGCCCACTGGCTTTATAGAGACAGCGAGAGTGCAGGGGCAAGGCACACCTGCTGGCTTTAGTAGGGCAGCAGGAAAGTACAGAGACTCTGTACACCTGCTGGTGCTAGCAAAGTAAAAGGAGAGCACAAAAATGGCACTTGCCAGTGCTTCCATCACTGGAGAGAGTCCCAACGGCCCCTGCCCCTTAAACAGATGCTTTAAAATTAACAAATCAATGTCCCTCACATATTGTCCAGGCACTTTTCAAACTACTACTTTTGCCCTGTGCACTGGGGCAAGTGAGTCTGCATGCAAGCCCTTTAAGAAGAGTATCACAGGGGGTGCCTGGGTGGCTCAGTCATTAAGCATCTGCCTTCAGCTCAGGTCATGATCTCAGGGTCCTGGGATTGAGCCCCACACCGGGCTCCCTGCTCCGTGGAAGCCTGCTTCTTCCTCTCCCCCTGCTTGTGTTCCCTCTCTCACTGTGTCTCTCTCTGTCAAATAAATAAATAAAATCTTTAAAAAAAAAAAAAAGTATAGTATCTCAGTTCCCTACAGTCCTTTACATCTCCTAGACATAGCCCTGTTGGTTTTCAAAGCTAGACATTTGGGCGCCTGTCACTAGTATGCTCCATATTTGTGAGATTCCTTCTGATTGTGGGTCACGATGCCAGGGTGGGAGTTTTTGGGCAAGACCACATCATCTCTGCCTCTCCTACCCATCTCAACATGGCCCTTCCTTTTATCATTTGTTGTAAAGTTGTCATTCAGCTATTCTCCAGGTCTTTTTCACAACTAATTTTCCAGACATAGCTGTAGATTTGGTATGACCTTGGGAGGAGCTGAGTTCAGGATTTTTACCTATGCTGTCATCTTGAACCCCATGTCTTAAGAGTCTAAAAACATGCACAACTAAACCATATATTGCTTAGAATATGTATTTACTAAAGCTACAAATAAAAGAAAGAGGTTTATTTTTAAAAATTAGAAGTAATTGCCTTTATAGGGAGAATGAATGTGGGCAAAAGACCATAAAAAACTTCACTGCTATAGATAATATTTTAAGTTTGGCCATAGGTGATTATTATGCTTCAATCTATACCTCTGTAGTACAGTTTTGAATGCATCAAATATTCAATGGGTTGAAAAAGTTTTAAGAAAAAAATTAAAAAAGCATAAAAATAGTCCTAAAAGACATAAAATAGAGAAATCTGAAGAGATGGAATAAAGGACATCTATCCCAAAGGTATTTCACAAATAAAAACAAGAAAAAAAGGAAAATAACTAATACAGTAGAACAAGCTAAAAAAAGTCCCACAATTGAAAAAAATAACACTACAAATTTAAAGCATCAAAACACATAGATTGCTATGAGAGAAAATGTCAAACACTCTAACCCCACTGTTGTAAAATTTAAGTATACCATGAATAGAGAAACTACTAAAGATTCACAATAGAGCAAGGAAAGGGAGAAATAGATGAAGATTACATGCAATGGAGTGAGAATCATATTATAATTGAAATTATCAATAGCAGAACTGAATTCAAGTATCGTCATAGAATTCTGAGAGCAAATGGTTTTGACTTAGAAACATTATGTAGCCAGACATTATGTAGATGTAATCAAGATGTGGACAATACAAAATTATAATTCACTCATTTTTACTTGAAGATATATTTAAGCAAATTACAATGAATATCATAAAGTGAAGGAAATATAAGGGACCGAAAAGCAATGGGTCCATATTAAGAAATACTAAGAAAAGAACAACAAGAACTGCCCTGGAATAAACAACTGTCCATCTATTTTTCACTCTCTTCTACTTAGGTGACTTTCTCTACCTACCTGCTCTCATAACATACTGGAATTTTCTTTTGTAATGGTGATGGCATTTAAAACTTATAAGTAAGTTACAATGAATATCATTCTGAGAACTTGTTTGTCTCCTGAACTAGATACCAAGCTCTTTGAAGGAGAGATCATGTCTATAGTTTTCACCATGACATCTTTAAAGCTTAGCCTAGAACTGGCCAATAATAAATATTCAAAGGTGACCAGAACTCTTGCATCTGTTCTCAGATCTCCATGCTTCCTGTTTCATAAACTCTCCCTGTTATATCCATTCCCATGGGCTCAACAATTATCTACCCATATACTGATGATTATCAAATCTCATTCTATGGTTCTAGGGTTGTAGACACATATTTTTATTGCTTATTGTGTATCCCACTTAGATATCCCCAAGACATCTTAATATGCAGATATCTATAACTCTATTCATTATATTTCCTTATCCCAAATGTGTTGAGTCAATATCCTCCCACTGTCCACATTCTTACCTATTATTGCCACTTGTTTCTTTCTTCTTCCTCATTTACTATAGAAATCAGCTCTACAAATTCCATATGTTGTGTATATGTAAACTATAACATTCTTACTGTCTCACCATCTTTTACCTATATTATTACAATAGCAACCCACTAGTTATACTTTTTAATGTATCCAGCCCACTTTCATCAGAACTTTCTTAAACCAAAACATAATCATGAAAAATTTCTGCTTAAAATTATTACACCACACATTAGCATTTTTTTTCATTTATTACAACAATTCCCTATCCAGGAATCAGGGGAAATAGTACAGACAGGTGACATTTTATGACTGGTATAAATAAGGTTGTTTGAGAAGGGACAGAAAGTGTGATGCCTGAATGGTGATTGAGGAAACAAGCAGGAGTAGGTACCTAGGATGTAAGGCAGAAAGAAGCTGATGCCTAAAGGCAAACTTTTATTCTTGAGTGAGCTATTTTTAACACAGCTGTCTCTAAGAAATGAGATTTGTAAAGGTACCTAATAAATTCTATATATGAAAAAAACTAAAATCATACCAATATAATTTCCATGTTTCTAGATGATTTAGCAAGTGATATTTGCAATCCACTCCTTTTCAAGAACTTTTCAAGAGCATGTTATTCTACTATATAATAATAAACCAGCAGAGTCAAGACAGTTACTTTTCTTGCTTTCTATGTACTATAAACAGATTTGTTTGAAATAATTTTCCATTCTTTTTATTCAGCCCGTTTCTGATTCCTACCCAAGGAAGGTAGTTAAAATAGGCCATTGGCAGAGTGATAATACTTATTTCCTCAACAATGATCTTTGGTAGATGATAAAATGCTACTTTCCCTTATAAAGGGAAAGGGCAGCTGCCTACAAAACAAAAGTGAACTTCTACAGTGTGAGCGCAAAGAAAATGTATTGTGCAATAAAACTACAAAGCAAAGAGTTATTTTAGGACTACTGGGTGACGTCAAATGTGGTCTTTTGAAGGTCAGCAATTTCGTGATCTATGTTATGAGAAATTTCAAGGAGCATTGCAATATCTTAATCTGAATGATTTTTTTGTGTAAATTATTTTGCTGGTCTTTCCAGCTAAGTTAAAAAAATAATTTAGGCCCATCTTTATTTATCTTTATCTTTGGAAGTTCCAGAATTTACTGTAAGAAACAACTGAGAGAATCTGAGGAGAAGGACCATTATTTAAAAGATTCCCCACTAACTATAGGATAAAATTCAGATTCTTTGAGGTGGAAAACAAAGATGGTTCACATACTGCCACTAACTACCTTTCTAGGCTCATCTCCAGTGCTCTCAACACATAGTATCCTGCAAACATATATTCGAAGTCTACCATACCAGAACAGTATGAGCCCTTTGCATCAATACGCTACTGCACTGATGTCTTACTGTCACTCATTTTGTGACGAAAACTTCTACTCATTCTTCATAGTGTAGAAAACACATAACTTTTGTAAACTCTTCTCAGTGACGCTACAGACAGCATACAACTTTGTATGTATCTGCCTTTGATATAGTTATTACCATAAAATTCAGATACAATCATGTTTTCAAAGGGTTTATATTTCTCCTAGTATCAGACACATAATTCTAGAAATTATTTTCAAGCCCCTTTCCAGGCTAAGCCACCTTCATCCTGACCACCCATTTGGAATTTCTTTCATTTCTTTGAACATACATTGCTGGTTCTCAATGATCTCTTACCTTAATCTACTCATCCTCACACGGTTCAGCTTAAAGGTGAACCTGACAAGAAGTTTCCCTAGATCCTTAATCTAGATTAGTCCATTTGCTCCCCAATTCCCAAAAGCCCTTTTAGTCTCTATTATAATGCTATTTATTTATAATTGCTAGTGGCTTTCTATACAGGCTGTAAACTCCATTAGAACAGAGGTGATTTCTCTTATTCACTGCTGTTTTCTTAACAGTTTGTTGCCTGGCACATTACAGGTAGTTTATTAATATTAGTTGAATCAAATTTACTGCCTTACTACACTGTCAAGGTCTTTCAATCAGACACTTGACTTTCATGAGTCCATGAACCCACCCAACTCAACATTTTTGAGAATCAACTATGTGCCTGCCGTCAGCATAATCTCCGGGAGTGCATGAAAGCACGAAACACAGTTCTAGCCTGAATAAATTCACAGACTGGATAGGTAAGGGTGTAAAAAAAAAGTGTGCTGCTTGGTAGAACAACTTGTTCGAAAGTAGATTCTTGATCTATGCCTGGTAAATATAGATCCTTTCTTCTTACAGGCCACAGTGATTGCTTCAGGAACAGATATGGGATACAAATGGATGTGATCAGAGTAAATCTAAGAGCTGTGTAATGGCTACAAGAACACTCTGTTTTTGAGCTCATCGTGAACTTTGCAGGCCTAGTATTGTAGCCAGTACTACTGTCACCTTAGGAGACTAAGGGAATAAAGCAAATGAGGAAGAGCGGAACTAACAGACAAAGATTGAGCCCCAAGAATACTGATGGATTTGATGTACTCCTGAATATTTCAGTTATATGAATCAACAAAGTCCCTCTATTATTTATGCATTTTCTTGTTTATTGCATTAAGTCAGTTTGAGTTGGGCTTTCTGTGACATGCAATGGAATTTCTTACTAATACATAGAGTCACAGATAAAACAGTATCTTAACTGGCTCTTAAAAGTTGAAGAGCAGTTTGCCAGGAATAAAATAATTTAATAATAACATATTAACTCTTACTTTGTTGCAGCACTCTTAACACTGTTTTAAGCGATTTGCCTAGATTAAGGAAGAGTGTGTAAAAACTCAGAGATATAAAAGATAACAGCATATTTGAAGTATATAGTGAACAATTCAGTATCTTCAACAGGGTGTTTACTGGGAAAATGAGGATACAAAAGTAGAGATGAGAGTGAAGTACACTGCTGCCATCAGATTGCAAATAATTCCATGTGCCATGTTAATAGCAACTCTGATTCCATTTCTATTCAATAAAAACATACAAATGTAATCAAGCCAACCAGAATTTCTCATAACTAGAGTTCTTAAAAAATAAAACTGAATTGCATCCAGATTTCATTTCATAATAAGCTCCAAATGGTGTGTTATAACAGAATTCCAGGGAGGTTAAGTGACTTGTTCTAGGTGAAATTAGGCAACTAAGTATGAACTAAAAAAAATGCAATTTTCAGTTGCAAATCTGGAACTTTTTCCAAAATGCCCCATGTACCATCCAGTTTTCTTAGTCCCCACAGACACACTAGCATAGGGTTAAAGAAATACAGACTTTAGCACCAAATAAAATTGGTCCTTTTTTCAGTTCTATGACTTAATAACTGTGTGACCACCAGCAAGTGTCTTTACTTTACATTCTCTTTCTCATCTATAACGTGGGAACTGTATGTCTCTTTTCTTCATAGGGTTATTTTGAAAAGTAAATGATAAAATATTTAGCACAATGCCAAAAATGCACACATTTAGTCCTTACCTGGTGAGGTAAATATAATCACAATAAAATATGAATTAACACTTGCTGTATACGAGAAATCAGATGCAAGTACTATTAAACTGGGTTGTCTGTTGATGCTAAAGAAACCATCTCCACAAGGTCTTTTGTTTCTCCCAGCTGAAATGGCCACCTGTGGTTCTCAAGCCCCTTGATCAGAGGTTTGTTCGAAGTAATGAATCAGATATGCATGGATCAATTTCCAGAACCAGATGAGGGGGGATTAAATTGGTTAACGCCATATTGGTGTGAGCCTGCCAAGTGGCTGACCAGCAGCTGGACATTTAGAACAAATAGACTGCTGGCATGTAAGGCAAAAAAATAACTAACAGCTGATGCACATTTACACTGTTGATTGTTCCTTGGGCTCAAGGCCAAGAGTTAATCCCATGATAGAGAAATTACCTGTAGACCATAAATTTTGCTCCAGTAAAGTGAGAGGAAACAAGAAACTTACTCTACTGGGATGGCCATCAGATTGTTTAACTTCAGCTTCAGTTCTTCCATCTCATCTGTGCTTTGGAACCTAGTAGAAAAATAAGGGAATAGAGCTATTTAAAGATCTGGAAGTACTAGCTGGAGAAGAAGGAAACATAATAATTAAGCTGTTGTGCAAGGATCTGAGAAAATAGTAATGATTCTTCAGGGAACATTGAGGACAGAAACATTAGGCCCCTTACATGAGAACCAAAGATTGGGCCTCAGACATGTTAGAATCCCAGGCAGATTTAAAAACTGAAGAGTGAGAAGAGAGAAAGGTTGAAGCAATAGAAAAACATGAAGAGAGAGAGTCAGACACATGATAAAATGATGCATTTATTCAACATATCTTTTAAGACACACCATATATAAATCCCACAATTGGGCACTGGTGGCAGAGGGCCAATTACAATCTCCACCTTTGAGGAATTCAAACTCTTGATGACAATAAAGCTAACAAAACAGAGAAGTGCAATACAAAATGATGTGGGACCAAGGCTTAAATAACAATAAACGGACAAGTGTTAGGAGTAGTAAGACATGAAACAAAAGAATAAAATGATTGGAAAATCTAAGCTACTCAGAGTTGTTCAAGAAAAATAAAATTTGATAACTTGTGGATGATAATATGCAAGGTTTGTGTTTTTTTACTAAATATTATGGCAGAGTTTGCTTGCTTTTAGTTTATGAAAATATGGGTACTAAGGCAATAGATCAAAGTCAAACTTCTTTTAACTACAGTTTATTTTGAAAATGTAAGCCTGAAATGCATCCAAATATCCCTTAGTTATCAGATTCTCAAATGGTACCTTATTGTGACATCCCTACTTACATTACATCTGGTAACATCTGTCACATGGAAAAGCCAGCAATGATGCATTATTTTTTTTAAAAGATTTTATTTATTCATTTGACAGACACAGAGAGAGAGAGCACAAACAGGACGAACAGCAGAGAGAGAGGGAGAAGCAGGCTCCCTGCAGAGCAGGGGGAGCCCAACATGGGACTCAATCCCAGGACCCCAGGACCATGACCCGAGCCGAAGGCAGCCACCTAACCGACTGAGCCACCCAGGTACCCAATGATGCATTATTTTAAAGGCTGCACTTTAGAGAGGATAAATACATTTTGCTATTAGTACTAACCTGTAGGTAATTTATGAATCAAGAATTGAGGTGTACTTCAGTATCTATGACAGATGTAACATCACAACTGA
This sequence comes from Halichoerus grypus, assembly GCF_964656455.1. Classification (NCBI taxonomy): domain Eukaryota; kingdom Metazoa; phylum Chordata; class Mammalia; order Carnivora; family Phocidae; genus Halichoerus; species Halichoerus grypus. Next base: position 29,984,021 of record NC_135722.1, read on the forward strand.
ACCTTAAGAAAAAATCATTTCAAACTATTGAAACTTTTGAATGCTCCTAGTAATTTTGCCCCTGGACTGACTTGGAGGGGTCAATGGTGCAAAAAGAGAAAAGAATAATAGAAATAAGCTTCTGGAAGCTAACATGGTTTTTGTTTTCTTCTGGCTCTGGATTTCCATGAGTTATACGTTGTCTTATTTTGGTTTTAACTGAAATCATTAAGATCAAAAATATTTATTTTGGCAAGGAGAAAAATCTGTAAAAGTTTAGTTTTTTACAAGCTCAGATAAACCATTAGGCTGGTGTCATATTTACATTTTTTGACCTGCTATCAGGTGAGTCAGGAGCACCTGACTTTACAGCAAGGGTCAGGACAGAGGTCAGTTTGAAAGGAGAATTTTATGTTAAAAAAAAAAAAAGTAGTAAGCCTAATAGGAATCATTTTTGAAGTTTAAATTTTAACACTGGTACAAATCACCTGACATAAAATGGAGAGAAAGAGGGCTTAAGAAGAAATGATAAATCCATGCAGGAAAAAAATGTATTTTCCAAAAATGATGTGTTGTTTAATTGGAGGTGAGTTGGGAGTACTTTGCATCTGTCACAGATTCTAAGTTACGGAGAAAAGATAAAGCATCCTAAATTGTCCTAGGCACTCTCTGTAGAGGAGATCTGAGAGTGTGGAATCACTCTGAAAAGAGCCCTAAGTGAATAGAGTGTTGCCAGATTAATGCCCCAAGTGATCCGAGAATTATTCAAGGGCTTCCTCGGTTTTTTTTCTTTGAAACTTGGGACTCTATTTCTGGTACACGGCAACCTAGTGGTTCAGAACCCAGGTTCTGAACTCAGAATAAACCTGAATTAGAGGCTAAGTCCTGACAGCTTCCTCACACGAAAAGTGGTGACAATTAACAGTACCTATTTCATAGAGGGGTTGGGAACTTTCTATGAGCTAAAGTGGACAAAACACAACACATAGCAGATACAAATCCCATCAATATGAGCTTTTATATTTATTCTTATTAATAGAAATAATATTTCAGCCCACTGGACTCTAGGTCATGTTTTGCTACATTGCAATGGATATTATAACAATACAAACCACATAAGATTCTTTTTTTTTTTTTTTTTTTTAAAGATTTTATTTATTTGACAGAGAGAGCACAAGCAGAGGGAGAGAGAGGGAGAAGCAGGCTCCCTGCTGAGCAAGGAGCCCAATGTGGGACTCGATCCCAGGACCCTGGGATCATGACCTGGGCCGAAGGCAGCCGCTTAACCAACTGAGCCACCCAGGTGTCCCAAGATTCTTATCATATTAAATTGATTCTAGGAAACTTGGCTTAGAACAAAAGTTTTACTTTAATACCATAAAAGCAAAAGGAATAACCGCTGTTTCAGAACTTATAATTTTATATTTATTATTATACTTCATCTGGAGAAATATTCTACAGATAAAGAAATTGAAATTCAGAAAGGTGAAGTTAATTATACAAGGCCACACAGCCAGTTGCAGAGAAGATAAACCCAAGCCTTCTAAATACAGGTAATATATCCTTTATTTGCTAATTCTTTCAATAGCAATGTACCAATTGACTCTTGCTCTGTAACACATCACCCCAAAACGTAGATGCTTAAAGAAACAAACATGTTGCTTTTTCTTGTGACTATGGAGTTGGATGCGATATTCCTTTGGTCTGGGCAACTTTAACTAGGTCTAGATGACTTTGGATAGCCTCACCCACAAGTTGGAAGTCTGACTAGCTTAGGAGGTCTCAGCCAAGATGACTCATCTCTGCTTCATCATCCAGCATGGTGGCCTGGGCTTTTTCATAGAGTGGTCTCAGACAGCCAAAGAGCAGGAAGTGAGTAAGCCCCACAATACAAGCATTTTTCATGCCTCCATTCATACCATATTTCCCACTGTTTCATTAGCTAAAACAGACCATATAGCCAAGTCCAAAGTCCCTACATACAAAAAGGCATGAACAAATTAAAATGTTAGTAGTAAATTTGTCACCAGTTTAATATCCCTTAACTCTGACTGGTAGGATTCTGGGGTTTTTTGTTTTACTTTTCATCATTTTCCAAATTTTCCAAAATGATAACTATTTTTATAATAAAAGTCATTTCTTAAATAATTTAGAAAATTGAGCCATTTTCTGGAGAACCACAAGTCCTTATTGTGAGCTCATTTCTTTTTGAAGTGGGAATTAGACTTCTATCTAAACCACAACAGATGTTCTTATTAGTGTTTCTCAGGGATCTCTTGTCCTTCTTACCTTATTGCTCTACACACTCTTCCAGTGTGAGTTCATGAATTCTTGCTCCTTTGATTGTGATTTATATGCTGATAACTCCCAAATCCATACACTCCAGCATAGTCTTCACATAAATGTTTCCAACCTGTCTCTCCAAATTCCTGCAGTACATATCCCCTTGGAAGAGGAACATGCCCCTCGTTATGCCTAAAGGCAGATTTCTCACAGAACTCCCAGTTTGTTTTTTTGTCTCCTTCCCCCTTGCCCCATTTTTTCACAGCTGGGAGCTCTGCTTTGCCACACAAGCCTTTGCATATGCAGTTTCTCTTCTTTGAAGCTCCAGAAGTAACTTTCTCTACTTTTAATGAAAACTCATCTTCCTGATAAGCTTTTCAACATCCCCCCAAATAAGGAGAGTAGAATGATAACTAAGAGAATCCAAGGAATGTACCACAATATATTTCCAGTGTTGACTGTAGAAGGCATTATTTCCCAGAGAATTCCAGAAAACAAATATATCTGAATTCTTAAACATTCCATTCTTCATGTTTTTAAAAGGGCAAAAAAAAAAAAAAAAAAAGAAAAAAGAAAGAAATGACTTTATTGGCATTTACCTTCTATTCCTTCATGTTAAAGGCAAGAGTAGACACTTTCCATATAGCTTTATTCAAGAGATAATTCCAAAATTAAGTAACTCTAAAATCAAATTATATATATGGGGAGGAGGAGCAAGATGGTGGAGGAGTAGGAGACCTAAATTTTGTCTGGTCCCAGGAATTCAGCTACATAGGGATCAAACCATTCTGAACACCTACGAAATCAACAGGATATCGAAGAAAAGAATAGCAGCAACTCTCTGAACAGAAAAGCGACCACTTTCTGGAAGGTAGACGTGTGGTGAAGTGAATCCGAGCAATATTCGGGAAGATAGACCGCGGGGGGAGGGAGCCTCCGTAAGCTGCTACCGGCAAGTGAGAGAGCCACGGAACACAAAATCCGAACTTTTAGAAGTCAGCTCCGCTGAGGGACGTCACTCCAGTGGCTAAGCTGGGGATAGAACCCTTGCTGGGACAGTGTGGTCTCAGGACCCTCGGGTCACAGAAAGACCGGGGATGCCTGAGTGCGGCAGAGCTCCCAGGTGTCAGAGTGGGAAAGCCGGCTGCAAAGATGTAGACGAGGAGTGGGCTCTCAGCTCAGGGTTGTCATAAACCATGATCCGCGGCACAGTAGGGCCACTACTCTTCGAGCAGGGACCCAGCAAGCGGCAGATCCGGGGAGACTCCCCTTCCTCCCCCGGGAGGAGCAGCGCAGGAGCGCACCACAGGGATCTGCTGGGTTTGGAGACTCCACACGGGGTCGGGTGCCAGAGATAGAAACACTTGGTCACAGGCCAGGTGAGCATGGAGTGCAGCCAGAGACCATGGAGATGGGAATGACTGACTGCTTTTCTCTGGGGGTGCACTGAGGAGTGGGGCCCCAAGTTCTCAGCTCCTCCAGGGCAGAGACTGGGAGGCCGCCATTTTCACTCTTGTCCTCCAAAGCTGTACTGAAAACTTGCAGGGAACAAAAGCTACCAAGAGCAAACCCCAGCAGATTACACAGCCTGGCCCCTGACAAGGGTGGTGCAATTCCACCTCAGGCAAAGACATTTGAGAACCACTGCAACAGGACCCTCCCCCAGAAGATCAGCAAGAACAACCAGCCAAGACGAAGTTTACAGATCAATGAGAACAGCAGGACTCCAGCACTAGCGGAATACAGCACATAGAATAGATGGCTTTTTTCCCCATGATTGCTTAGTCTTTCAAAGTTAATTATTTTAATTTTCTTTTTTTTTCTTTTTCTATTTTTTTTGAATTTTTCTTTTTCCCTTTTTTAACCAAGATCTTATCAATCCCTTTTTTTAAAAATATTTTTTAGAGCCATATTCTATCCCTTCATTGTAGTTAACCTTATTTTTGGTGTATATATATATATATATATATATATAAGTTGTTCTCTCTTTAAAATTTTGGGATACACTTTCTTCTAACAGACCAAAATATACCCTAAATCTCTAGTGTATGGCTTTGTTCTAGTCTCCTGCCTGATGACATTCTATCCCTTTTTATTTTTTAATTTCTCTTTTCTTTTTTCAACCAACTTCTTACCTTATCAATTCCTTTTATAGAATCTTTTATAATTTTCATCTTTACAGTCATATTCTATCCCTTCATTGTATTTACCCTTATTTTTGTAAATATATAAGTTTTTCTTTCTTTAAAATTTTGGGAGGGAGTTTTTTCTAACAGACCAAAATATGCCCAAAATCTAGTGGGTGGCACTGATCTATTCACCAGCCTGAGCATATTTGATCATATCCTTTTTTTTCTTTTTCTTTTTCTTTTCTTTCTCTTTTTTCTTTCTTTCCCTTTCTTTTCCCCTGGTTTTGGGTCTCTTCTGATTTGTTTAGTGTATATTTTTTCAGGGGTCATTGTTACCCTGTTAGCATTTTGTTCTCTCATTCATCTACTCTCCTCTGGACAAAATGACAAGACAGAAAAACTCACCTCAAAAAAAAGAACAAGAGGCAGTACTGACTGCCAGGGGACCTAATCAATATGGAAATCAGTAAGATGTGGGTACTAGAGTTCAGAATGATGATTATAAAGATAGTAGCTGGGCTTGAAAAAAGCATGGAAGAAACTAGAGAAACCCTTTCTGGAGAAATAAAAGAACTAAAATCTAACCAAGTCGAAATCAAAAAGGCTATTAATGAGGTGCAATCAATAATGGAGGCTCTAACCACTAGGATAAATGAGGCAGGAGAGAGAATCAGTAATACAGAAGACCAAATGATGGAGAACAAAGAAGCTGAGAAAAAGAGAGATAAACAACTACTGGATCATGAGGGCAGAATTCCAGAGATAAGTGATACCATAAGACAAAACAATATTAGAATAATTGGGATCCCAGAAGAAGAAAGAGAGAGAGGGGCAGAAGGTATACTGGAGCAAATTATAGCAGAGAACTTCCCTAATTAGGGGAAGGAAACAGGCATCAAAATCCAGGAGGCAGGGAACCCCCCTCAAAGTCAATAAAAATAGGTCAACACCCCAACATCTAGTAGTAAAACTTACAAGTCTCAGAGACAAAGAGAAAATCCTGAAAGTAGCTCAGGACAAGAGGTCTGTAACCTACATTGGTAGAAACATTAGGTTGGCAACAGACCTATCCACATAGACCTGGCAGGCCAGAAAGAACTGGTATGATATATTCAGAGCACTAAACAAGAAAAATATGCAGCCAAGAATACTATATCCAGCTAGGCTGTCATTGAAAATTGAAGGAGAGATAAAAAGCTTCCAGGACAAACAAAAACTAAAGGAATTTGCAAACACGAAACCAGCCCTACAAGAAACATTGAAAGGGGCCCTCTAAACAAAGAGAGAGCCTAAAAGTAACATAGACCAGAAAGGAACAAAGACAATATACAGTAACAGTCACCTTACAGGCAATGCAATGGCACTAAATTCCCATCTTTCAATAGTTACCCTGAATGTAAATGGGCTAAATGCCCCAATCAAAAGACACAGGGTATCAGACTGGATAAAAAAAAAATAAGACCCATTGATATGCTGTCAGCAAGAGACTCATTTTAGACCCAAAACCACCACCAGATTGAAAGTGAGGGGGTGGAAAACCATTTACCATGCTAATGGACATCAAAAGAAAGCTGGGGTGGCAATCCTTATATCAGACAAATTAGATTTTAAACCAAAGACTAAAATAAGAGATGAGGAAGGACACTATATCATACTTAAAGGGTCTATCCAACAAGAAGATCTAACAATTGTAAATATCTATGCCCCTAACATGGGAGCAGCCAATTATATAAGCCAATTAATAACAAAAGCAAAGAAACACATCGAGAACAATACAATAATAGTGGGGGACTTTAACATCCCCCTCACTGAAATGGACGACTTTAAATGACACACTGGACCAAATGGACTTCACAGATATATTCAGAACATTCCATCCCAAAGCAGCAGAATACACATTCTTCTCTAGTGCCCATGGAACATTCTCCAGAATAGATCACATCCTAGGTCACAAATCAGGTCTCAACCGATACCAAAAGACTGGGATCATTCCCTGCATAGTTTCAGACCACAATGCTTTGAAACTAGAACTCAATCACAAGAGGAAAGTCAGAAAGAACTCAAATATGTGGAGGCTAAAGAGCATCCTACTAAAGAATGAATGGGTCAACCAGGAAATTAAAGAAGAATTAAAAAATTCCACAGAAACAAATGAAAATGAAAACACAACTGTTCAAAATCTTTGGGATGCAGCAAAGGCAGTTCTAAAGGAAAGTATATAGGAATAGAAGCCTTTCTCAAGAAACAAGAAAGGTCTCAAATACACAACCTAACCCTACACCTGAAGGAGCTGGAGAAAGAACAGCAAATAAAGCCTAAACCCAGCAAGAGAAGAGAAGTAATAAAGATCAGAGCAGAAATCAATGAAATAGAAACCAAAAGAACAGTAGAACAGATCAACGAAACTAGGAGCTGGTTCTTTGAAAGAATTAACAAGACTGATAAACCCCTGGCCAGACTTATCAAAAAGAAAAGAGAAAGGACCCAAATAAATAAAATCATGAGTGAAAGAGGAGAGATCACAACCAACACCAAAGAAATACAAACAATTATAAGCACATATTATGAGCAACTCTATGCCAGCAAATTAGATAATCTGGAAGAAATGGATGCATTCCTAGAGATGTATAAACTACCAAAACTGAGCCAGGAAGAAATAGAAAACCTGAACAGACCCATAACCACTAAGGAAATTGAAGCAGTAATCAAAAATCTCCCAACAAACAAGAGCCCAGGGCCAGATGACTTCCCAGGGGAATTGTACTGAACATTTCAAGAAGAATTAATACCTGTTCTTCTGAAACTGTTCCAAAAAATAGAAATGGAAGGAAAACTTCCAAACTCATTTTATGAGGCCAGCATTACCTTGATCCCAAAACCAAAGACCCCATCAAAAAGAATTACAGACCAATATCCCTGATGAACATGGATGCAAAAATTCTCACCAAAATACTAGCCAATAGGATCCAACAGTACATTAAAAGGATTATTCACCATGACTAAGTGGGATTTATTCCTGGGCTGCAAGTTTGGATCAACATCTGCAAATCAATCATGTGATACAATACATTAATAAAAGAAAGAACAAGAACCATATGATCCTTTGTCAAAAGCATTTGACAAAGTACAGCATCCTTTCTTGATTAAAACTCTTCAGAGTGTAGGGATAGAGGGTACATACCATAATATCATAAAAGCCATCTATGAAAAACCCACAGCAAATATCATTCTCAATGGGGAAAAACTGAGAGCTTTCCCCCTAAAGTCAGGAACATGGCAGGGACGTCCACTATCACCACTGTTATTCAACATAATACTAGAAGTCCTAGCCACAGGAGTCAGACAACAAAAAGAAATAAAAGGCATCCAAATTGGCAAAGAAGAAGTCAAACTCTCACTCTTTGCAGATGATATGATACTTTATGTGAAAAACCCAAAAGACTCCACCCCAAAACTGCTAGAACTCATACAGGAATTCAGGAAAGTCGCAGGGTATAAAAAGCAATGCACAGAAATCAGTAGCATTCCTATACACCACCACCAAGACAGAAGAAAGAGAAATTAAGGAGTTGATCCCATTTACAACTGCACCCAAAACGATAAGATACCTAGGTATAAATCTAACCAAAGAGGTAAAGAATCTGTACTCAGAAAACTATAAAATACTCATGAAAGAAATTGAGGAAGACACAAAGAAATGGAAAAACGTTCCATGCTCATGGATTGGAAGAACAAATATTGTGAAGATGTCCATGCTACCTAGAGCAATCTACACATTTAATGCAATTCCTATCAAAATACCATCAACTTTTTTCAAAGAAATGGAACAAATAATCCTAAAATTTGTAATGGAACCAGGAAAGACCCCGAATAGCTGGAGGAATGTTGAAAAAGAAAAGCAAAGCTGGTGGCATCACAATTACGGACTTCAAGCTCTATTACAAAGCTATAATCATCAAGACAGTGTGGTACTGGCACAACAACAGACACATAAATCAATGGAACAGAATAGAGAGCCCAGAAATGGACCCTCAACTCTATGGTCAACTAATCTTTGACAGAGCAGGAAAGAATGTCCAATGGAAAAAAGACAGTCTCTTCAACAAATGGTGTTGGGAAAATTGGACAGCCACATGCAGAAGAATGAAACTGGACCATTTCCTTACACCACACACAAAAATAGACTCAAAATGGATGAAAGACCTCAATGTGAGACAGGAGTCCATCAAAATCCTAAAGGAGAACCCAGGCAGCAACCTCTTCAACCTCAGCCGCAGCAACTTCTTCCTAGAAACATCGCCAAAGGCAAGGGAAGCAAGGGCAAAAATGAACTATTGGGACTTCATCAAGATAAAAAGCTTTTTCATAGCAAAGGAAACAGACACCATAACCAAAAGACAACCAACAGAATGGGAGAAGATATCTGGAAATGACATATCAGATAAAGGGCTAGTATCCAAAATCTATAAAGAACTTATCAAACTCAACACCCAAAGAACAAATAATCCAATCAAGAAATGGGCAGAAGACATGAACAGACATTTTTCCAAAGAAGACATGCAAATGGCCAACAGACACATGAAAAAGTGCTCAACATCGCTCGGCATCAGGGAAATCCAAATCAAAACCTCAATGAGATACCACCTCACACCAGTCAGAATGGCTAAAATTAACAAGTCAGGAAACGACAGATGTTGGCGAGGATGCAGAGAAAGAGGAACCCTCCTACACTGTTGGTGGGAATGCAAGCTGGTGCAGCCACTCTGGAAAACAGTATGGAGGTTCCTCAAAAAGTTGAAAATAGATCTACCCTATGACCCAGCAATTGCACTACTGGGTATTTACCCCAAAGATACAAATGTAGTGATCTGAAGGGGTACATGCACCCCAATGTTTATAGCAGCAATGTCCACAATAACCAAACTATGGAAAGAGCCAAGATGTCCATCAACAGATGAATGGATAAAGGTGTGGTATATACATACAATGGAATATTATGCAGCCATCAAAAAAAAACGATGTGGCTGGAACTAGAGGGTATTACACTGAGCGAAATAAGTCAATCAGAGAAAGACGTGTCATATGATCTCACTGATATGAGGAAATCTTAATCTCAGGAAACAAACAGGGTTGCTGGAGTGGTGGGGGGTGGGGGGGATGGGTTGGCTGGATGATAGGCATTGGGGAGGGTATGCGTTATGGTGAGTGCTGTGAATTGTGGAAGACTATTGAATCACAGACCTGTACCTCTGAAACAAACAAACATTATATGTTAAAGAAAAAAAGAAGATAGTAGTAAGGGAAAAATGAAGAGGGGGAAATCAGAGGGGGAGACGAACCATGAGAGACTACGGACTCTGAGAAACAAACTGAGGGTCTAGAGGAGAGGGGAGTGGGGGGATGGGTTAGCCTGGTGATGGGTATTAAAGAGGACATGTATGACTGGAGCACTGGGTGTTATATGTAAACAATCATGGAACACTACATCAAAAAAATAGAGAAAAAAATTATGTATATATATATATATATATATATATATATATATATACACACACATATACACCCTCAAGTTTTTTAACTATATCTAGGCATGTGGCCCTCCATATCTTAATGAAAATAACTTAAAGCAACAAATATGTTTAAAACAATACCAAGAAACCACAACCTTTTAAACCATTTATTAACACAGTTTATCTGGAACAGTTGCAAAGCACTGTGGATGCTTATACTTATGGAAAATGTTTTAGCAGGTTACTGTTCCATAACAAAAGAAGAATTATGTGTTAGTAGAAACTTTTTCCCCCCACAAAGAAACTAGTAAATCAAACTGAGAATCCTGTCCAAAGTTTGTCTCTAGTGATTATTTCCATCTAATTTTAATGTAATTAAACCCATGGGGTTTGGAGTAAGGGTGAACTTTGAGAGTTCTCAATCTCTCAAAGTCTTTTTTTCACTTGCATAATGAAACAGTTATGTCTATTTATAAGAATATAGTGTGATTGAATCTTTCACTCAACTAAAGTTTATTGAGTGCCCATTATATAATAGGCATTATTAGTAATGAATAAGATACACACAGGCAACTACACTAAGCTTACCACTGAATGGAGGATAATTTTTTAGTGAGTGTGACAAAGTAATTAGCATGGCACTTTGCACATAATAAACACTCAAAAAATGTTAATCATTATTAGTGTTGTTATTCCATCTTAAAGAAGCAATAGAGCAGGGCGCCTGGGTGGCTCAGTCGTTAAGCGTCTGCCTTTGGCTCAGGTCATGATCCCAGGGTCCTGGGATCGAGCCCCGCATCGGGCTCCCTGCTCCACGGGAAGTGTGCTTCTCCCTCTCCCTCTCCCACTCCCCCTGCTTGTGTTCCTGCTCTTGCTGTCTCTCTGTCAAGTAAATAAATAAAATCTATAAAAAAAAAAAAAAGCAATAGAGCATGCCATCATTAGATTAAAGGAATAACAGGGGATGGTGTCAAATCTGTTGCATTCATATGAGCGTGCGCACACACACACACACACACACTTGCATACACAAATATACGTATACCAAAATTTCCAAATATGCAAACATGCCACAGATTCTGCAATCTCCACTGTGATTCTTTATTTTAAAGGTATAAAATCCAACACAATTTCTCTTAGTACAGAAGGCTTAGGATTCAAACTATTTTAATAAAGATTTTAAATGAAGTTGGAATAGTCAGTGACTCATAGGTCAGAAGTGGGTGGCAGGAACAGAAGTGAAGGTCTCAGGCAGAAAAGAGACTTTCAGTACCAGTTTCCCATTCAAAGTGCTACGAGGTATTATTTCTTCTGTTATTTTAACCTGTGGTTGATGCATAGTCTCATTTTCCCACACTTCTATCCATGAAAATATTTGTTTAGCGAATTTCTGAAAAGAAAACTTGTCAAGCATAAGCATAAGATTACATGTTTAAAGATTCTTAAATAATCAGTCGCCTCTTGTTTTATCAAGAACTATGTAATTTTATGAATTTAGCATTATATCCAAGATTTTCTGTTATAAAGAACATTTTGTCTTAATTTTAAGATATTTGTTGATTATCCTTAGTAATTTAGAAGTACACAAAGCAAACAAGAAATATGCTTTTAAACCTGCACAGTATCAAATCAAAGCTTTTCGTAGTTCCCTCTGCTTTTCTCAGTATTATACTCATTAATGTATTAATGTATGAGCAAAAGTTCTCTGGGCTATAGTTTCAATACAGAAGGGCTGGGTTGTCTTCTTTAACTATTGTAAATTGTATAAAATGTAATAATATATCTAAGCTAATAACTTACTTGGAAAGTCTGGAAAGTCTTAGTAATAATAATAATATTAATAAAAAAGAACAAGAAATAAAACAAACCTCCTTGTTCAATAATTCATTTAACAAAGGCCTCACTCATTTTTAAGCATAAAAATCATAAATTAACAATAGGGGAATACTATGCTAGGACAACTAACATAAGACTATATAAAACGTAGACAGGAACAATTATGAAATATCTTTGCCACTCCTTTAATAAGGGTAATAAATGGGAAATGTTTTTGTCCTTCTTATGGTCAACATAATATATCTATTTCATATGAAACAATTAAAGGTAAATGCTTAATAAACTAAACATTACTAAAGTTATTTTTGGCAATTTGGTTATGCAGACATGATATTACAGACATTTTGAAAAGAAATAAAAAGCAAATACAAGCATGGGTGTGTTCAGTATAAATCTACCTTATGAAGTGATACCAATAACAGATATCATTCAATGATTAAGATTCAATGATTAAGAAGGAAAATTTGTATATTAATTAAACAGCCAGGATGAATAGAGGGCATTGTATGTGGAACTCAGTTGACTAGATCCTGTAGGTGATTCACAACTAGGATATTTATTTTTCAATACATGATGAGCACTTGCTAAGTGACAGAAAGCTAAATAGTGAGCATAAAGCAGGAAACATTATAACAAAGTCCTCATGCACAATGGGTCTGGTAAGACTGATGAGTAAATAATGACATATGTACCATAGTACAGGAAATGTAGGATTACACAAGGAAAATGAAGGAGCAAAAGCTCGTAATCAGGAAAAGAAGTTGGTGTAGATTTCAAAAGTTCAAACAGGAAATGTGAGAATGCAAATTTATACGGGATGGAAGTTAAAAGTTAGTGTTTAAAGAGAAAATACTAGGGGTGCCTGGGTGAACTCAGTCATTAAGCGTCTGCCTTCGGCTCAGGTCATGATCCCAGGGTCCTGAGATCGAGCCCCGCATCGGGCTCCCTGCTCGGCGGGAAGCCTACTTCTCCTTCTCCCACTCCCCCTGCTTGTGTTCCCTCTCTTGCTGTGTCTCTCTGTCAAATAAATAAATAAAATCTTAAAAAAATAAATAAATAAAGAGAAAATACTAAGTAGGTAAAGCAAAGTAAGCTTACCAGAATATTAATCTAAGCCAGAAAGTATGGATTTGATATCACAGACAAGTCAATTATGCGAGTGACAGATTGAAAGTTTCATTTAATATTAGTGATATAGTGATGATACAATGATTAAACAACAACAACAACAACAGTGGAAGAGACAAGAAAAAGTAGTGGGACATTATCTAAGTCCGGGTGTTGAAAGCCTGGGCTCTTCACTTTAGTGAACAAGAAGGGGAAAAGAAAAGAAGCCCAGAGATTTTTCAAAAGAAGAATCAAAAGACACAGTGACATATTAGATGCTGTGTATGGGAGAGAGAGAGAAGAGTGAAAGGCAACTCTATGATTTGAGTTCAGGGACTTAGAAATGTGAGAGCTGCTATACACAATTTTATCTGAAAAGGAAGGACAGTTTGGGGAGCAAGATTGAGTTCATTCGGTATGTACTGAATTTACATGTTATCCACAGTCCAGTTTAACCTGCACTATTGCTGGTTAAGAATAAACACAGGCAGAATGCAGGCAGAAGACAAGAGCTGAAGATGTCCTTTGGGAATTATCTGCATAGAGATCAGAAATGAAACCATGAATATGCTGTAAAACAGCAAAATGCTCAGGTAGAAGATTCAAGAAGGTTCTCACATATCAAATATCTGAGTGCATCCAAGGAACATAAGAGCAAAGGTACAGTTACTGACTACAGGGACATAAAGGTCACCTGTAATCTTTTATTTTAATTCAACTAATTAACATATAGCATATTATTAGTTTCAGAGGTAGATTTCAGGGATTCATCAGTTGCATATAACACCCAGTGCTCATTACATCACGCATCCTCCTTAACACCCACCACCCAATTACCCCCTCCACCCACCCACCCTATCAAGCAACCTCAGTTTGTTACCTGTAATCTTTTGATAGTATTTTCAAGAGTTTATGGGTTTGGAAGAAAGGGGAATCCTATTTCTCATAGTTAAAATGAGTGAGTAGATAGACGTGGAAGCAATGGAAAAGTCTCTTTCGTCAAGATTTTGGTGCTAACCGGAAAAATTAAAATGCAGTTATAAGTAATAGGGTCAAGAGAGGGGTTTTTTGATATTTTAATAATGGATATACTAGAGTATGTTTGGAAGTAACCCTTAAAGAAAATTAGCTGAGCATCAAAGATATAAGGGTGAATAAATCATGATGACTACCCTCAAGTTGCTCACACAGTAGTAGACTCTTCTCCAAAGAGCCTGAACAGAAACATGAGAGTATATTAGGTTGAAGATCAAGGAATTTGAATTTTTAGCAAAATTCAGTTTGTAACATAAGCAGCAATATTTTCACTAAGAATGAGGGCAGAAAAATGGGGGATGGTTGAATGTTTCAAGGAGAAAAGAATAAGTGAGAGAATAGCTTTGTGACATTTGAGAGGTGGATAAAAGGGTTGATGTGATGACAGGCAGGATCATGATGAAACTCCATAGAATGAATCTATAATTGTCACTACTCTTGCGCATTTTCTTTCATCAGCATTCCCATGGCCTGACAGCCAAAACAGAGTAAGCAGTGGGGATAATAGATGTTTGAGGAATGATGTTTAGGAAATAAGCAGCATCTTTGGAGATCAAAAAGCAAATATAGTGACATAAAGTTAGATTACACACACAAAGTATAGCAATTTTAGTCCTGTAACTGATTTGCCTTTAAGACTAATGATATAGTAGGGCTAATAATATTGCTAATTGGCATCAATAACAAATATCAAAGATATGATTATGGTATAAATCTCAAAGATTCACTTCCGGTATGAATCTGCATGTGATTTAATACAGAACTTGGGAAGTAATAAAAATAGCTTTATGTTTAAGAGCTCTTACGTATTCTTGTTAAATATTTGCTTTAGATCTCACAGGGTAACTGACTCCAGGGCTAAAAACAGATGAAAATGACAAGCCAAGTATCAAAAGCCTAAAATTGGCCTTGGTACCATAACTTAGCTTTTGCCTCAGGTCCTTCTGGAAAAAGGCCACAGGCAGAATCCTCAGTAACAAGGTCAGGAGTAGGGAGAGCTATCATACTAATAGGGTCTTCCAATATTGAAAAGCAGAATTGCTATATTGGCCTTGTTCACTTCACTCCCAAGCCTATCTACAAAACTCTGTGGGAAGAAGAAACAAAGAACTTGTAGGGCAGAAGAGTTATGTTCTTGGTAGCTCTTCAGTTAGACATGGTTGGTGGCAAATAGCAGAAACACAAAAATAAGTTAAAAATAGATGCTCTTGTAGGTATATAATAGCCAAATGCACATTCTTTCAGGACCAAGAAATGAAAGGAGCTTGCCATCATAGGGACTGAGTGAGGGACCTGAAAATTCACTATTGGAAATTTGTTCCTTTCTCTCAGATTTCCTGTTTCTGTTTCTTGCTGCTGATCCATTTATCTTCCAATCTTCTTTATCTCTGTTGGCCAGGTTTCCTGTATTCTCAAATATGGTCCATCATGAGCACAGCACCAGCTCCCCTGTTAACTTACTCACATTCTCTCTCTCTCTGTAGCTAGGAGAGATCATCCAATTGATTTCCAGGATTTGGGGCAAGGAATTTCCTCAAGAAGGGCTTAGATGAGGAAAACATTTAGCATTTCCAGTAGGACAGTCCAGAACCACACCAAGAATATGTATTCCAGACCACATCTGAATAGAGCAACTGACTCTAGTGTTTTAAGCGAAAACATTTTTTGAGCAGATAGTCCACACAGCATCAGTTAAAAGGTTTTCATATATACATTATGTTTTATGCTCAGCTGGAGAAACAGGCTTAGGTTATCAGATTATGTTGTCCTGCATTTTTCTGAATGCTGATAAAAATCACAACAATAAGCTGGGAATATATAAGCTTAAAGACTAAGTGCACAGCCTTTCTTGAGATAGCTAAGAATCTACTTCTTTGAGGATTCTGATTTTATATTTTCCATTCAAGTATTATCATTAAACATTTTAGAAAAACCGAAATCAAGTCTCTCTGGCTTTCAAGTGTGGCAGGTTGAAGAAATGTAAAGTACTGGCTATGCTTCTCTGGAAGAAACCAACAGAATACAGCAACATATACTGTAAGCCTCTCCCTACATCAGGGCTTCATTATTTTTTTTTAAAGATTTTTTAAATTAATTAATTAATTTATTTATTTATTTGCGAGCAAGCACGCAGGTGAAGGGGCAGAAGGAGAGGGACAAGTAGATTCCACACAGAGCACAGAGCCCAACATGGGGCTCGATCCCACAACCCTGAGATCATGACCCAAGCCAAAATCAAGTGTCAGACACTTAACCAACTGTGCCACCCAGGAGCCCCAGGGCTTCATTTCTTTATTAACAATTTACAACTATATTTTTAAGTTCCTACTAAATCAAACTTAGATTCAGCTCTCTTCAAAGAGGGTATGACTTATTTCATAAAAGTCATTTGTACTGAAGAAAGCTCAGAAACTGCCTCCACCTCCTCTCCCTTTTCAATCTTGATCCAAGCAAGGAGCTTGTTTTAAATTGGATCCTCACACTTGAGTCAGATCTTTATAGGAACACAGCAAGACAGAAAACTTGTCCTGTGTGAATCATATCTTCACCAACTGTGTTAACCTGCAAACATGGCGAAAAATGATTGAGTGCATTATACTGAAACGACGGATCAATCTCTAACAACTGATTTCAGAGAGATATATTTTATGTTCTTTAAATGTCTTTGCTTTGTAGAGAATATTGCTCCAAGCAGGCAGCCTATTAACTATGGCAGGAAAACATTATCATGAAATAATTTGGGATGTAACAGACTTATTACAAGTTTTAAGCCATTTTTGTACGAATGGAGCTGTATATTCCTCAAATTCATATGCTGAAGACTTCACCTCTAATGTGACTGTATTTGGAGATGAGGCTTTAGGATGAAATTAAGGTTAAATAAAGTCATAAGGGTGGGCTCTTAATTTGATAGGATCCATGGCTTTATGAGAAGAGGAAGAGAGAGAATATGTTCTTTTTCTCCATGCGCATGCACCTAGGAAAGGCCATTTGAGCCCACAACTAGAAGGTAGCCATCTGCAAGCCAGGAGGAGAGCTCTCACTAGAACCCAATTATGCTGACACCCTGATGAACTCAAGTTGCTCCAAAATTTGCTGCTAATCACCAAAGAAGAGATCTTTAAGCATAAAGGAAATTGTGCATTTGCAAATTCTATTATGGCCTTTAATTAATTAACGTATCAATCGTAAACATGCTACATTTGGGCAGTTTGTGGATACACTTATTTTCTTGCAGGTGTGGAATAAATGTTAAAATACAGCTCCAAAGATAATTACATCTTAAGCTGACACTTTATGAAAATAATTTTGATTCATAAGAAAACCCAGTAGCTCTTAAAATAACTGAATTAATCATAAAATGATTTTAGTATGGTATGATTAAACATGAAGATGAAGTTATCATTATATTATTAATTTATATACTACAAAGATGCAATTAATGTTTGTGATTTTTAATTTACAAGTCCCAAATACCAGTAAAGCCTGCTGCTAATTTGGGTCTTCGGTTTAGCACTTCCTTTGCCTCATTTTACATAATGCCACCTAACTCAGAGGAGGATTTCTAAATATTAATAGAGAAGGTAATTTTAGAAATTTAATTAGTGACCTGTCCCACACTGATTATGTTTGGCTTTGGATCACTGATTTCTCACCCTCACCCCCAAAAAAGTTATCTCTAAAAATTCTAGAAGCTAAAATGAATAAAATAAATGATTTATTCATGGTAGCATCCCTATATACTTTTCTTAAAATAAATCAGGTTTATCTCTGTTAATAAAAATGGACTTATGGTGTGAGGTGATATCTCATTGAGGTTTTGATTTGGATTTCCCTGATGCATGAGAGACTATGGACTCTAAGAAACAAACTGAGGGTTCTAGAGAGGAGGAGAGTGGGGGGATTTGTTAGCCCGGTGATGGGTATTAAGGAGGGCACGTTCTGCATGGAGCACTGGGTGTAATACGCAAACAATGAATCATGGAACGCTACATCAAAAACTAATGATGTATGGCGATTAACATAATAATAAAAAATGGACTTATGGAAGTATCTATAAGGATAGCTTTTAAATAGAGTGTTTCTTTTCAAGGCTGCATGATATTTCATTGAGGACTTTTAATATTACTTTTAATGACAGATAGGAAACATGAAAAAATATATATTCTTTGGGATATTGAGGAGATAAAAGTGTTTTCATATTTTCATGAGCTAGAAGCACTTCAGGTTGGCAGCAACACTTTTTTTTTTAAAAGATTTATTTAGTTGACAGAGAGAGAGAGACACCTAGAGTGGGAACACAAGCAGGGGGAGTGGGAGAGGGAGAAGCAGGCTCCTGGCTGAGCAGGGAGCCTGATGCGGGGCTCGATCCCAGGACCCTAGGATCATGACCTGAGCCGAAGGCAGACGCTTAACGACTGAGCCACCCAGGCGCCCCAGCAACTCTATTTTTAATTCTTTTTGTTAAAAAGAGATAGATTGATCCAGAATGTTAAAAAATTATCTTATGGACGTGTTAAGATATTTCAGATTATAGTGTTCACCCCAGACTTCCTTTCAAAAGATAAGAGAAAGGATATACTATATTTATCTTTCTATACAGTCAACAAAATATTGAGTACCTATGAAATGTTAGACTATGTGCACTAGAAACTGGAAAGTCCATGATGATTAAAAATAGACTTGATTTCTATTTTAATGGAACCCTCCAGTCTAGTAAGGGACAATGACACTAATAAAATAATCATATAAATCAACACAAAATTTCAGATGTGGTAAATGCTGTGAAAGAAAAATTACATATTACTCTGAGAGTACTTTGGGTGAAGAGCAAAGCATTAAGATATCCTGAAGTTGAAAAGAACTGGGTGAGGAAGCTCCTCAGAACTGGGAAAACAAGAGGGACCTTGGTGAAAGATAACATTTATTTTTATCCTAAAAGTAATGAAAAAAATTTAAAGATTTTAAGTAAGTGGAGATAGAGGACTGATGTAATTAAATTTGCACTTTGAAAACATGTGTAGTCTGAAGAATAGTGGAAGAAAGTTTGGATACAGATAAACCAGTCAGAAAGTTATTCTGGAAGTCTAAGAGAGAAGTCTTATTACACAGACTGTGGTATTAATGATGATGAGGGTAAGGAGAAATAGAAAATCAACAGAATCTGGTAGTGGATTGGATGTGTAAAAACCATAAAAGCAGATTTTCTGCTGTAAGAGATTGTAATATCACTGTTAAGATAGCTAAAGAGAAAGAAATATCTACTCAGGTTATGGTATAGAAACTTCTCTAGCTTTGCTGCCAATGAGATAAGCACCCTACAACATGAATAAACAATTATTCAGTATTGAGATTTCTAGACCTACAAGGGCTCCAAATATCAGTATCCTTTTCCTGGTTCATTACAATGCTGCTTTAGTCGCCTCCAGTCTTCCCCTGGTCTGTTGTTCCATCTGTAATTTTGTCTCTGAATTTTCATGTGAGTTAAGTCTAGTTCTGTAGAAGCTATTTCACTCCCTGAGTGAAAATTATCCCTAATTTGAAGGACATCACTTAGGACTTATTCATAAGGGGACTGACATTTCACCAGGGGAAGACAACCCTTGAATGCTGAAGATTTCTGGTTGCTAGGCAACCCAGAAAAGTAGTCTAGAAATTCTTAGAAAATAGGTTGTGCATACTAGCCTTCTCAAGTGGTCATATATCCAAGCATGACCTAAAAGCCATATATGTACATTTACAAGAAAATTCTATTTCTAAGTCTATCTACATCATTTCCTGGTCAATAATGAGGAATTCTGATTTGAGATATAAATCAAGCACTAAGAAGATAACATAATAAGTAACTTTTCCAATATTTGAATCAACTTAAGTTTGTAATGGAGATTTTCTCCTTTTAACAGAATTATTGTTACCCCAAAATTTAAGTCATGATCTCAATTATTGACATCACCTAAATAATCTATATTTTTCCATACAGTCAAAATTAAGACCTCATTTTTGTATGAATGGTCTGACTACTGAAGCACTGTCTATGAATTCACAAAGACAAATTCTCCCATTCATTTTGAAGTTGTTTATCTTTACTTCTCAAGACAAAGCCTCTTAGAAAATCAAAGGAAATAATAAAACTGTCAAATGCCAAATTGGTTTTCTTGTCAACCCACCCCCCCCACCCCCCGCCGTGTCCTTTCTCCTAGGTTTGGTTTTTTCTAAGGAAGAAATTTCAAATTTTGAATTTTGAAGCAGAAAAGCTAAATTCTTATTGCAAGATTTCCAACTGCCAGTTTATAAATGTGTGTGTAAAAATAAAGAAGCATATACTTTATGAACAGACACTTCCATTTGTTAGTCTTAAAAGAATAAGGTGTAAGCAATTCTATCCCAGTTTTTTTATATCTGTGTCTTCATCTGAGAACACCCACCTTCTGACACTGCTGCTGACAATGTCTCCCCCAGTATGACAGTTTCATTATTTTATCTATTTTCTGTGGGTTGGGCAAATTCAAAATATTCTAATTTTAAACAAATCTCACCTTAAAAACTTTTTAAGGGAAAACACCATTTTCTAGTAAAAATGTAAATCAAAGATCTTACACATGATCTAAAAATCAAAAGAAAGGCCAACAATACTGACATTGAAAGCCTAATGCCTCCCACTTTATATCAGTTTTGCTCCCCTATTTTGAACTGTACATGCATTTCTTTTGATGCTACGGGCCTCTTGAATTTTTTTCCTCTAGTTTGTTTCTTTGTTTGTTTATTTATTTTAGTAGCACTTGATTTCTTACATTTCTATTGACATTTAATCTTTGTTAAAACTAGAATATGTATTTATAGCTTTCCATTTTAAAGATAATACATGCTCATTATACAAATGTGAAATATAGTGGAAAGTAGTGGAAACAAACCATCTATTCTTCCAGCACTCATTCACAGAAAACCACCATTGGGGTGCCTATGTGGCTTAGTCAGTTAAGTGTCTGCCTTCCATTCAGGTCATGATCTCTGGGTCCTAGGATCGAGTGTCGCATTGGGCTGTCTGCTCAGAAGTGAGTCTGTTTCTTCTCTCCCTCTGTATTCTCTCTCGCTTTCACTCTCTCTCAAATACATAAATAACAATCTTTTTAAAAAATTAAAAAAAAAGATAACCACCATTGATGCTTTTCTTATAATTTCAGAATAACTAGGCCAAGAAGATACTTAAGAAATCATTTCAAACATACTATCTTCCTTCTTTACAAAGATCCAAAGTGGAAATTCTCCAACCACACCCACACATTTTCAAGACCAAACAGTGACTTTGAACAGGAGAATTTTAGACGTGTTCATCACTCATTTTACCAATGAAGAAATGACTCCATGATAATTAAATGACTTGTTATGGTAAAATAGCGTGGACTGGCATGAGAAATGGGTGACAGCTACCCTGCATGGTTCCTCTATCATTTTTCTATAATCACAAAACCTAGAGTATTTTCCATGCTGGACGAAAAGGTAGAATCATCTCAGCAAATTGTCTATAATATAGATTTCTGGATCCCACAATTATTCAATGAATCAGAATTTCTAGTAGAGAAATCCACAATTTTTATTCAAAGGTTGTAAAGTATTGCTCATGACCAGCAAGTTTTGCAAATCACTGGTGTAGACCAACTCTTCAGATTTTTAAGCAGAAATTTTATATTATAGAATGAGAGAATGTGTTAATGAAGGAGCTAGGGAGGTTTCATTCTCCTACATTTGCAGGGATAATTTGGCAGGGCTTCTAGAATTATTTAGGGTGGAACCTAAATCCAATGACTAGTATTCATATTCCTTTGTAAGGAATAAGAGAGTCACAGAGATACAGACAAACACAGATGGATAAAGGCCATGTAAAGACAGAGGCAAGGAGAGATTTTTTTCCCTAGAGCCTTTGGAGGAATCATGGCCCTGCTGAGGTCTTGATTTCAGACTTCTAGTATCCAGAACTAGAGAGAATACATTTCTGTTTTAAACTACATAATTTGTGGAAATTTGTTAAAATGGAAAACTACTATAATGAATCATTTAAACAGCTTCATATTTCAGGAAAAAAGAAACAGATTGGAATAGTCAGTAAAATTTATAAACATTAGATAAATTGAATCTTTTATATTTTGTGATTGCTATAGCCAAGTCCTCTGGAAAAAATAATTATTTTAAGGCTGTGTTTATCTTTGTTTTTCATGAACGTGAAATAAATGAGGTATCTTTGCAATAAAATCTATTTTGAAATTTAGTAAATGCATACAAAATACTTGAAAAACAAAGACTTTTTTTTTTTTTACTCCATACAGTAAAAGATCTAAATAACTTCTATTCTTAGTGAGATAGATACTGTACTCAATTATGTTACATTAATTTCTCTGTCCCATAGAGTTCCTGGTCTTTGGGGAATTTGCAGGAATATTTAAGCTATCTCTAACAGTTAACAACAATAAAAGACTATGTGCTCTGCATTGTGCTGGCCAAAATCCCACAGCTACTGTTGAGACCAAGAGACAGCAGAGTCTAGCACAGAAAAAATGTAAAAAGAATGGTACTAATGGTACTAATTACAAAAGTGGAAGAAATGAGAAACAGACATGTTAACAAAAACATGAATCCAACTTTAAGAATGAAACCTTTGGATCAAGGTAAGAAGATATAGCTGTTATACAGCTACTTATCATCTAAATTAAATATTACTTCTATACTCTTATCAGTGCAACTATTATCATAGAGGATGAAGCCTGATGAAATAAGAAAGATTCAATAAGAAGATGCTAATTGAAACTTGAAGAAATCTGAACTGAGATTCATTTGTCTGGATTTGGAGTAAGCAGCCTAACACTTTACACAGGTAAGTAGAAATCTGTGTTGGGTGTCTATCTTATTTTGTTTTGTTTCACTTTTGAACCAAATGCAGAACTTACACATGTAGTATAACCAGATTTATAAGTTACAGATGGGAAATTTATACATAGAAATATGAAACAATAAACTATTTTGGTTGCACTTATGTGTGAATAACAGTAGTAGCTACTGTTGTGTTTTCTAACCCAGTTCTCTGCCTCTATTTCCTAAAATGGATTCTATCTGATGACAAAACACATGGATAAACATTATCACTATAAACAAGCATTTTTGTGCTCTTACTAAATGCTAGGCATTACTCTAATCACATTGTATATACTATTTTATCTTCACAACAACAATTGAATAGGTATTCTTTTTTTTTTTTTCCCCAAAGATTTTATTTATTTGAGAGAGAGAGAGAACACAAGACGGGTGAAGGGCAGAGGGAGAAGCAGACTCCCCGCTGAGCAAGGAGCCCGATGCAGGGCTCCATTGCGGGGCTCGATTCTGGGACTCCGGGATCATGACCCACGCGGAAAGCAGATGCTTAACGGACTGAGCCACCCAGGCACCCCTGAATAGGTATTCTTATTGCCAGTTTTACACATGGAGAAACTGAGGTTCAGGCAGCCGAAGTGAATTGCCCTATTGTCCAATGGTAAATGGCAGAATTAGAAATCAAATCTATATAGGCCTAACACAATATCTCATGTTATTAACCACTAACTTTTGTGGTCTCCCTTTGTCCTCATCTCCTGTATCCTCTCTTTTCAAATTAGTCCAGGAGCAGGGTCAGTGATATTCCATAGTCTACATTGGTGGAATGTCCAAAATGAAGTGAAAAGCCCTTCAAAGGCTTTGTCTGACTCCTCTCTAGATTCCCTCTATATCTTAGTTGGTAGGAGTCCTCAGAGTCTTGGGCTTAGAATGTCCTTTCTAACATTTCCATCAGGTGAGGAAGTAGAGTGAAGGAGAAGTCTCTTATGAAGTCCTAGACCTGCAATGGAAGAATCCGGCTTGCTAGTATCCCAGGTTCAAACTTTGAATGCCCTTTCCCCACATGGGTAAAGATGGATAATAGTTAAAGAACAGCTTTCAAACTAAAAAGAAAGGGAAAATTCAGCCAACAAATGGAAGGAAAAAGATCAGAGAGATACTCAGAGAGGTCACTAATATGAAGCCCAAAGTTCTGCTGTTCCACCTCCAGTCGAAGCCTTAATTGGGTTGCATTTGAGTGTGTGGAAGTAGGGAAGGGTGGATAGATAAAAATCGTGGTGGTTTATGTGTGGTGGGAGATAGGAGACATGATATAGGTAACTTACTGTTTAAATTGCTCTTTCTGCTCTTATAATTTTACAAGAGGACAGAGCCATCCTAGAGTAAGACTTCCTAGAGAAGGAAGTCAATGAATAATGTATATTTTATTAATTTTAGTTTTTTTTTACGTAGATGTTTTATTTTTTTATTATGTTATGTTAATCACCATACATTACATCATTAGTGTTTGATGTAATGTTCCATGATTCATTGTTTCCGTATAACACTCAGTGCTCCATTCAGTATGTGCCCTCTTTAACACTCATCACCAGGCTAACCCAACCCCCCACCCCTCTCCCCTCTAGAACCCTCAGTTTGTTTCTCAGAGTCCATAGTCTCTCATGGTTCATCTATACAGTTATTTATATTTATCTTAGAAAAAGATAAACACAGGTAAGAACACAAAGGAAATTTTAAATCATCTATACAGAGATAACTATTTTAATATAATACTCTTTTTATTCTATTCATTTGCATAGAATATATTTTATTTATATTATGTTCAATTAGCCTGCATATAGTACATCAATTGTTTTGATGTAGTGTTCAACGATTCACTAGTTGCATACAACACCCAGTGCAAATATATTTAATGTGTATAATATACACATATCTATAGATATGTTTACTTCTATAATACACTTATTTCTACAAAAGTAGAGATACCACATACAGCTTTCTATAACCTCCTTTCCCCTTGTGAATTCTATAAACATTTTCTGTATCGAAACCAAATTTACATAATTTTAATTGTGACATATTATACAGAAATAACATCTTTAAAATCCTCTTATAGGAAATTTCAATTATTTCATTTTTTTCTACTATAAGTAATATTGTTATGAACATCCTTGGCATGTGCCTAATTCAGTGGAACAGACTCCTAGAATTAGACTCTAGTTCAAAGACTATGTCATTTTTTCTTTTTTAATTAATTTATTTGACAGAGAGATCGAGAACACAAGTAGGCAGAGTGGCAGGCAGAGGGAAAGGGAGAAGCAGACTGTCTGCTGAGCAGGGAGCCCTACGCGGGGCTCGATCCCAGGACCCTGGCACCATGACCCGAGCCAAAGGCAGCTGCTCAACCGACTGAGCCACCCAGGCGCCCCACTATGTCATCTTTTAATACATATTGCCCTCTGGAAATGTCCTAGTTTACTCCCACAAGCAATATATGAAGATGTCCATTTTCCAACATTCTCACCCACACTCGGCCCGGTTATGGCTTATTTTAAAACTATTTTATGGCAGGATACTTACGTGTAGGAAGGAACCTTCAGTATAAAGTGCAAATGTTGAGAGTATTCCACTGTTTGAGTGAAACTATGAGACAAGTTATGCATTGCTTGTTGAAGGACAGATTTGCTAAGGAATATTAATTAATGGTAGATTACATTAATGGTAGGAATATTAGTAATGTTGGTAAATTACCATAAATGTTTGCTCTCTGAAAACATTCTTGGGGCGCCTGGATGGCTCAGTTGGTTAAGCGACTGCCTTCGGCTCAGGTCATGGTCCTGGAGTCCCGGGATCAAGTCCCGCATCGGGCTCCCTGCTCGGCAGGGGGTCTGCTTCTCCCTCTGCCCTCTTCCCTCTCGTGCTGTCTCTCATTCTCTCTCGCTCAAATAAATAAAAATCTTTAAAATAAAAATAAAAATAAAAATAAAAAAACATTCTTGGATTACAGTTTCCAGTAGTCAGAAACTTCAGTTTAATGACTTAAATGACATTTATTAACTTTCTTATTATTAGTACGAAATAAACCAACATCATTTTATAGCCAAAAAAATAATTCACCTGTACCACAGTTCCTATTCTGTGAGTCATCAAATGCCACCTACCTGTGACAAGCTTCATGAGCCATTAGAAGGGATTTTCCACCCTCAGCAATGGATTTTAAGTTAAAAAAAAAAAAAAAAACTTTTTATAAGGTGTACAAAATTAGTTTTATTTTCCCAAACAAGGGATTATATTTATTTTAAAGGTGGTTTATACGTGAAAGAGCCATATGGAAAATCTGTATCTTTGCTTCCTTTTCACACATATGGATTTATTTCAGTGATTAAAAGGCAAGCCACATATTTTGACTCAAACTTGGAAAAAAAAAAAAAAAGATGACACAATATGCTAAGTGTAGTCATAAAGTGTTTATCAGTTGCTCGAGGACAGTGAAATAATAAAAATATTCTGTACAGTACACAAGGCAAAACTATAATCCAATCTCAGCATTCCTACAGGTTCATGGATGATGCATATTCTGCCTCAGGTTCACTTGTGCAAAGATTGGCACCGATGTACTCTTGGCCTAATTTGGCTTTGAGTCACTGCCATGAGATTATCAACATCTTAGAACAAAATGATTCTATTTTAGAATTCTGGATAGAGCTTTATTTTATTTAAGATTCCATTTTTAGCCATCATTTGGAACATTTTTGCCTCAACTGTTAATTTAAGAAAAGTTAAAAGTCCTCAAACAATGCAACAAGGCCAAGAAAAAGAATTCCATGTACAAAGTTAAATGGCGGCTCCACCTTCCTGCACAGCATCACTTCTTAGAGGTTACTCATACCAACCCTGGTTAGGATCCATTTTATGACTGGCTAAGTCTGGAAAAGTGAGTGGTTTTTTTTTTTTTTTTTTGGTATGTTATCTCTAGAAATTTTCTTCTTTCCCCCCCTTTTTTTTTTTTAAATCACAAGAATTGAATAAAGAATTTCCTATTTCTTGGGAGGGGGGAAAGATGGTGGAGGAGTAGGGGACCCTATTTCAACTGGTCCCCGGAATTGAGCTGGATATCTACCAGACCACTCTGAGCACCCACGAAACCAGCCTGAGATGTAAGAAGATCTGGATCTCTACAAACAGAATATCGCAGGCAGTTGGCTTTGAGGTATGAAGTGGAGAGCCGTGACTCTGCGGGCAGATATCGGAGGATAAACGGCAGCGGGAGGGTGCCTGGACATGGAGATCCTACACCACTGGTGAGCGACAGCCTCGCGCGCTGGGGACGGGGCACAGACTTGCAGACCGGTAGCGGCGGGGAAAGGACTTTAGGGCAGCCCTGGGTCGGAAACCTGGAGCGGCGGAGTCGCGCCCGCGCGAACTGGGAGCAGCTGGCGGTTTTAGAAGCACAAAGGGCAGAGATGTGCCCCGACCTGGAGGCAGGACTGGGAGCGCTGCGGAGGAGGAGGAGCGCACAACCCAGGATGCTGCAGATTATAGCAGCACGGATAGAAACGGAGATGGTGTGGCCTGGAGAGCTCACTGAAGAACAGACTGCGGTCTCTCTGCACTGAGGCAGAGGGTTGGAAACGGTCTCTTCTGCTCTGACTCGCGGAAGAGACGCAGAAAGCCACCAGGGAAAGCTGCCAGAGAACAAAAGCCCCAAAGACTGATTGCCACTGAGCCCATCCCCCGCCATAGGGGCGCAGGGCAACTCCGCCCAAACAGGGTTGCCTGAGTAACAGCGCAGCAGGCCCCTCCTGCAGAAGACAGGCTGGGAAAACAAGAGGCCAGCAACCCTAAGGTCCCAAGAAAACAGGTGCATCTTGCTTGGGTTCTGGTCAATAATTTGGACTCTATACATTCCCTCAAACACCCATCAACAGAATGACTAGGAGGAGGAGCCCCCAAAATAGAAAAGACTCAGAGATTATGACTTATGCTGCAGATTTACAAATGGATGCAGATATAACCGAGATGTCGGAGATGGAATTCAGGCTAGCAATTGTGAAGACAATGGCTAGAATGGAGAAATCAATTAATGGCAACATAGAGTCTCTAAGGGCAGAAATAAAAGGTGAATTGGCAGAACTTAAAAATGCTATCAATGAGATCCAATCCAATCTAGATAATCTAACAGCTAGAGTAACTGAGACAGAAGAGAGAATAAGCGACCTGGAAGACAATATAATAGATAAAAAGGGAAAAGAGGCGACCAGGGAAAAACAACTCAGAATCCATGAAAATAGAATCAGAGAAATAAGTGACACCATGAGGCGTTCCAATGTCAGAATAATTGGAATCCCGGAGGGAGTGGAGAGAGAGAGAGGACTAGAAGATGTATTTGACCAAATCGTAGCTGAGAACTTCCCTAATCTGGGGAATGAAACAAACATTCGAGTCCTAGAGGCAGAGAGGACCCCTCCTAAGATCAAGGAAAACAGGCCAACACCCTGGCATGTAATAGTAAAACTTGCAAATCTTAGAACCAAGGAAACCATCTTAAAGGCAGTTAGGGGGAAGAGATTCCTTATGTACAGAGAGAGGAACATCAGAATAACGTCAGACCTATCCACAGAGACATGGCAAGCCAGAAAGGCCTGGCAAGACATATTCAGGGTACTATATGAGAAGAACATGCAGCCCAGAATACTTTATCCGGCAAGGCTTTCGTTTAGAATGGATGGAGAGATGCAGAGCTTCCACAACTGGCAGAAGCTGAAAGAATATGTGACCACTAAGCCGGCCCTGCAAGAAATATTAAGGGGGTTTCTATAAAAGGAGAAAGACCCCAAGAGTGACACACAGCAGAAATTTACAGGGACAATCTATAAAAACAACATCTTCACAGGCAACATGATGACAATTAATTCATATCTTTCAATAATCACTCTCAACGTGAATGGCCTAAATGCTCCCATAAAATGGCACAGGGTTGCAGATTGGATAAAAAGACAGGACCCATCCATATGCTGTCTACAAAAGACTCATTTTGAACCTAAAGATACATCCAGACTGAAAGTGAAGGGATGGAGATCCATCTTCCATGCCAGCGGACCTCAAAAGAAAGCTGGGGTAGCAATTCTTATATCAGACAAATTAGATTTTAAACTAAAGTCTGTAATAAGAGACACAGAAGGACACTATATCATTCTTAAAGGGTCTATCCAACAAGAAGATCTAACAATTGTAAATATCTATGCCCCCAGCATGGGAGCAGCCATCTACATAAGCCAACTGTTAACCAAAATAGAGAGTCATATTGATAACAATACGTTAATTGTAGGAGAGCTCAATACTCCACTCTCAGCAATGGACAGATCATCTAAGCAGAAAATCAACAAGGAAACAAGAGCTTTGAATGATACATTGGACCAGATGGACCTCATAGGTATTTACAGAACATTCCACCCTAAAACAACAGAATACTCATTCTTCTCGAGCACACATGGAACTTTCTCCAGAATAGACCATATACTGGGTCACAAATCAGGTCTCAACCGATACCAAAAGATTGAGATTATTCCCTGAATATTCTCAGATGACAGTGCTCTAAAACTGGAACTCAATCACAAGAAAAAATTTGGCAGAAATTCAAAGACTTGGAAGCTAAAGACCACTCTGCTCAAGAATGTTTGGGTCAACCAAGAAATCAAAGAAGAACTTAAACAATTCATGGAAATCAATGAGAATGAAAACACATCGGTCCAAAACCTATGGGATACTGCAAAGGCAGTCCTAAGGGGGAAATACATAGCCATCCAAGCCTCACTCAAAAAAATAGAAAAATCCCGAATTCACCAACTAACTCTACACCTTAAAGAACTAGAGAAAAAGCAACAAACGACGCCTAAGCCACGAATTAGAAGAGAAATAATTAAAATTAGAGCAGAAATCAATGAATTAGAAACCAGAAACACAGTAGATCAGATCAATGAAACTAGAAGTTGGTTCTTTGAAAGAATTAATAAGATTGATAAACCACTGGCCAGACTTATCCAAAAGAAAAGAGAAAGGACCCAAATTAATAAAATTATGAACGAAAGGGGAGAGATCACGACCAACACCAAGGAAATAGAAACAATTATTAGAAATTATTATCAACAACTATATGCCAATAAACTGAGCAATCTGGATGAAATGGAGGCCTTCCTGGAAACCTATAAGCTGCCAAGACTGAAACAGGAAGAAATTGACAACCTGAATAGGCCAATAACCAGCAACGAGATTGAAGCAGTGATCAAAAACCTCCCAAAAAAACAAGAGTCCAGGGCCTGATGCATTCCCTGGGGAATTCTACCAAACATTCAAAGAAGAAATAATACCTATTCTACTGAAGTGGTTTCAAAAAATAGAAACAGAAGGAAAACTTCCAAACTCATTCTATGAGGCCAGCATTACCTTAATCCCCAAACCAGGCAAAGACCCCATCAAAAAGGAGAATTTCAGACCAATATCCCTGATGAATATGGATTCCAAAATCCTCAACAAAATCCTAGCTAATAGGATCCAACAATACATTAAAAGGATCATCCACCACGACCAAGTGGGATTTATCCCTGGGATGCAAGGGTGGTTCAACATTCGCAAATCAATCAGTGTGATAGAACACATTAGTAAGAGGAGGGAGAACCACCATATGGTCCTCTCAATTGATGCAGAAAAAAGCATTTGACAAAATACAACATCCTTTCCTGATTAAAACTCTCCAGAGTATAGGGATAGAGGGAACATTCCTCAAGTTCATAAAATCCATCTATGAAAAACCCACAGCGAATATCATCCTCAATGGGGAAAAGATGAGAGCCTTTCCCTTAAGATCAGGAACACGTCAAGGGTGCCCACTCTCACCACTGTTGTTCAACATAGTGCTAGAAGTCCTAGCAACGGCAATCAGACAACAGAAAGAAATAAAAGGTATTCATATTGGCAAGGAAGAAGTCAAACTCCCTCTTTTTGCAGACGACATGATACTTTATGTGGAAAACCCAAAAGACTCCACCCCCAAATTACTAGAACTCATCCAGCAATTCAGTAATGTGGCAGGATACAAAATCAATGCACAGAAATCAGTTGCTTTCTTATACACTAACAATGCAACTGTAGAAAGAGAAATTGGAGAAACGATTCCATTTACAATACCACCAAAAACCATAAGATACCTCGGAATAAACCTAACCAAAGAAGTAAAGGATCTATACTCTAGGAACTACAAAACACTCATGAAAGAAATTGAAGAAGACACAAAAAGATGGAAAAATATTCCATGCTCATGGATCGGAAGAATAAACATTGTTAAAATGTCTATGCTACCCAGAGCAATCTATACCTTCAATGCCATCCCGATCAAAATTCCAATGACATCTTTCAAAGTGCTGGAACAAACAATCCTAAAATTTGTATGGAATCAGGAAAGACCCCAAATCGCCAAGGAGATGTTGAAAAAGAAAAACAAAGCTGGGGCATCACGTTGCCCGATTTCAAGCTATATTACAAAGCTGTGATCACCAAGACAGTATGGTACTGGCACAAAAACAGACATACAGACCAATGGCACAGAATAGAGAACCCAGATATGGACCCTCAACTCTATGGTCAAATAATCTTTGACAAAGCAGGAAAAAACATGCAATGGAAAAAAGACAGTCTCTTCAATAAATGGTGCTGGGAAAATTGGACAGCCACATGCAGAAGAATGAAACTCGACCATTCTCTAACACCATTCACAAAGATAAACTCAAAGTGGATGAAAGACCTCAATGTGAGACAGAAATCCATCAAAATCCTAGAGGAGAACATAGGCAGTAACCTCTTCGACATCGGCCACAGCAACTTCTTTCAAGATACATCTCCAAAAGCTAGTGAAACAAAAGCAAAAATGAACTTTTGGGACTTCTTCAAGATAAAAAAGTTCTGCACAGCAAAGGAAACAGTCAACAAAACAAAGAGGCAACCCACAGAATGGGAGAAGATATTTGCAAATGACACTACAGATAAAGGGCTGGTATCCAAGATCTATAAAGAACTTCTCAAACTCAACACCCAAAAAACAAATAATCAAGTCAAAAAGTGGGCAGAAGAGATGAACACACTTCTCTGAGAAGACATACAAATGGCTAACAGACACATGAAAAAATGTTCATCATCATTAGCCATCAGGGAAATCCAAATCAAAACCACACTGAGAAAATGGACAGGGAAAGAAACAACAAATGTTGGAGAGGTTGTGGAGAAAGGGGAACCCTCTTACACTGTTGGTGGGAATGCAAGTTGGTACAGCCACTTTGGAAAACATTGTGGAGGTTCCTCAAAAATTTAAAAATAGAGCTACCCTATGACCCAGCAATTGCACTCCTGGGTATTTACCCCAAAGACACAGATGTACTGAAAAGAAAGGCCATATGCACCCCAATGTTCATAGCAGCAATGTCCGCAATAGCCAAACTGTGGAAAGAGCTGAGATGCCCTTCAACAGATGAATGGATAAAGAAGATGTGGTCCATATATACAATGGAATATTACTCAGCCATCAGAAAAGATGAATACCCAACTTTTGCATCAACATGGATGGGACTGGAGGAGATTATGCTAAGTGAAATAAGTCAAGCAGAGAAAGTCAATTATCATATGGTTTCACTTATTTGTGGAACATAAGGAATAACATGGAGGACATTAGGAGAAGGAAGGGAAAAATGGGCAGGGGGAATTGGAGGGAGAGATGAGCCATGAGAGACTGGATCTGAGAAACAAACAGGGTTTTAGAGGGGAGGGGGGAGGGGGGATTGGTTAGCCCAGTGATGGGTATTAAGGAGGGCACGTACTGCATGGAGCACTGGGTGTTATACGAAAACAATGGATCGTGGATCACTACATCAAAAACTAATGATGTATTGTATGGTGACTAACATAACATAATAAAATTAAAAAAAAAAACACAAATATATCTAAAAAAAAAAAATTCCTATTTCTTTTCTAAAATGATGTTTCAAAATATCCAATTACATGAAATATATCCAGACCCTCACTCTTATGTGGTCAGAACTTTGAGCTAGAACCAGAACTAAATTCTATAATCCAGTGAGTCCCCCAGGGAAAAATCAGGTAACTTTCTTCATTAGCATTTCTCCCCTTTAAAATTCACTAATAGTAAATACCTTATAACCTAGTGACAACAACTGAGGCTGATGTAAAATTATGTGAAACTGCATCAGATATATCACCTCAATGTATTGTTAGTAATAACTGGTTACTTAAAAGTGGACAATTTGGTGGATGTAGTTAAGCATCATAATCAATATAAGGATCAAACAGCTTGTAGGGTAAACAGTCAAGAAGGCCTTGGTTCCAATTCCAGAATTTAGTAAGTGTGCAATACTTGACTAATTCCTGAGCCCATCTGGGACTCAATTTTATAGTTTGCAAAGGGGAAGGGCTTTTGTGGAGATAAATATGATAACATATATTAAAGTAGGTAACATAGTACCTAGCACATGAGGGGTACACAATAATTATTTGTTGAATAAATGAGTAATTCTTTGGAATTTAAGAATTGACCATCTTCTTTCGATTCTGAAGGTGAACCAACAGGACAGTTTTTTTTGTTGTTCCTGAAGTTATGTACATGGTATTTTTCTTTTCTTGTTTTTGTTTGTTTGTTTGTTTTTTGTTTAAACAAAATCTACTGAATGCTTTAGAAAACTGACGCCTAAAATTATTATTTCCCATAATCTCACCTATGCCAAACTATTAAAGGAGAAAAGCTAAAAGAAAAAAATAAAATGAACACACCGTTACTGTAGGAGCCCAGACCCTTCTATTTATTTATTTATTTATTTTAATTAATTAATTAATTTATTTATTTATGGTCCTTTATTCCATGAGAACCAGCATAACTAAGTACCATCTGTGAACATTAGATCCCACTACACATGAGGAGATGTGAAAGTTTCCAAGAACATATGACCTTCCTTAAGCTAAAAATAGGAGGGCAGTGTCAAAAAAAAAAAAAAAAAAAAATCTGTGTTTGCACATACCTTTTCATTAGCATTTGTAGTGTCCTTCCAAAACATATCAGGCAGACATATCCTTCAGGTATGTATGGCAAGTCCCATAGGTTGGCTCACTAAACACCCATTTCAAACCCCCTTCCCTTTCCTCCCTCTGTTTTATCATTCCAGACATGTTCAAAACTAAGAATGAACAGCTCTGGTCAATGAGGTATAGGTATGGGGTAGCTGGGCAATCTTTTTCCTCTTTTCCCTTCTCTATTCTTTTTGTTTGTTTGTTTGTTTTTAAAGATTTTATTTATTTGTCAGAGAAGAGAAAGAGCACAAGAAGGGAGAGGAGCAGGCAGAGAGAAAAACAGGCTCCCCGCTGAGGAAGGAGCCCGATGCAGGGCTCCTTCCCAGGGTCCTGGCATCATGACCTGAGCCCAAGGCAGATGCTTAACTACTGAGCCACCCAGGCACCCCTCCCTTCTCTATTCTTGTAATGCAGACTAAATCCCTAAAGAAGCAATAGCCATCTTGTAGCCAAAAGGACAAAAAAAAATAATAAAATAAAAATGAAACCAAAAAACACACAAAGGACAGCAGGAATTGAGTTAGTCTGATGATGTTACTGAGACATATACATTACTAAACTGTTTCTCTTCTGAACAGAAAGCCCATACTTTAAGCTATTAAAGAAAGGGATTTCTGTACTTGCATTTGAATGCATCATGGAATAAAGTCTGACTTTAAATCCTCCGAGAGGATTTCCTTGATGTCCAAGTCAGATATTCGGTCTCTGCTCTTCCAGCATAACTTTGTGCATACAGGTTTTCAACAACAATAGTTGTCATTGAAGTGTAAATCAAAAAGTGCACAAATTAAAGGATATAGCTTGATGATCTACGACAAAGTAAGAACAAACTTGGAACCAAGTCAAGAAATAAAACAGTCTCAGAAACCCAGAATGCCCCCTTGTGCCCTGGAATGCCCCCAACTATCCTCCCCTCTTCCCCAAAAGTAACTAGTAACTAACTTTGGCCGCCATTGATTATAGAAATTCAAAAACAGGAAAGACATAGTGTGTTTTCTTCTATGTCTGATGTCTTTCATAAAATACTGTATTTATTAAATATATCAGGTTGTTTAATGTACCAGTAGTTTATTTCCCTTGTTGTTTAGCATTCTATTGTATAAATATACCACAATTTATCCAATCTACTGTTGATACTGGACTGTTTCCAAACCTTGGGAATTAGGAGTGATACTTCTATAAATAATCTTGTACATGGCTTTTGGTGCACATATGTATAGATTTCTGTGAAGTGTATACCTAGGAGAGGAACTGCTGGGTCAGAGTGTTCATATGTCAACTTTAACAGTACTACCACTTTTCCACAGACTTTGTACAAATCAGGTTCCTATCAGCAGTGCATGAGAATTCTAGTAGCTCCGCATCTATACCAATAGTTGGTATTTCAAATTTAGCTTTTCTTGTGAACTGAACTGAAATTCTGTAGTTTTAATTTTGCATTTCCCTATTTCCCTAACTACAACTAATAGTCAAAATACCTCATATGTATCTTGGCTATTTGGAGAGAGAGAGAGAGAGTGTGTGTGTGTATGTGTGAAGTAACTGTTCAAGTCTTTTGTCTACTTAGAAAATTTTACAAGTGGACTCTCTGCCTTTTTCTTGTTGATTTGGAGAATTGGTTATGTATTCAAAATATGAACACTTTTCAGTTATATGTAATATAAATAGTCTCTCCCACTTTGTGGTCTGCCTTTTTGTTTTATTAATAATGATACTAATTTTGATGTAGTTCAATATATTAATGCCCTTTCATGGTTAATGATTTGTATTCTACTTAATATTTTACTACCTCAAGATCTGAAGGTTATTTTTCTAGAAACTTTATTACTTCACCTTTCACATTTAGACCTATAACATACCTGAAGTGATGTTTGTGTACATTGTGAGATGTAAGCTGAGTTTTTATTTTATTTTATTTTATTTTATTTTTTAAAGGTTTTATTTATTTGACAGAGAGAAAGACAGCGAGAGAGGGAACACAAGCAGGGGGAGTGGGAGTGGGAGAAGCAGGCTTCCCGCGGAGCAGGGAGCCTGATGCAGGGCTCGATCCCAGGACCCTGCGATCATGACCTGAGCCGAAGGCAGACGCTTAACGACTGAGCCACCCAGGCGCCCCTAAGCTGAGTTTTTAAAACGTAATATCCATATAGCATGATTTTCTTATGATACAATATGTGACATCTTAGATTCAAGGAAATATGGTCATATTCTACATTAATCATGTTATTTTCTTTTATTTTAAATAATTTTTATTTATTTGACAGAGAAAGAGAGAACACAAGCAGTTGGAGTAGCAGGGAGAGGGAGAGGGGAAAGCAGGATTCCCACTGAGCAAGAAGCCAGACATGGGGCTCAGTCCCAGAACCCTGGATTGTGACCTGAGCCAAAGGCAGTTGCTTAATCAACTGAGCCACCCAAGCGCCCCAATCATATTATTTTCAATGATAGAATATAGCAGAGCAGACTAAAATTAATGAAAAACTTGTGATAGAGATGATATAAGAGGATATATTTAAAAAAATAAGTTTTTAAAATATTAGAAGAGGATAAGAAGTGACTTCAAAAGTTAGAATGATTTAATAAATAGATATATCAATAAGAATTTATTATTTTCAATAACTGTTGCCAGTTCTATTACCTAAACTAATATATACTCCTAAAACACACAATTTTTGTCTCTAATACTATTGCTCACTAACATTACTGGAATCCATGTTTTGGACATGTGTAAAATCAAAACGTGCCTAGAATATCTTATTGTTAAATTGCAAGAGTGCTTTCAAAGATATCTGGAATAGTGCTAAAAAGAATAAGAGCCCCAACTAAAAGGGTAAAAAATAATAATTAGACTTCACTGGGAAAAAAAAATGAACATGTAAAGTGTCATGGGTCTATAATGCTTGAAAAGAGCAAATATAAATTATACTATTTTTAAGTCATTCACAACAAAGGAAACAATCAACAGAATTAAAAGCCAACCTATGGAGTGGGAGAAGATACTTTCAAATACCATATCCAATAAAGGGTTAGTATCTAAAATATATAAACAACTCCTACAACTCAACATCCAAAAAACAAATAATCCAATTAAAAATGGGAAGATGTGAACAGACATTTCTCCAAAGAAGACAGAGATGGCTAACAGACACATGAAAAGATGATCAACATTATTCATCATCAGGGAAATGCAAAACAAACTGCAATGAGATATTGAGTAAGGAAAGGGTTAAGGTATAGGCAGGGAGAGGTAGGGGGCCCCTGACTAGCTCTGAAACTATTCCCAGCAGGCAGAAGCCCTAAGACAGAGTGAACAAGAGATTAGGAAACAGACCACCTGGCCTTGGATGGTCAGAGTATTTTTCTTTGGCAGCTACAGTGCATCACAGAAAATGACCAAACCTCAAAGAATTAAGTCATTAAGGGTTTTATCAATAGTCCTTACTCAAACCAAGATGGCACAAGAATCTCAAGGCCACAAGCTTCCCAGTCAGTTCTCAATAAAAGACTACCACTAAAAGCCCTGAGTGGCAACCCATTCGGGACCCCTCTCACTCTAGAGAGCTTTTCCTTTCCTTTCTGCTCTTGTCTTCACTTAATAAATTTTCACTTCACTTCACCCTTTTGTGTCCCCGAGATTCATTCCTTGACTCCATGAGACAAGAACCTTGCAATCTTGTAACATTATTACCTCACACCTGTCAGAATGGCTAAAATCAAAAACACAAGAAACAACAAGCGTTGGTGAAGATGTGGAGAAATAGAAACCCTTGTGCTCTGTTGGTGGGAATGCAAACTGGTACAGCCACTATGGAAAACATTATGGAGTTTCCCTAAAAAGTTAAAAGTGGGACTTCCCTGCAATCCAGTAATTGCATTAGTGGGTATTTACCAAAAAAACCCTAAAAAACACTAATTCAAGGAGATACATGCACCCCTATGTTTATTGCAACATTATTATAGCTAGACTATGGAAGCAGCACAACTGTCCATTGATAGATAAATGGATAAAGATGATGTGGTGGATATAAACACACACACACACACACACACACACACACACAGGAATATTATTTAGCCATAAAAAAAGAATGAAATCTTGCCATTTGCAACAACATGGGATGAGCTAAAGAGTATAATGCTAAGCAAAGTAAGTCAGACAAAGAAATACCGTATGATTTCATTCATACGTGGAATTTAAGAAACAAAACAAATGAGCAAAGGAAAAAAAAAAAAAGAGAGAAACCAAGAATCAGACTTTTAACTACAGAGAATAAACTAGAGAGGAGGTGGGTGGGGAGATGGATTAAATAGGTGATGGGGATTAAAGAGTACACTTAACATGATGAGCACTGAGTAATGCATAGAATTGTTGAATCACTATCTTGTATACCTGAAATTAATATAACACTGTATGTTAACTATAATGGAATTAAAAAGGTTAATAAAAAAATAAAAGTCAAAAAATTTTTAAATAAAGTCATGAGATAAAAATGGTATTTTTAATGTTCTCTATGAATATACCCAAGTTTTTAAATACTATCTTCAAGTTTTTTTTTTTTTTTTTTTTATCTTCAAGTTTTTATCATTGCTTAAGTTTACTATCACAAATGTTAATATGTATGTTATATAGATAATACATTATATATAATTTTATATAAATATATATCAATATATAATAGCATACAAATGTTAGGATATATTCAGAATTAACTCAAATAAGTTTTGTCACTTATAGATAATATTTTTAAATAAGCTGGGTAGGAAGATTTCAAAAAGCAGGAGGAAATAAAAGAAAAAAAATTTTTTAAAGACTAAACATTATCTAGAGCAGAGTTCTCAAAATGTGGGCTCCTAACCAGTAGCATCACCATCGCCTGGGGACTGGTTAAAAATGCAAAATCTCAGGCCTTTCCCAGACCTACTGAAGCAGAAACTCTAGAGATGATGTTCAGCACTCTGTCATTTTAAATCCCTCCCTGAGATGCCAATGTACATTACAATTTAAGAACCAGTTTGATCTAAAGAGACTATTTAAGTTATTGCCCACCCTGAGTTTTAAAGCTAAATTGTGTTGGACATTTAACACTGACTGCCATATCCATCAGAGGGACTTAACCGGTTATAGGCCAAATAAAGAATTTATATTTTCTCTGCACCAAAGAGTTAGGCTAACCATTTTGAGACCCCACTAGAGCCAAAAGTCCTCAAATATGTATTCAAATCCAGATAGGTCTTAACACAGACTGCACTCCACACACTGCCGCTGTCTTTCTCTCCCAGCATTCCATTTAACCCTTTCCACAAAGAAAAGAAGTAACTTGCCTAAGCTGAGCTTCTACCATATCTTAAGTTCTGTACATACTGTTATCACTAATCCTCATATCCATAGATGTGAAGATGAGATGGGAAGGACCTGAGGTTCGGGAAGGCCAAACATAGGGACCAAAGCCACACAGCGAGCAGGCGCAGAGGCAGGATTCCACTCTAACACTTTCTGAATCCATAGTCAATGGTCTTTCCATTGGAGCACTTGTTCCTCATTATCATACGCTTCTAATATGTACACCACATGGGTTTAATAAAAGTTTATCAGGTGAACAACGAATGAAGGAATGACCTGAATTTCCTTGTTACTGCATTTTCAGGGGTTCTCTCGGTGGACAGTTTCCAGATAGCTTCCAGAAACTGTAAAGACACTTTGACCAACACGATGGTTCACTTAACAAAGAGACAAGAAAAATACTGGAGTCATTGAGGAAGGATTACATGATTAAAATGTTAGATCTTATGAGAGAAACATTTTAGTCATTTCATAATTTCAAGTTGTGTGTTTCCTCAATTCTCCCTGAAAATATTTAAAATGCACAAAAGACATTTAAAAAGTAACTTTTTTCAATGAAAATGTGAATTTCAACACCTTAAAAAGCATATTATACAGTGTGACGTGTTCATGGTTCACTTACTTTAACTTACCTTCCAGAAAACTTCTTAGGAAAACTTAGGACTCAAATTAATTGTAAAATCATTTTAAAATTACATGAAATGACATAAGGATATTAATGCAGTAGTTGCTAATGTTTCTTGGAGGAGTCATGGGGCAAGGGAGAGAAAGAAACAGATTAAGAAGCTGCAGACATTTGTTACTTGAATAGCAGCAGGAATGGAAAACACATAGGGGTAACATTTTAAAGCTGTGTGTGGGAGGCACTTGCACAAAATATTTTGTCAACAGGATTTCTGCGTACACCTCTCACACACTGCTTAGGAAATTTACCCCAGAATAGAGATTCTCAACTTTTTTTTTTTTCCTTGCAAGCTGTCTAGCCTATGTAATTAAAGTCTGCCAGCAAAATAGTATTCAGGTACTGACAAGATTGATAGTTCCCCAGCCTTTGCCACAGAGGGACAAAGCTAGGCATTTTCATTTAACTCAACTGTAGTTGTGAAAAATACTCTCATCTGCCTCCTAGAGCAATCTCCATTGCTGGTTTCCTCTTAAGTTTCTCTGTTATTTTGCTAATAGACATTCACTGTCTCAAGCACATTTTATTAATATTTGATCAAATGCATCGTAACATCTTGAGCCTTTATTCATAGTAATAAAAAAATTATGGTAAAGTTCTCTTAAAGAGCCATTGTGAAGCAGAATCTATTGTAAGACACCAAGAATCACTGATTTTCTCTTTATTTACAAGTATGTAACCCAAATGTCCCAAGGCATTACCATGTGTGTATTTACCAGATCATGTTAACATTTAGACCCAAACTTGTACATTAATTAACTCAAATGTCATCATATAAGATTCAAAGTTTCTTCTGGGCCATACACACCAAAACCTCCTTGCAAAGTCTATTTCCATTATTTCTGAGCTTAAAACTCTCTCGGGAAATCCTATATGCACAAAAAGAAACTGTAAACATGAATAAAAGAAACCTCATTTGAAATGGAGCTTGGAAGCCCTGAAGGGGGAGCTCTCACACACGTACTTGCTATTGCAGCTTACTTCACATTTCTGGGCAGGAAGTTCATTTTATTACCCCAGCACAGGAAAGGAAGATTTCCTCCTTGCCAGCCTAGCCAGTGAAAAACTGCCACACTCAACCAATAAGAGACTATCGCCACACTGAACTCTTGCTTTCCTCCAACAAGATCTTCCTTCAAAGCAGCCCTTCCCAACTTCCTCCCTTTTCTCTACAAAGCAATATTCCTCTCCTTTGTTCTCTGGACTTGCCTATGGTTTCCCATAGTTCGCATGTCCCAAACTGCAATTTTCCTATTCCTGAATA
Organism: Halichoerus grypus; assembly: GCF_964656455.1. Classification (NCBI taxonomy): domain Eukaryota; kingdom Metazoa; phylum Chordata; class Mammalia; order Carnivora; family Phocidae; genus Halichoerus; species Halichoerus grypus. The sequence continues at coordinate 30,025,170 of NC_135722.1, forward strand.
AATTCATTTTGCTGGTAAAATAACTATTTCTAAGGTTAATAACACACACACACACAAGAACATAGTTGTTTTATCTTAGAGCAAAACTGAGTAAAGTTTCCTGAAAATGGCCAGATAGGAAAAAATTTTAGGTATTAGAAGTCATACAATCTCTGTTGCAACTTAATTCTTCTGTTGCAACATATATAAACAAATAGACATGCCTGTGTTCTAATTAAACTTTATTTAGAGGGGCACCAGGTGGCTCAATCAGTTAAGCATCAGACTTGATTTTGGCTCAGATCATGATCTCAGGGTCATGAGATCCAGCCCTGCATCAGGTTCCATGCTGAGCATGGAACCTGCTGAAGATTCTCTCTCTACCTCTCCCTCGCCTTAAAAGAAAACAAAAACAAAAAACAAACAAAAAACCCCACAAAAACAGACTTGGGTAGAGTTGTCCTACAAATTATAATTTGCCAATTCCTGTCTTAGACTGTGCCTGCATTGAGTTAGCCTCATTTTCCAGCCTGGGGGTAATTAAGTGAGTAAATCTTTGCTACTATATACCATGTGCATTAAGAAAGCATTTTTTTTCATAGTATTTTTGTTGTTCCTAGAAACTATGGTTCCCACTTCTGAAGAATCTATGGATCCCAATGGTAAAATGAGTCTATAGACAATATCTGATAGGATTCTACAATTCTAAGTAGCTTCTGAGCTGTTGGATCTGACACACAGATATTCCATAATTCACAGACCATAAACAGGCATGAGAATTTATTAAACTTCTAAACAGTTGTAATTACTATTGGACCAGCTTTAGAAATGTTACAATCTGTACACTTTTAAATATCTTACCTGTATAAGCAAACACATGAACAATTGATAGAAATGATGGTGTTCTCATTTATAGAATGTTTTTACTTGGATCTAGCTATTCAAGCAAAAAAAGGCCTGATAAATATTGTCAAAGTATCAAATTACATTCTCTTTAAGTTTATGGTCATTCTTTATTCAGTAAACATTTAATGAAAAAACTATCTGTGTCAGGCACTGGATTAGATACTAGAATGCAATTATGAATAACACAGTCTGTATCCTGAAGGGATGTCAAGGGTGGTTATTAGACTCTGTGTAGATTCTTTAATCTTGAAATGCAAACACCCTTTGTATCTCACTAGCTTGAGTACTCAAGTGGATTTTATGACCAAATTAAAATGATTCAGGGAACAATCAACTTTACTAACAGAGACTTCAGCATTTCCTAGGGATCTCCTCACCCTCAAATCCTCAGTGCTGCTTGAATATGTCCACGAATTAGTCACTATTTCTGCTCATCTTCATTTGCTTGATAGAACATATTCTGAGGCCTTTCTTTTAGGGCCAGAGTCTGTAAACGCAGATCTGTGATTAACCCTGTCTTTGGCAGATGTCTCCAGTGCTACTGACTGAAGAGGTCAGCATCCAAAGTTGCTAATGGCTGTGCCAAAAGCCATAGCAGTTCTACAATGAAGTCACTCTGACTGAAGTTATTGTCCTTATTACTACTGGCATCTCACTCATGACTTTTATATTCCTCCTGATCCTTTCTAGATTTCTGCCAATTAATCCAAGTAGTCTCCTTACAATAAGAACACATACTTTCCTCTCTTCAGCTGAAACTCAGTAAAGAATGTCCCACAGCAAAATTGCTTGGATGCTCAGGGCTATGACTTTTTGGTGGTCCAGCTCCTTCCATATATAGTAGTGTTTCTTTACACATATCCATGATGCCAAGATTAGGTCAAGATGGTTTCCCAAATCATCTACACTGTGCCATAACTAACAATCCTCCTACAATGGTCTTCCTCCCTGACTCCAGTAACTGAGATCTTTGTAATAAATGCCTGTATTGATCTAGAATAAACCCTCTCTAAAGGAGCCTCAATCAGACATGATTTTATATTTTTGAATTCCAATTTAAAAATCTCTATCTATGGGCATTACAAAAACAAATAGATATGTGGTGGTTTGTTTCCTCCTAATCTTAGAAACTTAATTAAACTCTTTATTTTGCAGAAGTGTGAGTCTTACCTTCCCACCTACTAAGAACAACCTAGCTCTCCAGGTTCTTGTCTAGGCAGAGTCATTTTACAACTTATTTATAGGATAGTCAGCATTCACTAATTACAGTTAAATTCACTATAGCGAAATCTTCCACTTAGGATATAAAAGCTCTAGAGAACATCATTCATAACCTAACAATGATAAAAAGCTGCACAATCCACAAAATCATAATTTTTGACCCCATCAGAAAGCTAAGTTTGTGAAGCAACTAAGTAATCTGGAAGCCAAAAAGGAATAAGCCCTTCCAAGGATAAACAAAACACAAAAAGAGTTGTACCTTTGGCAGAGCATGGAAGACACAAGTGGCTAACATATAAGCAGGTAAGATGGAATCACTTAAAAATGCAATGTATTGTAAAAGGCCAAGTGTGGGTTAATATGGTATTTCAGAATAGATGGAAGCACCAAACATAAGTGAACTCATTTGGAAAATCTTTTCCATGGGCCTCCATTAGATACTCAGAAGGACTAGAAGGACTAGAAAGAGTTTTCAGTGGTACAGGCATGCAAAAATTAAGTGATGGCTGTTAGCAAGTAGACACAAAGCCTTGCCCACTCCAATAACCCTTTCTTCTAAAAAGCCCTATAACCACTTGAGGAAGGGCAATAAATTTGTCACTCTCAGGACACAAAGATCTATCATGACTAGGAAAACAGTAGATTAAAAAAAAAAAAAACAAAAAAAAAACAAAAAACAAAAAAAACCCTCTCATCCTGGGGAAGGAGCAGTGATTTATCTTTGGACCATAACAAGCAGAAGTCTGTAACTGCTGGAGGAAGTATAGGAATGTCTTGTGCAAGACTGAGTACAGATATAAGGAAGAGTTTGGTTACCCAGGTAAGGACAAACAGGAAAATTGATATATACTCCTTTCCAAGACCCACATGCACAGAGGCCACTCCAGCTGTGATGGGGGAAGAGTAAGAGCACAGAAACAAAATCCCTCTGGCAAAGGCACACAGGGACTGCTGAAAGATGAGAAGGAACAGGAATACTGATAAATACCATCCAGTAATACAGCCCATTCTCTAAATACAAGGGAAAAGCAGCCCACCATAAAAGGAATTTGAGGCCTGTAGAGCATTGAAGGTAACAATAAAACAATACCACAACTAGCTCAGCTGCTGACAGACTCAACTCCCCCTGCTCAGAGTTTGACAGGAAAACTGTGCCCATTTCAAGGGTTATTTACCATTTATTGTCTTGTCTACTATTCTACACATGAGCATAGGCATTTAATCAAAAAGTATGCCACAGAAAAGAAGGAAGAAAAACCCACTCAACTGTAAAGAGATAAAGCAATTGACACTATCAGACTCAAGGATGGCCTGTTAAAACTATCAGAAACTTTAAAATAGCTATAATTGATATATTAAAGGATATAGCCAGAAATGTTAATAAAATGCTTGAAAACATGGGGAACATCAAAAGAGAGATGAGAACTCTAAGTTAAAAATGCTAGAAATAAGAATAGGAATAATTATCCTTTAATGGCCTCATTAGTAGACTCAACACAATAGAGGAAAGAAGCAGTGAATTTGAAGATAGATTAATATAAATCATCCAAAAAAAGACAAAAGAGAAAAAAAGGATGAAGAAAATATATATTTCAAGAGCTGTGGGATAATATTAGAAGGTCAGATGTCTATAATATTTAATCCCAGAGAGATAAGAGAAAGTGAATAGGGCAAAAAATACATTTGAAGATATAATATGGAAAATTAAAGTAAAGAAAGACATCAAACCATAGGTTCAGGAAACTCTAGGAACTCTAATCAAGATGAATACACACACAAATAAATGAATAAAAGGGTGGGAAAAAAAAGACATGGCCTAGTCAAACTTATAAACAAAGACAAAAAAAAAAAAATCCTCCCAGCAAAGATAAAGTTGTGAAGACACATTACATAGAGAAAAACAAAAATAAGAATTACAGCACGTCATCAGAAATTATGCAAGCCAGGAAAAAATTTAAGTTTTTTAAATATCTAAAAGAAAAAACAGTGACCAACCCAAAATTCTATACCCAGCAAAAATATTTTTCCAAAATGAAGGCAAAATAAATATTTATCAGACAAAACCTAAGATAATTCATTTATAGCAGAACTCTAAGTAATACTAAAGAAGTTCTTCTGGCAGAAGAAATATTATATTAGACAGAAACTCAATCTAAATAATGAACATCAGAAATTATAAAAATAAAAGGAAATATAAAATAATTTTCCTATATTTTCAATGAGTTTTCATAAATTATTGCCATTCTTTAGTTATTTAAAGCAATGTAGAACATATTTAAAAATAAAATATCTGAAAAAATTTCAGAAGTAGAAGGAGAATTGGAAATATATTGCTATAAGAGTCATACATTACATATGAAGTGGTATATTATTTGAAGATAGATTGAAAAGTTAGAAATGTAGTTAAAGACATATATTTTAAACTCTGGAAAAAAAACTAAAACCATAAACAGGTATAACAACTTAATAGTGGAGAATAAATCATAAAAAAATAAGACAGTAAGGCTGAAAAGGAGGGAAAATGGAACAAAGGAGAGGACAAATATAAAAAGCTATCAAGATGGTAATTTAAGCCCAACCATATCAGTGATTAAAGGAAAAAGGTATGAAATTAAAAGAAAATCTCAGAACAAAGCAAAATTGAACTATATGCTCTCTTATTAAAAAAAAAACTTAAAGACATAGGTAAGTTGATAGCAAAATGAATGAAAAGGATGAATATGCTATCAATAATTTAAAAAAACTGGAAAGCTAGATTAATATCAAAGACTTCAAAAAAAAAGAATACTGCTAGGTATATAGAGACATATTACACAATGGCAAAGAGTCAATTCACCAAAAAGATCTAAAAATGCTAAATCAATATGTACCTAAAAAAATTACATGAAGCAAAAACTATAGAGCTTATGGGAGAAACAAGCCAAAATTACAGTTGAAGACTTCAGAACTCCTCCCAAGTAAACAAAAAATCAATAAGGATGCAGAAGAACTAAACACAATTAACCAACTTCACCTGCTTGACAGTTATAATACACTTTACCTAAACAACAGCATAAGACACTATTTTCAAGTGCACAAGGAACATTCACTGAAATAGAACATATTCTGGGCCACATAAATGTAGAATAAACTTCAACAAATGTAAATGATTTGAAGTGAACACAATGGAATAAACTAGAAATCAAAAAGACAAACTTAAATGGCAAATTAACAAATTACCAGAGGTTACAGAGGAAATCACAAGAGAAACTAGAAAATATTTTCTGTTAAGTCACAACATGTCAAACATTGGTGAATATAGCCAAAATAGGGCTTATGGGAAATTATATACTACTACCTGCTTTTATTAGAAAAAAAGCAAGGTTTAACATCAATAATACAAATGCCCACCTTAAAAAAAAAAAAAAAAAACAGCTAGAATAAGAAGAGCAAATTAAACCCAAAGTAAGCAAAAGGAAAGAAATACTACAGATTAGAAAAATGGCCAATGAAATCAAAGGCAGGAAAACCATAAAACAAAAATAGTTTTATCTGTTAAAAGATCAATAAAATTGTCTCTATACTGACTAAGAAACAAGGGAGAAGACAAATTACCAATATTAGATGTAAAAGAAGGGACATATGACAAATCCTAGAGACAGTAATGGGAAGGGGACTTAAAGGGAGATAATTAACAACTTATATAAATAAATTTTTTATATCTTAGATAAAATGACAAATATCTTAAAAGATAGAAAATACTAAGCTCACTCAGAAATAAATATATACCCTTGAGAGTTTTATATTTATTGAAGAAATTAAATTGATACTTTAAAACCCCAAGCACATATGGTTTGGCTGGTGAGTTCTATCAAACATTTGGGGGAAAAAAGTAATAGCAATTTCACACAAACTCTAGAAAATAAAAAAGGAAACATTTTTCAACTCTTTCTGTGAGGCCAACTTACCCTGACAAAGATATTACAACATACCTAACAAATATTCTACAACAAAACTGCAGACGGATCTCCTCATTAGCATAAATGCATAATCCTTAAAATATTAGTAATTCAAACCTAGCAATAGATTTGAAAAATAATGCATTATGACCAAATTGGGTTTATTGCAGGAATGCAAGGGAAGCGTAACATTTGAAAACTCAGTAAACATAATTCGCCATCACCAACAGACTAAAGAAGAAAATCATATAATTATCACATTAGATTCTAAAAAGGCATTTAACAAAAGTCAACATCCATTAATTATAAAAGCCCACAACATATTAGAAATATAATTTTCTCAATGTGATTAAGTGAATCTGTGAAATACCTACAATTAATATCATATAATGGTAACACTCATTAAAATTGGGATCATTGCAAATATGCTCTCATTATTTCTGTTCAGCATCATAGTGGAAGCCCTAGTCAGTGAAATAAAAAAAAAAAAATTAATACAGAAAATAAGAAATGAAACTGTCTTTATTTACAGAATATCTGATTATATTAGTAGGAAATCAAAAAAAAAAAAAAAAATCTGTAAGCTTGGGATGCCTGGGTGGCTCAGTTGATTAAGCGTATGCCTTTGGCTCAGGTCATGATCCTAGGGTCCTGGGATGGAGTCCTGCATCAGGCTCCTTGCTCAGCGGGGAGACTGCTTTTCCTTCTGCCTGCCGCTCCCCCTGCTTGTGCTTTCTCTGACAAATAAATATAAAAAAATCTTTAAAAAAATTAAAAAATCTACAAGCTTTTAGAACCAATAAGTGAGTTAAGCTAGTTGTTAGGAAACAAAGGCCAATTGTATTTCCAGACAGGCAATGAAGAATTGCAAAAATTAAAATCAAATTTACATTTATACAAGGGACACCCCATATGACTATCAGCTTATTTTTCAGCAGAAACTGTAGGGCAGAAGACATCATTTTTCACAAGCCTAGAACAAATAATCTTAAATTTTAAATTGTACGGAACCACAAAAGACCCCAAATAGGCAATGCAATCTTGAAAAAGAAGAACAAAGCTGAAGATATCACAGTCCTAGATCTCAAACTAAACTATAAAACTATAGTAATCAGAACAGTATGGTGCTGGCACAAAAATAGACATGTAGATCAATGGAAAATAATAGAGAGCCCAGAAATACACCCATGATTATATGGTCAATGAATCTATGAAAAAGGAAGCAAGAATATACAGTGGGGAAAAGACCATCTCTTCAACAAATGGTGCTGGGAAAACTAGACAGCTACATGGAAAAGAATGAAACTGGACCACTTTTTTACAACATACACAAAAATAAACTCCAAATGGATTAAGGACCTTAATGTGAGACCTGAAACCCTAAAAATCCTAGAAGAGAGCTCAGGCAGTAATTTCTGTGACATCAGCCATACCAAAATTTTTCTAAATATGTCTCCTAAGTCAAGGGAAACAAAAACAAAATTAAACAACTGGGACTACACCAAAATCAAAATCTTGTGTACAGTGAAGGAAACCATCAACAAAACAAAAAGGCAAACTACTGAATGGGAAACTATATTTGCAAATGATGAATGTAATATGGCATTAATATCTAAAATATATAAAAAATTTACATAACACCGGGCGCCTGGGTGGCTCAGTTGTTAAGCGACTGCCTTCGGCTCAGGTCATGATCCTGGAGTCCCTGGATCGAGTCCTGCATCGGGCTCCCTGGCTCGGCAGGGAGACTGCTTCTCCCTCTGACCCTCCCCCCTCTCATGTGCTCTCTCTCTCTCTCTCTCTCATTCTGTCTCAAATAAATAAATAAAATCTTAAAAAAAAAAAATTTACATAACACCAAAAAAGAAACAATCCAATTAAAAAATGGACAGGGGATCTGAATAGCTATTTTTCTGAAGAAGACATATCCCATCAGAGAAATGCAAATCAAAACCATAAGGAGATACCACCTCACGCCTGTCAGAATGGCTAGAATAAAAAAGAAATAAGTTTAGAGAAAAGGGAACTCTCATGCACTGTTAGTGGGAATGCAAACTGGTGCAGCCACTGTGGGAAACAGTATGGAGGCTCCTCAAAAAATTAAAGATAGAATTACCAATAATTCCACTATTGGGTATTTACCCAAAGAAAATGAAAATGCTAATTGGCACACCCATATTTATTACAGCATTATTTACAATACCCAAGATATGGAAGCAACCCAACTGTCTATCAATAGATGAATGACTAAAGATGTAATACATACACACACACACACACACACACACACACACAGGAATATTACTCAGCTATAAAAAACAATGAGATATTGCCATTTGCAACACCATGGATGGACCTAGAGGATATAATGTTAAGTAAAGTCAGCTGGAGAAAGACAAATACCATGTAATTTCACTCATATATGGAATTTAAGAAACAAAAATAAATGAAAAAAGACCAAAAAAACAGACTATTGAATACAAGAACAAGCTAGCAGTTGCTAGAGTGGAGTTGGGTATGGAGGAGGGGTGAAATAGATAAGGGGACTAAGAGTACAACTTATCATTATGAGCACTGAGTAATGTATAAAATTGTTGAATTTATTATACATTTGAAACATAATACTGTATGTTAATTATACTTCAGTTTAAAAATTACCATTAATAATAGCCTTAGTAAAGAGATGAAATACTTGGGTGTATATCTAACAAAACATGTAAAATTTGTATCATGGAAATAAAAATTATTGATAAGTGAAATCAAAAAATATGTGGTAAAGATACACTGTGTTCATGGATTTAAATACTTAATATTAAGACATTAATTCTCCCAAACTTAATCTCTCGATTTAACATAATCCTCTAAAGGTGCCACAGGTTTTGTATAAATTCTGAATATCCTTACTACTTTTATATGGGAAAGCAAATTACTTAGAATAGTTAGAATATTTATGAGAAAAGAAATAGAGTTATCTTGGTCCCAACAATGTTTCAGACTTCTAGTTGCTTTGTAATACTCAAAGCCTATAATATGTGTAAGAGTCAAAGCCAGATTTTAAGATTATCTACAAAGCAACAATAGTCAAGCTAGTATAATACTGGCAGAAGATGAACATATAAACAGAAAAAAAGAGCCAGACATAAACATATATGTGCTCAGATGAATTTTTATAAATCTGCTAAAACAATCAATGGAGAGAGGATTGTATTTCAACAAACCATGCCTTAATGATATGCCATCATATACAAAAACGACCCTTGACCCAGACATCACCCCAAATACACAGTATTTCTCAAACTAAATCATAGACTATACCTAAAATCTAAAATTATCAAAGTTCAAAAAAGGGAAAAAAATCTATGACCTTTCTTAAAGCAAAAACTTCTTACATATAAAGAACATGAATTCTAAAAGAAAATATTGATAAATGGTACTTCATCAAAATTTAAAACTTCTGTACTTTGAAAGATGTAGTTAAAATGAAAAGACAAAGAGCAGGATATAAGAAGATAATGGCACAATCTATATCCAACAAAGGACTTTTATCAAGGACATGTCAAAAATCCTTACAACTCAATTATAACAAAACTAATGACCTAAGAAATGGGCAAAAGATGTATACCAAAAAAAGATACACAAATAAACACAAGAGAAAATAAACAATACTGGAATGGATATGGAGCAACTAGCACTCTGATACATTACTGGTGGGAATACAAAATAATATGGTCACTCTGAGACACAATTGAGCAGTTTTTTTGTTTTTAAAGATTTATTTTAGAGGGAGAAAGAGAGTGCAAGTGAGGGGAGGGGCAGAGGGAGAGGGGGAGAATCCTCAAGCAGAGGCCCCGCTGAGGGGGAAGGCTGACATGGGGCTTGATCTCCCAGGACACAGAGGATCATGACCTGAGCTGAAATCAAGAGTCAGGCGTTTAACTGACTGAGCCACCCAGGCGTCCCACAATTTAGCAGTTTCTTAAAAGTTAAACATACAATTTCCATACAACCCAGGAATCCTGTTATTTATATGAGATAAATAAAAACATATGTTTACTCAAAGTCTGTACATGAATATTTATAGATTTATTCATATTCACGAAAACCTAGAAAAAGCCAAATAAATATTCATCAATGGGTGAATAGATTAACAAATTACGGCACCACCTTACAAAGAAGTGCTGCCTACCAATACCAAGGAATAAACTACAAATATATTCAGCAACGTAGTTGAATCTCAAATACATTATGCTATTTGAAAAAGTTAGAGTCAAAAGGCTACTTAGCTATGATTCAATTTATAGGACATTCTAGAACAGGCAAACTATAGGCACAGAAATCAAGCAGAGACTGACAAAGGACAAGGTTGAAGGAAGATCTTAACTCTAATGGGCCATGAAAAAAATTTTCTTTGTTAAAGTAGTGGTCATATGGAAGTGTATATGTGTCAAACTCAAACACACATATATGGCAAATATTTACTTTATGTGAATTATACCTCAGTAAATCTGATTTTTTTAAAAAACTTTTTAAAAATGATCTGTAAGAAGTCTTATCTCATCTTATTTTTGATGACTTTAAGGCAAGAGGATAATGCAGGCTTTGTCTCTCAAACTTCATGAACTCCAAGGCTAACTTAAGGCTGAACACTGGGAAAAAACTTTGATTATTCCTATTTACCGCTCTATTTTCCAAATGGACAGATCAAGAAAACGTTTACTTTATTGAAAATATAAAATAACAAACTTAAAAAGAAAAAAAAAATAAGACTGTTCCAAGAAACCTCTCAGGAGAATGACTCAACATTTCTGCTAAGGGAACACGGGAGGTCTAAAGTCAGGAAGTCAGTAATGAGGTGGCATCCCTGCATAGCACAGAACTTAGCCTCAAAACACAGGTGAGTATAAACAAGTCACATGACACTGCTCTCTGTACCAAAAAAAAAAGAAAAAAAAGACCCATACTTCAAAGTATCTACAAGTCTCAGCCTAAAGTTCGAGGATTATGCTGATAATGAGACAAAAAATAAAATTTCTAAAAGAAAATGATTAATAGGAATTAAATCTTTACATCTTCTAGATCCAGAATTGATCTTTATAGTTTCAAAATCTGAATGTCTAAAAAATATATTCATCATTGGTGTCACCACTTTTCTCCAACTGGATAATACTGAAATCTATTCCCAGATTCCATACTGGTTTTAATTTAACAAATTTGATGTGGATATTCTGGATATAGCTTTCTATACTGAAGCTACTCTGGATTATGATGTTAAGGTTAATTTTCAGGAGAATTTCTCTTGTGAAATTAACCAGAATTTTTTTATTTCCTCTGTTACAGGTACTGATACCAGCATTTCTCTGAAGATAGTAGTGTGTTGTAACGACATCAGTTTTTGTTTTATTTTTACAAGAGAGGCAAAACCTTTCATAGAGTCAACAATTGATATAGGGCAACATCTCAATTCCTCAAAGATAAAACTTTTGTTTCTAAATATGTAGACAAAGAGTTACATTTATCCTGGCACTTGTTGGTTGTAGGTAATTCTTTGCAGCAGAAAAACTTTTTTCTTAAATTTCACCATCATTTACAAATCTTATAATGCTACATCATGACATTTATTGGTGAAGTCTGTTGACTCATCAATCTACAGAGAAACTGTTGTTTTCAGTATGTTACACAAAACCTCTTCAGTATGATGTGACATGTCATCAATATGTCAGCTTACTGTACTGTTCTGAGACTGGAGCCTTCAATTTCTCATACTCCATCTTGTCTAAACATTTTACTTACTATAATTTCACATGCTGACATTATTAGTTTCTCACTAGCTGTAGGACTTTTCCTTTTCTGAGCAATACATTCAGTCACTATATAACTTGATTCCTGAGGCTTTTGACAGGACTTTTTAAAAACACAACTTTACTCTGTTTTGAGAATATAATAGTTATGTAAGATAGCCAGCAGCTTTATCTATCTGATGGCTGTGAGTTGTACATAAGTGACTTTTAAGTTTTGTTGGAGCCTTTGTTGCACTTGTAAGTGGTGATTCTTCATCATTCATCTATCAGAATTGCCCTTGGCTAAAATCTTCTTCCATGTCTTACCTTATCTTTAAAGGTCACTATGTCGGGTAGCCAGCCATGTTTTAAAACACAAAAGCTAAGAAGATAGAAAATAGAAGGCCATGCTAAATGATAAAATTGAAGTAAAATAAAACTTCACAATACAATACAATCCTCATTTTGCCTCCAGGCTTACAATGGCAAAATACAGAGGGGTAACTACGTCATGGTAAGTAAGAATTCCTTTTTTACATTGAACATTTCTCTCAAATTTTGTTATAATGACAGAGTTCCTTCAATCCCACAAGTTGGTCAGCAGCATACAAGGGAAATTTGAGAGAAGTGAGACGGAGAACCTGGCATTGTCACCATATTGTTCTACCCTTCCCTGATATAACAGCCATTAGTAATCAGCAGTCTCCCCTATCTTGTGTCAGAAACAGAATAGATTGAACAAAAAGAAATGGCCCTTCCTACATGTACTACTATACAAGGCTGATATACTTGTAATAAAAATTCTAATGGTACTATTCAGTCAATATTCACTACTAGCAAGGTTAGCATTGCAAAGCATCCAAAATTTGAATAACAACTATTTCACTAATTATGATCTCTCATGGAAACCTAGCAACATTTTGCAGAACCTCAATTGAGGAAATCTATAATAAGACCATTGAAATAAAATCAATATACTACTACTTTGCAGTTAAGCACCAGAATTTTTGAAATAAATTATGAACCCAGAATTAGATGTCTTTATTAATGTTAATAAATGACAAATATAAAGTTTAATTCAGTAGGTAAAATACAGACTGTTTCAAAAATAGTTTGGGCAAAACTGACTAACAATTTGGAAGAAAAGAAAAATAACCCATAATATCATAAAATAAATTTCAACAACAATAAAACCTAAAAGATTTACAAAAAAACTCTGAGAAACTATACTATCTAGGAATCAGGAAAATTTTCCTGATTGAAGTCTAAATGGCATGAAAGAAGATAGAATAAACAGATTAAAACTTTTGGATGAAAAAGGATGTCATTAAAATTTAAAAGAAAAATAATTGTTCTAAAAAATACATAATGTAGATGACAGACCACAGGTTAATTTTTATAGTGTACAATAGCTCTTACAAATTGAAAACAAAATATTAAAAAGTGCAAATTATAAGAATAGATAATTCACAGAAGAGTAAATCCAAATGAGCATATATATAAAAATGTTCTCAGTAACTCTAATAGTGAAATGCAGACTTAAGTGACAGTGACATATTACCTAAATTCTAGAGTCTGATGGCAAATAATCTCATATTGTCACTGATAATGAAGTACTACAGTCCTTTGGAAGGCAATTTAGTAATATCCACCCAAAAATAACTCTTATGGTCATCTACCCCCAGAGAGAAGAATACCAGCTTATAAAGACAATAAAAGCATATGGATAAAGATGTTTTTTCAACTTTCCTCGTAGAGGCCAAGAACTGGAAACAGACTGCCCATCAACAAAAGAATCACTAGCTTGTGGTTTTCTGCACCATACAGTATTGCACAATCAAAGAATGAATTTAAACCAAAGCAGATGAGAGATTTCCAAAATGTTTTGAAGACTGAGATAATATTCAGAAAAGAAGAAATGAGCATCACTGAATATTGATCAAAAGGAAAAATTTATGTGGTTATTAAGTATGAGTGAGTATAAATGATACAGATACTCATACACTATATTTGAATAGTTATGTTGTGGGTAGAGATTAAATGTGAGGATACCGAGGTCATAAAGGAAGATAGGATATTTGTTAAAAAGTGTATGAAATACTATATTCTTGGGACACCTGGGTGGCTCAGTTGGTTAAGCAACTGCCTTCGGCTCAGGTCATGATCCTGAAGTCCTGGAATCAAGTCCCACATCAGGCTCCCTGCTCAGCAGGGAGTCTGCTTCTCCCTCTGATCCTCCCCCCCACCCATATTCTCTTTCTCTCTCAAATAAATAAAATCTTTAAAAATAAATAAATACTATATTCTTAATGAAATAGTGCCTTTAACATATACAAAGAACTTAATATATGGAAAAAAAATGGTAAATTTTTTAAAGATTTTATTTATTAATGAGAGAGTGTGAGAGCAGAGAGGGGAGAGAGAGGGGGATGGGCAGAGGGGAAAGCAGACTCCCCCTGAGCAGGGAGCCCAACATGGGGCTGGATCCCAGGGCTCTGGGATCATGACCTGAACCAAAGGCAGACGGTTAACTGACAGAGCCACCCAGGTGCCCTAAAAACATGGTAAATTAATTGCAAAAATTCCCTCAATTACAAGTTACATGTACTCTAATATGGCTAATATTGGAAATAGATACTATTGTTTTAAATCTCATTTGCATAAAAAGCTTGCCACAAAGAGCCTGTAAATTCTGAAAAGAGGGGTAATTAGAGAGTACTTCCTTTACCAAAACAAAACATAGTATAAAATTGCAGTCACATAAATATTTGGACTTAGCGCATGAACAGAGGCAGATAAATGGAATAAGCAAGAGTCTAGAGAGACCCAAGCACTTTTGGGAATTTAGTATATATGGTAAATGTAGCAATTTAAATCGAGTCAAATGAGCAATTTTTTAAAAATAGTGTGGAAACAACTGTGTAGCCATCTGGAAAAAATGAACTTGGATTCTTATGTCATCTCTGCCATTTAAATAATGTCCAGATGTATCAAATATTTGAGTATATAGAATGAAACCATAAAGTATAAAGAAAAAATATGGGAGTATTTAAATTATACACCCATAGTAGATTCTTTGTTTAAAACATAGGACACAAATTATTAAAATGATAAATTTGGCTCAAATAAAAATTTTGCAAACATATGACCAAAGAAGATATACAGATGATAAGTATATGAAAAGATGCTCCACATCATATGTCAGGGAAATATAAATAAAAACAACCATGAAATACCACTATACACCTATTAGAATGCCTAAAATCCAGAACACATGACAGTACCAAATGCTGGTGAGGATGAGGAGCAATAGGAATTTTCATTAATTGCTGGTGGGAATACAAAATGATAAAGCCACTTTGGAAGATAGACTGGTGATTTTGTAAAAAAACTCAACCTACTTTTACCATATGATCCAGTGATTGCACCTTCTTGATATTTACCCAAAGGATTTGAAAACTTATGTAGACATAAAAACCTCCACATATGTGTTTATAGTAACTTTATTCATAATTACCAAAACTTGGAAGTAACCAACGTGCCCTTCAGTAGATGGATAGACAGTGTATATCTAGACAATGGAATATTATTCAATGCTAAAAACAAATGAGCTATGAAGCCATGAAAAGACGCAGAGAAATTTTAAATGCATATTGCTAAGAAGCCAATCTGAAAAGCCAATTCTAAAAAGGCAAAACAATGGATAGAGTAAAAAGAACCATGGTTTTGACAGTGATTAGCAGGGAGGGAGGAATAAATAGGCGGAGCATGAGGATTTTTAGGGTAGCAGAAACACTCCATATGATATTATAATGGTGAGTATATATTATAAATTTATGTAAACTCATATAATGTACAACACCAGGAGTGAATTTTAATATAAACAATTGACTGACACTGGGTGAAAATGATATATCATTGTAGATTTACCAATTTTAACAACTATACCACTCTGAATGGGGATGTTGATAATGAAGAAGACTGTGCATTCATAGACACATGGACCATATGGAAAATCTCTATACTTTTAATTTTGTTGTGAACTTAAAACTGCTCTAAAACTCAAGGTTTGTTTGTTTTGTTTGTGTTTATTTTTATTTTTTTTTTATGTAGGCTCCACGCCCAGCATGGAGTCCAACGTAGGACTTGAACTGAAGATCATGAGATTGAGACCTGAGCTGAAATCAAGAGTTGGACACAACCAAGAGTGAGCCACCCAGGCATCCAGAAGGTTTATTTTTTTGAAAAAGTAATAATTTCTATAAAGCAAATAGCACCATAAACTGATTCAAAATACAAATTACAAAATGGGAGAAAATGCTTGCCATGATATTTGCCGCAAATATATAAAGAGCATATGCAAATCAATGCAGAAGAGGGGCAAAAGATATGAACATAAAATTCAATAGAGAGGAGCAAGATGGTGGAGGAGTAGGAGACCTAAATTTCATCTGGTCCCAGGAATTCAGCTACATAGGGATCAAACCATTCTGAACACCTATGAACTCAACAGGAGATCGAAGAAAAGAATAGTAGCAACTCTCTGAACAGAAAAGTGACCACTTTCTGGAAGGTAGGACGTGTGGAGAAGTGAATCCGAGGCGATATTCGGGAGGACAGATGGCGGGGGAGGGGGCCTCTGTCAGCCGCTTCTGGCAAGTGAGAGAGCAGCGGAGCACAAAATCGGAACTTTTAGAAGTCGGCTCCGCTGAGGGACGTCGCTCCAGTGGCTAAACAAGGGGTGGAACCCTCGCTGGGAGTGTGTGGTCTCAGGACCCTCGGGGACACAGAAAAACCGGAGTGCCTGAGTGCAGCAGAGCTCCCAGGTTCGGAGCGGGGAAGCCGGCTGCAGAGACGGAGCTGAGGAGTGGGCTCTCAGCTCGGGGTTGCCATAAACTGCGATCCACGGCACAGTCGGGCCACTGCTCCTTCAGCAGGGACGCAACAAGTGGCAGATCTGGGGGGACTCACCTTCCTCCTCTGGGAGGAGCAGCGCAGGAGTGCACTGCAGGGATCTGCTGGATTCAGAGACTCCAAACGGGTCTTGTGCCAGAGATACAAATGCTCGGTCACAGGCCAGGTGAGCACGGAGTGAGGCTGGAGACCGGGGAGACAGGAGTGACTGACTGCTTTTCTCTGGGGGCTCACTGAGGAGCAGGCCCCGAGTTCTTGGCTCCTCCTGGGCAGAGATTGGGAGGCCGCCATTTACACTCTCCACCTCCAAAGCTGTACCAAAAGCTTGCAGGGAACAAAAGCTCCCAAGAGTAAACCGGAGCAGATTACTTAGCCCGGACGGCAAGGGCGGGGCAATTCCGCCTCCGGCAAAGATATTTGGGAACCACGGCAACAGACCCCTCCCCCAGAAGATCAGCAAGAACAGCCGGCAAAGACCAAGTTTACCGATCAATGAGAACAGCAGAACTCCAGCACTAGGGGAATACTGCACATAATTCATGGATTTTTCCCCATGATTCTTTAGTCTTTCAAAGTTAATTTTTTTAATTTTCTTTTGCTTTTTTTTTCCCTTTTTCAACCAACATCTTATCAATCCCTTTTTTAAAAAATCTTTATTTTTCATTTTTAATGTCATATTCTATTGCTTCATAGTAGTTAACCTTATTTTTGGTATATATACATAAGTTGTTCTCTCTTTAAAATTTTGGGATATAGTTTCTTCTGACAGACCAAAATATATCCTAAATCTCTAGTGTATGGCTTTGTTCTAGTCTCCTGCCTAATCACATTCTCTCCCTTTTTTTTTTAAATCCTTTCTTTTTTCAACTTCTTCTCTTATCAATTCCTTTTATAAAATCCTTTATAATTTTCATCTTTACAGTCATATTCCATCCCTTCATTGTATTTACCCTTATTTTTGTACATATATAAGTTTTTCTTTCTTTAAAATTTTGGGAGGCACTTTCTTCTAACAGACCAAAATATGCCCAAACTCTAGTGTGTGGTACTGATCTATGCACCAGCCTGATCATATTTGATCATACTCTGTTTTGTTTTTATCTTTTTCTTTTTTTTTTTTTTTTTTTTTCATTTTCTTTCTTTCCCTTTCTTTTCCCCTGGTTTCAGGTCTCTTCTGATTTGTTTAGTGTATATTTTTCTGGGGTCGTTGTTACCCTGTTAGCATTTTCTTCTCTCATTCATCTATTCTCCTCTGGACAAAATGACAAGATGGAAAAAATCACCTCAAAAAAAAGAACAAGAGGCAGTACCAAGTGCCAGAGACCTAATCAATACAGACATTAGTAAGACGTCAGAACTAGAGTTCAGAATGATGATTTTAAAGATACTAGCTGGGCTTGAAAAAAACATGGAAGATATTAGAGAAACACTTTCTGTAGAAATAAAAGAACTAAAATCTAACCAAGTCGAAATCAAAAAGGTTATTAATGAGGTGGAGTAAAAAATGGAGGCTCTAACTGCTAGGATAAATGAGGCAGAAGAAAGAATCAGTGAGATAAAAGACCAAATGATGGAGAATAGAGAAGCTGAGAAAGAGAGAGATAAACAACTACTGGATCGCGAGGGCAGAATTCCAGAGATAAGTGATACCATAGGAAGAAACAATATTAGAATAATTGGGATCCCAGATGAATAAGAAAGAGAGTGTGTGGCAGAAGGTATACTGGAGCAAATTATAGCAGAGAACTTCCCTAATTAGGGGAAGAAAACAGGCATCAAAATCCAGGAGGCACAGAGAACCCACCTCAGAATCAATAAACATAGGTCAACACCCTGACATCTAATAGTAAAACTTACGAGTCTCAGAGACAAAGAGAAAATCCTGAAAGCAGCTCGGGAGAAGAGATCTGTAACCTACAATGGTAGAAACATTAGATTGGCAACAGACCTATCCACACAGACCTGGCAGGCCAGAAAGGACTGGCAGGATATATTCAGAACACTAAATGAGAAAAATATGCAGCCAAGAATACTATATCCAGCTAGGCTGTCATTGAAAATAGAAGGAGAGATAAAAAGCTTCCAGGACAAACAAAAACTAAAGGAATTTGCAAACACGAAACCAGCCCTACAAGAAATATTGAAAGGGGTCCTCTAAGCAAAGAGAGAGCCTAAAAGTAACATAGACCAGAAAGCAACAGACACAATATACAGTGACAATCCCCTTACAGACAATACAATGGCACTAAATTCCTATCTTTCAATAGTTACCCTGAATGTAAATGGGCTAAATGCCCCAATCAAAAGACACAGACTATCAGATTGGATAAAAACCCAAAACCCATCAATATGCTGTCTGCAAGAGACTCATTTTAGACCCAAAGACACCCCCAGATTGAAAGTGAGGGGGTAGAAAACCATTTACCATGCTAATGGACATCAAAAGAAAGCTGGGGTGGCAATCCTTATATCAGACAAATTAGATTTTAAACCAAAGACTGTAATAAGAGATGAGGAAGGACACTATATCATACTTAAAGGGTCTATCCAACAATATCTAACAATTGTAAATATCTATGCCCCTAACATGGGAGCAGCCAATTATATAAGCCAATTAATAACAAAAGCAAAGAAATACATCAACAACAATAGAATAATAGTGGGGGACTTTAACACCCCCCTCATTGAAATAGACAGATCATCTATGCCAAAGATCAACAAGGAAATAAAGACTTTAAATGACACATTGGACCAAATGGACTTCACAGATATATACAGTACATTCCATCCCAAAGCAACAGAATACACATTCTTCTCTAGTGCCCATGGAACATTCTCCAGAATAGATCACATCCTAGGTCACAAATCAGGTCTCAACCAGTACCAAAAGACTGGGATCATTCCCTGCCTATTTTCAGACCACAATGCTTTGAAACTAGAACTCAATCACAAGAGGAAAGTTGGAAAGAACTCAAATACATGGAGGCTAAAGAGGATCCTACTAAAGAACGAATGGGTCAACCAGGAAATTCAAGAATTAAAGAAATTCATGGAAACAAATGAAAATGAAAACACAACTGTTCAACTTTTTTGGGATGCAGCAAAGGTGGTTCTAAGTGGAAAGTATATAGCAATAGAAGCCTTTCTCAAGAAACAACAAAGGTCTCAAATACACAACCTAACCGTACACCTAAAGGAGCTGGAGGAAGAACAGCACATAAAGCCTAAACCCAGCAGGAGAAGAGAAATAATAAAGGTCAGAGCAGAAATCAATGAAATAGAAACCAAAAAAAACAGTAGAACAGATCAACAAAACTAGGAGTTGGTTCTTTGAAAGAATTAACAAGATTGATAAACCCCTGGCCAGACTTACCAAAAAGAAGAGAAAGGACCCAAATAAATAAAATCATGAATGAAAGAGGAGAGATCACAACTAACACCAAAAAAATACAAACAATTATAAGCACATATTATGAGCAACTCTATGCCAGCAAATTAGATAATCTGAAAGAAATGGATGCATTCCTAGAGATGTATCAACTACCAAAACTGAACCAGGAAGAAATAGAAAACCTGAACAGACCTATAACCACTAAGGAAACTGAAGAAGTAATCAAAAATCTCCCAAAAAACAAAAGCCCAAGGCCAGATGGCTTCCCAGGGGAATTCTACCAAACATTTAAAGAAGAATTAATACCTATTCTTCTGAAACTGTTCCAAAAATAGAAATAGAAGGAAAACTTCCAAACTCGTTTTATGAGGCCACCATTACCTGGATCCCCAAACCAGACAAAGACACCATCAAAAAGGAGAATTACAGCCAATATCCTTGATGAATATGGATGCAAAAATTCTCACCAAAATACTAGCCAATAGGATCGAACAGTACATTAAAAGGATTATTCACCACAACCAAGTGGGATTTATCCCTGGGCTGCAAGGTTGGTTCAACATCCACAAATCAATCAACGTGATACAATACATTAACAAAAGAAAGAACAAGAATCATATGATCCTCTCAATAGATGCAGAAAAAGCACTTGAGAATGTACAGCATCCTTTCTTGATCAAAACTCTTCAGAGTATAGGGATAGAGGGTACATACCTCAATATCATAAAAGCCATCTATGAAAAACCCACAGCAAATATCATTCTCAATGGGGAAAAACTGAGAGCTTTTCCCCTAAAGTCAGGAACACAGCAGGGATGTTCACTATCACCACTGCTATTCAACATAGTATTAGAAGTCCTAGCCACAGCAATCAGACAAGAAGAAATAAAAAGCATCCAAATCAGCAAAGAAGAAGTCAAACTCTCACTCTTTGCAGATGATATGATACTTTATGTGGAAAACCCAAAAGACTCCACCCCAAAACTGCTAGAACTCATACAGGAATTCAGGAAAGTCGCAGGATATAAAATCAATGCACAGAAATCAGTGGCATTCCTATACACCACCACCAAGACAAAAGAAAGAGCAATTAAGGAGTCGATCCCATTTACGATTGCACCCAAAATGATAAGATACCTAGGAATAAATCTAAACAAAGAGGCAAAGAATCTGTACTCAGAAAAGTATAAAATACTCATGAAAGAAATTGAGGAAGACACAAAGAAATGGAAAATCGTTCCATGCTCATGGATTGGAAGAATATTGTGAAGATGTCCATGCTACCTAGAGCAATCTACACATTTAATGCAATCCCTATCAAAATACCATCAACTTTTTTCAAAGAAATGGAACAAATAATCCTAAAATCTGTATGGAACCAGAAAAGACCCCGAATAGCTGGAGGAATGTTGAAAAAGAAAAGCAATGCTGGTGGCATCATAATTCCGGACTTCAAACTCTATTACAAAGCTATAATCATCAAGACAGTATGGTACTGGCACAAAAACAGACACATAGATCAATGGAACAGAATAGAGAGCCCAGAAATGGACCCTCAACTCTATGGTCAACTAATCTTTGACAAAGCAGGAAAGAATGTCCAATGGAAAAAAGACAGTCTCTTCAACAAATGGTGTTGGGAAAATTGGACAGCCACATGCAGAAGAATGAAACTGGACCATTTCCTTACACCACACACAAAAATAGACTCAAAATGGATGAAAGACCTCAATGTGAGACAGGAGTCCATCAAAATGCTAAAGGAGAACACAGACAGCAACCTCTTCGACCTCAGCCACAGCAACTTCTTCCTAGAAACATCGCCAAAGGCAAGGGAAGCAAGGGCAAAAATGAACTATTGGGACTTCATCAAGATAAAAAGCTTTTGCACAGCAAAAGAAATAGTCTACAAAACCAAAAGACAACCGACAGAATGGGAGAAGATATTTGCAAATGACATAACAGATAAAGGGCTAGTATCCAAAATCTATAAAGAACTTATCAAGCTCAACACCCAAAGAACAAAGAATCCAATCAAGAAATGGGCAGAAGACATGAACAGACATTTTTCCAGAGAAGACATGCAGAGGGCCAACAGACACATGAAAAAGTGCTCAACATCGCTCGGCATCAAGGAAATTCAAATCAAAACCTCAATGAGATAGTACCTCACACCAGTCAGAATGGCTAAAATTAACAAGTCAGGAAACAACAGATGTTGGCGGGACTATGGAGAAAGGGGAACCCTCCCACACTGTTGGTGGGAATGCAAGCTGGTGCAGCCACTCTAGAAAACAGTATGGAGGCTCCTTAAAAAGTTGAAAATAGAGCTACCATAAGACCCAGCAATTGCACTACTGGGTATTTACCCCAAAGATACAAATGTAGGGATCCGAAGGGGTACATGCCCCCTGATGTTTATAGCAGCAACGTCCACAATAGCCAAACTATGGAAAGTGCCAAGATGTCCATCAACAGATGAATGGATAAAGAAGATGTCTTATATACATACAATGGAATATTATGCAGCCATCAAAAGGAATGAAATCTTGCTTTTGTAACGACGTGGATGGAACTGGAGGGTATTATGCTGAGGGAAATAAGTCAATCAGAGAAAGACATGTATCATATGATCTCACTGATATGAAGAATTCTTAATCTCAGGAAACAAACAGGGTTGCTGGAGTGGTGGGGCCTGGGAGGGATGGGGTGGCTGGGTGATAGACATTGGGGAGGGTATGTGCTATGGTGAGCACTGTGAATTGTGTAAGACTGTTGAATCACAGACCTGTACCTCTGAAATAATACATTATATGTCAAAAAAACAAAAAGAAGAAGAAGATAGCAGGAAGGGAAAAATAAAGCGGGGGAAATGGAGGCGGAGACGAACCATGAGAGACTATGGACTCTGAGAAACAAACTGAGGGTTTTAGAGGGGAGGGGGGTGGGGGGATGGGTTAGCCTGGTGATGGGCATTAAAGAGGGCACGTACTGAATGGATCACTGGTGCTAATCATGGAACACTACATCAAAAACTAATGATGTAATGAATGGTGATTAACATAACATAATAAAAAAAAACTCAATAGAAATTTAAGCATATAAAATACTCAGACTCACTCATTAAAAAAAAATAAGTTTTTTTTCACCTATCCATATGTAACAGTTTTGGTTAGATGAATCAAAGTTATATTTAATGAGTCAATTATATGGTAATAGACTATCCATAGTCTTAGGAAATTAATACTGAAGTATTTAGGAGTAAAAGGCCATAAGGTATGTAACTTCCCTTAAACTTGTGTGGTTGTGTGCGTACACATACATACAAACACAGAAAGAGGGAGAATGAGGAAGCAAATAAATGAGGTAAATTGTTAACCGGTGAATATGGGTAAAGGGTATAAGATGTTCTTTGTATTTTTACTTTTGCAACTTACCCATAAATTTGAAATTATTTTTAAACAAAAAAAAAAATAAAAGTTTTGGTTGAAGTGTGGAGAAAGCACACACATATTCTTTTGTCAGCATGTTAAATTTGGCAATAACTATCACATTTTAAAATGCATTTATCTTTTCACCTGATGATTTCTATGAATAATTCCTATGAATATAGTAAAAAAAAAAAAAACGTGCAAGAGGAGTATACAGAAAAATATTTATTCCATTATTGTTAAGGGTACAAAAGGACAGGGAACAATATGTATTCGTAGAAGATAGGTTAAATGAATTATAACACACAAGTGCAATAGAATACAGTAGGATGTTAAAAATATGAATTCAACAGTCATATAAACATGGACTAATCTCAATTATATACATTACTGATGAAAAAAATATACTTCCACATATCTATATAGACCTTTTATTCATAGATTATCTTTAAATAGATATATATAAACTGACAACCCTCAACCCTCAGCTTTGCCATGCACAGGCTAGGTACAGATGGGCAGTGTCAGAATTCTTAACACCCTTATCTGGTGGTCATAGTTAGCACTCCTAATGCAATTAGAATGGATTTCAGAATCTGACAGACTTCAGTTGTCTAGTATCACAGTTGACAAGCTGCATGATACTGGGTAAGTAGTTAGGCCTCCTACATTACTTCCTGTGAAGATTAAAAACCATGTGGAAAAATATTTAAAGTAGCATCTGGCATATATATTCAACTGTATATATAATATATAATTATTATTATTGATATCTTTGCTATTATTACTATTACTGACTGACTGATTTTGGTCAAAACCCAGGCTTTAGTGCAAAATTCTAAAGTTAGGTGGCATTTTATAGCAGTCATAATGAAGTGATATGTGAGAAAACTATTAAGTAAAAAGTTAATTTCCTGCCCAGACATATTAATAGCAGTTGAGTGAAAATAAACTGCAAACTACTTGAGGAACAGTAAAGAGTTCATTTAATAACAGACTAATTTCACTGTCTTTGTGTTCTTTATAATAAAAATTGAAAACTCACTTGCCAGTAGTTTTTGAGCACCTTCAGGTTTAGGAAAAGCGATGATATGGTCGTTCTGCAACATGCTATAATCTTATGGGCAAAATAATGTACTATTAAAAAAAAATCACTATTTTGGCCAAGTATATATTTATTAACCACTGGGGAAATTTGTCACTATTCCCTGAAAGCATTTGACATTAAGTTCCTTGAGGGTGGGTACAGTGTGCATCTCCACAATCTCTTGACATCCAGCAAAAGCAAGCACTTCATAAATATTGGTCAAATAAATGGATGAATCCAGTAGACAAACTAGAGGAGCTTACCCTGTTTTTCTGAAGGACGGGGTACCAATCAATAAGTCTGAAGTAGGGGTGCCTGAGTGGCTTAGTCGGGTAAGCGGCTGCCTTGGGCTCAGGTCATGATCCCAGGGTCCTGGCATCAAGCCCCAGGTCAGGGTCTCTGCTTGGCGGGGAGTCTGCTTCTCCCTCTCCCTCGGCCCCTCACCCCTGCTTGTACTCTCTCTCTCTCTGTCAAATAAATAAATAAAATCTTTAAAAAAAAAATAAATCTGAAGTAGACTAAATACGGAATTCAGGCTTGATGTGGCCCAGATTCATTTAGCCACACATGCTTACGTTTTTAAATTATGGTCAAATTTAAAACTGTCCACTATATAGTAAAATGAAATGTAGGCTGGTTTAAGAATCAATATTGCAGTTCTCATCATTTTGTATTCCTTTGACTTGTTGGAAATCCCAAAGAATAAAGTACTAGATCAAATCATTTAGAAAGCGTAATGATTATATATGCTTGCACATATCTTACCCCATAAAAATCTCTGAGGCTTGAGTGAAGGGAAGGGGGAAGAAGTCACAAGGTAATTTGAAGCAAATCACATCTCTGAAGATGTCCCTCTGGTTTGGTTCAGGTAAAGAAGTAAAAGCTTTTCTTATCTCCCCATTTTGTGTTTTTGCAGTAACGTATTGTTTGAAACACTTCTCAGACTTGCAATTCAGCATTCATTTGTTTAAATGATTATTTGCTTCTTTCAACAGGGTCTAAGATCTACAAAGACAGGGACAACTCAGGCCAAATAAGTTGATCTCATTATGGCATCTCCAGTGTTCAACAGGAATGTTTGGCAAAGAATAGATATTTTTAATGCATAAGTTAATGGAAATGTGAGGGTTTTTTTCCTGCAATGCTTATGAATGTTAATAGCAGGACAGCATGATGAGCCTAGTTAATAATACTGTATTGAATATTTGAGATTTTTTAAGAGAGTAGATCTTAAAAGTCCCCATCATAAGAAAAAAAATGGTTTTGTAACTATGTAATGTATCAGATGTTAACTGTACTGTGGTGATTATCTTGCAATATATACAAATACTGAATCATTATACCATGTACCTGAAATTAATATGTTATATGTAACATTAAAAAAAAAAAAGAATGGCTGGATGAGCATATATTTGTGATATCCTGATATGTGTTTAAGATACAAGGTCTGTAGTTACCAGCACAGTCTTCTCTCTGACAATCTATGGAGCCTAGTCTGAGGAGCAGATATAATGTGGCCTCATTAGTTTCTGCTATTTCCGAGTCTTTAAACTGTTCCAACTGACTATACAATCCATGTGGAAAGAAGCTTTTTGAGACTTCAAACCATCAGGTTTCTCCAACTGTCCAGTATATATTCTTTATAGTCTTTCTATTAAGTGACTTTTGCATTTGGTGTCTGTGTCTCAAAGTAGACGACCATTGCTGTCCAGTCCTTTCTCTCAGTCTCATAGATTGAAATCCTTTGACTCACTTGAATCTTACTTTAAAAGCTGAGTGATCTTTACTGGGGCATTCTCTGATCTTTCTTCTGACAGATTTAACATACTGCATACCAATAACCTACTTCTATCAATCTATAAGCAAGGAATTGAATACACTTATTAAATGAAACTTAAAAATCAAAATGGGAAAATGTTTAAGAGGACTTAAAAGTGATCTAATTCAACTCTCATTGTTAAAGAGAAAGAAACAGAGTCCAAGCCCCATTATAAGTTTGCTGAAGAGATTGTCAAAAGTCCAAATTTCCTGACATCCAGAGAAAGCACCACCCCACCCCAATGGCCTGCTTTTTATACTCAAAATTCCTAATCATAAATCATCTTAAAAACCAATTTAATGATACAGAAAACCCAAAGACTCCGCCAAAATATGACTGAAACTGATACATCAATTCAGTAAGGTCAGAGGAAACAAAACTAATATACAAAAATCTGTTGCACTTCTATACAGTAATAATGAAATGACAGGAAAAAATAAGAAAATAATCCCATTTACAATTGCATCAAAAGTAATACCTAGGAATAAACTTAACCCACGAGGTGAAAGACTTATACTCTGAAAACTATAAAACAGTGATGAAAGAAATTGAAGACGACACAAATAGAAAGATATTCCATGCTCATGGATTGGAAGAATATTGTTAAAATGTCCATATTACCTAAAGCAATCTACAGATTTAATGCAACCCCAAACAAAATACCGCCAGCATTTTTCATAGAGCTAGAAAAGACAATCCTAAATGGAACCACAAAAGACCCCAATTAGTCAAAGCAATCTTGAAAAAGAAAAACAAAACTGGAGGTATCACAACTCTAGATATCAAGATTTACCACAAAGTTGTAGTAACCAAAACAATATGGTGCTGGCACAAAAACAGACACATAAATCAATACAACATAATAGAGAACCCTGAAATAAACCCATAATTATATGGTCAATTAATCTTTGACAAAGCAGGAAAGAATATCCAAAGGGAAAAAGAATGTCTCTTCAACAAATGTTGTTGGGAAACCTGGACAGTTACATGCAAAAGAATGAAACTGGACCACTTTCTTATACCATACACAAAAATAAACTTCAAATGGATTAAGGGCCTAAATGTGAGACCTGAAACCATAAGAATCCTAGGAGATAACACAGGCAGTAATTTCTCTGACATTGGCCATAGCAACATTTTTCTAGATGTTTCCTGAGGCAAGAAAAAAAAAAAGCAAAAATAAACTATTGAGACTTCTGTACAACAAACGAAACTAAAAAACAACCTGCTGAATAGGAGAAGATATTTGCAACTGACATGTCTAATAAAGGGTTAGTATCCAAAATATATAAGGAACTCCTACAACTCAACACCAAAAATAATAA
Source organism: Halichoerus grypus (assembly GCF_964656455.1). NCBI lineage: Eukaryota > Metazoa > Chordata > Mammalia > Carnivora > Phocidae > Halichoerus > Halichoerus grypus. The sequence goes on from NC_135722.1 coordinate 30,052,958, forward strand.
TAATCAAATTTAAAAAAATAGGAAGAATCTATGTAGCTGAGGCAAGGAGGGGATTTGGGGGTCTAAATACTCTTCAAATAGATATTCAATTGATCCTTCTGTCTTTATCTCTACCTTTATACCCATTTTCAGAAATACTACCAATTCTTAAATGTTTGGGGTCTTCTCCAAAATAACTAGGCTGTATCTCAGCTTTACTTAACATGTGTTCAGGAAGTCACTTTCTCACATCTAGGGTAGAGTCAGGATTAGATGTAGCGTTAGGGTATGTGCCTGGTATTTTGCAGTTCAAAGACCTCTCCAGTGGGTTAGCATTAGGGTTAGGGACAGGGTTGGGGTTGGGGGTTAGGTTTAGGTGTTAGGGGTTAGGTATTAAAGATTAGGGGGTTAGAAGTTAGGATTAAGGTACTCGCCTGGTATATAAAAAGTAAAATTAAAAGTAGGAATAAAATATGAACAGACAGTTCTCCATATAAGAGATACAAATGACCAACAGACACAGGAAAAGATGTTCCACATTACTGAAGGACCTGAGTGGCTCAGTCAGTTAAGTATCTGACCCTTGATTTTGGCTCAGGTCATGAAATCAGGGCCATGAGATCAAGCCCTGTGTTGGTCTCCAACTGGGCGCGGAGTCTGCTTAGGATTCACTCTCTGTCTGTTCCTCCCACACGCCCCCCCCCCATAAACGCACTCTCTCTCTCTCTAAAAAAGATGTTCAACATTACTGATCATCAGGGAAATTTGCACAATATGCAAAACCACAATAAAATATAACCTCAAACCTGTCAGAAGAGTTAAAATAAAGAACACAAGAAATAACAGATATTGGCAAAGAAGCGTGAAACAAGGAATACTTGTGCACTGTGGTGGGACTGCAAACTGCTACAGCCACTGTGGAAAACAATATGGAGGTTCCTCAAATATTAAAAGTAGAACTACCATATGATTGATCAATTCCACTACTGGGTATTTACACAAAAAATATGAAAACACTAATTTGAAAAGATATATGCACATTCACTGCAGCATCATTTACAATAGCCAAATTACAGAAAAAGCCCGTGTCCATCAACAGAAGAATGGATAAAGATGTGTGTGTGTAGGGCGCCTGGGTGGCTCAGTTGGTTAAGCGACTGCCTTCGGCTCAGGTCATGATCCTGGAGTCCCGGGATCGAGTCCCGCATCGGGCTCCCTGCTCTGCGGGGAGTCTGCTCCTCCCTCTGACCCTCCCCCCTCTCATGTGCTCTCTCTCTCATTCTCTCTCTCTCAAATAAATAAATAAATAAATAAAATCTTTAAAAAAAAAAAAAAAAAAAGATGTGTGTGTGTATACACACATATATATGCACACATAGACACACACACAATGGAATATTACTCAGCCATTAAAAATAATATAATCTTACCATTTGCAACAATGTGGATGGTGCTAGACAGCATAATGCTAAATGAAATGTCAGTCAGAGAAAGACAAATACCATATGATTTCACTCATAAGTGGGATTTAAGAAACAAGACAAAGAAAAAAAGTGTTTTTCAGTTTGTCTCAACTGTAGAGAACAAACAGATGGTTACCAGTGGAGAGGTGGGTGGGGGGCTGGGTGGAATATTTGAAGGTAATTAAGAGTACACTTACCACAATGAGTGTTGAGTAACATAGAATTGTTGATTCACTAAATTATACACCTGAAACTAATATAACACTGTATGTTAACTATACTAAAAATTTAAAAAAACAGTTTAATGAAAATACAGGTGACTGTTGAACAACATGGGTTTCAACTACATGGGTCCATTCATTCATTCAATTTCTGAGAGAGAGAGATCACATGTGTGCACATGTGTGAGGAGGGGCAGTGGTAGAGGGAGAGAGAATCTTAACAGCAGGCTTCACACCCAGTGCGGAGATGGATGCAGGGCTGGATCTCATGACCCTGAGATCATGACCTGAGCTGAAATCAAGAGTAGGGATGCTTATCCGACTGAGCCACCTAGGCGCCTCTGCATGGGTCCATTTATATGTGGATTTTTTTTTTTTAATAAATACAGCACAGTACTGTAAATGTATTTTCTCTTCCCATGGTTTTAACTATTTTTCTCTAGCTTAGTTTATTGTAATAATTCAATATTTAAACATAACATACAAAATATGTGCTAATTGACTGTTTATGCTATTGGTAAGGCTTCTGGCCAATATTAGGCTATTAGTGGTTAAGTTTTAGGGGAGTCACAAGTTATACATGGTTTTCGACCTCATGGGGTATTGGTTTCCCCAACCCTGGCATTGTTCGAGGGTCAACTGTATCTGCCATTAACTTAGGCAAATAGACACCATTCCAGAACCACAGCCATTAGTGATCAAAACCCAGTAAGCTTGGAGCCGATCAACTGATGATTTGGGGACATGACTTCACATCTCACCTGCCAAATGTCCAAGCTGTTGACTGAGTTCCAAAGTGAATATCCTCCTGAAACTATTCTCATTTTCCACATTGTGTGGAAATTGGTCAGTAACAACCATTTTGTTTCCCTATGATTGCTGCAGTTGAACAACAACAAAAGCATAAAACACCCAAACTCTACAAGAAATCTGATCATTCCAAAAGAAAGGTTTGAATACACAACACATCCTACCTGAAGTTAATCAACAAATACCTATTTCAACAATTATCTTTGTCATAAGGTCAAATTGGAGGGGAGTGGACAGATGGTAGTGCAAGAAGTTATTGTTTCACTAATTGCCTGGTTATGAAAAAAGACTTCCCCTTTTAATCTAGAAGTATCCATAAAGCAGCTATTATTTTATAAACTTCCTTTAATAGTTATGCTTGGAGTTCAAAAGTGATTTATCCTATTTTGAACTAACCTAAATGCTATAAAATAGGAGGAAAGTTAAATAATGACACATTCACATGACGCAAACTTTTCATAAAATATATAATTACAAAGATGATAACAATAAAATAGCAAGAACAAAGAGAGTCCATACTGTGTGCCAGGCAATATGTTAAACATTTAATGAGAATTATAACAGCCATGTGAAAAATGTACTATTACTATGATACAAAGAAAACCAAAAAAACTTACATAGAAGGAAATGGGCCAAAATGCAAATGATAGCTATTTGGAGATGGTGATTATTACTTTTTTAGATTTATTTGTTCTTTGAAGAGAGATAAACGTGGAGATAGAGACAGACAGAGAGTGTGGGGGAGAGGGAAAGGAAGAGAGAAACCAGACTCTGTGCTGTGTGTGTAGCCCAAGATGGGGCTCAACCTCACAACCCTGAGATCAGACCTGAGCCAAAACCAAGAGTCAGATGCTTAAACTACTGTGCCATACAGGCACCCCGGATGGGTGATTTTTTTTTTATTGTATGATGATTTTCTAGTTTTCTGTAATAATTAATAGTTAAAATGTTTTCCAAAATTGAGTTAGTTCAATGAGATCAATTTCAATAAGATTTTGAGTGACATGAAAGAAGTCCATATTAAGCAAGCTTAAATATTTGGATAGCCGTTGTGTTTAATTTTTCACTTTTACATTTTATTAATATCTGCATCAGCATTTACCTTGTGACTGCTTAGACAAAACAAATATATTTTTAAGAGCATCAAGAAGCAGCACTTGATAGGGTGCCTGGATGGCTCAGTCAGTTAAGTGTCTGCCTTCAGCTCAGGTCATGATCCTGGAGTCCTGGGATAGAGCCCCTCATCAGGGTCCCTGCACAGCAGAGAGTCTGCCTCTCCCTCTTCATCTGCCACTCCCCCAGCTCATGTTTCCTCTCTGCTCCCTCTCTCTCTCTCTCTCTCTCTAATAAATAGAATCTTTAAAGGAAGAAGCAGCAGCAGCAGCACTTGCCACACCTAAAATTAGCTTCCCTTTGGTCTTTGGAATTGCTTGCAGTTTCCATAGTTCTGAAATCAGTTATTTGGAAATACCCCTGGGAAAAATAACTCTTCTATTCCTGAGAAGAAGCTAATACTTTCTAAGGTGTTAACTCAGTGGTTCTCAACCAAGATGAGTTTGCCTCCTGGGGGACATTTCACAATGTCTGGAGACATCTGTGATTGCCATGAGTGGGGCACTACTGGTATCTAGTGGGTAGAAGCCGGGGATGCTGCTAAATAACCTAAAATACACAGGACAACACTCATGCATACACACTGTTCCCTCAAAAAGCATTATCAACACTAAAATGTCAGAAGCACAGATGAATTATAGTTTAATTTATGGCTATGAGACATATCCTTCCATGGCACATGGACCAGGGTTCTAGATTGAGGCTAGGGAACTAAAATGCAGAATAAAAAGGAAAAACAAGATTCAGAAAGATAAACCTTGGTAAAAATACCGTATTTTCTCCTCCATGAAGTGGAAAAAATCCCAGCTTTTCTTCCCTACAAACAGGAAATGTGAACTTTGCATGAGTTACCTAAGCCTCCTTTCCACACTTGTTAAGTGGAAATAATCATAATTTTTTTCATAGTGAGGCTTGTGAAAAAATAAGGGTCTGTAAAGATTCTCCCAACTACAGTTGCAACTAATTAGGAAGCCTATAATGAACAGTGATGATGATGGTGGCAGTGGTGGTGTGTGTCATGATGACAAGTAATGGCGATGATGGTCATGTTGATTATTTTCACCACGCCTTAACATGCCCTAATTATGACACTGCTACCACCATAATCAGAAACAGATGAGGAGGCTCCTTAGTTTTTAATTTCTCAAAAGTTGAATTTATTCTACCGGTTAGTGTTTTGGCTGTAGGAATATAAGAAGAATTAACTCATTACTCAAGAGAATTATCACTAAGATGTTCTTCTGGTAAGAACTCTGTGGACAGAGAAAAGAGCTGTGAGGATAGATCAGAGAGTAGATATAAACTGGTCTAAGACTCAGCATCTGATACTTCTACTGAGAAATAGTTCTGAAAGAGCACTGCTGAGGTAACTACAGCTATGGTAAATTTCCTTCTAAAGTAGGAATTAAGTGGAGATAGAAAACATCTTCAGTGGAGTCTTAAAGGCAAATAAACTAAAGTTGAAAATAAAAGTCAACTGTCCATTTAATTGCTCAGGACATAAAATGATCATTGGGCTAATAAACTAGTTTACTTTGTACAACAATTTCAAAACCTTAAGTTTGTTAAAGAGCACTGCTATTTTCATTATCAGTTTCCTTTGGCCTCTTCCCAATATACTTTTTGATAGGAGTTCATTTTTTTTTTTTTTATCCTGTGGATTCTCATGTGAAGTTCAATGAGTTTGTCATTTAATGATGACCCTTGAAAGGATTTCAAGAAACTAATAGATTGAGTCAACCTTACCTGTCAATCATCCATGTTTTCTTTCAATATCAGCCTGCTCAATTCCACCTCCAACTTGAAAGCTCTGGGGATACTTTGCTGAACAGTTCTGTCTTTCCAAGTCAGTGCTGCTGTGTTCAGAAACTTTCATCAGCAAATGATAGTTCTGTTTACTGTAATAAAATGAAAGTGTTTATGTTGCAAACTTCCCTATTTGATCATGCTAGTCCATCTTCCTGAACTCTGTATCTTGCTCTTTTGTATATATCCAGATTTTCTGTTTTTAAGGTCTAGTACAAGTGCTGCCTCTATTCCTTACCTAAGCTATTGTTATATGTTCTGACTGCACACAACTCTTGTTGTTCCAGCAATATACTGTACATAATGACATATCGGTGCTGTAGCACTTGTGTGTCCTGATGGTGAGCACAGACTTTTAAGCCACACTGCCTGGGTTAAAATCCCAGCTTTGGGATTTTTAAGGACACTTATTATATATATGTATTTGGGCAAATTACTTAAACTTGCTTTGCCTTGGTTTCCTCATTTGTAAATAGAGATAATGGTAGCATTTATTACATAGCGTATGAAGGATTTTTAAAATGCCTGACATGCAGAAAGAACTTCATCATTGACTATCATGTCACTGAGTTTTTGTTTTTCTCTCCAGTTGGGTTGTAAACACTTTGGGGACAATGACAACAGCAGCTCTAGTGTGACAAGTCTTAGACCCTGAACCCACCACTAACTAGGAGTCCCAATTTCTTCTATATTCTTGTTGCCTCAAGATTATTGATAGGACAAAAGGAGTTCACAATTGTCCATAGAATATTTAGCATAGTATCTGGGCCATAATAGGATCTCAATAAATTTACTAATAAACATTTTAAATTAATTATTCAGCACTTCTTGATGTGGGATATGTGTTCATATGCATTATACCATTAACTTCCTAATTCTCACATTCATACTATGGAAGAGGTACCATTTTTATCCCCATTTTACACAGAAGGAAACAGAGGCTGGGGAATGTTTAAGATATAAGATCACACAGCTCAAGTAACAAAGCTAAGAGTAAAATCAACAATGTCAAACTTCAAAGGCTTGTTCTCTTCTCTGTAATATCCTTCTCTTTATATACCCACACTGAGTGCATCAGAGGTAGAATGAGATTTTATTGAAAATTATAATGCAAACTGTATTTATTATAATATTGAACAATACATAACAAATATATACTCTTTGGCATTTTTTTAATATCTGAAAATTCATTAGAAATGAGATTCCTATTCAGAGGCTTAATATAGATTTCTGCAAGTATGGAATGTTTTCCCACGTAAATATTCCTAGACAGTATTTATGGATCAAAACCAGTTATTTAAAGTGAACATCTGAGCAAACCTCAGTCTTACTGGAATGAGACTTTTAAAAAAACATAATGTATCAAGAACCATAAGGAAAGTGCTAAAAGCAATGGCTGCTTTGCTTAATGGAGCAAGTCGAAAGTGTTTGACGTTACTCTTAATAGTAGTCAGTAAAACAGTTTCCAGTAAAACTTAAGTGAGGAAATTAATCCCATAATAACAGCATGCATGCAGGTCTGGCTCAAATAATAGCAGTGTGATAGCATAGAAAAAAGAGGCTTTAATTTGTGCTTTAGAATGTATTGGTTGGGTGAACTGCATACACATTGAAAATGAGTTATTTCTTAGTCAATTTTTTTATTCAGCAAGAATTTTGAAAGTACTAGGTAAGTCCTATATACCCTAAAAATATCAAATAGTTTTTTGGTCTAAAGGCTACTGTCATCATTCTATTAATATTTATTAGGCAACTTCTACTTTGTACCAAGTATTTTGCTGCTAGGCTCTGAGGAGACCAAATTATAAGATGATGTAGCTCTCATCCTCAAAGAGCTCACAGAACAGTGGGAAAGATCAGCAAATAATATTTTAATTATAATGTGATATAAAAAGTTCTGTGTGACAGATTGCTGTATGCACACAAGAGCCATTTCCTTTTCCTTCTGGGAACATAGGGTACCCTTCCAGCTTCCCTTACAGTTAAATATAGTCATGTGACTAAGTTCCTGCCAATGGAATATGGAAAGAAATGATGTTTAATGTTCGTAACTTTAAGACTGATACATGGAAACCATCCACAGGTGATATGCTCTCTCATTTCCTCCCTCGATGAAAAATAGAACTCAGAGAACTTCAAGGAAGGCAAATCAGCAAGATGGAAGGAATGTGCATCTTAGAAATCCTGCTCATCAGGCTGTCTGCCAAGTACTCACAGTGAATGCTTACCTGAGTAAGAAGTATCTATTGTCCAAAACCATTGTTATTTGAGGGTTGTTTATTATAGCAGTTAGCTTACCCTAATACATATTCTCTACAGAAAATGTGCTTACATGGGTCAAAGGCACACAAAAGAAAGAGGAAGTATTTCTGCCTGGGCCATATTCTAGATGTGATAAAACTCAAACTGGATTCTTAGGGCCATTTTCCCTTTACAGGGGACAAGTGAAAAGTGCTCAGAGATAGCCCTCTATTGTGTAAGACTGTTGAATCACAGACCTGTACCTCTGAAACAAATAATACATTATATGTCAAAAAAAAAAAAAAAAAAAGATAGTAGGAAGGGAAAAATGAAGGAAGGGGAAATTGGAGGGGAAAATGAACCATGAGAGACTATGGACTCTGAGAAACAAACTGAGGGTTCTAGAGGGGAGAGGGGTGGGGGGATGGGTTAGCCTGGTGATGGGTATTAAAGAGGGCATGTACTGAATGGAGCACTACAAACAATGAATCATGGAACACTACATCAAAAACTAATGATGTAATGTATGGTGATTAACATAACATAATAAAAAAAGAAAAAGTCTTACCCAAAATAAGACATGGTTGTGTTTTACTCTTTCTAGATCTGAACACTCCAGAACGAAGTACTTACACCTAAAAACTGGCAAGAAGCATGATCTAGTGAGCTAACATCCTAAGAGAATAGTTGATGAAATCATGGCCTCCAGGATGGAATGCCCCTCCCAACTGCTGCTTATATGAGATCATTAAGAATAGGCCACTGACCACTCACTTCTGGAACCTGAGAAAAGAAAGCATCCACACTCACAGACCTTATTGTCTCTATTAACATGACCACTATTCCAAGGTCTTGTCCTAATTTACTGTTCCAGGAATCTCTTGACAGGAAGATAATAATTGCTAAGAACTTTGTTTTTCATTCTATGAACTTCCTAATAACATATCAAGTCTTCATCTGAAGCTCAAATGACAGTTTACACTTGAAGGCCTTTTGACTCCTCAGCTCAAAATGTCTTTCCTTGCTACCCACCATTCCTCAACAATTATAACATGATCTTTACCCAATGCTAATCAAGCCCACTCATTCAAAGACTCACCTTCAAAAATCCCAATAAATATCCTCATAACTTTCCCCTCTCAGCTCAAAGAAGCTACTAAAACTCTATCAGGGTAGTGTTCTCCCTTACTACAGTAAGCAATAAACTAACAGATTAAACAACCTGATGAGAAAACAATTAGTTTCCTAGGGCAGTTACAACAAATTATCACCAACTGGTTGGCTTTAAAGAACAGAAATTTATTGTCTCACAGCTCTGGAGGCTAGAAGTCTGTTATCAAAGTATTGGCAAGGTCATATTCATTCTGAAGGCTCTAGGAGAATATCCTTACTTGACTCTTCCTAGGCTCCTGGTAGTTGCCAGCAATCCTTGGCATTCCTTGGCTTCTGACAGCAACTCTAATCCCTTGCCTCTGTCTTCACATGGCATCTTCCTTTTGTGTTTGTGTCCAAATTTCCCTTCTTGTAAGGATACTAGTCATTGGATTAAAGCCTAATCCAGTAATGACCTCATCTTGATTACATATACAAAGGTTCTATTTAAAAATAAGGTTACATTCACAGGTTTTGGCTAGGCATAAATTTGGGGGAGAATACTACTAAATCCAATACAGATTATATTTTGGAGAGCCAGAATTTTACTTCCTTCTTTCTTGTATTAGAGTGACTAAAACATCTTTCACTGTGGATAGAACCTCCTGTTTTTAAATTAGACTTAGAATTCGGATGCCACTGGAGAGAAATACTGGTGCTTAAATTTGCATTAAGCTATAAATGACTGGCATTAGAGTCTTTCCAGAAGGCACCTTTTACAGAGGAGGATGGTGCAGAGAACAAGAGGCTAAAGAGAGCCAAAGGGAATTCTGGAACTATTACACAAATACATACACATACACACTACACAGTGCCTTATAAATTTGGCCAAAAGTACTAATTCCAGGACCAATATTCAATTCCCTTTGGCCTACACTGATGGTTGAATTACTTACTACCTTAAAAGATTGTCACTTGGGACCAAGGCAATGTATCCTTAGTAAGTCCAGCCTTTACATGTAAATACTTTGGAAAGAGAGAACACATTAAGACATCACTCAATAGGAACATTTTAGTAGGGATTCTTTAACAAATAACCAGTTATCAGAACTCTCAGTGTAAAAAGTCAGAGGAGAGCCCTAACAATATAAACTCCTTAGTGTAGCTTTCTTAGTTTCCTAGGCAGGAAGTTGCTGCAGGAGAAACCCCTGATCACTGAAGTACAGGCAGATATTATTTAGAGTTAAACATTACAAGGAAAATAAACAATTTATCACCACTTTTCATATGCATTTGTCCAACTAATTGCCTACTGTTATCTTTATCCATTAGTAATCTTTCAATATTTCCCAAACTTTGCCATGAACAGTGTTGCCATGAACAGAATTAAACTTCTGAAATCTGTATGCTTCAGCTGTCTACCAAATCCACCTGAGAGGTCAGCAAAACCCAGTCGTGCTGATTCTAGAAGCCCTGCCAAATTATCCCTGTAAATGTAGAATGAAACCTCCCCAGCTCCTTCATTAACACATTCTCTCATTCTATAATATAAAATTTCTGCTTAAAAATCTGAGACAAAATTTGTTAATGATTAATATAGCTGGCATGACTGTTTACAAACTAGACATTTTCCTCTTAAAATCTTTAAAACACAGTACTTTCTCTGGGGTTATGAAATGCCTACTATTTTCCCTAAATTATCAAAGTTTAGTGAGCTTTTGTGAAAGTACATATACAGAGTTTTATTCAATTATTGTTTATTTGTGTAGTTATGCCTTTGTATTATGTACCTCATATCTGGGCTTAGATATGGACTTATTTCACAGAACTAAAAAATTATAACTATGATGGGTTTCAATTCTCTCTTTGGTATGTCTATTTAACCTTCTCCAATTAAAAAGTTCTCTTCTTATAGGATTTTTAAAAATAATATATGGAAACACATTTTCTCAATGTAATTCCTGCAATAGATACGTGTATGGATGCACATAATTTATAATGCCTAGGAAACTGGGAATCACCTATTTCAAGTAACCAATTAGTAGTTAAGCATGTGAGTTCCAAAGACATCACTTGAGTTTAAATCACAAACCGGTTGTGTTACTTTAGGCAAGGTATTTAACTTTTTGGTGCCTCAGTTTAGTAAGGATTTACTAAATCTGTGCAATGTCAAGAACAGTGATTGAGACACAGTAAGTGATCACTAAATGCTATCTCTTAATATCATTATTGTTCTCTGAAGCAACAAAAAGGACAAACAAAATGTCCCTACCCTCAAGATGTTTGAGGTCCAGCGGGGAAAGGCAGAACAAAAGTAACTAACCAATAATACAAGATGTGTATGTTATTCTATGTGTCAGAGGAGATAAGACTGAAGTGATCAAGGCTTCATTTTGAACATATGATTGAAATGAGGCTTTGAAAAATGGTATGGGTAGGTGATTAGGAGAATGAAAAGCATTCAAGGCAAGAGTATAGCTTGGAAAGCAGCATGAAGGCAAGAATAAACAGTGCATTCATTTGATGAAGACACATATTTTCTTGGAACAGACTTTTTCTATTGAAAACAAAGATTGAAGTAAGAGGAGCCTAATATAGGAAACCACTAAAAACCAGGTAAGGTGTTGGTTCTTAAAGACTATGTTCATGAAAAGGACACACAATGATATTAGGACTGAAGTGGAAGGTCAAATCTGATAATTGATAGCTGATCCCCATGTAAATTAAACTGTCAGTCAAGTATGAATGTCATTAAATTATATATTTTGTATATCAACGAAACTTAGAGTTGTATCTAGCCACATTAAAAGTGACATTTGATTCATGATGTATAGAGTTAACCATTCATGAATATGTTCATTTGTTATTTTGTTTGCTTAACAGCATTTATGTTCTAGAATAAGTACTATAGATGATATAGCATCTATACCTCAGATGATAGACCAATGATTAAACTGGGCTCTGTCCTCAAGGACCCTAAAGTCCACTGAAAGTAATTAAACTGGTTTTCATTACTGTTCAACAAGAAAATAAGCAGTGCCATACAAGGGATATACATAAAAGGCAAAGTGAGTTCACAGTGGGAGGGGAGATATCTGCCTGGGAAGATGGTGAAAGAGGATGGATGGCACATAGATTCAGCTTTGAAAGATATTTGAAAATGGTGGAGGAGATATTCCAGGGTGAGAGACTGGATGGGCATAGGAAATTGCAGGGCAGCAGTTCAGTGTGGCTAAAACAGCGCTTTCCAGAACACATTTCATGGAATGCAACTCTCTCCTTAGGAAGTTAAAGAGGTATGTGAAAAAGGGAATCTATGATTACCTAAGTTAGGAAAACAATGGGTTAAACAAAATGGAACCAATTTCTTTATTAAAAGACTTCTGGGACACCTGGGTGGCTCAGTCAGTTAAGTGTCCTACTCTTGATTTCAGCTCAGGTCATGATCTCAGGGTTGTGAGATCCAGTCCTGCATCAGGCTCCACGCTGGGTGTGGAGCCTGCTTAAGATTCTCTCTCTGCCCTTCCTACTCTTGAGTGAATGAATGAATGAATGAATGACTTCTCAGGGCTTCTAATATGCTAATTTGCATTGTAAATTCTTAAGAGGGTAATACAGTATACAGCTATAAACAAACTTATTTTACTATGAAATTCACTTCCTTCCCAGCATATTTTATTTTATTTAAGATTTATTTATTTGACAGAGAGAGAGAGACAGCGAGAGAGGGAACACAAGCAGGGGGAGTGGGAGAGGGAGAAGCAGGCTTCCCGCTGAGCAGGGAGCCCGACGTGGGGCTCGATCCCACGACCCTGGGATCATGACCTGAGCCGAAGGCAGACGCCTAATGACTGAGCCACCCAGGCGCCCCTTCCCAGCATATTTTAAAGGACTAATATTCAATTATACATTGGAAAGTGCTTAGTTAGAGCAAAGAGAATGCTTAGGGGATCTGATGGCAGAAGACAGAGTCAAGCTAATGAATTCCAACCTTTATTTCATAGGATTCAGAAAATCAAATCAGTAAGAAAAGCCAATGTTCACCTGTGTAAACTGATTCATTATAATGTGTATTCAAAATATAGTATTGGTCAATTGGGAGTCATTCTTATTCTAAAGCATACTAGTCAGAGGAAAAGTGAGAGGAATTTGCCAATACACCCATTATGATACTCAAATGATCATGAGCCAATATTTTAAATGTAGGTGGGACAACAACATATTTTGGAGATTATAAGCAAGAGAATAAACCTGGAGACCTGACTGAACAGAATATTTTTTTCTTATGCCTGTGTCTCCAGCCATTTTATTTCTCCATTTATGTAATGTTGATAGAATAAATAGAATAAGATAGTATTTGGGAAAGAATTCAGTTCTGTAGCAAAAACATGCTCTTATTGGTATCCATTTGCTTTTATTATTTTCCTAATATACAGCTGATCTGCCTATGAAAGCAGAACAAACAGATTCTAATCTTTCACATGCCTACCAAACTGCAGGAAATTAGGAAACCTGGAAGCTGAAACCAGTCACCTTAGGCTTTAAAGAATTCTTTAAGAATAAGGAACCAAATATTTGCAAAGAGGTTTGAGCTTCTTAAAAGGAAGATGCAACATGTTAGCTCACATTTCAAAAAACTTGGAAAATTAAATTGATTTAAAGAGGAATTTTCTCCCCAGGAGAATCTATTTACGCAGCATCTACTTTCATTGCTCTTATACTCCATGAGTCATCAGGAAGTAACACAAAGTCACACAAGAACACAGAGTCCTCCTGGGATTTTGAAACAAATGGATTTGAAACTGCTCAGTTGATCCTACCCAGAGGATGATATATACAGGAATTCAGCATAAGGAGAGTTTGATCAGTGCAATTAAATGTAAGCATTGCACCTGTGGAACCTGGAACACGATGTTGCAGTATGATTTATGAGGCTAGAGTGGGTGGATTTCATTAATTCAAAGCCTTTCTATCTTGCATCTTTGCCATGTGGTTAATGTTACTACCATTTTAATGGTGCTTGCAAGTAATCTACCAATGAAATAAGGAGCCTATTTTTGAACTTTTCACAAATTTAATGAAGGCCTATTATGTGTCGGCTACAGTGTGAGCCACTGGGAATTCAAGGGTGAGTAGGAATCAATCCAGCTATTCTAAGACACCTAACTTCAGTATAAGTCCTCTGCTAGACGCAACCATAAGGGCCTATATGAGCTCATGGGAGACACACTATGTCATCTCAGTATTTGGAAGAAATAAATTTTAAATGAGTTCTGAATGACCAGACAGATTTAGCTAACAATAGCTGGGAGCAGACCTGAGCGGTAACATGAGCTACGGTATCCTAAACCAAACAGGAATACAACTTATTAGAATCTGACTATTCTGATGATTTTGATGATAGTTTTCTGTGAGGTTGAGGACATGAGAAGTGCTTAGGAAAATGTACACCTGTCATGGTAGGGAATATGGGATTTACCCTGGGAGACAAGGAGATATTAAAACCTTTTTCAGTAATGTAAGGAAAATGTAGAAAAAGATAATAATCATTTATTTAAGACCACCAAGCATCTATTTCCCCTTCCTATGATACTCCAATTTCCTCTTGGAAATGACCACTACCTCATTGTGTACAGTCTTAGTACACGTACTTCTAGTTCCTTTGCCCTCAGAAAGTGATAGTCATTGGAGACTCCAATTATCACAACCTTTCCTTCACTATTCTATGACAATCACTCTGAAGAAAAGAAACACCTAAGCTTAGCCAATTAAAGGAAAAAACTCATTGTTTTTCATTTCTACCAAGTGTGTTTAGGCAAACCTATGGAGTAACTCCTACTAATAGAAATTTGTTTGTTCTAAGTTTCATTCTTTAAAATACATTTCTGTCTTTAAATGTCTACATATCTTTCCAATATATCACCTTTTAACTTTAGTTACCCAGAGATGGTTTCTCTTGTTTGCCACCAAAGAAACTTAATATATCTATTTGATAGCAGGGAGAACAATGGCTTGAATAAGTACAAAATTGGAAATTTAGGCAAGAGATAAGAGACCTAAAGAATGTAGACCCTATAATGTTTAAGTGAAGTGAATGCAAATAAATATATTAAGGGGTAGAATTAATACGATTTTTCAATTAATTAAATGTAGAAAGTGAGAGAAAAAAAGATTCAAGTCATCCATGTTCCCAGCCTAAGCAAGTATTTATGTGATACTGCTATCCACTGAGCTAAGAAACACAGTAAGTGGTACATATTTAAGGATTAAGATAAGGAATTTATTTTTCAGAGGTACAGGTCTGTGATTCAACAGTCTTACACAATTCACAGTGCTCACCATAGCACATACACTCCCCAATGTACCTCTGAAACAAATACATTATATGTTTAAAAAAAAAAAAAAAGATGATGATAGTAGGAAGGGAAAAATGAAGAGGGGGAAATCGGAGGGGGAGACGAACCATGAGAGACTATGGACTCTGAGAAACAAACTGAGGGTTCTAGAGGGGAGGGGGGCAGGAGGATGGGTTAGCCTGGTGATGGGTATTAAAGAGGGCACGTACTGAATGGAGCACTGGGTGTTATATGCAAACAATCATGGAACACTACATCAAAAACTAATGATGCAATGTATGGTGATTAATATAATAAAATAAAAAAATAAAAAAATTAAGATAAGGAATTTATGTTTAGACAAATCCAGTGAGGCATGCATGTTGAAGCAGCTCATCAATGGTTAAATATTCTAGAGCATAGGAAAATTCTGGTAGAACAGAGATCTAGGCATTATAAGTTGGTAGGAAACAATTAAGTCAAGGAGACAGATGCATCACTAAGCATAGCATATAGAATGAAAAAAGTAAAAGGTTAAAGTTGTATAGAACCTGAATTTAAAAACAAGCAGAGAAAGAAATCTCACAAAGAAAAGCTGAGAAAGAGCAACCATAAAGTTAGGCAGGTGGAAAACAAGTGGATCATGGAAATCATGTAACAAGATGGCATAGTCAAGAGTAACAAATGCTGCAGAGAAATTTAGATAAAGGTTAAGTGCTTATTGAATTTAATAGACAAGAGATCATTGGTGACTCTATCCATTTGCAACTGACACACAAATGCAATATGACAAACTACCCCCAAATCAGTTGCTTAAAACAATAATCATTGATTCTCACTGATATGCATGTTGCTGGAAGATCTACTGATCTAGTCTGATGTCAGCTGGAGGCATCCATATCTGCTCATCCTCTTCCTGGAAACATCAAGCTAGTCCAGAAACATTTTTATGGCAATAACAGAGGTCAAGAAGATAAACCCAATTATACAAGCACTTTCAAGCATTCAGTCTTATTAAACTCCGTAACATTTCATTGGTGAAAGCAAGCAACATGGCTGATTCCAAAGTCAAAGGAAGAAGAAATATACTCTGCCTCCTTCGTTATAGGAACTCCAAAGTTACAGAGTGAAGACTTGGACACAAGGAAGGGTAAAGCAGTAGAGCCACTAAAACAACCTAATGTAGTCTGTCTTTCCAGCCACAATTATTAACATCCCTCTCACAAGCAAAATATACTAAGCTATATCAAGAACCACAAAATTTCCAACCAACCATTCACTGAACTCTACCAGGATCACAAGATAGATCACAAGATCTATCAGGTTCATATGTGAGTTCCCTTGGTCTGAAGACATTATCTAAAAAGATAAGTTATCTACTCTCTGCAAACCAACATGCAATGGTGAAGCAAGAGCAAGATAATAGTAAATACTTTCTCATTAAAAGAGAGAGAGAGAGAGAGAGAGGAGATAGTCATTTGAGCACTACAATTTCTAAAATTACACTGAAAAAAAAGTTGCTGGTTCTTCTATTCTTAGGGCAGGGTGTGTTTCTTCATTGGGCATTAGTTCTGCTCTTTGAGAGTGGCACCCAGTACATTGTTTTCCATGGATCATTGTTCTCCACTGCTCTGACTTTGGAAACATCCTTTCCACCACACCACCCTTGCTACTAATGAGGAGAGAGCTGTAAGATAGGGCATTTCTTGTGGCTGAACAACATCCTTCCTGAAGAAAGTTGGGGGTCCAACAGTCTTCTTATATTGTGAATAGTCTCAGTATCTTTTAGTCCAGAATGATAGCACATATGGTATTTTAATCTCTAAAACATTTAGTGACATTTTATTAGAAAGCTCTACTAGAACTGTCCAATAGCACACAAAATGACAGAAATAAAAATTTATCTGTACTATCCCAAAAAGGTAACCTCTAGCCATGTGTGGCCATTGAGTAGTTAAAACATAATTAGTATGAATGAAGCAAATATCTAATTATAATTAATTTTAATAGCCACATGTGTCTAGTGGCTACCATGTAAGACACAAGAACTAAGACTTCATTATGTATTGGGGGCACATAGGCTACTGTGGAGTCATAGCTTTAAGCTTCTTTAGTCCAACTAAGTCTAAAAGATACTATAACCTAAATTTTTCAGAGGTCTTATCAAAGATTTATTATCTCTGACTATAGACCTATAGTCATAACCTTTAGTTGGTCTTTATTTGGAGGCCTTGTATATGTCAGATTTTGTCTTCACCCTCAGGATTTATCAGAACTAAAGATTCTTTTGTTGCCTGGAGAGGTTGGAGATTTTATTTCCCAACCCAACAGGTCATGGGACCTTATATTCCCTCTAAATTTTGCTTACAATCTGCTCAGTACTTTCCTAAACTCAGGTCTTTCTTAAAGTACTATATCAAATACAAGAAAAAAAAAAAAAAAAACAGACTATACCTTCAATATTTTGCCTAGAGTTCTACTTGCCCAAGTACAAACATTCAAGTACATTTTATATCTTCATAGTTATTATAAAAGACAATTTTACTAATTTCATCACTACATAGCATAGGCTGTCCTTTATCCAGCCTCCTCTAATTGTTTATCATTGACTTGCCAGTCCCAAGACTCATGCCACAAATTTTAAGTATTTACTATGCCAGAACCCCACTTTTAGGTACCAATTTTTGTATCAGTTAGCTACTAGTTCAAAAAAAGCTATGTAATGAATCATGCAAGATTTCAGCAGCTTAAACAATAATTTATTTTCAGGCAATCCAGCTTTGTTGTGCATCAACTGATCAGGTTGGGATCAGTGAGGATGTTTTAGTCTTACTCCATATACCTTTCCTCCTCCTGGGACCTACAGACTAGCCCAGGAGTGCCATTCTCATGGAAATATAGGGGCACAAGTAGGTAAGCCCAATAACACAGAAATTTTTAAGATTTGTATTGCCACATCATGCCTCCTAATATCTTATCAGCCAAAGCAAGCCATATATAGCCAAACGCAAGTCAAAGGGCAGGGAAATGGGTTTCTCTTTAATGGTAGGAACTGCAAAACTGCATTGCAAAGACTGTAGATACAGGATGGGTGAAGAATCAGGACCATTAATGCAATTTAACATAGTAACCTTAGTAAGAAAAATAGGTTAATAAGGAGCACAGATTGTAAGAGGTTGAAGGATAAATGGAAGGGATTGAAGAAAAGTAGCTGACATACTTTATAGAACCATGGATTACCAGGGTTAGAAGGAAACATGTGGGCCAAATGGTAAAACCTCCATTCTGAGGCTTATTTCTATAAGAGCCTCAGAAAGTAATCTTCAGGTCACTTTTTGGATACCTGGGTTGACAAGGTACTTAGCACCATTCCTGCTCACTACCCCTTATATTCTTAGAAATCTATACTCCTATCTTTTAAATTTTTCATGAAATAAGTCATGGGATAATGAAATAGTTCTACTGATGTGTGTCTGTTACTACTTGGTATTAATTCTGTTCTTTATGGCAACGCAGAATAAGATGTAGCACTCCAAATGTTTGAAATCAACCTTAAAGCTCAGCATTCCCAAAAAGGACTCATCTTCAATCTAACTAGCTGTTGGCTGTTTCTCATACAATACGAGTGTACTTATATGATTTGAACTTTGGGGTATTCCAAATTTACTATAATAGCACAATTATCCAGTTTGATAAAAGGTTTTTCCTACTGGAACATGCTACAAGTTTAATGGTTGGCACATTAGCAAGCTGATCCATTCATGAGGCACTTGATGAAGGTTGGTTAATTTGGTTTTGATGGTGAAATACTAGTGTTACATAAATGGATAATTGTGTATAAAGGATTATTTTCTGAATCTTCTTTGGAAGGAAATACTCTTATAACACGGATAATTATTTTATCCTTACCAGTGACTTCAATAAAAGCATTCAAAGTATGTTCATACAATCAGTAGATGACATTGAATATAGCTGACTGTAACCCAGGATAACAAGGATAATTCAAATGAATATTTGATCAGTTAGAAAAATAGTCCATCAGAGAAAAGATAAACTGCACTAGGGATATTTTTTAGCTTTTGTTCTGAAGGGCTAAAGCCATCAGAGGAAGAAAAGTCAGAAACTCTAGCTAGGCAGAAGTACAGCATAAAAGATGGTGTTATCAAAGTGGTAACAAGCTGAAAGAGAATCAGTGCTGTTTGGTTGCTTCTTTGTTATTTTTAATTATTAATTGATTATAATGGATAATTACTGATAACTAATAATATTGATGAAATAAATACAAGAAAGGAACTTCAAATACTGAGCTGTAGACTAGCAGAAATTAGAGATGAATTTGCAGACAATACCATTGCATTGGTGTTCATATTTGATGTCGATGTTAGCTATCATTTACCTTATGGCTGCCTATTCAGCTTGACAAGGAGGTTTTTAGGAAAACTGAGCCATGTTGTCCAATTTTTCACAAATTATCTAAATATGTCATTTATATTCAAAGAATTAAGGATAGATTCATAGAGGAGAAAGAGATAAGAATCAGATCCTATTTTTTAATATTATAAAAAAAATCATTCAAGACTGCTTTCCAAAAGCAGGGCTCTTTTCAGATTCCCATTAGTGTCTGCATGGGATTCAGCCAATGGAATATTTAATATTAATTTTATTTCTTAAGAGGGCTATGGATTTTTTCATAAGGAAATAGTACAAGTGTGAAGATGCTAGCTCCATTTGATACTTTTTTTCCTGCAAGAAGGTATCTAGTGCCAGTAAATGGCTGACATGAGCTGCCTTCATTTCTGAGAAACAGGAGAGATGCCCTAGCCCAGTGCCTTCATATTCTGGATGTTGCTTCATCTACTGTCAAATCCAACTGAGGCCTTATTAACACTCATCACGTTTTGGTTTTCCTTATTTATGCTAATTTATTCTGCACCTGTTGTTCCTCATTTTTTTCAAAATAGATTATTTCTAGTTACTGATAAGGGTAAAAGTACAGGGAGGAAAAAAAAAGTTATCCTGTAGGTCTCAGGCCACACAAAGTGTGGTAGTGAGGGATAGCCATTACCTAAAAAGTACAACACAGGGAATCTGTGGCATGAGCATACTTAACATTTCACGAGTGTACCATTCTCAAGTAACCCCAAAGAGCCCTAACAAGTTATCTGTAATAATTCTTCTAGAGATGTTATTTAAATTATGGGCTCCATAAAGCTGGTAAGAAGAAAGTAAGTCATTTAGTAGTAGGTCCACCAAGCTGCTACCCAGTATATGCTCTAGAGTATATTTTTAATAGGGAAAAGGAATACATATTTGTTTATTTATAAACAGTGGCTACTTACAAGTATCAGGATTAATAGGGTTTTACTGACTAATATTTATTAAGGACCTATGATGGGCTATAAGGCTAGTTTTACTATCAGGTGCAAAACTGATGTGATCTCTGGCATTCTATTATTAATAAGAATAGTGAATACCTACTGAATACTTACAATATGCCAGGCACCATTCTAAATATTTTATTCACAGAAATTCATTTTATCCTCATAACAATTCAGTGAGGCAGGTGCCTATCATTTTAAACATGAGGAAACTGAGGCCCAGAATAATTTGCCCAAAATCGCTTATCTAGAAAATAGCAAATCTAAGATTTGAATCAAGTTATATTGGTCCAGAAAATGCCCTTGGTCATTTGAGATCCAAGGATCCCTTTACTCCTCCTGGACCCTAATTCAGACACACATGTGTTTTTAACTCAGATTTATCACTAGGAAATAAAATTCCAATACTACTACTAATACTGTCACCATTTACCTTACTTATGAACATCTATTATGTGTCCAGGCAATGTACAAGACCTTAAAAATAATCCCTAACCTTCAAATAACAAAAAAGTGTATAGTTCTAATCCTATTTTATAGAATGGAAATCTGAATCTTGGAGAGGCTGAATGATAAGTTGATGGCTAATAAGTTGAAGTAGAGACAGAATAAGAACCTCGGTCTGCCTGTCCAAAGCCCCTGTTCTACTCATATCCAGTGATTCTTTAAGCATTTTATTTATTTTTAAAGATTTATTTATTTATTTGACAGAGAGAGACACAGCGAGAGATGGAACACAAGCAGGGGGAGTGGGAGAGGGAGAAGCAGGCTCCCCGCGGAGCAGGGAGCCCAATGTGGGGCTCGATCCCAGGACCCTGGGATCATGACCTGAGCCGAAGGCAGACGCTTAATGACTGA
This sequence comes from Halichoerus grypus, assembly GCF_964656455.1. Lineage (NCBI taxonomy): Eukaryota > Metazoa > Chordata > Mammalia > Carnivora > Phocidae > Halichoerus > Halichoerus grypus. Next base: position 30,074,254 of record NC_135722.1, read on the forward strand.
GCCACCCAGGCGCCCCTCCAGTGGTTCTTAACAAAATAAACTTACCCATCTAGGCTAAATTGAGACAATTTCAGGGTGGGCTACTTAGATAAAACTGACCCATGAAATTCTTATTTCTTAAAATTATTGAAGTATAGGGCATCTGGGTGGCTAGTTAGTTAAGTGCCTTTGGCTCAGGTCATGATCCTGAGATCGTGGGATCTAGTCTGGAGTCTGGCTCCACGCTCAGCGGGTAGTCTGCTTCTCCCTCGGCCCCTTCCCACTGCTCATGATCTCTCTCTCTCTCCCCCCTAATAAATAAAATCTTTCAAAAAATTATTGAAGTATACCTGACATGTTATATTTGTTTCAGATGTACAACATCTTGGTTAAAAAATTCTACTTCTACACATACAAAGCTGTTACAATATTATTGACTATCTTCCTGAAGCTGTACTTTTCATCTCCGTGATGTATTTTATAACTGGAAGTTTCTCTTAATTCCCTTTATCTATTTCACCCATTTCACACCCACCCACCCACCTCCTCCCTAGCAACCACTGGTTTTTGTTCTATTTAAGAGTATTTTTTTCATTTTTTTTTATATTCAATATATAAGTGAAATCATATGGTATTTGTCTTTCTGACTTATTTAACTTAGCACAATACCCTCTACACCCATCCATGTCATTGCAAATGGCAAGATCTCATTCTTTTCTATGGCTGAGTAGTACTTCATCGTGTACACACACACACACACACACACACACACACACATCTTACTTATCCATTCATCTATCAATGAACACTTGGGTTGCTTCCATATCCTGGGTATTATAAATAATGCTGCAATAAACAGAGTGCCTGTATCTTTTTGCATTAATGTTTTTTTTTGGGGGGGGGGAGGGAGGGTAAAAAACATCCAGTAGTGGAATTACTGGAATGTATAGTATTTCTATTTTTAATTTGTTGAGAAACTTCTGTATTGTTTCCCACAGTATTTTGAGCTATGAAATTATTTATAGAAAACCTGATCTCCAGACACCTGGGTGGCTCAGTCAGTTAAGTGTCTGCCTTCAGCTCAGGTCATGATCCCAGGGTCCTGGGATGGAGTCCTGCATGGGGATCCTTGCTCAACAGGGAGCCTGCTGCTCCCTCTGCTTGTGTGCTTTCTCTCTCACACTCTCTCTCTGACAAATAAAATCTTAAAAAAGAAAACCTGATCTCCAATTATCTGCAGTCATTACTCATATAGTGGGACCAAGAGGACAAACGTCTTAGCTTTTTACAATACACCATCAAGTGATTCAGTCACAGGCAATTGAGATATAGCAGTGAAAAAAAAAATAGACAAAATCCTTGCCTCTGTGGAACTTTAGTTCTAGTGGGAAAACAGATAATACCTAAAATATATCATATGCTAAAACAAAGTAAATGCTACGGAGAAAGCAATAAAGTGGTATAGGGAGTCCCAGAGGTATAGGGGAAGGTTGCAATATAAATAGGATGGTCACTAAAGACTTCATTGAGAAGGGAGCAAACCATTCATCTAGAGAAAGAGTATTCCAGGCAGAGGAAACAGCAATGACGGTGTTCTGAGTGGAAGAATGCCTGGCCAAGTTTAGGAGCAAAGCTAGAAAATCTAGAAGGTACAAAGAGGGATATAGGTAGAGGATAAAGTCAAAGAGATAATGTAGGCCACGTAATGACATGTTAACAACATTGTGAAGACCTTGACTTTCATCTCTTACATGATGTTACTTCATTTTTAATAGATCATCTCTGCTTTGCTGAGCATAGCCTGAACAGAAATAAGGATGGAAAAAGACAACTGGAGAAACCAAGCAAGAGATGATAGCAGAATGGACTAAGAGTAAAAGCAGAGAAGTTGGGAGAAGTCATCAGATTTGGGGCATATTTTGAAGGTAAGCACAAAGAGTTTGACATACTGGATGTGGTGTTGAAAGAGTGGCAGCAAGGATCATACCAAGTAGATAGAGTTACTAACTAGGCTGGAAAGACTGTGGAAACTAGGCTAAGAGTTGGTTTTGGACAGATAAAGTTGACATAGCTGTTGGACATCTGAGTGGATGAACTGACATTTTGATTTATGAGTCTGGAGGTCAGGGAAGAGTCTGGGAGTACATATTTAAATTTTGGAATTAGATGGTACTTAAGACCACAAGACTAGATGGTACTACAGCAACTTTGTCAGAAAAAACTACTACCTTATGAGCTCTCTTGGCAGTCACCCAGCTGGACTTCTAGTAACACTTCTGTATCACCACATGCTGGAGAAAGTTGTTTTTGCTTTTTTTTTTTTCTTTTTCAGATTTCAAAAATAAACAGGTGTCAGTACTGTTTAATGAAACCAGCTAGAGCCATGGGCATACTTGCTATCTCACAAATTGGAATGGGAGTAAATACTGTAAAGGAAATACTTGATAGCTTTACCTACCAGAAAAAAAAAGAAGAAAAAAAGACCTGTATGCCATGAGAAGCATTTTGTTCCCTCCTAAATAGCATGATATAGGTTCCTCTATGCAGTCTTTCTTCCACCTGCCTCCAAGTATCCTAGTATTTGTTTTCTCTGCCTTCAATTTGGTTGGCAGGTAGTTTCCGGAATATTCTTTCTAAAGCACTGTTTTAAGCATTCCAGTCTTCCACACTGAAACTTTCCTGTGGCCCCTCCGTCACCTAACAAATTAAGTAAAACCTCTGATTTGTATGTAAGGTCTTTTACAACCTGGCCCCTACCACCACCTCAACAATAACCCCCAGCACTTATTCCCCACTACTCTTCCTCCTCCAAGTCCCCACTATTTTCCTGTTACCTGAAATGCTCTCTCCACCACTTCCGTTTAACCCTCAGTCATTCTAGTTCCTACATGAATGCTTCAGATGGACTTTCCTTACCTTCTCAACTAGGCTTACATTTCTTCCTCTTTTAAAATCTACAGAAAATCTTCATAGACCTGTACACTTTTAAAAATTGTTATAATTACATATGCAAAATGTATGGATTCTAGGTGTTCAGATTAGGGAGTTTTTTTTTTTTTTTTAAAGATTTTATTTATTTATTTGAGACAGAGAGAATGAGAGAGAGAGAGCACATGAGAGGGAAGAGGGTCAGAGGGAGAAGCAGACTCCTTGCTGAGCAGGGAGCCCGATGCGGGACTCGATCCAGGGACTCCAGGATCATGACCTGAGCCGAAGGCAGTCGCTTAACCAACTGAGCCACCCAGGTGCCCTCAGATTAGGGAGTTTTGACTCAGACAACCATAACCCCAACTGAGGTATAGAATGTTTCTACTACACCACACCAGAAAATTCGCTTGTTCCCCTTTCCAGCAAGTTCTTCTGACTTGGAGGCAGTCACTCTTAGGGCTTCTATCACAATAACTTTGTCTATTCTAAAACTTCATATAAACAGAAACATACAGTATGGACTCTCTTATGCCTATTTTTTTTTTTTTCCACTCAGCATATTTCTGGGATTCTATTTTATTATTGGGTGTAACAATAGCTTCGTTCCTTTTTATTGCTTAGTAATATTCCATTGTATGAGTATTCCACAATTCATTTACTTTTGTTTTTTTTTCTTCCAACTTTTTATTTAAATTCCAATTTTTTCCATTTACCTGTGCACTACCTCAGTTCATCGAAAACTGAGGCATGACATTTTTACTTTTCTTATGGACTATTACAATGATTTTGTGAATTGTCTTATTTTCTTTCTGTATTGTATTCTCTGTAAAAAGAAGGAAATAAGAAAGGCATTTAATCCATTCCTTCTATATTCTAAGAGCTATGCTGAGCTACCTCATTTAATCATCACCACAGGAATGAGATATATTTTACTTTTTTTTTTTTTTAGTTATTTTATGTCAGTCACCATACAGTACATCATTAGTTTTTGATGTAGTGTTCCATGATTCATTGTTTGCGTATCACACCCAGTGCTCAGGCAATACGTGCCCTCCTTAATACCCATCACCGGGCTAACCCATCCCTTTACCCCACCCCCACCCCGCCAAAACCCTGTTTCTCAGAGTCCACAGTCTTTCATGGTTTGTCTCTCCCTCGGTTCCCCCGCCCTTTCATTTTTCCCTTCCTTCTCCTAATGTCCTCCATGCTATTCCTTATGTTCCACAAATAAGTGAAACCATATGATAATTGACTTTCTCTGCTTGACTTATTTCACTTAGCATAATCTCCTCCAGTCCCATCCACGTTGATGCAAAAGTTGGGTATTCATCCTTTCTGATGGCTGAGTAATATTCCATTGTATATATGGACTACATCTTCTTTATCCATTCGTCTATTGAAGGGCATCTCGGATCTTTCCACAGTTTAGCTATTGTGGACATTGTTGCTATGAACATTGGGGTGCGTATGGCCTTTCTTTTCACTACATCTGTATGTTTGGGGTAAATACCCAGTAGTGCAATTGCTGGGTCATAACGTAGCTCTATGTTTAATTTTTTGAGGAACCTCCACACTGTTTTCCAAAGTGGCTGTACCAACTTGCATTCCCACCAACAGTGTAAGAGGGTTCCTCTTTCTCCACGACCTCTCCAACATTTGTTGTTTCTTGCCTTGTCAATTTTTGCCCTTCTGATTGGTGTAAGGTGGTATCTCAATGTGGTTTTAATTTGAATTTTCCTGATGGCTAATCGTATTTTACAAATGAGAAATTTGAGACTCTAAGGCATTAAATATGCTGCCTTGGGTTACACATAAAGAGGAAGCAGAATTTTAACTTTGGATACTCCTGGCTCCAAAGCACTTACATTAATTTCTGTGCCATGCTTTGTATCCCGTGAAAATCCTGCAACTGAGTCTAGGATATTTAGTGAACTGAGGGGGACAGACTTCGTATTTTGTAAACATCCTTATGAGGATTCAGTAAGATGCATTATATTAGGGAAACAATAAGTAAAAGAAAAATACCCACAAACAGAGATGGTAAGGTATCCTCACTAACCATCACTACCCAGCTGAATAGCAGGAAACAAAGTAAGGACTGTCAGCTTTCCCAGAAAAGCAGTAGGTACCTGTTCTTCTCCCCACAATATCCTTGGATGCTACTGACATTATTTTTATTTTTGCTATTTCTAGATTCCATCTACGGATTTTCCATAATTTCAAATCTTTCTTCAGTGACATCTTTTCCAGATACCCCTAATATAGTAGAAATAATACAAACTTAGGATATGAACAGACATATTTAAGATTTCATTTGTACCTACTACCTCTGTGAGCTTGAATAAATCACTTAACCTCTTTAGGCCTAATTTCCTAATTTTTAAAATGAATATAGCAACATTTACTTCTCAGTATTGTTGGAAGAATCTGTGCATGCTTGGCATGTGGTCAATAAATATTTCCTGTGATTAACTGTGATCCAAAAAACCAACATTTTACATCATTCTGAGCACCACTGTCCTGTAAGTCTCATCTGGATTCTCTATTTACAAAGAAAAATTGACCCACAATGAACATACAGGAAAGAATTTAAATATAACACTTGAAGACATACGAAGCATAGACCTGCAGGAAGGGAAGGCTCAGGACATTGTCAAAAGGAATGCACTCCAAGAGAGAATTTTTGAGAAGTGTGTGGACTGTGGAGCTACCATCTGTATTAGAATCCTGGCTCTAAATTTTACCAATTGTGTGATCAGGGCCAAATCACTTAACCCTGTTTATAATCTTAATGTGCAAAATAAGGTTGATAATAATGTAATGTCCTCAGAGGGTGGTTTGAGAATGAAATGAAATAATGTATGTAACATACATAGTATATTGCCTGGCACACTGAATCATCAAGAATTTTTATGATAATTATTATTGTTATCAGTACAATTAGGTTATGAGTGAGGGTCTGCTTGAGCCAACAGTTAAAATGATAACTGGGAAAGCATCTGTTTGGTTTTCCCCGGAGGACTTGCTTTCATGTTTCTTCCACAGGAGCTAATCTTTCCTGCCAGAAATATACAGGGCAAATGAATTATCTATCCCATTAACAGGGAAAATGGTTGTTTTCCACAGGGAGATGAGCTGATCTCTCACTTAGAAAACCATAGTGGCTGGACAGCACCACAGTTGTAGAAGCAGAGAGTAGTGTGCTGTCCAGGTATTAAGGGTAAAAAAAACAAGTGTACTGTCATGACTAAGCACTGAGTAAACACACAAAGGTTCTAGGGGTGTTCACAATTAACAAGAATTGCCAAGGAACTCACACAAGGAGCATGAACATTAAAAAGAGAAGCTTTGGAGACGAGAAGACTGCTATCTGGATCCTCTGATTCCCTAGAGAATCAAGGTTGGACCACTTACCCTGAGCTCTTGAGCAGATAGAGCCTGAACTCCACGTGTATGATATACATGAAATTAACTAGGAGCAAGGACCTGATTTAATGGTTAATGAAATCTATAAACAGGTCACAAATGTAGTAAAGTTTTTTTTGCTCAGTTGATTTCTTTGAATATAAATACAAATGATAAATTTCTTTTAAATGCTGTTGAGCAGCAAATATTCATTTGGCCAAGTAATTATTAAACAAACCTATGGTAAAGTTATACTAAGAAATAAACTGAGAATAAATAATGACATTTTAGGATACACTGCAAATACTTCAGTCATAGGAGCTTTGAAAGGAATGCACCTGGATAATGGTTTTCTAAACGAAAGATTTTTTTTAAAACAGGAATATGTAGACTCTCAAAACATAAACACCGTTTTGGTTAAAACTAGGAGGAAGAAGACAGCATCCCCTCTCATTAACTAACTTGTTGGACATCCTGGTAGCAACCCCTGAGAGGTCTCCTTGATATTATAATGCTCTGTGGAACCATAAGATGAGAGCCATTACCTTAAGCTCTGGCTCCCTAAGAAAGGGCTAACTTGCTGGAGTGCCACCTACAAAAGGGTCCTTGTAAGAAAAGCCTCAAAACCAGAGCAAAACAGGAGAGTTGCTTATGGAAAAAAAAACCATGACCATGTTAAAAGGGAGACTATGAACCATGAAATGCTAAGATTGTACCAGAAAAAAAAATTAAGTATCAAAGACTTATCTTAAAAAAAGAACTAAGCATTTTTCCCCTCCCTTCCCAAAGGAAACAAGATGAAACCAGAGAGGGAGACAAACCATAAGAGACTCTTAATCTCAGGAAACAAACTGAGGGTTGCTGGAGTGGAGGGGGGTGGGAGGGATGGGGTTGCTGGGTGATGGACATTGGGGAGGGTATGTACTATGGTGAGCGTTGTGAATTGTCTAAGACTGATGAATCACAGACCTGTACTGCTGAAACAAATACATGTGTTAATTAAAAAAAATTAAAAAAACAAAAGAACTAAGCAATGCTATCAAGACAGGGAAAGGTGAAATGAGCTGCAATGAAAATCAGGCCTAAGGCATGGAAGGATTAGAGTTGATTCATTTGAAAAATGTTTTTGAGGCCTTAGCATGTGCCAGGCATAAACTAGTGTACAAGACAAGCAAGAACCCTGTATCTCAGATGAAGATAAACATTAGAAGTGAAATAAAAAGAATAACGTGATCCATATTGACAATGAGCAGGGGACCATCAGAATAGGTGGTCAGGGAAAGCTTCACTAAACAGGTAATGTTTAAGTTGAAAACTAAACGATGAGCAATTGTTAGCTGTGGAAAGATCTGGAGAAGGGTGCTCCATGAAGAGAGAAAAGTAAGAGGACCATAAAGTGAGGAGATTCCATATTCAAGAAAAAGATCAATATGACAACATGCCTGAAGAAGAGTACAGGGCAGAAGATTTTGAAGGAAGGTAAGAAGTTTGGATTTTATTCTTGCCAGGATAGGAAGTCACTGGAGCATTTTAAGAAAGGAAGGGACATAATATACATTAAAAAAAAAAAAAACCTTATGATGTACCATATTTTGGCTAATTGAATTTAAATTAATTAAATTTATGACTGCTTACTTGACAATGAATTTTAATATGACAGGGGTGGAAACAGGAAGACCAGTGGGGAGGCTTTTTCAGGATTCTCAGGCAAGTAAGATCACACCTTGAAAGGAAGTGATAGACATGGAAAGAAGTGGGCTGTTTGGAGATCTACTTTAGAAACAAAGAATTTGTTGATAGATTAGATGTAAGTGTGATAAAAAAAGAAAAAATATCACTAAGATTCTTTTGTTTGGGTCTTGAATAACTAGATGTTACCATTTGCTATTGTGGAGAAGACTAGAGGAGAGACAAGTTTAGGCAGAGAGGAAAATGAAAAGATTGTTTTGGCCATCCCAGTGGAGGTAATAAGTAAATGGTCGGATATACATATTTGTAACTGAGGAACAGGCCAGGGCAGGGATTTTTTTAATTGGGAAGCCAATAGCCCACAGAATTATAGTTAAAACATTAGGGCAGACAAGATAACCTAGGAAAAATAGTGTAATTAGGGAAAAAGTAGAAGAATCTAGTGGTAAGCCAAGAGGAAAACCAATAGTTAAAGCCTGAACAGAAGAGGAGATTGCAAAGGAATCAGAAAAGGTACCATCAAGTGAGTTAAAAAGAAAACCAGGTAGTTATGGTATCAGAGTAGTAAGAAAAAATAGTGTTTGAGGAAGCATACTGTGGTCACTATGTCAAAACTTGCTGAGAGGTAAAGCCCCAGAAAAATGCCATTAGATTTGGTGAGGTGGATTGGTAGCTTTCCAAAGAGGACTCAGCAAGGGGTGGAGAATGAGGAGGTGCAGAATGAGGCTCAACCAGAGAGAACACTAAGGAAAGAATGGGACATGAGGAAGTGGAGATATAAATAATTAATTTTTATGTGAAGGAGAACAGAGAGAGTAGGATCTAAAAAAGAGTTTTTTGGTTTGTTTGCACATTATCTGAGATGAAAGACATAAATACTATTAGTCATACTATTTTTTTTCTGATTACCTATGTCTAAGGTGCTTTTCTAAACGCATTCCCTGATTGACAAATCCTCACAAAATCCTTATGAAGTACTATTACTATCCCCATTTTATAGATGAGGGAAGTAAGGCATGACAATATGCTTCACCTAGTGAATCCTAGTCTAGCGAAGCAGTCGGACTTCAGAGTTTATGATTTTAATCTCTACTGTGAATTGTCCCTCACTATGCTAGTCTGCTTCTAATATCCGTATTGTTATACCTATAAGAATCACAGAGCAGACAGAGAAAACAGATGTTGGCAGAGAAAGAGTAACATTCTAGAAACAAAATCCTTAATAAGGCAAGATTGCATGAGATAAAGAGCAAAAGGATGTAGATGAGGAAGGGGACATTTCTCTAACTAAAGAGAAAGAGAGCATGGCTCTGGATGTAGATAGTTTTATACACTTGGTGGCAGGAAGATAAAGACATTGCCAGATGCATTCTTTCTTTCTCACCAAACTATAAAGTGAGATATTCCAGATCTTACTCACTAAACTGTGAAGAGAAAGGTGATGGTGTTCTGATACTAAAGGAGAAATAGACAACATGGAGAATCATAGAGAACACACTCCATGGAAGCATGCTAGGATAAATTGGCAGGGGTGAGTGCCCTTTGGAGACTGGTGATCATGAATTTTAAATCAATCTGCATGGTTCCACGTTTTTCTCTAGATCCACTGATCTACTTGAGGGCAGGCAAAACTTGTTGGGTTTTTCAGGGTGAGGCTTAATCAGACATGTAGGGTGGAGAGTTAAGTTAGGAGTATGGGAAGTTAAGTTCTCTAGGGGCAGATGCTAAGATGGAGTTTAAAGAGAAAGAGGTTTATTAGCAATCAGTATCTGTGAAAGGAAAAGGGAGGATAGAGGATTCAGCAAAGAGAGGCATTCATCTCAAGTACAGACACATGAAAATGTTTGGTCAACCTGCTGGGGAACTCTGGAGCAATTATCTGTGGTTTCCTATGTGACCACAGCAGGTAGAAATGGCTAGGTAACTTTGATATTCTTGCCTTGCTCAGTCAATGGATATGGGCCGCCCTGGCAGAGGTGATCTTCAGGCAAGGTGATTCTGTAGTCAGGGCCAACTCTGAGGTTGCTGAGCCAGAGGCTGCAGGTGACAGCACTTCCTACATGAGCAGTCAAGTCTTTTGGTGAAGGATATCTGGAGAGCACATCTGTGTGTCTATCAGAGAGAGGATGGAGGAGAGAATAATTTTAATGATAGACTAAGGAACTTAAGGCCATAAGGAAGGAAGGACAACTATGGAAGAATGAGTCCTCCATGTTATATGGGGTTTGATGTGGAAAGTATAGTGTAAATGTACCAGATAGGGCTAAGAAATCACAAATGATAGGTTATGCCCATCCTCAGTGCTAATTTAAAAGTAATCTCAAAGAGTGTATAGCCCAGAAGCAGTCTTAGACCCTCAGAACCACCTTATATAATCTTCCAATTAGATACCCTCGTAAATTATCTGCCTTTCTGGTGATGTTCTGATTGTATGTTATTTTTTAACGTACACAAGTTTAGGAAGGTAGGAGAAAGCATTATGATTAAAGATAATTGTGACTCTGGACTCACATTTAGAGGGTAGAGTACATCAGAAAATAACATCAGGGATTTCTTTTACTTTTCTGCTACATTATGGTGATAGAACATGCATTATATCATGCCCTCCTCCTCACAGGGGTAACAATCCCCTTGGAAATAAATGTAGAGGCTCCTGGTTATAAACCCTATCACCTACTGTAATTTCTGCCAACTCTACCCTCTCTCCACCTTTCTCTTTAACTGGAAAGTGTTCATGCAACACACTGACTGTGTCATCTGGAAAAAAAAAAAAGGTAAAATATGATGTGCTGCCCCCTTTGTTTTCTGGAAATTACATGGCTAAAAGCAATAACTTTAGTTGCTAACAAAAGACTTTCATCTGACTGCAATAGTTTAGCACTCAGGAAAAAAAGAATTATTGTAATGACAAATTTAACAGCCTAGGCTATTAGCAGCTAAGTTTAGACTAAGTCTTTACCCTAGTTACTATGTTTAGAGTTGAAAATGAAAATATTATTTCAAGATGGAATGGAAATGCTCACCATGCTTCTCACATGGGAAAGAAACAGTTGCTGAAAAGAGCTCGAATTGGTTATGAATACAATGCAATTATCCTATTGAAAAAACTGGCTGAAGGAATATTTTTCTAAAGATAGGAACCAAATAGGTTGAAACTACTTCAGTAAGATTCTTTCTCCTCCCCCAACCCCCAGAGACTCCAACTGCCCCTAAGATATACACAGCCAAATAGAAGTTAATATTCTTAACTGATCAATCAGTGACAGGTCTTTATCACTGAGCACCTGCTCACTGCTCAGAGAATAGAGGCATGCTGACTTAGGAGGCTGGACTACTCTTGCCGCTGCCACATTTGTGAACTTGAAGCCACTTCTTAGGACCTACTTTTTTTTTTTTTTTAATCAGTAAACTGACAGGTTAGTTTACTAACCTCTCTAGATAGGTTAGTAAACTCTCTAAAGTCCTTCAAACCTAAAATTCTAATCCTAATACTTCCACTCAAACAAAACAGACATCTCTGGTATTTCTGTATGTGTCTCTCAAAGTAATACTTGCTTTGCAGAATGAGCAAAAGGTCTATTCAGCCAAGAAGGGGTGGGAGTCAGACAGGCACAGAACCAACAATTTGGGGTGTTTGCTTTGTGCCAGACATGATCCAAGGCACTTTACAAACCTCATATTTCATATCTCCTTTTATCTTCTCCAAAACCCCATGAGACTGTATTCACTATCAGATGGATCAAAAGGTCAGATTGTCAGAACACTAAACATGGAATCTACTAGAGCTTTTGAACCCTGGTCAGGGTCACATTGATTTTTAGGATTCAAAGCTTCCCAAAATGTTCTGTCACACATAGCAAACTTTCTCCTACTTAGAGAGTAAATTAAGCCATGAGAACTTCACATGAGAAATTCATTCCTTTCTGTTTCAGTCTTTTCAGATATCTCCTTTTGAAATGCGACATTTCAAAAATTTAAATGTAGCATATACTTAAGAGTCAGCCTGAGTTGGAATTCCAACTTTGTGATAATTCATTTAAATAATCTGAGCCTTCATGTTCTATCTGTAAAATGAAGACAGCAATACTGCCTTACATTTCTGTAAGAATTTAATGAGCTCATGTGTGTAAAGTGTTTTCTTCCCTTCTACCTCTTTCCTTATGGGCCAACATATTTTCTAACATGAATTCATTGTCAGTGCACAATATTTGAACATTGTGCGAGAACAAATTTCCGGTCCTTGAGAATATTGTGAGTTGTAGAAAAAGCCAGGTAAACAAAAGAACTAACTTGTTACAGGTTATATGTGAGAAATTAATGCCCACCCAACAGTATACTTGCACTCCTGCATCTCCCAGCCTCCTTGTAGTTTGATTGTCTTGCCTTAACTTGTCCTAATTTGTAAACCTTGTTAGGCCAATTCTGGCCAATAAGCCAGAAACAAAAGCAATTTTGTCACTTTGGCCCCGGGCATTTAGAAGTGGGTGTGAGTTTTCCACCTTTTCTCTTTTTCTATCGAGGTAATCCTGGAAGCCAAGTGTAAATATGGCACCATCATAGGATGGTAGAGCCTTTTTCAGATCAAGTCCCTGACTGACTGACCTTGTGGAGGAATGTCCCCCATCCACTGCACCAGACATGGAAGAGAGGAAGATACAGGCTTAGTTAAGTTGCTGAAATTTAGAGCTCATGTGCCATATTAGATATCTCATTTAATATCCTGATACTATAATAGAAGTCTGTACAGGGTACAGAGGGGACAAGGATGAGGGAGTTCTGCCTGTAGTGTCTAATTCTACCTGGAATGTCTGCCTGGAGAATATTCTTGTTTCAGTTTTAAAAGATAAATACTATGTTGACCAGAAAGCCTTGGTTGGGGGGCCAGGAACTATCATTTTAAGCACAGGTAACAGCACAAGGCAAAAAAATCACGATTTTGCATGACACAGAATTGTAATTATGTATGGAGTATAGTTAAATCTGCAGTATGGTATTATGGTAGGGATCCCCAGTGAGAAAGGACATCTCACAGATGTGTGCATTTCCATTCTCCCTGAGAGTAGAAGTGAAAGAGGAAGGAAATCCACTGATGGAAATGGAATCTCAAGGGAAATATTCTTCACTACTTTATAATTTTGCCTCAGGTTGGCTCTGACCTACAACAGGAAGAGTTCAAGTTTATCACCGGTATTTGTTTTTGCTGATGCCTATGTAAACTTGCAACACCCATTCATCTCCACTCCAAGTGGCTTTCAAGCTGAAGCTGCCAGTTATCCAAAATGGCTTCCTGGTAGGCAATGTTCATCTTCCACTCGAGGCTCCCTTATTCCACAAAACTCATTTAATGTATGAACTTAATTACAAGATCAAGGGCCTTGAAGGTGAAAGGCTAACTAGGGCATTAAATCCTGAACCACTTAACAGCTGCCCTATCACTTGGCAGAATTGTATTTTAAAATAGTGTTTGAAATATATTTAAACTGAAATAAATAAAACATTTTCCTGTAAATGATGCCAAGTCCTGCCAATTAAACTCGGATCTATTTAAAAAAAAAAAAAATCTTTAGCTTTCAACAAATGCTGGCTGCTTTTTCCCACTAAAAGCAATTCTGAGCATTCATGCTCGCACTTTTTCCCTGTATCATTATGCTGTGTTCCTCTTGTTAATATTTAAAGCTTCTGAAACTGTTTTTCCCATATGCTTTTGGACTAGAATGCAAAACTTAAGTTTTCCATTTTTATGAAGCCTTGTAAAAAATGATCTTATGTGCCACTTATTAAGGGAAGAGATTACTAATATCCATTAGGCATAAAGTCTTTACTAAATAACAAGAAAAAAAAAGATGTGGTGGACAATTATTTATCTTTATCATACTGTACTACTCACCATTATACTTGATTAATAATAATGATATAGCAATAATCAATTTTTGAATGTGATATGCCAGGTGCTTTGCTAAGCACTTTATATGTACTATTTTATTGTATACTTCCAACTATGGTACAACCACCTATCACATGAGGAGAGTATTATTTAAAAAACTAAGATTTCAGAGTTTTAATCACCTGAACTAGAATTTGTACCCACATCTATCTAGTATCAATTGAAATCACTATGCTTTTCTGCCTTTAAATTTTATAGTTGGTTGTTAACCAGATAGGATATTTGAAACCATAAAACATATATACTGGTTTAGCTGTTTCCAATTCAATGAAAAGACTACTCTATTTGAATCATGGATCCCAGTTTATGGGGTGAAATTATAAAGTAATAAAATCAAAGGAACTATATTCTCTGACAAGAGAAACAGATTAATACAGGAGATTTTAAGGACACTAAACGCAGAGCACTGAAGAAGATGCATATTCTCTAAGAGTGGGGATCCCAGCTGGAATTTAATGTATTGTGGCTTAGAAATGGCTTGGCATCTTTGGTAAACTGCTGGGACAGTCCTAACCAAAGTTAATTTTCATGAGGTGCTTCCTGGAAAGCCAGGCATAAAAAGGTAGATCCAATCAGAAATCCATTGTTATCAGGGTAAAGAAACAAATCTGACTATAACACAGTTGTTTCTTAGATTTACCAAGCACAGCTATCTCCTTAGACTCATTGTTTAATCCAATGGAGAATGTGAGTGAGGAAGAGAAGAGAAGAGGTGGGCTCTATATAAAACATAAAAGTCTTATTTCAGTTAAAATAAGTCCTTCCTCTCTTTAATAAACTCTCCACAGCAGCCCACAATTGTGATAAGGATGTTTATCTCATTCACCCCCAGTTTACAATGCTTTACTCTTGGAATGAAGATATCAGATCTTCACAAGGCATGTTCTGGTTCTTACAACCTTCTCCAGCACCAGAATGTACCATACTCTTCCTTACTCTCTGTACTTTAGTCACCTTGGCTGTCTTTAGATGCTGAGAACTCTATGATCCAACTGCCATGGTCTTTGTCTATCTCCTTTGGCTGGAATAGTTGACCACTCATTCGCACACTACCCATCCCCACTTTACCTAGTTTTTAACAGATTCTTCAAATGTCATAAGAGCCTCTTCCTTTAGAATCCTTTCCACAATTGTAGTTTTGTACTTGTGTTCTCATTATTGGAATTAGGTTCTGACTGCTCTACTAAGGCCCACTATTTTTGCTATTTCATATTTAATAGCAAGCATCTTACCTGGAATGAGTGAACATTCCAAATGGACCTTGTTACCCAAAAGTGCTGTTTAGTACCCTGGATATGACAAAGAATGAGAGACATCTCTCTCTCTTTCATAAGAGAAATTCATGCAGTCCAGTGATCACTTTTTGTATGCCATGAGAACATGAAAGTGGCAAGATTGGCAATGCTGCACAGCCTCAGACTGCAGAACTCTGGAGAAGATGTAACTTCCCTGCAGTGTCTGGCAAATGTAGAGACACACAGTGATGGGGGTCCAGTCAGGATATAAGTGGAGTATCAGTAGCACCACAAGGTGACTAACCATACTAATGACTGAGATATCGCCCTGAACATATTTGAGACAACTGCTGAGAACTGCCAAAATATAAATTTCTAAGGTTTTTTAATGATCTAAATTTCCTGAATAGGTAGACTGAGGCTCATCTATTTAAAATTTCAAGAGAAGGAGCATGTCGGTTTCCCCAATAATCCAGACCAAGGACATGGCCCTGTTAAAAGAACGTTAGTCATTGCTGACTCATGGCCAGACATAGTGTAGATGCTAGCTCTTTGCTCATAAATCACATTTGGGGAAACCGAGACAATATTATTGCTTTGAGATTTCTATATTTAGCATTTGGTCCTATTTCTTAATTACTATTCTGTATTTATAAACATATTTCATAACTTACTGAGCCTCAATATTTAGAATAATGTATTGCTCATCGGTTTATAGCCATAATTCTAAACCTTTCCATCTGTCTATTACTTGGAAACCACATTAGTTAATACATCAATTTTATAAGACTTCAAAAGATTTAAGACAATAGGCATATTACCATAATTTTCTTCCTAGGTATAGTATAATTTTTTCCCATTTTTTCCCCCAGACAAAACTTTAAATGTCTTTGGCTGTGGTTTGCTACTAAGAAGCCAGAGTATAGTATTAGAACACCAGGATTCTCTTTGCTGAGCTAAGGCAATGAGAAATCAAGTCTTTTTACTGCTTTCAGGCCCCAAGCCTTCTGTCCCCACCCCCTTTTTTTTTGTTCCTTAAATTATTACCAACTCCTGTTGTTCGTCTTTCAAAAGTGCTTTTGTGGGCCCTTCACCTGGTGTTCATCTCTCCCCCCATGTCCTTTCTCCCAGCAACATCTGCTATTCCTGAAAGTCTGGCTAATATACCCAGATTGTTAATATAGTTCTAACACTGAGATACTTGGTGACTCATGACCAATCAATTTACTTTCAGCTCTTGTTCCTTTAGTTTGAAACTGATGAATTAAAAGTGCATTATATGTGAATTCTGGAGACAGAGACAGCCTTCTGTTAGTTGCAATCAAATTTCCGTGTAGTCTTTTAGTGATACTCCCAACATTTTCTTCCTCCAGCCCACTCCCTATGTTTACCAATTTTTCCCAACAACCTTTGCATTTTCTCATTTGTCTGAGTTATATACTCATACCCATGAAGCATCTCTAAAATCTATATTTTCTGTGAGCTCTCACTCATGAATACAGTATCTGTAGGTTCCATACTGGACATCTTCATGTGGATATGCCATAGCAATTCAAGTCAACGTCTTTAAAATTAAGTCCATCATTCCCTGTGCCCAAATAGCTCCCTTCCCACATTAGCTTTTTGAGTGAGCACCACTATTGTCCACCATGTTTTCCAACGTTCTTTTTCCCCCATCCTCAATATCCAGCCAATTGCCTTTTACATTGCCTTTTACATTTACATTTTAACATTTCTTTTTCCTCCATTCTATCTCCAGCTCTCTCCTGCCTCTTCCTAATCTTCAGGATTTCATTTCATTAAAACTTTTTCAAGATCGTCAAAAGATTTCTTCTTATACACACCTTGTTCAAGCCATTCTTCTCAATGCTTCTGGAAAAAAAATTCTAAAATGGAAAATATAATTACATCATTTCCCTGTTTAAAATTCTTTAATAACATGACATCACACTCAGGGGAAACAACAACAACAACAACATTAACACAGCACTCAATGTCCTTCCAAATCTGCTCTTGTCTACTTCCCTAGCTTCATATCTTCCCTTAGCATCCTACCTTCCCAATCTTCTTCATTCAAAACTCCCACCATTCTGAACAACTTTCACTTTTCTGAATGCACCATGCTCTTTCATTCCCTTTACACACAAAATTCCCTTTGTCTGAAAAACATTCCTTCTTTGTCTAAATAAATGCTATTCAGTCCTCAAGATCTATTGCAGGCATTGCTTCTTCCAGAAAGATTTCTCTATTACCCCACACTTCCATCAGATTGGCTTATGCCTGTCTCTCTTCTACCATAGCACCCAGCATATGTTATAGTATTTTGTCACACACATTACAATCATCTGTGTATGTGTCTGAATTTAAATTGTAAAACATTATCTATCGTTGCAAATGCCATGACTTAAATTAAATTAGAATTTAAATTAAAGTAGAATCTTTACCAATGATATTGATAAAAGATGTTAGTTCCTTCAATCTAATTTATAAGTTATCTGCTGTCAGTTGCTCATTAAATGGGAATAGCTTCTATTTTGGCAGCCCAGTGTCTTCCTGCTTTTCTCAGTCTCTATGTTCTACTACTGTGGTGGTAAGGTGGGTTTTGATGGGCACAATGCCTTCCTGACTGTATTTTTTAAAATTATCTTCCCCCAGAGAAAAATATGTATTTGAGGTCTGCTCTTTTGTGTCAACAATTATCCTCCATAACTACTTGTCTGGCTACCTCTTGTCCGTTATTCAGAGATGCTACTACTACTGACACATGTAACTTTTAGGAAGGAGTCTTTTTGATTTGTATGTTTTTACTATGAACTGCCTCAGGTTTTTCAAAAGTACCACTGAATTTAAAATCTAAATGAAGTCAATTAATAGAGGTATTTAATTAATAATCAAATGAAGGATCTTACCTTGGTTTGATTTAGTGTAATTTTAAAATAATTATCAAATATTCAACACAAATTAACAGTGTAAAAGAGGACTTTTGTGAATTTTAATAGGTGTAGAAATATATGAGGCCTTTAAGCACCCTTCAAATGATGCTACCAGTGAGCAACAGTTTCACACTATAAAACTTAATCTGTTTAGAGATCATTTTGGTTCGGATCGATTTTATGAGATAAAAATCATCTTTTATTCTCCTTATAGAATTTATTAAAAGATAAGAATATCAGAGTCAGGATAGTTTGTCTAACACATTTTTGGTTTAAAGGAAATTTTTTCCCCTCAGCAATACCGTGATCTAGTACAATCCTATGGTAAATGTTTAAAGTTGTTCAGACTTTTACTTGTTCTTGAGACCAACACATTTTCAAATGCCAATCATGTCCATTTCCCGTGATGCAAAGAAGAATTCTCATATGCAGTGAGAGAATCTAAAAATGGTATTCTTTCATTTCCAGAGTATTTGACCACCAAAAACCAGTGAGCAAACCCAAAACAAAATAATTGTGATTTTAGAAATGGTATCTCAACTTCCTTTCAAAGCATTTTTTCCTTGTCTAAGTTCTGACGAAACCAATCTTCTGAAGGATACTAACATAATCAATTAGTGAGCTAACAATTTTCCAAACCACCTATTTTTTTTTTCTGGTCACATTATATAGTCAATTGAGAAAAGATTCTCTTGCAAAGAATATAGGTCACCATAGATTTTATATAAAAGGGAAGATAAATCTCTTTCATACTCATAAAACAGAATACATAGAGTTTTCTATAATCCATTATCAAGACAGTGAAAGTGAGTGGAAATAAAAGAAGGTGATATCTTGTAGTATTAAAAGAGTGGGCTTTGGAGTCAAGAAAAATGGATTTGAATAAGGGCTTTGTTACTTATTCATTTTAAAACCTTTGACAAGTTATTTAACTTCCCCTGAATTTCATCTGTAAAATGACAATAGCACATATACAATCCTTAAAATGTTTTCTGTATTTAAGGATTATTTGAAGCCATATATATAAAGCATATAGCACAGTACCTGCTATGTACCAAATGCTCATTAACTGACGGGTGGCAATTTTCAAGGACAGAATTCTTTCAGGCATTGGCTGTGGTGAAATGTTACTATTATCTTATCCTTCTTACTACTGTAACATTCCTTTCTAAATTATCACAGTCACATGAGTAAAATAGCCAAGGGCATAAGCCATTTATAAAATGAAAATTCTTTTTCCAAATAAGCCTGGAGCACACAAAATAACTAGAAGTTTATAATTTATAAGTCATTCTTTGTTCCCCTCCTCCAAGGAATTTAGTCAAGAGGGGGATATTAGCCCTGATTTATAGTATATTTGCTCAAAGAATGATATTCTCATATTTCAATTTTTAGGTCAGACAGTAAGTTGAGTATGTTATATAAATCTGAATTAAAAAGCAAAGTTTATAAAGCCTCTGGTGATTTCCTGAGAAACCATACAGCATAACTTCATTAAGGATGGAAATGAAGCTCCTTGATCCCACTGCTTCAGAAAACGTTCTTTCAGCGCACAAAAAGGAAAAAAACAAGGGAGAAATAAATATGCAGACAAAAATAAAAGAGAAAGAAATAAGGTCTGCCAATCTCAATAGTGGCCTCTCTTCTATGGCCAGAAGAATTCTGTCACTTCTCTAAAAGATCAAAGCAGCTTACAGTCATCACACATAGAAAAACAGCTGAGTGTAGAACTGCCCTCACTTTAAGCATTATCACACCTCTCAAATAGATGAATGCTATCATCAGATGCCACTAATGGAAATGCATTTTACAGACACTAAATTCTACTAAAATAATATAGCAATGCATCAACTCCAGATTCACTTACTCTGAAACTTTTTTTTTTTTTTTTTTTTTTAAGGGATGGGAAATCTACTTTGGATTTATTGGGGGAAAATGACCTGGCAAAAACCCAAATATGTAAATATCTTAACTAGTCTGTGAGCAATCTATGCAGATTTGGCATCAACTAGTTACACCTCTACCTTTATCAGGAAAAACTATCCATGTGAATAAAGTTGATGGTAACCTAATTGGTGTGATATGTGATCACCCAGTGTTCCTTAGTCCCATGAACTCTGTGATATTCCCCATTACAGTGTCTGAAATTCCAGCATTTGGGGAGCTTCTCTTTTTAGCAGAGAGATACTACAGGCCCTCAAAGTCTACCTAATATGATTCTAATACGCTATCTCCCAAGACTGTCACAAAGATGACAGAACACCTTGCTGTAGTTTATTCATTTACACAAATATTTATTCTTTTATATATACCAGGAACATTTTATATGAATGAGGATAAAATCAAAAAGGCATGACCTCAAGAAGGTGACAATCAGTCCATCCCAAGAAATACAAATGACATTATTGAAAGAATGAATACTGTCAGGATGGGCACCTGAGAATATGAGAAGAGAGGGAAGAAAAATGTAACAGCAATGAAAAAGCAAGGATGATATGAGGACTTTTTAAACACACTTCTGCATGTTTTTAATATGTCTAAACATCAGGTATATTGAAGACCTACCCATGATCTATTAAGTGCTCGAATGTACAATTTACAGATTACCTGAGGATAGGACCAAGAACAGCTAGCTCTGGAGACCAACAAAATTGCATCTATAAGACCCAGAAGACCACAGCAAAGAAACAGCTCTTGAGGGGCTTAGCAGGGCTCACTGTGGCTATCCCACCCAGGCTCAGTATAGAGAGCAGACAAAAATACCCATCTCCTGGTCTTTCCCTGAAAGAGGCTTATTTGCATATTTTAAAAGCTGCTGCTTGAGGGTCAGTCCTCTAATCAACATGCTGCTAGGGACTGACTGCAATCCTCCCTAGAGAACAGGGAAGCCAGCAGATACCACCTCTGCCTTCTTACGTGAGCCCACTTCAAATCACCAATATCTCCGTGAGGAGGGGCTGATACACGTCTGGTTCTCCAGCTTTTGTAGCTGTTGCCAAAGAACAGGGCCCAACCAATGTGTCAAAGAAGAATCAAAAGAAATCAAAAAATACCTTCAGACAAATGAAAATACAACATATCCAAAATTTATATAGCAAAGTTCTATGAGGGAAATTTAAAGTAATAAAACACCTACATTAAAAAAAAGCAAGCTCTCAAATCTAACTTTATACTATAAGGAACTAGAAAAAGAACAAACTAAGCTGAAAGTTAGTAGAAGGAAATAAAGATTAGAGAAGAAATAATGAAATACAGACTATAAATGATTTTAACAGGGTACAAAAATATACAAAAAGCAGTTGCATTTCCATACACTGACAACTATCAAAGAGAAATTAAGAAAAAGTATTAGCAATTGCATAAAAAAATAAAAATACTTAGGAATAAATTTAACCAAAGAAATGAAAGATCTGTACACTGAGAACTATTGGACACTGATGAGAGAAACTGAAGACACAAATAAGTGGAAAAATATTTTGTGTTCATGGATTGGATGAATACTGTTAAAATGTCCATACCACGCCCAAGTAATCTACAGATTCAATGCAATGTTTATCAAAATTCCAATGGCATATTTACACAGAAATAGAAAACAATCTTAAAATCTCTATGGAACCACAAAGACCTCAAATAGCGAAAGCAATCTTGAAATAGAACAGAGCTGGAAGTGTTATACTTTCAAAATATATTACACATTATAATAATCAAAACAGTATGGTATCAGCATAAAAAAATAGATGCATAGATCAATGAAACAGAACAGAGAGCCCAGAAATAAACCTATGCATATATGGCCAATTGATTTATGGCAAAAGGGACAAGAATATATGATGGATAAAGGATGGTATCCTAAACAAATGGTGTTGGGAAAATTGGACACAGACAAAAGCATGAAATTGGACCACATACTTACACCATACATAAAAATCAAAAGGGATTTAAGCCTTAAATTTAAGACCTAAAACCATAAAACTCTTAACAGAAAACATAAAGGTAAGCTCCTTGACATCAGTCTTGGCAATGATTTTTTTGGATTTAACACTAAAAACAAAAACAAAAGCAACATAAATAAATCGGACTACATCAAGCTAAAAAGCTTCTGCACAGCAAAGGAAACCATTAAAAATATGCAAAGGCAACCTAGGAAATGGGAAAAAAATATTTGTAAATCATATGTCTGACAAAGGGTTAATGTCCAAAATATATAAAGAACTACAACTCAATGGGGGGGGGGCGGGAATCAATTTTAAAATGTGTAAAGAAACTGAATAGACATTTTTTCTCAAGAAGATCTACAAATGGCCAATAGCATGTGAAAACATGCTCAATATCACTAATCATCAGGGAAATTCAAATCAAAACCTCAGTGAGCTATCACCTCATACCTGTTAGAATGGTTTTTATCAAAAAGAGATAAGTGTTGGTAAGGATGTGGAGAAAAAGGAACCTGCATGTACTATTGGTGGGAATGTGAACTGGTGCACTACTATGAAAAACATTATGGACTTTCCTTCAAAAATTAAAAATAGAACTACCATATGATCCAACAATCCTACTTCTGGGTATATATCCAAAGGAAATGAAAACAGGATGTCTAGGAAATATTTGCACTCCCATGGTCATTGCATTATTCACAATAGCCAGGATATGGAAATGACCTAAGTGTCCATCAAAAGATGAAAGGATAAAATATACAATGGAATACAATTTGGCCATGAGAAAAAAGGAAATCCTACCATTTGCAACAATATAGATGAACTTTGGGGGCATTATACTACTTAAATAAGGTACAGAGAAAGACAAAACTGCATGCTGTCACTTGTACGTGAAATCCTTAAAAAAAAAAAAAAATTAAGCCAGACTCCTAGAAACAGATAGTAGAAAAGTAGCTTGCCAGGGACTGACCAGTGGGGGAAAATAGTGAGAGGTTGGTAAAAGGGTACAAACTTCCAGCCACCAGATGAATAAGGTGTGATGATCTGATGTATATAACATGAATATAGCTGATAACACTGTATTCTACAATTAAAATTACCTAAGAGAGAACTTAAATGTTTCACACAAAAAAAACCACAAAAAACAAAACAAAAAAACAAAAACAACCCTAAGGCCAAAGTTTACCTTGCATATTTTAATTTTTTTTTTTGGTTTTTGGTTTTAAGATTTTATTTATTTATTTAACAGAGAGAGTACAAGCAGGGGGAGTGGCAGGGAGAGGGAGAATCAGTCTCCCGCTGAGCAGAGAGCCTGACATGGGGCTCGATTCCAGGACCCAAGGATCATGACCCAAGCCAAAGGCAGACACTTAACTGACTGAGCCACCCAGGCACCCTTACCTTGCATATTTTGAGAACAAGCTGGGACCACAGCAGAGCGAGCAAAGGTGATGTTAGGAAATACAGTTAGATGATGAGTGTAATCAAGTGAAGCTTTTTACCTTTTTTTTATGTTAATCACCATACATTACATCATTAGTTTTTGATGTAGTGTTCCAGGATTCATTGTTTGCATATAACACCTAGTAACTTAATAAAAAATTTAATAAAAATAAATGAAGTCCATTTAACATATGCTATAAAGTCTTTGAAATAAAAAAAAAACCTTCAAGATAAAAAAATAAATAAAAGGAACACTCTGATGTGAAGAATAGATTGAAAGAGTAACAGTGGACTCACAAAGACGAATTAGGAAGAAATTGAAACAGATGATGGTGGCTCAGACCAGTGAGGATGGTACAAGTTGTTGGATAATGAATATATTTTGAAGCAGAGCTAGAACATTTCCCTCTAGAAATGATATTGGCCATGAGGAAAAGAGGAAATGGGATGACTCCCAACATGTAGGTCCCAGTAACTAGAAGGTGACATGTATCATTCCCAAGAATTTTTTTTATTTTTACTAAGAATGTATGTTTTCAAAAGTAGTATCTGTTGTTTTGTAAGGTTTTAAAAATATTTACAAGTGGATCATATTGCCATTTTTCACTTCATAGTTTTTAAAATTTACCCATATCAATCCCTATAGATCTAGTTCATTAATATAACTGCTCTGTAGCATTTTACCATAGGACTACATCACACTTTTTATATTGTTCTAAGATGTACTCTGGTTATCTCTCTTTTCTCACTGTTGCAAACACTGGCATAAAAATCTCTTGTATGTATCTCTTTGGGCCTACATCCAAGAGTATGTCAAATAAAACATCAAAAGTCAGAACTACTATGTACATATATCTTTCATCTTCTTTGAATAATTCCATTTTAATTTCCACATTCAATATACCAATGTATACTCCCCCCAGCAATGTGTAAGTTCTTTTCCCACACAGAAGTAAAAACTTGAGGTTTTCAGGTTTTATATTTTGCCAGTCTAATGAGCTGATGAGTGAGGAATATTTTTTAATATGCAGTTCTGATTATTAGTAAGGTTAACCATTTATATATATACACCATACACACACACACACACACCCTTTTTGGATTCACTCTATAAATTGCAGATTTCCATCTTTTGTCAATATTTCTATTTTCTTGGCTAATTCTTCATATTGATTTTTGGAAGTTCTTTATATAATCTATAAAATTGTTTATCAGTCATATGGATTACAAGGACCTAATAGTACATGGCCTTTTTTCATTTTGTTTACTCTTTGTTGTCCAAATAAGTGTTTCCTATTGATGTGATTAAGTTTATCATTCTCTCTTCATTGCTATACTTTATAAAGCATATGTACATATGTGTATATATTTTAATGAATCCTTTCCTAATCTAATATCATAAGGGGGTTCTCTTATTTTTCTCTAAGCTTTTCAATTTGTGTGTGTGTGTGTGTGTGCATGCATGCGTGTTTTAAGTAGGTTCCTTGCCCAATGTGGGGCTTGAACTTACTACCCTGACGTTGAGAATCACATGTTCTACCACTGAGCCAGTCAGGCACCCCTGAATTTTTGCTTTTCTGATTTGGGTTGGGTTGTAAATTCTCAAAATTTTTTACATATTGTGATATAGAGATCTAATTTTATACTTTACAATATGACAAACAAATTTAACCAACATTTAGTTACCGAAAAGCTATTCCATCATTGATACTTATGCCTATTACATATAAAATTTCCTCATCACTTAAGTGAAATCTTATATTCTTTTGTGTCTGTCATTTGTACCATTTGTTTTTAAGATTTATCCAGTGTTAACTAAAGCAGTTGTCTTATTTTGTGTTTGTCACTGTTCTATGATATATTCATTTATAACTGCACCTCAATGTATTTATCCATTCTATTTTAATGGACTTTAGTGTTGTTTCCAGTTTATTACAAATATTTTTTTCTGTTTTGAACTTTACACATCCCTTATGTTGCATATCTGTGTATATTTATATAGAGCAGAATTGGTGGGCTATAAGATATATAAGTGTTCAACTTTATTAGATGCTGCCAGTTTTTTTCAAAATGATACAGTTACACTCTCTACAGCAGTGTATCAGATTCTCTACATTTTCACCAAGGTAGTATAGCTAGAATTATCTTGAAAACACTGTTGAAATTAAAGATCTTAAGAAATGAAAAAAAAAAAAAAATCCCATCTTCATATATCCGAAGAGTTAATACTGTTAAGATGGCAATATTCACAAAAGTTTATCTATAGAATTGATGCAATCCCTATCATAATTGCAAGTGAATTCTTTGTAGAAATTGGCAGCAGATCCTACAATTTATATGAAAACTTAAGGAACCTAACAAAGACAAAACAATATTGAAAAAGAACAAAAATGGAGGATTCCCTCTTTCTATTTTCAAACTCATCAGAAAGCAACAGTAATCCCAACTGTGTGGTACTGGCATAAGAATATAACTGCAGGGGCACCTGGGTGGCTCAGTCATTAAGCGCCTGCCTTGGGCTCAGGTCATGCCCAGGGTCCTGGGATCAAGCCCCTCATTGGGCTCCCTGCTCCACGGGAAGCCTGCTTCTCTCTCTCCCACTCCCCCCTCCTTTGTTCCCTCTCTGTGAAATAAATAAAATCTTAAAAGAAAAAAAAAAAGTATGACTGCAAGCACAGAAATTAACACATGTCTTTATGGTCAATTGATTTTCAACAAGGATGTCAACATCCTTGGGGAAACAATATTATTTTAAAACAAATTGTACTGGAGAAACTGGATAGCCACTTGAAAAAAAAAATGAAGTTGAACCCTTATCTCACTTATACATAAATTAACTCAAAATAAATACCAAGAGCCAAAATTATAAAGCTCTTAGAAGGAAACATAGGGATAAATATTTATGACCATAGATAGGACAATGAATTCCTAGCTATGACACCAAAAGCACATGCAACAAAAGAAAAAAAAAAAAAGTTGGATTTCATCATTTTAAATTATGCCTTAAAGGACACTATTAAGAAAGAATGACACCTCACAGAACGTGAGAAAATATTTGGAAACCATATTATCTAATCATGGGCTTGTATCTAGAACAAAGAAGTCTTACAACCTAAAAATAAAAAGACAACTAAAAACTGGGCAAAATATCTGAATGTACATTTCTCCAAAGAAAATATATAAATGGTTAAAAGCACAAGAAAAGATGTTCAACATCACTCATCATCAGAGAAATGCAAATCCAAACCACAGTGAAATACCCCCTCACCCCCACCAGGAAAACTATAATCAAAAAGTAAGGTAATAAGAAGTATTGGCAAGGATATGGAGAAATCAAAACACTGACAGTGGGAATGCAAAATTATGCAGCCACTTTGGAAAACAATCTGGCACTTCCTCAAAAAGTTAAAGGTAGAATTGTCGTTTTACCCAGTAATTCCACTCCTAAGTACATATCCAAGAAAATGAAAACCTTTCCATGCAAAAACCTATACACACATGTTCATAGCAGCATTATTCAAAATAACCAAAAGGTAGAAACAACCCAAATGTCTATGAATTGATGAATGCATAGTGATATATCCATATAATGGAATATAATTCTGTCATAAAAATAGAATGATGTAGTGATACATACAACATGGATGAACCTCAAAAGCATTATAATGAGTGAAAGAGAACAGTGACAAAATATCACAT
Source organism: Halichoerus grypus (assembly GCF_964656455.1). Lineage (NCBI taxonomy): Eukaryota > Metazoa > Chordata > Mammalia > Carnivora > Phocidae > Halichoerus > Halichoerus grypus. The sequence continues at coordinate 30,101,444 of NC_135722.1, forward strand.
ATTATATGATTTCACTTGTATGAAATTTCTAGAAAAAAAAAATAGAGAAAGTATATTAGTGACTGCTTTGGCTGAGGGGTGCAACAGGAAATTGGAAGTGATACCTAAAGGATGTGGATTATCTTTCAGAGGTGATAAAACTGCTCTAAAATTGATTGTGATGATAGCTGCACAACTATAACAAAAACCACTGAATTGTACAATGTGTGAATTATATGGATATGAATTCTATCTTAGCAAAGTTATTACAAAAAAAACCCCACATAAAAATGTATTCCTTTATTTTCAAACATTTGTATGTTTTCTTTCATGTTTTTGGTAATTATTTCTAGTTAAACTGTTCTAATTATAATTTCTTGTCCCCACTGGCATTTAAGATTTTCACCTTATCACTTCTTTTGTTCTATGGCTTATACACAATTTTTTAAAATTTATTTTGTCTTTTTTCTGAATTATAACTTCTGAATCAAAAGATTCATCTTTTATAAATTTTAGGAAATCCACAACCATTATTTATTCAAATGTTGCCTATGTTCCATCTTCCCTATTCTCCTTTTCACAATCTTTATTATGCACGTTAGACATCTCATTCTGTCCTCTTTCCTATATACTATTTTTTTTTATTTTTACATCTCCTTTCAGGTAATTTGCTTGGTATCATTCTAATTCATTAATTTCCTTTTCAGATATACCTAATCTACTTAATCTGTTTAGTTTTCATTTCAATGGCTATTTTTTCATTTCTCAAAGTTCTATTTGCTTTCTTCCTAGTTATCTGTTCTTTTATGTTTTAATCATTCAAACATAACTATTTTATGTTTTTCAGAGTATTATTCTAATTTTCATGGAGCTCCAAATTTCTATTTTGACTTCCAAATCTCACTCATATTGAACAACTGATCAAACATTTAAAATTTCTAATTGAGAACAACTCTTCATCAGCACTTGTTTTTGTGTGTGAATTCTAATGGTCTACACTGTGGAAGTATTCCTCCAGAGTGGTTTTCCTTTTGTTTCTACCATAAGTGCAAGAATTATCATCCAGCTATATTTTTATGGTCATTTCTGAACAAAGAAGGTTTTAAAACTTTTCAAGAGTATAAATTTAAATTTTAAACATGAATATAGATTCAGGTTTTTAATTTTTCAGGTGACCCTTTCCCCACCCCCAGTCAAGAACCCAAAGCCTTGATATAGAAACCTTCTTGGCAATTCTACGTGCTGTGGCAGATTATTGTTGGCCAACCTTTTGATGAGAGTACAGCCTTTTCAGGGGTACTATTTTTTTTTTTTTTTTTTTTTTACCTTATTCAGACCTAAGACCCCTTTCCTATTTACAATACTGGTAGCAAAATGCCTAAGCCCTTGATAACCAGATATACTACTCCTGCCTCCAACACCAAAGAGAAAGTGTATCCTCAGTCTGCCAATTCATCTAGTTAAAAAGTAGTGATAAAAATCCTAGAAGAGAATGAAGGCAGAAATTTCTCTGACAGCAGCCACAGAAATATTTTTCTAGATAGGTCTCCTAAGGCAAGGGAAACAAAAGTAAAATTAAACTACTGGGACAATATCAAAGTAAAAAGCTTCTGCACAGCAAAGAAAACAATGAAACTAAAAGGCAACCTCCCAACAGAATGGGAGAAGATATTTGCAAATGATATACCCAGTAAGGGGTTAATATCCAAAATATATAAAGAACTCATACAACTCAACACTAAAAAAATAAATCTGATTTAAAAATGGGCAGAGGACCTGAATAGACATTTCTCCAAAGAAGACACACAGATGACCTACACATGAAAAGATGCTCAACATCATTAATCATCAGGGAAATGCAAATCAAAACCACAAGGAGATATCACCTCAGGCCTTTAAGAATGACTAAAATCAAGAAGACAAGAAACAAGTGATGGCAAGGATGTGGAGAAAAAAAGAACCCTCCTGCATTGCTGGTGAAGATATAAATTGGTATAGCCACTGTGGAAAACAATAGGGAGATTCCTCAAAAGAGTAAAAATAGAAATACCATATGACCCAATAATTCCACTGTTAGGGATTTACTCAGAGAAAATGTAAACACAGTTCAAATTGACAATAGCCAAGACATGGAAACAACTTAAGTATCCATCAGTAGATGAGTGTGGATAAGAAAACTGGTGTATAGATACACAGTGGAATATTACATAGTCATAAAAAAAGGATAAAATCATGCCATGAGAGAACATGGATTCACCTGGAGGGTATTATGCTAAGTGAAATAAGTCAGACTGAGCAAGACAAATACCATATGAGTCCACTCAAATGGAGGAAAAAAAAAAAAAAGAATGAACAAATAGCAGAATCACAATCCAAATAAAAAAAAAAAAACCTATAAATACAGAGAACAAACTGATGATTGCCACAGGGAAAAGGGGTTGCGGGTTGGGCAAAATGAGAGAAAGAGAGGGAGATACAGGCCTCCAGTTACGGAATGAGTAAGTCAAATGAATAAAAAGCAGAACATAAGGAATACAGTCAATAATATTGTAATAATGATGTAATGGGACAGAGGTACAGATGGTAGCTATACTTCAGGTGAAATAGCATAATGTATAAACTTGTTAAATCACTAAGTTGTACATCTGAAACTAATGTAACACTGCCAATATATGCAAATAAAAAATTTAAAATTTTTAATTTTAAAGTAGTGAAAAAAAATCACTTAAACCACTTTCATCCCACAAACTATTTTCATGATCCAAATAACTGATTTTTGCTCATTTCATTGAGCAGATGTTGATTGAAGTAAGAAGAATATGTGCCTATTTGCAAATCTGGTCAAGATGACCAGAAGGCATCAATCAACACAATCTTAATCACTTTCTCTCCATATTTCAAAGTATGTCAGTTAAATTCCCAAGTCTCCCACCTACCTTTCTGAGAAAAGGAATTGTACTTTTTAAAGGTAAGTATCTAACCAAAATATGCACAATAATGCTAATCATCTTAGTAACACTTGACAGTAGCTTCCTAATTATTTTCAAAACCAAACAAAACTATAATTCTGCTGAGAAACCAAGTTGTTGCTACCCCTGACCATTTCACTATAGCATGCTTTTTTATCCTGGAAATGTAAGCACATACCTTACTTTGTGGGCCACAATATAAACATTACAATTCATTTTTTTCACTTCTGATTTTTTAGATGGGGAGGGGCAGAGGGAGAGAGAATCCCAAGCTCACTCCACAGTGAGTGTGGAGCCAGACATGGGGCTCAATCTTACAACCCTGAGATCATGACCTGAGCTGAAATCAAGAATCAGACACTTAACTGACTACCACCCAGGTGCCCCTCACTTTTGATTTTCTATCAGCACAACCTTCTAAATTCTTTCGTGGATAATACCCAACCCATATGTGAAATGGATATAAATGGAAAAGGTAGAAAATTATCTAGTGGAAGGGAAGAGAGCCAGAGAAAGATCTTGATTTGCAAATAGCCACATTTACTGGCCAGAAAAAAATTTAAGAAACAGAATAATGTGGATTTGAAATTAAAACTAGGTAAGAGGTTTTAAATATCATAAAGTACAAAAAATGAGTATTAAAATATACCTTAAAAAGGTTAAACCTAAAAAAATAAAACAAACAAAAAGCAGAAAGACCTATAAATACAGAGAACGAAGTGTTGGTTGCCAGAGAGGAGAGGGTTGGAGAATGGGAAAAATGAGTGAAGGGAAGCAGAAATACAGGCTTCTAGTTATGGAATGAATAAGCCACAGGGATGAAAAAGTACAGCATAGGTAACAAAGTTAATATAGTCAATGGCATTATATAGCACCATATGGGTACAGATGGTAGCTACACTTGTGATGAACATAAGGTAGAGTTGTTGAATCACTATGTTGTACACCTGAAACTAATGTAAAATTATATATCAACTATACTAAAAAAAATGGGATGAGAACTTAAAAAGTTAAATCAGATGTATATATTTCATTGAGTCTTGGGGAGAAAAATAGTCTTCATAAGTGATATGTGCATTTTTTTAATTAATGGACATCGAGAAGGTAAAAAGACAACTAATATATTAATGAATACAGTGGTATAGAAAATAGTACATAAAAATACAGTACATAAAACGTAGGAAGCAGAGTAGGGAACATTTTCATAAAGAGATGAGAGAAAAATAGGCGAATGCTATAGTAACTAAGGTGGCACAAAGAGTGATAGTAGACTTTCTTTGTCCCAAAATGTTCCTAAATGCCTAAGTTCTAGTATATTATTCACTTTTTTGTTATTTAAAAATCTACACCATATTAAGTGACTTTCAGAAAATACCCACGATCCCACTGATTTAACATATTTTCTATATATGGTTACTGTTATATCTATCTATCTATATATACACACATACCCACACACACACACAAATATTGTATTCTGCATGATTTAGCAATTTATAGCCAAAACATTTTCCACTTTGTACATTTTATGATCCTCTCAATTGATGCAGAAAAAGCATTTGACAAAATACAGCATGCTTTCTTGATTAAAACTCTCTACACTGTAGAGATAGAGGGAACATACCTCAGTAGCAGAAAAGCAATATATGAAAAGCCCACAGCAAATATTCTCAATGGGGAAAAACAGAGAGCTTTTTCCTTAAGGTCAGAAACACGACAAGGATGCCCACTCTCACTATTGTTGTTCAACATAGTACTAGAAGTCCTAGCCTCAGCAATCAGACAAAAATAAAATAAAATAAAATAAAAGGCATTCAAATTGGCAAAGAAGTGAAATTCTCTCCCTTCACAGATGACATGATACTCTATGTGGAAAACCCAAAAGACTCCACCCCAAAATTGCTAGAACTCATACAGGAATTCTGCAAAGTGACAGGATATAAAAATCAATGCACAAATGTATGGTGATTAACATAATAAAATATAATTTAAAAAAAATCAATGCACAGAAGTCAGCTGCATTTCTATACACTAACAATGAGACAGAAGAAAGAAAAATTAAAGAACCGATTCTATTTACAATTGCACCAAAAATTGTTAGATACCTAGGAATAAACCTAACCAAGGAGGTAAAAGATCTCTACTCTAAAAACTATAGAACACTTAAGAAATTGAGGAAGACACAAAGGAAAAAACATTCCATGCTCATGGATTAGAAGAACAAATATGTTAAACTGTCTATGCTACCCAGAGCAATCTACACATTCAATGCAATCCCTATCAAAATACCATCAACTTTTTTCAAAGAAATGGAACAAATAATCCTAAAATTTGCATGAAACAAGAAAAGACCCCGAATAGCCAGAGGAATGTTGAAAAGGAAAACCAAAGCTGGTGGTATCACAATGCCAGACTTCAAACTCTACTACAAAGCTGTAATCATCAAGACAGTATGGTACTTTCTCCGCATCACCGCCAACATCTGTCATTTCCTGACTTGTTAAAGGGGAACCCTCCTACACTGTTGGTGGGAATGCAAGCTGGTGCAGCCACTCTGGAAAACAGTATGGAGGTTCCTCAAAAAGTTGAAAATAGAGCTACCATATGATTCAGCAATTGCACTACTGGATATTTACCCCAAAGATACAAATGTAGGGATCCGAAGGGGTACGTGCACCCTGATGTTTATAGCAGCAATGTCCACAATAGCCAAACTATGGAAAGAGCCAAGATGTCCATCGACAGATGAATGGATAAAAAAGATGTGGTATATATATATATATATATATATATATACAATGGAATATTATGCAGCCATCAAAAGGAATGAAATCTTGCCATTGCAACGACGTGGATGGAACTGGAGGGTATTATGCTGAGTGAAATAAGTCAATCAGAGAAAGACATGTATCATATGACCTCACTGATATGAGGAATTCTTAATCTCAGGAAACAAACTGAGGGTTGCTGGAGTGGTGGGGGGTGGGAGGGATGGGGTGGCTGGGTGATAGACATTGGGGAGGGTATTTGCTATGGTGAGTGCTGTGAATTGCATAAGACTGTTGAATCACAGACCTGTACCTCTGAAAAAAATATTATATGTTAAAAAAAAAAAAAGAAGATAGCAGGAGGGGAAGAATGAAGGGGGAGGAAATTGGAGGGGAGACAAACCATGAGAGACTATGGATTCTGAGAAACAAACTGAGGGTTCTAGAGGGGACGGGTGCGGGAAGATGTGTTAGCCTGGTGATGGGTATTAAAGAGGGCACGTACTGAATGGAGCACTGGGTGTTATATGCAAATAATGAATCATGGAACAATACATCAAAAACTAATGATGTAATGTATGGTGATTAACATAAGAATAAAAAAAAGAAAATAGTAGTAGCCACTCACTAAAAAAAAAAAAAAAAAATATGGTACTGACACAAAAACAGAACCATAGATCAATGAAATGGAGAACCCAGAATGGACCCTCAATTCTATGGTCAACTAATCTTTGACAAAGCAGGAAAGAATATCCAGTGGAAAAAGGATGGTCTCTTCAAAAAATGGTATTGGGAAAATTGGACAGCCACACAGAGGAATGACACTGGCCCATTTTCTTACACCACACACAAAAATAGACTCAAAATGGATGAAAGACCTCAATGTGATACAGGAATCCATCAAAATCCTAGAGGAGAACACAGGGAGCAACCTCTTCCACCTTGACCACAGCAACTTCTTATTAGACAGGTCTCCAAAAACAAGGGAAACAAAAGTAAAAATGAACTATTGGGACTTCATCAAGATAAAAAGCTTCAGTCAACAAAACAGGGAGAAGATATTTGCAAATGGCATATCAAAGGGCTAGTATCTAAGATCTATGAAGAACTTATCAAACTCAATACCCAAAAGAATCAACAATCCAGTCAAGAAATGGGCAGAAGACATGAACAGACACTTCAAAGAAGACCTACAAATGGCCAATAGACACATGAAGAAATGCTCCACTCAGCATCAGAGAAATACAAATCAAAACCACAATGAGATACCACCTCACACCAGTCAGAATGGACAAAATTAACAAGGCAGGAAACAACAAATATTGGCAAGGATGTGGAGAAAGGGGAACCCTTTTACACTGTTGGTGAGAATGCAAGCTGGTACAGGCACTCTGAAAAACAGTGTGGAGGTTCCTCAAAAAATTAAAAATAGAGCTATCCCATGACCCAGCAATTGCACTACTAGGTATTTACCCCAAAGATACAAATGTAGTGATCTGAAGGGGCACCTGCACCCCAAGGTTTATAGCAGCAATGTCCACAATAGCCAAACTGTGGAAAGAGTCGAGATGTCCATTAACAGATGAATGCATAAAGATGTGGTGTGTGTATACATACACATACACACACACACACACACACACTGGAATATTACTCAGCCATCAGAAAGGATGAATACTTAATCATTTACATCAATGTGGATAGAACTGGAGGGTATTATGCTGAGCATCAGAGAAAGACAATTATATGGTTTCACTCATATGTGGAATATAAGAAACAGTGCAGAGGATCATAGGGGAAGGGAGGGAAAACGTAATGGAAAGAGGTCAGAAAGGAGACAAACCATGAGAGACTCTTAAGTATAGAAAACAAACTGAGGGTTGTTAGAGGGATTGTGGGTGGTGGAATGAGGGAATTGGGTGATGAGCATTAAGGAAGGCTCATGATGTGGTGAGCACTGGGTGTTATATGCAACTGATGAATGATTGAACTCTATATTTGAAACTAATAATGTACTATATGTTGGCTAATTGAATTTAAATTTTAAAAATTATTTTATTATCTCTATTATATCACACTAATAGGTAAACCATGATTAACTTAATCATTTCCAAATTGTTGAATATTTAGGCTAATTCTTTACTGCTCTTTGATGATCTGGACATGCACAGTTTGCACATGTTTTTACTGGTTCCTCTGGTGAATTCCTTAGAATTCCTTATTGCTAGAAGTAGGATTATTTGATCTAAACTTACAAATATCCATATGACTTTCAGAATGTTGAATTTGGAAAGGCTTATGACAAAATAGTAAAGTATCTCATTCCTTCTAACAATATTATTCTATGACTACAACCTAATTTTCCAACTAATTATTTATAATATGGAAAAATTCAAAACAAAGATAGAAGAGTATCCCTGCTCATATATGTACTTCAAAGAATATTTCCACTGGAAACTGAAATCGCTAACCTGGAAGAAGTGTGTTTATGTAAAATGTGATTAGCATGGTCAAAATTCCCTTGAAGATGATTTATAGTTCCACTTTGTGAAATTAGAATGATCAATATATTCATAATCCATAGGTTATGTCTTTCAATCTTTGCCAATATCAAAAATAAAATTTAAATAACCCTTTGTTGTTGTCATTAGATGTTGGCATAAACATTAAACATTAACTTTTTTGATCATAAATCTGTAATACTAAAGAAAAGAAGCCTGGAGACTATTCACCCATACATCATAAACTTTAAGAAATGAATTCCAAAAATGTTTGAAGAAAGGTAGGCATAAAGCCAAGGCTAAAAGGAGGTTGATTTAAATGGAGGAGAGAAACTAGAAAAGCATATTTGACAGTACAATTTTTAAGTATCTCAAATATCATAAATATGAAAGTGGCTAGGCTGAATGAAAATTAACAGGCAACATAACATCATGTCATGTGATTGCAAATAGACCTCTATGAGAAGCTAATATTTCAAAAAGCATTAAAAAATGTCAGGAGAGCCATACAACTAGGTGAAATACCTGTCTCTAATAATTTTAGAGGCTAATAAGACAAAATGGGCTAAAGCTCAAACAAATGAACAGATAAGCAAGCAGAGACCAACAAACACCTACATAAAACCAAAGACCACAACAAAGAGCAAGTAAGGAGTTTAAGGGAAGGATAGAAAAAAAAGATGGCCTATAAGAAAGAGACAAAACTAAATACTTTTTTTTTTTTTTTTTAAAGCCAGGACCATAGCCTTCTCATTGTAAAGAGTAAAATAAAAACACTAAAAGATCCTGTTGCTCAAAGTACGTAAGAGAAAGAAGGACCCAAATGAGTTTGAGTGTCGTGGCCCAAACGATGTGTTACAAAGTACTAAATGTGGAAATGAATCACTTCAAAGCCATGATTAGAGATCTAGGAGACTGAAAAACTAGATTCAGGAAAATCTTTCCCTAGTTTTTAATAGTGCACATTAAAAACTACCTCATCATTTAACTCAACATTGACCCCTGGCAAACCCCTGCAACACATCTTCTAAAGCACATGTGAGACGAACCATGAGAGACCATGGACTCTAAGAAACAAACTGAGGGTTCTAGAGGGAAGGGGGGTGGGGGGATGGGTTAGCCTGGTGATGGATATTAAAGAGGGCACATACTGCATGGAGCACTGGGTGTTATACACAAACAGTGAATCATGGAATACTATATCAAAAACTAATGATGTAATGTATGGTGATTAACATAAAAAAATGGGCAAAGGAAAAAAAACTAGTGTGACTAACATAACATAATAAAATAGAATTAAAATTAAATAAACGAGATCTAAAGCACATGTATGAATCACAGACCTGTACCTCTGAAACCAATAACACATTATATGTTAATTGAATTTAAACAAAAATGTTTAACAGAAACAAAAACAAAAGCACATGTAGGTTTCAATAATGGGTTCTGTATAAACTACAAACTTGAACACAGGCAAATCCTTTAACAAATCTATGCTGCATTTCCCAAACCAAAAAAATGGAGGAGGTATAGCAGAAGGGTCCAATGAAAGCCAACTCTGAGACTCCAGGAGGCTATGCCACAAAGGCTGCAAAATTGCTAACTGCTCTGTTTTCAAGGACAGAAAAAGGAAATACTGGTTAGATTGTGTTGTTAAGTGTGTTAACGAGCATTTAGTCTGATTCTTTGAGTCTTAAACCTGAAAACAGACCTCAAAATGAAATATAAATAGGCATGGAATTAATACATAAATGTGATGGTCAAATTTTATCTGACATTTAAATTCAAATGCTGTCAGTGCAAAGAAACCTAGAAGGAAAGCACCATTTCTAGTCTTTGTTACTCTTATTTGAGCATTTGTGTTTTAATTTGCTAAACCCTGGTTTCATTGCATGATTATATTATAGTAAATGCAGCATATCACATATGCTTATTAACTAGTTGTGTATTTGTTAGATACAACCTATCTATTTTGAAACTAGGAAATTAAGATTTGCTGAAGACAAATTAGAGTAATTAATCATATTATCATGTGTCACTCAGACAGGCAAGAACAAGACTGCAGTGAAAGATAGAATCCAGTTACAAACTTGTAATTTAGGCAAAAATCTGATACCTGCTGAGTAACATTCAGATTTCAAACATGACTCAGCATCACTTTATTCCCTTAATTGAACAGCATAATTATGAAGCTTTACTAAGCAGGCAAAGCTAGTTTTGATGAAAATATATTGCTGCTAGCAGCTTTGTTGCCTTGACATCTGAAATAGGTTACCCCAGGAACACAATCATTTCTGCCCTTCATAAATCTAGTAAATTGTCAACTCCTATCTCATTTTTTTCATCTTTTCTTTAGTGATTTTTAAAGAATTTTTTTAACCCAACAAGCATGTGCCTGGGATGTTGCAAACAGCTGATGAAGGTACTTTCTCACTCATCAGTCCATAAATACTTCTGAACCCTTTGCCTGCCTCATACATCATTAAGGCCACTGCCAGATTAACACCTGAAAATGTCATTTCTCTCGCCTTGATTCTATAATATCACATCGAATGTATAATTTGTTATTCTACAGTGCAGTGATTTGAGTCTTTATGGATATACCTACAAAGAATTTATTGGATATTAAAAAAGCACCAGTTCCACAGAGTTTATTTTAAATATCCTTACAAAGTCTAGTGCAATTTTCTGTGCATATTCAAAGAATATTTAAGTTAATATTGCATGATACAGATGTCCTATTGCCAAAGAATTCCAGTCATGGAATCAAGATTTTACATATGAAACAGAAGACAAAAATAATTTCAGAGCATTCAATTTAGGTTATCAAGAATACATTTTGAGAGTTCAGTAATAAAAATACTCATAATGATAGGTCATTTGACACTTGATGGAGTAGTATGATGTAGATGAGAAAAGCAGGAAGATACAAGCAATAGAGAAAACATCATACTGTAAGTGTTTCTCCTCATTGCTGCATTAAGGTTTTTACTGGGGAACAGTGAAAGCATTACTTGATAAGGGCAAGTGAGTTTACTTTATAGAAGACCATGATCTTCAAAACTATTATGAGAGATGTATAAAAGTAACTGGCTAGTACTTCAAAACAGAGCTATTCTCAATTTCCCACTAATATATATATTAAAACTGTAAAAACACAGGGCGCCTGGGTGGCTCAGTTGGTTAAGCGACTGCCTTCGGCTCAGGTCATGATCCTGGAGTCCCGGGATCGAGTCCCGCATCGGGCTCCCTGCTTGGCAGGGAGTCTGCTTCTCCCTCTGACCCTCCTCCTTCTCATGCTCTCTGTCTCTCATTCTCTCTCTCTCTCAAATAAATAAATAAAATCTTTAAAAAAAAAAAAAACTGTAAAAACACAAGCAAAATCTCATAGCAAGACAGAAGTGTGATCATTCAATTATTGTCAAAATCTAGGAAAATTTCTATAAATTACAAAAATGGAAGATTTTCCTGAGAGGGGCAATAAATAATCCACCAATCCTGCAAAAAGTAGTCAAGAATATTGTTTCTATCTTCTTCTCCAGTGGTTCAAAAAAACAAAGTGTGTATCCAGAAAAATTGCCACATCCCATCTGTCATAGTATCTTACTTTCTACACTCAGATGGATATTTCAACACCATGAAAGCTATTGAAAGTTTTTTTTTTTCCCCCTCCTGGGAATAGGACACCCGAGGAAATATGGAATCTAGAGGTAAAGAACTATACTTTACTTGGGGGATATAGAAAATGCACCATCTCTTTCAAAGTTCTAAAGAACCAAACTATGGAACAGGGCGAAAAGCAGACATAGGCTAGTACTGTGCAAGAACTTCCCATATAAGTGTCTGTTGGAAAGAGATTCACCTACCAACTGGGTATAAGAGGACCAAGAAGAATTTCTATACATGGAAGCTAGCCCAAATTTAACCTAAAAGGTCCAGCAATGTCAGGCAAAACATGACTTTTTGAAATAGCATCAGAAAGTCATGAAAACAGGTGTTGAAAATAAAACACAATAGAATAGCTGGAATCAATTTAAAAATGGTCAGAAGACATGAACAGACAGTTCTCCAAAGACATACAGATTACCAATACACTCATGAAAAGATGCTCAACATCACTCATCAGAGAAATATAAATCAAGACCAAAAGGAGATATCACTTTACTCCTGTCAGAATGGCAAAAATAAAAAATACAAGAAATAAGTGTTGGTGAGGATGTGAAGAAAAAGGAAATCTCCTGCACTGTTGGTGGGAATGCAAACTGGTGCAGCCACTCTGGAAAACAGTATGGAGCTTCCTCAAAAAATTAAAAATAGAATTACCACATGATACAGTAATTCCACTACTGAGTATTTACCCAAAGAATATGAAAACTCTAATTCAAAAGATATATGCACCCCTATGTTTATTGCATCATTATTTACAATAGCCAAATTATGGAAGCAGCCTAAGTGTCCCTCAATAGATGAATGGATAAAGAATATGTGGTGTGTACACACCACACACACAATGGAATATTACTTAGCTATAAAAAGAATAAAGTCTTGCAATTTATAACATGGATGGAGCTAGAGAGTATAACGCTAAGTGGAATCAGGCAGTCAGAGAAAACTGAATACCATATGATTTCACTCACATGTAGAATTTAAGAAACAAGCAAACAAAGAAAAAAAAGAGACAAAAAACAGACTCTCAACTGTAGAGTACAAACTGATGGTTACCAAAGGGAAGATGGGTGGGTGGGGGGATGGGTGAAATAGGTGAAGGGGATTAAGGGTACTCATCTTTATTAGCACTGAGTAACAGAATTGTTGAATCATTATATTGGACACCTGAAACTAATGGAACACTTTACTAGAATTAAAATTTTTAAAAAGAGCTGGAATTGATGAAAATAGCAGAATATAAAAAGTAAAATCTAATAATATCCAACTTCAAAAAAATAGAATAGACAAGAATAAACGTCAATTTTTCTCCTCAGGTCCTTCTGTAATATTATATGGGGGAAAAAATGGCCCTACATAACTATTTCAAAATGGAGATTTAGAAGAGAAGAAGTCAGTCGAATTGACTTAAATAAATGTGAAGACAGGAGAAAGACACTAAACAGGGGCTAAGAAATATATACCCATTTACTCTTCTTGATGATAGACTCCAGATGGCCCAGAGATCAAAATTAAGCATTTGAAAATAGAAATTTTTGAACTGAAGGGAATGGAATGAGCAGTAGAAGTAGTTAAATAGAGTTGATGCTAAGTGATTTTTAATTTAAATAAAACTCAACATTCAACTGTTGAATGTGGTAAAATTAAGATTAGAAGGGAACATAATTTTAAAAATCACAATAATATGAGGATACAAACTAATGTTATAAAGATGAGATGTGAACAAAGCACAGTTCTATCAGACTCTTGTTTTCTGTAGAACAGAACAAGAGAATGTTAAACTTGGGGTTTTAATGTTTAGGAAATGTTTTGAAAGCTAAGGAAATCACCTTAGTTGTATTTGTATAATTACAACCATAAGATATACTTCTCAAGTCATTGAGAATATTAAAAATATTCAAAATATATATTTTAAAATATATATAATTATGATTTTAATAGTTGGTTTAAACTCATCTATTAAAAGATGGAGATTTTAATTAGGTCAAAAAATAATCTAAAGAGCATCTAACATTATCATACAGAAAGGTTAAAAATAAAAGCATGTTTCAAGCGAACACAAAATAAAGCAGGGGTTGAAATATATGTATTCAATCAGTAGACTCTAAGGCAAAGTTCTTAGAATCTAAGGTAAAAAAACAAACGTTTTACATGGATCACTTCTATTTTTTAATATTCTATAAATTCACAGACTTTAATAAAGTTTAAAAAATCCCATAAATTTGAAATATACTCATCAAAAATAGCTTGAAATACAAGCAGAAAATAACTCAATCTCTGAAGTAGAATTTAACATAATTCTCTTGTAGATTTCCAGAGAAAATATTTGAAAAATATAAAGACAGACATTTCAAATAATATCAACTTAAATCATATTATTGAATTTTGTACCCTAAAAACAAAGTACAGAATGTCAACAAGATGGCAGGATAAGAAGCCCAACCCCTCCGTTCCCCAAGGAGACACTTAACAATATATTGACAAATTCCCTTTGTGACATATCCAGAAACAATTAAGAGGTACCTGTACCCCAGATGAGGACAAAACTAGGCTGTATTGAAACTGATAAGAAAATTCGTGGCACTCACCATCATCCTTCCCCTTGGCTCAATGTGGCACAATCAGGAGAAAACTCGGAGTTCTGGGTCTCTTCCTGGGGAGGAAGAGGAAGGCTAATATATACATGCAACCTTCAAACATTTGGGAGTTGGGGAGCTGCCCAAGGGACTGGTTTCTGTTTTGCCTGAATCTAAGCCCTAATAGGAAAAGGTATCAGGTTGGGAGGTGCCAAGAATAAAAATGATAATTTGGACAAGCACAAGCTCACCGGCTGGCCATAGCCTCTCCCCCTAACTCAGCTCATAATGAGCAGGAAGAAATCCCCAATGCCTGGCTTCTCCCTGAAAAGGGAAAGAGTAGGAACATACATTTAGTATTCTAGCTTTTCAGAGGACTGCCACAGGGAATGGGCTTCTTTTTTGTAAATCCCAATGCACTTACAGGACCCTGCATATTCTAGGTACCTGGGGCCACCGAGAACAAAACAGAGCTGAGAGGTTTGCTGCTCAGGACCAATGGTACAGCAGACAGAACTGGTACAGTTCGGAGGTCTCTGGTAGGGATATGGAGGGGGCAAGGGAGGGAGTCGGCAGGTGAAAAGTAGAGCTTGCACTCTATGTTCCTGACTTCAAGATATATTACAAAACTGCAACAATCAAAAAGATATAACACTGACATAAAAATAGACACATAAATGGAACACAATAGAGCCCAGAAATACAAACAAACAACGTTAAGTCCCCAAGTCACATAGCACACCCTGCAGGCTCTTATTGCTCCCTGATTGCCTTCTTGGGAAATCCTATACTCCAACCACCCAGACTAGGCCCCATCCCCTACCCACCCACCCACACCCAATGGTGTTCAAAGGAACTATTTCCTGATGAAGGACATTAGATAAAAAGCCAGCTGCCCCAAAACTGCTTCTAGATGGGCTGAGTTAGAAACAGAGTTAATGACCTGAGTAATGCCTTTCAAGGCAAATGCTTGAAGGAAAGGAAGAGATGGCCTCCTGAAATGACTTTTAGATACCTTGAAGTTCCGAGGAAAAACAACTGGTGCTGAAGATAGTGGGATGTGTGTGTCTGAGTTGCTGCAGCCTTGAACCTTGACAGAGGTCAGACAGAGGCCCTGGTGTTCTGCACCAGAAGCCCATGCAGCTTCCACAGTCCCTTGCACTCTCGGAAGGCTATAGATTTGCAGCCCACATGCGCACTTTACTGACTTCTTCTGGCTTCCAGCAGTCCTTCCCGTGCTCTGCTTTTGAGCCAGAGCACATTCCCTCCACCTGGCTGGGATTTAGCACGAGGGGCTGCCGCACCTTGACTCTGACTGGCACGGGTCAAGGAGTCTACTAGCACTGGGGATTGCCTGACAGGTGGTTTGAGCTAAACTCCTTATGGAAGTCTGGGAGGAGGGGCCTTTGGCACTGGTACCTGAGCACCCAGATGTTTCTCATTCTATGACAACCCTGCCAGGTCCTATAGATTAAAAACAATGCTGAAGTGGAGGAGGGTGGGACGGATGGGGTGGCTGGGTGATGGACAATGGGGAGGGTATGTGCTATGGTGAGCGCTGTGAATTGTGTAAGACTGATGAATCACAGACCTGTACCCCTGAAACAAATAATACATTATATGTTAATAAAAAAATAAAAACAATAAAAAACAATTTAAAAAAAGAATCTCAAAATCATATTTGCAGTCCTGTGTTCATTGTATATCAGCAGCAACAAAAATTTTGGACACAGGTGCAAAGATTTCCCAATGGGGAAAGGATAGTCTCTTTAAAATAAAATGGTGCTGGGAAAACTGAACATTCACATGCAAAAAAAAAAAAAAAAAAGGAAGGAAGGAAAAAGAAATTAAGCTCATCTCGCACCATAAACAAAAATCCACTCAAAAATGGATTAAAGACTTAAATGTAAGACCTGAAACCATAAAACTCCTAAAAAATAACATGGGGGGACATCTTCACAACATTGAACATTGGTCTTGGCAATGATTTCATAAAGCATAGATAACAAAAACAAAAATAGGTAAGGGGGACTACATCAAACTAAAAAGCATCCACACAACAAAGGGGATAATAGAGTGAAAAGTCAACCTAAAGGATAAGAGAAAATATATGCAAACCATTTATTTTATAATGAGTTATTTACAAAATATATAAAGAATTCTGACAATTCATTAACAAAATACATACATACATCCATAATCCAATTGAGAAATGAGCAAAGGACTTGAATAGACATTTCTCCAAAGAAGACTTAAAAGTGGCAAACAAGAAAAGATGATCACTAATCAGGGAAATGCAAATCAAAACCATAATGATATATCAGCTCACAAATGTTATAATGGCTATTGTCAAAAAACAAAACAAACAAAAACAAAACAAAACAAAAAAGTGTTGGCAAAAATGTGGCAAAATTGGAAATCTAGTGTACTGTTAGGAAGAATGAAAAAATTATGAAGCCACTATGAAAAACAGTATGGAGGTTATTCAAAACATTAAAAATAAGGCTATTGTAGGATCCAACAGTTCTACTTCTGGGTATTTATCCAAATGTACTGAAAAGAGAATCTCAAAATGATATTTGCACTCCCGTGTTCATTGTAGCATTAGCCAAGAGGTGAAAACACCTAAATGTCCATCATCAGATGAATAAAGAATAGGAAGTTTTTATACAGAAAGTGAAATATTAGTCATAAAAAAAGGGATTCCTGTCATATGCTACAATATGGATGAACACTGAAGACATTACACTAAGTAAAATAGGCAGTCACAGAAGAACAAATATGGCATAATTTCACTTATGTAAGATAGCTAGTCAAATTCATAGAATAGGAAAGTAGAACAGTGGAAACAAGGTCTGGAGGAGGGGAAAATGGGGAGTTGCTGTTCAACAGATACAGAGTTTCAGATATGCAATATGAAAAAGTTCTAGAGATCTACTGTATAACCATTTTCATACAGATAACAATACAGTACTATATAAAACTTAAGAGTTAAAAATTTAAACTTAAAATTTAAGAGTTGGTTTCATGTTATTAGTTTTTTACTTTAATAAAATATATATGAATATATATCATATTTATTTTTAGAAAATTTAGAAAATTAAATAGGCCTCAAATAAATTTTAATTGATCACCTAAATCAGAAATTTTACATAATAATTTATCTAGCCATGTCATTAGAAAGCCAGAATTTATTTTTTTTAATTTTATTTTATTATGTTATAATCACCATACATTATATCATTAGTTTTTTTTTGTTTTTTTTTTTTTAAAGATTTTATTTATTTATTTGAGAGAGAGAGAATGAGAGAGAGAGAACACATGAGAGGGGATAGGGTCAGAGGACGAAGCAGACTCCCTGCCGAGCAGGGAGCCCGATGCGGGACTCGATCCAGGGACTCCAGGATCATGACCTGAGCCGAAGGCAGTCGCTTAACCAACTGAGCCACCCAGGCGCCCTATATCATTAGTTTTTGATGTAGTGTTCCATGATTCATTGTTTGCGTAGAACACCCAGTGCTCCATTCAATACATGCCCTCCTTAATAACCATCACTGGGCTAACCCATCCTCCCACCCCCCTCCCTCTAAAACCCTCGGTTTGTTTCTCAGAGTCCATAGTCTCTCATGGTTCGTCTCCCCTTCTAATTTCCCTCCCTTCATTTTTCCCTTCCTACTATCTTCCTTTTTTTTTTTTTTAACATATAATGTATTATTTGTTTCAGAGGTATAGGTCTGTGATTCATCAGTCTTACACAATTCAAAGTGCTCACCATAGCACATACCCTCCCCATTGTCCATCACCAAGCCAACCCATCTCTCCCACGCCCCACCATTCCAGCAACCCTCAGTTCATTTCCTGAGATTAAGAATTCCTCATATCAGTGAGATCATAGGATACTTGTCTTTCTCTGATTGACTTATTTCACTTAGCATAACACCCTCTAGTTCCATCCATGTCATTGCAAATGGCAAGACTTTGGGGTTTTTTGATGGCTGCATAATATTCCATCGTGTGTGTGTATATATATCATATCTTCTTTATCCATTCATCTATTGATGGACATCTTGGCTCTTTCCATAGTTTGGCTATTGTGGACATTACTGCTATAAACATTGGGGTGCACATACCCCTTCGGATCCCTACATTTGTATCTTTGGGGTAAATACCCAGTAGTGCAATTGCTGGGTCATAGGGTAGTTCCATTTTCAACTTTTTAAGGAACCTCCATACTGTTTTCCAGAGTGGCTGCACCAGCTTGCATTCCCACCAACAGTGTAGGAGGATTCCCCTTTCTCCACATTCTTGCCAACATCTTTCATTTCCTGACTTGTTAATTTTAGCCATTCTGACTGGTGTGAGGTGGTACCTCATTGAGGTTTTGATTTGGATTTTGCTGATGCCGAGTGATGTGGAGCACTTTTTCATGTGTCTGTTGGCCATTTGGATGTCTTCTTTGGAAAAATGTATATTCATGTCTTCTGCCCATTTCTTGATTGGATTATTTGTTCTTTGAGTGTTGAGTTTGATAAGTTCTTTATAGATTTTGGATACTAGCCCTTTATCTGATATGTCATTTGCAAATATCTTCTCCCATTCTGTCGGTTGTCTTTTGGTTTTGTTGACTATTTCCTTTGCTGTGCAAAAGCTTTTTATCTTGGTGAAGTCCCAATAGTTCATTTTTGCCCTTGCTTCCCTTGCCTTTGGCGATGTTTCTAGGAAGAAGTTGCTGTGGCTGAGGTCGAAGAGGTTGCTGCCTGTGTTCGCCTCAAGGATTTCGATGGATTCCTGTCTCACATTTAGGTCTTTCATCCATTTTGAGTCTATTTTTGTGTGTGGTGTAAAAAAGGGTCCAGTTTCATTCTTCAGCATGTGGTTGTCCAATTTTCCCAACACCATTTGTTGAAGAGACTCTCTTTTTTCCATTGGACATTCTTTCCTGCTTTGTCGAAGATTAGTTGACTAGAGTTGAGGGTCCATTTCTGGGCTCTCTATTCTGTTTCATTGATCTATGTGTATGTTTTTGTGCCAGTACCATACTGTATTGATGATTAGAGCTTTTTAATAAAGCTTGAAGTACGGAATTTTGATGCCACTAGCTTTGCCACTAACATTCCTCTGATAAAGCCAGAATTTAAAAATAAAAATCTAGAAGGGAAATTTTAAAGTACACTATGCTGGAAAAAATGTTGCCTTAAAAACAGAAAGAAAACATACCTGAAAGCTAAGGTATAGTTAATAACATAAAAGAAAAATAATACTTAAAAAAAATCTTTTATATGGGTAAAACTTCACTCTTGAACAAATTCCTCATTAAGCTTCTCATGTTACAGCAAGTTATGAGAAGGCCCTGACATTTTCTCTCTGAATACCTATTAAATACCATCTGGAAACAACAAGAAATTACTAAGATTTGGGGTAGGCTAGTATCAGACTTAGAACTACTAGTGGAGCAGGATTCCTGATCAATAAGCTATCAATCTTTAGATTATTAATATATCTTAAATCATACCCACAAGCTGGTGATGTACAGTGATGATGAACACTCACTGTACATTAGGAAGTTTATTAAAGATTACATTGCAAAAAAAAAAGATTACATTGCAAAATTTATTAAAAGGAAAAAATATATTTTCCTCCTTAAGGTGATAGCAAAAAGGTATTTGATAAAAATAAAACACCTGCTCCTCGTTAAGACTCTTAGGAAGCAAAGAATAGGACACTTACTAATGAACGTGATATCATAAAATGATACCTAGCATGATACTTAATGAAACATTGGAAACATTCCCACTGACAGTAAAAGCAAGACAATGATGTAGACTATTTCCACTATTATTTAGCATTTTCCTGGAAGTTCTATCCTAAATCTAGACAATGTTAAAAGAAAGAGGTAGGAAAACTACCATTTTCTGAAATGATAATATTATGTGCCCATAAATTCCAATAAAATAAGCTGAAAATTCCTAGAATCAGAGAGAGTTGAATAAGAATATTTTTAAATTAACAAATATTTACTTTTTATATAAAACAATGACAACCAGTTAGGAAATACAAGGGGAAAAGATTTGAGTTACAATAGCTGTAAAACACAATCTAGAAACACCACACAGAATATGTAAGGTCTTCATATAGAAGTCTACAAAACTTTTCAGAGATATATAAAAGAGCGTTAAATTTATATGGGATGTAGTTATTCCATATTCTTCGTGGGGAGGCTATATTACAAGGAGTGAAAAGGACAATTTTACCTATGTTTTAGCATGTCAGTACTTTCCACCTTTTCTATAAATAGGCAAAACTCTCATAATAAAAGAAAGCTTATAAGTATACTGAAGGAAAGAGAGGCTGAATGAGATGGTTGCCATCCATTGTTTACTTTGCCAAAATAAATAATAAACAGAAAAAGTGAGTGATGTAGCAAGATCATCTAAGGGTATATATGAGGTTGATTCTAGGGGAAAGAGAGCAGGGTATGAAAGACCAGAAAGAATACAGCTGTGGCAAGAAGGGAAACAGTGAAAAGGAGAAACATCTTTGAAAAAGAATTGACAGGATTTTATGAGAATAAAACAGAGTCTGAAAGAAGAATCTAAGACAACCACAAGTATTTCATCCTGAGGGACTAGGCTATGGAGTGGGTGAAAATCAATATGAGGAAGAAGAGCAGATCATGAGGTCCAATTTGGACATGGTGTGTCTCAAAGGCAGTAAGGTGTTCTCAACAAGTTCACAGTATAAGCTATGCTCTTCATGTAAGTTAACTACAATGATAGCAGTACTTAGACACAAACACCATTCAGCAAGTTAAAAAGCCTTCAAAGAGGGCACTAGACAAGGCGGGGGTTAGACGATAGTGATAATGAGAAATGGAGGGTTAAATACTCAAATATTACATTTCAAAAGAGAATAGAAGAAGGAATTTTGGTATGTAAAACAAATATGAAGGTTATTGCTTAATTTAACAAATTGATTCTGTTATTTTAAAGAATATTACAGCATTTTCTATAAAATGAACTTAGTAGAAAAGACATGATTCTGGCTTAAAAATGTAGTCTCCATGTGACTCTGAACAATTATAAGTCTAAAAGTCAGTCTTTTTTATAATTCTACAGATTAGAAGCTCCTTGAGGGATAAGGGTAATTCTATTTGGACTTCACAAAGTCTATATTTTATAGTGCAGTGCTAGGTTACCTCTGAATCACAATGAAGAAAATCTGGCAATGCAAAATCCCACATAGTTATAAAATCTTTGAGTCATCACAGCTGATACGCACAAAGTTCTTTAGCACAGGTGTTTCTGAAGTTGAGACACATTTGGGGAGTTCAAAATACCTATGGTTCTCACATTCTTACTTCTCCTGGTGTGATTCTGTGCTAATGTTAGTACACAGAGATGTAACATTAAATGTGCCATATTTCTGGGTGACTCATTAGCTGCTAGGAATTTGTTATAGGAGAGCCAAAGCTTTCCAACATGTCTATATTTATTTGGTAGTTTCTATAATTATATTTCTTCATTTAAAGAAAATTCCAGAGAATATGGAATCACATGGAAATCATATGAATTGATTAAAGTTTTATATACCACATATTTTTGATATGCCCCTATCATTGAAAGTAGAAACTCCCTTGGCTGTGTTCCTAAAATATACACCTATATAATGTAACTATTTATATCCACATCTAACTTCACTATCCTGAGAGACCCTTGGCCCAGAGACCATGTTTCATTCATTTCTATATTTATTGTTTACAAAAGCAGTGTTTTGCTATAGCAAGCTTTCATTAAATGTTTCTTAACTAAGTAGATGAATTAATCAAGTTGTTAATTTAAAAGTCACATTCTTATGAAGCAATTATAAACAATTCGGTAAGAACCTCGAAGATAAACTATATTAATTTTTCAATTTACTGAAATGTGGGAGTTTGATTAAAGAGTTTTCTGGTTACCTCATTATTTCAATTTCCAAATATCATTTGGTTTGAATCCTGGTTTGGAAATTCTTTCTGTATACTGTTTTCTTGCCTTCAACTATTTGAGCAAAAGCAATATGTTGAAGGTATTTACTTAATTGTTTAATAATTATAAATTTTGTAGACTCTCAGAATTTGCTACTCTGTACATCACTTTTAGTTGTAAAAGATGTGAAATAATGATACAAATTGTGAAGGAAAAGGAGATTTTAGTGATTATATGTTATGTGAGTCAAGGATATTATGGGAGTCAATGATACCGGATTTTTGTAACTCTCAATTTTTCCTAAAACTTAATGCAAAATGTTGCCAAAACAACAAAAAATATATGTTTTATATATATTATGTAGATAATATATATAGTAGGACCTTATAAAGTACAGAATTCATTTTTTTGGTACTGATATTGCTCTGAATAAATGTGACTGTCCACATGCACAGAATGGAGGGCTTGGGGTTAAAATTAAATTCAACACAATAAACATTCATTCAGCATCCAGATAGGAAGGCTCTGTGCTGGGTGCCATAGTCTCCATAGATACAAGCCCTTTTGGAGCTCAAAGTCCATTGGGGAAATAGGCTTGTGAATTACAATTATAGCTAATAAATATAATACAAGATGTGCTATCTTTGTGAGTATAAATGAATTCGTTAACATTTATAATGTTAAATGTTTCCTGTTTCCTCATCTTCAAAATAAGGAAGTAATAGAACCTATTTCACATTATTGTTATAAGAATTAGATAAAATAATGTATATATAACTCTTAGCATAGTGCCTGGCATATTAAAATCACTCCACAGTGCTATCTATTACTAGTAATTTTTTTTACATGATGCAGAGAGAGGTATCAGACAGAAAATGATTAGCTTTATTTGTAGAATTAGGGGACATAGCAAGCATTGATAAGGAAGGAAGGAAGGAAGGAAGGAAGGAAGGAAGGAAGGATAAGACTGCTAGAGTGTTATATCAGTTATCTATTACTGTGTAATAAATCACTCCAAAACTTAGTGGCTTGAAACATCTATTATTACACCGTTTGAGTGGTCATGAATCCAGGTACAGAATAACTGCGTTCTCTAACTCAGGCTCTCTCACAAGCGAGAACAGTTAAGGTGTTGGCTGAGTCTGCAGTTCTCACTAGGCCCAACTGGGGAAGGATCCACTTCCAAGCTCACTCACATGGTTGTTGGCAAGAGTTTGTTCTTCACTAGATATTGGACTGAAAGCCTCAGTTCCTTGAAGGCCGTTGGCTGTAAGCCACTCTTGTTTTTTTGCCAAGTGGGCTTCTCCATAGGACAGCTCACAACATGACAATTTGCTTCATCATAAGGAAGAGCCAGAGAAAAAAAAGAGAATAATATGGTAGTCGCAGTCTTTTATAACATGATCTCAGAAGTGATATCTCATCACTTTTGCTATATTCTATTTGAAACAAGGTATTATATACAGCCCTCACACAAGGGAAGGAAATTATACAAGGGTTGAATACCAGAAGTCAGGTATCACTGGGGGCCATTTTACAAGTTGCATATCACAAGCGTTCATAGTGATGGTGGACATTTATAAATACATAGTTAAAAGCATGGACTCTGGAACCATACTGCCTGAATTCAAATCCTGCCTCTGTACTTAATAATTTATCATTCATAATGAGTCATTTAAATCTCTTTATTTCTTTGCAAAAGGTAGAAGAAAACGATTCCTACAACATTGAGAGTAAATAAGTTAATAAATGTGAAGTATTTAAACAGTGCCCCAAACAAAGTAAACCCTCAGTAAATGTTAGCTTTTGTTGTTGTCATCAGCATTGTTATTTTAACTGTAGAAAATAGAGGCAAAATGCACCAAGTCACAGAATGACAGAAAATAAAGGAGAAAAACAACCCAAGTGAGTCTACTTATTCTTGCAACACTTCTCCCCAAGGCATCTTGAGAAGGCATGTTGTCTGGATCAGGATGGCAGTTTGAAGCAAGCCCTGCAAATTGGGGAGTGCATTATGTTCTATTGCAACAGGAAGTCACATGGGGGCAAAGAGACAAAACTTCTCCAATGCCTGGAAATGGGATGAACCATGTCACCATTGCAAAAACAGAGTTTTCCTGGTAATTCCTCTGAGGCAAGCCCACAATTTTAATTAAATATATCAAATCAGAATATTACATCCTAGCAACTCCCTCCCTCAGAATAGAAAATCTAGAAATATGGGAGAAGCAGTTGCAGTTTTTATACATGGGGAAAAGCTGTTAATTTTGCAGTGAATTTTATACATGTTTTATCACAGCAGAGAAATCGTGTTATTTCCAGCTCCTCTTTTTATTGCTGGTAAGCCTCACAGAATTATAACCAGTGAAATATTCCCCTTTTCTCTTGGGTGGTAATGAATTTCCCAGAGGATAAGGAATAGTTTCATGTTCTCACTACATAATAACTCAAATATTTAGGCATGTTGTAGCATAACACTTTAATTGTTTAATCAAGAAGGTGTCTTATATGCTTAAATATCCAGATATAGTGGTGTTTTTTTTTTTTTTTTTTTTTTGCTAACAGGGAATTATATAGCTAAAGGGGACTCTTCAAATGAAATAGCCTAATGCTCTCATTTTAAAGATGAGGTAAGTGACACCAAAGGGCTAAGAAATTTGCCCAATTTACACAATCATTGGACTATAATAGAATAATTCATTTCATGTACTTATAACAATAATGTCAATGCTAGGTCACACATTCTGCCAGATTCTTCCTATTTTTATCTCATTTAAATCTCACAGCAAGTATTATTATTATTCCCTTCCTAGACGAAGAAACTGAGGCCGGGAAATCCATTTATTCATTGCTTTAATTATGTTTTTTGAGCACTTTCTGTATGTCACTTTGTGAGGCATTGGCTTTAGGGTAGTGAGACAACAGACCTAGTTTCTGCCCTCAAGGAGTTTGTCTCAGTATAGGGGGTGTGCGGGTGAATAAACAAACATGTTAATTAAATTGTGATAGGTGAAGAAAGCAACCAGAGAGCTGTAATGAACGCTAAAGGAGAGGGGTGGGGATCAGCCTAAAACAGGTGTCTTTGAAATAGTAATGCTTAAGCTGAGCCTGGAGGAGTAAGTAGTCAGGAGAGGAGAGGCAGTGGATGTTACCAGAAAAGGAACAGAAGGGACAGAGGACCTAAGACAGGAAAGAATCTGACTGTTCAAAGAACTGGAAGAGTCTGCTATGGGTGAGTAACTTGCCTGACGTCACTGAGATGAACACCAGAGTGGAACCCACACGCAGGCCACTTAGCTCAATCCATGCTCTTCCCTTCACTGTGCCCCCAGGTGAACAGGTGCTAGGAAAAAGGAGTAGGGGACCATAATCCTAAACCACTGAGTGCTCATAAAAGTCTACCTTCTAAAGATCTTAAAAGATAACAGTGATCCTAACAAATCGTAACAAAAGTCCTGACCATTAAAATTGACCATGAGAAGACAGAGAGCCACTTATGTTGTTTCCTCAGGAACACAAATTCCTAACATGAGAAAGACTATAAAGGAGAAACAGGCTTCCTTCCACACATCTCAAAGTAAAACTACACAAGAGCTGAAAACAATAGTGGAGCCAACTCCTCTTCTCTCCCTGAGGCACGGCCAGCTGAAGGTAATGCCGGCTCCCCAGAATTGAAGGCTGGAACAATCACTGTAAAAAAAATTTTTTTTTGATGTTCCAGTGGCAGTTCTAGCTACAAGAGTAACAAGTGTTAACATTGAACAGAGAAGAGAATGAATAGTTCTTGACCACCTGTTATTGCATGCCAAGTTATGTTATAGGCCCTATGCTTATAGTATGTCATTTTTTTCCTCATAGCAAACTAAGATATGTCTTTAAAAAATGTAGTTCAGAAAAAGTAGGATTTTTTTTACACAAATTCACATAAATTAAAATTTAAAGTCATGCCTAATTTACTCCAGATTATAGTTTTTATATTTTCTCAATACAACTGTATTTTCTGAGGTAAAATATTGGGATAAAGGGTGAGAGTTGGTAGCATGGATGGAGGAGTCTTTCATTACATATTATGATACACAAGTAGCCTCTGGTTTAGTAGTACCATTGTTGGGTACCTTACCAAAATCAGGTCAGTGACGGATTATAGTCCACCTAATTGGCAGACAACTGGATACATTTTGATATATCATGATCATTGGTGGGTCATTATATTGGCAGCCATAGATAAAATGCAGAGAAACCCTGTGCTATAACTTACCATTTAAATAAAGCCCCTAAATTCCAATCTGTAAGAAAGGCAGATACAACAAATCTCTTAGGACAGCCTCTGGCGTAGGCAAACAATCTGGCACCAAACACAAACACCCCCATACATCCTACATTTGTGTGCTGAGTCAAAATGCTATAGGAATATAAATTCCTGCCCAGCAGACTCTGGGACTCCGTGCTGGTTTCAAAGATCGTTTTGTGAGGTGCTGTCCCAATTCTCCTTTTCTACACTAATGGGCAGATTGCCTTACAAGTACAAGTCATTATCAAAATAGACCAGGGATTTGACAGGACCTTTCATCAGCAATTTCAAATGCACTAGATGGATGCTAAGGTAAAATGAATCAACCTGTTCCTAAAAGCAGGTGAGCTGAGCTACAAGTTAGCTTCTGGTAAAGGCAAGTGTAAATGAGGCGCACAGTCCTCTGTACTGAAGAAAAAATATTTCAATGCAGAAAGGTGTTACTTTTCTCCAATTCCCCAAGCAGTTCTTAAAATTTAGATTTACTTTTTTTCCTTCTTTTAGCTTTCTTGTTCATTAAAAAAAAATGCCAAAATATGAGTGTTAGATTTCAATAACCCCCTGAAAAGTTATATAAGGAGTTGCATTACAAGATTGCCCAATCGAGCCTTTGCAAGTAAAAATGAATGAATGAATGAATGAATGAATGAATGATAAAAATTGCGATAGTAAATACCAATGAACAGTACTGAGTCCCATAATGTGCCAGGCACCGTGATACGAAATTTACATCTGAACTTGGATGTAAAATGGAATATTTACTGTTCTCTGAGCACTTTTGCTAAAATTACACATCCACTGACAATGAGAAATAAGTCCCTCTCTGTTCTGAAAACAGCAGTAAAGTAGGCATATTAGATAGTCACCTTGTGTGCTCTAGAAATGGCCACACCAGCCCTTCACCGTCAACTTATCATTCCATCCAGTTATATAAGGTCAGATGGAAGAAAGTTGCCAGCCTTGTGGGGAGTGTGTCCATTTTTTCTCCCTAGTGCGAGGGAGAGATAGGTAGTTCTATGATGCCCACCAGCCAAGAGACCCAAGTACCAGGATAAAAACTCACAAACATCTAGAATGCCTGAAAAATGAAAAGATGAACATCTCCCTTCAAGGCTGTATGCTTGATGACCTAGAAAAATCCATAGGCCCAGCTCAGTGCTGTAATAAGTACACTGTGGAAAGAAATGTCATAGGATCTTGACATGTATCCTCCAGAGTTTTATCCTAATCAAGATTAATATCTACTTTCCTAGGGGCGTCTTTGTTGTTAAGCGTCTGCCTTTGGCTCAGGTCATGATCCCAGGGTCCTCGGATCGAGCCCCGCATTGGGATCCCTACTCCGCGGGAGGCCTGCTTCTCCCTCTCCCACTCCCCCTGCTTGTGTTCCCTCTCTCGCTGTGTCTCTCTCTGTCAAACAAATAAATAAAATTTTAAAAAATTTAAAAAAATAAAATAAAAAAATATTAATATCTACTTTCCATCAGAAAACTCTGAAGGTGGGAAGATTACTATAAAGGCTTTGGAGTGTAAGACAAGAGGAGAGGGAAACAATAGAATGCTCATGCATGTCCACATTTGTCAAGGGAAGAAAAAGAAGTCTCTTTGGGCCAGATGGATTCTGCAGAAGATATTGAGCCATATTATTGTGACTACCCAAGACAAAAGGATACTATAAATATCTTGGGGTGATCTACTGGAACAAGAGGTGAGCTGGTTAGTTGATTCAACAAACTCCTTTCAGCAACTACCCAGTGTGGAAGTCTGTGATGAGCATTCATCTAACCCACATATTTGTGCCTTCCAAAAACATGAGCATTTGAACATTTGCCAGAAACAGAGTGAATGACAGGTAGTATATGCCAAGATAGAACTTCAAACAGGATGAGATAAATGAAAATAATTGTAACCTTTTTCTTCCTCTTTTTCTTAACCCCAGAGGATTTGAAGGGTGAAAAAGTGGGGAGACAGAGGAGAAAAGAAATATTCTATCTCTACAATATAGATGTAATAGAATTGAGACTGAAATTTCCAATTTATATTTAAGTCTAGATGAAACCTTTTAGATACCTGAAATTTAATCATTATGACCAAAATGGAATTTATTCTTATTAAAATGATCTAAAGCTATAAAATATTCCTAAATATTGTTGGAACAAAGAAAGTACAACAGAGCATATTTGAAGACTGTAGAAAAATAAGATAGTTTTCTGACTGAACCACACCCTGTTCAGCCTACTCAATAAGTCTGTCACATGTTATATTAACTTCACCACTTCCCTGCTACATAGGATTGAGAGCAATAAAGCAATTCATTCAAGTCACATGTTTTGTCAATGATTGTTCTAGGGGTCACACTAAAGTACTTCTAATTCTCCAGTCTCTTCTGTTCCCATTACACAATGGATTCCATATGGCATATGCAATAAAACCTGGAATATCTAGAATTTAGGTTTACATGGGCAAGTGGTTAAGAAATTTATCTGGAGGGGTACCTGGGTGGCTCAGCTGGTTAAGCATTCAACTCTTAATTTCAGCTCAGGTCATGATCTCAGGGGTGTGAGATCAAGCGCCCTGTCGGGCTCTGTGTTCAGCTGGGAGTCTGCTTGAGATTCTCTCCCTCTCCCTCTGCCCCTCCCCCTGTGTGCGCTCTCTCTCTCTCTCTCTCTCTCTCTCTCAAATAAATAAATAAATCTTTTTTTTTTTTAAAAGATTTTATTTATTTATTTGAGAGAGAGAAAGCATGAGGGGGGGAGGGTCAGAGGGAGAAGCAGACTCCCTGCCGAGCAGGGAGCCCGATGCGGGACTCGATCCTGGGACTCCAGGATCATGACCTGAGCCGAAGGCAGTCGCTTAACCAACTGAGCCACCCAGGTGCCCTAAATAAATAAATCTTAAAAAAAATTTATCTGGAGAAGTAAGGAAGGGAAATCATAAGGAGCTTATGCATCATATACTAAGAATTTACTGTGTCCTTATCTTATTCTTCCAATAAAACAGGAATAGAGATTTGACAGATGGCCTGAAAATGGGGACAGGACTAGAAAAGGATCAGATATGGCAGAAGGTGGAGGGACATTTCAGGAAAAACGACAAGAGCAAAAGAGACATGTGGGTCTTCCTCTCCACTTGTTCTTTCTTTCTGAGATGCCATCTCCATCCCCTGCCCTTACCCATCACACCCACAGTTCACATTTATAGTGATTTTCTGACCTTACCCACCAGAGTTAGTATTTCTCTCTCTCATTTAACCGTTCATAGTACTATACTTTAGCCCACACTCTTCCTCTTTAATTTTATGTCCCCTTCTCCTGTCTTCTCTTCAGATCCTATTTAAGCAGTAGTGACTATGAGTTCTATCTACCTTTGAATATCCTGTACATAGCAGAGTTTCTGAGACATAGTGTGCTTGTTGAATATGAGAAGACACAGGGACGAGGTGCAGGGAGGAGTGAGGACATGAATTTAAAATTACTGAAGCAATCAAATTTCATCTATGAGAATCAAAATCTCCTTTAAGAAAGACTTCAAAACTAATGAATTCAGAAGGTATTCCAGGAAAAGGAGGCATATATTTGAAAAAGAGGTAGATGAGGTTTAATTGGTTGATGGATTGGCAGATTGAAGTTTTAGAATCATAGAGTAACATCACATCTGTACACATTCTGAAGCTTGGATGATGTAGTCCCCTTTGTCAAGACATATTTAAGTTGAAAGTACTCTGTATGTACATATATTAATTTAATAGTTAATTGGATGTTGTGGTAGGCAGGATAATGACCCTCCCCAAAGATGTTCATGTTTTCATCCCTGGGACCTATGAATATGTAATGCTATGTAGCAAGGGGAGGTGGCTGTTAAATTTGCAGATGGAATTAAGGTTATTAATCAACTGACCTTAGAATAAGCAGATTCTCCTAAGTTATCCAGGTACACTCAATATAATCACAAGGGTCCTTTAAAGTGGAAGAGGGTGATAGAAAAGGAAGAGTCAAAGGGAGATTTGAAGACACTAATGCTGCTGGCTTTGAAGACCAGGGAAGCGTTTATGAGTCAAGGAATGCAATCAATCTCTAGAAGATGAAAAAGGCAAAGAAACAAATTCTCCCCTAGAGCCTTCAGAAGGAACATAGCCCTGTTGACACCTTCATTTCAGCTCAGTGAGTCCCATTTAGACTTCTGACTTCCAGAACTGAAGGATAATAAATTTATATTTTTTAAGCCATAAATTTGTGCTAACTTGTTATAGCAGCAATAAGAGACTAATACAGATGTTAAAGTCCACATTAATGTAATTGAATGTTAATGTTTGATAAAAACCTAAAGACAAGAAAACAGCCATCTCCCATATTACTAATTGATTTACAAAGTGAATCATATAGAAGATTCTCAAGCTTTAAAAAGTGTTTCCACCTCATTTGGCTGTGTGTGTGGGCTTGTGTGTGGGTACGTGTATTTCCTTCATCAATGGTTGACCTTTGCCTATCCAGATTCCTCCTCTCTTTCTTATCTATAGCACTGAATTTGAAATTCAGGACTTGGTTCTACTGATTCCAGACAATAGTGTCCTTTTGCTTGATGTACATGTAGCCACTAACTTACTTTCTGTTTTTGGATAATGCTTTTGTTATCTCCAAATCTGAATCCATATTTTTAGCTGAACATCAAGGCCATTTTCCAACTGTCTCAGCCTTTTTCCTTGTTTTGCTCCAGGAAGCAATTCCTGGAATAACTATATTCTATTGTACATATAGAAGAATGTTAAGAGATGTCCCCAAATTAGGTCATGCTTTATTACTGTGTACATGAAGCTAAATTTATAGGCATACTCCTCTTCCACCCAAAGGACACTTGTTCAAAAAAACTTGAGGAAAAACAGCAAAATAAAGCACACCTTGGTATAGCGCACAGCTAGGTCCTGGCTCCCTATGCCATATGAAAAGGGAACCCGAGGAGAGTCGAAGGGGTTACATTGCTTCTGTAACATCTAGGTGCCTAATAAGTGTTTCTATTTGTTCTGATTACCTAAAATCCAAACTATCCCAGCACAAAGAGGATATCCTAACAAAAGCATGTTGACTCCTTTCTTTATCTTCTATTCAGTATCTCACTGATGTCATTTTAAGCCCTCTCTGCTATTTCTTGTCATTATATCCCTCTGTGGACATTTGCTCTTACTCTAGACAGTAACCTGTAACATTCTGTTGTGGTTCAGGTTGGTTTGTTGTCCTGTTGGGAAGTCTTATTAATCATTTAAGTTCCACAAAGTGTCATGGCCTGAGTTGGGCTGAAAAAAGAGGTTGGCAGGAAATGACCTGAGCAGAAACATTTTGTCCCATTCCTGCATCTCACTTCCCACACATGCCCACTCTTTTTTCCCATAAACATCTAGAATGCGCAAATTACAATTCTCTCTCCATCTTTTTCCACCAATGAAAAATGCATCAAATTTAAAGTGTTAGTATCTTCTATAACCAAGTGCCCACATTCACTCTATGTGCAATAAATGGAGAACCCTCAGAGAATACTTGTTCTAGAGTTTGTGGGAAGAGAACAATTTTGTGACAGTTAAATATGTGAGCATTTTCTCCAACATGCCTGACCTTTACGCTGAGACAGGCATTTTGGTGGTAATGAAATCCTTAGTCTCTACTGACAGGAAAAGCATCTACAAATGACAATTTTTATCACATAGTAAATTGTCCCAAATGCAACTAAGCTAGTAGTACTTTTGTCAAGTAGAAGTCTCAGAACTCAGCTTAAGCTGCCAATAAAATCTTTAAAAATAAAATAAATAAAGTAAAAACAGCAAAGCCATCCTTGGCATATATTTACCTTTATGTTATCTCCCCTGAGGTTCAAATACTGAAACACGCTTTATGCCAAAATAGATCTCTCCCTTGTCATGAATGGAAGCTCAGTATAACAAATTCCATTTCCTTCATAAAAGCCTCTATGAGATTCCATTGAAAAGAAGTCAGTATAATATCACTCTATCTGTATCTCCCACACTGCATTTTATACTCTGGTTATTTATATGCATGTCTTATCTCTCCGGCTAAACTTCACCTTTCCTTTTGGAATAGGGACTTCAAGAGATGGTAGTGATGGAAAAATAAGTTTTGGTCATATGCTTGAGAGGCCCACTCTCAACACTAGGCTGAACAACTTACTGGATAGCTAACCTCTGGGAAATCATTTTGCCTTCTGAGCCTCACTTTATCCTATTTCTGTTATAGGTCATTTTAGACAGAACTGGGAAACATAAACTCTGGTGTTCCTTACCACACAGTGATGATTTGCATTCACTGTTCTTCAGAATATCCCACCTTAACTTTTTGTTCTAATTTCTGTATATAATCTAGACACTTCTATTGCTACTGGACATGGGGGACGACCCAATTATACTCTCTATATGTGATAATTAAATGCCAATTAAAACCTGGACTCCTTAGTACTTTGAGGTTTATTCTGGTACACAAGATGCTGAGTCTCCAAGTCAAGAGAGTGTCAGAGGAGATAGTTGGGGACATCTATCATTGAATTAGCAGCAGACAGCCCAGTGACAGCTCTTTAGCCCTATCATTTCTCATTGTAATAGTGATAGGTAAAAACTAAAACTTGGAGAAGACCAAGGGATATAATGAAAGGAGTTGTTGCTACTGTTCTTGTGGTTATTTTAATCACATGTGCTTTGTTCAGAATTGAGCCTTTTGAGCTGGCAAGGGGAAATCTTAACTTAATTCCTATGGTTCACTGACTGTTAATAAAATCACTTTAGTCTCCATAAGCCAGAGAGGTCTCTCCCTTTATTACCAGTCCACTAATTCCCCTAAAAGGCCATGGTTCTCAAAAAGACAGTCCTGGTATTATCATCCATGTCAGAGAAGTTTAAGGATATTTATTTGCAGAGTCTTATTTTGTGGAGTAATAGAACAAGCGTCTGATTAAAAAAGAATGGCTCCTAAACTATTAAGTGCAAGGTGAATTTATAGAAGCAGTGTTACATTATTTCTTCCTGTTTTTCTCATACTACCTAGTAGTACTTCAATGTATGTTAGATAAGTAGACGAATACACACACACAAATGCTGTTTACCTTTTCCCTATAACACCGGCATTTTCATGTACCACAGAGGATTCATCATCACTTGCCCTAATTACCTTAATTATCACTTCCTTGACCTCCCTGACTAGGTTAAGTTCACCATTTTAAATGCTGGCATGGCAACCTGAATTTTTCCTTTCTAACACTTTACACAAATCTAATTAATTACTTTGTTGGATTATTAGTTTAATAATTATATTTTCTATTACATTATTTGCACCTCAACTGCAATAATCATGTTTATCTTATGACTAATGAGGTTCCAATGTATTGTTAAATATTTATTTATTGAATGAATAAATGCATGTATAATTTGATCCTCTGCAAAGTAATGACAAAACATATATATTGCCTCTATTTTTGTTTTGGGATTTAATTAGTCTTTTTAATCCAATTAATGCATTTATACTTAACAAGATTTTCAGCATGAAGTCATGGTAGGAGAAAAGTTAACCTCCTAGCACAGCACATAAATCTTCATGAACACATCCTGAACTATTCTCTTCAAACTTTGATGTACCATCATGCATCCAATTTTTTAGCCACACTAGACTATTTATTACTCTCACAACACTTCATACTTTTTTTGTACTTTTGTGAACTATTTCAAATTCTTTGTGGAATGAGAAGGAGTATAAATAAATAAATGAAGTTATTAAGATAAATCTTCTGGTGCCCTTGTTAGGCTGTTTCCTCTGCTTTCCCTTTCCCTTCTCCTCTCTCTTTACTAACCTCTAAGGTCTAGCTCACATATCTTCTTTGTGAAGCTCTTCTTGATATTCAGCCCACACTGCCCCTGGAAAACTAGGCAGAATGAATCACTCACTTGTGCATGTTCCCAAGGCACTAAGATGACTCTATGTTTTATCACAGTATGTTATAGTCCATTGTTCATCTCTCTCTGTCTCTCAACCTCTTTCCCTGTCTCTCAACCTCTCTCTCTTTCTCTTTTAGCTGAGGGAGCCCATGAAACAAGAACACGTTGTATTCACTATCACAGAGAACCTAGTGCAGTGCTTTGCACATAACTGATGCTCAGTAAATTATTAGGGCATCCATTAGGACTAAAGCCAGAAACTTGTTATTCATCTTTAGCTCCTCCTTCTTCTTTATCCCCGGCAGGTAAAATCATCATGAATCTAAACCACATCAAAAAAATTAAAAATAGAAATACCACATGATCCAGTAATTCCACTACTGGGTATTTACCCAAAAGAAAAGGAAAACACTAATTTGAAAAGATATTTACACCCCATATTTACTGCAGCATTACTTACAATAGCTAAAATATAGAAGCAACCCAAGTATCCATCAATAGATGAATGGATAAGGAAGCTGTGGTACACACACACACACACACACACACACACACACGGAATAGTACTCAGTCATAAAAAATAAGATCTTGACATTTGTGACAACATGGATGGAACTAGAGGGTATTGTGCTAAGTGAAATAAGTCAGAGAAAGACAAATGCCATACTAATTTCACTTATATATGGTTTCACTTATAAGTGGAATCTAAAACCAAAAACAAACAAAAAACAGGAACAGACCTATAAATACACAGAACAAACTTATGGTTGCCAGAAAGGAGAGGGGAGAGCAGATGGGCAAAAGTAGGTGAAGGGGAGTAGGAGATACAGGCCTCCATTTGTGGAATGAACAAGTCATGGGGATGAAAGGCACAGCATAGGGGATAGAGTCGGTGGTATTGTAATAGTGTTGTATGGTGACAGATGGCAGCTACCCTTATGGTGAGCCCGGCGTAACATATAGATGTGTCAAATCACTACACTGTACACCTGAAACTAATGTAACATTATGTGTCAACTATACTTTAATAAAAAACAAACAAAAAACACAGACACCCAAACCCAAACAAGAGTTTTCCAAGTTCATTACACAGTTCTTATATATGTATAAATAATCAAGCTTAAATTTAAATGCAAACAGTATGCATGTCTCATTTTTTAGTGTAATGAGAAAATCATGATTATATAATCAGTTTTCTATATAACATTTTATATTAATTTATAATTATTTTATGTTTATATTTTATAATTTATAATTCATAATTATTTTATTAGTTCAATTAAAGAATAACTTTCTAGTTCCAGAAGTGGAGCTATAAGCAGGCACTTTTGTCCTTTAAATAAATAAGTGAGTTAAATAAGTACGAGAGCATAGACCAGGTTCTTATCTGAAGAAATAATTATATGGCTCCTCCTTATGGGGTTCAAACAGGTGTAGTTTTGAAGTACCCTGGCATTTTAGGGCTGAACCACTAATACATGAGAAACTCACAATCCCTTGCAAATATGTAGCAATGTGGTACTCTCAATCATACCTTTCAAACAAAGTTTTTGTGTCTAAATACAAACTGCTGTGTTGTAATCAAGTTGCTACTTCCAGTTTTTATATAAAAGTCCAGAATTTTCCAATACTTCAAGAGAGAGTCTAATAACCAAATAAATCAAACTCTTGTTAAGTGAGAGGTATTTTCTTAGGAGAGAGAAGTTTAGATTCAGGACTTCTAAAAAGATATTTATCCCCAGGAACCACTTACCAAGGCAAGCACCAAGTTAAATATCCCTCAAGGATAAAAATAGAAATAAACGCCAAGCAGTCCCTAAATAACTATTGCAGTCAGAGTATATGCTGAAGGTGAACACCACCAGATAAAATGTGTAGACATTTATTTATGTGTGTGTGTCTTAATGGTAATTTAAAGTTCATAATTTCATCTAGGTATACTATAGAATTAATGAACTTCTTCATAAAATGCCAAGCCAATTTAAGTGTCCAAAGATTTCTCCCCTTGATTCTTGGCTGTTGTAATAATGTTTATATTATAAAGAATGGTTGAACATAAAAATGTATAGTTGAAAATATACTGGGCTTAGAATAAGGAGCCCTGAATTTGACTTCTAACTCTTCCACAAACTAGTCTTCTGATTTTATCAAATTCCTCTTCTGAAAAGTAGAGGAAAGATTGAACTTGAAAATCTCAAAGGCCATTTTCTGCTGTGAAAGTCATTGATTTACTTGACACCAAAAATTATCTTGAAAATACTCAAATATCGTCTTTAGAAAAATGTTAATATTTATGAGACTTCAAAAGGTGTCCCACACAGGCACTTTAAAACCTCCTTATTTGATGAATTCCATGACTCATGCTTGCAGTAACAACATGGTAATAAGAAATATTTATTTACTTACTTTTACATTTTCTCAAGTAAAATGTTTTCCCTACTATTGCCCAACCCTTTCTTTTCTTTTTTTTTTTTAAATATTTATTTATTTATTTTAGAGAAAGAGAGAAAGAGAGGAGCAGGGCGAGGAGCAGAGAGAGAGAAAGAATCCTGAAGCAGACTCCCCACTGAGCATGAAGCCTGCCATGGAGCTCGATCCCACAACCCTGAGATCAGAACCTGAGTGGAAATCGACTCCTAACTGACTGAGCCACCCAGATGCCCCGTCCAACCCTTTCTTTTTCTTTTTTTTAAAAATTTTTTTTATTGTTATGTTAATCCCCATACATTACATCATTAGTTTTAGATATAGTGTTCCATGATTCATTGTTTGTGCTTAACACCCAGTGCTCCATGCAGAACGTGCCCTCCTCAATACCCATCACCAGGCTAACCCATCCTCCCACCCCCTCCCCTCTAGAACCCTCAGTTTGTTTTTCAGAGTCCATTGTCTCTCATGGTTCGTCTCCCCCTCCGATTTCCCCCCCTTCATTCTTCCCCTCCTGCTACATTCTTCTTCTTCTTTTTTTCTTTCTTAACATCTATTGCATTATTTGTTTCAGAGGTACAGATCTGAGATTCAACAGTCTTGCACAATTCACAGCGCTTACCAGAACACATACCCTCCCCAGTGTCCATCACCCAGTCACCCCATCCCTCCCACCCCACCCCCCACTCCAGCAACCCTCAGTTTGTTTCCTGAGATTAAGAATTCCTCATATCAGTGAGGTCATGTGATATATGTCTTTCTCTGTTTGACTTATTTCGCTCAGCATAATACCCTCCAGTTCCATCCACGTCATTGCAAATGGCAAGATCTCATTCCTTTTGATGGCTGCATAATATTCCATTGTATATATACACCACATCTTCTTTATCCATTCATCTGTTGATGGACATCTTGGCTCTTTCCACAGTTTGGCTATTGTGGACATTGCTGCTATAAACATTGGGGTGCACGCACCCTTTCGGGTCCCTACTTTTGTATCTTTGGGGTAAATACCCAGGAGTGCAATTGCTGGATCGTATGGTAGCTCTATTTTCAACTTTTTGAGGAACCTCCATACTGTTTTCCAGAGTCAACCCTTTCAAATAGAGTATCTTAAACTGAGTTTCCCTTATAACCAGTTCAGAGACACTTTTGGTATCAGATTCCTTGCAGCATATCTGATATGGGATTATTATGTTTTGTTTTCCTCTCCCAAAATCTATTCCCATATAGTTCAGCAGAGAATAATCAGCAATGCCCCAGGTGGGTGTTTTCTTGGCATCTTCATTGTGGGATATAAAATGTAGGTACACATAACAGCCATTTTAGGAACAAAGGTACACAAAATGTTTATTATTGATATATTGAAAACCAATTCTATTTATTTTTTAATTTAAATTTTAGTTAACATACAGTGCAATATTGTTTTCTAGAGTAGAATTCAGTGATTCATCACTTACATACAACACCCAGTGTTCATCACAATGAGTGCTCTCTTTAATACCCGTCACCCATCTAGCCCATCCCCCACCCAACTCCCTCCATAAACACTCAGTTTGTTTTCTATTGTTAAGAGTCTCTTATGGTTTGTTTTCCTCTCTCTTTTTTTCTTTTACACCTTCCCCTATATTCATCTGTTTTACTTCTCAAATTCCACATATGAGTGAGATCATATATTTGTTGTTCTCTGACTGACTTTTGTTCAGCATAATACACTCAAGCTCCATCCATGTCGTTGCAAGATTTCATTTTTTTGATGGCTGCATAATATTCCATTGTATATATATACCACATCTTTATCCATTCATCAGTTGATGGACATCAGGCTCCTCCATAGTTTGGCTATTGTTGATAATCTGCTATAAACATCGGGGTGCATGTACCCCTTCAAATCTGTATTTTTGCACCCTTTGGGTAAATACCTAGTAGTGCAATTGCTGGATTGTAGGGTAGTTCTATTTTAAACTTTTTGAAAAACCTCCACACTGTTCTTCAGAGTGGCTGCACTAGTTTGCATTACTACTAATAGTGCATGAGGGTTCCCCTGTCTCCACATCCTTGCCAACAACTGTTATTTCCTGTATTGTTAATTTTAGCTTGTATTGTTAATTTTGCAAATATCTTCTCCCATTCCATAGGTTGCCTTTTAATTTTGCTGATTGTTTCCTTCGATGTGCAAAAACTTTTTATATTGATGTAGTCCCAATAGTTCATTTTTGCTTTTGTTTCCCTTGCCTCTGGTGACATGTCTAGTAAGAAGTTGCTACAGCCAAGGTCAAAGAAGTTTCTACCTGTGTTCTTCTCTAGAATTTTGATGGTTTCCTATCTCATATTTAGGTCTTTCATCCATTTGAATTTATTTTTGTGCATGGTGTAAGAAACTGGTCCAGTTTCATTCTTCTACATGTTGCTGTCCAGTTTTCTCAACACCATTTGTTGGAGACTGTCTTTGTTTCCATTGGATATTCTTTCCTGCTTTGTTGAAGACAACAAAACTCTATGTTGGCCATAGAGTTATGGGTCCATTTCTGGGTTCTCTATTCTGTTCCATTGATCTGCATGTCTGTTTTTGTGCCAGTACCATACTGTCTTGATGACTACAGCTTTGTATTATAGCTTGAAATCCGAAATTGTGATGCTTCCACTTTTGTTTTCTTTTTCAGAATTGCTTTGGCTATTTGGAGTCTTTTGTGGTTCCATGAAAATTTTAAGATTGTTTGTTTTACCTCTGTGAAAAATGCTGGTGGTATTTTGATAGGATTGCATTAAATATGTAGATTGCTTTGGGTAGTATAGACATTTTAACAATGTTCTTCCAATCCATGAGCATGGAATGCTTTTCCATTTCTTTGTGTCCTCTTCAATTTCTTTCACAAATGTTTTATAGTTTTCAGAGTACAGATCTTTTACCTCTTTTGTTAAGATTATTCCTCAGTATCTTATGGTTTTTGGTGCAATTATAAATAGGATTGCTTCCTTGATTTCTCTTTCTGCTGCTTCGTTATTGATGTATAGAAATGCAACAGATTTCTGCACATTGATTTTTATATCCCACAACTTTGCTGAATTCATGTATTAGCTCAAGCAATTTTTTGGTGAAGTCATTCAAGTTTTCTATGTGGAGTATCATTTCATCTGCAAATAGTGAAAGCTTGGCTTCTTCCTTGATGATTCTGATGCCTTTTTATTTCTTTTTTGTTTTCTGATTCCTGAGGCTAAGACTTCCAGTACTATGTTAAGTAGTAATGGTGAGAGTGGACATCCTTGTCTTGTTCATGACAGTAGAGAAAAGGCTCTCAGTTTTTCCCCTTTGAGGATGATATTAGCTGCGGGTCTTTCATATATGGCCTTTATGATGTTGAGATACATTCCATCTATTCCTACTTTATTGAGGGTTTTATTAAGAAAAGATGCTGTATTTTGTCAAATGTCTTTTCTGTATCTAGTGAGAGGATCATATGGTTCTTACCCTTTCTTTTATTAATGTGGTTAATCTCATTGATTGATTTGTGAATATTGAACCATGCCTGCATCCCAGGAATAAATCCCATTTGATCGTGGTGAGTAATTCTTTTAGTGTACTATTAAATTTGATTTGGTAGTATTTTACTGAGAATTTTTGCGTGCATGTTCATCAGGGATATTGGTCTGTAATTCTCCTTTTTTATCTCCTTTTGGAATCAAGGTAATTCTGGCTTTATCGAATTAGTTTGGAAGTTTTCCTTCTATTTCTATTTTTTGGAACAGTTTGAGAAGAACTGGTATTAATTCTTCTTTAAATATCTGGTAGAATTCCCCTGGGAAGCCATCTGGCCCAGGACTTCTGTTGGGAGATTTTTGATTACTGATTCGGTTTCTTTTTTGGTCATGGGTCTATTCAAATTTTCTATTTCTTCCTGATTCAGTTTTGGTGTTGTAAGTTTCTAGGAATTTGTCCATTTCTTCCAGGTTGCCCAGTTTGTTGGCATATAATTTTTCATAGTATTCTCTTATAATTGTTTGTATTTCTGTGGTATTGGTTGTGATCTCTCCTCTTCCATTCATGATTTTATCTACTTGGGTCCTTTCTCTTTTCTTTTTGATAAGTCTCGCTAGGGGTATATCAATTCTACTAATTCTTTCAAAGAACCAGCTCTTAGTTTCATCAATCCTTTCTACTGTTTTTTTGTTTGTTTGTTTCTATATTGTTTATTTCTGCTCTAATCTTTATTATTTCCCTTCTGCTGACTTTAGGCTTTATTTGCTGTTCCTTTTCTAGCTCCTTTTGGAGTAAGCACAGGTTGTGTATTTGAGACTTCCCTTACTTCTTGAGGAAGGCCTGTATTGCTGTAAATTCCCTCTTAGGACTGCTTTTGCTGCATCCCAAAGGTTTAAGACTGTCATGTTTCATTTTCATTTGCTTCCGTGTATTTTTTTTAATTTATTCTTTAATTTCCTGGTTGACCCATTCATTCTTTAGTACGATGTTCTTTAACCTTCATTTATTTGAGGTCTTTCCAAATTCTTTCTTGTGGTTGACTTCAAGTTTCATAGTGTTGTGGTCTGAAAATATGCATAGTATCATCTCAATCTTTTTGTACTTGTTGAGGGCTGATTTGTGACCCAGTATGTGATCTATTCTGGAGAATGTTCCCTGTGCACTTGAAAAGAATGTGTATTCTGGTGCTCTAGGATGAAATGTTCTGAATATATCTGTTAAGTCCATCTGGTCCAGTGTGTCATTCAAAGCCATTGTTTCCTTCTTGATTTTCTGCTTAGATGAGATATCTGTCCATTGCTGTAAGTGTGGAGTTAAAGTCCTCTACTATTATTTATTATTATCAATGAGTTTCTTTATGTTTATTACTAATTGATTTATATATTTGGGTGCTCCCAAGTTGGGGGGCATAAATATTTACAATTATTAGATCTTCTTGATGGATAGACCCCTTAATTATGATATAATTTCTTTCTTCATCTCTTGTTATAGTCTTTGTTTTAAAATCTAATTTGTCTGATGTAAGTATGGCTACTCTTTCTTTTGATGTCCATTAGCATGATAGATGGTTCTCCATCCCCTCACTTTCAGTCTGCAAGTGACTATAGGTCTGAAATGAGTCTTGTGTAGGCAGCATATAGATGGATCTTGTTTTTCTTTAATCCAATCTGTTACCCTATGTGTTTTGATTGGAGCATTTAGTCCATTTACATTCAGAGTGATTACTGAAAGATATTAATTTAGTGTCATTGTGTCACCTGTAGAGTTGGTGTTTCTGGTGATATTCTCTGGTCCTTTCTAGTCTTTGTTGCTTTTGGTCTTTTTTCTCCACTCAGAGAGTCCCCCTTAAAATTTCTTGCAGGGCTGGTTTAGTGGTCACACACTCCCTTAGTTTTTGTTTGTCTGGGAAACTCTTTATCCCTCCTTCTATTCTGAATGACAGCCTTGCTAGATAAAGAATTCTTGGCTGCATATTTTTCCTATTCAGCATGTTGAATATTTCCTGACACTTTCTTCTGGCCTGCCAAGTTTGTGTGGACAGATCTGCTGCAAGCCTGATCTGTCTTTCCTTGTAAGTCAAGGACTATTTTTTTTTTTTTTCCCTTGCTTCTTTCAGGATTCTTTCCCTGTGTAGTTTGTGAATTTGACTATGATATACTTTGGTGATGGTCGGTTTTTGTTGAATTTAGTGGGAGGTCTCTGTGCTTCATGGATCTTGACGTCTGTGTCTTTCCCCAGATTAAGGAAGGATAATAATTTGCTATAATTTTTCAAATTATAGCTATAATTTGTTCAAATAAATCTGCCCCTTTTTTTCTCTCTTCATCTTCTGGGATTCCTATGATATAAATGTTATTATGTGTTAATAAGTCTCTGAGTTCCCTAAGTCTACCCTCATGATCCATTACTTTTCTTTCCCTCTTCTTTTCAGCTTCATTATTTTCTATAATTTTATCTTCTATATCACTAATTCACTCCTGCTTCATCCATCCTCATTTTTACAGCTTCCATTTGTGTTTGCATCTTGGTTATAGCACTTTTAGTTTTGGCCTGACTAGATTTTAGTTATTTTATCTCTGCAGTAAGAGATTCTCTAACATCCTCTATAGTTTCTTTAAACACAGCTAGTATCCTTATAATTGTTTTTTTAAATTTGAGTTCAGACATCTTATTTATAACTGTATTGATTAAATCCCTAGCTTTGAGTTCTACTTCCCATTCTTTCTTTTGGAGTGAATTTCTCTGTCTTGTCATTCTGTCCAGAAAAGAAAAGAAGAAAGAGAAAACAAAACAAAACAAAAAACAAAAACAAAAAAAACTAGATTTGGGGTGTGTTTTCATCTGCTAGTTAAAAGATCCCAAATTATTATATATATATATATAGTATACATGTATATGTGTATATATATATGAAATAAACAAAAAATAAAATATATTTATAAAATATATATAAAAATAAAAATAAAAAAATTAATAAAAATTTTAAAAAGGAATTAAAAAAATAAAGTAAATGAAAAAGGACACTATATCCTATTTCCTCTAAAGCTGAAGTTTTGCAGCACCCTGTTCAGTAGACTTGGTGAGTTAGTTGTTTGTGCTGGTCTTCTGGGGATGGGGCCTGTTGCCTCATTCTCAGGCTGACTTGTTTCAGAGAAATGCGCCTCCAGGGTGCAGGGGGCGGGGCTTGGTGTAAGCAACTCCAGTATCCACTAGGTGGCGCTGTTTTGCTCCTTGAAGGCTTTCAGCACTAATGGGTGGGATGAATATGGCTGCACCCCACTCTCTAGCCCTGGAGCTGAAAGTTCATGCCCCCCACTCTTCAGTGAGCCATCACAGAAAAGGAATCAATCATCCCTCTTGTGTCCCAAGTTTCCATCTAAA
Source organism: Halichoerus grypus (assembly GCF_964656455.1). Lineage (NCBI taxonomy): Eukaryota > Metazoa > Chordata > Mammalia > Carnivora > Phocidae > Halichoerus > Halichoerus grypus. The sequence continues at coordinate 30,145,365 of NC_135722.1, forward strand.
CCGTGTGTTCACCCTGCCTGCATCCAAGCTTTTTTATCAGGTGTGTGACTAAATTTCAAAACTCCAAATTTTAGGGACTCCCAGGGCATGGACCTGCACTGTTCCTCCAGAGGAGGGTCTTGCCACACTTTTGCCATTTGCTGGCCAGTGCCAGGAAAGCAGGCACAAGATTGTTCAGTGGTTCGCAGTTTGTGGCAAAACAGAAGAGAAAACCAGCACCAAGACCTACTGCTCCAGCCGGTTTTCCTGATCTTATGCCTGGGAACACTGTAGCACATTGGCACCACCTGATCTTTCGACCCAGGGGATCCTCAGACCACGTTGTTACTCCTGGAGTCTACCCCGCTACACCACCTGCGCACCTTTAAGCCAGGGACGTCCCCCATGGTAACAGACTTCTAAAAGTTTAGAGTTTGTGCTCCATCACTTATAATACGTTGTGGTAGCCTCCATAAACAGGGTCCCTCCCTGCTGCCATATCCATAGTTATATCTGCCCCAATTCAACTCTCCACGCTTCCTATCTTCTAAAAAGTGGTTGTTTTTCTACTTGTAGACTTGACGTTTTGTTCTCTCAGACCGGATTTATTTCTTGGGTGTTCAGAATGATTTGATAACTATTTAGCTGTGTTTGAGGGATGAGACAAGCTTAGGGTCCCCCTACTCCTCCACTATCTTGACTCCTCTCAAAACCGATTCTATTTCCTTCCCTAAAAAAAAAAAGCAGTCTTTTTTTTTTTTTTTTTTTTTAATGTACTTGTCATCTGTTTCAGAACTTAAAGCCAAATAGTAGAACTTGACGTAAAGGTAGATTTCGAAAATCAGTCCTGCTAATTAAATGGTCTTTCACATACAAAAGAAGAACAATGCTTGATGCTCAATTTATAAATGAGAAAATTGTGTGTACTACCTGTGAAGAGTTACAATCTAATTATTTTTTCCTGTTCTAGGGTTACTTAGATTGTATATTCCCAAACAAAAGAAACCACTAATTGATAGATAGTAAGATTGCTCTTGCTCCAAATAAGTGAATGAGTAGCAAGTGAGACTTAAAAATACTGAAACACTCATGGTATACCCTCAAGATAAAAATTGAAGATTAAGTAATTTTGACAAAATGAGTCCCATTTAACTTAAGGACACTGAATTCACAAGGTCCAAGTAAAATAGAGACAGTTCAACACTGATAATATGCATTTATAATTAGGGTGATTAAACATTTCACTTTAGACTTCCTCCTGAGAGCACGCTTTTCACCTGAAAGGTGCCCAAGTGAGAATGCTAAAATATATATGAACAGCCTATTTAGAGACATCAAGTTCTCACATAACAGTAGCTAGCAAAGTTTATAAAAACAGTCCTAGACATTGATTAAAATATGTTTTCATGAGCTCCTTCTTAATTTTCCCAGTTGCCAACTTTTAAACAGAGTAGCACAGAACATCACAAGTATTCATCAAGGCAGAGAACCTATTCATGCATATGGACATGGAAGATTATAATAGTGAGGGCAACCAGTGCTCTCCCAGGCCCAGAATTGTTTCTGTCATGGATGCTGAGGCAGATGTTGCAAACTAGGCTGAAAAAAATCTCTAGATACTTTTTGTGAGCCTTTGAACATTTTAAATTTGGCAGATTTCATATAAAAATACAGAATTTCAGGTTTTCTTGAAAAAGCCAAATATCTGGCAACATTGACCCAAATTCCCACAGGACAATCATAGGCAGGACCTACATAGCAGCTTGCATACCATGTGTTCTCTGGCATATGACAGACCCTTGTCATTACTCTACACCCAAACTTCTCATTAAATTACCTGCCTGGTTCCCATTGGCAATTGAATTTGCTACCTCAGGGTTAGAAAATGAGGGTAGAAGTTGCCACAATGCTTGTTTTATGTCCTAAAGATATTTCTCTATTTTTTCCTATTTGACTAGATCTTAGGCTAACACTGTGATATTGTAGAACTTTCAGCAGCATCTCTCCTTTCCTTCCTTCCTTCCTTCTTTCCTTATTTATTTCCATTAAAGAATTAAAGAGCAGTATTCTCTAGACCTCCATCCTAAAACATCTTACTCTTCTTACCTTCCTCGGACAAATCTAATCATACCTATGGCCTCAATTCTTTGTGCACATCTCATAAATTATATATATGTCTGTGTGTATACACACACACACATACACGTCTGTGTGTATATTCATCCCAGAACTCTCTTCTGATCTCCAGGCCAATATATCCAACAATATAGATGCTATTTCCCTTGAAATATCCTATGGGCATACCAGTAAACTAGTCTAAACACTTATTCATTATCCTTTTTACAAAATCTGCCTCTTTTCTTATATTCTCCATTTTAGTGACTACGTTATCATCTACCTGAAACAAATCCCTGCCTCCTCTCTTTTACTTAACTTTTGTGTTTTGCTGAATCTGCATCCATACCCTTATTTTGCTACCCCCACTCATGCCTATTTCTATTTTGTTACACAATATCTTTATTAGTTATTAACTGGATTACGAAATCACATTTTAGTTAGTGGTTTTCCCTGTATATAATCTTTCTACCTAATCCAGCCTTGACATGCTATCAGATTTTTTTTTTCAAATCACAGATCTGATTATTTCATTCCTCATATTTTAATTCATAGAATTAAAAATGAAAGTCAAATTCTCTAACTTAGCAAAAAAAAAAAAAATTCATTCACAACCTAGTGCTGGTCAGCCTCATAGTCTATCACTCTTCTATTTTGCCAAATAAAATAGTTCCCTGCAAAAATTATTATATGCCTTTGACTGTGATATGGCCTCATCCCTTCACCATAAAAGCAATTGCTTTTTCCCTTTGAAGTCTCAGCTTTAAGCAATACCTACAGGAAGTCCTATCCTCTGGCCAATTTTAAGGTTAGGTGTTCTCATACTATGTAAATTCCTCCGCCATAGTGCATATTATTATCATTGTATACTCCCGGGTTTTCTTGATAATATGGCTTCCCAATTGGACTCTAAAAGTCTTAGAAGAATGGTATCTTATTTATATTTGTATTTAAAACATAGACCCCAGTGTGTGGCACATAGTAAGAACTCAATAATAATGTTTTTGTATGATTAATCAATAGGTGTTTTAGGAAATGTTGAGTTCAATGGTCTTTAAAAATTGGTGAAATTTAATTGATCATGCTGTTTAACTGAGTCAGCTAGTCCATTCTCTGAAAATGCTGGTTTATTGAGAGTCCCTTTAATTTTTTCCTAAAATTTCTTTTAAATTTTAGGAAAGGGGGTGGTAACTTTACTAATGTTATAAGATTTCATGATGATATTTATGGGTCCTGCACACATACCCAAAGTGATTTTATATACATAAATCTTATATCCATTCTCAGGTCTTATCTTTATTGACTGAATAGCCCTGACTAGTTTATGTTCACCTGTGCAAGCTAATCTCTTAATGGTGTGGTTATGTTCTCAACTCTGGCCTTAAACTGATTATGACACCTAAAACCTTGGATTATAAATTTAATGTAATGCACTTTTTTTTCTTTATCCAAAAGATGTAATTATATAAAACTTATCTAAACTGCAGCAAAATTGCCTTTTGTTCTCATTGTTTTGTAAAAACAAAAACCTAAAATATGGGGTTGGGGAGAAGTGGTCATCTGAGTGTATTTTTCAGAAAAACACTTTGAAAAATGTAGTTCAAGTTTGATTCAGCCAAAAACTTTAAAGAAAATTCAAGTTATCATGACTTTTCTTTAACTTATAATATTTATAGTTAAATATTTGTTGCCATGAATCCTTTGCTATATTTAGATGAGTATTCTATCCTAAGGAGGCACCTTCCTGACAATAAAATTGATAATTAACAAACATCAGATCTTACAGTAGACTCAATGAGCCAGTATGTGGGTGGAGGGAGTAAAACATGAAAGGGGATCAAGAGTTTTATCCAAATATTCTCTCTGTTCTTTAAATTTATGCTATTTAGGTTTTCAAAATGACATGAAATAAGTATCTTTTAATCCAAACCTTGTGTTGTAAGCTGAATAATGCCCTCCCCCAAAGATGTCCATGGACTAACCCTCAGAAACTATGAAGATGGCTAAAGGAAACTTGCAGATGTGATTAAGTTAAGGATCTTGATATAGGAAGATTGTCTTGTATTTTCCAGGTGGACCCGCTATAATTACAAGGATCTTTATAAGAAGGATGCAGATGGTCAGAAAGAGTGAAGGCAATATGACACTGAAAACAAAAATTTGAGTGATATACTTTGAAGATGGAGAAAGGGGCCATAAGCCCAGGAATGCCTCTAGAAGCTGGAAAAGGCAAGGAAACAGATTCTCTCCTAGAGTCTCCAGAAGGATCCAACCTACAGACACCTTGTCTTTATCCCAGTGAAACTTATTTCAGATTTCTGGCCTCCAGAATTATAAGAGAAATAAATTTACAATGTGTTAAACTACTGTTTGTGGTAATTTCTATAGCAGCAATAAAAAATTAATATATTTTTTTCTCTTAAAAAGCGTGTTGAAATAAAACTTGTCTAGCTTGTAACTTAGTATAAAAATATAAATTAACTACTAAGAATGATACCATGATCTATTTTTTTATATTAAAATTTGAATATTAACTAAAGTGGCATTGAATGAATAATATGGGTGGCACATGATAACATAGGGAGAAACTCAAAACAACATCATGTAGAATATATACTTTGCAGTAAAAATCATTGTGCTCTATGCCCAGTTGGGCTTGCTTACTAGTTGAATGACATTGTGCATGTTATTTGCCTTCTGCAAGCCTCAATTTTCCCAGCTATTAAAACGCTATCACTAGTAACGTTGTAAGGATTAATTTATAAAAAATGACAGTTTAAACATATATAGTAGGGGCGCCTGGGTGGCTCAGTCGTTAAGCGTCTGCCTTCGGCTTAGGTCATGATCCCAGGGTCCTGGGATCGAGCTCCGCATCGGGCTCCCTGCTCGGCAGGAAGCCTGCTTCTCCCTCTCCCACTCCCCCTGCTTGTGTTCCTGCTCTCGCTGTGTCTCTCTCTGTCAAATAAATAAATAAAATCTTTAAAAAAATAAAAAATAAAAAAATAAACATATATAGTAATTTTTATGCAGCAAGGAGTGTTTTAAGCACTTTCTATGAACTCACTTAATATTCACAAAAACTCTATTAAATAGGTTCTATTATTACCCCCATTTTACAGAAAAGGAAACTGAAGTATTTAATAATTTATCCAAGGTCACACAACAAATAAGTGGCAGAGAGAGGATTCTAAACCAGAGACTGTTGCCATATTCTACATTACTAACCATTGCACTAAACTTAGGCCAGTGCCCATAGAAAAAATATAACTAGTTACATTATTAAAGCTCTTTGTGTTTGAATCTAAGAGTCCTTTCTTTTTTTTTTTTTTTTAACATGAATCTACTCTTAAGGAAAATAGTTCCAGAATTACAAATGTGTTTTTTGTTTGTGTGTTTGTTTTTAATCCCCTTTACCAAGAATTACAAAGGTCTTTGAATAATCCCTACTAGGTTAATCTCTAAGGTCCTTACCAGCTCAATGAATCTATGAAATGGTCACTGCTGGTCCCCCCCAAAAAATTGGGTGGCCAAGGTTCTTGCTCTAAGAAGATGAAATGAAACTCCTGTGTGTCCAGATGTTTTGATTAACTGACCACTTCTATCCCTTCCAGACCTTTGAATCTATAATTTAACTATCAAGGAGAAACAGTTTTTTTTTTTTTTTTTAAAAAGGACTTCATTACAAATATCATCATCATTTTGAAGGATAAAAATGATTGTCATTGGAAAAATACTCGTTCATGAATTAATTCCAACCTGTCCTTTCTGGAAATATGTTTATTATAACACAAATTAAAGGTTTTGCTTCAGTACAAGATGTAGAAGAAAAAATACAACCACCCCTAAAAGATCTTAAAGGGATTTTTAGCATATTTTTATCTTCAAAGGAACTGAGAAAATATTTTTAAAGAAAGCCATAAAATGCTTCCCATTCTACCCAAAGCATTTGCATTTTCAGAGTGACACTTTATTTAGCCCACTTTGTTCGTATTAATTTTCAGTGCTGTGAGCAAGCATGTCAATGTATATTAACACCTGATCTATAAAGGGAACACTGAGGCCTTACTCAAAGTATTAGTCACCGCACCTTGGGGATGCTGTTGTGCTTCTGCTGTTGGCTTCAATGCAGAATGAGGCACATGCTTTGATTCTTAATGAAAAATGCACACAATCAAATTCATCACCAAGAGCACTGAAACTTCAACAACTTTTTTCAAGCTCAGAATGATTTTCCAGGCCTCTTCTGTTTTTTAACCACCAGTGGTTTGTGATATATAAAACATCACTTCCCAAATAGAATGCTGGAAAGGGAATTATAATGTGAAGGAGAGACGTCTTTCTGAAAGGTTTGCATGTGTTTAGCACCTTTATCAAGATCTTCAAACCTGATATTCCCTAAGGTTAGATTTCATAAATCAGAACTTAAAACCTCTGTTCAGCTTATTTCTCTCTCACTTTCTAGGTTATAAGTTATTGAAGGTAAATACTGTACCATAATCATCTTTGCATCCCAAGCACTAGTTAACAGACATTGTAGTAGGAGAAGAGACTTGGTAGGATTTCAATCATTTTAGATTCACTAAGATTTATTTTGTAACTTACCATGTGATCTATCCTGGAGAATGTTCCATATTGTGCTTCAGAAAAACATATGTTCTGCTGCTGTTGAATGGAATATTCTGTACATATCTGTGGGGTCCATTTGGTCAATTGTTCCCAGAATTGCTTTATATCCCAAATGACTTTCTAGTTCCCAAACCACTTTCTAGTCTTCTTTTATTGCACTATTGTTGCTAGATTCCCTGAGGCATAATCAGCTGGGAGAGATTTTTGCTTTTGTTCTTTCCACATGCATCATAATGAAAAAATCCTCTAGTATTTTAGGTATAACAAGTGTTTCAGTTCCTTGAACTAAAGGAATCCAACACACGCAAATAGACATACACACACACACATACACACACACACACACACACACACAACCACACATTTATATGTACATACCGCCTTCCACATCATACCTTATTTCCTAGTCCAAAAGAAGAACAAGTAGAAAATTCTCAAGCAGCACATCAAAAGACAGAAAAAAAAAAAAAAAGATGCAACCACTAAAACATTTTCATTAGGAGCTACTAAATGTAAAGAGCATACTTCTCCCTGTTTTATAACAGTTGACATTTACAACCATAATTTTGGATCACTAAAGAATATGTAATATGATTATTCATGTGGTTACAAAGTGAAAGAGAGGTATATGTATATCACTTCAGCTAGAATACTATCAGGCTATTATAAAATTAAGAGTATTTCAGTACTTAAAGTAATAAAGATCACTTGTAATTTTTAGGAGAACATGTCTCACATTTTTCAAAAAAGAAGAGGCTTTAATGTATTCCCTTAGAGTTTATCTTATAATATCATTTTGAATTTTTACTGATCTCCTGTGTAGTTGTCCAATGGGCCCTATTTATATCTTGGCCCTCTGAAGTACATTTTGAGCACTCTGGGTAGGAACTAATATATATTTATATCATTCCTCTTAAGGAGAAAGTATAGGAACATTACTTTTAAAATTCTCTTACATAGATCTAAAGACATAAAATCCTTATATTATTTTATTTTTTTAAAGATTTTATTTAGAGAGAGACACAGCAAGAGAGGGAACACAAGCAGGGGGAGTGGGAAAGGGAGAGGGAGAGGGAGAAGCAGGCTTCCCGCTGGTCCGGGAACCCGATGCGGGGTTCGATCCCAGGACCCCGAGATCATGACCTGAGCCGAAGGCAGACACTGAGCCACCCAGGTGCCCCGTTTCCTTATATTATTTTAAAGCACACAACTCTGAAATAAACTCTAGCTCAAATATAACAGAGAACACTTTTTAATCATTAGATTAAGCCTGTTCATTGTCAGTGACATGAGGATGAGACTGGGAAATAGAATATCATTAAGTTGATGATTTAGATGAGGGATAATAATTTGCATTTGTAGTGCAGAGCACATTTCATTCACGAAGAGGATGAGTAACTAGATTTGTTTTCCTTCCCCATAAATTACTGGAATTCAAGTGGCATAGTAATTATGAGTGGACTGCTTTCCATGTTTGCAGCCTTGATTTTCAGAGCTACTTACAGCATTTAATCTAGCATTTATGCAAGCTCCCCAATTTGGGTTTCAATGATGCTTTCCATGCTTTAAAAATCCAACTTTAAGTCAATTGTACAGTAAACTGTTTGGTCTCAGCTATCAACTAGGTGCTTTGTTTATGTGTAGTTTAGGCTGGTCTTTTGAGGGCCTGAGTATTTAAGGAATCACAATTTATGGGATAAGGTCTTCTCTGTCTCTTTACTACTGTAAGGAATGAGTGAAATTAGAATACCAAAAGAGACAAGTTTTGGATCATTTATGTGTAGATAACCCCTTTTGTAATCTAAAAACATTTTCCAGAAGCAATCAGAACGTCTGCAAATTTTGAACTAAAATCAAATGCCTTGATTTTCCATGGTGAATTGGGTGCTTAAAAGGTATCAAAGAATCTGTGCCACAGTTTTTTCTCTGTGTCTTTTACCAAAACTTCACTGTGTATGCCAAAAATTAAAAGAGCTTTTGGATCTGGGGTTTTCTGAGATCAGATGACGTTATAAAGCATATCTGCAAAGTGGCATAAGTTGAGGTTTATCCATGAAAGGAGGTATTATCCCTTGATGCCCTTGTTTCTTAAATTATTCTTACCTTTGCTGAAAAATAAACAGCAGCTACATGAAGGTTTGTTTTAATTTGCATTTTTGCTTCCATTGGACTTTCTTCATTATTACAATACTTACACATATGATACACTACATATTATAATAAAAAAATACATTAATATAGACGCTATTGCTTTACTAAAATAGGGCTTCAAGACATGGACACTTTTCATTATTTTCTTTCCCTCTCTCCAAATATACATAATATTGTACATAATTGATACCTTTTTAGAAATACTATTTTCTCTTTGAAATCTGAGGTAGTAATTTCTACGTAGCTCTAAAATCTTCTGATTCAGTTAAGTGCTGATAACAGTTAAGAGTCTCATGCTCTATCGACTGAGCTAGGTGATAGCAGTTAAAATCCTGATTGAACTAAACCTAAAGATGGAGACCTAAATTTGAATAGAAGAAAATCATTATGAGAGAATCAATTCTCTTAACTTCATTGAAAAGGAAGAGAAGGTGTACAAACAAGTGAAAATGAAACAAAACATATCAAAACTTACACCATGTGGCAAAAGCAGTTCTAAGAGGGAATTTCATAGTGATAAATGCCTACATTAAGAAAAAAAAAAAAGATCTCACATAAATAACTTACCTTCACATCTCAAGAAACTGGAAAAAGAAGAACAATCTAAGCCCAAAGTTAGTAGAAGGAACACAGCAGAAACAAGTAAAATAAAGAATAGAGAAATAATAGAAAAGATCAATAGAACTAAAAGTTGGTTTTTTGAAAGGATAAACAAAATTAACAAACCTTTAGCTAGACCTATAAGAAAAGAGGGCACATACTGAATGGAGCACTGGGTGTTATACGTAAACAATGAATCATGGAACACTACATCAAAAGCTAATGATGTAATGTATGGTGATTAACATCACATAATAAAAAAAAGAGAGAGACCTTAAATAAATAAAATTGTAAATGAAATAGAAGTTACAACTGATACCACACTAATACAAAGGTACATAGGTGACTACATGAACAATTATATGTCAACAGATTGGATAACCTAGAAGAAATGTACAAATTCCTAGAAACATATAACCTACCAAGATTGAATCATGGAGAAAGAATATCTGAACAGACTAATAATGAGTCAAGTGGTTGAATCAGGGGGGTGCCTGGGTGGCTCAGTTGGTTAAGTATCTACTTTCAGCTCAGGTCATAATCCCATGGTCCCAGGATTAAGCCCTGCATCAGGCTCCCGGGTCAGCAGGGAGTCTGCTTCTCCCCCTCCCTTTTCCCCTCTCTCCTGCTCATTCTCTCTTTCTCATACTCTCTCTCTCTCAGATAAATAAATAAAATCTTAAAAAAAGAGATTGAATCAGTAATCAAAACCTTCCAAAAAGAAAAGTCCAGGACCAGATGACTTCATTGGTAAATTCTAACAAACATTTAAAGAATTAATGCCAATCCTTCTCAAAGTCTTATAGAAAATTTAAGAGGAGGGAAAACTCCAAACTCATTTTACAAGGCCAGAATTATCCTAACACCAAAGCCAGATAAGGACACTACAAAAAAATAAAACTACACGCCCATATTCCTGATGAACATAGATGAAAAAATTCTCAACAAAATAAAATACTGTATTGTATACCTGAAAGTTGCTGAGAGAGTAGATCTTAATTGTTCTCACCATAACAACAAAACACGGTAATTATTTGAGGTGAAGATGTCTTAACTAACCTTATTGTTGTAATAATTTCACAGTGTATATATACCAAATCATCACTATACACCTAAAACTTAAACAATGGTATATGGCAATTATACCTCAATAAAGCTGGGGAGAAAAGATTAATACACCATGTTTTTAAAAACTGTTATCAGCACTATGAAATTCCCTCTTAGAACTGCCAATCCTTCTCAAAGTCTTATAGAAAATTTAAGAGGAGGGAAAACTCCAAACTCATTTTACAAGGCCAGAATTATCCTAACACCAAAGCCAGATAAGGACACTACAAAAAAATAAAACTACACGCCCATATTCCTGATGAACATAGATGAAAAAATTCTCAACAAAATAAAATACTGTATTGTATACCTGAAAGTTGCTGAGAGAGTAGATCTTAATTGTTCTCACCATAACAACAAAACACGGTAATTATTTGAGGTGAAGATGTCTTAACTAACCTTATTGTTGTAATAATTTCACAGTGTATATATACCAAATCATCACTATACACCTAAAACTTAAACAATGGTATATGGCAATTATACCTCAATAAAGCTGGGGAGAAAAGATTAATACACCATATCGAACAACAATATGGCATTTACTCCAAGAAAGCAAAGATGGTCCAGTATTAGGAAATCTGATTATATAATTCACCACATTGATACATTTAAAAGGAATACCATAAAAACATCACCATAGATGTTAAAAATATATTTGGTAATGTTTAAAATAGATTCTTTTTTGATATAATAAAAAAGAAATAGAAGGATACCTTCATAACATGATAAATTAGGTGTCTTATTCCTAAAATAAGGATCATATTTATGGTGAAGCTTTAGCAGTATTCTTCTTAAAACTCAGAGAGAAGAAATTTTGCCCACTATTATTTAATATTTTTCTAGATAAAATACGGAAGATTATACAATGGGTTGTTAACATGGGTTATTTGGAGTGGAGAGATGCTGTGGAACATCGAGACAAGAAAAAGGGGGGGAAAAGAGCCAAACAAATAGAAAAAAGATTATGAAAAAATTCACAAGGAACATGGATATGATTATATTTATATACCAACATATCCCTCTCTATATATATGCATATATATATGCATACAGGTAATGAAATTAAATAATCCTTAAACGATAATAATAACCACAAAAATTGCTGTAGTGTTTGCAGCAGTACTTCTCAAACTAAACTGATGAAAGGCCAGTCTTTTTGCTTTCAATTTATCATGGTTAGATAATTTTTAAAAATACAATAAAAATGAATTTCTAAAAGAAGTCTCAACTTCACTACTGTCACAAACATGTCAAATTTCCCGGAAAGTTTCTAAATGTTTGCTCTTAATTTTTATTCTTATCTTACTGCAGATCAGTACCATTTCATGGCTGTTTTTAAAAAAGAAGACCCAAAAAATGCAAAAAAAATCCTCTCTTCTTGGACAAAAAGACTCAATTCCAAAATGATGCTAATTCTCTTTAAATTAATCTATAATTATTATAAAATCACCAAAAGATACCGAGTTTTTGGAACTATATAGATTTTAAAGTTCATGAAAAAATAAAACAATGCATTTTGTCAAAAATAATTCTGAAAATGAAAATCAGTGAAGAGGGATTAGACCTATCAGCTGTGATCATATTTTGGAAGTATAATAATTGAATATAATAATGTATATCTATAAGCTTTCTAGAATAAAACATGGACTTTAAAAAATAATTACAGAGTGAGAAAGGTCCTTCTATATAAAATACATAAACCCAGAGGTGATAAGAGAAAAAGGTGGTAAGTTTTCCTACACTTTTAAAATGTGCATAGTAAACACAAACACCTTAACCACAGTTAAATGGCGAATTTCAAACTGGAAAAAAAAAAATGCAACAATGATAACAAAGGATTCAATTATTTACTATATAAATAATATATACAAATCGATATTAATCTGATGGGAAAAATAGTCAAATGCTATTGACAGTTTACAGTAAAGAATATGCAAATATATCTTAAATAAATGAAAATACATTAATTGTTACCCTTTAAAAGAGAAATATAAATTAAAACAATGGTCAATTACCATTTTGGCCTTTGTCAAAGATCAAATAGTTCAATAAGGCATTGTGTTAAAGAAGGTGAGAAAACCAGCACTCTCATTAATTGTTAATGGAAATATATGGTGTTATATAGGTAACTTGTCAATATTTATAAAATTTTTATAATTTACATATTCTTTGAACCAGCACTTCTATCTATAGATAGACAGAATTCCACATGTTAAAAATGATATTATGTAAATGATATTTATTGAAATATTTTTAATAATGAAAATATTTGGAAAAAATAAAGTCCCTTGGTGAATTAGTTAATACAATGAGGGCACATCCATGCGATAGAATACTATATAGTTACTAAAAAGAATGAGGCAGCTCTTTCTATATACTATATGGAATGATCTCAAAAATATATCACTCATTGATAAAACAAGTTGAGGAAAATGAAGTAGAGAATGCTAAAATTTGGTCTTATAATATGTACACACATATTTAATATATGTTTGCATATATATAAAACATATCTGGACAGATTATGTAAAAAATAGTATCAGGGGAGGAAATAGTGCGGCCTAGTAAAAGGATGGAAAATAAACTTTTGGATTTTTGTACCCTATATTTGTAGTAACAATTTTCTAAAAGAACAATTTATTAAAATACATAAAATAAAAATCATATAAAATATGTAAACTAAAAATAATATTATAGGTAGACTTTGTCAAATAATATAAATTAAGTGATAGTTTTTCTCAAGTTGACAGGTTCCTCAACCATATAATAATTTTGATTCCTGTGAACCCTTCCAACTATATGGCTCAGTCGTTAAGCATCTGCCTTCTGCTCAGGTCATGATCCCAGGGTCCTGGGATCGAGCCCCGCATTGGGCTCCCTGCTCAGCGGGAAGCCTGCTTCTCCCTCTCCCACTCCCCCTGCTTGTGTTCCCTCTCTCGCTGTGTCTCTCTATGTCAAATAAATAAATAAAATCTTAAAAAAAAAAAAGGTTATGTCTATGTTATGGAATTTTCTCGAGAAGAATACATGCTTATTTTTTGGAAAACAAATACTATTTAATATGCTAAGAAAGCTAATTATGAAATAAATAATTATTCTCTTGCTGTGTTTTGTAAATGTAAAGCAAGGCAGTCAAATGCAATAAAGGCTCCAATGAGTTAAAATCGAAATTGTGGTTCTGGGCATGGTACTGTTGTCTGGCCTCTAATTATTTTGATTCTAAGGAAACATACCTTCTCAGGCATTTGAAGTAAAATGGTTTATTTTGGACACAACTAGAATGTATGTTACTAAGATTATATACCTGTTCAAGAATGAATGAATGAATAAATACGTGGATCACAGATAAAGGCATTTACCATTACAAGGCAAATTAATTAGCTGAATCAAAGAACAAAGTTAAGGGGCCATTCAGGAATAAGGTTCTGAAAGAACAGAGCTTCATACTGCCTCCCTACAGGCCCCTGGGAACAAACCTCAAGACTTTCCCAAACCTTAAAATTCTTTTAATGGCTTCACTCTGTGGTTAGGATGAAGTCCAAACTTCTTAACACAGCATTCAATGCCTTTGTGATATGACCAGTGCTTACTTCTGGAGACTCATTCCATGTCACTCTCCTTCCTCCAATTCAACTTCGGCCATTTTAAACTGTCAATTCCTTGAATGTACCAGATTCTCATTTCCTTCTGGATCTTTGGACGTAGTTTTACCTGTGCTGACCCTCAACCCACTTCAGTTTTCCTCTGGCTCATTTCACATTTGGCCTTCATTTTAATGTCCAGGCACCCATAAAACCTTTTTTGCTCCTTAGACCACTCCATGTCCCCTTGCACTGTGTCCTCAGCCATAGCATTATATATACTTTTTATGGATCCACTCTCATAATGTAATATAATTATTTGTATAATCACTCTTCCTATCCACTAATCTATAAGTTCCATTAGCATGCCTGTCTCATTTATTACTTTTTATCCAAAATTTAATGCAGTGTCTATCACTATCCTATTTAAAATTGTTGCTCCAACACACACACACACTCACAGAGACACACACACACAATACCCCACTTTCTTGTTTTATTTTTCTTTATAGCTTTTTTCCCATTTAGCTTATTGTATTTTTTTAATTTTATTTTATTATGTTATGTTAATCACCATACATTACATCATTAGTTTTTGATATAGTGTTCCATGATTCATTGTTTGCGTATAACAACCAGTGCTCCATTCAGTACGTACCCTCTTTAATACCCATCACCAGGCTAACCCATCCCCCCACCCCCCTCCCCTCTAGAACCCTCAGTTTGTTTCTCAGAGTCCATAGTCTCTCATGGTTCGTCTCCCCCTCCGATTTCCCCCCCTTCATTTTTCCCTTCCTGCTATCTTCTTGTATTTTTACTTCATTTTATTATCTGTCTTCTCTCACTGTTACCAAAACTCCATAGGGCTGGGATTTTTCTCCATTTTGTTCAATTGCTCTAACCCAAGAGACTGAAACAAAATAGACACCCAATAAACATTTCTTTTTTTTTTTTAAGATTTTATGTATGTATGTATGTATGTATGTATTTTAGATAGAGACTACATGCACGAGTCAGAGGAGGGGCAGAGGGAGAGAGAAAATCTTAAGCAGGCTCCATGTAAGGCTCAATCTCATGACCCTGAGAGAGCAAAAGCCAGTTGTTCAACCGATTGAGCCACCCAGGCGCCCTTAAACATTTCCTAAATGAACGAATAAGTAAGTGAATAATGGTAGGTAAGTCAGTAAAACAATTGTGTTGTGAGTGAATTCATCATGCCAAAAGGCAGGATTGTGACATGGTCTATAATTTAAGGTGAGTTACTTGGGATTCTTAAGGCTAACAAGTACCATCCTCCACCTTCATCAGTAGCTAGACCCTCCTTGAGAGCTAAAAGGCGGCACCAGTCCATATCTTCACCTGATTCTATTTTGATCCAGTTCTTATTACATACTGAAAAGAGAGCACTCATCACTAGAATCCAGGTTTGGAGTGTCTTAGCAAAGGCAGAAAAAGAGTTATTTTTCTTACATAGCCCATCAGTTTATTATAGTCCCAAGCTTTCAGATACTTTGTTCTTTTTTGTTCATTTTTCCTCTGAGAAGCAGAAGGGATTCCAAGTTACTAATTATGGGTCACAATTTGCTTTATCCACTGTTAACACAGAATATCTTTTTGTTAGTGCTTTCCCCTATTGATATAGGCAGTACCAACTGGGAGGGAGTTAAGAGGATATATGTCTATGAGACACTTCTGCCTCATGCTGTCACTATTTCAGAAGTCAATGGATTTCACAAAACCTTTCCCAGAGTTAACAGCCAGTAGCACTTTCAGTATGTGCATGGTATACTTATTTTGGAGGGGAAAATTTGGTGAAAATTTGAACTGAATTATCCAGCATAAACATATTCAGAACATCTACTGACTTCTAAAGAAAACAATGCATGTCATGTGTTACATCCAAGGGGTGTTGAATTAAAAATGATGAGACACTTTACCTAAGTCTTATTTTTGATCATTTAAAATTTTTAATCCAAAGATAATTTTTACCAATAATTATTCTAAACCAGCTGCCATAAGAACCACTGCGACCCTATTCCCCCCTTTTGCAGGGAACACTGCAGTTCTATGTTGAATTTGGGTATTTGATTCTAAAGAATACAGCACCAATATTACTATATGCCTAGTCATAAAACTAGCACTTTTTGTCAACTTATCCACAATTCCTAAGATGCAGCAATTGAAGTAATTGACATTGTAATACTAGACCAAACTCCAGAACTGCATAAACAGCATATTTGTGTACCCCAAAGCACTATCACATTACTGAAATATGATGATAATAACAAAAAAGCATTTTTTCTAAATACAAATATGATATATAATTTAGGCACAATCCCTGTGACCATAGATTACCATGCTTTACCATTCCTTCTAAACATTGTCTCTGGCCAATTTTCCACCAGAAACCTATTTCCAAGGCACAAAGAGAAACAACAGAGAAGTATGACATAAATACATACCTGCATACATATGTACATATACTACTAACTTTGGAAGGGGACCAAGTAACACAGTCAAAACAAATGAAAATTCTGAAGAGAACTCTGTATGTGAGGATGACAATTCCCAGGGAAAACAGATGATGTGTTGTTAGAAATAGCTTGAAGGGAGGAGAGATGTAGGTCAGTTAGCCCTGGGATCTAGGATAAGATACAGCTTGGAATACTAGGACCTAGAAGAAATGTCTCAAAGAACTTTATAAATTCTAAAAGTAAATTGACCTCTAGCTTCCCATCAGGAAGATACTGTGTAGCTTAAATGTTATGAAGCCCCTTTACTTTCTCTGAGACAATCTTGGTCTCTTTTGCCTTTTTCATTCTTCAATGCCACACCAAATCCATGTGTCAGATTAACCCTGAACAAGTTGAGAAATTACTTTTTTTGCAATAGTTTGGAATTTGCTGACAGTATGAAGTTTTCACTCTCTGCGTTAAAGTGTTTGACACCTGTATCATTGCTAGACCTAAAAAAAAAAAAATTCCATATATTTAGAAAGATAATCCCTGAAGCTAAAATAATGAAAACCAAAAAAAGTCCAAAGTCAGTTTTCTTTAACTAAGAAGTTTCTAGAAATTACCCTGTGAGGGTAAGCAAACCAATACTGGGTGAATGATGAGAAGACTAAAAGCAGCAACTTGGCATATTTTGCTACTTAAAAATTCACCCCAAGATTTAATGTCTTAAAAAAACAAAGATTCATTATTTCTCATGATTCTGAGAATTAACTGTGCAATTCATAGTGGTCCAGCTCAAATGAGGCTGAATGGTGTTGGAAGGCCTCACCGATGTGACAAATGATTGACTATGTTAAGTAGAGTGATGGAGATAATTTGGTCATTGTATCTCTCATCATCCAGAAAACCAGCCCAGTTTAATTTACCAGCCCAATTACACTTACATTCCCTAAAATAACAAGATAAACTCCAAAGTGCAGCACTTTTCCAGACTCCCCTTGCATTACATTTGTGAAGGAACTTTGTCCAAAGCAAGACCTGTGGCCAACCCAGATTCAAGGGGTAGAGAAATGGATCCCACCTCTCTCGATAAAAGGAGGTACAAAGTTGTGTTTTTAAAAGGCATGCGAACAGGAATGAGAAGAATGTGTGGTCCTTTTATAATCTGCTACAGGTACCACAGGAAGAATGGCTTGTGAAACTAACCTTGTTCTAGGTACCCTACAGAAAGCTTGTGTCTAAAACTTATCTTAGAAGACTTTGTGGTTTCTTGTTACCAGAAATTTCCCTTGAATTAGAAAATATTTTCCTGTCATAATTCAAGGACATATTACAAGGTACTATCATTCTGAAAGGAAATTTTAGTATGTAGATGAAAACAAAGACAGCCCAAAGTCACTCAAAACACAATGGAAACCTACCGGGTGGAGAAGGGATGCTGCCAGCCATTGGAGACAAACAATTCCTGGGTACTGTAGTCATTCCATCCCGTGTCACTTGTTGTAAATTGCAAATCCAACCAGTCCAAACAGTGGCTTGAGATGTTAACAAAGATCTAAATGTAAGAGACTCACTATTAAAATAAATAAATAAATAAAAACAGTACTAAACAAAGATGTTTATTTGGTCACAATAGCTAAACATGCTACTCGGTTTAGTAACCTATATCCTAGTGAGTTCTGGGATAGATTTTTGAGCCATTTTAGATCCTGTATTCTATAAACTTTAAAAGACTACTTAAATAATAGTTCCTTTACCATTAACAATATAATTCATAATTAATGAGTTTTTCTAATTTTACATATGTTTACCAATAATAGAGTTCACATTTTTAAACCTCAGACTAATATCTTATTTTTCTATTGTTCAATGAATAGTCTTTATGAGCTCCAGACTTTCTTGGATTAATGGCAGAGGATGAACAGCACATTCTACAATGGAATGAAGTGTTCCTTCAACATTTCAACATTCATAATGAAAGCCAGTCAAGTTTGAAAATATTTTTTTCACTTCAATCAGATATTACCGGATTAGCTACTTTATGAATCTATCCCCACCTGGTCTAGGTTCTTTCTAATTTTCTAAAATAAGTCAACCAACAATACTTATTAGTCCTGGAACTTCAAAGAACATTAACACTTTAAGGAAATATAATTAACCTCTAATTCAGACATATTTTCAGGGTTTTATCTCATTTGCCAACTCTAATAATTTAGTAGTTGCTGGCAGAGCACTATATTGAGAAGGATTCTAAGGTCATGTCTGGTCTCAGGAGGGAAGAATACAGCAATTGATTAGTGATGTCTGCTATGGAAACCAGAGGAAAGACACAATTACCATCAACTTCCCATTCTGCTCTAAGTCAAATTTGTCATTTTATTTTATTTTAATTATTTTATTTATTTATTTAGAGAGAGAGAGCATGAGCAAGGGGAAGGGCAGAAGAGAGAAGGAGAGAGAGAATCTCAAGCAGACTCCACGCTGAGCATGTGGAGCCCAACCCAGGGCTGGATCTCATGACCCTGAGATCATGCCCTGAGCTGAAATCAAGAGTCAGATGCTTAACAGACTGAGCCACCCAGGCACCCCTCAAATTTGTCATTTTAAAGACAGAAAAAGACAGCATAAGGGACTCCATAGTCCCATTGTATTTAATGATAAAGTCCAATCTTAGAAGTCCCATTATGACTTCCAAGCCAATATTTATTTGGAGTAGACATTGGACACTTTTTGACTGGCTATCATTCACTTCCCACTATTTTTTCTAGTTCCTTACTGTGTGCCAACAACATAGTTGGAAGACAATTTCCAGTGTTTGTCTTCTATTGCTGCTCTGATCCCAAACCATAGAAACTGGGACATTCCTCTACCACAAAATAGTCCAGTGAGCTGGGCTTTGTTGTTAAGGCATTTGCTCCAGAACTCTGAAACTTGAATGAGCAATGCAAAGAATGAGGAAATAAAGAGGGAGTCAGATGATTACAACCATAGCAAGAGCATGGATCAGATGGTTGCTGCAGTGTGACTTTGACAGCATTTCCTACAGCCTGGCCTGCAACTCTCCATTTTTTAAGCTTTAGACTACAAGCCAATTATCAGTTATGGGCATCCCTGCTATTTTTCCAATGCATCTCCTTTTGGTTAAAGGCCAGAGATAATTTCTGTTGCTTCAAATCAGGAACCCTGATTGATGTTTTATTCAGCTCCACAGTCATCACTAAGTATTAGTGATGTAATGCTTTCCTCAGTCAAGTCATACATTTCCATTTATAATCCCAAAATTGAATAAAATGTGTTCCATTGGAAAATATGAAAAATAGGGTCATTTGACAATTACAAACATCTACAATCATGTCATTTCTGATGGTGGAATTAGCTCAATTATTCCATTATATTGATCTTCAAATTTCATCAACATTATGTTATTGTTTCAATAACTATGTAAAAAACAACCAAACAAACAAAAGTTGAATTGAAACAAAGACTTTATACATTTAATGAGAACCACCTGGGGAAAATTTCTCTCACTTTTCTCTACCCTATCTATGCTCAGAATATATCACATTTGCTAACTATAGGTTATAAAGAACATATACTTTTAAGATTAAAGGTTGGTTTATAGACCATTGTTCATGTAAGACGTAACAAACCCATAAAAGTCCTGCTACATACAAAGTCTGCACTAACGTATATTTGGCAAATAGTCTACTCTTAAGCCCTGGTTTACTTATCTGCTGTCAGGAAGAAAAGGTAAGAGGACATGCTGTCCTAGAAACTCATAATGTACCTCCATCATACTAGTATCACTTTGAGGCCAACTCACAGAGTATACATTACTCTTCTTGGCTATTTACATTAAGACTCCATTAAAAAAATGTCCTTTAGTCTTTCTGTTTTTATTAATGAAAAAATGCTACATTAAGAAATTTCTGCTTGCTTTTCCTTCTTACTTCATATAGAGACCCATGTGTAATCTGCAAAGCAGTCTGAAAAGAATGGCACAAGCAGTCAAAATATTTACATATTTCTCTGTAAATTATTTCATAGAAAGATTTAACAAGCATAAGTAAGCTATGACAAGCATGTTCACTTATCTGAAGAGAAATACTTTGAGCTGATTTCCTGGCACTGAGAGGGAAGCTGGTTAAGTGACATCTCCCTTTATGGAATGCAATGATTAAACAATGAGTTGTGTTTTACCTTCTCCAGGAAGGTCAGTTTAATATGGATTTGTTTTCAATAATGCTCAATATACTACACCCAGAATTGTAAAATCTGTCACTAATATTGGTAAGTAAAGCAAGGCTTAACACTGAAGTTAAAACAGAAACAAACAAACAAAAAGAAGAAACCAAAAGCAAAAACAAAACCCTAAATGCCCACCACCAACAACAATAAAAACACAATTGTCTGAAAATGTAGTGATATATATGAATAATCTCACACAAAACTGAGAAAACAGTAAATGCTTAAATACTAAGAAATATCTTACATTTGAAGATAAGAAATGGGGTATCTCAAAACAGGATTATATAAAATGATTTATCTATAAGCTTAATGTAGTTTTTATTTCCTCCTGAATTGTGAGAGGAACATAACTGGAAAATGTTGCCATGATCTTGTGTAGGCTATTTAGGAAGGAAGGAAGGAAGAAAGGAAGAGAAGAACGAACGAGGGCATTTATGTAAATGTTCAAACTCAGAAACCCCTGTCTACTATCCAGAGGAGCAAGCTCTAATTTCACAAGTTACAGAGAAGCCTCATGGATTCTCCTACACTGAAGTCATCAGCATTTCACATCAGAGAGTACTCTGTAGGGTGTAAAATGATGACTATTGGGCATCCAGAAGACCACATTCCAGCCCAAATTCCTAACCTATCACAATGACCTGAACTTAACTTCTACTTCCCACTCTTCCTTACCTGGCAGTTGAAGAAAATTATTTTCCCTGAACATGATTTCAGAAGTGAAATGAGTAAACCGTTGATAGCATATGCAAAGTACCCTACTTTGGGGAGGAGCAGTAACTTGAAATAACGATGTTGGATTTGCTTCCTATTACGTGGAAAAGAGCTAGCTACTGTAACCTCCCCACCCAGACTACCATAATATATTGCTTATCGGTGAAAGACCTCCTTGTTAGCAGCTCTGATCACAGAGGTTTCATTCTAATCTATCTTAAATTGCTCAGCTTGGAAAATACAGGCAGTCACTCTTATCTAACAGGATTTCAATAGCCTCATAAATTCTACCTTTGGAAAACAGTCAAACCAAGACACCCGTTCACATTCTTCACTCCTTCTACTCATTTGCACAGAATAAGATGTCAAGTTGGGTCTCTTAGAAGACCCAGTTCTGGTTGTTCAGCATCTAGGATTGATTCCCTGTCAGTTAAAAAAAAAAAAAAAAAGTGTGGTCAAGTGAGGCAGGGCTTCTATCCTAACCTAATAGCTAAAGATTTAAAAGATGACAATCTGCTTGTTCCAAAATGATTCTTAATGGAATTGATGGCAGTTGTCAATTTTTCAATTTAATGTGTTTTTCAAGGCATTTTTTAAACCAAATGGAATCAGCACTACTTTTTTTTTTTAATTTAAATGCTTTTCTCCTTGAGTTTAGAGCTATCTGGTAAAATGTTATTGTTTTTATAAAAGGCAATGTGAAAATACTGAATTATGGTCAGGATTTTTTAAAAACTGAGGGAAAAAAGACAACCATATTTCTCTGAACTTATCCTTCCTACACTTCTTTGTTCTGCCCCAGAAATAATAAGATGGATGGACTATCCTGGGCTGCAAAAGAGATTTGCTGTCAGGAGACATCTCAAATCTTCGTGTGAACATGATAAAATATTTTTTATAAAAATGTTTTTATACCTTTCAATTTGAAAGTCAGTGGGTGTGTGTAGGATCAGTTTAGAACATGGAATATAGAATTTAAAGTCACAGAGGTCAGGGCTCCAGTCCCAGCTTTAGGTAGTCACAGCTGCATTACTTCTCTGAATCTCTTTCTTCATCAATAAAGTGAGACTAATAATAGTACATATTCCATGAGGTTTTTTTTATAAATATTAAATGAGATGTCAAATATAAAGTGACTACTAGGGATTTTTGGGGGGGTAAGGTTCTTAAAATATTAGTTTTATTACATGCCTAGATGACAGATAGCTAGATAGGCTAACTTACTTAATAACTTACTCATGAGCCTATTCATGACTATATTCTTATCTTCCAGTTACCTGGGTCCATAGGCTTCATTCCCTTCATCTTCCCTGGATTGCTGTCCTCCTGGTGTTAAATTCATTTTCTTTTGATATATATTGACAGCCTGGCACTGTGATATGTGTTCAGAAGGCAAAAAGAGCCAGATGTATTATAGTCTCTGTCCTCAGGAGCTACCTTTCAGGTGTGTATGTGGATGAGAAGGAGGGGAGTGGGTAGGAGGAGGCTGACAACATTTATAATGTATACAGTAATCATGATAGAGATGTATAGGAGCTGTTAATCTGCCTTCTTTGGGGTGGGATGGAGGAGGTAGCCAACTTCATAAACAAAATTTTTGCTGAGGTGAATGTGATTTCAGAATTAATTCTCAGTATAAGGTGCAGTAACATGCAAAAACAGTGATCTGCAAGAGAAGGGGTTGGTTGTGGTTGGAATTCATGGAAGGATCAGGAAAGTGGCAGTTAACTGTAGGAATGGGGTATTATCTTCTAGAATTACAGAATTACAAAGCTAGAATGAACTTGATGAATAATAAAAGCGATAATAAAAGCAATAAAAACAGCAATAATTATATACCATTTGTTGTGTGCCAGGACACTTTTTACATATTAACTCCTTTAATGCTTAGAAATACTGTATAATGTAAATATTATTATTATCCTCATTTTAGAGGAGAGAAGATTTGAAGTATAGAAATATTAAACAGGGGCACCTGGGTAGCTCAGTCAGTTAAGAGGCTGACTCTTGGTTTCAGCTTAGTTCTTAATCTTGCGATCTTGCAATGGTGGGATCGAGCCCCAGGTAGGGCTCTGTGCTGAGCATAGTGTTGGCCTCAGATTCTTTCTCCCTCTCCCTCACCCTTTGTTCTCCCCACTCACTCTCTCTCTCTCAAATAAATAAATAAATAAAATCTGAAAGAAAGAAAGAAGAACAAAAGAACAAGAAGGAAGGAAGGAAGGAAGGAAGGAAGGAAGGAAGGAAGGAAGGAAGGAAAGAAAGAAAGACAGAAGGAAAAAATGTTAAACAATTTGCCCAGGGATATCCCATCTAGTAAGAAGCAAAGCTGAGATTCAAACCCAGTCAGTTTGGGTCCGAAGCCAGTCTCACACACCATGGTACTCTGCTTCTTTGTTTTTGTGTTTTCAATTAAGGAAACTTGTGCCCAGCAAGATAAACAATTAGAGCCCCTGGTGAGGGAGGGGCCTCCTATTACAGTGGCTTTATCAGCCCTACCCTGACAGGCTGCCACTAGAGAAACAAAATTACCTAATTGCCTAGCCATCTGTAGTTAAAAGTGACATTAAATCCTTGAAGCTAAAATTAGCCCACAGCATGTGCTTATGATAGTTGTGAAGCAAAGATAGGAAATAAAGCCAAAAATACAAAGCAATGAAGAAATAAGGTGTGCAGACTTTAGGGTAACTTCATGCTTAGTGTATTAATGACTTCTTGGAACCAAACATTCCTTCCATGGGCACCACACAGGTATACATCTATAAAACAGGAGAAATTCCTACCTCATAATGCAGTGAAGATCCAGTGTCATGGGTTCTCCCTTAGACCAAAACAGTAAAGAATGGCTGTTCGCTTCTTTCCTTCCTTTATTCTTGTTTCACTTCTTTCCTTTTTCCTTCCTTCCTCCTTCCCTCCCTTCCTCCCTCTCACTATTCCTCCTTCCCTCTCTTCCTTCTTCCCTTCCTTACTCTTACTCTTTCTTCCAAATTACTATCTAGTAACTCTTCCACTCCCTGAATGGTCTTTTGTCATTGTGTCTAGTAATAAAGCTTTAATGACAAAAATAAGGAGAAAAACACTAATTCTGAGAACTGTTGGTGATTACTCACAGAACTACTAGATGGCTTAGAAAAAAGTAGAATGATCTAATCTCATTTTAAAGCTCAGAATCATAGTTAGCATTAAGTTATATCCATTTATGGTCCCCACTGTAAAATATTTCAAGCTTTCAAGATATCAGTTATTTGTAATACCATACCCCTGCTCCACCACTCAAGAGCAACTGTTTGGTAAGTAATGTAATAAAATTGTTATTAAGAACAAATTTCAATAGAGTTACCATCATAAACCTCAGGGTTGAAAGGCATCATGAAGGAATGCATTCCCAAAATCTGGTACAACTAAGTAGTAGGTCTGAGCTAGAAAAAAATATACATTTAGTCTCAGAGGTCCTGTCTTTACTTTAAATTTATACATGTATTTTATGTAGGGGGAAAATACTTTTTATGATATGCCACCATTCTAGTTTCATACATATTTATTTAATGGCCCATGAATACACATTAATGCATATTTTCATTTATACACACACGATATCATTAGTAAGAATTTTCAAAAAATTGGGGCACCTGGGTAGCTCAGTCGGGTAAGTGTCTGCCTTCGGCTCTGGTCATGATCAGAGGGTCCTGGGATGGAGCCCCGCATCAGGCTCCCTGCTCCATGGGGAGCCTGCTTCTCCCTCTCCCTCTGTCTACCACTACCCCTCCTTGTGCTCTCTCTCTCTCTGGCAAATAAATAAATAAAATCTTAAAAAAAAGAATTTTCACAAAATTACTCATTACATGTTTCAAACAAGTTTCAAAAAACATGTAATTTCTGAAATAAACTGAAGGTAATAAAAGAAGATAACTGAAGATTCCAAAAGAAGTCATAATTTTCCTATTTTTTTATATTCTATCCATTAGTTGTTTGCCTTATAAATGAAAGTATGTAGCAAATATGTAACATATTCATGCACCATCTCCTTAGGTATAAAGGTTAAGAAAAATTGATTACAAACAAATGCGATCTATGACAAAGGCAGAGAAGTAAGGTGACCAGCCCCCCAAATTAATCAGCATATAAATTAATCTTGCTTCCAAACAAAAAGTAGAACAGAAAGCATTGTCATCAATAATCTACTATGCCAAGACATTCTCTAGGATAAATACTAATGAATATAAGCAAATAGTAGTTGGATGAGTAATGTAAATGCTTAAAAAGTTAAGAGGAAAAGTCTAAACATTTTCTAGTCTGTGAAATATATTTTAAATGTCTTATTAACAATAGTGCTATCACAGTAATTGATTACCATTTACAGGACACCTACAGAGTGCCCCACACTATGCAAAGAACTTCCCACATGCATTCTCTAGTTTTCATATTTATTTTGCAAGGTAAGTATTATTACCTCCATTTTACAATTCCAGCAACTGAACCTCAGAAAGTTTAAGTGTTGTACCTATAAATCTATGACTATGACCCTAGGTCTTCTGATTTCAAAGGCTAGACCCTCTCCACACTGCAGAGAAAGACTGATAGTACTTTTGCAAAAGCATATAATTTTGATGACATAGTTTTTGTTTTTATAATCATGGTGCTCATTGACTAATTGTTATCTTCAGTTTATTTCAGAAGTTACACATTGTTTCTACAAAGTTCCATATTGTCTTTTAACCACCTAACTTTTGACATGTTCTAGAAATGACTCCATAAAGCAATCTAGACAAGTGAAGGACAGAGATGACCATCTAAGATAAAGACAATTTCTAAGAGGAGGATGATTCTTTGATGGTGACCTCACCTCATTACACTTCACACATGGCTGTTTCCCCTCTTATTCCTTCACTAATGGCCCCTCAATTCCCTTCTGTTAAAGACAAGAATACATGGAAATCCTACCATCTAAACCCCAACCAACATGTATGATTATAAAATGTTCTGAGGAAAGAGTAGTCATGCATTACCTAGTAATTCTTAAGTAGACCATCATACATTAGAAAAAGGTAAGAAATTTGCAAAGTTGTGAAATACTGAAAATAAAATTACATAAGCTATGATTGAGGAAAGTAAAAAAAGAAATTAAATATTTGTGCGAATGTGAATAAGCTTTCTCTCTAAATCAGTTAAATCTTACTTTGCAAAGCTCAGGTTGCATGGTTGTTCAAAACATCCTTGAATAATGTCTTTTTTAAAAAATAAATAAATAAGTCTTTTTTAAAAATGTGTTTAATAATTAAAAACTCAAACAACCTAAAGGTTCATCATGACACATGGTATCTATCCATGTAATACTATATTTTGCTACCATCTGTATGGTAATATAGAACTATATTTATAAGCAAAATAAGATAACAACAGTAAATTGTTAAATAGAAAACTAGATTATAGGGGTGCCTGGGCAGTTCAGTTGGTTAAACGTCTGACTCTTGATTTTGGCTCAGGTTATGATCTCAGGGCTGTGAGATCAAGCCTCACACTGAGCTCTGCGCTCAATGGGCTGCTTAAGATTCTCAGTCTCCCACTGCCCCTCACTCCACTCATGCTCTCTCTCTCTCTCAAATAAATAATTCTTAAAAAAAAGATTATAAAAATATTAAACATATATGAGCCCATTTTAAAAGCATATTAAAAATCATGTATTTTTTTCATTAAGGGAACATTATTTTTATAATTCTGGATATATGAATAGTTTTGATAGTTTTTAAAAATCAAACTCTATTGAATTTACATAGTAAAGGAGAAAATTAACATGTGATTATACTAAAATATACCTAAGGGAGAAATCATAAAATTCAGGAGCCATTCTTAATACAAATTCTATTTTAATAGGAGAAAAGTAATTACCTGGATATAATGGCCAATTTTTACTATAGTAAAACAAGCAATGAACATATTAACTATTGGAATGCCAAGACCATTCTCACTTAAATGAGGGGAAATACTGGAATACCACCATCTGCACAATTATTTAGCATTGTAAATAAGCTAATGCAATAAAAAAACCAACAAGGCATACAATTATTGTAAACAAAAAGATAATACTACTATTTGTAAATGAATTATAGTCAAAATGAACTATAAAATATAAAATAAATACTAAGAAAACCTGATAAGATAACTGGCTAAAAGAAAACTATTTTATGTACTTTTCTTTATTCTAAAAACCATTGAAATTTGTATATTTCAAATATGAAATATGTACATGCCCTGCTGACAATAGTTGTGAAATTATAATGTATCTTTAATAAATTAAAAATGAAAGTCATTAAATATTTTAAATAAATGACCTGAATAAATAGAAAGACTAAATGATGTCTATACAGTATTCCTGAATTATAAGACAATATCAAAAAAATAAATATTTTCTTAATACATATTAATGTTAATTAATACATATTAACATTAAATTTCAGGTCAAAAAGCCAAAAATCTACATTCAAGTCACCCCTTCCAACTGCTGACTCCTAAACTATATTTATATTATATTATATATTATATTATATTATATTAGGTGAGGGCACAAGTAACCCAGAATAAAACAGTAACTGAGAGGCTTAATTTAATGTGATTCCATTCAAAATCAAAATTTTCAAAAGTGTGAAGATATTTTTTACATACATATGAAAATATGTATTTCTAAGAAACTTTTTGAAGAAAAGATATAAGTAAATGCCCTATTATATATAAAATTTATTATGTTAGTTATTGAAATCAAATCGCTGTCATTAGCAAAAGCAAAGACCAAAAACAGTACAAAACAAACAAACAAACAAAAAACAATCCCTATCAAAATACCATCAACATTTTTCACAGAGCTGGAACAATCCTGAAACTTGTATGGAACCAGAAAAGACCCCATATAGCAAAGTAATGCTGAAAAAGAAAACCAAAGCTGGAGGCATCACAATTCCAGACTTCAAGCCGTATTACAAAACTATAATCATCAAGACAGCATGGTACTGGCACAAAAGCAGGCACATAGATCAATGGAACAGAATAGATAACTCAGAAATGGACCCTCAACTCTATGTTCAACAAATCTTTGCAGAAAAGAATATCCAACAAATGATGTTGGGAAAGAATATCCAACAAATAGTGTTGGGAAAATTGGACAGCCACATGCAGAAGAATGTAACTGGACCACTTTCTTACACCATACAAAAAATAAACTCAAAATGGATGAAAGACCTAAATGTGAGACAGGAATCCATCAAAATCCTAGAGGAGAACACAAACAGAAACCTCTTTAACCTTAGCCACAGCAACTTCTTGCTAGACATGTCTTCAAAAGCAAGGGAAGCAAAAGCAAAAATGAACTATTGGGACTTCAGCAGGATAAAAACTTTTGCACAGCAAAGGAAACAATCAATAAAACTAAAAGGCAACCTATGGAATGGGAGAAGATATTTGCAAATGACATATCAGATAAAGAGCTAGTATCAAAGACCTGTAAAACACTTATAAAACTTAACACCCAAAGCAAAAAAATCCAGTCAAGAAATGGGAGAAGACTGGGATGCTTGGGTGGCTCAGTTGGTTTAAGCATCTGCCTTCGGCTCAGGTCATGATCCCAGGGTCCTGGGATTGAGTCCTACATTGGGCTCCCTGCTCAGTGGGGAATCAGCTTCTCCCTCTGCCTGCTCTACCTGCCACTCCCCTTGCTTGTGCTCTTTCTCTCTCTCTCTGACAAATAAATAAATAAAATCTTAAAAAAAAAAAAAAAAAGAAAAGAAATGGGAGAAGACATGAACAGACATTTTTCCAAAGGAGACATACAAATGGCTAAGAGACACATGAAAAAATGTTCCACATCACTGGGCATAAGTGAAATAGAAAACAAAACCACAATGAATTAACAACTCAGGAAACAACAGATGTTGGCGAGGATGCGGAGAAAGCCTAACCCTCTTACGCTATTGGTGGGAATGCAAACTGTTGCAGCCATTCTGGAAAACAGTATGCAGTCTCCTCAAAAAGTTAAAAATAGAACTACCTTATGACCCAGCAATTGCACTTCTAGGTATTTATCCAACAAATACAAAAATAGTGATTCAAAGGGGCATATGCACCCCAATGGTTATAGCAGAAATGTCCACAACAGCCAAAATATGGAAAGAGCAAAGATGCTCATCGACAGATGGATAAGGGGAACATATATATGTGTATATGCACATATATATGCACAATGGAATATTACTGAGTCATCAAAAAGAATGAAATCTTGCCATTTGCAATAATGTGGATGGAACTAGAGGGTATTACACTAAGTGAAATAAGTCAGACAAAGACAAATACCATATGATTTCATTCATATGTGGAATTTAAGAAACAAAATATATGAACGTAGGGGAAGGGAAGGAAAAATAAGATAAAAAGAGAGAGGGAAGCAAACCATAAGAGACTCTTAACTATAGGAAGCAAACTGAAGATTGCAGGAGGGGAGGTAGGTGGGGGGATGGGGTAATTGGGTGATGGGCATTAAGGAGGGCACTTGATATAAAGAGCACTGGGTGTTATATGCAACTGATATATCACTAAATTCTACCTCTGGAACTAATAACACCCTGTATGTCAACTAAATTTAATTTTTAAATAAAAATTTTAAAAAGAAAGAAAATTGTGCAACATGAAGAGTCCCTGCAAAGTTTCATCCATTAAAAGTATAAGGTACACAAAAAAAACCCAAAATACCCACACCAACAAACAAAAACAGAACCAAATGATTAAAAGTCAAAAGAAAGAATAAACAATAGAAATAGACTTACAGATGATTTAGATATTAGAATTGTCCAACAGTGACTTTCAAATAAATAAGATCAATATTTTCAAAAAAGTAAAAGGCAAAGTAGAAGAGAGAGAATTTTAAATGAAAATTATAATTTACAAAGAGTAACCAAATGGACATTTTAAAACTGAAAATTAGAAAAACGGAAATTTAAGATCATAAGAAGTACCAAAATTCAGAATTCACTTGTTAAGTCTACACATAATTATTGAGCAACTACTACCAGACACTGTTCTAGGAGAAAGGAGCAAAACAGTGAAAGAAACAAAATCTTCTTCCTTTCTAGATCTTATGATCTAATGAGGGAAACAGAAAATAAAATATGTAAGTAAAAAAATCTTACCATATATTTGAAAGGAATAACTGAAGGTGATATTAGATGGGAAAGAGACATTGAAAAGATTATAAATGAATGAAGGGGGTAAAACAACAAGACACATAAAATATAAAGAAAGACCTTCCTGGCAGAGGAAATAACAAATTTAAAGGTCTGAGAGGGTGGTGATTTGTCTGCTAAAGAAAAATAAGGAGTTTAATGTGGTTGTAATAGTAGGACATGAGCTTTTTAACCAATGTAAGGGCTTTGGATTTTACTCTAAGTGAGATGAGAAGGTATTAAAGGGTTTTAGTGGAACAGTGACATGATCTGATGTACATTTTAACATTTTTGCATTTGAAATTAGACTGTAGGAGCTAAGAACAAAATTAGAGTATTTTGGAATCTATTGCAATAATTCAAATAAGAGATGGTAGTGGGGCACCTGGGTGGCTCAGATGGTTAGCTGTCTGCCTTCAGCTCAGGTCATGATCTCTAGGTCCTGGGATCAAGCCCCACATCAGGCTCCCAGCTGGCTCAATGAGGAGCCTGCTTCTCCCTCTCCCTCTGCCTCTCCCCCTGCTTATGTGCTCTCTCTGTCTCTCTCTCTCTCTCTCAAATGAATAAATAAAATCTCTAAAAAAAAAAACAAATAAGAGATGGTAGTGATTGAACCAACATGGTAGCAGTGGATAAAGTAAGAAATATTTATATTCTGGATGTATTTTAATCAAGGATCAGCAGGGAATATAAAAGATAGAGGGGACTTAATGGTGACTCCAAATTTCTTGCCTGATGAACTGAAGGGATGAAGTTGCCATTGAGTGAAATGGAGAAAACAGAGTATAGAAGGTTTTATAGTGGGGGAAGACCAAGGGTTGAGTTTCAAATATGTTTAGTAGGGGATAATTATTAGACATCTAACTAGAGATGGCCAAGTAAAAAGTCAGGTACTTCAAACAGGAATTTTAGGGAAAAATTCAGAGAGGATCCAAATCTCAGGAATTTAAATATATAAATTATATTTAAAATTATGAGCCTAGATGAAATCCCTAAGGTGTAATAAGCAGACACATGTGAAAAATTTAAATTATTGTTCTCTGAAAAAGAATTAAACAAGGATAGAACAAACATTTGTTTATGGAAAGTGAAGTGGTTTGCTGTTTGGAGTATTTTCTAAGATACATTCTCTCATTTAGTAAAGAACCACCTAGATATAATTTTAATACTAAATAATCTCTTTAAAGTAAGGGTGATCTTCCTGAAATCATAAAAACCCTAGAAGAGAGCATAAGCAGTAATTTCTCTGACATTGGCTATAGCAATATTTTTCTAGATATGTTTCCTAAGATCAGGGAAATAAAAGCAAAAAGAAACCATTGGGACTACATCAAAATAAAAACCTTCTGCACAATGAAGGAAACAATCAACAAAATTAAAAGGTAACCTACTGAATGGGAGAAGATACTTGCAAATGACGTATCTGATAAAGGGTTAGTATCCAAAATATATAAAGAACTTATAAAACTCAATACCTAAAGAAGAAATAATCCAATTAAGAAATGGGGAGAAGACATGAACAGATATTTCTCCAAAGAAGACATGTAGATGGCCAACAGACACATGAAAAGATGCTCAACATCACTCATCATCAGGGAAATGCAAATCAAAACCACAATGAGATATCACTTCACACCTGTCAGAATGGTTAAAATCAAAAACACAAGAAACAAAAGTGTTAGCAAGGATATGGAGAACAGAAATCCTCATGCACTGCTAGTCAGAATGCAAACTGGTGCAGCCACTGTGGAAAACAGTATGAAGGTTCCTCAAAAAGTTAAAAATAGAATTACCTTATGATCTAGTCATCACACTACTAGGTATGTACCCCCAAAATACAACAACATTAATTCAAAGGGATATATACACTCTATGTTTATTACATCACTATTTACAATAGCCAAATTATGGAAGCAGGTCAAGTGTCCAATAATAGATGAATGGATAAAGTTGAGGTGGCATATATAATATACAATGGACTATTATTCTTCCATAAAAAAGAATTAAATCTTGCCATTTGCAACAACATGGATGGAGCTAGAGAGTATTATGTTAAGAAAAATAAGTCAAAGAAAGACTAATACCATATGATTTCATTCATATGTGCAATTTATGAAACAGAACAAACTTGCAAAGGAAAAAGAGAGAGAGAGAAACCAAGAAACAGACTCTTAACTATAGAAAACAAACTGATGGTTACCAGAGGGGAAGTGCAGGGGGAATGGGTTAAATAGGGATGGGGATTAAGGAGTGCACTTGCTGTGATGAGCACCGGGTGATGTATGGAAGTGTTGAATCACTAAATTGCACACCAGAAACTAATATAACACTATATGTTAA
Source organism: Halichoerus grypus (assembly GCF_964656455.1). Lineage (NCBI taxonomy): Eukaryota > Metazoa > Chordata > Mammalia > Carnivora > Phocidae > Halichoerus > Halichoerus grypus. Next base: position 30,178,485 of record NC_135722.1, read on the forward strand.
CTATACTGGAATTAAAACTTAAAAACTGAATAAAAAAATAAAGTAAGGGTGATCTTTGTAGGATACTAGTAAATCAATTCACTATTTGAGAACTTATAAATAAAAAGGGAAATAAAAATCAAGCATCTATCTTGCCTTCCCAATCAAGCTTTACCATGCAGTAACTAAATTGTAACTTAGGGGAAAGTGTTCTTTAAAAGAAGTATTCCAACTAATAATATAGAAGAGAAATAGAATTAGAATATCACCATTTGTCATCCCCTAGATATTAAGAATCACAGGCTGCTAAATCCATTTTAAAAAAGAAAAAAGATAACATGTGCTTCCTGAATGAAGTAGCCTAGTTGCAAACAAACAAAAACTAACCTGAATCTTATTGAGTCATGAGTTCCAACTACCAATTTACAAGAAATTCAAAAGTTTGAGGGATGAGTTAAATGGTCTGTTTAGAGGGGAAGAAGAAAGGATGAGGTTCATCTGAAATGACATGAGCAATTCGGATAAAGAAGGTAGCATTTGAGTTGGACTCTGAATAGTAATTATGATTTCAAAAAGAGAAGGAACTTAAAAGGGTTTCTCATATTGAGGGAACAGTCTTAGCAAAGAGAAGGAGAGTCTGATATATTAACAGATGGCCAATTTTCCGTGTAGCAGAGGAAGAAGTTTAGCAGAATAGTGAAACCTCACTAGAAAGTAAGGTTGGGAGGATGTATGTCTGTTTCTTATCTGTACTTTCTAAATTTTCTAAAACTGACAATGAATTTTTATGTAGTAAATATATTTCTATAATCATATAAATTCAAGTACATTAGTGGAATCAAATAAAGGGAGTTTTGAGCCAACAAATGGAAGACTTCAAATACCATGATCAAGATGTTTTACCTTCTTCCCCTTACCAGTTTGGTTGTGCAACCGAAGATATCCTTGGCTGCAACTCTGTTGCATTAAATGTTGATGTTATGGGTGGCACCAGTCATAAATTTTGGAAAAACAGGTAGTTTTTACAGAAATTTAAAATCATTACCATTACTGAAATGTTCAATTTGAAGCCCAGTTAAAAAAACACAAAATTCCTACTCTATCTTCAGGGAAGTCATCCAAGCATACTTAATGTTGATGCCAATAAATTTTAAAATAAACTGTGAATGTAAACAGAGTCAATATAGTTTGCTATAGGCTCAAATTAAGACAGACATTAAAGCTATAACTTGATTTCCAAACTGCTCTTCATCCTACAGACTGGGGACAATTTAAAACCTGACGATAAATGATGGCCAGTCAAATGGAAGGAGCAGAGACTTGTGAGAGAGAGGATAAAAGCGGGAAGAATGATCAGCTAAGAAGAGAGGGATACTTCAAAAGACTTAAGAACTGCAAGGACTTGAGAAAAACTCAGGGCTCTTAGTCTCTGGTTCCTGGCAAAGGGAGGCAAAGGGAAGGTTCAGGGAGCCAAAACAGGTCTGCTTAGACTGTTACCCAAACTGATGAAGAGTACACACACTTCAAGAGGTATGAAGAAGTTTTAGCTGAAAAAAAAAAAAAAAATGGAGCCAAGATCTATTCAGAAAAATAGTATCAGGCCCAAGAGGAGTGTTTAAATCAAGGTATCTAGGTCTGAGGAGATCTAGACTAGATGGAGAAATAGAGCAGAGATGTCAGGAGACACAAGAGATCACAATCTTTGAGACCATCAAGGATGCTAAGAATAAAGCATTTTTGCTCATTAAAAAAGGAAATGCCAGACTAGATCCTTACATTTTGCCTTACTATATTTGTTTTAGGAAAATCCACCCCAATTTTGGGGTGAATGTATATAATCAATATACATTTGATGCCAACTAATTAAATTTGCCTATATTTCTCCATTCATGTGTTATTTGGATAATATGAAATTATTCATGGATATTTGCAGTGTATTTCCTGTTGAGGGCACCAGACATTCATTCATCCAACAAATAATAATTGAGTACATACTATTTGTAAGCTTTGTTGAAAGTGCTGGGTGTGGTAAATAAAGCAGACACGACCTCTGTTCTCATGGAACACATTCTAGTTGAGATATGAATATTAAGTAAATAACCAACATGGTAACAATTTCTAGGTAGGTTGAAGCTTGGAAGAATGAGTTGTGACAGTGACCGAGGGGCTACTTTAGATTGGGATGGTCAGGTCAGGAAACATCTTTGAAGAGGTAGCGTTTAAGCTGCATCCTGAATTATAAGAAAGCCAGCTGAGTGGGATTCAGTGCCTAGGTGAAGGATATGGGATAGAGAAAAAACAAAAGTTTTGTGATCTGATACCTTGGAAAATGTTTGGGAAAACCACAGGTGTTTGAGTATAATCTCATCTGTACTTTGAGCCTCTCTTTTCAGAAGCATCTTTAAGAGAAAAATGCCCAGAGGGAAATTTTTTTAAAGTTTGGAATCTTCTCTAACAGAGAAGCATGAAGAACTACTACTAACTTGAAAGGAAAATGTAGATTTCTGCAGAGGAAAAGTGATAAAGCCATCAGGTTTTTATTGTACAAGCTGAGTTTCAAAGGTGAATTTGATACTTGCTACATCCCCCGCATGCCTGAATGAAATAAATGAGAAATGCAGGAGATGAAAGTACAAATCCAATTTCCCTTTTGCAACAAGACAGACTCAGTAAGTCTTTGCTGCTTTCTTCATTTGAAAACTCATCCATATTTTATCTTCTTTCATAAACAATGTTTAGATAAACCCAGTGAATAATGGGCTTGAAAGCAAATTTTAAAGGTCATCTTGTGTATACCCCTTGCTTCAGGCAAGATTGCATTCATGCCCACCCAAGAAGCAGCCTTCTCTTATGTCAGGTTTTGTTTTGGATAATGTTTATTTTTTCTAGGGGGGGAGTTGGGGTAGGGAGGAGAGTAATGAAGAGCATGTTTGCCTTAAAAGCAAAAGCAGAGTTATTTTTAATGTAGGTGCCCTCCCCTCCATATAATGTCAGGGGCAGAGTATTCTCCAAATGCCTTATACACTTACTTTCAGCTCTAAATGTATTTGTGCAAATCTCATGAATCATCAAGGCTTTTGAAAATATTTATAGGGAGAGAAACTCTACCCTTTTCATTAGAGTGAGTAAAACTCACATTTGTATCTTGCTATTGTTTAAGGAGAACAATGGATGGGTGGATGAAAGAGAATGTCAGCTGGATCAACAAACAGCTGTTCCAACAGAAGTCCTGTTATCCTATACAGTAAAGCAGTATTAATTGCTGCCTTCCCTGGAGTCTGTAGAGATGCTCGATCAGTATACAGTACCCTGTTTAACTAAAATCAAAAGTTAGGGCTAAAATGAGATTTTCATCACAGTGGCCACCTCACTTCTAGAGAGAAAGCTGTAGGTCTTTAAAGCTTTCTTTACTGGATCTCCCAAAAAGACTTCACCACCTTTCAAGGCAATATATTCTAGTGTCTTCTTCAAATGATCTAACTGAAACTTCTGCTGTTGCGACATAACCCAATGTCCTCACGTCCAGGCTTTGATGGAAGCAGGAACTCTTATTTGTATATTAATATATGGCCCTTATGATATTCATAGCCTCTTGTAGTATTATTTTCTCTAGGCCAAAGAAATCAAATTTCTTCTAAAGGCAGCATGGTATTCAGTTAAAGATTATAGGAATTGGACCCAGTTCTAGATGAGAATCTTGGCTCTACCATTTATTAATTGTATGGGCAACTTACTTATTGTGAGACCCAGTTTACTCAACTTTCTTTAAGTTTTGAGCATTGTTGTGAGGATCAAATGTGATAACTCATAAAAATCATTTATAACAACATGCTTAACACATATTATATGACAATTTTTATCACTGTTGATCCACCTTTTTCCCTTATCAATGGATGTTTTCCAAGTTTTGGGGTTTTTTTTACAGATTTTATTTATTTGACAGAGAGAGAGAACACAAGCAGAGGGAGCTACAGTCACAGGGAGAGGGAGAAGCAGGCTCCCCATTGAGCAGGGAGCCTGATATGGGACTCAATCCCAGGACCCTGGGATCATGACCTAGCCGAAGGCAAACACTCAACCAGCTGAGCCACCCAGGCGCCCCCCAAGTTTTTATCTACTGTTTAAGCCATAGAATGTGGATGTAGGTTCAGTTATCTAAAAACCATAATTGATCCAAGTAATGGAAAGATAATTTTATACTTCATAACCAGTTCAAATATTCAAATACTTCATTAACAAGAAAGTATCACTATTGTAAATTCATATTTTGCTTATGATCCAAAATGACCCACAAATCTTTTTCTAGAATGTTCTTAAAGCCTGACCTGTATAACATATATTCAGAGATTGTTTTTCTTTTCTTTACATAGTAATTACAAATAATATTAAATCATATATTCCTAAGGCATTTCAAATATAACTTTTTTTCTCTTGGAGTCAGATAATACATTATTTTGGCCACAACAATATTGCTGGTCACCATTCTGCCATACAAATTATAAATGAAAATAGTAAATAGGGCCAGTGTAATTATCAATTTTGGGGGAAGAGCATAATATATCTTGTACACACAGGGCCTTAAAACGTGCTTTCACACAAAGTTTTCTTGTACCTATGAGTTATGCCACAATTTTTTTTTTTTTTTTGGATCACCTATAATGTGCCAGACACTATGGCAAGAAACTTGAATTACATATTCTTGCAGACTTCAATTTAAGGGGAACAAAAAAATGAAAGCATGTAAGTTATAACACAACTTGGCAAATGTTAAAGCAGATGTACAAGCAAAGTGTCAAGAAACAGTTGAGATCGGATACTTGAAATAGTTTAGATATGGCAGAGTATAATGGATTTACTAGCCATAAGACTTGAAGCTACCTATTCCTATTTGCGTGGTTCTCAGTCTCCTCATTTGTAAAGTGGAGATTTTATTTCAGAGAAGTTACAGAATTAAGATTTCAGGATCTGTTATGAAGTCCTTTTCTTTCCAGAGATCCAAGATCCCTGATAATAGAAGGCACTTCCAGATAATTATCATGCCAAGTGTTTTGATTCAAGATCATCTGAGTCCCTAATTTCTGATGCTGAAATGAAGTACAAATTCTCTACCATGGTTTAACAGCTCCCCATTATCCTCTTCCATGTATCTCTCCTGCCTCATTATTCACTACCCTCCCCAGAGAAAGAAGGAGGCAAAAGCATTCCAGTCAGAAGAACATATGCAAATAAAGTCTCAGCGACATGAAAAACTATGGCATATTAAAGAATATTTGAAAGTTTAAGGTAGCTAGAGAAGATGGGAGCCATGTGAAGAACAGCAGGAAGTGGTCCAGAGGTGGTAAGCTGAGATGAGATTAAATATGAAGATAATGAAGTAGACTTAATTTTATAGGCAACAGAGAACTAAAAGAGGGATTTGGCTCCTCATTTTTTGTTTTATTTTGTTTGGGACAGAAGCAAGTTCTAATAAGATTTTTTTTTTTTTTTAATATCACTCTGATGGTGGTGAGGAAGGTGGACTGGAAGGGTTAACAGGTGGAGTTTGAAAGATCAGACAGTCAACTCTGGAAAAGTTCCAGGTCAGGATGATGGAGGCCTGATGAAAGTCTATGCTAAATTAATCTCCTTTTCACAGACTCAAATAATAAAGTATTTTTGGCAATTATGTGCAACCACCAAATTAACTCTATAATCCATCACAGGACATGTCTTAGAAACACAGAACTGGGAGGAATCAGAGAATATGTTTTTTCCAACTTCCCGTGTCATGTTTTAGTCCTCTCTACTTTGGGAAATGAGGTTTCAGAACCCAGTTCTAGGGTTCCATGATGACTGCCTGACTGAATTTACCAGCAAAATTAACAAAGATGATACAAATCTGATTAAATCTTTTTATTTTTTTAGAATCCTTTTTTTTTTTTTTAGAATCCCTTTAACCTTTGCATTAGCTTAGAGAGCCCTACTCCATCCATCCCTTGACAATAACCTTCAGCTCAATTTTAAATGCCCTGCGCTTTGCTAGCAAATTGTCTACATGAAGACTCAGAAACCAAACCCAGTTTTTTTTTGTTTTGTTTTGTTTTCGTTTTTGTTTTTTTTAGAAACCAAACCCAGTTTTAACCCTATTAGAGTCTACTCTGGAGGCTCTGTTATCTTCACTTGGTTTAGAGTAGATGGCTATTTCATACCCCAGGACTCCAGAACCTGATGCTAAACTCAGATAAAGAAATATAGCCTAAAGACTGCTGTATTCAAGGCTTTGTCAGTTAGTGATAAAGCTAGGAGGATATAAAGATCATCACAACCATTTCACTGCCCCTGAGGTAATAGTCAAACATTATCTAACAGTAGACGATCAGGATTCGAATGTAGTCAGCTTTCTGAGATCCTCTGTCTTAGCTCAGGCCCAGTCAATATCTCTTTTCACCGCTTAACTCCAGTGGTGTCAGAACATTGCATGAATCTATTAAGATTTACCAAGGTATTTATGCTTTGTTATCTATTGAAATAAAAGGCTTTTTTAACCTTTCCTTCTATTTACCTGACATTCTCTCCCAATAAAGCACCTACACACTCCACAGGAACAAATGTCGATTTCACATTTTCCACTACTAACTTTCACGACAGCTATAGATGTCTGACGGCATGTAACTGTAAAGTATATACCTATTATAGAAAATATGGGGAAAAATATGGATTGGATGAGATCAGGCGCGTTCAGGGTAGTATGGCCATAGACATGGAAAAAATATGGAAAAGTAGAAGAGTAAGAAAAAAAAACAATCTCCAATAAATCAATAATCACTGTATTGGAATGGTTCAATACAGTATTTTTTCCCTATGAATAAAATTTTGGAATTTTGCTGGATTTTAATTTGTTTTGTTTTTTAGTGTGTTTACATCAGTAGGATCCAGACTAATTTTGTTACACTCAGGAATCTTTTGGTCTCAAGTGACAATAATCCAAATCAAATTAGTTTAAGAAAAAGAAGAGCTTAGTAAAAAAGAAGAAAATAGTTTATTCATTTATCTTAGAAGAACAGGGGTAGATCATATGTTTTTCTCAATTACTACAAATAAGAAACATTCACATAACGTGGCAAGAGGGAGAAGGTTTTGATGTCCTCCCAGCTTAGTACCCCAGAGAAATGAGGGACATTCTGGTTCCCAGGAAAGGACCCTGGTTGACCCTGGATCCATCACTATCTTGAGGCAAACCCTCCTTCTCTGAGAACTGTAAGAAGCTGGGAAAGAGCAATTTCCCAAGAAAGGGGAGCTGCTGTTTCTAAAAGCACAGCTAAGAGGAATAGTGGATAGTCAAAATCAAAACATGAATATTTTCTAATATCACAAACCATTAATTTTCCACACAGTAAGAATATTCCTTATCCTAGGAAGAAGGAGAGTAGCCCAACTTCATGAAGTGCATTTTAAAATATATCTCTGTCCTTTATAAAAGATTTTTATTTATCTCTCCTTGCTACTTCTGCTGTGAATCTCTACACAGTGAACCATTGCTACAGATAAAAATGTTGCATCCCTTGGGTGTGTTGGGGTCGATTAAGTATCAATTTATCCACAATTAAGTATCATTATCTATCCACAAATAATGAATCAAAATGTACATATCAACTGATCTATTGCTGGAGATTCAGGTTGTCTCTATTCTTATACTATTTTAAATAATGCTACTTTAAAGACAATTTTCTAAATTTATAATTATATAAGACCAATATCTAGAAGTAGAATTACTGGTTCAAAGAGGATAGTTCATTTTAAGACCCTCAGTACACACTCCCTGGTATCATTGAAACAGTATTTCAGTGGTCACAGTTTCTTGGTGCTGGCTGGGCCCTCTGGTTTATTTTGGAATTAATTGCCCAGTGGTCTGCTTGTATCAGCTCATGTATTTATAGTTGTTAGCATTAAGAACAGTGCCTTGCATATGAAATACATTCAACAAATGTTTCTCAATGATGAACAAGATGCTGATGCTGAAAGTCCAAGGATTTTCTTAATTAATCTATATTTAGGATGAAGGCATGAAGAGGAAATCCCTTTTATATATTCCTGGATACTGAAGACAAATGACCGAGAGAGGAAGTCACCTCGTTCATTAAGTATAAGTGATAATTTAAATTTCACCTGCCTGTCTGCTGCTGGAAGGAGCTTAACCTACTCCAAATGTCCAAAGAAGATTAAGCAAACCAGTATTTATGGAAAGAAGCCACTTGGTGCAGAGTGGTAAGATCTCCAGCTCTGGAGTCATGAGATATAAGCTCCAGTGAAGGCTCTTAACTTCTCCAAGTGCTGGTTTCCTTATTTGATCAATGAAGCTAAACATGTCTGCTATAGCCGCTTCTCCAGGGTTGCTATAAAAACGCATGAGGAAGTTCTTTGTAAATTGTCAAATTCTTCTTACCATTATTATTGCAAGTTCAGAAGAGTTGCTCTTAAATGGTTTGAGGTTGTATATCTTTTTGGAAATGTAAGTCAGGTCATGAGCTCTCTCTCCCGAAAAAGGCCACACTTAAAAAAAAAAAATTATATAGAATTTCGAGGAGTTTATGAAATTTCCAAAGTCAGAGGTACATGGATCTCAGGTTCAGAATTCTGGGGTTAAAAAATTATAATATTTAAAAATTATAAACTATTTGAAGTATCAGAAAAGTCCAGAAAATTATATAATTTATGAAATTATAAAGTATACCCATTACTGACATCTAAAAAATGTTAACTTCATGACATATTTAGTACAGATCTTTTGTTAAGAAATATATTATTGCAGAATAGCCAAATCTACACATGCCACTTCATCCTAGAGAATTTTATGCAAATAAAATAAAAAATGTTCTCCCTGATCACAAATCACTTACACTCTAGTCAGAGAGACATACATTTAAAAAAAAAAAAAAAAGAGAGAGAGAGGGAAACAGGATGTGGTAATTATGGATGATTGTAAAGAAGAGAGAGAAAGCTTTTTCACTAGAAAGCTAAAGCCATCCAGAAAAATCATCATGGAGGAGGTTTCATTTGAGATGTACCAAGTCTCTTTGTTAAAAATAAAGGGCAAGGGCACCTGGGTGGCTCGGTCCGTTAAGCGTCTGCCTTCGGCTCAGGTCACAATCTCAGGGTCCTGGGATCGAGCCCTGAATTGGGCTCCCTGCTCAGTGGGGAGTCTTCTTCTCCCTCTTCCCGCCTGCTTATGCTCCCTTGCTCTCTCTCTCTCTCCCTCAAATGAATAGATAGAATATTTAAAAAAATAATAAAATAAAGGGCAAAAGATGTGTGGATAAGAGATATCTGGCACACAATGGAAGTCAAGAAACATATGTCCCTATTATGTCCAGGCACTATGCCTGGTCTTGGTCACATAACATAAATAAGTTAGACATGTTTGTTAATCTTAAGAAGCTCCTGCTATAGAGAAACAACATAAATCAAGAACAAATAAAGAGAATGTGATAAGATGAAGTCTAGTACTTTTTATGGGAAGGGGCACAAAGGTTTTCCAGAGAAAGTGTCATCTGAGGTTGGCTTTGAAGTGTGAATAGAATATAAGTGGAGGTGGGGTGCCTGAGTGGTTCAGTCAGTTAAGCGCCTGCCTTCAGCTCAGGTCATGATCCAGGAGTCCCGGGATTGAGCCCCGCATCAGGCTCCCTGCTCAGCGGGGAGCCTGCTTCTCCCTCTCCCGCTCCCCCTCCTTGTGCTCTCTCTCGCTCGCTCGCTGTGTCAAATAAAAACATAAATCTTAAAAAAAAAAGAATTTAAGTAGAGATAATAGCATTTGGAATGAAGTAGTGATCTAAAACAGTATACTGTTATTACTGGAACATAATGGGGGTCCATGGCAAGTGAAGCCAGAGCCTGAGTGGATCCAGAGTGCTTTTCTAAGGAAAAGGTACTTCATCCTGAAGATAAATCCAAATTCGCTTGAGGAAAAGAATAATCAAATGTCATATAAAAACCAGATTCCCAGCCCCCACATCCCAAGATTCTCATTCAGAAGATGAGCAGGAATCTCTAATGTTTACTGGTGTTCTGGGGGATTATTATTTTCAGGCAAGTTTAGAAAATAATACTAGAAGTAATGAATATTTAGTGAGGGGTTTTCAGCTATGAAAAGGTATAATCAGTCCTGGAATTTGGAATCATTCTTTTGATGGCAGCGTGGATTCTTATTAGATGAAGTTTAAAGCAGGAAAATACTGTGATACCCCCTGGTAACTCATCACAAGATGTAATAGCGTTTTTATATCTAGCTTATCCTTATTTCATTTATTCTTGCTTTACCTCAGTAGAGATAACCAATATAGCTGTTCGTGACCCCCTTTATCAAAGCTCATCATTTCATATCTCAGTTTTCTTTCTGATTTCCTTTGGCCTTCACGGACTCAGCTTTTGTTTTCTAAAGCCTTGATCTTACACACTATTTGGTTTAGCTTATGCTTTGGTCTCCTCAGGTCTTCACCACATTTACCAAGTGCTGGAACCCCAGTAGGAAATGCAAGAGATTATTTAAAATCCTAGGCCAATTTCTTAGTAATTTCTGCACCCTTTCTATGCTTGACATTTTGCTTACATTCATGTTTTAAATAGCTAACAAAAATGATGACACATAGTCAACTAATTCTGCCATTTGTTCATGAGACACATATTGCTTGCCTACTATATGCCAGACACTATCCTAGGTACTTGGAACACAGAGATGAATAAAAATAGAAGTTTATGCTCTCTGGAGTTCAGAGTGTAGGTAGGAGTGGGGAGGGGGAGCAAGAAATAAACAAAACTGCCAAAAATGTACTTACTTTTAGAATAGATACGAATAAAGTATTTGGGGAGTACAGAGGATGTAATTATCTAATGTTGATTTGTGGGGTCAAGGAAAGTTTCACAGGGAAGGTAACATTTGAATTGAAGGGACAACAGAAAGTTTCAAAGTATTAAGGGGTTGTGGTCACAGGAGGGGAGCAATGTACTCTGTTGTATGACATTCTTGGGGTTACCAGCTTCTTTCATTTTAGTTTATCCCTGATCCTTGTTAAACTTTTCCTTAGACATTTACGATCTTTTATCCTTTGTGCTTCATAGTTTTAAGTCACAGCTAGGTGGGAGGATTACAAACATTTCCCTGGCTTTAAGCCAGGAGAATTATACAAATTTACCCAGGTTCACTTGAACATTCTATAACTATTGTCTGAGTCTCTTGCTTTGGAAACCAAACCTGAAACCAGATAATTTTCACATGGTTTCAAGTTTCACCATCAACAATCCACATGATACCAGGCCCAATTCATGTATTATATAAGCAGGTGTAAAATTTCAGCCACAAGTCACTATAGACATATGTTGAACAGGACTTGAACTTCACCATAATGATTTGAGCTTCCACAGATAAAATATTTCCATTTGTCATCACTGCAAGTATTCTCCCCTCCAACACATACACCAATAGCCACTGGTCTAATTGTGGAAATAACACTTCCTGATTCGCAAAGCTCAGACAACAGATGCACCATCTCCAAACTGACAGCCTGGTATGTCGAGGCATAACAATGGCCAGCCACAAAGCTTAGTGAAAACTAACACAACGTTTTAGAATAATGGGAGATGATGAAATGGATCTGCAATGAGGACTTAATATGTGATTTTAAAAACCGCTAAAATATAAGGAAACTTTCCAACTTACAACAGTGTTGAAAGTAATGCAATAATATGTTTGATTAGAAAGTACTTCAGGATGTATTAAAGCACTTAGCAAGTCTCTCAAACATACCATTCTGCAACGAGCATATAGATTTTTTCAAACATATCCATTTCCACTTAGGTTGTGCTCTAGCTGATTGCTCTAAATGCAAGGGAAGTTCCACAAGCTCTTTTATTTTATGTACACTAAATTCAAATCCCTTGATCCCATTTTGTTTTGATATTTTTAAATGGAAAAAAACAAAACACTTGAGTCTCTGTATTTCTTTATAAGCTGTGCACATTAGCCTGTTTCTGAAAGTATCTTTCCATCTTGAATCCTTGTAAAACAGTCATTTAACACTATATTCTTTCCCTTGGGTTCTCTGGGGATCCTGATTTACTTTAAATTCAAAAGGGCAAAAGACTCCATCAGATAATAAATCAGTAGTTAACCTGGAAAGACTTATGTTTAACTAGTCTCCTTGGCAATGTTTGAGTTCAGCTGCTCTGCCATAAGGAGCAACATTTGAGAAAAAGAATGCAAGACCCAGGGAAGAAAAGAAAAAGGTTTGTTTCTTTAGATAAAAATAACAGAAAAGTGTGGTAAACTTTAGAATTTGTCTTAAGACTGAGTGCCGCAGGTGAGTTTGAGAAAACAGAAAGATGTGTAAACAAAAGGAAAAAAATACTGAGAAAAGTTTGCAACTGTAAAGGTAAACATAGGTTTATCCTCAATGGGCAGAACCCCATCAGAAAATGAACCAGGTCTGGCTCACTCCCACTGCAATCTGACCATTAGCAGAATGCACACTGAGAAGAGAAGACAGCCTGCAGGGAAGAAGCACAACCTCATAGGAGCCTGCCTAGAGCTGCAAAAGGGAAGGCCATTACTTTAGAGTTACTAACTTGGGTGTTCACCCAAACCACCTGAGGAGCTTTTAGTAAGAATACACATGCCTGGTCACTGATCTGAAAATCTAATTCTCAACTGCAAAGTATTCCCCCAATACTCCTACCACAAGAATCTGCATCTTTTTTTTTATAACACCTACAGTAATTTTCTCACTAGCCATGATTGAAAACATTTCCTCACTTTCTGCCTTCATAATGTCTGTAATTTTCATTAGTGCCACTGTAGTCCTCCTACAGATCCATACCAGCCTCTAGATATATTAAAATATCTAAATCTTTGTCCCTAGGTGTATTAGTTTCCTAGGATTGCTATAACAAAATACCACAAGCTGAGTGGCTTGCAACAACAGAAATTTACTGTGTCATAGTTCTGGAAGCCTAGAAAACTGAGATCAAGGTATTTGGAAAATTGGATCCTTCTGAGTGCTACAAGGGAGACTGTGTCCCATGACTCTCTCCTGGCTTCTATGGGTTTGCTGACAATCTTTGGTGTCCCTTGGCTTGTGGAGGCATAACTCCAGTCTTCACATAGCATTCTCCCTAAGCATCGCTCTGTGTCCAGATTTTCCTTTTGTATAAGGACACTGCCATATTGGATTAGGGCCTGCCCTAATAACCTCATCTTAACTTAGCCATCTCCAAATAATGCCATACTCACAGGTATTAGGGGTTAGGATGTCAATATCATTTGGTGGCAGGGAGACACCATTCAATCCATAACACTAGTTTCTTTATTCATTTAGGCAAGAATTATTTATGGATTAAATCTATGAGCTAAGAACTGTCCTAGACAATGCATGTGCCCAAACTAACAAGACAACATCAAAATAACTGAATTTCCTATAAGATGTTGATATCAGTATTTATTATAATAATAATAAATACATCATATTCCTGGGAAGAAGTAGCTCATTCATTAATTTATTGTCTGATAATTTCTATCATGTAGAATATTGTGTTAGAAGCCATGTATGAAAAGACAAAGCATAGTTCCTGCCCTCAGGATGCACATACTCTAGTAAGGAACACACACAGTGATTGGCTATCACTGTGTGACACACGCTAGAAGAGAGGAATATGCATTATGGGAAAACAAGGCATCTAACTGAAGCAGGAGGAATCAGGAAGTTCTCCAAGAGGATAGTCCACAGAAGAAAGAATGAGGACCTGAGCAAAGCAGTGGCTGCTGAACAGTTAAGGCAGGGAGACAGAGCTTCAGGAGATATTGGGGAGATCAAATTTATAGTGACTAACTACACATGTGAAAAAATTTTTCAACTGGGGTGTGGAGTGGTGGGGGAATGAAAAAAAAAGGATAAACCTAGAACACATACGTTATCAGAGAAGTTTGATTTGTTCCCAATTTATGGATGCTTTGAATACTTGCTCTCTGCCTGAAATGTGTTTTCTTCCATTAACAAGAAAGAACTCATCTTTTAAAATTCAGTCCAACATCATGTCTAGCAGCCTTCTCAGTTCATCTCTCCCCAGTCTATTCCTGTAGTACATTTTGTGCCCACCTTCTTGTGAACTTTGTGTATACATTTTTTGAAACAGCAGACCCTTACCCTCAGCACAGTGATTCAGCACATAGATACTCAAAAAATTTTGGTGGAATGAATTTATGTGTTTGATATACTTCCTACCCAGGTCATATAAGTTTGGCAATTTAGACAATTTTCCACTAAAATAAATAAATAAAATGTGAACTCTGTATTACTGGAAGAGTTAAGCTACAGTTATCTGGAAAATTTGATAAGTTTAGCTAAATGCTGCATCCCTCTCTCTTTTACTTGATAAAAACTGATTAGTGTTTGTACTTAATACTGGAAATAATTACAGCAAGACTTCTGTCTCTCAGTCCTTAATTTTTATACTTCATCAAGCTGGAATGCAGGAGTGTACATACTTGTATTACAAATGGAATTGGGTTGGACACACTCTCAAAAAAGAGCAGCAACCGCACCATTCCCCCTTAATCCTTTCTTCCTAGCACACCATCCATGGAAAATAGCTTCAGGCAGGCCCCCCACATTTCCACTTTAGTTGGGCTTTTAATGTGTTAATGAAGTTAATTGTTGAAGAAACTACAAATTCTCCCAATGTTGGAAGCACATCTAACCCAGCTTCTTTAAACTTTGATTCCAAAGGCATTACAGGAATCTATGAATGAAATGAAAATGTTTTGAAACCCAAGTCTCTTTAATAGCCTAAGCAATCATCAGTAAATTGCCGACTTTACAGGTGTAATTTTCAGTAAGGGTCAGGGAAATTCATTCATTAGAATTACGGGAGATAAAAATTTAAACGTCTCTGTAATATTTATAGGAAAAATGTCATCAGTATAAAGCGGCCTTAAATCACATTCATTCATTATTAAGCACTCCTCTACATTTCTGAGTGAAGTTCCTAATGGGATGAAATCTCCTCAGCTGCAATAACGTCATGATTGTCTATTTATAACCAAGTTGTCTTTGGTTATGGTAGTGCCTTTTTAGGTTGAGTATTAAAGCAGGCTTTCCCTTTGAAGGGAGACATCTAACTTTAAATGAAAGTAATCCATTACTTGGTAAGTAGAAGAGTTCACTGAAATTGGAAATACCTACTAATTGATTTATATAATGCCTGGCATGCAAGCATAGTACTACAGTTTGTCTGAAGTTCAGTATTTGATTGAGTTTTATTCTGTTTTGTTTTTTAGGACTAGGGTTCCACTTTCTATTCTGAAATGGAAAAACACCAGAAAGATCTCTGCTTGTGTGAGAAAATCAGGTTTTGAATGTGTTTCCCCTTTAACCTTAAGCACTCTGGAGGTCAAGTAGACCATTCTCTCTTTATATCATTAAAGATCAGTTATCATCCTATTAAGTTAATTTCCTTCCCACACATACCTGAGCCTTTGACAATAATAGCCCTCTCATAACTATCACTAATAAATTGAGAACATGCCATTTCAATTTAAATACACAAACCTGAAGACAAACCGATGTATCTGTTCATTTCCTATTCATAAATGATATCACCTATGTAATTATTTGCTATTCAATTTGCAAAATTGTGCCTTTTGCTAAGAAAGCCTCAGGGTGCAACCAAATCATTAATTACGATATGTAAAATATTTAAATCCAGTGGCAACACTAGTGAAACATAAGAAGAACAACGCAGCAGGAGCAGAGCTTAAAAATAGCAATAGGCAACATTCATTGCCTGCACTTTCCTGCCCCAATTACACAGATAATTCAGGCATGAGCAAGGATAATTGAGTCATTCCTCCACTTTGTTCTGAAGTTGTAGATCTGGCCAAATACCAGCATCCATAAGGATTGATGGGGATCTTCTTTTAAATATGCCCAGAGGCTAACAAATGATAAGTGAAAAGAGTAATGAAATGTACCCTCAACAATTGGTAGGAAACATTCCATTTCATACCACAGGTATTTATTTGAGGTATAACTCACTTTATTAGACAAATTTAGCTGCTAAGATTTTACCTAACGGAAAAGTTTAAGAACCAGCAGCCCAATCAGAGAAATTCCAAAAAGTGCAACTGTAGAGGGGGAGAAAGGCAGACTGACAGGTCAGACTAAAATGAAAAACAATGGGAATCGGAGAATCTAACATAAACTTTGGAGAAATAGGATCAGTAGAGGTTAGACAAAACCCTAATGAAGCTTTTGGAGGTTGTTGGTCAATCTGGATTTCAATGATTTTACTCCAAGTGATTTGGTGACTCAACATGCAAACCCTATGAACCCTCTATCAAAGAGGGTAACCTTTGCAACAGCCTGGTCCAGTTGTCTAGGACAAAGGCCCATGATGGGTGCCTTAAGGAGCAAAGACTGAAAATCAAGGAAACAGCAAGTAAAATCCCCTTTTGTATGTAACCCTTTCTGAAAATCAAAACGCATGGGTAATATGACTACTCTTTGTGGCAACTTTTCACCCCTTATACTAGAATGGTGGCCAAAACTAAGTTAAAGGGATTTTTCATAAAACCAACAAAAATCATGTTACAGTGAGAATTATAAAAAGGGGCTATACCTTTAATATGCATTGGGCACATACTGGGCCTAAACATCAAAATCTTATGCAGCCCTCATAAAAACCCTATGAGATGAGTCTCACATGTGAGGAGCTAGTCAGAGCACTGAGATTTAGATCAAAATTGGATTTCATAGCCCTCTATGTTTAATGTTATTTTTTTAATAAAAATTAGTTCTTTTCTATCCAATATCTGATACCAGATTTGTATTCTGGCAAGGGATCCCACAAACATAGTATATCAGTAATTAAAACTCAGAACTCAGTGTGTTAGTGTTCACTGCATTAAACATTGGTTTTCTACCACAGTCTGCCAAATCCCCTTGTGAGTGTAACCAGGCGCACAGACACTCAGGCCTCTACGCCCACCTTCACTCATCACCTTCTGTGAATGCAGCTGTCAGCATCTCTCACTCATCTCAATATTCTAGTACATTGTCCTAATATTGAGATGTTTTTGTTGGTTAATCTTAAGTGAGGTCTATAATAGTATGCATTTTAAAGCACCTTCTCTAGAATGAGCTTTCCTCTAACACCTCTTTCTCTACGATCTCTTCTTTTCTTAGGAAATTTCTTAGGAAATCCTTTCTACTCACTGTTCAACGCTCAGCTATCCATTTTCTCACACAGTTAGTCTTTCACACACTCTGGAGCCAGTCAGTGCTTTGATGGAGAATTAGGGTAGAAAGGATGAGTGTGCATGAGATAGGCCCTGAGGTCCCATGTTACATGTTAGGGAACCAAGAATCCATGCTGGGGACTCTATACTATAAGGTTATTCATGCCTTGTCCAAGGCTAAGTTTTATAAGCTTAAGTAAAATATAAAGTTCCAAAATTATATCTCTATATCAATATGAAACCACAGACTAATTAATATACCAACTTCCCCCTCCCCATAACTTTGTCTCCATTGGAATTAGTTCTTTACCTGAAAATTCCCCTACATAAATGTTACTAAGTTAGTGCATTCTGCAGATTTTATGTTTTTCGCATTTAAAATCAAATCATAGTACACTGTAAGTCTGGGAACCATGTGTTTTAGAGAACAAACACTTCTAACTCAGGGTACACCAAGTCATAGCTACAGCTGACCCACAATACAAAGTCTCCAAATGTGTTCAACAAAACCCATTCTTGTTCACTATATAATGTTTGAGCAATAAATTCTGGAAACATTTTGAGCCACTTGTTTTTTCATTTGATGGTAGGGAAGTTTAGATGGAAACCAAATATTCCCTACAGACATCTTATGTACTCCAGCCAAGTGTAATTGAGGCCTTTCATTCTTTTCTAGTGGTCATGCTGTTGGTCAAGCTGATTCAGAGTTGGGTATTTCTCAGATCTTATATTAGCACTTAAAGAAGTATTCATTCCCAGATCACAGAGCTTGACTCCACCACTGGCACTGAAGATCCTTTTACAGAAGGTGGTGCTTCTTCCACCTTCCAGCTCTTTTGAGTCTCCAGCAGGGCTGGAGTGTACCAGCCAGAGTCAGGCACATTTCACTCTGACCCTGAAGGTATGTTGAATGTCTTAAGTGAAAATCTCTGCAGGTTTCATAGGATGGGTCTCAGCTTTCTCAGTATACAATGGCTTCCTTGGTAAAAAATGCTGGCAGAAAGCTCAGGCAGCAGTCCCTAAAACAGGGTTTGGTGGCACCAGGAATCAACCAACCACATGACAGGCAAACCAGAAAGACAAGTGAGCCTGACATTCAGACTAGAAAAAAAGGCTCTGAATAGGCCTGGGGAGGATGGGGGAGGGCTTATGACAAGCTGTACAGTGACTAGAAATGAATAAGACAGGTGCTTTTGACAGTATGGGCATCAAAGGACCAATGATCCAGTGTACAGTAGAGAAGCATTCAGAAAGGTGATTTTGGAAATATTGCTTGGATACTGTTTTAATCTCCTATAAATACAAGAAAATGCTTTAAAAGTTGGCACTGATTGAAAATGTTTCAAAAAGCTTTGCCAGTTTGTCCCAAATCAGTTAGAATTAATTTCTCTCAAGGAAAAGCTAATTTGACAAAAGAAAATGTAGAAGAGTCTAGGCAGAACAAGACTTAATATATTGAAACCCTTCTCTGCTCATGTACACACATACACTAGACATATACAAATATTTATGAAAATTAAAACTAGAAAACCAATTGATATTTGTTTTTATGAATATTTTAGGCAAAGAAATAGGCTGTACTCTGATTCACTTTTTACATCTTTTGAAAACCATCCTATACTTTCCACCACATGATATGAAATTTTTTGGCACTCTTTCAGAAGAGACCGGTAGCAATGTCCTGTTGACTGCAATTTTGTATTCTTTCATTTAATCCACTTGTCTTTATCAAAAGAAATGATTATAAAGTCTACTATATAAATAAGATGTCCTCCCTAAAATACAATATATGTATGTATGTGTGAGTCTATACAACCTTGAACAACATGGGTTTGAAGTTCACAGGTCTACTTACACATGGATTTTTTTTTACAGTACAGTACTGTAAATGTATTTTCTCTTCTTTATGATTTTCTTAATAACATTTTCTTTTCTTTAGTTTACTTTATTCTAAGAATTCAGTATACAATACATGCAAAATATGTATTACATATGTATACAATACATGCAATGTATATACATGCATATATACAATACATGCAATATGTATACAATACATGCAATATGTATACAATACATGCAAAATATGTATTAATCAAATGTTTATGTTATCAAGTTTTGGTCAACAGCAGGCTATTAGTAGTTCAGTTTTGGTAGAGTAAAAAGTTATACAGGGATTTTCAACTACATGGGGGATTGATGCCCCTAACCTCCACTTCTTCAAGAGTCAGCTGTGTGTATGTATATATATGCTTGAGGAATTAAAAAAGCAGCATATCCAGTCTTCCTTATAACTCTCACTTCAGGCTTATTTAAAAAGCAAGAATATGTTAGGCAAATGTCTGCAATCATAACTTTTATCATTATGAAAAGTCATGTTGACCCTTGATCATTTTCTTCTAGACTGCTCTTTTCCAGTGTATCCAAAAAAAAAAAGTCCTCAGGCCCTCAAACTTTTGACATGGATGACACAAAGATCCATCATTCCCTTTCATAACTCATTATTTCATGTTCAGTGAGGCACTTCCAATTGTTAATATTTTCTAATATTGCCATTTCATATTATAGAAATAGTGTAATTTTATAAGTGTTCTGGTTTCTACCTTGGCAAAGTAAAGGAATACCTTGAAATTAGAGAAAATTTAAGTGAATAGTAAATGTGAAGATAACTATCACCAGAGTCATGAAAATTAAATAGGATAACCAATAAAAACACCTTCTATGATACTGAGCATATTGAAAGCATTCCATAATTTCCCTTGGCATCATTTGCTTTTCATAATGTTTTCTGTATATGCAGTATACTCTAGGGTAGTAGCTAGGAGTATTTAGTTTGGAATCAGAGAAACCTCTATTCAAACCTTGATTCTGCCATATGACCCTAGGTAAGCATTGGATCTTTTTGAGACTAATCTTGATTTTCTTTGTTTATGAAATGGAAACAATAGTGCTACTGCCTAGAGTTTTAGTGATTATTGTATGGAATAAAACACGTAAAGTCTTTAACTCAGGCACCAGCCTATGGTAGATACTCACAATAAGCTATATCTATTATTTTTTATTTTCATTTTTTCCCTGCAGTCCTCTGAGTTCCTTATCTGCATTTTGTACTTAAGGAAATTAAGGGCAAAGAAGTTAAGGGATTCACCAATTGCTAGAGAGATGAGGAAGACAAGAACAAACATCTTTGGAACCCTGGCTAAGCCACCCCTTTCCCAATGGAGGGATGTAATTATGGTTGTCTACATACATAGAAATCATCTGGACTGCATTTTCCATTGCTGGCAAAACCCACTGGATTCTAGGACAGTAAATAAAAGGCTTGAAATGTATTTACCACATTAAGACATTTAGTTTAATAAGTGAAGAGCCCACTACTCATTTAATGGATTAATTTCAACAAGGTACATGTTGAAAGGGAAAATTCACTATAATTTCAATTTGCTGTGAATTTAAAGACTTGAGGAAGAGCAACGTTGAGTCTTTTTAAATAAACTTTACAGTTAGCTATGGGATATCCTTCTCAATGTCATTTAGGTTGATTGTTTAACATTATTATGGTGCTATTTAGATTTTATATCATTTTTATTTTGGTGTGCTTTTTTTCAGATTTTCTGTCTGGTTTAGTTCTCACCCCAACTAATGTGGAAAAGGGAATCTGTACCTGATTTGTTTCCATACAGAAACAGGAGCCTAAAAAGGGATAAACAAATTCCATTCTTTAGGCATCCACTGTGAGCTGGCTCCATGTTTGGTTTAATAATAATCATATGAAATTTAATGAAGTAGCATATGTAAAACACTAACTTTCTCATCATTTCAAATCTAGTATTAGCTGTGAGTTCACTGATTAGACAGATAGTAAATTTCCCCAATGAAGATGTCAAATAACAAATTATACAATGACAAGATCCAAGTATCTACTATTGATTCAACAAACCTACCCAAGCATATCTACACATCACTCTTTAATACAACCTTATCACTCTTATCACAAGCTCACAAATTACCTTAATATGTGCCATGGTCAAATCCTTTTGTAATGGTTTCAAAAAACTATCAAACACATGGACTGAAGTTAAAAAAATGTGTGTATACATATATATCCATTCATACTAAATTACACTACAAGGATCTAACTCCCAAGAGTAGATACAATCAGGTATGTTTGGATTTTTTTTTTTATTAGAGAGAGAGGGAGAGAGAGAATTCAGAGAGAATCTTAAGCAGACTCCACGCCCAGAACTTGGCCCAAAGCGGAGCTCGATCTCACAACCCTGGGATCATGACCTGAGCCAAAATCGAGAGTGGAATGCTTAACCAACTTAGCCACCCAAGCACCCTATGTTTGGCTACTTTTAATCCCAGCTTGATAATTTTTTTTAATTATGTTCCTTTCATGCTACTAGCTGATTATTTTTACTATCTTTCCAAAGCAGTGTACTAGTTCTACCACAACTTACTTGGATGACCTTTGTAAACTTGTATCATTGCTCAAATCTTAGTTTTGTTATCTCTAAAATGGAGGCACTGAACAAGACATTTAAACACATTTTTCAGCTCTAATGCTCTTGGGTTTTGCCTCCATTGAGGAAGCCAAGCATAAGGTACAAAGGTTATTAAGAACTCTAGATCTAATTTTAGCTTCTTATATCTTCTTAAGGTCTAAGTGTGCTGTTTCCCCAAGGTGTTACAGACATACTTCATAGACCTGTTGAATAAATAACTTCTGCGGGGTGTTATATGATATAGGGCATATGAACAACCCGATAGTTTAAGTAGCATTGATGAGAAGGACAAGTTGTAGGGTCAAGTAGATCTGGATTAGAGTACAGATTTCATCATTCATTTAGTCTATGATCTTGAGTGAGTCACTAAATCTCCCTGAAGAGATCAATTTCCTCATGTGGGGCTAATAATAATATTTATTTTATGGTCTAAGTGTTAAATGAGAAATTAGGCATAAAGATTTTAATATGGTACCTGGAACAAGAACCCAGTTAGGAATAATTTTAGTATCTTTTTTTTATTAAAAAGATAATTTTTTTATTTCAAGTCTTTTTTTACTCCAATTAGTTAACATATTCCTTTCCCATTGGAAGCCCCCACAATTTTCACTAATAAGTAAAGTATTCTGGTTTCTCTAGTATTATACTTTTACATGGAGCCTAGTAATGCAAGAATGTTGGGGGAGGACTCACCTTCAAATATGATTCTAAAGGTGGCAGAGAATGGCCCCATAGAACCTTGAATTTAGGCTAGGAAAAGGCATTATTTGAGCTGATTATGGCTTAGAAGACCATTCCCTCATTTAAAAAGCCTTAACATTCGTTTAGTGAATATTTATTGAGCTCTACTCTGTGCCAGCAATCCTGGTTCCTGCCCTCATGGAACATATATTCTAGTAGGTAATCAAGAGAATTCAGAGGAGTGTGATACATGTACCAGTGTGAAGTTCATTGTCTAGGAAAAGTGCATGGAAGGGACACCAGTTCCCAACTTCATGGATCAGGTAAAGTGTCTCAGAGACCTAAAGAATGCAGAGGAGGAGTCAAGGAAGTAGAAGATGAGTATACTTGGGAGAAGAATGAATTTATTTCCTTTTTTCACTACCTGATATGTCCCTTTATGGAGGAACTAAACTCAGAATATTTCACTTGTTCATCTTATCAAATAATTGTCTGTTCATGTACTTAAAATATTTTATCAAGAATGTCCTACATTCCAGACTCTGCACTCGGTGAGCAGAGTAAAACAGTAGTGAACAAATTAATGAATGTCCTGCTGTCTTGAAGCCTAATTTCTAAAGCAGGAGTCAGACAATAATGAAACTAATTAGACATACAGCACAAGGTTAGTTATTGAAAAGTTTTACAAGGAAAAGTACAGTGGAGGAGGACATAGGACAGTTTTTGGCAGTACAAGCAGGAAAGGCCTCAGAGGAGGGAGCAGTTGAGTAGAGATTTGTCAGAAGTATGCTGGCCCTATAAATGTTAAGAGAAACAGTATTCAGAGCAGAGGGATTTTAAGTGCAGAAGTGCAGACAGGAATATGCTTGGCATCCTGTGCACCATGTACAATGCTGAGCAATTAGCAATCAGGGGCAAGACATAAAACTTTGGTAATCATGGAACCCAGGAATTAGACTAGATAGAGTCTGGAAGATAGAGACAGATGATAATTGAATAATAACAATGTCAGCAAAAAAAATCTATAAGGGATATAGGTACTTAGGGCAATGATTGCACATGGTAGGTGGAAATGACGAGTCAGTATTTATTGCAGACCTCTCTAAAAAAAACGTAAAAGTGAACTTTCTTGATTTCCACTGAATTATGAAATCACAAAACACAGAATACAGGGACCAAATCTGCTTCAAATGGCTACTTCTTTACCTGTTAATATACATATCCATATATATGAATTTTATGAGTATATATAATATTAATATATATAAATTATTATTATATGTATATATGAAAAGGACAGAATTGTGCCCCCTCATACATATATTGAGGCCCTAACTTCCCAGGTCATTGTATTTGGAGATCAAGCTTTTCAAGAGGTAATTAAGGTTAAATGAAGTCATAAGGGTGGGATCTTAATTCTATAGGACTGGTGTCCTTATGAAAAAAGGAAGATGCCAGGGCTCACTCTCTCCATGTGTACACAGAGGAGAGGCCTAACCAGAAACCAACCCTGGCAGCATCTTGATCTTGGACTTCCAGCCTCCAGAACCACCCAGTTTGTGGTATTTTGTTATGGCAGCCCAAGCTGACTAAAACACTATGCATGTAACTATCTTTACATATAATTTGTCTCCTATTTTCCTATGCCTTTGTTTAACTTCTATTAGCTACTTCAATGAACTGGTCTGCCTTTGAGTAGATTGATGAATTTCCTGCTCTTGCATGCATATGAGCAGCAACCCCTTCCTAGCACAAACTGTGGCTGATGCAGCTATCAGCAGCTGCAGGAGGTTGTCTTCAAACTGAAGTCATCTGAGCCTCAGTTTATTTACTGCCCGTTGGTGCTTAAAGGGGGTAAAAATGGAAGAGGGAGAACACTGTGTCTCAGTGTTTTGTACGGACACCAAAGAATTGTCAGAAGTCTTTCTGAAGTCAGCACATTCTCTCGACTAAGGCAAGAGGGAGGTAGGAGAAGCCCCTTCATCTTTAGATACCTCCAGAGGGATGAAGTAAAGTGTTTCTTCAAATCAAAAATACTGTCGAAAAGTTTAAAAACAAAACCTTACCTTTCTTCAGATGACAATAATAAATGGCTAATGTTTATTAGATTCTTTCTGTGTATCAGGAATTGTGCCATGTGCATAACATACACTATTGCGTCTAAAAAAACAAAGCAAAACAATAGCTAACGTTTATTAACACTTAAAATGTTTTGGGCACTATTCTAAGGACTTCCTGTGTATGATCTCGTGTCATCACATACCCCTCCTACAAGGTAGGAGAACTAGTCCCATCTCATAAGGAAACTGATATTTAGAGAGAGCACAGGTGACTTAAAGGTACGACAACTGGCAGCCGGCAGAGTCAGCATTCCGCCCCAGGGATCCCCTCTGTGTGGCCTCCATGACTTAGCAGAACGTGGGAAGAGAGGGAGAAACTCAGGAAGGGGTCACACCACCTGTAGGAGGCTAGATCCAGAACACACTTACGAGGAGCCTCTCTTCTGAGCCCCTCATTCTACAAGAGGACAAACCAAGGGCCAAAGTTGGGAAAGGCCTCTCCTGACATGCTCACTGTCCATGTGAAGCATATTGCATCTTGCAAGAGAGAACCTGCGTCACAGTCCATAGAAAGAAAAAGGCATTGCCCCGTGAAACATATGGAGGCCTGGGGGAAGTATAAAGTCCCATCACTTTCTCTTCTCTTTCTATCCCAGATAAGATAGCATCCCCAGCCATATTATCCAGGGCCATGTGATCCCAATCTCTGAACTGGAGGCATCAAGAGGGTTTTGATTCTTGAGGGAATCTGTGTTTATTAATAGGAAAGATGGGGGCCTGGACCACAAACTGCTGGTGAGATACTGGATACGGTAAATCAAGGACAAGCCTGTGTTTACCATTTAAAAACAAATATCACTGTAGGAGTTAATTAGTCCCCCGTTTAACCCTTTGAGTTCCTTGGGTGCAGAGATGTTATCAAATTGTGCTATCCCTTCTGGTGTGGTGAGGCCCAGAGCCAGGGTAGCCCTAGGGAAACTCTAGGGAGAATAGCCAGGAGAATCCTTTGCTTTGTTTTCGTTTTTGTTTATTTTTTGTTTTGTTAGGCGTTTCTTCATAAGCACAAGTCCTGGGGATTCAAATCAGAGGAATCCTTACTTGATGCTCCCAGCTCTGGCTTCCTAACTTGCCAGACACCCATCCTACACAGGTTAGTGGACTCACCCAGGACCCAGTGGAGCTCAGAGATGGTCCTGACACTCACCTCCTGACATTCACCTCCAGGAAGCATCTTTCCTGCCCTAGTTCAGGGAGGTTCTGGGGACCTTATGAATGCATCAGTATCATTGGAGTTTGATATTTTCAATCATAAGAGCTATAAAATATCTCTTCTCTGCACTGATTCTGAAGGCAGCTTCAGAAGTACATTGAGAAATAGACATGTAACATTTGTTTTTCTGTCTTAAATATCTCCCCAAAGCTGGGGGCAAAATATAAGATTTTCTTTCACACTTGGCCAAATATAAAATGACATAAATAGCTGAAAATACTTTGGGGAATTACTTGAGTCCCTTCAGGATGGATGTCAGAGTTTGTCACTAATTGTGTCAAATTTTCTATTGCTCCTGCAAGAAGAGCATTTTCAAAATAATGAACATTAAATTGAGGGTTAGCTGGAAAAATAGCTTGTTGTTGTTGATGGTGATTGGTTTTTTGTTTTGTTTTGTGCTTTTAATAAGCAGAAGTTTCTGTATATCCAGACTGCTAAAAAAGACCCTTTTTGATCTCAGTATATCTTTCAAAGCAGGGACATCAGCCCCTTTCAAAAATATCCTTGTTTACTTTTTTCAGTAATCCACTCTACACTAGTAATGCTATGGAAACATGTTTTTGAAACAATAGACTAACAAGAATAAGTCAAGTTGATAAAAGCCCATGAAATATAATCTCAGAAGGCAGAACAGAGGTTTGAAACTACATCCTCCAAGGCTATAAACAGTAAAGAGAAAATTCTCTTTGCACAAGAAAACAAATTTATTTACATAATTAAAGGGTGTGTTAGGTTCAAGATATAGATAATCTCTGCTCTCCATCGCCTGAGGACAAAATGTTATATGAAATGTAGAAGCCCTCCGATGAGTTCAATGCATTTTAACATCCTATTTGCACTAAAGAAGTTTTGAACACTCCCCAAATCCAGAACATTTGGTGGAATTTGGTGTGTTAACAGCTGTGGTTGAGTTCTTGTTTTGCCTAGTAATGCCGTGCAATTCCATATGTTGTATATGTCAAAACTGAAGATAATTTTTCTTTTGATTGAATAAACAAACAAACCTGTCTTCTCAAAGGAGACACTTCTACAGAACCGGGCAGACTGAAGCTTTATGTGTGTTGAGAAATATTAATAATCTGATAAAACACACCTGTGGATTAGTAGCAGTATATGGCACGCATATGCATGAAGCACCACTTCCCAGGGCATGTTTTATTGGCTTACGAGAGCAAAGTAGATGCTGACTAATGCTGTGTATAGAAGCAGAGAGTGGATTTTGTCTCATGAAAGCAAAATCTCACAAATCATGGCAGCAAATGCAACTTCAAATGTGAATGCAGACATTACAATGAATATCAGATTGTTCTGAGTCTGTAGAAAAAAAATCTAAACCCAAGTGATTGCTCCACCAGTGGTTGAAAATATAGGTTTAGTTTTCTAAGGGCTCTTTACCAGCTGTGTCCTTCCTCAACTAAGAACTATAGATAATCATAGTACCTATTCACTGAGTTGACAGGAAGATAAAATGATACTTTTATTTAAAGATGTCCATCATATTATTTATAGTATTAAGTACCAAAAACTCTAAATGTCCAAAGATAAGGGGTCCATCAGATATACTATGGTTTATCCATGCAGTGTTACCTTATAACCCCATTGGTGCTTTCACCTTAGAGATCACAGTACAATTTGCAACCACATATTCATGAACTTATATGTTTAATAAAAATTGCAAGGAAACACCAAAATGTTAATTGGGTTTGTGTCTGAGTTGTGGAATTTTGAGGGAGTTTGATTTTTCTATTTGTCATACCTTCTGTAATGATCCTATAATATTTTTTAAATCAGAAAAAAATTATCTTATAAAATGAATGAATTAAATTTGCTTGCCAGAAACACAAGAGTGAAGTTTGTTCTACTATTTACTAATTGTGCTACCTGATGCAACTCACCAACTTGCCTGTCCCTGTTTTTTCCTCTGCACAGGAGGAAGTTGCTATGATGGTAGAATAAAATTATACATAAAATCTCCTTATATAATGCTTGTCACAAAGTAGATGTTCAATAAATATAATAAATAGTCCACATTTGACTATATTACCGCACTTTAAGAGCCTGGGAAGATCTTTCCCCAAGCATCCCCCTCCACAATTTTGTTGCTAATTTAAGAAAAATGACCCAAAACTTGGAAATAAGGCAAAAAGATGACTACACTGCCTTTCAGAGCCATACAGAAGTGTTGTTGAACAAGCCCGTGTGAGGGTCCATTTTTGCTTTAAGGAAAGGCAACTGTGTTTGATTTATAATTGTCTTGATTAGGGCCTGGACTTAGTAAAGTTAGAGCTTAATGTACACAAGATGGATAAGCTGCAAATTATTTTTGTCCAGTAAAGATGCAAATAATTTCTGTCCAGTAGGAAATATAACTCAAAAGGTTAAGATTTTATTATACTGCAGGACATGAATCAGTTTGGGATCTAATTTTGCAGCCTTATTTTAACATTCTTTTTTTCTACTGACCATATAAATAATTTTTTTTTTTCTCATTTTCTCCTTTGAACTAGGCTTACCATCCTGCTGGTTCTCTTATCAATGAGGTAAATAAATCTTTGACACATACTTACTGTATATTTGTATGAGAGCCATGTTTTTAACTTATTGAAAATCATACTTTAACTCTGATATTTGACATTTTTTTCATTAGAGATTTGAAATATATTAACAGATGTTTAACTTTGTAAGCATAACATATAAAGTTTTATCAAGTGATGAATATACCAGTTGTGGGGCGCCTGGGTAGTTCAGTTGATTAAGCATGAGCCTCTTGATTTCAGCTCAGGTCATGATCTCAGAGTCTTGAGCTGGAGCCCTGAGTCGGGCTCAAACTGGGCATGGAGCCTGCTTAAAATTCTCTCTCTCCCTCACCCTCTGCCCCTCTCTCTCTCCCCCTCTCCCGGGAAGGAAAGGAGAGGAGAGGAGAGGAGAGGAGAGGAGAGGAGAGGAGAGGAGAGGAGAGGAGAGGAGAGGAGAGGAGAGGAAGAGAGAGGAAGAGAGAGGAAGAGAGAGGAAGAGAGAGGAAGAGGAGAGGAAGAGGAGAGGAAGAGGAGAGGAAGAAGAGAGAAGAGAAGAGAAGAGAAGAGAAGAGAAGAGAAGAGAAGAGAAGAGAAGAGAAGAGAAGAGAAAAAAAGAAAAGAAAAGATGCTACATGGCATCTTCTGTCAGGACACCAGATACTTCCTGGGGAATTGTATCCCTCAGAATGAGATACACAGGAAGCAGATTTTGAAATGGAGAAATGCAGAGAGGGAGCTGATAACTGATGACATCAAAGGTAGAATTCAACCCAGGGATCCCACTTGAGACACTGTACCTCTTAGCCTATTAAGAGTGCTGTGAGGCAGGGCACCTGGGTGGCTCAGTCGTTAAGCGTCTGCCTTCAGCTCAGGTCATGATCCCAGGGTCCTGGGATCGAGCCCCACGTCAGGCTCCCTGCTTGGCGGGAAGCCTCCTTCTCCCTCTCCCACTCCCCTTGCTTGTGTTCCTTCTCTCACTGTTTCTCTCTCTGTCAAATAAATAAAATCTTAAAAAAAAAAAAAAAAAGTTTATTAAAAAAAAAAAAGAGTGCTGTGAGGCAAGGGGGATGTGGAAGGGTGAGAAGGGGCAGGAGAGGGGATATAGGGAAGGGGCACATACAGTGATAGATGTTGTATACCAAAGGCAATTCTTACCTACTTTGAAATTTAGCCTGGATCTAGTCATGCCTCAGGTACAGAGGTTCTCAAAGTGTGGCCTGTAGAACCACAGGGGTACCCAAGAACTTTTTAGGTACAAAGGCAAAATGATTTTCATAACAACACGATGATGCTATTTGCATTTCAGTGTGTTGACATTTGAGCTGATGGTACAAAATAATGGTGAATAACACTGCTTTCACTTTAATGTGACACTAAACTAACGCTAAACCAGTAATCATTAGATTCTTCACCAAATAAACTCACAAAAAGAAAGCCAGTTTCACTTAATAATGTCCTTGATGAAGCTGTAAAAATTATTGATCTTATTAAATCCCAGCCCTTTGATATATATGTTTTAATATTCTGTGTGACAAAATGGGAAGCATGCATAAAACATGTCTGCTAAATACTGACGATATCTTGAGACAAAGTATTTGTGTGATTGAGTTGCAAACTGAATTAGCTGTTGTTGTTTTTTTCATAGATCATCATTTTTAACTAAAAGAATGACAAACTATGGTTATTCCAACTTGGGTATCTGGCAAACATTTTCTCAAAAATGAATGAAGCAAGCCTGTCACTTCAAGGAATACAACCAGCGTATTTTTTGTCAATGGAAACATTTCAGCTTGCAAGCAAATATTAGAAGTTTAGAAAAGTTGCATCCACCACTGTGAGCTTGACAGCTTCCCCAAACTTAGAGTTTTGTGTTGAAATAGGTGGTAATATTCACAGGTGCAATTTTTCATGCTTTGTAATAGAATGAGTCAGCATTTAGAAGAACTGCATAACTCAGTGAACTAATATTTCCAAATGACTTTTGAATGATGTTACAAAGTTATGCATGATAAAGAGAAAAATTCACTCAAAGACAAACCAGTGGATTTTAATATATAAAGTGCCACCTGTCAACTTTTGGTATAGTATCAAAGAAGGATGTCCTCAATTACATATGTGAAATATGTAAAGTCAGTTATAGCCCTAGTGGAATAAAAGAACAATATAGCAGGAGCAGAGCCTAAAAGTAACATTGACATTAGGCAAGAATATCCCCAATGATCTGAAAAGGCTGGTAAAGTATTCTTCCCTTTTCTAACTACTTATGTCTGTGATGTTGAATCTTCTTCCTATATTGCAACCAAAACCATTTTTGCCATAGTCTGAGTGGAGAACCAAATATGAGAACTCAACCATCCTCTATTACACCAGACACTAGAAAATTGGAAGAATTTTAAATAACGCTACCCTACTAATTGTTTTTTTTTTTTTTTTGCCTTGGAAAATATATTTATATTTTGTTTTTAAATGTTATTTATGTTGAAATATAATGTGTTAATTATTGTTTTAAAAGTAATAAATATGTATATTTTAATTTCTAATATAAAAAGGATCAATACATATGTCCCACATAACAAAAGCTCTTTGGGATCCTCAATAGTATTTAAGAGTATAAAGGGGGGGTCCCAAGAACAAAAGTATGAGGATTACTGCTCTTATATACTGAAGCAATAAAGATCTCTCCATGATCAATTAGGTTCTTCATCTAAAGAACAAAATAATCTTTTACCTGGCTTAGCATAGAAAAATGAGGCATTTAGGAACTTGGGGCATTACATAGTTTGGGAATTATTTCAGGTACAAAACTTTTGAGAAGTTTTCACAACAGGTTGAAAGGCAACCAATGAAACTATGGTTTGATAAATAATTTGTATTTGTTAAATGTCTGGGAACAGCTCATATTAAGACTTCCAATTAAATAGACACAATGCTTCTTTTAAAAAGCATTTATTTTATGAGTATCTACATAAAAGACTTTCCTTTGCAACAGTGTTGATATTAGTTCTATTTCTGTGTGTTAATCTATGACCAAACATACAAATGTACCTAAAGTTTGCACAGATGTCTAGAATGAGAGGTGGAGGGGCTACGTTTGATTTTCAGGTGGTTTCAAAATGGGGGCAACATGTTTATCAACCTGGAAATAGAGGTTTAAGAAATCCTGCCATTAAATATCCTTTGTTGACTTTACTTATTTTTTTTTTTCCCACATGAAATTCTCACCACAATAAAGAATCATAATATTCCATTTAGGTGCCAGGCAAAGTTCTGGATAGCTACGAGCAAAGTTTTTTCCTCAGATTAACATTCCTGATATGTTGTCTATTGGCTTTTAAAACGGATTCTTATGTGTTCTTCAAATGCCAATAAGGAATCCCTGAGAATCTGAATCCAATATGTTAACTTATGCTGGTTATAGAAAAAAGTGAGGAAAGAGCACAAGAGTACCCAGTCTCACATTGACTGAAAATTTCCTTTTACATTGATTGAAAATGTCCTTTTTCAGTTCAGTTTTCAGTGGTTAAGCAAGACTAAAAATGATGATGATGATAATGATGAAATAATGATAAAAGGAAAAAGACAATGAGGAGGAGAAGGAAAATATAGATTTCCTACCTTTCATTTTGCCAAGTAATGGCATTAAATAAAACTCCTACTATCTTCTATATCCACCATTTAGTCAAGAAAAATGTGAAGGATACAATTTCAGAACAAAGGACAGTCTTTCCTAAGATAAGGTAGCTAATAACCTTATATTGATTAGATAGGAGGTGGGTAGGTAGATAGAATGTGTATGTACAGTTGTGTACTTTCTATTTAATTGTACACATACATAGCACAGTGCCTGAAACTAAGATAGTGTTTAATAAAATGATATCTATTACAATTAGGTTGTGCACAGTTAGCTTTTTAGTGGGGGAAGGAAGAGCAGGCATAACACCAACAGGAAAAAGTGGATGTAATTAAAAAAATATTTCTGCCTTCCTGAATTTTTGCCTCATTTTATATTCTTCCACTTCAGAAAAAATCACTGAAGATAAATCTCCATGTTTTCCATGAAATCTTCTACATGGACCTTCAAAAGTACAGAGTAAAGAAGCTAAAATAATATTAAATGCTATTTCGAGATGTGCCTGCCACTGTTTAAGAGACCTTGTACTTATGTCAAAGCAGGAGTTGTTTATTTTCTTTAGAAATACTCCATTTCAAGAGTTTACAAGTCAAGCTGAAAAACTTGCTCAGCAATTATATTAACAATAGGTCCTCAGCTGAATATAGAAGCAATCCTGTATATAAATAAGTTGATAGTAGGCATTTAATGAGAAAATAAACTATTCATACAAGTCCTTGGAGTTACATGAATATAGCCAATTCTAGCCCAGGGAAGTCAAATAACTTAAAATTAATGCGTTTTCTTTCTTCTCCCATATCCATCTCAGGCATCATATTAACCATGCTTTTCTCTTCCAACCAACTGCAAATAAAAGAGCCTCAGAATACCTTTTTTATTTGACACTTGAGGCTGAAACTACCAACTGACCAGATTTGGCAAAAAGGATGAAATGCATTTTCTATTCCTATTCTAAACTTTCTATTTCAACATGTATAGATATTGCCAGTGAGGACTTTTACTCCAAAAACTTCACTGACTCATTCATTTAATACATATTTATTGAGTTCCTTATATGTGGTGAACACTTGGCTTAGGTGCCTGGAATATGGAGGCAGAATGAATTGACCTCAAAAAGCATACAGACTAGTGGGAGAGATAGAAAATAAATTACTAATTACAGTACAGGATGCTAAGTGCTGAGTGAAGTATACTAAAGGTGCTATGAGGACACAGAGAAGAGGTACCAGGCCCTCTTTGGAAAAATAGTTTTGGAACACTTTTTAAAAAAGATGGCCCTTGTTTGAGTTTTGAAGGATGAGCAGGACTTCACCAAAATTAATGGAGTTTATGGGGGAAATGTATCTTAAAGAAAGAGAAGAGCATTTGTGAGTCTATAAACTTATAAACCAAATAGAAAATTCTGAGAAGCAAAGAATTGGTAAGACTGGAGAAAGAGTGGTGTTCGACAAAGTTATAGAGGAAGGAGTGGTTCAGTTCATAAAATTTTAAATGTTGAAATAGGGCCATACTAGGAAACTATAAGTTCCTGCATAACTTAATAAAATTCAAATGTGTCTAGGATCTTATACCTACTAAGCAAATTTTGAACAGGTTTTAAACAATTGGTTTCATATAATTATATATATACACATATAATTATATATATGCATGTATATATACACACACATATAATTATATATATACATGTATATATATACACACATGTACATGTATATATGTATATACACTAAATATTATTATGAGAATATAGCTCCAGATATAGATAGATACCTTAGTATTGATTTACAATATTAAAGTGAAATCCCAATTCAATCCACTGATCTAGCTGCATGCCCTGACCAGGCATACAGATATACATTACTCAAGTTTACTTGTAATCTTTACATTTTATGAAGGACAGTGGTGCTAGTGATAGGTAATTCCATATTGATAGTATACTTGGTAGGAGCTTCCAGTTCTTTTTTAGTGGTTTTGCATCAAACCCTTTAAAAACTCTACATTAGGATTTTTACTTATTGCTAAATTAATTTAGCCTTCATGATGTAACACTTAAAAATATATCAGAATCTAGTTAATCACTATACTAGAAGAATAGAAGAAATATGTTGCATAATTATCAGTGTATTATACCTCTCTTGGAGGTAGGAACCAAATGATCTAGAGCTTTGTCTCTGGATAAGCTGCTTAACATTACTGGGTATCAACTATTTATTTTTTATTTTTTTAAATTTTATTTATTTATTTGAGAGAGAGAGAGTGCATGTGTGAAAGGGAGAGCATGTGAGCATGAGCAGGGGGGAGGGTCAGAGGGAGAAACAGACCCCCCTGCTGAGCAGGGAGCCTGACGTGGGACGTGATCCCAGGACTCTGGGATCATGCCATGAGCTGAAGGCAGATGCTTAACTGACGTAGCCACCCAGGCCCCCATCAACTCTTTATTTTTTAAAATGAGGTGAGTAAAATGTTTCTAGTAGAGCTACTATAAAGACTAAAAATTTGTGGGGCGCCCAGGTGGCTCAGTTGGTTAGGCAACTGCCTTCGGCTCAGGTCATGATCCTGGAGTCCCTGGATTGAGTCCCACATCGGGCTCCCTGCTCGGCGGGGAGTCTGCTTCTCCCTCTGACCCTCCCCCCTCTCATGTGCTCTCTCTCTCATTCTCTCTCTCAAATAAAAAAAAAAAATCTTTAAATAAAAAAAAAGACTAAAAATTTGTGATCTTTATGATGACATTTTATGAGATTTTCTCTCACAGTTTCCACCTCTGTACATTACACCTTCATCCTTACAGTTTCACACATGAAAGATGTTGGATTTGCCCTTGACTCCTTTCTCTCTTCCTTTCACACCCCACATCTGGTCAGTGAGCAATTCCTCTTGACTCCATTTTCAAAATATATCTATAATCTCACTCTTTCTCACTTCTCCATTGCTATCACTCTCGTCCAAGTCAGCATCATCTATCACCTGAATAATTCAGTAGACTCCTCCACACAGCAGCTAGAGTGATCCCATTAACATGTACATCAGATAACATCTCCTCAAAATGCCAATCCTACTCAGCACTAAAGCCAAAGTCTTCACAATGACCCATTGGCCTCCTGCTCTCTCTTTGACCTTCTTTCCCTCATTCTCTCCCTTGCTCTTTCCATTTCAATCATCCAGAACTTCTTGCTGTTTTTCAAACATGTCAAGAATACTCTTGCCTCAGGGCCTTCACCCTGCTGTCTCCTTGGACAACAAAACTCTTCCTCCAGATAATAATACCTCCCTTACCTTCTTCATTTCTCCACTTAAATGCCACCTTATCGTTGAGGCCCTCCATGACTGCCTTATATAAAACAGCATTCTCCCCACCCAGTGTTTCCTAGTCTCTTTACCCTGCTTCATTTCTCTTCCAGGCCTCCTCTCCCTGTATGTAGTCACCTTCAGGGAAGTTCTATACTCCTCCCAAGCCGGTGGCAACATTGTACTCCCTACCCACTTTGACATTTGGCACAGACATGTGACCAGCTATGCCAATGAAATGTGGCATGTGTCTCTTCTGGGTAGAAACTTTAAGAGTCAAGGCACAATTCATCGTATTTCTTTTGAGGATCATGGTGCATTTCATGAAGGAGCCTCTATCCTGAATCCCTATGTAACTATGAATTATAGAGCCCCTTGCCAATGTGCTTTAAATATGTAGTGTAAGTGAAAAATAAACTTTTATTGGGTTAAGCCACTGAAATTTGGGGTTATTTTTTTCTGCAGCACAACCTAGATGATAGTGTATCACTGATACATATTTACTTTTTCATTCAGATATTATCTAATTCCCTCACCAAAATACAAGCTTCATGAGGGCAGGATTTTCATCTATTTTGTTCACAGCTATATCCCTGGCACACAGAATAATGTATGGTACATAGTGCATGCACAGTAACAACGGATTGAATAAATGAATATAGGGATGAATGATACCTTAACATGGGGTGAGCACTGTTCTAGGTGCTTCGCAGCTATTATGTGATTTCCACACTGTCATCTTATAAGACTGGTACTATTATTATTATATCCATTGTGCAGATAGAGAACTAAGAGAAGGGCATGGTACTTGATATGAAGTAGAAAATTAGTACATATAATTTCTCTGTCTTTCCTAAGAAGAGAGAATAGGAGTAATTAGTTTTCAACTCTTTCACTTAATAAATGCTCAATTTATGATGGCTAAAAGATTTGGATAAAGGTAGTAACAAAGAATTTACTGATGCAACTTAAAAAATGATCAATTTCTACCTTCATGGTTCTCTAAAAATGGTGTATTATGAAGAGATTTTATGAGTTATTCTAATGGTACTATCTATTCACATTCAAATTAATATTCACCCATAAGATTCAGGGCCTTTCTTCATGGGTATGCATTCATTTTTTAGGCTAAGGTCATGACGAAGGCAGAGTGGACAAATTTAAAAAAAACAATTGAGGGGTGTGGAAGGCAGATATTCCTGGATTGAATTCCAGCTTGGAACCTTGGTAGATGTGTGGCCCTGGATAAGTTATTAATAACTCCAGGTGTCCATTTCTTCATTATAAAATAAAGATATTAATGTCTATTAATAATGCCTCTGTGAGGAGTAAAATGAAATTATGTATATAAAGTCCTAGACAGAAAGTTGATCAATAAAAGGTGGTAAAAGGATAAAGAATGTGAGGTCCTTCTCCACCCTCTGTTCTACTCACTGGTGGTGTTTCCTAAAATGCATTTTGGAAAATGCTAATTCTTTGGAATTTTAAGTGCTGTTACAAAAAAAAAGGTGTTTACTGTGATTATATATTTGGGAGAAGTATAGCATTGTTTCCAACTTCATGGGCTTTGGAGCTGCACTGCTGCAGGATCCATCCCATTTACTAAGTGTGCATTGTAGGCCACTTTCTTAAGCTCTTGGTGACTCTATTTTGTCACCTGTAAAATGTAGATAATAATTGTATCTAACTTACAGGGTGATTTTAAGTGTTAAATGAGATTATCTACATATTGGGTAACTATATAATTTGTCACCCAGCTTTTATTTTGAAAAGTTGAAAGAATTTTATCCACCATCATATGTATCTACTACTTAGATTCTATAATTAACATTTTTTTTCTAAATATCTTAATCACATGTACATCCATCTATCCTTCTATCTTTCACTTTTAAGAGTGAAAGAAGATGGTATTGATATTTATGCTAGGACAGACAGGTAATATAGGGACTCTCCCAGGCACACCTGGATATAAGGATGGTCTCCCTATGTATAATAGTATAGTATAATACTGTGTAGAATAGTAATTGGCCATTGTAAACACACAATAAATGATAGTTATGATAGCTTCTAGTAAAGTTCTGAGAGTTCTGGATTAAACAAAGACACAGCATTTTGTCCTGCAAGAACAATTGTGAATAATCTCCTGATTGCTCAATTCAATGATTGTCTGAGATTGCCTTCCTATGACTGCAACTTTTATTTTATGGCAACCCAAAGATTCAATAATGTTTAGTGGTCACTGTGGCATTTTTACCCCACCCCTGAAACCTTGAGAAAAATTAATAAAACCTAAAGACCATCTTGTCTAAGAGGCATAAAATGATATTTGCACAGCTCGCCACACTGTAAAATAAAGTCCACTTCTGCTTGCAAAGTTTCCCAACTGACCACTCAATAATTGTCTTACTCAAATTTATCTTCCAGCATGCAGACACTTGTTTGATTGTTTGCAGCTGAGTCGTTTATCAGAAGGATTAAAGAAGAGGCCCACTAGCTAGGTTTGTAGACATCAGCCAACTTGGCCAAGGAGAGGTACACTTACAAATCAATTTGATGTAGAGAATAACAATAAAAGTAATAAAATATAACTACCATGTATTAAACACTTACATATGCCAAAAAATGTGTTCAGTACTCCACATGGAGAATCTCTGAACATCCAAAACCGGGTTTATGTCTCTTCTTTTACAATCTGATTATGTGATTTTAGTGGGTCATTTAACCAACTCATCTATAAAATCTGGACAAGGATACCTGACCACCCTGCTTCTCATGATTGTTGGGAAAACTAAATATGATATTTTTAGATAAATGTCCTCTGTAAAACACAGATTGCTATACATAATATATTATCTTATGTTGGTTTTCAGTTCTCTATCAGTACCTGGTAAAACCAATTATAGAGTCTATTAGTTCAGTAATAGATGCTAATAAAAGAATATTAAAGTTTAAGGCCTGGGGAGTTTTACCTGGGAAGGGAAAAAAATATGCTTCTTTATCATAATAATATAATAAATACATAATAATATGATAAACACACT
This sequence comes from Halichoerus grypus, assembly GCF_964656455.1. Taxonomy (NCBI): domain Eukaryota; kingdom Metazoa; phylum Chordata; class Mammalia; order Carnivora; family Phocidae; genus Halichoerus; species Halichoerus grypus. Next base: position 30,216,719 of record NC_135722.1, read on the forward strand.
TTCCCACCATATGTAGAACTTATGACATATCAGCTTGAGGTTCTATGACCTTCCTTGAGATTCTATGACCTTAGATAAGTCTCATGATCTCCAAATCCCTCATCTTTGAAGTAGGGATACTATCATCTGCAATACAGGGTTGTTATGAAAAATAGGATATATAAAAGCAAGTTATGAAACTGAAAAGGATTACTCAGATATGATATAATTACTCTTTCCATGTACCTGAATATTCACAGTTTCTGTAAGGTAGAGAATTTAGATTTTAGAACTTCTTGGAATTAGTACTTATGAAACTCCCAGAATGGATATATTTTATATTACATTCAAGAAGGCATCTCACTTAATTTTTAATAGTTTATAGCATTTCTAGATATCCAAACTGGGCTACAAAAAAACAGTAACATGTCATAAAATGTTCTGCAAATGTGTATTAAATACCTCAAAGACCCTCCCAAAGTAATGTTTTTACCCTGATCTCATTTAACACTACTGAGTGACACTAGTTGGAAATATCCCCCATCTGACACAGGACATGTAAAAATCTGGCTGAGAGATTGTTTTTGCAGGATAAATAAAAAATGAGAAATAGTGATGCTGTCTTGTGTCCCCACCCAGTATGATTTTTTTTTTAAGTTTATGAAATATGCTTTCAACAGAAATCAATCCTGCAAAGCAAAATTAGCTTCTGGCCTTTGACTCTGTAGCCCTTTGCTAATAAATATCTTTAGAGTTGTCTTGTACTGACATGTAACTAGTAAAACACAGAAAGAGAAATCGGGAGGTCTGGAGAGAGGAGAGAAATACAGGAGATAAAAGCTGTAAGAGTTTTGGTGCATAAATTCAAAATATACTTTGAATGCATTTCCTTATTTCTATTTAGTCTTTTATTTCTACTTCATAAGGTGTCTGACATGGCAGAAAAAAATGCAAGCTTCAGCACTAGAGGTTTGGAGGTGGATTTGAATCCCACCTTCAACTCTTAACCTTGAGGCAATCTGTCAAACTCTCCACCCCAACCTTATCTATACAATGGGTATTGTGATCATTCTACCTTGTTGAAAAAAGATCAAGAGAAGTCTTGAGAACACCAAGCCAGTCAGTCAGTTACCTTCTACTTCCTCTCTCTTTTTTCATTCAGTCATTAGCTCATTCATTCATTCACTTTATATAGTGTAAATAAAGTATAATATTTGGAGACACAAATACTAGTTTTGTTATTTACCACTTGGACAAACTGCCTCTGAATTTCAAATTCTTCATTTGTAACACTGGGTTCCATGGAAGTGCCTCTGAGGCTACCCTAGAGGTATAGGTGGAGTGAGTGAAAGAGAAGGATGGATACATGGCAAAGTTCAGGGCCCCTACATCTCTACATTCTACCATAGCAGCTCTATGTTTATCCTTTTTATAAATTGAGATTTCTTACAAGATATTCTTGTCAAGGAATAATAACATTGATATGAAATAAAGAAAAATCTCTGGACCAGCCAAATAGCTAATGATAGCTTTCCATTTCTATTCGAATTTCCAGTGGTTTGAAGTATTCCTTGCAGGCTTATTAACTGTTCAATCTCAGGGAACTACAGAAAATATGGGAATAAAACATGGCTCCTACTCTAAAGGAACTCACAATCTTGTAGAGAAGATGACACATCTGCTCATGGACTGTTGAAAAATCATGGGAGATTACAAGCATCACCGTGAATGGTGTGGTGGTAAGGTGTGGGAACTCAAGATGGGAGAGCACCTCAAGGCCTGGCATAGTGGGGGTTTCAGCCAGCTGATGAAGGAAGGGGATGGTGTTGTTAAAGAGAAATGAGAAGGCCAATATGCACTGGCAAAAATAGCATAAGCAAACATGTTGGGTGAAAAAAGAACATGAGAGGTACAGGAACCTCTAAAAGATGAGCCATTTCCTACTGGACAGTGATGTGTAAAAGGGAGGTTTTATGAGACCTTAAAAAACAAGCTGAGGTATTTGGGTTTTAGTACATGGTAACTAAATCCAGTGGGAGTTTTTTGAGTAGAATATGATAAAAATCATGTTTTAGGAAACTAAATCTAATGGTATAGAGCAAGTTGGGGTAGAAAAAACAGAATTCTAGCCAAGGAACACTTCAATAATCCTCATCTTATCTGGTAGCATTTTCTCTCTCCCTCGACACACTTTCTTCACTTGACTCACAGAACACTATGGTCTTCTGGTTTTCCTCCTACTTCACAAGTTGATCTAGTTTGCTTGTTCCTTCCATCTCTCCAGTCTTTACCTTAGAACACCTTGGGTATCCACCCTTGCACCTCTTCATTTTTCTGTCTACATCAACCCCCTTGGTCATTTCATCCAGTCTCAGGCTTTAAATAGCATCTATATGCTGATGGTATTAAACAGTACTTGATGCCAAACTTAAATCTGTCACCTGAACCTCACCCTTGAGCTCCATATTATTATAAACAACTGCTTACTTAACATTTCTAATAAGCATCCCAAACTTAAGTGCCTCAAACATACTCTTCTTACAAAATGGCAACTCCATTTTTCTAGCTCCTTAGGCCAAAACCTTGCAGTCATCCTTGAATATACTTCTTTTCTCACACTCCACGTCCAATCAGAAAATTCTCTTGGTTCTACCTTCAAAATAAATGCAGGACCCTGACATTTCTTTCAACCTCCACTCTTCCTACTCTGGTCCAAGCCATCATCCTTACTCACATGGGTTACTGCAATAGCCTCCTAATTGATTTCCTTACTTTTTCATCACCCTTTTAGAGTCTTACCTCAGTATAGCAGCTGGAGTAATTCTGTTCAAGCATAAGTTATATCAAGTCTTTTCTCTTCTCAAAATGTTCCAATGGCTGTATACCTCCCTGGTCATAAAAGCCAAAGTCCTTACAATGGTCTTTAGGCTCCTGCCAGCCTGGTCCTGTACCAACATCTCCTACTTCTTCTCTGACTTACTCATTCTCACCTCAGAGATTTTGCTATAAATTGCTCACTCACCCTGGAATGTTCTTCCAACAGACATCCACATGACTTGTCCCACACCCTTTGTAAGTCTTTATGCAAAGATTATCTTCCTTTATTATTTACTTAATATTTTAGTGATACCCCCAGCATCCCTTATCTACTTTCTCAGCTTTCTTTTTCTCCATGGCTCTTAATCTGCCAATATACTCTTTCTCTTAAGTGATTTATTTTCTGACTTTATGCTAGAAAGTAAGCTTCATGAAGGCAGGATTAAGTCAGTTTTGTTTACTCCTGTATCCTGGTATCTAGAACTGTGCTCCTAGTAAGAACTCAACAAATACTTGTTCAGTGAATGAACAGTTTTAAGCTTATAGGGATTTGACTATGATGGCAACAGTGGTTTGAAATAAAGGAAAGAAAAAACAAAAGGAAAGAGAAGTGAAGAAAAAATCAGAAGTTCTAAGTGGCCTCTGAAAATAAGTGAAAAAGGAGAAGGATGAAGATTGTCACACTAGCGACTCATTGTCACTCATATTTCCTACTGTACGTACATAAATCTGCCATTCACATAGGCTTCTGCTTTCCTGAAAATAAAAACAACATAAACGAAGAGAAGAAAGCCTCCAATTTTCAAGAAAAGATCACTTCTCATAGGCAGATCCTCTCAGTAAGTTAAGGAAGACAAAAAGTAACTCAGCACTTCTCAATTTCAAAAAGATATATATATATATTTCAAGACAGACTGGTTGTCCCCATTGTTTGGTAAGAAAATATGTCTAAATGTTAAATGATTTGCTCAAAGGTAGAGCAACCATTACTTGAGAACAGGGAGCCTGATAATTTTTGGGGGGGGAGGGGTACCTAGGACAGTGCCTGTCATTTAGTGGACACTTAATATATGCTTTGAGAACTGAGTAGAACTGAAAAGCATGGAGAAAGTTAATTTGGTGTCAATCACAATATGAAAATGTTACAATCTTCACTACTTTGGTGGTTTAACAGATAAGAATTTTTTTTTTTCAGGTGATACTATATGCTACTCAGTTGTTAACAAAAGGGTTTTGGTAACACCTAAAATTTATGCCAACTACAGTACAACAGATAGAAATAAATTATAATATGCACCATAAACATAAAGAGAGCTCAATAAATATGTTTTAAATTATTTAAAAGCATGTGGTCTCTTGCCCTCAAGAAACCTCCAATCTGGTTGGGAAGGCAAGAGTCGCATACTAGGAAGAAACTATTTAAAAATCTGATACATTACCCAAACAAAGTATCAAAAAAATAAGAAAAACAATAAGTTGTATAAACATTCATGTTAGGAAAAAATAACCCAGGCAAAAAGGCTTTAGGAAACAAAATAAACTAGTCCCTTTTGTGGTAATAAAAGGGAGGGAGACATGATGACAAAGTGGCAGGTAAGGGTAGGGGAGCAGCAGATGGGAGGATCATCAAGAAAGGGAATTCCAGAACATGTCACAAAATACAGAATAAAAAAATAAATATATAATTCTTCCCAATTCTAGAGGAAGATACAATCTCCCAGAAAACATAATGGCCAGCACTTACTTGGGAAACAGCCTCTGGATCCTCAAGTCTTGTCAGTCCCCTAGGAGAGTAGATGACAGTCAACTCATTTTAACTTCTCCACGTTAGAGGGAAGAGCCAGAGCCACAGAGAGATAAAGAGAGGAAGTAGCTCTCTGAAAGTCCTCCTGCAAACTCAAGGAAATAAAATCATTGTAAAGGGAGGAAGGAAGAGCTGAACTATTTCTAAATCTTGACTTTGCTCAGCAAAGCACCTTGCTTTAATAAAAATGAAATCTTCACAAGTTATACATATTTAATTTACTGATTCAAAGATGAGTCAGAAAAGGAAAACAATAGTTGTGAACCTTTCAGTGGTAGAAAGAGATGTTTTCTAAAGTGTTCCCAAAGCCTTTCCGAGGTCAGACTCATCCTGAGGTTGCAATAACGCAAAGGATTTGTATTCATAGATGTGGCTTGATGAGACCAGAGGAATCATAATTCTTGTGTAGTAGATGTCATTAATCAATAGGAGGGTATATAAAAAGTTGCACTCCTCCCTCCCTGTGTCAGGAAAGAGGATGGCAGTCCATTTCCGGATGTATGCCACAGCCAGCAGTGACTCATCCTATGCCAAAATACCACAGGGACATGAGGGGGAAAGGAAGAAACGAGGACTGTGACAGGCCAGGAAAGCAGTGGCCACCACAATCAATCTGAAACAAACCTTTTCTAATAGCTGTAATAATAAGGGTTTTGCTGAATCAGAGGCCTTTTGAGTTGCAAGGGGCTTCCGTCCAAACCCCTCCTTTTACAGATGAGCACACTGAGTCCCAGAGGAGGATGTGACTGGTCTAAAGGTAGAATGCAAGTGAAGGGTTCAGCTCGGCACAGAGCCAAGGCCTCTAGATCTTGCTCTTATGTACTGCACTGCCTTTTATAACAATTGCACTAACAATGAAAACATCCCAACCAGCTGCCCTCCCGAAACCATTTGTATGTTGGCTGTTGGAACTTAAACTATGGCCCCTGTAGAAATCATGATGTGTGTGGTCATTGTTTGGGGATTTAATGGGACTAGAGCTGAGGGTGGAGGGTTATGATGACAATTTCCAGATTAGCCTCAATAGATTACTTAACTCATAATCTATGGGAAGGACAGTTCTACAAATAAAATATCCTTACAGTTTAACCTCTTTCGTAACATTTCTTTGGAAAAATGCAATTGGACTACTCATGCAGAAGGCAGGCACATACATCATATTCTGAGAGTAATGACAGCCACTCCTCCCAGAGCATCATGGGAGACTGAGGCTCTAGATGGACAAAGCGTAACGAAGGCTGCTATGTGTCCCAGTAGCATTTTACCAGGAAAGGCAAGCCTGCTACTTCCTAGTTGTCCTGATAAAAGGCTAAAAGACAGGGGGTGCCTGGGTGGTTTAGCTGGTTGAGTGGACAGCTCCTGATTTCAGCTCAGGTCATGATCTCAGGATCCTCTTAGCAGGGAGTCTGCTTGAAGAATTCTCTCTCTCCCTCTTCCCTCCCCCCCCCCCCCACTCACGCTCTCTCTCTCTCAAATGGATAAATAAATCTTTAAAAAACAAAAACAAAAAAACAGGGTAAAAGGGAAGTCTACCAAAAGGTAGAGCCTGGATGTGCCAAATCTTCATTCAGATTTAGGCTTTATCAATAAGTCTGGTTTTCCAAACCCAGGTGGTTTGCACTAAGATGGATTCTTTCATATAGTCCAACTTGTAAACAAAGGCTGACAGTTGTTAAATGGCAAGAGAGGGTTGGGTTTGATAGTACAATGAAAATAAAAATAACAAATAGCTAAAGATTGTTTACCTATCATGTGCTAGGTATTATGCTAACTATTTTATATACATTATAAATAAGCTTTACAAAACCTTTTAGTTTGATGATATTATTCCCATTTTATAGAAGATGAAAATAAGGCTGAGGGCAGTAAAACATATTTCTTCAACTTAGCTAATAAATAAGAGATAAAGGATTCTAACCCAGGACAATCTGATTCCAAAGTATAGTCTTCTAAACATGCTGTAAAAAAATAAATGAATACATACCTACATACATGCATATATACATACATACATACATAAGTACATAAATTTAAAAAAATAAACATGCTGCAAAGTAAAACCATCCAGGCCATATTGGATTCTGCCTCTAGCTATAATTAGCACTGGATACCAGCCAAATGCCATGACCTTCATGTGTCAGTGAGCTGGGACATAGTAGGTCTATAATGTAATAAATTTTCATTCATCAAATACATTCATCAAATGACTACCTGTAAGGAACATTGTGGAAGGTGCTAGAATAACAAGATAGACAAAGCCCTGGCCCTCATAACATTTCAGAACCATATACTTGCTAGTCTTCCTCATCAGTACTCTCAAAAAGAAACCCTAGATCATGTATTTTTTGATAGCAATCATACGCCCTGGATTTTTCAGGCCAATTTCTATTAAAAAAACCTACCATATGACCTCACTGATATGAGGAATTCTTAATCTCAGGAAACAAACTGAGGGTTGCTGGAGCGGTGGGGGGTGGGAGGGATGGGGTGGCTGGGCGATAGACATTGGGGAGGGTATGTGCTATGGTGAGCACTGTGAATTGTGTAAGACTGTTGAATCACAGACCTGTACCTCTGAAACAAATAATACATTATATGTTAAAAAAAAAAAAAAAGAAGAAGAAGAAGAAGAAGATAGCAGGAAGGGAAAAATGAAGGGGGTTGGAAATCGGAAGGGGAGATGAACCATGAGAGACTATGGACTCTGAGAAACAAACTGAGGGTTCTAGAGGGGAGGTGGGTAGGGGGATGGGTTATCCTGGTGATGGGTATTAAAGAGGGCACGTTCTGCATGGAGCACGGGGTGTTATATGCAAACAATGAATCATGGAACACTACATCAAAAACTAATGATGTAATGTATGGTGATTGACATAACATAATAAAAAAAAAACAAAAACCTGCCACTTTGTCAGCGCATTCAATCATGTCTTAGCTTAGATCTTTATCACCCACTAGTTCCTTTTTTTAAAAAAAAATTTATTTATTTATTTGACAGAGAGAGACACAGCAAGGGGGAACACAAGCAGGGGTAGTGGGAGAGGGAGAAGCAGGCCTCCCACCAAGCAGGGAGCCCAATGCGGGGCTCGATCCCAGGACCCCAGGATCATGACCTGAAGGCAGGCGCTTAACGACTGAGCCACCCAGGCGCCCTCACCCACTAGTTTCTGAAATAGTCTCTTGGCCAGTGATTTCTCTTGCCCCTCTAGTTTATTATATGTACTTCTGCCAAATTTATTCCCCTAAAGTCATAGCTCCTTGTTATCCTGTATTTATAGATGAATAATCTGAGGCTTAGAGAGTTTAAGAAAATTGGCAAGAGTATCACAACCAAGAAGTGGTGAAACATGAGTCAGAGCCAGGTTCACCTGACTTTGAGTCCATGTTCTTTCTTGCCATCCTCTGCCCCATTTTGGAAGCAGAACCTGAACAGCCATAAAATTATCAAGTCATATCTCATGGAGGAGCAGTGTGCATGAAGCAATCCATTTTTAGCTGAATAAAGAAAATGCATTTATAACTTTTAAACAGGCTTATCATTTAGGGAAGGTGAGGCAAGCACCAAACTACAGAGTGGGAAGACAGAGGCTTCTTGAAGCAAAAGAGAAGACACATTGGATCAAATATTCTCGGAGAAGAGGGGACACAAGATGGCAGTTAACACCTGTCTCTGAAGAAACAGTGAACGCATCTCTGTTAATAAGATGGCAGAGCTGTATGTCGGAACCATCCTACCCAGCAGCCTGTACAGAGAGCTTCTTGCCCAGAGATCCACTATAGCCTCCGAAGTCAATGCACTAAATCTCAGAAATATACACTTGACTGCTAAGCACACACTGCTCTGTGGTTTACAATGTTTATATTTTTAATTTAACTGCAGTATTATTATTTGTGTTATGTCTTCCTGAGATCGAGGACTCTCTTTCATTCTTTCAGATCTCCATGTTGAGTAGCTTGCACATAGTGAAGGGAAATCCTTACTAAATATTTGTTCACTGATTTATACACTAATCTCTTCACAAATCAGTCAACATATGGAGCCAGATTATGCTTTGACTAGAAATACAGAGGTGGCCTATCAGTGATTATACAATAATGTGCCCCACTTACTTAAAGATTTATGGCAATGTCGTCTACCTGAAACATAGCCATAAAGCAAACTTGGAAGGAGGAAGGCATGGAAGAGAAAGAAAAATAACTCTCACAAAGGCCATGTGCTTTTTGCCACAGGATGAACTGAAGCCAACCTCAGATCACCATAAAAGACTGGAGGCCTGGGGCGCCTGGGTGGCTCAGTCGGTTAAGCGGCTGCCTTTGGCTCAGGTCATGATCCCAGGTCCTGGGATCGAGCCCCACGTCGGGCTCCCTGCTCGGTGGAGAGTCTGCTTCTCCCTCTCCCTCTGCCTGCCTCTCTGCCTACTTGTGCTCTCTCTCTATCTCTCTGTCAAATAAATAAATAAAATCTTTAAAAAAAAAAAAAAAGATTGGAGGCCTTCAGGATTTTAAATGGTTTTGTGTAGTGCTATAAAAAACAAGCTTTGGTATTAGTTTCCCAGATATATAAGTTTAGTATCAGCAAATAAGAGGTAGGAGAAGGGTGAGCAGTACTGGAATACTGCAAATAGAGAGCTAACAACCTAGCAACTGCATAGGAGACAGAAGGAGTAAAATTACTAAAAATAAAAAAACCCAAAACAAAAATACTCTATAAAATATCACTCAAACCTGAGATCAGTTAGCATTGGTACAACTAGTTCTACCTCATTAAGTAATATCTGAGTAGATTATACCTTTGTATAGTAAATTTTAGAGTATCTAAGGACCATAGCAATATGATTCAACCAGTTCATTATTTAGGTGGTGAAAAAAGAAAGCAGAGAAATAAGTGTCATGTCCAACATCATTCACTAGTTACCAAAATTCAATAAGCTTTTAGCTCAAATATACTACACATTAGTATATATGTTATAGGCACACACACACACACACACAAATTTAAAATAAATAAAATTCCATCTTTGCCCTCTAAGAGCTCATTTGTTCAACTGAGCATTGATACTACTATGCAATCCCCTGGCTAACGCTTCTCTGTTTCAGCATGGATAGAGTAGGGATTGATGCCATAGTAAGGAAAATACTATGAAGAAAGGAAAGGGGTCATGAAGATATCAACAAAGTCTAAATTCCTTGCAAAGCCAATGTGATCAACAGCTGCAGCATTTCACTAATCCAGGCTAGTAATTCTAACCTAATAAAAGATGGGGTTAATAGGGTTAATGTTTCATGTGTATTTAGTGATCCATTACTCACTCCACATGACCATTAGTTCTTTTTAAGTGCTCACAACCACACATTCAATAATCCACTTTGGAATTTTTCTGGGAATTAATGCGACATTATTTAACTTATACTTTCTAGAATGTATTTCTCTTCTATAGAGAGAACTAACTCAAAATTTGGATATGAAGGATTCATGAAGCCAACAAAGAGTTGAGGAGGGCAACTCACGGCAAAAGTAGAAAGGTACTGTCATCAGGTGCCAGCAGGGGGCAGCAAAGAGCAGTTGAGGATTGGCGTTTAGGATGGACACTTGAATGAAGGATACAGATTTGGGGTACCCAGCACTAGAATTATCTTGTTGCAGAGAATGAGATGGAAAAAAAATAGGAAAACTGAAACTCAGAGTTCAAGGTTGTATCCAAAGGTCATTAGGTAGTGGTATGACCAAAAATGTTTAAATATGTTTATTACACTTTAAGAGGTGTGGCAAATACTTTAGAAACGTTGTCACTAAAAGCAGTTAGGCTTTGGGGGTGCCTGGGTGGTGCAGTCGGTTGAGCATCCAACTCTTGGTTTCGGCTCAAGTCCTGATCTCAGGGTTATGAGATCAAGCTGCACTTTGGGCTGTGCACTCAGTGTGGAGTCAGCTTGAGATTCTCTCTCCCTCTCCTTTTGCCCCTCCCACTCATTCTCTCATTCTCTCTCTCAAAAATATAGATAAATCTTAAGTAAATAAACAAACAAACAAATAAATAAATAAAAGCAGCTGGGCTTTGTATAAAGGTTAATGAGTGTGAAGAACTGAACTTCTGTTATCCAGAAAATTCACTTTTTTGGAACATGCCAATTGCCAAGGTTACTATTTAAGTGATGTCTAACTGAACTAAGTATCTACATGTGTGTATGCAAGTATGTGTGTGTCTGTGTAGTAGGTGGAGAAAGGAGAGGGAGGGAAAGAAAGGAGGAACTAAGTAAAAGTGAGAGAGAGAGAAGAGAATCCACCCCAAACTTAATTTTCCAAGTTTTTCCATAGTCTCCTTAAAAATAAGTTCTTCTTAACCTAAAGGTGTCCACATTTCATCTGAGCTCTAAGTTGAATATCTTTAAAAAGTTTTATATGAATCCATTCAGCTCTTTTTCAGTTATAGTGGGATGAATAAAGCAAAAATTTTCTATTCTAAAAAAGCCTGCAATGATTTTTTTTTCTCTCCACTCCTCTAACTTAACAAATAGTCGAAGCTAGAAAGTTCAAGGTTGGCAGGATTTTAGCTCTCCTGGAAGAAGGAAATTCATGCCAAATATTCAGGAAAATAATGGTTAAGTATTTTTAAAACTATTAAAGCTTGAAATTATAGGCCTCCACGTGGGTAGAACACTTCCTTTTTGGTATTGTGGGGATCTTCTGTAAAGTCAGCTCTGCTGAGGTGTTCCACCATTAGGGTGTCAGCTTTTCCAGTAAGGCCAAGGTGCTACTAAAAGAAAAGGATGGAGATATTAAAAACAAATAATTTTAGGGAGGTTGTCAGTTGTGGATTTGCTGTGATAAATTGCCTTCACTTGGTTTCCTGAAATTATGAAAGCAGAAACATCTTGGTCATTAAAGATTTAGGGAGTTGTGGGAAAGGAGCAGAGGTGAATGGGAATTTGAAGTTGTTCAAAATAAATCCTCAACTTGCCCTTCTGCCTTCTGCCCTTGTTTTCCACCGCTTGCCATGCACCGTACATTCTAACCACAGTCCTTTTTCATCCCTGACTATCACAAGCCTCCCTGCCTCCCCGATTTTGCTCTTGCATCCTTGTAGAATGCTCCCGCCCCCAGCATACTCACAGTGCTCTATCTTACAAACTCCAAAACCCCTATTTATATTACAAAGAACAGTCTAAATGTCACCATTTCTGGAAGAATTCCTTGATTTTTCTGAGATAGAAATAATCACAGAATTCTAAACACCTCTCTAACACCTACCATAGGTTATTATAATTGTCTGTATAGGTTGTCTCCCCAGTTAACTGTGACCTCTTTGATGACAGGGATTCACAAGAATCTGTATCATCAGCATTGTGTCACGTGGTGTAGCACATAGTAGGCACTTAACGTTTGAAATTAATGAATAAGTGGTATTCTATTAATTATTTCATATAAATATACAACAATGAACATTTTAGCAACCAATGATTCTCAATATTGGTAAGATTGTATATATATATTTTTTTTTTAAAGATTTTATTTATTTATTTGATAGAGACACAGCGAGAGAGGGAACACAATCAGGGGGAGTGGGAGAGGGAGAAGCAGGCTTCCCGTTGAGCAGGGAGCCCGATGTGGGGCTCGATCCCACGACCCTGGGACCATAACCTGAGCCGAAGGCAGACGCTTAACGACTGAGCCACCCAGGCGCCCTGGTAAGATTGTATATTTTTAGTATAATGAGAATTACTCATGTATTTTGCGCAGTAATACTCAAGTATTACTGTCTTGAGGTACTGGACAGCTTCCCAAAGAAGATTCTATTGTGTTATTCCAAATTTTGTATTCTAGTAGTTAGAAAACTGAGGTGACCACATGCAGCCAAGATAGAAAACTGAGCCATGTATGAGGAGCATCACCAGAGAAGCATCACCAGGGAAGTAAGATAGAAACTCCTTTGCAGAGATGATCTCAAATCTATATCCATCTCATAAGATGAAGCTCTGCATCACCCCAGACTCCCTCTCTCTAGTTGAACTGACCATTTCCCTTCCATGCCATACTTAACTTTCCTCTATCTTTGCACCTTCAACACTTGACTGCACTTGCCAGTTTGCCTCTCTGCTTCCCATTCTAGACTAAATGTAGCCCATACTAGAAGCTCAATAAATAATTAACAAAGGAATAAATGAATGACTAGAGAAGAATTTGGGAAGGGGAGCAGTGCCTTCTATATCCTTTTCCCAATTAGGGATCTAGGCAAAGATTTTTTTTTTTTTTAATAAAGATTTTTATTTATTTATTTATTTAACAGAGATAGAGAGAGAGCACAAGTAGGCAGAGCGGCAGACAGAGGGAGAAGGAGAAGCAGGCTCTCCGCCGAGCAGGGAGCCCGATGCGGGGCTCGATCCCAGGACCCTGGGATCATGACCCGAGCTGAAGGCAGCCGCTTAACCGACTGAGCCACTCAGGCGCCCCTAGGCAAAGATTTTTATCATCATCTTTGAACAAATGGGCAGGGAGTGGAACTCTGGCAAACACCTTGAATATTTGTTGGCAAAGCTTTAAAATTCACCAGTAGGAATTGATCTGCCAATTGGAAATTCTTTCATGTACAATAAGTATGTTAATAAAAATGTAAGATTATCCAAAATAAACTATACAAGAATCAAGTAGGGTGATAGAATGTTTCATTATGAAGTGTGAATTTGGGAAAGCAATTCACAGCTCTGAGACGTAATATTCTCTCATATTAAGAGAGAGCTAATGATAGTGCCTTTTCATAAAGTTTACTATGAATTAATGGAGATAACCCATGTAAAGTCAATGGCACAGTGCCTGAAATACAGTGACCACTCAAGGGTTAGCTACTCTTATTAATAACAATAATAATAATAAACTTCAGCTCTAGAATGCCTCTAACAATGTTCTGTCCTACAGAATGAAGTTTAAATGTTTTAATTTGGTATTCCTCAAGGATCTAATTCCAATTTTCAACATAGCCTATTATTCTGGGATCTGCTTGGACTTAAGCAGCCTCCTCTTTTTGTCCTTACTTTTTTTCATTGACAGGAGATTGAGACAGATCAAGGAGTTTCACAAGTCCTTTATTTTCCACCAAATGTGATTCCAAGTGCCACTCTCTCTAATACATCCCACTGAGAGAAGGTGAGAATCTTCACTAGCTAGTGTTGCTCACTGGGTAGTGGTTGGGGGAACAGTAGAAAATACACACAGAGGTTTTGTATGCAGCTTACAGCTGAATCACTCTAGAAAGACCTCTGCAGCAAAATACCCCCTTTCAGAACTTTTTGTGGGATAAGAATTGTGACCCATAAATTGAATTTGGTTTTCATGACTATCACCTCCTATAGTGAAATTTGATTACAATTTCTTTTTAACTTACTTGCCTCCTACAGTTTGCATTCAAGGAAATTGTCTTACTTACCTATTTAGAGAAATATACATACTGAAAAGAGCCTAAACAGGGGCACCAGGGTGGCTCAGTCAGTTAAGCATCTGCCTCCAGCTAGGGTCATGATCCCAAGGTCTTGGGATCACCTCATCAGGCTCCCTGCTCAGTGGAGATCCTGCTTCTCCCTCTCCCTCTGCTGCTCCCCCTGCTTGTGTGCACTCTCTTTCTCTCTCTCAAATAAGTAAATAAAATCTTAGAAAAAAAAAAAAAAAAGAGCCTAACAAAGGACCCCTCAAGTGGGGAAATGTAATATAGTATATGTTCTCCATTAGTGTAGTTATAAGCATAGCATACAGAAAAAGACACAAAACCATGGTCTGTCTAGTTGAATGTATCAGTTAAGATGGTATTCAGTTGCATGTAGCAAAGACAGGATTGTAGCCCTCTAAACAAGTAGGACTGTGTTTCTCTTTTGTAATATGAAGTAGGAGGCAGGCAGCATAATGCCCATGTGGCTCTCCAAGGACCTCGTCAATAGTTCAAGCTCATCTAGCATCTTGCTCTACCATCCATAGTGGATGGCTTTGGTCCTTATTGTACAAGATGGCTCTTCCCCCAGACATTGTTTCTGTATTCAGCACAGAAGCAGGGAAGGATTGAGAAGTGAAGGCAAAAGTTACTTGCCAGATGAAATGGTTTCTTTTTGTCAGGAATATAATTGCTTGCCCAGAAATCTCCCCACCTCCACTAGAATTTTGCTTGAATTCCAAGGCCTGGAACAGGGCCTTGTAGAACTGTCTAGCTGCAAAGGATCAGGGGAGGTGAACATTTTTAAATGGGCAGGTTGACACATGTTACCAAAACAGTTCTAGTGGTAAAGCAGAAGGAAGAAGGGGAATAGTGAAATTAGGTAGGCAGCTAATAGTAGCCGACATACTTAAGAACAATAATAATCCATTTGTTCCTGAAGGAAGAGAAAATTGTTACAGTGTAAGTGTTGTTTGTGAAGTTTCCCTGGATCTCTAATAACACCAACCCTCTCTTCATGATAGGCTCTCAGTGATGCCTTTCCCTTATCTGGACATTCATATTACTGCGTCTCTCCTCATAGGGGGGCTTTTTTCCCTCTCGTGTTCCACTGAAACTCTTCTCAGCTTTATGAGACAAATCAAAAATGACTTTAAAGACTCCTGCAAACACCCTACCCCTCTCCATTCACAGTGTCAGTCACTATACAGCTTCTCATCCTCTCCACTCACTCCAGAAGAATATGCTAACATGTTAGTTGTATCTGGCTTTTATTATAATCACTTGTTGATAATTAACTAATTATTAATAATTTATTTTTATTGAATGCTATGTTCCAGTGCTGTGTGCTTCATATGCATTATTTTATCTTCACAACACCTGCAGTAGTTTATTAATATCTCAATTTTACTGATGAGTGAGGACCAGAGTTTTGAACCCAAGTCACACTGACTCCAGTGTCTGAGCTCTTCATCACTATGCTATTCATAAATTCCTCTTCTCAGAAATTATCATCTTTTTTGAAAACAAAGGCTACTTCTTAGATGTGAATTTCTTTACTATATCCTTCATAGTACTGAGGCTTGTACACTACAGGGGCTTAACGTTTCAATTTACAAATAAAGTGAGAATGAGGAGGGTTACTAGTCACAGAGCCGGGGCAAGAACTCTTTTTTTTTTTTTCCCTACTCCAAGTCTACTTGTCTGTATATGACACCATAATATACTATTCAATCTTTCAACAGATATTATTGAGCACCTATCACAGGCCAGGCAGCTTCTTCATTTTGCCTATGTTGAAGGTGCTAGCCTTAAGGATTACAATCTTGTTCACTGGGAGGATAAAACAACCCTGGAAAAGATAAGATGAAATGTTTTCATCTTTCAGCTTGGGGTTGTATGAAAATGTTGCTAGTTGTGGGTCCAGGGGAATGCTGGGATGAAATCCATCAACTCTGAGGTCATTTATCATTCTGCTGGTTTTTCTGCCCCTAGTTTCTCCTCTGCTCCCTACAGACCGTTTCCGATGTCATTACAGCAAAGTAGCTCTACAGAAGACATATGTTTGGAAATCCTCCATTTTCACTCTCCTGAACTCTGAGTCACACCACCTCTCCCACCAGCCTCAGGATAAGTCTATCAGAGGACCTCACAAAACTTTTGGTATGTCAGAATTGTCATTATTTGCTATGCAATCTTTTTTTTTTCCCTAGGCTTTGCTGTCTTTGAAACTATTTGCAAAAAGAACTTCAGACAACTCAAGCTTTTATCCCAATAAAAGAGTGAGAAAAGCCTTTGCTCCTTGCCTTTGGGTGAGCCAAGCGCCCTCCATCCCCTCTGCCGTCCCAGAGCACCCACCAGAGGGTAGCTTGCATTGAACTCTATCAGTAAAAAAAAAAAAATAAAAAACCTCTTTGCAAGGGATCTTCCTGACATTGAAGTAAACGTTGAGGTTATCTATCTCTTCAGATCTGAAGTAAATGTCCAGGTATATACAGATGTCCTTAGTGGGAAGAAGGGAAGAGAAGAAAGACATCCATGGCCAGTGGTTGCTTATAGCCCCCATCAAAACTGCTACAGAGAAAACGAAGCAAACTGGCCCATGTGGTAAATCATGATGAAGATGGACTCCAAAGCTCCTTTTGTAGCCATTACATAAGTGATAAAAATATACTTCCTACCTCCACAACATGGACAAACTCTTACTCCTTTTTCCTGGTCCTTTTTTAGAGAAGCTGAGGTGATAAAAATGCTCCTAGATGCAGACGTTTTGAATTATACATGCTTTTAGAAATGCATTTTAACAGAAATTCTTTTCTTCGAATCTTCACATCCACTTCTGAGAATACAGGGGTATTTCTGCAAGGCCAATGAAGATGATTTCTTTCAAAAGATCTGGTTTGATTTGGCACTCAACTCTGAGGGAAAGAGAGGAAATAAGATGTCTAAAGAGGAAAGGCCATGTGTACCTAAGAGAGTCCATTTAATTACCTAGAGGAGATGCCTTTGGTGCCCCTCTTCAGATCCCCTTGGCCTGCCCTTGACTGCAGCTGCTGCTGTAGTCTATAATTTCCAGAGAGCTGAGACTCACTTCCCTCTACTAGCATCCTTTTGCTTCAGCTCTGTCTAGAAGCCTTCTCTGAAGGAATGGAGTCCATTCAGCTGGACTGCAGAGAATTACTCTGGAGGTAATAATCAATGGAGGCAGGAGCTGGTGGGCAAATACATGCATCAGTCTCTTTCCCTCAGATGGATGATCCTGAGGGACATTCTCCTACCTCTCAGCTGCGCCAGCAGCTGCTTCAATTGTTTATCCTGACTTGGCCTTCCCTCCTTCCCGGTCTCGCTCTCCCAGATTCTTCATTCCTACTTCCTGGGACCATCTCCCAGGCTCAGAAGTCCCTGTCTGAAGTTCTTATAGGTCTAGAAAATTTTTTTTGATTAATTTTTCAGTGATCATGTTGACAGCACTTGAAAGCAGACTATAAGCAATGTCATACTTAAAACAACTGGTCTAATGTATCATATGACCTCACTGATATGAGGAATTCTTAATCTCAGGAAACAAACTGAGGGTTGCTGGAGTGGGGGGTGGGGTGGGAGGGATGGGGTGACTGGGTGATGGACACTGGGGAGGGTATGTGTTCTGGTAAGTGCTGTGAATTGTGCAAGACTGTTGAATCTCAGATCTGTACCTCTGAAACAAATAATGCAATATATGTTAAGAAAGAAAAAAAGAAGAAGAAGAATGTAGCAGGAGGGGAAGAATGAAGGGGGGGAAATCGGAGGGGGAGAAGAACCATGAGAGACGATGGACTCTGAAAAACAAACTGAGGGTTCTAGAGGGGAGGGGGGTGGGAGGATGGGTTAGCCTGGTGATGGGTATTGAGGAGGGCACGTTCTGCATGGAGCACTGGGTGTTATGCACAAACAATGAATCATGGAACACTATATCTAAAACTAATGATGTAATGTATGGGGATTAACGTAACAATAAAAAAATTTAAAAAAAAAACTGGTCTAATGTAACAAAGGATTATGTAAAATATATTAGCATGAAGATTGCATACACTAAGCCTCCTGGCTCTCTTCTACTCTCACTCAACATAGACCTTTTGCCACGCAGAATGTTCTGCAATTTGGTAGTCAGGCAATAACAAAATCAAGTATCCTGAAATCTAACTATATCACATAGAATAGACATGTCCTAGACTATTGAGGTATTTGTAATTTCAACAAGAAAATGCAGTAGGCCTCACTTTGCCATACTCAGGTCTTTGTCACACACTAATATTGTACTTTAGGACTCTGTTTTGGCTGCAGCCTGCCTGACAGCAGGCAATAACGGGCCGGTTAAATGCAGTTCAGCAGGGCATTGATAATTATCCTCATCTCATCTGGTTTGGCACAGTACAGAAATGTTATGATTATCTTACTGGTCTTATGTTGTTGAGTCAGAGTAAATCAAAAATCAAATAAATGAAAACTGTGTCACTAAGGTCTTTGCTTTTCCCCAGCTAATTCCTTCCCTCCAGGTCCACCTGTGAATGACATTCCATAACATTTAACACGCCAAACTTTGATGATTTTATTTACTTACCTCATATAACTAGGTGAATGTTGAGGTACAACATGCTTCATATGGAGATGGTGCTTAATAAATATATGTTGAATAATAAATCAATCTCCAATTAAATATTCAATAAACCAATATAAAATGAGAGACTCCACTTAATTGAAGACTTATGAAATCCCAATTTCTGAACAACAAAAAGAGTCAAAACTGCTATTGGCTATGCATTTCTCCTCTTCAGAGTTGAAAGCAAAGTCCCTAGAACTGGTGATGCATGTTCTCATCAAGTCACAGAGTCTGCTCCCAGGCTGCTGAGTGATCCCACCCCTGGCCCTCGGAGCCTGTCTGTCTGGGACCAAGAGTTAAGTTAAATGAAGCCAATTGGCAATCCATTCCACTACCAGCATGAACAGCTTTATCATGTCAAAATGGTTCCTCTGCTTATTTCTCCTGAAAATTTATTTCCTTAAGATTTTGCCAGTCTGGCCAAATTTGCTGAGCTGGGAAATGCTTGGAAAAGACTGTAAGGAATGTTTTAACTCTGCCAGTGTTTTGTTTCCACTTAGAGAATCAAGCAGTACACCCCAAAGTGCAATGTGTTCATGAGCATCTTGTAGCCACATTGTAAAGTCTGCTCTTATAACCAAGCTACCAAATCCCAAGGAGGAGTGCAAAGGCCAAACGACTCACAAATCATGACGTTTCATTTTCTTGCTATTATTTACTGTTAGCCATAGTTCAGAGCTGAATGAACTTTGAGTGGTTTATTTCATTTAACCTTCACAATGATTCTATAAATTCACTCTTTTCTTATTATTTCTCTTTAGGAAACCCAGGCTGACAAAAATTCAGGGATTTGCCCAAAGTAATATAGTTAGAAAGATAAAGTCACAACAAAGCCAAATTTTAAATATTATGTGTAATTATGAAAATATCACCAAAAAAAAAAAAAAAAACACCTACTGATCAAGCAAAACTTGCTTACTGATGTGAGAACTCACTGCCTCAACAAAGATAAAATAATGTCTCAAGGTAGAAGGACAAAGCTAGGATATTTATGAGGTTAGGAGGTCTGGTTTAAAGTGGGTCTTTGGATTTGATTAGGGATTATGTCACAATACTTCAGGATTGGTGGATATAGGAAAGTGAAGATTTTAAGGCAGGGGTTTCAAGAGTCATGGAGAATAAGTAATTATTTACTGGTATTTATTGAAAAACTGAGCAGTTTTAATGTGTTTTAGAGAAGTTTTTTAATAGAAAGAGGAGTCATTTTTTGGAAACTTTAACTTGTTGGGCAGAAGTTTTCTGGAGTAGTAAAATCATGTTGGAGAAGACTTTGGAAGGAAAAAGTCATGTTATTGTGGAACAGTAAGTTGTATGGATGCGGATGTTTTTGGTTTTCATCAATATCAGACAATGGGTCTAGACTTATTATTTGGAAAATGTGGTTATGTGACTTACACCTCAAAGTATCAAAGAGTATATGAAGATGAAAGTTTCCCAGGCTGAAGTATCCCCCAAATGAAAACTATCCACTTGTGATTAGAATCTATTTCAATAACTTCCAAGTTCACACCTACTGTTCTGCCTAAACTTACCTACAAACTTTCAGAATGAGGATCTTTCAAAAAAGAAAAAGGTCACCTAGATCTAGAGAATGGAAAGGTTTAGACCCCTGAGGGAGGAAAAAAATGCATTATATTCATTCAACCTATTGTATTACCTAAGGATTTCCAGCCCCTAAAACTGTGCCTGCCATTTAAGATGTGCTCAATAAAGATTTCTTGAATTAATGTTGAATGAACAGTGATAATAATAATAAAAGTTAATATTGATATTTAATGAGTACTTACTCTGTACCAGGTATCAAGCTAAGCGTTGATATTATTAGATTTACTTTACCCAGACTCCCCAAGAAATGGGTACTATTTAATTCCTATTTTCCAGAGGACAAAGCTGAGTTGAAGACAAAGTTAAAACACCCAAAGCCCATGAACAAAGAGGAGAGCTCAGATTGGAACTTAAACATGCCTAACTGTAGAGCTGAGAATGCTGAGCCCAACATCTTATTTGCCATGTTATGAAAAGGAAAAAGCAAAAGAATATTAGATTATGAGTTGGGAAAAAGAAAATTATAGCGTGGAAACCTTGATTCTAGGATTTCTACAAGGGTTTGGAGTGTGTATAAAATTCCCGACCTTGCTGGTTCTATCATGACATGTTTGTTTTGTTTTTGTTTTTAAGTTTCCTTCACACTTTGTACAAACTTTTATTGTTATAACAAACATCACAGTGCAAGGCAATTCCTCCTTTCGCGGGGTCTTTCCTACTGACCCATAAACTCTTTGAGGAAAGGAATCTTATCTTTGTATTGGTAGGATCAGGTATAATGCTGGGCACAGATGTAAAACTCAATCAACATATCTGTTGAAGAAAGAATATGTGACTTTATCATATTAAATAGCAACAAACACTTTAAATGTAAAGGCCTAGGGCTTTTCCATTTGTTGGGCCTTGAAAGAGTCAAATCAATAATACCTTAACTCTTCCCCACCCAAATTCTGAACATATTGAGAAATAAGACAGAATAATAAAGCAGACAGGCACTAAAATATCATCCTTACAATTGAATCCTTATTAATATAATTAAAATATCATCCTTATAATCAATTTATAATAAAGCTGATTTTGGAGAATGTAGCTTGTATCTATTGGTGAGCGGGTTTCTTTATACTGAACTCCAAAATTAGCAGACATCTATGAAGTCACAGATAGTCCCAGAAAGCTGTGGCCTTCTGTATGTAGGAATAGAGTCTTTTTCATTAAACACATGCTCTCTGCAAGAAAGTGGGTTCACCAGAAGAAGAAGGAGAGAAAGGGGCTGAATTATTCAAACACAGCCATGGGGTGCAGTCTCTCCTATACCCTGGGAAGGAATCAGTGAGAGGCGGGAGGATTGTGCTAGTGAAGCAAGATCCACATGTACAAAAACATAAGGAAAGGGTATCTGTGGTTTTCCCAGCTGTATTTGGAGGCAACAAAGATAGAGGGCATCTTGAGACTAGAACAAACTGTGCAACTACTCTGATACATAATCAGAGAGGCTGACAAGTTTCTGAAGAAAAAAAAAAAAAGAAAGAAAGGGAAAGATATAGCTACTAAGAGTTTGAAGAGGAAAGAAAATGACAATAAAGGGAGCCTCCAGAAATTAGGAAGGGCTCTTTCACTGATGGAAGACCTACATTATTTTCCTAATAAAACAAGTATTGATTGGTGCAGCTTCTGTGAGGCTGACAGTAAAGGGCTCTTCTTCCAAATTTTACATAAGATTCATAGAGGATACCAGATCTGTTCCGTCAAGGCTATACTTTCCCAGGCTTAGAGATGGCTTCTTACTTATCCCTAGGGTCAATGCTGAAGGGATATGAGAAGCAATCAATCCATTAATCAGTCTGTCATTTACAAGCCCAACTTCACTTGTGATACAAATGATCACTGACTAGCCTAGAGCTGGTATTTTCTCACAGGAGATGCTTTACAAAAAATTTCTGACCACCATGGAAGAGGAATCCCCTGTGTTTTCACAGCAGTGGCTTCAGTTTGGGAAAAGCACTAGTACCATTTACCGGCATTTCAGCAAATAAATGAGTGAAGGAAAAAAAGCAATTTTATTTTTAAGTTAGAAAATCCTAAAACCAGCATCACAGGGAGACTTAGAATTCAACCGTTTCCCTTACTGGAAACCATCTCTTAAATAATGCAAAGAGAAAGCTGCATGTACATCTTCAAAGAGTGTGTGTTATGAAAAGGCAAGAAAGCAGGCCGACCAGATCCCGGAAAATCCCAGTGCTGCTCTGGGAGGTGCCTGGGCCGTCAGTGTGGGCTCTTCCTGGGCAGAAGGCTGTGCAAATAAGAGGCACCCAGTGCTCAGGCCTGGAAGTAAAAGGATCAACTCAAGCATTCTTATCACCTCAAGGTGCAAAAGATGCATGGCCTAAGAACCAGATTCTGAACACACCAGCTTTTGTTCTTGGGGCTAGTTTCTAGGCCCAGAGACTGGATATAATACTTTGAGAAGAGAAATATAAGTCAGCATAGAGGGGGATAAAAGGAATTTGGATTTGGAGAGCTCAAGATCTAAGTTCTAAATCTTCCCTATCTATATAACCTTGGGCAAACCCCTTAACATGTGGACCTCAGTTTACAAATCCATAAAATGGGAATACCAGTCCCTGCCATGCAGGTTTATTGAGATGAACAAGGGGGATAATTATGTGGCTGCACTAGGCAAACTGGAAGGTGCATTAAGACTGTCAGTGATCCATGAAGGCTAATAGGGCAACTGCCTAGGAAACCAAACAAAAGGTCACAGCCAGGCCTGCCTTTGACCAGAGATAATAGTTGCTGAGCTTTGATTTTGATCTTCTTCCCTTTCTACTCTTGTGATCCTACTACTTTCCTAGGCCCTACTATACTGCCCTTCTTTCAGGATCTGTTGTTCCTATAGTTTCCCTTGGGGGTTTGCCTTAAGTGACAGCATCTTAATTAGCTGAGTACCTTCCCTTCTTTCTTTTCTTCCCTACTCAAAATTTACTAGTTTGTCTTCCCATTCACTCAAAACTTTTGTTTTCTGTTAGGGAGGGGAAAGGAATGACTTACACTGAGCAAACTACTCACCAAATATATACATATATAAAACATATGATTATATATATGATCTAATACAAGGGTTCTTAAAGTGCCATCCCTGGACCAGCAGCATCAGCGCTTCCTGGGAACTTGTAAGAAATATAAATTATCAGCCCCTATTCCTGACCTGCAAAATCAAAAACTCTGGGATGAAGTCAGCAGTCTATGTTTTAACAAGTCTTCCAGGTGATTCTGTGAACCCTCAAATTGGAAAAACATTGATCTAATGCAATTGTCCTAACAAGCCAGCCAGAGAAGCATGATTAGCATTATACAGGTAAGTGACTTGCCTGAGGTCACACTACTGCCTATAAATAGCCAGGCTCGGATTCAAATTCAAGCCAGCCCAGCCACAGAGGCTGGCTCAAGTCCATGCTGCCTCCCAAAATGCCATAATGCCATAATAATCATGACTGAAAATGGCATCTTACTCCTCAGAGATAAGAGTTGTATTCTAGCGGCCACCTGGTACAAGGGCTGGAATACAGGGTGTGGAATCACTAGGACAAACATGCAAACCCTGACTGTGCATTTCCTAGCTCTGTGACTGGGGAATTTGTTCAACATCTGAGCCTCAATTTCTTCATCAGTGTAACTTTCACTTGATTTTATTTTCAAATTTTACCAACAAAAGTTCCAGAGAGTTCTCTTTTCATTTATGGAAGAGTACATGACATTGAGGCATGGAAATTCTCTTACCCCCACTCCTGAAAATAAACTTCACGTTCTGAAGCTCTTTAAAAGCATTCAAGTCCTATTGCCCAAGAGGAGGAGTGTAATTAGCTATTGTGTGTAAAGGAAAAGGAGGAGAAGCTGTAAAATAGATGTGTTATTTCCATACCCATAGTTATGAACAAACTTTCTTACCACCTCAACCTTCCACACCCAGAGTTATGAACAAACAAACTTAGCTCCTCAATGATCCCAGCTCAATGGAAGATGACAAGATCTCTTATCTGATACAGGAGAAAGTGGAATAAACACTTTCATGTCTAGAAACGGAAAAGGAAAATAGCCCAACCATTAGCTGACATGCACACACACACACACACACATAATTGTGTTCAAATTTGCAATGGACAGACACCAGAATGGAGTCTGACTTGGTATTTCCCAGATGGTTGGAGCTGTGGAGCTTGATCCCTGCTTAGGACTGAAAGAGTCAAGAACATAGAGCTGTCATCTTGGGAGAATAAGCAGGGGCACACTTTTCTTAGCTCAGGTCTAAATGGAAGAAATGTAACTTTTTTCATTCAGTGAACTTTAGTTTCCCCATCTGTAAACAAGGATGAAATGAAATAATGTTTCTAGAATTGAATTGAGAAAAATAACCTTCATAAATTCAATTTCATTGCCAACTCCTATTCATTTTTGCAGGCTACCTAGAGAGCTGTGTTGAGAAGGGTTCTGAAGCTCATTGTCACAGTTGATTAATAATGAATAGCATGGACATGGTACAAGGGGATAGAGGGTTGTCTTTAAGATAAAACTTTAAGATAAAATACAAACTACTTAACATGGTTTAAAATAAAGACCTTTGTGATTTGGCTTTTGCAGGCTTTCTCCAGTTTCATTTTCTCTCTCAATCACTCACTTTATCCTCCACCACCCAATCTGCTCTAACCAAAATGAATAATTTTCATTGCCTCTGAGATAGTATTACAATACTGTGTGTTCAGCCTGGAATGATCCTGCTCTCTACTTTTCTTCCTCCCAACCTTTACCACATTCTCATTTCCCATGTACACATGGGTGCACACACATACATGCCACATTTTGCATAGCTTGTGCCAAGATTATATCCTCCTGTGGTATGGCTCCTTAGCACCCCATGATATCCCTAAAGTGTGATTATTTGCTTGCTCATCTTTCTCTTCACTGGACTACAATCTCCTAGGTCAGAGGTCCTGTGCCTGCTGTCACCCAATAGAGAGCACTATGCCCCACCCAGATTAAACTCTGTGTAAATATTGTTGAATTAACCAAATTAATCAGTGATATATGCCTAAGATAGTCAAGTTCACAAAGTAAGGAACTGGAATCACTGACTTCTCCCTACACAAGCCTGAAGCTGTATGCAATTGAGTTATTACATCCGTGGCTTGGTTTCCTAACTATAAAATGGAGAAATAACAGTGCCTACCTAGGGGTGCTGTGAGTAAATACATATATGGAGAACACTTAAAAAAGTGCTTGGCACTTAGTAAACATAACATAAATATCAGCTTCTAGTGCTATTACTTGTGATCAACCAGTTGTTTTGAAATCACAGTATCTGGACAATTTCTTCATCTTGGTCATAACAAGATAATGAGATTGAATATGTAAAAGTCTTTAAAATTAAGTAGTAAAACCAGGAATAGCAACTTTAGCACTTAATTCTCAAGTCTGAGCTCTCTCCACTGACATTGCTTATGCACTAACCAGAATACCTCATTTCTTAAGCACTTAAAGATTATGCATATAGATCACACAGTAAACTGAAACTGATAACATAAAGTGCCACACATAATACAACCAGTGCATGCTGTTTTATTGTATTGAAACACATGTTGTTTTCTACCTTTGCCTGTTCTAGGCTGGTAGACAAAACCACTGCCTCCTATTATGCGCACTACCTATTGATACATTAAAATATTAAATAATTGTGATTGGTTATAGCCAATAAGTCATTTTTCTCACTTCATTTATTATCATGTATTATCACTTGTATAATCAGGATTTTGATATTCTTGAAACATGATTACTTAGCAATATTGAGTATATGTATGGTACTGGACTGTGAGGAAAGTAGATATTGGGTCATGGCTGATATCTGATTCAAACTTAACTCTCAAGAGCTCTCCTTGCTTTGGTGCTCAAATTCAGAATGAATTGAAACTCTAAAACAATGACACATGTTCATTTCATACAATACACGTAAAATAGCATCAACTGAGGAATACTGAACATTAAGGCCTTCAATAGCCTTACATTCAGATCAAGATCTTCATTTTTCCTTCACCCAATGGAAAATGACACAATATCCAGGTTTCTTGCAGAATCAAAAGTCAGTAATATCTCATATACCAACAATAGTTGAAAAACCCACATGTAGATCCATTACTGTAAATCTACAAAGATTATAGATTGTAAAGACAGTGGGAGAGTGAAAAGTAACGTTGGCCTTAAATAGCTGATAAAACTATGATTTTATGAACTCTTAACAGTATGTTTGCTTTAAGTAAATTTCTCTAGAAATAAAAGTTGTCATTTCGTATAAGTAAAGGCATGGGGACAAACTACCGCTTTCAAAAAACTCGATGAACCAGTCCCATGACCCTCGAACAGAAACAGTCATTGATCTTTTTAGCTGCATGCCTAGCAAAGAGAGAAAAACATAGTAGACACTCAAGAAATGTCTGTTGAGTGGATCTTGGGTATTAAGATGGAGAATATCTGATTCCTCATAGGATTAGTCAATTCCAACCAGATATACAATTTATTTCAAAACACTTCTCAAGTGGTGCTTAATGTCATAAACTGCTATATTTTCTCCATGGAATGGCTTTCAATTTGAAGACCCAACAAGTTTAAATCCAAAGTCCATGATTCCAGGTAAGTTTTCCTTTAAACAGCATAAAATGAATCAGAACTCATTGGCAAATAAGCAAAGTAAGAATTCAAATCTCAGAATAATTTCATTTTCTGAAGGAAAATGCCTCTGCACCTGCACACTAGCCAAAACAAGTATGGTCAGATAAATAAGCAATGAATAGGGAATACTGATACCCTTCATGGCACCCCAAGAAGAAAGAATATAGAAGGAGGAATGACTGAACAAGTTCACTCCCTCAGAACCTGCATATGATATTGATACCAGCTTAGCAAACAGGAGGACAAAAAAGAACAAAAGACTCAGTTATTAAAAAGGATCTATGAGCCTACAGAACCCTGCAGATCCTACAGAATCCACTTTAAAAGGTGCCGAGTAGTGAGTCTGTCACCACATACACTCCCGTGACATATGGCCAGTAGGTTGTTGGTAAATATTTAATACACTGAAACGCGAGACCCTGATGCCAAGCTGCTAGGGTTACAAAAAGGTAGAGCCATTCTGACAAAGCCAGGGTTGCTGGCGATGGCAGTGCTGTGTTACAGAGCTCATATCTGCAGACTAAAATTAAAACTCACTCCATTCATATAACGCAACTCCCAGCAGGAGACCTCGGTAGATTTTCTCTTTAGTTAAAGCTGTCTTCTACGGTTCACCAGCTTTAGCACAGAGGGAAATTATATTGTTGGACCTTCACATCTGTCTTACATACTCTACAGTAACTTGAGTTGCTATTTGGTCTTAGAATTCCCAAGTCCCCAACCCAAAAGTAGTGTTTACTTTTTGTCAGATTTGTCACAATCTCCTTATTCCAATAATGTGGGAGAGATTCTGTGCAAGCTGGCCCAAGGTGAGAAAGGAAGTCTGTCTGATTAGTGATGTATTAAAATTTTTTTATCAAAGTTCTGAATTTTGGATGGCTATAACAATGGCCCAGTTCTTGTGCAGCCCTGAAGAAGTTTTAGAGCATTCAACAATCTACTAAATTGGAGCATTCATCTCTACTCCCTACCACCCAATACTGTTGACTCACACCAAAAATTCAGGTCACAAAGAAAGTAACCAGACAAGGAGAGAAATGTTAATAATATTATTAGTTACTATTTTTGACTGCCTGTTTGTACCAGCCCTGTGCTAAATGTGGTGGGTACATTATTTCCTTTAATCTTCACAATAACTTTGTGTTAGCAGGTATTATTATCTACACTTTATAGAGGAGAAACTGAGACTCAGAAAAAGTCATCTGTCACAGTTGGAAAAGCCCAAAATTAGAACATAGGTTTGTCTGATGTAAAGCTTATGCTCTTTGCCACCAAACTGTGATGATAGAATCTCTGAACAGTCCTCCCAGGGGAAGGGTCCTATGTGACCAGGCAGGTTATACAGATGTGAGAAGCAGGCTGAGAGTAAGATAGAGACATAGCTACAAGAACTATTTTTTTTTTCTTTAAAGTAAAAAAAAAAAAAAAAAAAAATGATTAATTGCAATTGAAAGTTTGTCATAATATCAGGGATACAATTGGAGGGAAGTTGGGGGTGGTACTGTGGTGAAGCCAAAACTAGCAAAGACTGGGTGAGTCTCATGAGACTAGATCACATCCCAGTGTTGACCGTGTGCTGAGGTGGATCCTAGAACAACGTTCAAGACCAAGTAAAAGAAATCTGTTAACTATCTGGAATCAGCATGTAACAGGGAGCAGGGCTAAGGTTTAGAACAAGGAAAAACAGACAAAAACAATGATGAGCAGAGCCCAAGGAGAAGTTGAGAATTTAGTGAAGGGACTGCATCTCACCAGTAATGAACTTTGGCTGTGCTGAGGGGCAGGTCCTGCACTTGAAGCTGTATAGTTTATGATCTTGTTGCAAGGAACATCTTCTAAGAAGGTCACTGGAGAGGGGTGGCCACAAAGTACATGATATTTCTCTTTGGTTTCAGTCTCCCCTTATTTCCTGGGAACAAAATATATGTAAGACACACTTAAATATATTTATCTGCTAGGGGATGAAGGCCTTTATTAATTATTTATGCCCCTCTTAGTATCTGGTCTTGGCATCTGTTCTTACCTCATTGCAAGGCAAAGCACCCCCTAGCCACCCTCCCCCTCACACCCCCCTCGACACATACAATATGCCCAGACTGGTTACCCTGGTTAATGCAGTGGTCTTTAGGGCACAGTCTGACTCACAGTCCCAGGGTTTTCACTGGGATCTTAGCTCTCAGCCAACTAGCACGGCTGCCTGGAGGTCAGGTGACCAAGTCTGTGTTGCATTACTCATTGTCAAAATTTCAGCCAAATGAGGAACATATGTAAAACTTATAGGCATTCTGGCATCACTCTTAATTAGTAACCACGATCTGAGCATTTGTTATTTAAGCTCATTTAATTCCAGCCAGATTACAGTGTGTTGCAATGCAAGCTGCCTTCTGCATCATCATGCGAGGTTCCATTAGCAGGCTTCAGGGAAGCATGAAAAGTCACATTCAATCATTTCTCAGAGCATACTGTCCTGAGCTGCAGGTAATGTGAGCTACCAGGGCCACAGCTCTGGCCATGGTGGACACCAGGAGTCGCTATCAGTGAGGGACTGCTAGCTAGCACACCTTAGTGTGCTGCATGTCTTTTTAATTTTCCACCATATGTTACGTAATAAACATCGTTTAGGAACCATGATCTTGTGAGTGTGTACTCATTCACCCAAGTCATCAGAGAAAAAATTTTTTCCCCAAAAAGATGGTGGGATCAGGAAATGCCATTGTTGACCTGGATGGAGAGTGGGATACCTAATGAAGATTAATGAATTTTTAAAAATAAAAACAAGTGTCAAATTATGGGTTCAAAGACTCTCAGTTGGCCATGTGGTTGCATGTCAGAGGGCTTGATATACTGTGGTCAAAATGTTACAGCTCTTTCTAATAAAATCTAAAACTTCTGAATGCAAAATCTGGCAGAGATGGTCTCTCCACAGACACGCAGGGCAGTCTGCGCCAGAGTTTGCAGAAAATCAGGAGGGCCAAAAGGACCAGGAAAGAGAAAGATGCTCAGTAAACTCTCTCTTCTCTTCCTTAGCAGGGAAGGGGGGGTATTTCAGGACCTTTGTATTTTGAGAATGATTTGGCTTTGAGGTTCATGTTTTGGGCTAGAAAAAAAACAAAAATGGAAAACCAGGGAAGTGTGGAATGGAGCCCAAGGGGAACAGAGGAGTTACCTAATGTGGTTGGGAACAGTACAGTGTCATTTGGTCTATCTCAGCTCCCATCTGGGAAGTGTGAGCCCTGGATTCTAGTTCTAATTCTACTTCTGTAGAACTTGGGCCAAGTGCTGGGTCTCATTTTCCTTATTGACAAAATGAGGAGTTGAACTGCATGATCCTAAAGGTCTTTTCCAATTTGAATATTCTATTATTCTTTTAAGTGTTGAAGTCTGACTTCTCTATCAGACTTCCTCTTCTAGTATTTGAAATAAGGCCCTGTTAAAATTTTCTCTATTTTAAAGCAAAAGCAACAAATATAACAACAATAAGCATTTAAGAAAGGGTTTTGGAACTTAAAACTTGTTTCAATGAATCAACGTGTTGGGGCCTTGCCTTCTTTGTGCTCAATCCTCTGATAAGAGCTGCTAGAGAGATAAAGAGACATATGAAGTCACTTCCATCCTCAAGGAGCAGGCAAGCCAGTTGAGAGAACACACAAATACCTATGAAACAATGGGTAAATGAGACAGTGTGGGACAGAGTGGAAAAATTGTGACAGGTCATCTATCAGTGCAAGGGATGTCGGAGAACTGAGTAGTCAGCATGAGCTGGAGTGATCTTAGATCTTGGAGGAGGTAGAACTGACATTGGGCTTTGAAAAGTATCTACAGAAGGGTGAGAGCAGGGGATAGCCTAAGGAAAGACGAGAAGTCATTTATAAATTACATGATGTATGTAGGCAGGAAGAGGGGCAGAAAAACAATCTAAATGGTAGAAAAAGAGTCATTTAAAGAAGCAGTGGGAAATAGGAGAATGATGTAGAATCAAAAGGAAGACCTTCAAAACCAGAAAATTTAGAATATATATCTATAGCTATCTATCTACCTACCTACGTATACATATGCATATATAAGTATATATGTGTATGTTTGGTTTTGAGCATAGCTTTGAATCATACGATGGTCTCACATTGTATTGGGCTGTTTTAATTTAATATTTTCATAGGTATCTTTCATGTATTATATATGCTGTATAAACGTTAAATATTGTAAAATAAATTTGAATCCCTGCCTTGTCACATGTTACTTGGGTGACCCTGAGCAATTTATTTATCTCTGTATAGCTCAGTTTCCTATCTGTAAAATTGGAATAATAATAAGGTTTTTATGAAAACTAAAGGCAGAATCTGTCACAGTGTAAGCACTCAATAAATGCTCTTAAGTAGATTTATCATAATATACTTAATTATTCCCCAAATTCAGGAATTTATGTTGTTTTCAACTTTTCACCATTAATAAGGCATGGCTGTTCACCTCAAAAAGCTTTTTTGTTTTTTAGAATTAGCTATTTCTTTAGGATAAAGATGCCCAGAATTGGAATTACCAGAGTCAAAGGTGTGAATACTTGAAGATGCTTGTCACGTCTTGCCAAGTAACTCCCCAATGGGTTGTGCAAACCTGCCTGCATGAAGTATTTTCTTTACAAAGCAAAAGAGAAGTCGCCAACTTGATTGGGGTACTCAGTGTTGTTGGTTTGATTTGCATTTCTTCAATTACTAATGAAAATAAACACCGCCCATCTTTGTAAATCAGCAATATTTCCACTTCTGTGAATTATCTGTTCACTATTTTTGCTTTTGAATCTGTTGAAGTCTTGATTGCTTTAACATTGTTTCTCTTGGCATTTTCTACTCAGTTTGTACTTAGATGATATTTAGCAGACACTGATATATTTCCCCATAACCGTTCTCATATCATTTTTTCCACGTGGCTCCTCTTCTATGAGAAGAACATTAGCTCATAACTCCTTAACATCTATATTCCTGGCAATTCTTAGTATCTGAAGCAATGCTCTGTATAGTAGGTATTCAATAGATACTTGATGAACCACGCAAAGAATGTCATTTTTTTCACCTCTGATTGTTTTCCAAAATTTAAAATTTATATATATAATTTATAACCCTCAGTGCATGGCTGTCAACTATAGTCACATGCTTTTATTAGACAAATGCCAAACTTATTTCTTATTATAAAGAGTATATCATTGAGGCTTTATCAGGGAAGAACAGTGTCTTAGTTTGAACTGCTATAACAAAAATACCATAGACTGGTGGCTTAAACAACAAACATTAATTTCTCCTATTTATGAAGGCCGGGAAATCCAGTATCAAGTCACTGGCAGAGAAGACTTCTGGTGAGAATCTCCATCTGGCTTGTAGATAGCCACCTCTGGTTATACCCTCACATATCCAGGAGAGCAAACCTTGCTTCTTTCTCTTCTTATAAGGACACTAATACTATTATGGGAACTCTACCCTTGTGACTTTATCTAAACCTAATTACCTTCCCAAAGCCCCACATCCTAATACTATCTCACTGGGGATTAGGGCTTCAACATATGAATTTTGGAGAGACACAAACATGTAGTCCATAACAAATAATATTTGCTGATAAATCCAAACATATAACCAAACTATCTGGGCCCAGGGAATCAATTCCTTAGTCCGAAATATTAACTCCATTATTCAATAACCTCTTTGGTCTGCAAAAAAGGGAAAAAGATAAGGCACTGTTTCCCCCTAATACTTTTTGGGCATAGAAGTTTTGATGCAGAGGAGTAATGAAGTGCATATTCTCCCGGACAGTCCGATGTAAGCAAGAGAAGCAGAGTGGCCTATATTTCATGAAGGAAACGTTGACAAGGGCCAAAATGCATGCTCTCAGCATTTGGGTCATTTCATTAGCATTTGTTATTTTTATACATTGGTAGTTATGGATGTCAATGGCATTTTAATATCCCAGAATGGTCATAGCACCAATATACTCACTCCCACTAATATTTCATGGCTCATGGATCATTTTCAAATCAAGAGCCTGGGTGGTAATATGTCTTAACACTTTCTGTAACAGAGCTAGGAGGAAGAAAAAAGGATACTCTTTCCTGGGTACACAATATACTCTCCCACTTCGTTTTTGATAACTAACATTATTTTTCATTTATTTTTATGAGATTTATAGGATACATTTCCTCCAGAGAGTTCTTTCAGAATTGCAAGTACTTAGGTGATTTGCCTGCATGCTATTAATTTTTACTTACTCTGTTATAGCTTTAAAGTATTTTAGACTCAGGGATTGCTGTGCCACATCCTTCTTAAAGACCGAAACCAAATGCCAACCCCCCACAAGTTTTTTTTATTTTATGGCTAACACCTTCACCCCATGCACCTTAAAAGCAGAATTAATATGAATTAAGCTCTCATCCCCCCCTTACATCATATTACTTCACAATACATTATACTTCGTTGTATGGAATGCACCTATTGGATTGTCTGCCCAACTTCTTACTATGAAAATCAACATCTTAGAAAGTAACAGGTCAAAGAGTGAGATTCCCCAAACCCACCTCTTAAATTTAACCCACTCTGTCCACAACTGATTGGCTCAAAAGTAGCCACCCCACAAGTTGGGCCAAGCAGAGCCTTTCCTAAGAATTTAAAATTAGGAGCAAGACAGAGAGGGGAGAAAAATGAAAAAGCATTTAAAAGATAGGGAAGTAGAGGACTAGAGGATGAAAAGACAGAGAGATTGAGAAGCCCTGTAAGAGGTTTGACTGTGTTACAAACACAAAAGTGGTGCTTTTCCATCACAGGTTATCAGAGGAGCACAGGTGACTATGTCCAGGAAGAGCAGAAGAAGCAGACAATTAGGGAGGAGCAGAATCCAAGGAGGAGAGAGTCTTGATGGTTTTCTAGGTCCTGTGTCCAGTCTCTTCCCTAGTTCCAGTTGTATTCTTGCCTGTGGCCTTAGTGAAACAAGCATTTCTTCTTTTCATAAATTCCCTCTGTTTAACTTATACCAGATCAAATTGGTTTCCTTTGGTTGCAGCCAAAAGCGTCTCAATATATATGTGTCTCTGTCTCCCCAATGGGATCATGAGTTTCTTGAGGGTAGGGACTCTATTTTATCCATCTTGATTTTACCCTAACATGTCTAAAACAGTCCCTGGCAATAGTATGTGCTTACTTAATATTGATGTTAAAATGCTGTTGAATCATCCAGTTGTTCAACATGTACTCATGAATATTGCATTGAGGAGACCCATTGTGAACATTTTGGGATAAATCTGGCAAATATTTAACAAATGTCACTTCAGCTTGGGAGCTAATATACTCCATCCACCTTTGAAAGATAATTTTGGATTATTTCAAAGCTCCTTTCTGGCAAAAAAGAAAAAAGAAGCCAGTTTTTACTTCTCTCAAAATGTTCCTTCTAACATAAAACAGTTTGTACCTACATATATATTTTTTTAAGTATGACTCCAAAATTTTCCAGTTCATAATAGGTGGATACCTACTCAATTTGCAAACATATGCTAAAGCCTTGCCTCATTCTAGGTACTAAATCTGGGACCCAAATTGAAAGGAAAGGTTAACAAAGAGTCTCTGATCTTGAAGTATTCACTGACTAGTGGGAAAGAGAGTTACAAAAATACATAATTATAGTGCTGCAAAAGTTCTAGAGTGGAGTTCTCAGTGGAGGAAAGGATATAGAAATCCTCCCAAAGGAGATAAGTTTGGAACCAGATAGTGAATGATAAATAGGAGTTTACTCATTCCAGCAAATAGGGAAACAGGAGGGGAAGACGAACCATGAGAGACGATGGACTCTGAAAAACAAACTGAGGGTTCTAGAGGGGAGGAGGGTGGGAGGATGGGTTAGCCTGGTGATGGGTATTAAAGAGGGCACGTTCTGCATGGAGCACTGAGTGTTATACACAAAAATGAATCATGAAACACTACATCAAAAACTAATGGTGTAATGTATGATGATTAACATAACAATAAAAAATTTTTAAAAATGCATTAAGTTGTACAAAGTAGAATATAAAATAACAAGGGTGGGGGGTATTGTTTAGGTTGATAGTGAAGGCCTTTATTATAAGTCACACTTAGAAGTTCAGAAATCATCTTGTAAACCATGGTACAATGAAATGATGATTTTAAAAAAATGATGGTATAAAGTGATCACACATGTGTTTAAGTAATTATTTAATAGATGTCATTACTGAGAATTTACTAAGTGCCAGGTACTGTGATCAATACATCCATTACTATGGAATGCTATGAATCTATGGGAGAAAAATGACTCTTATACAACTAACTGTAAGAGGCATTATCTGAAATTATATACATAACTAGCATATGCTAGCTATCCTCAAAATGTTAGTTCTTTTTCCTTGATCTCAGCCTTAGAACTAATCTACTAGACAGCAGTCTCTTTGAGGGTGTGTTAGAGGAGGTCATCAAGAGGACGTGACTGAAGGTGGACCTGTGAGCTGGACCCCGGCAATTGGAGGCTCCTGACAACCCCACCCCCTCCATGTCTTTGGAATGTACATCCCGCCTGCTATTCCCATACTAGCAGCTGTTTTGAGGATGTCTGTAGCCTCATATGAGAAAGGTATTATTGAGATCAACTAGACTGAATATATAACTGAACCCATTTAAGTCCTCTATATAAATTTAAGATTCTGGAGGGCGAGTGTGGAGATGGACCCATCTTGAGGCTGCTCAAGTTAAGCCCTGTTTGTAAGTTCCTTTGCTTTTTGAGACTGTCACCTACCAATCTGGAATGGTCTGCCTTATTCTTCATTGCTCCTTGCCCTCTGTGAACGGGGGCCGGTTTGTGAACCAACATGGTAAGTCCTATGATTCATTCCCCCTTGAAACTGGAGGCACATAGCAAAAGAATAGTAAATGTTTTGATGAATAAATTGATTGACAAATTACTCAGTCTCTAGTGCGTGGTGGAGGCACAATGGAGTAAGGTCTTATTTATAGTCAGAAAACTCTCACATCCGACTTGAAGCCCTCTCTAGTATATTCAGTGCTTATCTCTTTGTTTCTTCCCCCAAAGAACCTGCCACCATGATGACAGCAATTAAAAGAAAGAGAAGGGGCAGCCAGGGCACAAAGCCCCTAGTTCGGGGCTTCAGGGTTTCTAGGTTGCTGGTCCTATATTGCTACTTATGGGGCATATATTACCTTGGACATATTATTAACCCCTCTTGAGGTAACCCTTCACTCATAGAAGCCTACTTTCTGGGTAGGGGTAGTGGAATAATTTAATAGTATGTAATATAAAGTACCATATAAATGAAAATAACTGTGTGAAATGGTAAAAATGGGTTAAAATAGAACCATTATTAACCCAGTGTTTTCAATGATATGAAAATAGAAGGAGGAATTCATCACAATCAGGAGGAAACAATTATTTTCAGGCATCTCCTAAAACCTCTATTACCTATGTCTTTTAATTCTTCCTCAACCAATAGACTGTAACCAGCTCAGACTCCATCTCTGAGGATGAGGTTTAACTACCATGAATATTTCTACATAATGTATACAACAGTGTCTTTTGGGGGAAAAGTCAAGATTAAATAGTATGGCTGACCCACTTCTTCAACCCAACCATCCTCAATCAATACCATAACTTGGGGCCTCAGGACAACCACTGAATCTGGGAAAAAAGTGTCTTCTCCCCATAGATCTGGCATATTGGTCCAGGAGCACCAGAGGAGAAAAGCATTCATCTTTAGAAACATCTAAATTAGGCACTTGCCAGAGGCAGGGCAGCAGAGAGCAAGACCCAATGACCAATGAAATATTGAGAACTGAAGAGAATTGTTTATAAATGTTACATTATTCCTACTGACATGACTTCCAAAAGAATCTAGAAGACCACACCAAGGTTAAACAAAATTAAGGAACCATTTGATAAAGGCAAACCAATATTCACTGCTTATCCCTAAAACCAAGAGATCCAGATTCCAGTCCAATGCCACCATTTATTAACCAGGCATCCTTAGGAAAGTAACTTAGGGTCTACGGGTCTCTGTTACTTCTCATATAAAATAAATGCGTTGGATTAGAAAGGTGGATGTTGGGATAAGTGACTAAGTAGCCTCTGGCTAACTTAGGTCTAAAAGCAATTTATTGGAAGGATTCAAATGTCTCACATAATTGAGAGGAGGCCTGGAGAACCAGGCCAGGAAGGGGCAGGGACTAGAGAGGTCCTGGGAACCTTGGAAGCAGAAATTCCTGCACAGCCTAACTAGGATGTCCATGCCAGAGCAAATGAGCATCAACCCTTCTTTCTTCTTCCTCTTCTTTTTTTTTTTTTAATCTGTCTTTCTATATCTTCATACACTCTTGAGAGAGAGAACCACTGACCTAGTTTTTCTCTTTGACTTCCTATTGGCTAGGTGAGAGCAAGACTAGTACATTGTATTTTTTTTAAGATTTTATTTATTTATTTGAGAGAGAGCAAAAGTGAAAGAGATCACAGAGGAAGAGGGAGAAGCAGACTCACCTCTCAGTGGAGAGCCCAATGTAGGGCTCGATCCCAGGACCCTGGGATCATGACCTGAGCTGAAGACAGGTGCTTAACCAACTGAGCCACCAGGTGCCCCAAGACTAGTACATTATAAATCCAATTAAATCTTCAGTGATTGGGAGTGATTATTTCCTAAAGTGAAACATGGCTGTTATAATCAGAAGGTAGAATGGACTCTGAGCAGCCAAAAATCTGCAAGTGTCCCCTTCAATGGGTGTTAATTTCTTTACAGTAGTAATATCCTGTGAGTCCATTTAGACTTTATTTTACTGTAAAAGAATTCTGACAGAGATAATTGCCACATAAGGGGGATGTATACTTAAAGGCAAATGTTGGCTCCCCTGAGAGTCTAATTTAGTGAGTCTTGGGTGAACCTATGAATGTATATCTTCAAAACACTCCCAAGGGGTATGATGCCAGGTCAGGTTTGGGACCCACCACTGTTCCATTTGCTTAACAGGAGAATACACACACATACACACAACACACACACACACACACACACACACACACACACACCTGTCATTGTATCATTAGATAATATATAAAAAACACTCCAGGAAGAGATAGAGAGAGGAGGAGAAAGACAGAGAGATGGATAGATAGATGATAGATAGATAGATGACAGATAGATAGGTAGATAGATTAGATAGATAGATTAGATAGATAGATAGATAGATAGATAGATAGATAGATAGATGCGACAACTGGACACCCTAAAAATCACAGTACCCTAACCTTCTCTATCTTACACTCTAGGCCTAGAGGGCAAGAGAGAGGAGTATTACACAGTACAGTTTATCCCAAGCAAAAGCAGCAAATACTCTCCCACTCTCCTTTATTAGAAACACTCAATTTAGCAATCCTCCTCCCTTCTGCTGTGCTCACTGCTCCCCCTCCCCACCTCATACGCCATATGCTTTTAATCATGCCCCCACGGTTTCTCTTCCTGCAATGTCCCGGGCAAATTAAACTTGAAAAACAGAAATCTGAGAACTTGGAGCAAACATGGAAACTCGTGACAATGGTAGTAATCAGCAACCAGGCTGAGTTCTCAGCATACAGGGAGGCAAGGAGATTGTTTTAGCCCTCAATAGTATACAGACTTATGGTGAAAGGAGCTAATTGCACTCTTTGTGACTTTTCTTAGATTTTCCTCATGGGCTTCTGAAAGTCTATTCTAGAAGGTGCTGTTAGAATAAATCTCGTTCAGATTTGGGGGGAAGGGTTCTTTTTTCATTTTTTTTCCAGAATTTCCAATTGCTACATTTTAGGAAGTTAATGAAATCTTTGACACTGCCTCCAAAATATTGAGCGATTTAATAATAATTATTTTTTTAGGGAAATCACACTATAACTTCCATCAGATTTTCACAAAGACTTATATACTCCAAAAAACAAAATCCATTCTGAATCGTTCCCCCAAAAGCTGTAAATGTAATGGCTAAAGTCTTTAACTCTATAGATCAGAGATACCTGCTTCAGTTCCTTTTCCAACCAACATTCAAGATGTGAGACCCTGGGCAAGTTACTTCTAAATCTCTGTCTCCATAGTCATTTATGGCAATAAAAAATATCTGCTTGATAACATTATCTTACAAATCAGATAGATTAAAAATAAAAAGTGATTGCAGAGTACCTGGCTGTCTTAATCTGCCCAGGCTGCAATAAAAAGTACCATAGACTAAGTGGTTTATAAACAACATAAATTTATTTCTCACAGTTAAAGAAGCTGGGAAGTCCAAGATCAAGACATTGGTATATTCAGTATCTGGTGAGAGCCTGCTTCCTGGGTCATAGATGACTATCTTTTCACTGAGTCTTCCACATGGTGGAAGGTACAAGGGAATTCTCTGGGGCCTCTTTAATAAGGGCATTAATCCCAATCTTGAGGGCTCTGCCCCTATGACTTAAACACCTCCTAAAGGCCCACCTCCAAATATCACCACTAGGACATGAGGTTTCAACATATGAATATGAGGGATACACAAGCATTCAGCCTATAGCATTGGCAATCCATGAATGTTAGATTTTATTATTATTACTATTATTATTATTATTATGCATTATTATTATCATTGACAGAGAACTTGAAAGCCAAAGACGCCCAATACCATCAGGTGATGCCAGAACCAGAACATGGAGGCAGGTCTTTTTATTTGTAGTAAAATCCACTATTGGGAACAGATGCCTAATTTTATTGGATCTGTTGGGATACCCTAGCCGAGAAGGAAAAAACATAGTATTAGAAGCAAGTTTGCAGCATAGCCAATATCACATATGACAGGCTTCACTTCTATCAAAGATGAGTTCATCTAAAACCCCAACTACTGAAAGTCACACATTTATAGCTTCACAAAAATTTATGAGACCTCAGAAGTCATTAAATCCAGGGCTTCATTTCATAGATAAGATATTGAAGTTCATATTGATCAGGCACTAACACACAACCAAGGTCAGCTGAGAAACAAGCTAAGAGGCCAGTTTGTAGTAGCCTAAATGATCATCCTAAGTCCCTGTTGCATCTTTACCTGAGGGTCAGAAGAACTGAGTTTGAATTTGGGGTGGGATATATGTACTAAATGTTCATTCTCAGAATATCTATCAAGTACCAACTAGAGATCAGGCTCAAGAGCATCAGGGAATTCAATAGTAAAGAGTAAAAGAATAAGACAAATCATGTCTGTGCCCTTGTGGAACTTACATTCTAGAAAACAAAATATACATGAAATGACAGATTATAGACTGATTTAATTGCAATTGTGCTATAACAGCTGAGTAGTCTAAACACACCTGCCTCACACATACTGTTAGTGTGATTATTACATGAGTGAATGCATGGTGGGCACAGAACAGAGCTAGTGAATCTCACTCATTAGCTATTATCCCATCAGCTCCCCCATTCCCCACATTGTTTGCCAGTTACTACTCTTTGTGTAGAATACTTCAGGTCAAGAAATTACATTTCACAAAGTAAGTTGTTTTTGACTCCAGTTTGGCAGAGGTCACCAGGATTTTCATTTTTTTCACAGATACCACTGAAACACTTTCATGTTTTAGAGCTCTTTAGTGATCTTTCCTAGGTTTTATTCATTTTTCCCCTAGTTCTGGGAAAGCTTGTCCTTTGACAGGTGAAATCATGAGTGACTTAAAATGAAATAGCTTTTTAAAAAATTTAAACACAGAGGATGTTTCTTTTTCTTCACTATTTAAAGAGGTGGGGCAGAGAGCAATGGTCCAGGAGGTTCTTTTCTTCAGTGCTGATCTAAAAGGTCAGGACTCTGTGAAGTTAAATTTTATCTATACTGTAGCTCTAGCAGCCTGCTTGAAGCACAGCTATCCGTGACTCTATTCATCTTTCAACCATCTCCCAGCACCTCCATTCTTCCTTCTGCTCCACAGACACCACATATTCCTCCAATGCTTATTTTGTAAAAATCCCTGCCCTGCTCAGGCCCCCAAGTTATCTCCCTGTTATTGAAGGATCAAGTTGAACTTCTGCTGACTTTCTAATCCCAGCTCTGCCTTGTTCTCACTGTGTGGCCTTGGGCTAGCTCCTAATTGTTCTAAGCCTACTTTCGATGCATGTTAAAGGGGCAAATACCTACCTTCGAGGGTGATTGCAGGATTAAACTAAATGTCATGAAATAGATTGCAATGCTACATTCGGTAGGTGTTCATAAAATGTTTCTTCCCTATCCTTCCTCTAACAGCCTCTATCAGAGCATCTAGCCAGTGATGAGGGTTTTCCAAGGCTGCTCTGCATAGCCCTAGCTTCTGCAGATGGGACTGAGGATGACAACGGCAAGTAAGAGAAAGGACACCCAACCAGATATGAAGCCTATGGCCCTGCTGTAACTACAGCAACTCCTTTTAAATCTGTTTCAGATAACGGGGTTTCACAGGTATGTGGCTTTAAAAAATAATTTTAGATCTAAACTGAGTTGGAAAGTGGGAAAGTTAGCCCACTGCAAAGTTAGAAGGAAGAGTGCACACAAGACTTCCCTCACTTCTGATACCACTCCAAGTTCTCAAAACCATCCTCAGGTATAATTATTCACTGGAGGGACTCACAGGACACAGTGAAAGTGGTTCTATTCACAGTTACAGTTTGTTACAGGTAAAGGACACACATTAAAAATCACCCAAGGTAATAGGCCCATTGGGTAGCATCCATGAGGGTTTCAAATATGTAGCTCAAAATTGCCCTTTTCCTGTGGAATTTGGGTAGTGTTATTCTCCTGGGTCAAAGTGACAGTGCTCATGGAATACTGCCAACCAGGGAAGCTCACCCAGAACTTGTTGTCCACAGGTTTTATGTGCCTACATCCATGTGTAGGCATGATTGATTACCCATGTAGCTGATCTCACTTTCCATTCCAAAGGTGGATCAACACCATGTGACCCAAAGTCTGCACCCTAAATCTCATTGTTAGACTATCCAGTGTGACCCAAAGGCCCCACACAGATAAAGACATTCCTTCCAGGCATGACATTCCAAGAGTACCTCTCAGAAGCCAACGGCAAAAGCCAGACCTCTCCTTGAGCAAGGTTAAATTCTTTCCTAAACAGAAACCCATCCTCTCAAATGCACATTATCCACTCTAGCTAAGTCAGTTATGATCTCCTGCACCTCAACCTTTTATTTTTGTTGGGGTTTTTTTGCTTTGTTTTTTGTTTTTGTTTTCAACTTTTTATTCATTCCTGCACCTGAAATTCCCTATATTCTTCTGTTTACCCTTAGTTCAAAACCTGTCTCAAGTCAAACCACCTCTGTTACAACCACTGGCTCATATTACTCCTTCACTTTTTTATTTCCAGTAGTGTTTTCATCTACATACTTTCTAACACTTCAATTCAACAAACATTATGTCTACAATGTTCTGGAGGAAAAAAAAATGAGATTGTGAGAGAGAGAGAGAGAGAAATGACTAACATATTAATCCTTGATTTAAAAGAGCTTAACATCAGTAGGACAAGACAGGCAGGTTATTTTTATTCAGTTGTTCAGTGCATATTTATTTAATATATACTCTACACAAGGACCTAAACTAGTTGTTAGAATTTATAATTATCTAGAATTACAGACAGAAAAAATTGTAAGACCCAGTAAGAGAGGATGTGGATGATGGGATCAAATTCTGGTGGGTCTTGGTATCATATTAAGGAGCTAAGCTTTTATTCTAGAGTCCTATATTTCCTTAACGGTGAAATATTTACCCCAATACAATGTTAGTTCGTACAAAGATAACTCTTTTTAGTTAGTACTTATGCATTTAATGAATCTCGTATAAAAACATTACGTGACCAGCATATTCCAACCTGTAGTTTGTTATTATTGCTTAGAACAGGGAAATTATAAAAAATGGATCATTTTACAGTATTTAACAACCACTGTGGCCACGTTGCTATATACGAGCTGAATCAGCCCTGGGTATAAATAATCTGCAGCTATGACTAACATCATGTAATATATGGAGTTTGAGAATTACCGCTATGGTAAAGGGGATGGCATGCTCAGGTACGGCTTTAAGGAAAGTCCCCAAGGGACAATGGTGGAAAGTGGATCAGACTGGGATGAGGCAGGAGCTAAAGAGACCAGTGAAGATGCTACTGAAACAATTGAGAAATAAGGAAGATCTGAATCAGACCAGAGAAATAGGGTTCAAGAAGAGGAGATAGACCTTTATCAGTCTTCATGACTTGGAGAATGGACCAGAAATATGAGTTGGAAAAGGGAAAATCTCAGTTTCTAGCTTGTGTGATTCAAAATTATGGTGGCAACCAAGACAGGAAATACAGAATGAGAAACAAGTTTGGAGGGAAAGAAAATGAATTTGTTTAGAAGGTAGAATGAGTTCTCAGTGTATTCTAATTTATGGTATACTATCTCATTGTTTCATGTGTGTAAATTTCTTCAATGAAAATTTAATTAAAACAAAAAATAAGTGATATCCCTTTTTTATATATGCCAGAAAATGTTCAGCGAAAGAGCACCAGCTTTTTATTGGAAGGCTTTGAGTGTCAGGACCAATTAGCTGTGTGATCCAGTCCAAGTTGCTTAATCTGAGTCTCAGTTTCCACATCTATATGCTATAATAATAATAATAATGATATCTGCCACACACATTGTAAAGAGCTACATGATTTTTAGTTGGGTGGGGGTTGGGAGGTGGTCTTATGTTGAATAAGAATTTCTTCCTGATTGTCTTGAATCACTTACCAAAATACCAGTAGTGAGAAAATGTCTGTTTATGAGGAGACCAAAGTCAAAACCAAATGTATATTTCTCTCCCAATCTAACTTTCAAAAAGCAAAGCTGCCTGATAACTGTATCCAGACATCAAAAGGGAAACAGATGTTGCCCTACTTAACTCTGCATTTCTT
The DNA here is from genome assembly GCF_964656455.1 of Halichoerus grypus. Lineage (NCBI taxonomy): Eukaryota > Metazoa > Chordata > Mammalia > Carnivora > Phocidae > Halichoerus > Halichoerus grypus. Next base: position 30,260,559 of record NC_135722.1, read on the forward strand.
CACGCTTGAGAAAAACAAGGTTTCATACCTCAAATTCACTTGTGTAGTCAAAAGGGTTTTCTCCCTTTCTTCTGCCTCTTCCCTGACTCTCAGTCATCTGAGGTTATGCCCAAGCTGGTTGTGATTTACATTGTATATTGTAATGCCTAACGTATGGGTAGTTCTCTATTTAAAAAAAAAAAAAAGTCAAAGTCAGGCTCTCCAAGTATAAAATGAAATCCACCCAGGTACATCTTAAACAGTATGTTTCTAATGTGGGGAAAATATCAATAAAAGCCTTCCTACAGCCTCTTTGCAAGAAGACAGAAGGAAAATATCAGACTACCCAGACAGAAGAACAAGAATTCTATTTACATGCCTCCTTCAATTGGTCAGAGATCTCAGTGCCTGAGAACACAGGTCATTACTAGTTGCCAGGTAACTTGTGCTGGAGATCTTTCACTTGATCCTATAGATCCATGGTCCCTCCTTCTAAATCTGCCTTTAGTGAGTTACATTAACAGGCCCTCTCTCATCCTTTGGCTTCTTTTTTGGTCCAGCCAATAAAACTCTATTATTAAATTCTCCTCAAGTTGTCCAATCCCACCCATGTGTAGTTTCTGCTTCCTGATGAAATCTGACTGATACACTGGTCTCAGGAATAAAATAAGGCTCAGAATGTAAAAGCCATACTCCAAAATTCAGTTTCCTTGTTGCCAGGTTGTCTGATATTCCCACACCTCTTACTCCTTCAGATTATAGAAGACAGCACTGTCCAAGAGAAGTCTCTGAAATGATGGAAATGTGTAATTCAGTGCTATCCAACCAACACAGTAGCCACCAGGCACCAGTTCATATATGGCCATTGAACACTTGAAATATGACTAGTGCAGCCAAGAAACTAAATTTAAATTTTTATTTAATTTTAATCATGTAAAATTTAAATTTAAATAGCTACATATGAACGGCAGCTACCATATTAGACAGTGCAGCCTAGAAAAAACACAAATATTATCTGGAAAGAGTTGTGCCTTAATTCTTGGCTGGTTTTCAAGTGTTGTTGCTAACATTTCAGGTCACCTCTAAATCCTAAAGTCATGGGCAGGGACAAAAGGATACTAATTCCTTCTTGTCTATCTTTTTCATCTTTATCTCCCAGTATTAAAATCCAAACCCATTGTTCTAACTGGATTGGTTTCCTTTGTTTGCTGTTCCAGTTTTCCAACTACTTCATCACCACCACCACCATCTCCACCTCAATCTCTTTTACTAACTCACTTTCTTCTTCCTAGTAGGTATAAGCAGTATTTCCTGAGTCAAGGTCTTCATTCCTCAACTTACTTTGCAGTACCCTTCAGTCACTTACCTACTTCACCTATCATTGCTCTGTAGGTGACTCCCAAGTCTTTGTCTCTAGTCAGGAACTAACTCTCTACATACATTCACCATTCCTTTATTATTCTTTGAACAAACACTTTTGAGTATCTACTATGTATTAGGTTTTCTACAGCTTAATAACAATAACATCAATAATAATAATGGCTAATATTTATTTAGTATTTTCATGTGTCAGGCACTATTGAAGAGCTTTACCTGTATAACTCAATCAATCTTCTTACAACACTATAAATTAGGAGCTACTGTCATCCCCATTTAAGGGTAAATAAACAAGCACAGAGAAATTCGGTAATTGCCAGCAGCCATATAGCTAGAAGGTAACAGAGTCAGCATTTGAATGCAGGTAGTCCAGCTCTAGAATCTATGCCCTTTACTATTACTGTGCTGTACTGCCGATGGCCACACCCCTGGAAAGGGCAAACCAGTAGAGTCTCCATCTGTTCCTAGAAACCATATACAAGTATCACTTATACTCAGCGTATTCACAGTGCACATCCAGAGGCTAATACTCTTTTTACAATTTTCTAGAAATCACAAGATATAAATAGTATGTAACTTACATGTATGAGTTTTTCTTTTTTACCCCTAAAGCGTTTGGTGGTAAATATTGCTAATGTGGATCAAAGCCATTCCCTTAAACTCAGACAATAGTATTTAGACAGGGAAATCAAACATTATTAAGACAGAGTGTTGTGATAAAAAGAATGCTACCCCTCCCCACTCTGGAAGGCAATTTGCCACAATGTATAAAAACTTGTAAAAATATGCATAATCTGTGACTTGGCAATTCAATTCTGGAAATATATTCTGAGAAAATAATCAGAGAAATGTGCAAATATCTATAAACAAGGATGTTCATCTACAGCATGATTTATAACAATGTCAAACTTGAAATAACTGAAATGTGTAGCAAAAAGGAATTAAATATTTTTGTATCCATAAAATGTATATTAAGCAGTGATCAACAATGAATCTGTATATATGTTCATATAGAAAACGCTTATAGTCTCTTTTTTAAAGTAGTTAAAGAGTCTATATAGTATAATCATTTTTTTGTTTAAAGAATTATACATATGTGTAAGAAAATTTTAAAAATCTGCAAGCATATATACCAAATGTTATCTCCAGATTGTAGCATTGTGGATGGATGATTTTTACACTCTTCCTTTTTCTTACCAATATACCTTATGTTACCTTAATTAATAATTATTTTTTAAATAAAAATTCACCAGTTTCCTTAATATAAAGAGGCATATTAAATTTTCTTTTACTGGAGCTGAATCAGAAGTGGATATGGTAGTATTTATTTACTAGGACATGCTTACTTCTAAAGTCATGATTCTGTAGAAATCAAAAACAATTCTCTGCATTGTAAATTTAAAACCATCAATATCACTATAGAGTTCTATTTAAATTGTCAGGGCCTAATTTATGGATAACTTTCCTTGACTTTTCCCTTAATTAAAATTTAATTAAGGAAGGCCAACTGTTCCTTGAATGGATGGATGACAAGGGAAACAAACAAATACAAATAAATAAATAAAATAACTGGAATGCAGATCTCTCTTCTGGTATTTCCTAGAGATAATGATCTCAGAAAGAGTTACTTAATCTTTCCTAACTTCAAATTAGTTTCCCTGTATATGGAGATAAAAATAATAAATAATTCAAATAAATTTAATAGGTATAAAATAAGGTATGTATGGAAGAGGCATTCTGTAAATTTAAAGCATTACATAAACGTTAATCAGGGAAGGGTGATGGTATTTTTGGTTTGTTTTCCTCTCTCATTTACTCATTTTGAGACTTCGAGCAAGTCATTTAACCTTAACAATTGTCAAGTTCTTCTTCCTTAAAACAAGGATTGAATAGGGCTGATTACCTCTCCAGTTGTTTCTGACTCTGTCATCCTATTATTCTACTGGCCTGTTTGTGGCTTGTGACAGCTTCATCCAGGGCCCTGGAAAATGATATGGAAACTGAGCTCATCGAGTTTGGCAGGGAACACGAAGCTGACTTCAGTGCTGATGCGATGATAGGTAGGATGGTTTTAGAAGAAGTGCTCCGTTCAAGCGTCCTCACTGAATCATTTCCTCTCTAACTGAGGGCAAAGATGAAGAGTAAAGAAATTCTTCAGTGACTGTATACTGGAAACCAACCCAGAATTGATTCCTAAGGAACCTCGTGGAGACAGCTGTGCCTGGAGAGTGAACTCTGTCCCTCTAGAAGGCTGCCTCTGCCTTCCCAAAATGCTGGGCTGACTCTCCTTCACTGCTTATCTTAGAAAGCCCTATGGTGAAACTGAGTGGTAATGACTCTTTAGACATATTTATGGTAGAAAAAAAAAAATGTGTGTGAGAACACTGAGCAGAAGAGTTCTTCTGACCAGAGGATATGTTACTTATAGAAAATAACTTCTGGAAAAAAATGTGCCATTTTCTCACTTGTGAAAGTTATAAAAATGTCCAGAAAAATAGAATATCAGAGGAGGAAAGGTATTGATTCGTTGATTCAGCCCAGTCTTGTATAAAGGTAGAAAGTGAGACCAAGTGGGGTTAAAGGGTACAATAATGAAATTGAGTCATCCAAAACATACTATGTTCTATTGCTGAACAGGACCTTTATACACACACACATACACACACATGTATATACACAGATATGATAAATACATATTACATCTATCATATATCAGTGGATATAATCCTGAGATATGTAGACAGATTTCACGTTATCAACCTATAAATTTGTAGATATAATTTACTCTCTAGTTTTTAAATAAGGAAGCAGATATTAAGCTAGATTGAGTGACTTCTCAAGGTCACAAATCTAATTAGTAGCAGAGCTTGAGCCTTTTGTCCTTGACGATCAGAATCAGAAAAAAGGAAAACTTCTTTTTTCCTTTTTTTTTTCCAGCTAAGAACATCCGGCCCAGGGATGAGTAAGCAGACACTAAGGTACTTTTTTAACTTCCTAAAGATATAACAACTTGGATGCCTCTAAGTATCAGCCAGTTATTCCTTTATAGTCTTGCTTTCTATCCTGGCCACTGGCAAAGTGGCATTATTATACTGTGAGTCATCATGCTAATAAATAAATCTAATTTGAAGATACCCCTTCTTCACTTTCTGGCACAATTTAACCCTCCCCACTTCTTCCCATCCCTTTCCACTTCCAGCAACACTCCCTGGTGTCTAAGAACAAAATGTCACTGAAGCAGTTGCATGAAATAGAGGACAAGAAGATGCTAAAATATTACAAAACCGTGACTTTGGAAAGGAACTTTTGGAGCTGTTTGAGATGACTTAGAGTGTGAGTATCTTTGATGACAGAAAGAATACAGAAGGAGTGTTCAAGGATATACTAGAGTTTACAAAGAGGCTGTCTGAAAATTATTGGTAGCGGTCAATGAGAGGGAGAGAGGGGAATGGTCAGGTAACAAGTCCATATATTTTTAAGCTCTTCCTCCAAGCTTCAAAGCAACCGCTACTTTGGTTTACAATTTTGTTTATCTTTCTCCATTTTGGTCATTTTTTTTTCATATCTGTATCTTCAAGGGCAAGGTTTATTGATTAAAAAGATAATACTCAGGACCTATCCCAGAGCTTGGCATAGAGAACATTTTCATAAATATTTACTCACTGCAAAAATATGGTTCATAGGAATTGGAAGAGTTAAGTAGAGTGGTTGAATAGTTTCTGTCTGAATAGCATTTCTTCTTTCAGGGAAGCATCTCTCTCCAAAGCTATAATAATTCTTTCTTCAAAATATTCAAGCCCACTTTGGCCCCAGGGATGTGAAACCTGCAAGAGCTCACTCCCTCTCGGACATCCCAGGTGGGTAAATGTGTGTGATCTAAGCTAGAGGGCTTTCCTCAAACATTTTACTAGCACAATCAGAAAAGCTGTTCCTTATTTCTCTGACTTCATGTACTCTAAAGACCAAATAACTTGGAACTGTCATGAGGCCTTTTGTTAATAAGACATTGAGAAAAATGAGAGTCAGTGTGTCTGGGTGCCATCCTATAAACTTTTGAATATAGCCATACCTGAATATCTATCTTTTATTTTTCCAGTTATATGAGTTAATAAATTCTCTTACAATTTGAGTTGGGGTTCTCTCATTGGCAACCAAAAGAGACCTGGCCAAGATGATAAATCATGTACCTTCATAGAGTCTCTTTCCACATTTTAGATTCTGTCATCCCATTCAGAAATAATTGAGAAGGATGAGCTGCTGGCTCATAAAAACTCCATGTAAAGGAACCAACTAAAGATTTCATGGGTGATTTATATTAAAGAAAAATGCATGTTGATAAGTGTTTTCTAGGGCTGTGAGAAGAATCTCAGCAAAAGCCATATTTTCTTCCCAGGTGTCAAGTGCTGGGTCTTATATATTTAACCTCTCCTCTGCTTTTAGGACAGTTACAGGACAGTCCACATGTAGTGGAAGGATTGCCAGAAGTGGACTCAGAAGACAAAGGCCCTGTCATCTGCTATGCTGTAACTCACTATAAGCTCAGATAAGGGCACATTCATTCTTTCATGTCGCACATTCCTTATTGCTAACAAGGGGATCGTAGTCGCTATTTCATGGGTGATTGTGGGCATTAAATGAAATTATATATAAATATGAAAGCTTAGTCCAATGTCAGACTTAAAATATTTTGTGTATCTCTCTACTGTAGCAAAGTAAATCATGCAAAAAAAGCATTTACTCAATGTTTTCATTCTATATGAATGAAAACCCTATGAACTAGGGTTTGCTTTAGATGCTAGGGTAAAGCAGTAATAAAATCAAGGCTACTACCCTTGGGATACTTACATACTACTGGGGGAGAAAGACAATAGGAAAAAACAAATGTATAATATAATATAATATAATATAATATAATATAATATAACATAACATAATATAGTATCTGGAACTGATAAGTGCCACAGAGAAAAATAAAGCAGGGTAAAATAATACCACTTTAGACGGGAGGGTCATGGAAGGCATCACCAAAAATGTGATTTAAGCAGAGGCCAAAATGAAGTAAAGTGATAAGCCATACGACTATCTGGAGTAGAACATTCCAGGCAGAAGAAACAGCTACTGACATGTTTGAGGACCAGGAATGGGACCTTTGATGCTGCAGCAGAGTAAACAAAGAGAAGAATTGTAAGAAATGGCACATATGTCTGATTTTTATATAACTGTCTCTTTATTCATGTTCACCACACTCAACTTCAAGCTCCTAGAGAATAGGGACAGCATTTTCTGCATCTACATTCCCAATGCCTAGCATAATATCAACAAAGAATAGATGTTGAAACACTTAGTAAATATTTGTAATAAATTATGCATGTACGATTGAATTATTGGGATCTCAATAAGTGATTGTCAGATTTGGATCTACATGATACATTTTGTTTAGGCCATATGTGGCATGCTTAAACATTCATAACTACAGAAATAATATATGGGAACAATAGTTAGTCTTGTGTTTTGACACTGTTCAATAAAATGAGATAACCTATATGAAAGGCATTGAGGTGTTACAGACCTGCTAGTCGATATTTTTGCATGTGGTTCCTGATTAATTTAATGTACTAAATGTTCTAAGAATGCTATTTTATAGCGCCTGTGACAGAGCTATGTGAAATACAAGAGAAAACAGCAACAAAGTGTTATGAAGTGAAGCAATACGTAAGGTCGGATCTAAATCAAGTCATCTTTGTTGAAAAACAAAAATGATAATTTCAAAAGTGACTCCTTTGTCATTGAAATGACCAAGCAAATTTTCACTTACTTGATTCTCTCATTTCATCTAGAGACCACCCAAAGATGTTTATCTAGATATTCTAGAGAATAGAGAATCTTTCACATTTTAATACACTTTTGAAGTTTTCAATGATATTTTACTTAAATCTCAAAATATCTTTCAAGTAAAACTTACTCAGAGAGGCTATATAACATGACTAAAGTTGCAAGTATCAAGAAAGAACTTCAATTTAAGTCTTATAGTTCCTAGTCTAGTGTTCCTTCTATTCAAGAAGGATTCAATTACTAGTATGGATTGAAGAATCATCTTAACTAAAGCAAATGTAAAATTAAAACTTCTAAAAGTAGCTAACTGCAATTCTTTTAAACTATCTGAGGTTGGATTATTTAAATGGGAAACAGATAATCATAATCTTAGTTTCATAATCATATTGAACTAGACATGAAAAATATAAACAAATACTACATCCAAAATAGAACAATTTGTATTTATTCAGTGCCTCATCAGAATAGAATAAAGCCCAATATTAGTTAACTTAAAGTAAATTTCTATTTTCCTTGCCTAAGCTTCATTTTTATGAATTTACAGGATGCCTAAACAAGGGAGTATAGGAGGTCTTCCTCACATCATTACCCATTATTTAAATCCCTGCAATTATAAGACTGTGTGGAAAAGAAACTTATCACAAAATGAAAATATTCTCGTATAATTACAGGTAAAAATCTTCTCTACTTTAACATTGCTTCTTTCTTACTAACAATGTATTTTCCTACTTTTTAGATCATCTATGAGAGTCATTTTCTGCTATTTATAAGATATTAAATATCCAAAAACTATAATGCAAGCACAATGCAAATTAACTACAAATAAAATTATAAATCTTGCAAGAAACTCACAGTTCCATGAAGTATGCTAAATTCTCATTGCAGAACTTCTCAAGTTCTCCCGAAGTCAATGACACAGGGGAATCTGATAAAATTAGACCAGTTAATTAATACAAAAGAGAAAATCAGCATGGATGAGATGCATTCCAAAGTAGTTTAATACCAAAGATCAAGTGCGGTCCTATGGAAAATTAGTGTCACTCCAAAATATTTTTTGTAAAAGTCACCCTCTTAATTATCATATTGCAAAAGGCAAATATGTAGCAAAGGTTGTAATATGATACTATCCTACAAGTATGCTGGAAAAGTATGGAAAAATGAAATCGATACTCAATATATTCTTTGTGCTAATACTGAGCATATAGTTGCAATTTTAATGTAAATATTGCTAAACATAAGATAAAATAAACTGTGTTCAAGCTTTAAAATCATAGAAAAAATACAGAAGCTGCTTCCTGATTCTTTTAGATGTCATCTCCAAAGCAACAAAGGTAACAAGAAACAAAAACACAAGATGTTTGCTCAATAAAACTATAATTATCTAACATCTAACCCACAGGATATAACCAACAAGGGCAGATACATTTAAAAGCATACTAAAGGGTGTGGAAAGATACTAAATGAGAATATCCATACTTTTAGAACTAAACAAAAAAACAAACAAACAAAAAACCCCAGACACATTACTTCTCTACAGTATGTGGTACATTGTGAGAAATAAAACTCATCAGAATACAAGAAAGGAAGAAAATCACGTCAGTGGTAGTGGGAGCTTCCTTGAATCAATATAAGCATGAAGTCTAGAGAAGCTGGGAAGAGCAAGATCAAATGTAATATATACAGTAAACAATCTATCAGCAAGGCATAGAAATAACAGATTTATATTATGATCAGCACTAGAGCCAAATTTAAGGATAAGTAAATTTACTCATACTTCTGATCTACACTAGAGCTTTTGTCTTTCTTTCACATTAAGCACCTACAAAACTCTCCTATTTGAAAGCCTAAAGATGTTATATGGGAAAAAGGAAGAAAAGGAACAGGAAAAATAGCAATAAATATGCACCAGAAATTTTGGAGCAGAAGAATATTTTGACAAATATATCACTATGAGTTGTTTAAAAAAAATAAAAAACAATAAAGCAACAACTTCTATGAAACAAGAGCACATAGAAGAGACATAAGAGCTTAGGGATATTATAATAAGGTAACATAAGATAAAACGTGTGTACAAAATTCGGAAAAGAGTGGAAGAAAAATTAAAGTCAAACAAAAAGTAGCACAAAAAATTACAACACTTTTGAAAACACAGTTAAAGACAGTGTACAGAAATGAGAAACATGAGAAAACAAAATAAAAATAAACAGAGATAAAAAGTATCAGAATAAATATGTATATTAAAGGTATGGAGATACATAAATGCATTAATGGTGATCCCAAAGAAGAGAACGTAAATTATAAGAAAACACAAATGTTTAGAGCTGTAATTAAAAAGAAATTTCAATTTTTTTAAAGAAATTTAGACACAATTTTACTGATTAAAAGATAATAATGTGTCCCAGGTAAATATGACACAAAATTATTAATACTGAGCTATACAGTCCAGTAAAATTTCTGAACTACAAAATTAATATTCCTTTAAATATCTGAAGGCAAAAGAGGAAGTCATTTACAGGGGAAAAAATATGGGCTGGTATCACACTTCTCCAAAGCCTCGTTTAAAAATAGAATATAAGGGTTTGATGCCTTTAGGAATCTTTAAAGAAGAAAGAAAAGGAAAAAATACTGGGTAAAAGGAAGGAAGGGAAGGGTAAGGAAAAAAGAGAAGGAAATAGAAGATAGATAAGAAAAGGATGGAGGGAGGGAAGGAAGGAAGAGAAAGAAAGGAACAAACTAGAAATTAACAACAAAAAGAAAACAACAAAAATCTATCTCCTGGAAAGTCTAAACTTTTCTCTTGACAACTATTGGATCAAAGAAGAAATAAAAACTGAGTCTATAAAACATTTTGAAAGCAACCATAATTTATACTACACATACCGAATTCAAGGAATAGACCTAAGTAGTGCTCAAAGAAAAATTCATAGTCTTAAAAATTATGTTAATAAATAAGAATGAAGTAAATGAATCAGTGGAAAATCTGATTAACCATTATTTAACAGATAATAAAAGTAAAAACATATAATTACTTCCATAGCTGTGACAAAGGCAATTCATAAAGCTTAACATTTACTCTTGAAAGTACCTTTTAAGAAAATAGGAATAGGACTTGAAGCTTCTTAATTCATTTAAATAATAGAACAATTCCCATAAAGTAAAAAGTAGATAAGAATGTCTTTATTACCATTAGTATTTAACATTGTTATGGAAGAATAACCAGTGCAGTCAGGAAATGAAAAAAAAAAAAAGAGAGAGAGAGAGATAAACATTTAAAAGGTGGATATGAAATCATTATTTGTACAAATACACAAAAAATATTTTTTAGAGAAATCTTAAGCATATATAAGAAACTGTTACAAATTTAAAAGACTTCAATATGGTAGCTATATGCAAAATTCATATATAGAAAACAAAGGCTTAAATATATGCCAACAAAAAAAAAATTAGAAAAAAATGAGTGAAAATACCTTATTTGCAAAGGCAACAAAATAGATAAATTTCAAATTTAAGGAAAGAAATGTAAGATCCACATGAATAAAATTTTTAAATGCTAACCATGGACTCAGAAGAAGTAGACAAATGGAAATGCTTGTCATGATCTTGAACAGAAAATTCAATACCAGGAGGAGGAGCAAGATGGCAGAGGAGTAAGAGACCTAAATTTCGTCTGGTCCCAGGAATTCAGCTACATAGGTATCAAACCATTCCGAACACCTACAAACTCAAAAGGAGATCAAAGAAAAGAACAGCAGCAACTCTCTGAACAGAAAAGCTACCACTCTCTGGAAGACAAAACGACAAGATTGAAAAACTCACCTCAAAAAAAAGAACAAGAGGCAGTACCGACTGCCAGGGACCTAATCAATACAGACATTAGTAAGATGTCAGAACTAGAGTTCAGAATGATGATTATAAAGATACTGCTGGGCTTGAAAAAAGCATGGAAGATACTAGAGGAACCCTTTCTGGAGAAATAAAAGAACTAAAATCTAACCAAGATGAAATCAAAAAGGCTATTATGGAGGTGCAATCAAAATGGAGGCTTTAACTGCTAGGATAAATGAGGCAGAAGAGAGAATTAGTGATACAGAAGACCAAATGATGGAGAATAAAGGAGGTGAGAAAAAGAGAGATAAACAACTACTGGATCGTGAGGGCAGAATTTGAGAGATAAGTGATACCATAAGATGAAACAATATTAGAATAATTGGGATCCCAGAAGAAGAAGAAAGAGAGAGAGGGGCAGAAGGTATATTGGACCAAATTATAGCAGAGAACTTCCCTAATTTGGGGAAGGAAACAGGCATCAAAATCCAGGAGGCACAGAGAACCCCTCTCAAAATCAATAAAAATAGGTCAACACCCCAACATCTAATAGTAAAACTTACAATCTCACAGACAAAGAGAAAATCCTGAAAGCAGCTCGGGACAAGAGATATGTAACCTACAATGGTAGAAACATTAGATTGGCAACAGACCTATCCACAGAGACCTGGCAGGCCAGAAAGGACTGGCATGATATATTCAGAGCACTAAATGAGAAAAATAAGCAGCCAAGAATACTATATCCAGCTAGGCTGTCATTGAAAATAGAAGGAGAGATCAAAAGCTTCCAGGACAAACAAAAACTAAAGGAATTTGCAAACACAAAACCAGCCCTACAAGAAATATTGAAAGGGGTCCTCTAAGCAAAGAGAGAGCCTAAAAGCAACGTAGACCAGAAAGGAACAGAGACAATATACAGTAACAGTCACCTTACAGGCAATACAATGGCACTAAATTCATATCTTTCAATAGTTACCCTGAATGTAAATGGGCTAAATGCCCCAATCAAAAGACATAGGGTATCAGACTGGATAAAAAAACAAGACCCATCTATATGCTGCCTGCAAGAGACTCATTTTAGATCCAAAGACACCACCAGATTGAAAGTGATGTGGTGGAAAACTATTTACCATGCTAATGGACATCAACAGAAAATTGGGGTGACAATCCCTATATCAGACAAATTAGATTTTAAAACAAAGACTGTAATAAGATATGAGGAAGGACACTATATTATAATTAAAGGGTCTATCCAACAAGAAGATCTAATAATTATAAATATTTATGCCCCTAACATGGGAGCAGCCAATTATATAAGCCAATTAATAACAAAATCAAAGAAATGCATTGACAATAATACGAAATAGTAGGGGACTTTAACACCCCCCTCACTGCAATGGACAGATCATCTAAGCAAAAGATCAACAAGGAAATAAGGTCTTTGAGTGACACACTGGACCAGATGGACTTCACAGATATATTCAGAATATTCCACCCCAAAGCAACAGAATACACATTCCTCTTGAGTGCACATGGAACATTCTCCAGAAGAGATCACATCCTGGGTCACAAATCAGGTCTCAGCTGGTACCAAAAGATTGGGATCACTCCCTGAATATTTTTGGACCACAATGCTTTGAAACTGGAACTCAACCACAAGAGGAAAGTTGGGAAGAACTCAAATACATGGAGGCTAAAGAGCATCCTACTAAAGAATGAATGGGTCAACCAGGAAAGTAAAGAAGTATTTAAAAATTCAGGGAAAAAATGAAAATGAAAACACAACTGTTCAAAATCTTTGGGATGCAATAAAAGCAGTCCTAAGAGGAAAGTATATAGCAATACAAGCCTTTCTCAAGAAACAACAAAGGTCTCAAATACAAAACCTAACCCTACACCTAAAGGAGCTGGAGACAGAACAGCAAATAAAGCCTAAACCCAGCAGAAGAAGAGAAATAATAAAGATCAGAGCAGAAATCAATGAAATAGAGACCAAAAGAACAGTAGAACAGATCAACAAAACTAGGAGTTCGTTCTTTGAAAGAATTAATAAGATTGATAAACCCCTGGCCAGACTTATCAAAAAGAAAAGAGAAAGGACCCAAATAAATAAAATCATGAATGAAAGAGGAGAGATCACAACCAACACCAAAGAAATACAAACAATTGTATAAGAACATATTATGAGCAACTATATGCCAGCAAATTAGATAATCTGGAAGAAATGGATGCATTCCTAGAGATGTTTCAACTACCAAAACTGAACCAGGAAGAAATAGAAAACCTGAACAGACCCATAACCACTAAGGAAATTAAAGCAGTCATCAAAAATCTCCCAACAAACAAGAGCCCAGGGCCAAATGGCTTCCCAGGGGAATTCTACCAAATATTTCAAGAAGAATTAATACCTATTCTTCTGAAACTGTTCCAAAAAATAGAAATGGAAGGAAAACTTCCAACCTCATTTTATGAGGCCAGCATTACCTTGATCCCAAAACCAAAGACCCTATCAAAAAGAATTACAAACCAATATCCCTGATGAACATGGTTGCAAAAATTCTCACCAAAATACTAGCCAATAGGATGCAACAATACATTAAAAGGATTATTCACCATGACCAAGTGGGATTTATTCCTGGGCTGCAAGGTTGGTTCAACATCTGCAAATCAATCATGTGATACAATACAGTAATAAAAGAACAAGAACTGTATCATCCTCTCAATACATGCAGAAAAAACATTTGACAAAGTACAGCATCCTTTCTTGATCAAAACTCTTCAGAGTGTAAGGAGAGAGGGTACATACCTCAATATCATAAAAGCCATCTATGAAAAACCCACAGCAAATATCATTCTCAATGGGGAAAAACAGAGAGCTTTCCCCCTAAGGTCAGGAATGTGGCAGGGATGTCCACTATCACCACTGCTATTCAACATAATACTAGAAGTTCTAGCCACAGCAATCAGACAACAAAAAGAAATAAAAGGCATCCGAATGGGCAAAGAAGAAGTGAAACTCTCACTCTTTGCAGATGATATGATACTTTATGTGAAAAACCCAAAAGACTCCACCCCAAAACTGCTAGAACTCATACAGGAATTCAGGAAAGTGGCAGGATATAAAATCAATGCACAGAAATCAGTTGCTTTTCTATACACCACCACCAAGACAGAAGAAAGAGAAATTAAGGAGTCGATCCCATTTACAATTGCACCCAAAACCATAAGATACCTAGGAATAAATCTAACCAAAGAGGCAAAGAATCTGTACTCAGAAAACTATAGAATACTAATGAAAGAAATTGAGGAAGACACAAAGAAATGGAAAAACGTTCCATGCTCATGGATTGGAAGAACAAATATTGTGAAAATGTCAAGCTTTTTCAAGCTACCTAGAGCAATCTACACATTTAATGCAATTGCTATCAAAGTACCATCCACTTTTTTCAAAGAAATGGAACAAATAATCCTAAAATTTGTATGGAACCAGAAAAGACCCCGAATAGCCAGAGGAATGTTGAAAAAGATAAGCAAAGCTGGTGGCATCACAATTCTGGACTTCAAGCTCTATTACAAAGTTATAATCATCAAGACAGTGTGGTACTGGCACAAAACAGACACATAGATCAATGGAACAGAATAGAGAGCCCAGAAATGAACGCTCAACTCTATGGTCAACTAATCTTTGACAAAGCGGGAAAGAATGTCCAATGGAAAAAAGACAGTCTCTTCAACAAATGGTGTCAGGAAAATTGGACAACCACATGCCGAAGAATGAAACTGGACCATTTCCTACACCACACACAAAAATAGACTCAAAATGGATGAAAGACCTAAATGTGAGACAGGAATCCATCAAAATCCTTGAGGAGAACACAGGTAGCAACCTCTTCAACCTCAGCCGCAGCAACTTCTTCCTAGAAACATTGCCAAAGGCAAGGGAAGCAAGGACAAAACTGAACTACTGGGACTTCATTAAGATAAAAAGCCTTTGCACAGCAAAGGAAACAGTCACCATAACCAAAAGACAACTGACAGAATGGGAGAAGATATTTGCCAATGACATATCAGATAAAGGGCTAGTATCCAAAATCTATAAAGAACTTATCAAATTCAACACCCAAAGTACAAATAATCCAATCAAGAAATGGGCAAAAGACATAAACAGACATTTTTCTAAAGAAGACACCCAAATGGCTAACAGACACATGAAAAAGTGCTCCACATCGCTTGGCATCAGGGAAATCCAAATCAAAACCTCAATGAGATACCACCTCACATCAGTCAGAATGGCTAAATTTAACAAGCCAGGAAATGACAGATGTTGGCGAGGATGCGGAGAAAGGGGAACCCTCCTACACTGTTGGTGGGAATGCAAGCTGGTGCAGCCACTCTGGAAAACAGTATGGAGGTTCCTCAAAAAGTTGAAAATAGAGCTACCCTACGACCCAGCAATTGCACTGCTCAGTATTTACTCCAAAGATACAAATGTCATGATCTGAAGGGGTACGAGCACTCCAATTTTTATAGCAGCAATGTCCACCATAGCCAAACTATGGAAAGAGCCAAGATGTCCATCAACAGATGAATGGATAAAGAAGAGGTGGTATATATATACAATGGAATATTATGCAGCCATCAAAAAACAAAATCTTGTCATTTGCAACAACGTGGATGGAACTGGAGGGTATTATGCTAAGTGAAATAAGTCAATCAGAGAAAGACAAGTATCATATGATCTCACTGATATGAGGAATTCTTAATCTCAGGAAACAAACTGAGGGTTTCTGGAGTGGTGGAGGGTGGGAGTGATGGGGTGGCTGGGTGATGGACATTGGGGAGGGTATGTGCTATGATGAGCATTGTGAATTGTGTAAGACTATTGACTCACAGACCTGTACCTGTGAAACAAATAATACATTATATGTTAAAAAAAAAAAAAAAAAAAGAAGATAGTAGGAAGGGAAAAACGAAGGGGGGGAAATCGGAGGGGGAGACGAACCATGAGAGACTATGGACTCTGAGAAACAAACTGAGAGTTTTAGAGGGGAGAGGGGTGGGAGGATGGGTTAGCCCAATGATGGGTATTAAGTAGGGCATGTATTGCATGGAGCACTGGGTGTTATATGCAAATAATGAATCATGGAACACTACATCAAAAACTAATGATGTAGTGTATGTTGACTAACATAACATAATAAAATAAAATTTAAAAAATAAAAATTAAAAAAGAAGAAATAAAATTCAGTACCATAAACTTCAGTCTTCTCTTAATTAACCAATAATCTTAATGTATTTTTTTAAATAAACAATTTATGGGAACTAAACAATAATAATCCAGTACTTTTCTTAAAAAAATGAGAGCTAAAAGGCTATAACCAATATAAAGACATAAAGTTGAAATAATTCAAACAATGTAATGTATTCATTTCTGGATCTTTTCTTCTAGAAGTCTAGCTTTATATCCAAATAAGCTGAAATCCATTCAGAAGAAACTCTGGGACCTGGAAACAAAGAACCCTCATCCTTTGAACTGCTGTGGCTTAAGAGTAACTGTTGAGTTGATAAAAAGAGAGAAAGATAGTCAGCAGAGGTAGTGATTATTGAGGGATTATATCACTTTCAGTAATTATTTACTGAATAGTAGCAAGCCCCATATCAGGTACTAAGAGATATAGTTTTATAGCATATACCAATGTCATCCATACCAAAGAAACTAACAATATTCTCCATTTTTTTGTTTTCTTTTTTATGTCTTTTATAAAGTTGGAAAAGCCAACTACTTTCTCAGCCTCCCCTGCAGGGGAGGCCATGAGTAGTCATCATGAAAGGAAATACAATGGAGACTTTCAGGAGAAGGTATTCTCCCCCAGATAAAACATAACGGAGAGGAGAGAGGCTCTCGCCACTGTTGGCAGTTCTCTTGATTTCTGACTGTGAATGCAGGCATAAGTTCTGGATCTGTTTTAGACATCTTGAAAGCATGAACAATAATACTATGGGAGAAAGGCAAAGCAAAGGGGTAAGCATTGCTCAGGTCCTTGTTATCCCTGAGTAACTGAATCAGGCCAGTAGCTGCCTATATCCATTTTTTTTTTTTTTTTTTATGTTATGGGAGAAAAATACCGCTATTTGGTTAAGGAACTGTTAGTAGGCATTCTGTTATTTGAAGTGGAAAACATTCTTAACTAAAATTTTTTTTTTCTATTAAAACTAAGCGAGGTAGTTCCTGTTTTCATGGAGCTTAGAGTAATGAAAAATACTAAAATATAGTATAAAAAAATCTGTTCCAATCTTGTTACTGGCCATTGTTTCAAACTGGGCTTTTACTGACCATTCTTTAGAAATCATTCTTACTCACTGAGTTTTTAACTTATATAAATTCCACACATGAGTCTAAATTGTGGATTTGTTCATATGTGTGTGTACATGTATGTGTATTACATGCATTCACTAGTATCATGGGGCACCATATTCAAAGAATGGGCAAGGGCTTGAATGGATGTCTGTGTCCCAACTGGAAATGGCATGGATTAGATGTGTCTCCTAAGTTCTGAAGGGTAAGGTCCAAATTCAGTAGTTAGACCAGTGAGTTTGTGGTTAATTGAAAGGGTCACCACTAAATTCTCAAGAGGGAAAGACATATGTCGCCTTGACTTTACATTTCATGTCCTTCACTGAAAAGGCATGAATAAGAAATTCCAGCTTCAAGCTGGTTTCCCCTCACATGTGACCTGAGGCTCCAACTGAGAGGCTGCAGTTCTTATGACTCACACTGGACAAGAGGATTTGCCCCTAAGGATGCAAGAACAATCACTCACACATGTGTACAAAGCCAGCCAGCCAGAATTCTCCATGAGAAAGTATCTTTACCATCCTCTGTCATGCGTATTAGTTATTCTTCCATCAGCTGGAGGACAGAGGGCCCCCTGGAACGCCAAGCTGACTGAGGTAGGCACCACATTCATCACTGGATAACTGGTGGAGGCTGACATAATGTATACAGACCTGATTCCAGACAGAGATAATCCTCCATGGCAAAGGCTCACAGCCATGTGGTTTCCCAGACACCTAGTGTTTAAAAGACAGGTTGACCTTTTCAAGTTTAACTTTTCAGGATACATGTTCACTTCACCAAGAAAAGAGAAGAAAAGAGAGAGAGAGAGGGAGGGAGGAAGAAAGGAAGGAAGGAAGGAAGGAAGGAAGGAAGGAAGGAAGGAAGGAAGGAAGGAAGGAAGGAAGGAAGGAAGGAAGGAAGAAAGAAAGAAAGAAAGAAAGAAAGAAAGAAAGAAAGAAAGAAAGAAAGAAAGAAAGAAAGAAAAAGAAAGAAAGAAAGAAAGAAAGGGAGAAAGAAAGAGAGAAAGAAAGAAAAGCAAGCAAGCATTCTCCTTATAGTTCAACACAGGAAGTCACTCCCTCACCTACAGATATACTGTCGGTCTTCAGATTTCTAGTATGAAGTATAGCCAGCAAGACACTGTTCAACATGTAATCCATTCACTTGCTAAAGTATATATCAAATGAGATCATATATTTTAAAGTCTTTGAAAACACCAAAATACTGTATTGATATATGGTATGAGTGCTATGAATACTAAAGCAGAGTGATGATGGTTATTATGTCCTTATTCAAAAAACTTTAAAACTCCCATTTTCTACAGAATTAAGTTCTAACTTCTTATCCTTGAGAGGGACTGTTTATTCTCCTTCCCATGAGTCTTCATATAAAAACATAAGAGGACTTCAGTTCCACTTTCCAAAAGGCAGTAACACTAAAGGCACACTCCTTGGCCTTTTCTGGTATAGCGATCAATATAATTGATGAACACAATAACCAGAGAGTGAGGCTACCCCACTGACCTGTTGACAAAGAGCACCTGAACCAAAAGGCAGATCTCTACTTCTCTGTTCCAAGTTCATCCCCTGCAAACAGATGGGGGAGGGGATCTAGGTCACATAGCCTCAAGATTTAGGTTTAACTCTTTTCTAATCTAATTATTCCCAGAAAGCTCTATCTAATGTTGGCTCCTTGTCCCATCTGGTTCTTCAACCAGAAACCTGAAATTGAAAAGGGTGAGTAACAGAATTCAAGCATAAACCTATGCTGTGACCCCAACACCATCAAGGCCCTGGATAGATGAGGGAGATGCATTATAGGCTGAAGAAACAGTATGAACAAAGGCAATGGGCAGGACAGAAGAAGCATTTGGGGAGTATTTACTAATCCAGTGTGACTGTAGCATTCAAGAATCTATGGATATACAGTAAGAAATGAGACTGGAAATATGCATCTTCATGGGTTATAGAACAGAACCTCGCATAAAGTGCTACATAATGGTTTGTTGAAGAAACAAACTACCTCATTTAAAATCCACAACAATCCTATGATTCCAGTGCTGTTATGCCAATTTTATAGCAGAAGAAACTAAGGCAGTCTAACTTTAGAATCTGTGCTCTTAGCCATAATTAAACTACCCCATACATAATGACTGGGAGGTCCTGGCCAGGGACCAGAAGAGAAGAGTAAGGAAATAAGAAAGGAATAGAAGAAAGAAGCAAAAGTGGGAGAGAAGAAACCAAAAGCTTAAGATAAAAATTAGAAGGATGCATGATCAGTTACCTAGTTAAATTCCTGGGAGACAATAGAAAGAAGTGGGAATGGCTGGTTTTCTATTGTAGGAAATAAATGAGTAACAATGGTATGATGAAATGACTTAGATCTTCCCCTCCCCAGAAGTTCTCCAGTAGTGTAGTGACTATAATGGCTAAAGGACTCTGTTGAAAACAAAGTCACTACATTCTCCCAGTTCAGAATAGGTTAGTTTTGGGTTTTCATATATCCTGCTTCCTCTCCACCTGAATACAAAGAACCTCAAACTTATTTAATGGTCTTTTCCATAGAAAGAGATAAAATGAGACAGGAAGCCCAGAAGTCTGCCATTGGAAACTACTATGTTTGAGAAGTACTTGGAAGTACTTCCTATGGAAGAGGAAAGAAGTGCTTTACTGGCTCCCTCCCTATTAGTCATCTCAGAAGAAGGGTCCTAAAAGAATCATGCATAGAAGTTGGAGTATGACACCTCACTTCTGGTTGGGATATCCAGCTCATGTCTGGTTTTGTTAACCTGTTTCTGGGTTGTTGGGGGTAGAGAAAAGAGCATGGAGATATGGAGTTGTGACCCATCCTGGCAGAGAGTCCCAAGTTTCTGAGATGTAAAAGGTGGATCTCACCCTTGCCCTAGATTCCCTCAGAAGCTGGATATTAGGCTGGAGCTGTAAGACTGTTGGAGGCAACAACCTTGTGGAGCAAAGAGAAACATCCATCAAAGGACTATAGGCCACAAGCTGGAAGTCACAAGCTGGAAGGGGAGCTTCAAAAGTGGCCACAAATAGTAAGATACCCTAAGAAAGATGAACTTCTATCATGCAAATAGCAGAAGCTACAAAGCCTACAAAGTAGACACTACTAGTATTCTTATCCTTAATATCTGATTGAACTGATCCCCAGACAGTTCAATGTCTCCATCTAGGTCACGTGGTTGCCCCAAGACAGAGTCAGTGCTAATCACATCTTCTGATCCCTTGTCTAGTGCTTACTTCATCATTACTCTTCAGGTGACCGGTCTCCAGCTCAGAGCCACAGGAAGAACTTGGTATTTCAGGTCCACTGCAATAGGGTCCTGAAGTAGGTAGTTCGCCATGCCACAGCTATGGTCACTGCCTAGAAATATTCTGCTCAAATCTAATTCTGGCCTGTAGACTATCCCGTCATAGCTATATCCCCACCATGCTGAATTACAAAATACAGCAGCATGCCTCACTTTTCTCTCAGCACCAGCCACCATAGGCTAACTGAAAGTAAAAAGCAGGCACTCACCAAGGCCATCACTGTGAAAATACCAGCAGCAGGTGAAGGGGGAGGGAGATGGAGCTTATCTGAAAGATACAACGTGGCCAAAAGTTGAACTTCAGCTCCAGAGCAGTAATGAGAAATTAATTTCTACACTGAAATGTAAGAGGAACTTTTACAGTATTGCATGACACCCAAAATCATGGCAGTTTTCTGAGCCAGGGAGTCAAAGTGGAAGGAGGAAATGGATTCCTTCAGGCACTTAAATATACCATCAGTCACACATTCCTAAAATATCTGCAGAAATCTTCCTAGACTGCAAGAGGATAGCCAATGGGGGCCAAAGATGAGGGTGTGAGCTACCTTAATATTTCCTTGTGTGTTTCTTATATTATCCTTCAGGTAATACCAGGGAAGGTTTTGTAAAACAAAGCTATGTAGGAGGCATCAGTGACCTTTCCTCCTACCCCTGTGTTAGTTCATGTCTATTAAGAAGCAGAATCCTAGTTAGTATTTGATATGAAAGGGATTTATTAGGAGAGGGAGCAGAAAAAAGTGGAGAGAGCTCTCAGATCAGGATGTAGGTCTGACACCTATACAAGGAGTGAAGGAATGTAGGAGGATTGGATAGAAAGAGTCTTAGACTGCAGCACAGTTCTAAGAATGCTTCAGCTGGGCCTGGAGAGGGCCTGGGAGACAACACAGTGGTAGATTCAGAGGGGCAGCGGGCACAGCTATCAGTTAATTATGTTCCTTAGAGTGGGAGATCTGAATAACACATTTCTATCATCATGACAACCCCAACCATAACAGTCAGGGCTCAGAGTTCAAAAAAAACAGAAATTAACTCTAGCTAACATAAGGTTAGAAAGGAATTTATAGGCAGCTATCGGGCAGCTTATAGGATTTACGGGAAGGCTGGAGGAAAAGCTTAGGAAACGGGCAGGAATCAAGTGTATGCCTCAGAAAAACTCTGATCAGCCTGCTGCTGCCACCACTGGACACCAGAATCCACCACTTTCACTGCACATTGGATACCCCCAGTGGGGACACTATTATCACGGCTTGTCATTAGGTATCACTGCCACCACTACTACTGGCTGAATAATTTCTGAACTGATGCAGCTTCTCTGATTCATTTGATTTATATTTAAAATATAGGAAGAGGCACCTAATTGGTCAAGCCATATGTCCTGGCCCAGGTAGGGTTGTCAGATTTAGGCAAAAAAGACGTTAAGATACACAGTTGAATTGGAATTCAATAAACAATGACATTTTTTATAAGTATATCCCATGCAATATTTGCTACATACTTAAACTGAAGGATTTTTTGTTATTTATCTGAAATTCAAATTTAACAGAGTGTCCTTTAATTTATCTGCCAACTCTCTCTTCCAGAGGCTAGCAGGAGGAGAGAGTGAGTGTCTGGCTTTTAATGTCTGATATATAAGGCAGCAAACCTTGCCTCCCACCAAGATTCACACAATGGTGAATTCTCCAAACATGAAAAGGAGATTTCTTATATTGTGCTGCCACTGATGGGGATATCTACTCCTTAAAGTCAAATTAATATGGCATTCCTTGTCAAAACCAACATAAAAGGAGACCCAGTTATCTGCTGCTCAGGAACACACTTTTAATCCAAATACCTCGAGGACAGGATAAAATGAGCAGAAAGCAATGTTTGTTCTTGCTTCTCATGGAAACTTGGTTTTTACAAATGTGTAAGTACAAAGCATTTGATATTTCACGGATTTTTAAATGTCCAAATCTTGGCTTCATCCAGAGACAATAACACGTAAAGGCCCAGGCATGACTGACTACAATTGCATCTACCAACTCTGTTGGGCTGGTAGGTTTTGTCAGACATAGGCTCTTTGAAGAATTTCATAGATAGAGTGAGTAATTTGGGCAGGGGCTGTTACCTTGGGACTTTGATGAAATAAGGTTTCAATGAACACCACATGATCTGCAGAAGCATGGTTTCCAGGAAGCCAGCCCTAGATCTAACAGAGAGGTGCTTCTGCTAGACCCCTGGACCAATCTGCTTGTGCCTATGCTTTTCAGGTGCATCTACCACCTGGACAGGAGTCATGCCCGGGAAGGGCCAGGAGTCCCTCTGAAATAGGGCTCACATAAAAGGGAAGTATTATTGTCCTTGAAAAACAGTTTTCCAGATAACCAGAACCATGTGTCCCAAGCCTGTGGGGCTTTGTTCTCAGCAGGGTGTTAGATGCTGTCTAGCCTTGGAATGTGCTTTCTCCAGGCAACAAGTACCAGGTGGGGGAAAGGATCCTCACTGAGCCCTTCCCCCAGGGCACCTCCAGCTTCAAGGTCCCCCCAGGGCAATCAAATCACTTCATCTCTGTCTTTTATATATCCTCCTATCAACCTTTTCCAAACAGAAAAGAGGAAAATAATGTTTTCATAGTGTTGCCCCTTCCTAAGTGACACCTCACCTTGTCTAGACAGTTTCCAAAAGAACCTCTTTTCAGAGCCCTCTTTTGTGTGCTGGGTGGAGAAAAGTGTTTTCGAAAAGTCTCACTGTGATTTTACAAAAATGTCTCAGATGATTCTATTTTGTAATCTCCCCCTGCCCCTGACACACACACTCAAACACATAGCAGATTTTAAATCATTTGTTAGCTTACTTTTATTCACAAATATTTATTAAGTATATTTATCATGAAGTGCTTGGCATTATGCTAATTACTAGTGATATAAAGATAAAAAAGATAGAGCAATCCCTGCCTTCACAGAGTTTTCTTCTTTATACAGCCCACAGAAATAAGTATAAATCTCTACATACAGTTCATTTCAGTTAAACTAGTATTTATTGAGTGAATTGGAATTCCCGAGGAAAAGGCTCTAGGAAAATAAAATCTCATTGAAGGTATAGTAGATGTTCTTTTTTCCTGCCTTTCATCAAATAAATATTTATTAAATGTTCATCATGTGCCAGATACTGTGCTAGAGTCTAGATATGCAAAAGTGAACAAAACTCTCAGAGGAATTGCTCTTGTGGAGATAAAAGTCTAGAGGGAGAAAGACACATTAAAAGATCATCCTTAAAATGAACTGTGATAACATTTATGATGGTCCATGTTGGTTGAATGAATAAACGAATAAGGGATACTATGAAAGCATTCAACAAGGATGTCTGATAAAGGCCACAGGCCAGAGAGTTTAGGTTTAATTCAGCATGTATGAATAGGGCCAAGTGGTGGGTGGGAGAAGGAGTGAGAGAGCCAGGCACTGGGCTGCGAATTTATAAATCTTGTGCCAGCCTTTTTTTTTTTTTTTTTGATTTATTTATTTATTTGAGTGGGGGGAAGGGGTAGAGAGAGAATCTCAAGCAGACTCCCAGCACAGAGGTCTCAATCTCACAACTCTGAGCTCATGACCTAAGCTGAAATCAAAAGTCAGACACTTAACCAACTGTGCCACCCAGGAACTCCTTGTGTCAGCCTTTTGAGGTATTTATTATTATCCTCATTTTGTATACAAACTGCGACTCATATTTGAAGTAATTTGGCCACCGTCACAGGGCTACACAGTAATGGTAGTGCTTGGATTCAAACCCAGGACTGTGTGACTCCAGAATCCAATTCTTTTCATCACACCACATTTCCTCTCCCTACAACAAGCAACATAATACACATTATGACCTCATTTCCTACCAGCCCATTAGCCTTTGTGTTCCTCAAATACATTCCCATCTCAGGCCTTGTACTTGCCCATATGTCTAGAACTCTCTCTCTCCCTCAATCAATGTTTGCTCAGAAGTGACTTCCTTAGAGAGGCTTTCTCTGACCACAGTCACTACAATAGTGCCTGTGTACCCTGCTTTATTCTTCTTTGCAACACCTATCACTACATGACAATGAATTTAATATTTGTTTGCTATTGTCTCTTCCCCACTAAAATGTAAGTTCTATGTAAGTTAAGGACTGTATCAGGCAGACTCTCAGCAGGACACAGAATTCCCCTCTTATGGTTAAATCCAAAGGATTCAAAAAGGGAAGTGGACATTTTATAGAGGTATAGACAGGTTTGAGGAAACAATGAGGAAACTTGAGGCATCTAGAAATAAACAAAAGCTAGAAGCCATTACCACCCCTAAGCTTAGAGGGAGAGGTAAGGAATGTTGTTCCTGGAATCAGTGATTGCTGGACCTTAGAGGAGGGGCTGGTGGGCAGCAGCTGTGGTCATAGAGGAGATGGCCAATGATGGAGTTGTGACCTTGGGACAGGGAGGAAGCCCAACTTCTCTCTACTCCACACCCCCATCTTCTGCATTGGCTCTCATTGGCCAAACCCAACTAGAATCAAGTTAGCAAGTTTGCACATATTTGCAGCAGTCAGCTTCTCAGGCACACAGTAGGGCAGAGAAGGTAGAGGATGGATCTGAGAATGGGAAGGAACAAATAGAAAATAACCTGGTACAAAGATTTCATTTGTTTTGTTTACTTCATTTTCCTACCATCCAGAACCCTGCCTCTCACACCTGAAGTGCTCAGTAAATATGTATGAATAAAATATGTCCCATGAAAGAGGACAGGAGGGTGATATCAGAGCAACTAGGAGTCACCTGGATGTGGTTTGATGGAGACTTCTAACCAGGTAGCAACCTTGAGCCTGGGACAGAAGACCAGACCTGAAAGCTGCTTCCAAAGAAGGACAAGATTTCTGTTCATTCAGTGTTAAACACTTCTACAAAGTGTAAAGGTCATATAAATTTGGAGACACACATCACATCCATAAAGGCTAGGGAATGCCTTCTGCATGTGATGTAAAGCAACATCCAGCCATTCAGAAGGTCTGAGTTGGTGTCCGGGTAGGAAGTAGGAGGATAGAAGAACTGGAGGTCAAGTGCTCATGCTGGCCAGTATCTTAGCTGTGGTTCATCAAGGTACAAATAACAGAAACCCACTCAAATGAGCTAAATAACATAGGAGGGAAATATTGCAAGGACACAGGGCTACTCAAGAAGTCTAAGGAAAGGAGATGTAAAAGAGGAGTGACTGCAATTACTCTTTTCATCTTTTTCAGGAAAGATGAGTCAGTCAGTCATTCAGCAAACATTTATTGAACTCCTGCTATGTGCCAGGCACTGTGCTAGATTCTGAGGTGAACACAACAAAGAGTCTCATCTCTGCTTCTCTGGTCACATTTGAATTCTCTGTTGCTCTCTCTTCCTCTCTCTTTTCCTGTCATTGCTTTTACCTGATTCTTTGTGCAGACAGCCCCAAACTAACAGTCCTTACCCCGTCATGCCCTTATGCCCTTTGAAGTCTCCTGTCTACTGAAATACGAAGTTTCTGAGTTTCAATTCTAAGTTCTATGAAGAGAGAATTCAAGGACCTGATTGGATAATTCTATTGTCCAATTAAGTAATGATCGAGTATGCCAAGGGTCAGAGTTACCCGATTCCTGCCTGCTCAGCAAGGATGAGAGAAGCATACTTTGTGAAGGGAACATGGGAAGCTCTCTAAAAAGGGACTGGAGGTATAGGGGTGTGTGTGTGTGTGTGTGTGTGTGTGTGTGTGTGTGTGTGTGTGTGTGTGTGTGTGTGTGTGTGTGTGTGTAGATTATTTAGCCCTAAAAAGGAATGAGATCTTGCCATTTGCAACAACATGGCTAGACCTAGAGGGTATTATTTAAGTGAAATAAGTCAGTCAGAGAAAGAAAAGTACCATATAATTTCACTCATATGTGGAATCTAAAAAACAAAACAAATGAACAAACAAGCTTTTAAATACAGAGAACAAACTGGTGCTTGCCAAAGGGGAAGGGGTGGGGGATGGATGAAATAGGTGAAGGGGATTAAGAGGTACAAACTTCTAGTTATAAATAAGTGACAGAGATGAAAAGTATAGCATAGGAAATATAATCAATAATATTGTAATAACATATAATGACAGATGGTGACTACCCTCATTGTGGTGAGCATTGAGTAATAACATAGACTTGTCAAATCAATATGTTGTACACCTGAAACACTGCTTGTCAATTATACTTTAATTTAAAAAGGGGACCTGGAGAGAGGAGACATCATTAGTACAATGAGCATTTTCACCCATTCAGCCTTTACATGCCATCTCCATCATTTGTACCCCTCATGGAAAATACTCAAGGGTGGGAATGAAATGGGAAATGAGAGAGTACACAGATGAATATAACATTCTGGCTCTGTTTATTAATGCCCTATGAAAGGACAAACACTCTCCTAGGATTTATCGTTCCTGCTTGCTTGTAAAATGTTCAATATAAATCATCAGATGACCCATCTACATACAGACATTGCCCTTTAGGACTGCCACAGGTAGTAATCAGCATGAAATATGGCAAAGGAAAAGGGAGGGCATTTGTGTCTCTAGTTTTCACTAAATGAGCAACTACAGGGAAGATAGGCAGATCAAATAAAAATTTCTGGCATTCTTCCATATTAATGAAAACACCTGTATTGCAATTAAAGGTAAAAAAAAAAATCTCCTTCAAAATATAGAACCTGTAAAAGACACGGTGGTTCATGCTGAACCAAATATAAAGCTGTCTAGGCAGCACCTAGGTGGCTCAGCTGGTTAAGCATCAAACTCTTGATTTTGGCTCAGGTCATGATCTCAGGGATGTGAAATCAAGCCTGTTGTCAGCTTCCGCACTCAGCAGGGAGTCTGCTCAAGATTCTCTCTCTCTCCCTCTGCCCCTCCCCACCAAAAATAAATAAATCTTAAAAAAAAAAAGCTGTCTGGAATATGAGTCATGTGGTGCTCAGTAGATTATTGATTCTTGCCAATGGCAGTAATGTTCAGAATTTTTGAAAATATTATGATTTAGTTCATTTAAGCCTTGCCTTGTAAGAGCTGAAAAGAGGCAGATATTGGAGAGGAGAACAGAATCATGTGTGACTGAGCCAGTCCCACTGTAAAAAAAGAAAAAATCCTTCCAAGATGCTTCTAACCATGATGGGTGTCAGGATTAGGGGAATTAGAAACATGGATGGAGAGAATGGTCCTTATATGTGTTCTGCTTCTCAGATGAGTTTTTTTTTTTTTTGCAGTAGCTGATGCTTTTATTTTTTTTATTTTTTTCTGTTTTTTTTTTAATTTTTATGTTAATCACCATACATTACATCATTAGTTTTTGATGTAGTGTTCCATGATTCATTGTTTGCATATAACACCCTGTGCTCCATGCAGAATGTGCCCTCTTTAATACCCATCACCGGGCTAACCCATCCCCCCACCACCCTCCCCTCTAGAACCCTCTGTTCGTTTCTCAGAGTCCATACTCTCTCATGGTTCATCTTTCCCTCCGATTTCCCCCCCCTTCATTTTACCCTTCCTACTCTCTTCTTCTTTTTTTTAACATATAATGTATTATTTGTTTCAGAGGTACAGGTCTGGGATTCAACAGTCTTACACAATTCACAGCACTCACCATAGCATATACCCTCCCCAATGTCTATCACCCAGCCACCCCATCCCTCCCACCCCCCACCACTCCGGCAACCCTCAGTTTGTTTCCTGAGATTAAGAACTCCTCATATCAGTGAGATCATATGGTACATGTCTTTCTCTGATTGACTTATTTCACTCAGCATAATACCCTCCAGTTTCATCCACGTTGTTGCAAATGGCAAGATTTCATTCCTTTTGATGGCTGCATAATATTCCATTGTATATATATACCACATCTTCTTTATCCATTCATCTGTCGATGGACATCAGATGAGTCTTATAAACAAATGGGAAGTAGGCAGTGAAGCTGGAATGGGTTTGGTGAACCTCATGTTGAAAAGAAATGGCAAGGGTGGCCCACTCCCACCACCACCCAATCAATCTAACCTGTAAAAACTTTAAGACCTTCCAGGAAGTGATGTACACAAATATTTGTTTCCTAAGGATTCATAAAACCAGCAGCAAC
Source organism: Halichoerus grypus (assembly GCF_964656455.1). Classification (NCBI taxonomy): domain Eukaryota; kingdom Metazoa; phylum Chordata; class Mammalia; order Carnivora; family Phocidae; genus Halichoerus; species Halichoerus grypus. Next base: position 30,289,347 of record NC_135722.1, read on the forward strand.
CCTAGCCTTATCAACAATATCTCCCTCATTTTACAGGTAAGAAAAATTGGGACCCAGAGAGATGAAAGAACATCATCCAAGATTACAGGTAGTCACAGTTCAACCATGAGATCTGAATATAACCACTAGATCTGAATACAGCCCATGGTAGGCAGAACTCTTGAGATGACCCTCTATGATCCTCACCATTATTTAATTCTTTACCTTTTAAGTGTAGGTGGAGCCTGTGGATACATCCCACTCCTGTGATTATGTTACATTTTATAACAAATGGGAGATTATCTTGGGTGGGCTTGAATTAATTAGATAAGTCCTTTGAAATGCTGTTCTCTCCCTGGTTGCAAAACAGGAAGTCAGAGAGACACATTCTGGCTTCCATAGAAGAAAGCAGATATCTACTTTAAGAGCTGCCTGAGGGCACCAGGTGACACGGAATGGTGGCCTCTGGCTATCAGCTATCAGGAATATGGGAACCTCAGTTCTACAGCTGTAAGGAAATGAATTCTGCTAGCAACAAGTAAGATTAAAAGAGGACTCTGAGACCCAGATGAGAACTGAAGCCAAAGCCAACATCTTGATATCAGACTGATAGACACTGAACAGAAAATCCAGCCATGTCATGCTCAGACTTCTGACTTAAAGAAATTCCAAGATTATAAATGGGTAATGTTTTTAGCTGCTAAGTTTGTGGTAGTTTGTTATGCAGACAAAAAAAAATAAAATAATAATAATAAAATAATAATAATAAATTCCCCCAAGAACTTCTCCAGATAAGGCTTTTTTTAGTTAATTTTTTTAAGATTTATTTATTTATTTTGAGAGAGAGAGCACCCACACGAGCAGGGGGAAGGGCAAGAGAGAATCTCAAGCAGACTCCCCACAGAGCTCAACATGGGGCTGGATCTTATGACTCTGAGATCATGACCTGAGCTGAAACCAAGAGTCAGATGCTCAACTGACTGAGCCACCCAGGTGCCCCTAAAATTTATTTTAAGAATTGAAACTTATCAGGGGCAACTCCACCCCTGCCCCACTCCTTGCTCCCTTGTGCATGTGCACTTTCTCTCTCCCCCTCTCTCAAATAAATAAATAAATCTTAAAAAAAAAAAAGTTGAAATTTATCAAACCAGCTTGAGTAGAATAGAAAATGGTTGCAGGGGAGGGGTAGTTATAGTAAAGACACAGAAATCTCATAGAATCCAAGAAGAGTAATAACAACAAAAGACAAAGCTTGGTTTCTTATAATAGCTTTTACAAATGAATCAACCATCTCATCTACTAATTGTACTGTGAACCCCATGTTCCAGCCCCATGAACTATTCCCAGTCATTTAAACATACTTCCCTGCTTCTATGACACAGTAGTAAATAAATTTTGTCTTGTGCACCCAGTCTGCTTGACTGGTCATAGCTATCTGTAGTGTTGTATTGAAAAAGGTTTTGAGAGCAATGTTTGGGATCAACAAGAATAATGAACAAGGATAAAATAACAGGTAGTGAAAAAAAATTAAAAAAATAACAGGTAGTAGCTAAGCCAGGGCAGGGGATGATAGCCCGTGTGCCATCTATTCACTTACTCCATGTCTGCCATTGCTTATTCTGTATCTTCAGCTTGAAATAGCGCTTCTTATCCTAACCTGCTAGCCCAGACTCTACCCATCATTCAAGGCTTCTCCAAGAAGCCAATCAATCTCTCTTTACTCTCATCCATTCACAATTAAGAATTACTCTCTCCCTCCTCTTGGTTCCAGAATACTTTCTCCCTACCTCTATTTTCAGATTTAATATTATTATGAGTTTGAGTTTTGTTCTCCATAAAGATACTTAAAGTCCTAACCCCTAGGACCTCAGAATGACTTTATTTGAAAATAGGGTCTTTGCACATGTGATTAGTTAAGATGAGGTTATACTGGACTAGGGTGTGCCTTTAACCCAATATGACCAGTGTCCTTATAAAGAGAAGAGACAAAGAAACACAGACACCCCTGTGGAAAGATGGCTGTGTAAACGCAAAGGCAGAGAATGCAATTATGCTGCACAAACTGAAGAATGCCTCGGGTAAACCGGAAGCTAGAAGAAGCTTCAGAGGGAGACTGATTCTGCTAACACCCTAATTTTGGACTTCCAGCCTCCAGAAATGTGAAAGAATAAATTTCTCTTGTTTTAAGCCATCCAGTTTGTGATACTTTCATATGGCAGTCCTAGGAAACTAATACAGGTATTCTATTGGTTTTGTGTAAATTTCTGTCTCTCTCCTTAAATTCTAATCTCCCTGAATACAGGGTCCCTGTTCTGTTCATCTTTTTATACTTCATGACAGATATGCTCAGTAAATTCTGGATAGATGGATAAATAGCAGATGGATTTATTTATTAACCCATTAATTCATTCAGCAAATATATACTGAGTATCTACTATGTGTTGTCAGATACAACTCTAGGCCTTTGGGTATGTAGCGAAGAACAAAACTAATTTTTTAAAAACCTGACTTCAAGAAGCATATAAATGAATGAATTAAAGATGGATGGATGGATAATGACCAACTACCAAAAGAATCTTAGAATGAAGGGGGGGAAATCGGAGGGGGAGACCAACCATGAGAGACTATGGACTCTGAGAAACAAACAGAGGGTTCTAGAGGGGAGGGGGGTGGGGGGATGGGTTAGCCTGGTGATGGGTATTAAAGAGGGCATGCATTGAATGGAGCACTGGGTGTTATACACAAACAATGAATCATGGAACACTACATCAAAAACTAATAATGTAATGTATGGTGATTAACATAACATAATAAAATAAAATAATAAATAAAATAAAAAAGAATCTTAGATCCTCCAGTCTGGGCAGGGTTGGTTCAGACATCTGAAATAACTAAATTTTCAGAATGAATTTACTAAATTCAGTTTCTAAAGTTAAAGCATTTGTTCTGAACCAGAGCAATTTTGCCCCATCCCCACCCCACCCCACCCCAGGGGGTGTTTGGCAATGTCTGAAGACTTTTTGTCCTCACAACTGGGAGGGACAGTTACTGGCATCTAATAAATAGAGACCAGGGTTGCTGTAAACATCCTACAATGCACAGGACAGACCCCACAGCAAAGAATTATCTGGCCCAAAATGTTAATCATGCTGAGGATGAGAAACCTTGAGTTAGAGGAGTTCAGGGAACCCAGGGAAAACAAATGAATCTATAGCCTCTCCCATCAGCTAAGCACTGTGCTGAGATATTTACATATGTTAATATTTTTAATCCCATTTTAGAGATGATGAAACCAAGGCTCAGAAGTTAAATAACGTTCCCAAGAATAAACATTTAGTAAGTGGTAATACCATCATGAACCCAGGTCTGAGTCCCATCCTAATGTTCCTTCCCCCACAGCACAGCTGCTTCATTGAAAACTTCCCTGATTTGAAATTGGAATTGGAATTGGAATTGAACCCCAGGGTTGGGGGAGGGGGGAAGGATATTAAATCCCAATCAGCAGACAAAAGTTCTGGGGCCATTGTTATACTGCTAGGTCTTTAAGAAAGCCCTGCAGGGATGCAGGCATCATGGAATGGGCAACCCAGTGGTGAGGAGGAAAGAAGTCTGGGGAACAAATGAAAGAGAAGATAGGGAGATTGAAGATCTCTCCCCCATCTAAATCCATGAACCAGATAGAGACATAGGTAAAGAAAGGTAATTCCTTAATAATACAGAAGCTCTATAAACTAATGAGAACTATTGTTGGAAAAAGAAGAGAAATATCTGGAATGAAATTGTGAGAATATAAAAGCTACAGCAAGTAGAAAAAGATAGGCACAAGAAATAACTGGGAAGAGGGGTTGGAAATGCAGTTTCAAATTTGTCCATTCAACTGATGTCTAGTAAGTGCCAACTTTGTGCCAAGTACTGAGCAAATACCGGATTATATATTGGTGAACAAATAGATGAGGTCCCTACTATTATGAAGTTTATGGTCTGGTAAAATACATAAATCCACTGCCCAATAGTAGGGGTGTGTGTGTGTGTGTGTGTGTGTGTGTGTGTGTGTGTGCGCGCGCGCGCGTGCACGCGCACGCGCGGGTATAAATATATTTAGTCTCAATTAGATTTCGTGGCAGTCAGGAGAAGCAAAGGCTATTTTGCAACCTTGAGTTTTCATGTTTTCTTAAATTATGCATCCTCTGTCAGTCTCTTTACATGCTTTCTTCAAGGGTAACAGCATAATGATGATAATAATCTTCTTTCTTGTGTTCAAAAAGATTGCTCAGCAGCCTCTGATGAGGCTTAAGGAGTTGGGGGAAAAAAGAAAAAAGAGGACTGGATATGGAGTGGCACATTAGAGGAAATTATCTGGGAGGATTAAGCTCTTCAGAAACAGAAAAGCTCTTTCTACAGTGACCTAGTTGAAATGATTTAAAATATAGTTGGCACTCTAATATTATAATCCTAATTTTCTTGTTGCTTTTGCCTTCCTCACATCCCCCTCCCACAGAGAGCTTCATAACATTCAGTTATCAAATGATTAAGGAAAATTACAGATTATTTTGGGGAGGTCTCTGATAAATCTATGAAGCAGGTCAATTGTATATTCAGAGGCCATTCATGCCCAAAGCCTAGAAAGCCCAGAGTTCATTCATGCCCTATGACAGCCCATAATAAGTGCTCGCTGACTATTTGCTGAATGAATGAATTAGTAAGTATTCCTTTCCTTCAGGAGCTCCTCTTATCCTTGCAAGATATTCACTTCCCTCCCATTCATTGACGACTAGAGGGTTGCTTTTGTCATTCCTGATACCAACCATTCATTTATGTATTTAATGAGTACTTACTGTGTGTCAGATGTTACATTACTAGGAACTTCATGATAGTAGCATTATTACGCCTACTGCTCCTATTAGGTTATTTAGCTGTGTCACCTAGGAAATGATGTGCACTCTACAATGGAAAATATCCATCTTCTTTAAATGTAATATATTTCAGCAAGAGGTTCTTCCTGCTAAAAGGAACAGCCCTCCCCATTAAAGAAATACAGCAGAGAATGCATTCTGCCAAAAGAACACATCCCACAATTACCCACTACCTGCCCCCCCATCCCCAAAGCTAATTACAGGAGAGAACAGAGACTGCTGCAACCCGGAAAGGATTCGGCCTGGAGCATGCCTTTACTATGTAGGCTAACCTATCTGGAGCCATGCCTCCTCTGTCTGGCCCATATACCACAGGAGGTAATATCCTCTGCCTTACTCATCCCAGGGTCAGGTACGTGGCAACTAGGGACAACCCCTGTAGCCCAAAGACCACTGAAATTTTTCAAACTAGCCAGGACATTGCCCTGTCCTTCCTTGCCCGTGGAAACCCCAATAAGGGCTCTGACCTAAACCTTTGCCTGGCTCCAGTCTTCTGCCTCCTAACCACCCTGGTGTTTCTCCATGTGGCCCTGAATTGTGTGCCATCTCTAGGTCTACTACACTTGACTGACATTATCATAAAAGAATACAAAAGTTCTCTATTTACTTCTCTGACTTTTTTTACTAACTACTCTACTCACTTGTACTCTTCTCTCCAGGCCAACTGAACTACAAATAACCCCCAAAAAGCACTGTGATCTTATTTATATCTTGATTTCTATACCTTGTCTTGGAATTATTTCCCCACTGCTTCCTCTTTCAACAACATAACATTTCCTGCTTGTTCTTAAAATTCGGCTTAGATATTAGTGTATTTGGAAGACTTTCCTGATGCACTACTCCCAAGTCTGGGTAAGGTATCCATCCTGGGTGGTGCATGATAATCTTGTGTATACTTTTCTATAGCACTTGTCACTGAACTATAGTTGCCTGGCTTAATTTTTCTGTTTCTTGGGGTGCTTGGGTGGCCAGTCGGTTAAGTGTCCTACTCTTGATTTTGGCTCAGGTTATGATATCAGGGTCATGAGATCAAGCCCCACATCGAGCTCTGCACTGGGCATGGAGTCTGCTTAAGATTCTCTCTCTCTCCCTCTGCCCCTCCACCTTCCACTTGCCGGCATGCACGTGAGCTCAAGCTCTCTCTCTCTCTCTCAAAAAAAAAAATTCTGTTTCTTGCATACATAGGAAATTCCCAGAAGGCAGGAACTGTGTCTTATTCAGTGTTATATCCTCAGCATCTGACATAGGGCTTGGCATAAAATCAGTACCTAATAAGTATCTGTTGACTACATGATAAGTGGTACAGTAATTTGAAAAAAAAAATCTATATAAAAGTTGATAAATATTTTCTCCTAAAGATGGGAGTCAACCTTAGCTGCTGCCTCCCCCAGAGCTAAGATCAGGTCTCACTGCAGTAGAGGGAAAAAATAAGCAGGAACAGATGATGCAGCATATGCAGCTCCTTGCTCTTTTTCTGCAGCAAGAATTCGCTTTCACTTTCAGGTAGGCCCAGGCTGCTGTGCAGTCTATTCCTTGGCCTCCTCTGGGAGCCCAGAAAGAAGACAATTTGGCACTGAGTGAATGAACTACATTCTGATGAAAAAGGGGGATTTTCCATCTCATCGTTAGTCTAGCCACACTGCCAAGTACCAAATTTGTTGGGTAATGGGGGAAGGGGTAGTAAGAAAGACTAACAGACCAGCCCTAGCCAGTGGTGCATTGCAGCTTCCAGGAAAGAGACAGCAGCAGATTTCCCGTTACCACACACACAAGGAAGCAGGTAGGGGTGGAAGGGGTGGGTGCTTTAGAGAGCTAATCTTACCTCCTATCTGGGCAACATAAGCCTTTCCTTGAGTGCCCTTTGCTGAGGGCCTATCCTAAGCCCACTGCTTCCATTAAACCTTCCCTAATTCTCCAGCCTATAATAATCTCTCCGACTCTACTATCAACTACCATAGCACCGAATGACCATACATCCATTGCATTGGTACTAAGAACTGGACACGTTGCCACAAAGAGTACTGGCTGAGTAGTTACGTGATTTAACCACTAAAGCAGGTTCTGACTTACCTCCCCAACTAAACTGAAAGGTCAGGGACCATACTGTACACTTCTTTATATGTCCTTTAAATATTCACAGCATTAAGCATAGAGCTAAGTTTGTGATTAAAATATCAAGAATCACTCAAGAGATGAATAAATAAATCAGTCTGATTTATTCATTCATGGAAAGATTCACTATAGAAGAATCTACTAAATGGACACAGGAGAGGTTTTCTATAGGAATCAGCTTCTCCTGACCAGAAAACACAAGAGTATCAGTGGCATATCTTCACTTTACCCTCAACCAAATGACATCTGATAGACTAGATTGGGTGCTGGAAAATATGAGCTTCAACCTGGATCCTATACCATATGCTATCTATATCCTCTTATGTTGACAGTTTGTTCACAATCTGCAATGCTATCCCCAGAGCTCCTGGGGTTAGGGTTAAGTACCACAGCTATTAGTCCCTATCTGGTTTGAATGGGATCAAGATGTAGGTTTCTTAAGTCACAGTGAGATGTCTGTTGGTGAGAATGAATTTGGACTCTGTTCACTTGGCAAATGCATTGGGCCCCACCTTCCTGTGATATAGGAATCAATATATAATATTTAAGCCTCCTACCATATTCAAAGAAACATGTTATAAGACCTTAGGTCTTCAAGAACAATCAAAATATAGGTCTCCACTCTCAGAGAGACTGTAGTCGAGAACTTGTGCTTAGCAAAGGGTGAGTTCACTAGACAATAGCAGTTCAGAAAAGGAAGCAAGCACTTCAAAAAGAAAGGACTGGAATTGAGCCCCAGTAGATGCATGGGATTTAGTTAGTGAAGAGGTCAGTAAGTTAATGTGAGATCATTCCAAGCCAAGAAAACAGAGAAAGTCAAGGTTTAAAAGCAGAAATGTGCTAAACTCTTCAAGAAATAGTGTGAAAATTAATCATTTGCAAAACAGATATGTAAATCGTTAGTTATTCCTGTAACAAAAATTCACCATAGGAGTTTCTTTAACAAAATTTGAACCTACCACTTCAGTGGTTTCAGGGAGTTGTTGGAAATCTACACCTCATCTTTTAGGTTTTACAGTACATTTGTGAAACATGGCATTCAGTGCTAAGTGCTGGAACAGTGCTTCTTGAACTTTAATACATATATGAGTTATCTAGGGGTCATGTTAACATGCAAACTCTTACATTTCTAACTAGCTCCTAGGTGATATGGATGCCCCTGGTCCATGGATCAAACTTTGAATAGCAAAGTACTAGAACATCTTTCACTTTGTTGAAGTAGCTCCTGTTAAAAGACTTTATTTGAGAGAGAGAGAGAGAGAGAGAGAGAGAGAGAGAGAGTAGTGGGAGGGGCAGGCAGAGAGAGAGAGAGAATCTCAAGTAGACTCCCTGCTGAGCAGGGACCCCAATGTGGGGCTCAATCACAGGACCCTGAGATCATGACCTGAGCCAAAATCAAGAGTCAGATGCTAACCCTGACTGAGCCATCCAAGTGCCCCACTCCTGTTTATCATTACAGATTTCTCATTAAACAAACTAAGTGATAGAATCTTCAGGAGAAAAGATTAGCTCTTGTAAATTGTCCTACAATGATAACTATATAATCAACTTTTCAAAAAAATACATGTACAATAATGATTGTATAATCAGTGTTTTTAATGGCTGCTTACCATCAAATATAGAGTTCAATCAGAACAACAATGAAGGATTTTTATGGCCTATAACATAGGTCAGCAAACTACTACCCATGGGCCAAATCTAGGCTACTACCTTGCTTATAAATAGTTTTATTGGAGTACAGACACATCCATTCATTTACACAATGTCTATGTCTGCTTTTACGCTACAATATCAGAGTTAATTACTTTAGACAGAGACCATATGGCCCTCAAATCCTAAAATATTACTAGATGGCCCTTTACAGAAATGTTTGCTGACCCCTGGCCTATAAGATTGAGGACATGATATTTGAGTATCTTACTGGCTCTGAGCTTGGGCACCTAAGATGCTCTTAAAACTTTCTGCTCTGAAATCAAAATGTCTTTCCCAGGACACTGCTTTGAAGGAACATGAAGTCCTCTCAAATTCTCTTGACAGGAGAAGGAATGGAGTTGTCCAGGAAACTCCCACATCATGTGGCAAATGGTGAAGATCTTGGGAGACCTGAATCAGGAGGGCTTACATGAAACTCTCAACAAAAGTACAAAAGCCTTGCAACACACATAATCCTTGATATCAGTACAACCTGTTCATGACTGATGTGCTGATTCAGGTGTATGGTTGCTCTCATCCATCCCAGAATCCAAACCAGACTTTGTGATTTGGCCCACCTCACTTAATAAAAAAGCCAATCCTCCTGAGAATCCTTGTTTCAGATTAGATAGCGTCTCTTCTAAACGTGGCATAGAATTGTAAGAGCTTTCAAAAACATAGGAAGCAAGCCCCTGCCAAACTGCCTGGGAATTTGAACTGTACCAGAAAGGAGGCATTGGTCTGGACTAGCCTGTGGCATTAGCCTAGATTGGTGGAGAACAGAGATCAAAAGAAAATTAGGAAGGACGCATGTTAAGGTGGGATGGGGGCAAAAGTAAAGTTCCCCTAAGAGTTTGGTACAGGAGAAGTAAAGGCCTCCTGAGAGTTGAACTATAAAATCAACAGAAAATGAAGCAGAGTAAAAATATGAGAAGTCACATTAAAGATTCAGAAGAGTTCTTCCAGGCCTGTAAGACTTGACACTAACCCACATGAAATTATTAGCACTTTGCGTCTGGCGACAGATGGGCTGCTCAGCAATAGATGCAGAAAGGGAAAAAGGTGTGAGGGGTTAATACTGGTGGTGCCCATCTTTGCCCATACCAGAGAAGAGGGTGCACAAGACAAGGGGCTTGGTGCATCTCTTTGGAGATTTCTACTTCCTTTCTGCCTTCCTCCCTCCCTCCTTCCCTCTCCCCTCATTTCCTCTTTCCCTTTCTCCCATCCTCCTCTTTCCCTCCCTCTCTATCTCCTTCTCTTTCTCCTTTCCACAAATATATATGAAGTATGTATTCTGCATCAGGCCGTATGGTATAGAGTCTGGGAACGCAATGTTGAAAAAAAATTGACAGTCCATTCTCCAGAAGCTTAGACACCCACTAGTAGAGACAGGCATTAATAAAGTAATAGTACATATAAATATATAATTCCCATAAATAATACTTGTGACAAATGTTACAAAGCAATAGACAAAGTACAATCCTACCTCAGGGCCTTTACACTTGCTATTCCTCCTATCTGGAACAATTTTCCCCCTGATAAACTTAAAGCCTTCTCCTCACTTTCTTCAGGTATCTGCTCATAATTCTATCAGTGAGACTTTCCCTGTAAATAAAACCCAACTTCCCCTCCCCCATTATGTTTTCTCCATCATACTTATCAGTTTCAGGTATCTTATATATTTTTAATAAAATATTCAGGTATTTTATATATGTTTTTATATATACATTATACATACATATTTATGTGTATGTATGTGTATGTGTGGATACACATGAATGCTGTGTTCCTAAAATATTATATATTTGCTTTTGGTCATTGTTCCCTATTATATGTCTGTCTCCGTAGAAGACTAGAATGTGAGCCCCATTTTTGGGCCTTTTGTTCACTGCTCTGCCATATCCCCAGTACCCACAGTAGGTGCTTACGAAAAAAAGTTACCAAAAAAAATTAATAAAACTATGAATGATCTGAGGGCATGCATTACACACATTTATTTAGAGTGGTAGGAGTTAATCAGGCTAAGGAGAGGAAAGCCAGGGAGGAAGAGGAGAGCAGGAAAGAAGGCTTCACGGAGAGTAAAAGCCAGCCCAGAAGCTAGAGTGATGAGAAGGTAAGTTCATGTTGGACTTTATGAAACTAGTTACTTTTTTCCCTTTGATTCCAAGAGCAATTGAAAACCACTGAAGTTTTTAGGCCAAGATTCAGATTTACATTTTTAACGTATCATCCTGGCTACCCATTGGATAGTGGATCGGAGCTATCAGCAAGGTGCCATATAGCATTGGAATCATGCAGCAAACTGTGCTTTCTCTGATCCATGCTCACCAAATTCTTTTCTGATTAGAATTTGGCTTTCTAGAATTTAACACAGAGACTATGACATGCATATTCTAATGTACACGAGAGATAAATGTGTCAATAGGAATAAATGGATATTTCATGTTATCTCTCAGTCTCTTTGAACTCAGTTTCTTTGAGACCCTCCTGAAAGAAGGATCCTGCCTCCTAAAGCTGATAAACCAGGGCTCTAAGGCAATAAAGCTGAGGGCCAGACCTGGGACCTCAGCCACTTGGCTAAGCTGAACATTCATCTTGCAGCCCCTTGGTGGCCCACCGGCAGGCCTGTCTTGATAAATCCGCAACACCTCCAACCCTGCCCTTCACTCAAATCTTTGGATTTCCATATAGAAAATCACTGTTTAACTCTGAACCAGGCTTGTGAGGGCTTCCATGAAACTCTGAGCCAGTGTAAAACTCAGCTTACCCGGAGGCTTCCCTCAAAGAATGAGGAGTCATCTTGAAGAAAATGTGGTGTTTTGACAACCGTGGATGTTTTTTGGGGAGCCCCCAATGAGCACCTATAAATATCATTATTTTAGGATGATGGAAAGGTAACAAATGAGGCATTTACGTGATAGCAATTAAATTAGTCAGTTTAAGGCTCTGCAGAGCTTATTTGGAAAGACATCTGTATGCTGAAAATGTGAAACCCAGACAGTGAACTAGCCATACCCATGGAAGCACTGAAAGAGCCTACTGAATGGCAAAGTACAAATGAAAGCTCTGAAAAGCAAACAACTTATTAATGCAGCTCTATCCCACCAGGTTCTTCCTGCCTGAGCATCTAAATAGAAGAGCCACTGCACAGCTTCCTAGATGCTCCAACACCAAACATGGCCAAAGTTCTCCTGTTCAGGAGAACAACTACATGGTCTGCTACACCAAAGCAACCGAAACAACATGTAGTGAGTTCTTTTCACAGGCATCCATGACATTCATGTCTATGTGGTTTTGTGTTTGTTTACCTTCTGGTTACTAAAGAAAAAGCTATTTCCTCCAAGACTGGGTATTAAAAGGCATTAATTCTATCCCCAGCTTTGCTACTGGCTGGCTATGAGATTTTGAAAAAGATCTGAGCTATAGTATGTGATATTCATTTTTTTATTCATTCATCGCCTTTGATTCTTTAAACAACGTCAGGCCCCATGCTATGTTCTTAGGAAATAAATATGAATAAGAGAAATCCTTCCCCTCAAGTTGTTCCAAGTTCCTTTGAGGCTTTGAGGAGACAGGCAAGGAAAACAAGTAAAACAACAGTAGCACAATAAGCTCTATACCAGAAATATGTACAGGGTATTAAGTGGGCTTAGAGGCCAATGCAACTCTGCTTGCAGGAGGCTGGGAATGCATCCAAGGCAAAGTTGCAGCTGAACTGAGATTTGAAAGAAGAGTTGAAATTCACAAGGGCAGTTGGGTGGGCCTTAGGGAACAGAGGATATTCCAAGGCAAAAGACACGGAATGGGCAATGGTGTTAAGAAAACAAGGGTTTTATTGAGAGAAGCTGTAATCTTCAAGAGAACCAAGGGTATGATGAGTTGTGCAGAGTGACAAAGAACACAAGGCAGAGGGTAGAATGCTGTACCTTACTTCTGGGCACCTGACCATATCCACTTGGTACTTCCTATATCTATACCTACTGACTGCCAGTACCTGTGATTCTGGCTGGGTGCTTTCTCTAATCTCAGGACCATGTCCTGTCCATATACAAGGTGGACTGAAGTTTTAAAGCCACAAGGCTCAGTCATGCACAAATGGCAGATGATAGTTGGCTGATAAGTGCCCAACCAACTCAGTCTCTGAGATAGTCTCTGCATAGTGCCTTGTGGTCTTCAGTGTGCTCATAAGCACACATATTATTCTATCCCTTCTCTGTCTCACTTCCCCTCTTGCCTAGCATTGCTTCCTGGGATCACTTCCCAAATAAATACATTACTTGCACTGAAATCTTTGTCTTACTTTGGGTTTCCACCAAAGATTTCAGTGCAACTAAGACAAAGATTTCAATGCAAGTAATTTATTTGGTGATATCCAAAGCATATGTAGCATCACAATTATTGAAATGTTCACTTCCTGAGGGTTGGGATGGAATATGGGTATAATACTTGCTCAATAACTCTAGTATTTAAAGACATGGAGGCAATATTAATTATAAAGATGGTGAAATTGGTTGGCTTCTTTTATAGGCAAATTTCAGAGAGCCTGAAAGAACAAATGACACATCCTCAGTCAACTATCAACTCAGGGAATGATGAGGGATTCCAACTCAGGGATGTCTCCATGGCAGGATTTAAAGAGACTTAATTTCTTGCAGCCAGAAGGCAGATGGTGCTGAAGACCAGGCCCAAGATTTGATTATAAGAATGACAGAGATACAAAGGAGGCTGTTCAGAGCTCCAGCAGGTTCCCTATGTGAGGGTCAGGGAGGAGTGAGACCCTGAGAAGAGGAACGAGGGTACTTGGGTGGATCTGCTTGAAAACATTTAAACCTCAGATTCCCCTCAGCCCACTAGGCTGGAAGAAGAAGCCACTTTCCTATGGATAGAGAAGAGCCTGGAAACCCCTCTCTGAGGCCCCCTGCAGCACTGAGCACCAATTGTCCACAGCAGTAAACTTCTCATTAATCAACCTTCTATTTTCTTCCTTTCTCTCCTTGTCTTACTCCCCACTAGGTGAGGAATGTGAAAGGCTGTATGAAGGCAGTTGAACTGGATGATTTCTACATTCACTTCTACTCTGAAGCTTATAGTTTGAAGACTAAATTCAAGACTCAAGCCCTTCAGGACTTTTCCCTTCATGAGCTCCATACAAATTGGGCACATTTTAGTTCTCCTACACTGGCAGTATGGATTACTTTAATGCAGACTTATTTTGCTTTCCTGTTGTGTTAGAAATGCCTGCCTGGTTCCCACAACTAGATACCTTCTCAAGCCATATCATCTAAAGTAGTGAGTTTCCAAGTATTTTATCCTCAAAGTAATAATAATAACTTCACTCAAGTACTCACAACAATCCCATGAAGTAGGTTCTATTTTTATTGTTCCTATTCTGTATAAGTGTGAACTAAGACTCAGGGATATTAAGTCATTTCCCCAAGGGCACTCACCTAGTAAGTGGAAGGGTCAGGCATTGAACTCAGGCACTCTGTCTTCTTAACTATTATCCTCTACTGCTTCTCAAGGACTATTTTTAATCATGTTTTTCCTTCATGAAAACCTTATTTTGAAACATCTGTCTGTATAAACTAATTAGGTACAAATTACCCAATTTTCTAAGTAGCAACTTGTTTTTCTTCTTTTTTTAATTAGTCAAACATAAAGAATTTCCAACCATAAAGATGAGCTAACTAGTATGATAACTAGACTGTACTCTCTATAAAAGCTTTTAGTGGAATGAATGAATGAATGAATGAATGAAAAACCTTACCTTATATAATTTCAGCCAAATTGAAATATACTTGATGTTTAAGTTAGTCTGTGCAGTTTGGAGGTAGATAGCTTCATATTAGGCTATTCCAAAATCAAATGGCAAAAAACAAATTTAAGGAACCCCATTATTACCTTGTGGACTTTAAGTGATCCAAGGATTATAAATGGTAACACCTCATCTGCTGGGCTTTTTGTTTTATTATCTTTTGGCTATTGTTGCTTTGTTTTGTTTTTAATCTTTTCTTCTATTGAAAAACCTCAAGTTTCTTTGCAAAGGACAAAGTACACTCCTTAGGAATATTCAGGCCGCATGGTAAAGTATGGAGCACTGAATTTCATTTGGACTACTCCCAATATAACTGATTTCTCTGATTTTCCACTCATCCCTATATGACACAGGCGTAATGTTACTTAAAAATATAAACCGGAGGAGCAAGATGGCAGAGGAGTAGGAGACCTGGATTTCGTCTGGCCCCAGGAATTCAGCTGGATAGGGATCAAACCATTCTGAACACCTACGAACTCAACAGGAGATAAGAAAAGAATAGCAACAACTCTCTGAACAGAAAAGCGACCATTTTCTGGAAGGTAGGACGTGCGGAGAAGTGAATCCGAGGGATATTCGGGAGGGTAGATGGTGGGGGAGGGGGCCTCCATCAGCCGCTTTTGGCAAGTGATAGAGCCGCGGAGCACAAAATTGGAACATTTAGAAGTCGGCTCCGCTGAGGACGTCACTCCAGTGGCTAAGCGGCAGGTGGAATCCTCACGGGACAGTATGGTCTCAGGACCCTCAGGGTCACAGAAAGACCGGGGATGCCTGAGTGCGGCAGAGCTCCCAGGTATCAGAGTGGGGAAGCCGGCTGCAGAGATGGAGCCGAGGAGTGGGCTCTCAGCTCGGGGTTGCTATAAACCGTGATCCCCCGCACAGTCGGGCCACTGCTCCTCCAGCAGGGACCCAACAAGCAGCAGATCTGGGGAGACTCACCTTCCTCCCCCGGGAGGAGTGGTGCGGGAGCGCACCACAGGGATCTGCTGGGTTTGGAGACTCCACACCGAGTCGGGTGCCAGAGATAGAAACGCGCGGTCACAGGCCGGGTGAGCACGGAGTGAGGCCGGAGACTGGGGAGACGGGAGTGACTGACTGCTTTTCTCTGGGTGCTCCCTGAGGAGTGAGGCCCCAAGTTCTCAGCTCCTCTGGGCCGGATATTGGGAGGCTGACATTTCACTCTCCTCCTCCAAAGCTGTACGGAAAGCTTGCAGGGAACAAAAGCTCCCGAGAGCAAACCTGAGCAGATTACTTAGCCCGGACCGGCAAGGGCAGGGCAATTCCGCCTCCGGCAAAGACATTTGGGAACCACAGCAACAGGCCCCTCCCCCAGAAGATCAGCGAGAACCGCCAGCCAAGACCAAGTTTCCCGATCAGTGAGAACTGCAGAACTCCAGCGTTAGGGGAATACTGTACATAGAATTCATGGCTTTTTTCCCCCTGATTCTTTAGACTTTCAAAGTTAATTTTTTAATTTTTTTCCTATTTTTTTTTTGAATTTTTCTTTTTCCCTTTTTTAACCAACATCTTATCAATCCTTGTTTTTAAAATCTTTTTTATTTTTCATTTTTAGAGTCATATTCCATCCCTTCATTGTAGTTAACCTTATTTTTGGTATATATATAAGTTGTTCTCTCTTTAAAATTTTGGGATACAGTTTCTTCTAACAGACCAAACTATACCCCAAATCTCTAGTATATGGCTTTGTTCTAGTCTCTTGCCTGGTCACATTCTCTCCCTATTTTTTTTTAATTTCTCTTCTTTCTTTTTTCAACCAACTTCTTATCAATTCCTTTTATAAAATCTTTTATAATTTTCATGTTTGCAGTCATATTCCATCCCTTCATTGTATTTACCCTTATTTTTGTACATATATAAGTTTTCTTTCTTTAAAATTTTGGGAGGCAGTTTCTTCTAAGAGACCAAAATAGGCACAAAATCTAGTATGTGGCACTGATCTATTCACCAGCCTGATCGTATTTGATCATATCCTTTTTTTCTTTTTCTTTTTTTTTTCTTTGTTCTTTCTTTCCCTTTCTTTTCCCCTGGTTTTGGGTCTCTTCTGATTTGTTTAGTGTATATTTTTCTGGGGTCATTACCCTGTTAGCATTTTGTTCTCTCATTCATCTATTCTCTCTGGACAAAATGACAAGATGGAAATATTCACCTCAAAAAAAAAAAAAAAAAAAAAAAGAACAAGATGTAGTCCCGACTGCCAGGGACCTAATCAATACAGACATTAGTAAGATGTCAGAACGAGAGTTCAGAATGACAATTATAAAGATACTAGCTGGGCTTGAAAAAAAGCATGGAAGATACTAGAGAAACCCTTTCTGGAGAAATAAAAGAACTAAAATCTAACCAAGTCAAAATCAAAAAGGCTATTAATGAGGTGCAAACAAAAACGGAGGCTCTAACAGCTAGGATAAATGAGGGAGAAGGGAGAATTAGTGATACTGTAGACCAAATGTGGAGAATAAAGAAGCTGAGAAAAAGAGAGATAAACAACTACTGGATCGTGAGGGCAGAATTTGAGAGATAAGTGATACCATAAGATGAAACAATATTAGAATAATTGGGATCCCGGAAGAAGAAGACAAAAGAGAGAGAGAGGCAGAAGGTATATTAGAGTAAATTATAGCAGATAACTTCCCTAATTTGGGGAGGTAAACAGGCATCAAAATCCAGGAGGCACAGAGAACCCCCCTCAAAATCAATAAAAATAGGTCAACACCCCGACATCCAATAGTAAAACTTACAATCTCACAGACAAAGAGAAAATCCTGAAAGCAGCTCGGGACAAGAGGTCTGTAACCTACAATCGTAGAAACATTAGATTGGCAGCAGACCTATCCACAGAGACCTGGCAGGCCAGAAATGACTGGCATGATATAACAGAGCACTAAATGAGAAAAATATGCAGCCAAGAATACTATATCCAGCTAGGCTGTCATTGAAAATAGAAGGAGAGATAAAAAAGTTCCAGGACAAACAAAAACTAAAGGAATTTGCAAACACCAAACCAGCCCTACAAGAAATACTGAAAGGGGTCCTCTAAGCAAAGAGAGAGCCTAAAAGTAACGTAGACCAGAAAGGAACAGAGACAATATACAGTAACAGTCACCTTACAGGCAATACAATGGCACTAAATTCATATCTTTCAGTAGCTACCCTGAATGTAAATGGGCGAAATGCCCCAATTAAAAGACACAGGGTATCAGATTGGATAAAAAAAACAAGACCCATTGATATGCTGTCTGCAAGAGACTCATTTTAGGCCCAAAGACACCCCTAGATTGAAAGTGAGGGGGTGGAAAACCACTTACCATGCTAATGGACATCAAAAGAAAGCTGGGGTGGCAATCCTTATATCAGACAAATTAGATTTTAAACCAAAGACTATAATAAGAGATGAGGAAGGACACTATATCTTACTTAATGGGTCTATCCAACAAGAAGATCTAACAATTGTAAATATCTATGCCCGTAACATGGGAGCAGCCAATTAATAACAAAAGCAAAGAAACACATTGACAACAATACAATAATAGTGGGGGACTTTAACACCCCCCTCACTGAAATGGACAGATCATCTATGCCAAAGATCAACAAGGAAATAAAGACTTTAAATGACACACTGGACCAAATGGACTTCACAGATATATTCAGAACATTCCATCCCAAAGCAACAGAATACATATTCTTCTCTAGTGCCCATGGAACATTCTCCAGAATAGATCACATCCTAGGTCACAAATCAGGTCTCAACCGGTACCAAAAGACTGGGATCATTCCCTGCATATTTTCAGACCACAGTGCTTTGAAACTAGAACTCAATCACAAGAGGAAAGTTGGAAAGAACTCAAATACATGGAGGCTAAAGAGCATCCTACTAAAGAAAGAATGGGTCAACCAGGAAATTCAAGAATTAAAGAAATTCATGGAAACAAATGAAAATGAAAACACAACTGTTCAACTTTTTTGGAGTGCAGCAAAGGCAGTCCTAAGAGGAAAGTATATAGGAATAGAAGCCTTTCTCAAGAAACAACAAAGATCTCAAATACACAACCTAACCCTACACCTAAAGGAGCTGGAGAAAGAACAGCAAATAAAGCCTAAACCCAGCAGGAGAAAAGAAATAATAAAGATCAGAGCAGAAATCAATAAAATAGAAACCAAAAGAACAGTAGAACAGATCAACAAAACTAGGAGTTGGTTCTTTGAAAGAATTAATAAGATTGATAAACCCCTGGACAGACGTATCAAAAAAAAGAGAAATGACCCAAATAAATAAAATCATGAATGAAAGAGGAGAGATCAAAACCAACACCAAAGAAATACAAACAAGTATAAGCACATATTATGAGCAACTCTATGCCAGCAAATTAGATAATCTGGAAGAAATGGATGCATTCCTAGAGATGTATAAACTACCAAAACTGAACCAGGAAGAAATAGAAAACCTGAACAGACCTATAACCACTAAGGAAATTGAAGCAGTAATCAAAATTCTCCCAACAAACAAGAGCCCAGGGCCAGATGGCTTCCCAGGGGAATTCTACCAAACATTTCAAGAAGAATTAATACCTATTCTTCTGAAACTGTTCCAAAAAATAGAAATGGAAGGAAAACTTCCAAACTTGTTTTATGAGGCCAGCATTACCTTGATCCCAAAACCAGACAAAGACCCCATCAAAAAGGAGAATTACAGACCAATATCCTTGATGAACATGGATGCAAAAATTCTCACCAAAATACTAGCCAATACGATCCAACAGTACATTAAAAGGATTGTTCACCATGACCAAGTTGGATTTATCCCTGGGCTGCAAGGTTGGTTCAACATCCACAAACCAATCAGTGTGATAGAATACATTAATAAAAGAAAGAACAAGAACAGTATGATCCTCTCAATAGATGCAGAAAAAGCATTTGACAAAGTACAGCATCCTTTCTTGATCAAAACTCTTCAGAGTGTAGGGAGAGAGGGTGCATACCTCAATATCATAAAAGCCATCTATGAAAAACCCACAGCAAATATCATTCTCAATGGGGAAAAACGGAGAGCTTTCCCCCTAAGGTCAGGAACACGGCAGGGATGTCCACTATCACCACTGCTATTCAACATAGTATTAGAAGTCCTAGCCACAGCAATCAGACAACAAAAAGAAATAAAAGGCATCCAAATGGGCAAAGAAGAAGTGAAACTCTCACTCTTTGCAGATGATATGATACTTTATGTGGAAAACCCAAAAGACTCCACCCCAAAACTGCTAGAACTCATACAGGAATTCAGGAAAGTCGCAGGATATAAAATCAATGCACAGAAATCAGTTGCATTTCTATACACCACCACCAAGACAGAAGAAAGAGAAATTAAGGAGTCGATCCCATTTACAATTGCACCCAAAACCATAAGATACCTAGGAATAAATCTAACCAAAGAGGCAAAGAATCTGTACTCAGAAATATCCATGAAAGAAATTGAGGAAGACACAAAGAAATGGAAAAACGTTCCATGCTCATGGATTGGAAGAACAAATATTGTGAAGATGTCAATGCTACCTAGAGCAATCTACACATTTAATGCAATCCCTATCAAAATACCATCAACTTTTTTCAAAGAAATGGAGCTACTGGTCCATGGGCGCCAAAAAATACTAGATCTGCTGAAAGAAGGCTCTGCCTGGGATCTGCACAGCCTGCAGCGCATTGGCCAAAAGAAGGCCCAGCTCATCCTGAGCTGGAGGGAGCTCCACAGCCCCTCTAGCCAGGTGGAGGACCTGGAACATGTGGAGGGCGTATCCAGGAAAGAGATGGAGTCATTCCTGAGGTGAACATCCTGGGTCTCGCTGCGAGCCAGCGCTGAGGCCCCTCCTGACTGCCAGCTCCTTTCTTCACTGTGCCTTTTTTTTTTTTTTTTAATCCTCATATAACTGTGTGTCATGTAAATACAATTTTTACTCCAGGAAAAAGAAAGAAATGGGGTTGGCTTCCAGCAGGAAGTGAACTACCTCAGAATCCATGAGCCCAGCCGAGTTAGGCCCGGCGGCAGTGGACCTTCTCATATGTTGTCCTTTAAAGATTTAACTATCTGCAATAGCACAGTCCGAGGCAAGTAAAAGTAGGAGTAAGGAATGAAACCTAAATCAGGGGAACTTTTTTTCATTCTATTTGCTTAATTCGTGGTTTGGTATTTGGACACAATTGGTACCATTTCAGCTCTGTACTCCAGACAAAAACAGTAACTTGAAATCATGTGTTTAAAGCAATTCTGTTCTATCATCATTAAATTATTTACCTAATAAAAAAAAAGTTTTGTATGGAACCAGAAAAGACCCCGAATAGCCAGAGGAATGTTGAAAAAGAAAAGCAAAGCTGGTGGCATCACAATTACGGACTTCAAGCTCTATTACAAAGCTGTCATCATCAAGACAGTATGGTACTGGCACAAAAAAAACAGACACATAGATCAATGGAACAGAATAGAGAGCCCAGAAATGGACCCTCAACTCTATGGTCAACTAATCTTCAACAAAGCAGGAAAGAATGTCCAATGGAAAAAAGACAGTCTCTTCAACAAATGGTGTTGGGAAAATTGGACAGCCACATGCAGAAGAATGAAACTGGACCATTTCCTTACACCACACACAAAAATAGACTCCAAATGGTTGAAAGACCTCAATGTGAGACAGGAGTCCATCAAAATCCTAAAGGAGAACACAGGCAGCAACGTCTTTGACCTCAGCTGCAGCAACTTCTTCCTAGAAACATTGCCAAAGGCAAGGGAAGCAAGGGTAAAAATGAATTATTGGGACTTCATCAAGATAAAAAGCTTTTGCACAGCAAAAGAAACAGGCAACAAAACCAAAAGACAACCGACAGAATGGGAGAAGATATTTGCAAATGACATATCAGATAAAGGGCTAGTATCCAAAATCTAGAAAGAACATGTCAAACTCAATACCCAAAGAACAAATAATCCAATCAAGAAATGGGCAGAAGACATGAACAAACAATTTTCCAAAGAAGACATCCAAATGGCCAACAGACACATGAAAAAGTGCTCCACATCGCTCGGCATCAGGGAAATCCAAATCAAAACCTCAATGAGATACCACCTCACACCAGTCAGAATGGCTAAATTTAACAAGTCAGGAAATGACAGATGTTGATGAGGATGCGGAGAAAGGGGAACCCTCCTACACTGTTGGTGGGAATGCAAGCTGGTGCAGCCACTCTGGAAAACAGTATGGAGGTTCCTCAAAAAGTTGAAAATAGAGCTACCAGACGACCCAGCAATTGCACTACTGGGTATTTACCTCAAAGTTACAAATGTGGTGATCCAGAGGGGTGTGTGCTCCCCAATCTTTATAGCAGCAATGTCCATTATAGCAAAACTGTGGAAAAAGCCAAGATGTCCATCAACAGATGAATGGATAAAGAAGAGGTGGTATATATATACAATGGAATATTATGCAGCCATCAAAAAAAAAATCTTGTCATTTGCAACAATGTGGATGGAACTAGAGGGTATTATGCTAAGCGAAATAAGTCAATCAGAGAAAGATGTGTATCATATGATCTCACTGATCTGAGGAATTCCTAATCTCAGGAAAGAAACTGAGGGTTGCTGGAGAGGTGGGGGATGGGAGGGATGGGGTGGCTGGGTAATAGACACTGGGGAGAGTATGTGCAATGGTGAGCGCTGTGAATTGTGTAAGACTGATGAATACAGACCTGTACCTCTGAAACAAATAATACATTATATGTTAAAAAAAAAAAAAAAAAGGAGAAGATAGTAGAAGGGAAAAATGAAGGGGGGGAAATCGGAGGGGTAGATGAATCATGAGAGACTGTGGACTCTGAGAAACAAACTGAGGGTTCTAGGGGGGAGGGGGGAGGAGGGGTGGGGGATGAGTTAGCCTGGTGATGGGTATTAAAGAGGGCATGTATTGAATGGTGCAGTGGGTGTTATGCGCAAACAATTGAATCCTGGAACACTACATCTAAATGAATGAATGAATGAATGAATGAATAAATAAATAAATAAATAAATAAATATATAAACCTATCACTCCACCACATAAAACCCTCATGGGACTGCCCACCATACTTACAGTTAAACCTAAATTCCTTTCCATAGTTTATAAGAGTCTACGAGACATTCTTTCTATGCAAAATACTGGATGATTCTTTTTCCTCTTGGTAAACTGAATAACCCCCCCAAAAAAATCCATGACATTTAATGGCTCTTTCTATCAAAACAACTCATTCACCATTCAATCACCCAATAGTAGTCCATTGATTCATTCCTTAGACACAGAACTTTCTATTCATCTCTTAATGCCTCACACTTGAACATGAATTGACAAGTTAAGGATTAACAGGCATTTTAGAAAGGCTTTCAACATGAAAGAAAAAATTCCAACAGGCAAACAGGAACAAACAAATTTATCCTTCATATCCTCAGTTATCAAAAATATTGAAGATTTTGCCTCTAGTAAACAAGGAGAGTATGCCATGAAAAAAAAGGAATAAGTAGAGAAGAATGCACTCTTGGTAATTAAAAGTATCCAATGTAAAACATTCAACAGGAGGTTTAGAAGAGAGAGTCAAGAAAATCTCCAAGAAAGTATACAAACAAGAGGAAAATGGAAAAGGAGAAAGAAAAACAAACAAGAAAAGTACAGGGCGTATATTACTGATGTGGACACCAAGGAGACCTGAAAAACAGAGAAGTGATGAGATTATTTGATAAAGAATATAAGGAAATTTCTCAAAACTGAAAAACATGAATCTCTAAATCTCTAAGCTAAATCTTTATTTACCTTAAGACAGGCAGTTAATGTCTAAAATTAACAAGCCCAGTAGTAGCAATATAAGCATGTTATTCAGAAATTTGTGGGTAACTAGCAAAATAAACAGATATGACAGTTGAAATGAGTTCCTCTGAGAAGTAGATCTGGAGATTAGTAAAGGGTAGGCAAAAGTAGGGGACAAAGCATTGCTGGTTCTATATATACACACATACACACACATTATATATAGAATAGATATAAAGAGAGATATATGAATATATAAAGGTATATGTATTTCATATATATATTCAAAGATATATATATGTACATATATATTCAAAGATATGCTCTTTGGATCTTAAAATATGCATTAAAATATGTATTACTTTGATTAAAAATAAAATGAAAGTACAGTAGATGAACTATTTTAAAAAAAACACACATTTTTTCCAGGGCATTTTTTTTTTCCTCCTAGGCATATTGGCCTTTTTGTGGCATCTTGGGGATATTTCGGCATTCCTTTAGAACTGATGTGATTAATGTAATTTGAACTATCTTCCTGGTGTGATTCTTATGGAAGTGATCTAAGGACTATGCTTTGGGAACCTGGTCTAGTCCAAAGAATTCCCTGCAACTGTGAACATTACAGGTGAGCTAGGGGTATAGCCAAGTAATTTAAGGCAAAAACAAACAAAAAGTACTTGTGTGATTTTATCTGGTTCCTTTCTTTGTCCCATATCTTTCCTGGGAACTTTGTAAAATTAGCTGTGATTGTGGGAAGTGGCTGGTTGTGTGTTCAAGCCTCTGGGTACCATTGCTCTTTCTATCCATCTCTTATAGATGATTGACAGTATCCAACAGAGCAGTTTTCCCAGTATTAATAATTAAGAAGTTATTCAAGAAATGCTGATGGAAAGGAGGAAAAAAAAGAAAGAAGGAATGGGATTGAAAAAAAAAGGGATATGGGAGAAGCAACCAACTTTTTAATATATGAGTTGATATGAAATTAACAGCAATCTCCTAGTTAGAGTTTGAGTGTACATGTAGAAAACAGTCTGATTGTTTTGACTTTGATAAAAGACCCTCAGTCTGTAGTTATTGAGCATCTAAGCGAGTGTCCAGCAAAAGATGTAGGAAAAAACAAACATAAGCAATGACTAATGCCCACAAGTACTTTAAATCCTCTTCTGGAATACAAAGCTGACAGACATGAAACAAATAGCAAGCAATTGTATAGTTACTATACACTGTCAAACAGACAGCCAGTGCAAAAGGAATTAGATGTCAAACAGGCCAGAAATTAATGGAGAAGGAACATTCAAGAAAGAATTTGATTTGAGTAATAATATATGCATTCATATAATGTGAAGCACTTTTCATGTATTCTTTTACAGTACTCATAACTGTAACTTATAAGTAATTTCAGCCGTTACCTCCATATGAATAAGGAAGACTCAGAGAATTAAGCAACATCCTCAATTCACACAGCCAGGGTGGCAATGGAATTTGCTCTGAATCCAGACTTTTCATGTTTGCTTTCTTATAGCATAGAGTTCTGAAAAAAAGGGTAAAACATGGGGAGGTAGAGAAGAGGCCATTGTAAATGTGAGAAATAAAAACTTGAGCCGAGATGAGCACAGGAGAATGAGCAGCAGAACCAGCACAGGAAAGCATTTGATAGAGAAGGGAGCCTGGACTAGTTGAGAATTTATGGGCTTTGGAGCCAGATAGAGTCAGAGATGAATTATAGCTCTGCACCTTACTGACAGCAGGGGAGAGGGCAAAAGTTCCCCAGCCTCTGCATCCTAATCTATAAAATGGGACAACTGCCTCCAAGATTTGTTGTAAGGTTTCAATGGCACAACTTATATTTTTTAAAGAACACCCAGCAAAAATTCTTATTTCTTTTTTTCCTGATTGAAGTAGAGTATTATTTATGGTGAGAAATAGTAGGAGGTTGTTGGTCACAAACACCTGGCCTAATGATCAGTCAAAATAACCATCTGCGCAAGCAGGGCTGTACATTATTCACTGGATTCTGACAGCTTCTTCAGTTGTTTTATTTTGACCAGCTCAAGTCAGTCCAAACAGTTTGTGCAGCTCTAGGAAACAGGCTGAGTTTGGCCTGTGCAGTTTGGCATCCTGGACCATGGGATCAAATGGGGGGAGGATGGAAAAGTACCCAGCAGTGCCTCCTGACTCCAACTTCCTGCTGGTGACATCCACCACTTGCTGACTCTGAGTCACCAGCAGCATGCCTTCCCTCCCCTGCGGCCCATCCGCCCATTAGGCCCCGGCAGTTCTCTTCCTATGCTGACTTCCCTTAGTCGCTCCCACACGTGTGCTCAAGGTGGAAGCAACCCTAATGAGGAAACACAAGGCAACTGCTGCAGAGGCACTTCTTCCTCAGCCAGCAAAATGAGGGCTGCCTGGCCCTAGAGCCCTGCAGGTCACTCCTCAGACACAGGATGCTCCCACTACTGTGCTCAGGAGCTCTCCCAGAAGATGGGGAACCATATGAACTCCAGACTGGGCTTTTAGAACTCAAAAGCACCAGAGCTACCTCCCTGGCAAGAAGGAACCCCTAGGAACTCACTCTTGGGAACTGTCCTGTGTATTCCCAAATGTATCGTTAAAAATGAGCTCCGGGAAGAAGTCACCATAAACTCTCTTTGAAATTACTGTTACTTGGACTGGTATCAAGTTCTCCATAATCTGTCTTTTCAGTCTATTTTCCAAAATGTCCCTCCTCTGCTCCAACTCAATGTTTATTATGAATTTGGCTAATCAATCACAAGGCTTCCCTGGAATGCTTCATAGAAACACAGACTCCAAGATTCTGATTCAGCAGATTGAGGTGGAGATCAAGGACTTTGTATGTAAGAAGTATTTTAGGTGATCAGGTGATGAGGAAACATGGTTCCCTCATGGCCCAGTAGTTCTCAGTGTCCCCAGTGAGCAGTCCTCAGGTTCAATTAAATGTTTCAGGGGTCATTTTAGGAGAGAGGAGTCATTGTAGCAAGGGAAACTCAGAATATTAAGAAAGTTCCCTGTTATGTGTTAAATTGTGTCTCCCAAAAAGATAAGATAAAGTCCTAACCCCAGGTACCTATGAACGTAAGTAGGGTCTTTATAGATGTAATTTGTTAGGATGAGTATATTGAATTAGGGTGTGCCCTAAATCCAATATGACAGGTGTCCTAATAAGAAGAGGAAATGGAGATTTGGGTGCAGAAATACACAGAGACACAAGGAAGAAGGCCACATGAAGACAGAATCAGAGATTGGAGTTATACTGCGACACACCAAGGAGTACCAAGGATTGCCAATAACCACCAGAAGCTAGCAAGAGACAAGAAAGGATTCTTCCCTATAGCTTTCAAAGGGAGCATGGCCCTGCCAACACCTTGATTTCATACTTTAAGCCTCCAGAACTGTGAGAGGATACATTTCTGTTGTGTTAAGCCGCTGAGTTTGCGGTAATTTGTTATGGCAGCCTGAGGACACTAATATACTCCTTCTGGTTGTGCTCACTATCTCTCTCTGTCTCTCTCTCTCTCTGTCTCTCTCTCTCTCTCTCACACACACACACACACACATATGCTTTAACTAGAGCAGCTTGGTTATTTTATGTTATATTTGGGAATTCAGCTTAACATTTCATTTGGAGAAGGAAAAAAAAGGAGTTTCACTACTAACCAAAGTTTGAAAACCCACCTCTTTGGCCAAACTGAACCATAAACCATTCCCCCAGACATACCCTGAAGGTTTTTGATGCCATATTTGTATTCATGATGTTCTTCACATTTGAATACTTTACCTACTTTTCATCTGTTAAAATATTAGTCATTCATGAAACTCAACTTGTATGATCTTCTCCACAAGGTCATGCCTCAATATCCCTTCAATTAGATATGATTTCTTCTGCTTTTGAATACCAATTGAATTTTCAGATCTTCCCTTATAGCATTTATCTTATTCAACATCATATTCTAGCCATGCATGATATATTTTAGTCCCCATCTTAACTCCATTCTGGGACCTGTGTTTTACCCATTTTTGTATCCTGCTTCCCAGTCCCATCCAGTGCCTTACAGAGTGTTTTCCACACTGCAGTTGGCATCCAATGAGCACTTATTCAATAGAAGCTGGTAGTAAAATTTTACAAAGGGCCTTATTCATTTGGTTTAAGTGCATTGTTTAGGTGTGAATGGTTTTTTGATGTCTCAGAGTAAACTGCTATAATTACTTTCTTATAACCTAGGTTTTTTTTTTTAAATTCATATCAATAAAAAAATTAGCTGAATGTAGATTTTGTAAAACAGAAGGAAAAGAGAGGCCCAAAGCATAGGTATTTGACTGAGAGAAGGAGACTCCAAGGAAAGAGAATTAATGCAGAGAGTATTAAGAGGGAGGAAAGAAAAAAAAATAAAGTTTTCTCTAAGTTTTTAACCTTGCTCTATTCAGGAATTTAAAGGCGGGGTGGGAGACTAGAGCCCTTTGAAACTATGGTGTGCTAAATAGTATTCATCTAATATGCTCCATTAATAAAACGTAATTTAAAAGTACCGATTCCAGTGCTTATAATATAAGGAAATCACTTGGTACGATGCAAACACAATATATATTATCAACTGTTTCCATGCTCTCATGAGAAAATAAAACTTTTTCAATGTTTCTCAAATAGTAATCTCAAATTACTAAAAACTTTTTTTACCCAAAATATGCCTAGCTCTCAAAAAGTTTCCCTGGCCCATTTTCTTTGCTAAAGGATTGTGTTTTTTTCTTATCAAAAAATGGTAAAGGGGTGCCTGGATGGCTCAGTCAGTTAAGCGTCTGCCTTCGGCTCAGGTCATAATCCAAGAGTCCTGGGATCGAGCCCCAGTCAGGCTCCACACTCAGTGGAGAGTCTGCTTCTCCCACCAACCCTCCCCCCTCTCATGCTTTCTCTCTCTCTTTCTCTCTCTCTCTCAAATAAATAAATAAAATATTTTTAAAAAATAGTGGAAATATTTTATTCTATCTTAATAATCCAAGACAATATGTTCTTATCATTAGAACCAAGCAAATAATAATAATTTAAAAATTAACCCAAGAAATAATAAGATTGAACTTGAATTCAATACTATCTTCATTATATTTTAATATACAAAGCTTAACCAGCCAGAATCTAACTAACTATAGTCTTCCATCTGACATATTTTGCTTTCATATTTAGAAGATGGAGTCTGATGATCACAGAAGATACTGTTTTAAGGTTCTTAGGTTAGCTTCAAGAATGTGTTGATTTTAACCTATTGTCATCCCAATATCTTTCAGTTTCAATGCTAGTTTTATTTTCCTTGAATGCTACAAGGGCAGGTTTCCCATCTTTAAGTCATCCACACCCACCATAAAACCTGCCACATTGTAATTTATCAACAAAAATCTATTGAATGGATGGAGTCTTTATTAATCCATAGAAATCTTGAAGCCTAGCTAGATTTTCAATCCTCCATTAGACTGAGACAGAAAGGAAATCTGGACATTTGTGAAACAAGATAAACACATCATCAGAAAATATAATTGCCCAGAATCCCCCCATTCTTCAAGCATTCAAGTAACTGAGGTGTTCTGTTACCTGAAGATAATGAAGTAAACTCAAAAAGGCCTCTTGTTGTGGAGAACACTGTTTTACATCTATGTGCTGCCGATGAAAGGGATTCTATTCTGGTTAATTGGCTAACAGCACTAGTTTTCAAGTATCAACAAAATTCTTTATTTAGTCATCGAATGATCTACATCAGGTTACCACGTCCTAGTGTTATTCTATTTTCATAAGTGTTCTTTCGTCACCAACACATTTTCATCCTTCTTAATATTTCCAGTGGCATCACTTCACTCCACTAACGTAAAAAACAAGCAATCTAAAAATTATCCTCTGCTGTTTCCCACTCATCCACAGAGAGTGAAGTTGCCATTTACGGACACTTGCTGTTGCCATGTTTTTCAGAAAGTTTGCCATTCTACAAGCTGTTTTTAGCCCCCATACCCACGACACTTCTACAGGCATTTAGTATTTCTTTATCTGATGCTTTTCCAAGGCAATACCTCCGCCTCCTCATTGAATCATGCGGGCTGTCTCTTAATCAAATGATATTTTTTGAAGTGGTTCCTCACTGGAGCCCACAAGGTTGTTTCTCATATTTTCCCCCACACCTGCTTCATATATTAACCTAAGGAGAACTACTTACGTGGTTTATTGTCCTTTTTGGAACAGAAATATGATATTTGTCATTTCCCCATTCCACAATCTGGCCCAACATTTGAAAGTATCTAAAAATATCAACTAATATTTCTTCATTTTCTTGCTCCCCAGAAAATGATATATTTTCTCTGTTTATATCTGGTGTTCCATAAAAGATTGGCCAGATTCAAAACTGTGTGGTGCCCTGAAAACAGCTTGAAAATTAGTAGCAGAAAGATGGGTTCAAATCCCATTTATTAAAGATGTGACTTTGGACACAAAGACATCTGAACCTCAATTTTCTCATCTGCAGAATGGGGAAACAAGGATTTACCTGACAGAGTTGGGTAAGTGTTAAATGAGGTATTATACTATAAGTCACATATCTAGCATTCTGTGTGACACATAATAGCGAACCAACAATGTCTCCCGTTATAGAACCGCCATAACTGAGGCGAGATGGGATAGCAGGTACCTGTACAGAGGATGGTTGTTCGACCCCCATGACATTTTTGTGTCGAGATAAAAAGAAATTATTATCTTAAGGTTAGAAACAGAATTCTCCTTAAGAAGGAAGCAGTTTTTATTTAAGAAAAAAATCTTTAAAAAAATTTTAATAGCTAGCATTTATTACAACATTATTTACAATAGCCAAGAAAAAGAAATCTTGATGTGTCTCTTGGGAGTAAAAGATGAAACCTATCACAGAATGGCAGAAAGAAATTTTTTTTAAAGTAACTCAACCACTCAACAAGAGGAAGAAACTGGAATTTGGGGCATAGGAGAAAGCAAAGAAGGAAAAGGAGAAGAGAGAAAAATGAAGAGAGTAGAGTACCTTGGTGAGTGATTGGCATCTACATTAGCCAATGTTGTAAGGGGACATTTTAAAGAAGAGAAATGTGAGAATGTCCAATAATGGATTTCAAGGTCTTTTTATTTTGTAGTATAAGTCCCCTCCATGTCCTTAAAGCCTAACTGTCCCACAAAGTTCTAGAACAATGCTTATTAACTTGCATTTTGGTTTTTTTTTCCAATTTTTATCCTTTTACTAAGGAGGAAAAAAATATTTAATATTTTTGTTGTATAAGGAATAGTACCTAAGGCAGGTATTTATACTCTGGATTAACTTACATTTTGTTTTAATGGTTATGGACATCACAGAGTGGAGTAGAATTTTCACTTTGTGACAACAGTGCTGAACAGGTAGACCATGTATGGGATGGTCAAATAATCCATCTGTAAGTACAAGGACTCAGATCCAGGGAGGGTCATAAGAAGATAAGCCCCCTGGGGGTTTGCAGAAAACATACAGAAGATAATAGACTTTCCACATGATGGAAGAAGGGAGCTCAAGCACTCTTATCTAGACCAGAAATGGCAAATGCTTTCTCTGAAAGGTCAGATAATAAATCTTCTAGGCTTGTGGGACATAACGTGCTTTAACTGAACTATGCCCCCCCCCCCACAAATTCATATGTTGAAGCCTTGGTTAGATAGCCAATATAATGATATTTAGAGGTGGGGAATTTGGGAGGTAGTTAGGTTTAGATGAGGTCATGAGGGTAGGACCCTCATGACAAGATTAGTACCCTTATAAGAAGAAACTCCTGAGAGCTCGATTTCTCTTCTCCTTCTGTACACACATTGAGAAAAGGCCATGTGAGCATACAGCAAGATGGAAGCTATCTACAAGCCAGAAAGGGAGTCCTTGCCAGATCCCATCCATACTGACACTTTGATCTTAGATTTCCAATCTACAGGGCAATGAGAAAATAAATTTCTGTTGTTTAAGCCATCTAGTCTATGGTATTTTGCTATGACAGCCCAAACAAAATAGGAAATGTGGTCTCTGTTGCAACTACCCAACACTGTCTTTATCATGGGATAGACAATATGTAACAAATAGGCATAAAGCTGTGTAAATAAGAATTTTATTTATTAAAACAAGTGGCTGGCTAGCTTTGGTCCATGAACAGTAGTGTGTCAACTGCTGGTCTAGACCAGGAGTCAACAAACTACCTTACACAGACCAAATCCAGCTACTTTCCTGTTTTATTTATGGCCCTCCAACCTAAAAATGGATTTTATATTTTTAGATGATTACATTTTAAATGATTATAAGTATCTACATCATATCCAATATTGCACTTCTTGTTTTGCAAAACTAAAATATTTACTATCTATTCCTTTAAGAAAAAGTTTGCCAAACCCTGTTCCAAAATATAACGTCCAGTTGACACCTAATTCCCTTTCCATTGGGTCAGAATTTCTGTCCCAACTCTGTCCCTTATGTTAGGACCCAAAATTGACATTTGGGAGAAAAACATTGAGGGAAATTTTTTGTGAACGCTTAACTTTCCCCCAAAACCTATCTTCTGCCTTTAAGTAAAAGGTACCAACACACAGATAAGAAAGCACATAACCTATCTATACTAACCCAAGCTACCGAAATTATCATTGATGTTACCCTAATCCATGCTATCATCCACCTCTCACCCAGATAACTATCACAGCCTCCTTCCTAATTACTCTCTTCCTGTTCTTCCTTCCACCAACCACCACCTACTTCATAATAGAAGCCAAATGAATTTTTTTTTTAAGCTCCATCTTACCCCTTTACATAAAATCCTCCAGTAGTTCCCTTATTGCATTTAGAATAAAAATCCATACTCTTGACCATAGCCTGCAGGATCCTGGAAGATCGGGCCTCTACCTCCCTCTCAAACATCAACAAAGTGACCTGAACTCACTTCACTTTGGTCCAGTTTCCTTTGCCTTCAGTCTATCTCTAGGATTGGGTCATACTCTTTCTTCAAACAGGGGTTTAGAGTTTGCTGTTTCTTTTGCCTGGAATAATTTTTTCCTGCCTCTTCACACTGATGACATGCTTTTATCATTCAGGTCTCAAATTAAATACCACCTCATCAGAGAAGACTGTCATAACTCTCTAAAGTAGATGCCCCCAATTATTCTCCATCTCAGCACTTTGTTTAATCCTACATGATGAATTTACTTTGTTTATAAACCCCATGCATGGTATCCACTTCACGTGGAGCCATGCTTGGCACTCAGTAGTTGGCACTTGAGAAATATGTACTGAGCAAATGATGGAATGTGACAAAGTTCAAATTAATAAACATAAAACAACCCAATATTTGTATTGCAATTCGGCAGTTCACAGAACCTTCTCAGATAAATTAGCTCATTTAATTATCATGGAAAATGTACAAAGTCTCAGGCATGTGCAGCCTCGTATGAGAGACAAAAGTAACTCTGATAACAGGTAGAACATGATAAAGGCACTACCAGTGGTACAAATGAGGTATTTTACAAAGAGAGAAAAAACTTTGCAGTTCAGGGGCATAAGGAAAACTGTGTTATAACAATGTATCAAAAACTGGGTATATTTTTACAGTTCTGGAGGCTAGATGTCTGAAATCAAGGTGTCAGCAGAGCTCTGCTCCCTCTGAGACCCTGAATAGAATCCTTTGCCTTTTCCTAGCTTCTAATGGTGCCTGCCAATCCTTAGCATCTCTTGGCTTGCAGAGGCATCACTTCAATCTCTGCCTCTGTCATCATACAGTGATTTCCTCATGTTTCTCCGTCTGCATTTCTGCTTTTCCTTCTTATAAGGACACCACTTATATTGGATGAGGGTCCAACCTACCAAGTATAACCTCATTTTATTTATTTTTTTTTTAAAGATTTTATTTATTTATTTGAGAGAGAGAATGAGAGAGAGAGAGCATATGAGGGGGGGAGGGTCAGAGGGAGAAGCAGACTCCCTGCTGAGCAGGGAGCCCGACATGGGACTCGATCCCAGGACTCCAGGATCATGACCTGAGCCGAAGGCAGTCGCTTAACCAACTGAGCCACCCAGGCGCCCTAACCTCATTTTAACCTGATTACATCTGTAACCCTATTTCCAAATAAGTTCACATTTGAGGAACTGGAGATTAAGACTGCAACATGTCTTTTTTGGAACACAATTTAACCTGTAATAATAGAAAGTTTTCCAAGGGGAGGTAATAAAGACAACTAACTTGAAAGCATTCATATTAAATGTGGTATAAAAGAAGATGTTATCATTCAAGTTTCTGCTATGATAAAGCTACATAATAAACAACTCCAAAATGTCAGTAACTTATAACATAAACAATTCTCACTAACCAGTTTGTGAGCTGGCTGAGGCAGCTCTGCTCCAAGTGGCAGGTCAGGTTCAAGTCTCTTGTTCTGGGACCCATGGTTGCCTGGGGCTTGCTCTTCTCATGGTAGTTAGCCAAAGTGCAAGAGGTCAAGCACTCCAGGCAAGCACATATGAAGCCTCAACTGCATCACCTCTGCTAACACCAACTAATCCAAAGCAGTTCACTGGACTAGGCTAATATCCAACAGACCCAGGAAAGATAGTCTGCCTACTTTCATAGGAAGCCATGGCAAAATTAATGAATAATTAAAAACAATTATCCAATCTGCCAAAGGATTATCACCAAATTTGCTCATTGTCTCTTGGGCTCTGATACTTCCCAAGGAGCTCAGAGATAGAGATCCGGACCTTGACTTTCTTCTAGAAGCCTTCTGAAGTTATCACATATGGAGATCTTTATTTATGCTGTGCAACAATTACATGTCTCAGATGAGAAATGTCCCAGGAATTTAGGTGTGATGGATAACTCTCTAGAATTGAGACACCAGTTCTCTCATGTCCTCACAGTGTACATTTTTATCTTCAGTAATGGTCAAAATGGGCTTTGCCAGTATAATTTACAAGAAGGGCATTGGAGGGAATATGTTCCAAGAGGCTGAAAGGAGGGGAAGGATATCTTATATGGGGCCATTGGAAAGAGAACAAGCCAAAGAAATAATAGCCAATCAAAGCACTTAAAGAAATATTGAGTCAGAGTCAGGTGATAAGTACTGTAGTATCAAGTCTAAAACAGGGGATGGGTTCAAGGGGGAAATAGAGAGACTGAGAGGAGTCCTAGAAAATTGCCCAACATGTCTCTCATGCATTCTTAGTTCCCCCTCAGTAACTGGCATAAGTGTGGCCCATGAGCATGTCATACTGTCTGAAATACAGATTTAGGGTTACATGTGTTATATCGGAATACCCAGATTGCAGAATAACATGCAACCCTAATTTTGTTTTGCTCAAAGAATCCATTCCACTCAGGGAAAGAATTCACTACTGGAAGGGGATGACAGGATAGAGTAGTAGTGGGGGAACTTCCCTGTCTGTTAATATGAAATGAGTCAAAGGGGTCTGAAATGGTTCAGAAACTATGCATTTAAATAAGCAGAAAGTTAAGCCACAGTATAGACAGAGGAACATCATAGAGCCAATGAGGGCAAACCCCTAGGCTTCCCAAGGTATCAGAAGATGAAATAGAAGAATGAAGGTCCTAGAAACTGGCCTCTGAGAAATACTTAAAGACACTGGAGATATTTCAACAATGCGAAGCCACAGTGAATGTCTGTGCATACATAAGGGATTTTTGATGGAAGAGGAAGAGGACTTGTTTGTTCTATACGTCTCCTAAAGGTAGCCCAATAGGTGAACACTACATTATCAGTTCAACCTATAAGATAGAGATAGAGATAGTGAGTTTTCTATAAAACCTATACCATAGGGGAAGGTGGGATGGGATTTAGGAGTATAATTCAGTCTGACTCTCACATTCGTAAGAGCTTGGAGTCAAAACTTTCAGCATTATCTCTATATGATATTGTGTTTCCTTAGTGTTTTTAGGTGTGTATCAAAAATATATATATTTAGTGTAAATCTTATAAATGCAAAATAACCCTATCTTGGCATTTTAAAAAATATTTTATGAACATGCAAAAAAATTGATTCAGGTATCTCTAACCTCTGAGAACTGCTGGTTCAAAGAAGGAGGACAACAATTTATCTAAGATGTGGTCAAGATACACTGTGCGCCAGGCATAGTATTGGACTAGATGTCTAAGATTCCATTCAAGATTGACATTCTTTAATTCTAACTTCTCTAGGCTATACTTTCCTTGTCTGTAAGTGCAGGAGGTTGGACTAACTCAGCTTTCTTCATGTGGAGTCTGAAATAGCACTACCAATTCCTGGAATGCTCTTTGACCTCCCCATTCCCCTTCCCCACTCCCCCACCCCACAAGAAACTAACTCATACTCCTCCTTCCGGTTTTAATTTGAATCTCAGTTCTTCAGAGTAAACAACTAATTTTCAGATTAGGCTAAAACCTCTGTTAGACACACACCCACCTCACTTAAACTCCATGAAGCGCTGGACTGCTCTATCATCATGCCAATATTCAGTGTACAGCATAGTGTCCTACAAATAGCAGAAAGCTCAACAAATAGTTATTAAATTAATAAACAAATAACTTGGAATATTATTTTTTTTGGTGCAAAATGGTGGTTTATTAAAGCATGGGGACAGGACCCGTGAGCAGAAAGAGCTGCTGCACTGGGGTTGTGAGGGGTGGTTGATTATATACTATGTGGTTGGGGGAGATAAGGAAAAAGGGAGGTTTCAAAATTACTTGGACTATTAATAGGTGTTAAATGAAAAAGGGCTTTAATGGTAAAATTCATTTGAGAAACACTGAACTAAATACTCTTACCAGATTTCTTTGTTACCATTTTCAAAGTCTTTAATATATAGACAACTATGGAAAGTAAATATAGTGCATTTGCTCAATTCTAAGATTTACTTTTTTAAAAAACCATTTTACATTTCTCAAATTCTATATTTCTTATAATACAGTTTTTAATATGCTTCTTTCCCACCCTTCCTTACAGCTCCACCTGTTATTAAAACTAAATAACTATTTCCTACAATTAATGGTGTCATAGAATTAAGAGAATCCATTAGCATAGAGCATTTCTCAAATATGGTTGATTATGGAATCTTTCTTTACAGAGATTCTCCTGGAACTACTGTGGTATGGTATACATTTTAGGAAACACCGGAATAGAAGGCCACCTCCAAATATACTAACTTTTGAGACTACTGGCCAGAATTAGGAAGAAAAATGTTATAGGTAAAACAAACAAATAAATAATTTTAAAAAATAAATTAATTAAATAAATTAAATTAAATTAATAATTTTTTAAAAATATGACTCCTGAGACTTGAGTATTCCAGGACATATTTAGTAATCTCAAACAAGTCACTTAAGCAATCTGACTCTCAAGTATTTTATTGGTAAAAGAGGGACAATGGCATCTTTCCTGCTTACCTCGTAGGACTATTATTAGAAAACAACAGGAAAGTTAAATGTAGAAAGGTCAGATTCTGATTAAAGAAATTAGAATGAACAGTTTGTGTTCTGCTCTTCCCCAAAATACACTGAAATGACAGTAAACTGGTCTTTTAAAAAGGGCTAACCATACACACACACACACACACACACACACACACAAGTAACATTTTGGAAGCTGGAAGGCAGATGGATGAGTGATAATTTATTTAGCAAATTGTAAAATGTTGAAATCTTACAAGGAAAGCAGATAAATAACTTAATTTGCACTCCTTAACCTCTGGATGTATTTGTAGGAATAAAGTCCGTGAGAAGGCAAGAAAGATGGGTTCTAGAGCCAAAACAGGAGAAAATGGAGAGGAGGAATTACCCCCCTTCCAAAAAAAAGGAGAGGAAATAAAAAACTGATATATGTTCTTCTTACTGAAACTATCTGCTGGATGCCGAACACAATGAATAAAGTAGAAATACTCCTACTACACATCATCATAAAATTTTAGAATTCAGGAGATAATGATAACCCAAAAGCTCTCCAGGGTGGGGGCAAGGAGAGAGGATCAGAATGGAATCAAACTTCTCAATAATGATAATTAAGTAGTTGAAAGTTTTCCAATTGTGTTTGATCATATTAATAATAGAGTTTCTCTTATACAGAGGGTTTAGAAATGAGTTAGTGACAGGTACATAGAAAACAAATCAAAGAAAACTAAGACAATTATTTATCCTGGAAAATAAAAAAATTAGAAAGAAGAGACTCAACTGTAAAATGTGTTCATAAAATTATAATAGTATAAAGATGGAACATAAATTTAACCATAAATTTTGGTGTAACTATATTTAAAGAAGGATTTGTTATTTTTCTATTGTGTTGTATCACAAATTATCACAAATGTAGCAGCTCAAAACAAAACACATTTATTCTTTCATATTTCTGTGGGTCAGGAGTTGAAGCACAGCTTAGCTGGGTCCTCTGCTTAGGGTCTCACAAAACTATAATTAAGGTGTCAGCTGGGCTGCATTCTTATCTGGAGAATAATCCACTTCCAGGCTTATTCAGGTTATTGACAGAATTCATTTCCTTGTGACTGTGGGATTCATAGCAGCTTTCTTCTTCAAAGCCAGCAAGGAGGAAGATAGTGGGTCAGCTAGTAAGAGGGAGTCTTATAACATAATATAACCATGGAGTGATATCCCATCACCTTTGTCATATTGTATTGGTTAGAAGTAAAACAAGGTCCTGTCCACACTCAAGGGGAGGAGATTATACAAGGGTGTAAACTTCAGGAGGTGGGGATCATTTGGGCCACTTTCATGTTTAAAATATCAAAGAGCATAGAGAGCAGCTTCTATTTTTCTGATACCCCATAGTAGCATAGTATGTTAGAGTTAGATCTGGATGGTAGCCTCGCTCCTCCATTTAAAAAAAAAATAACAATTTTTTTGTGTGTGAATTTACAAAGTTGTGTAACCATTGTCAAAATCCCATTTTATGGGGCACCTGGATGGCTCCATCTGTTAAGCATCTGCCTTTGGCTCAGGTCATGATCCCAGGGTCCTGGGATTAAGCCCCACATCGGGCTCCCTGGAAGCCTACCTCTGCCTGTCCCCGACTGCTCATGCTCTCTCTTTTACTATCTCTCTCTCTCTCTCTCACTCTCAAATAAATAAAAAAATAAAATCTTTTTTAAAAAATCCCATTTTATTTTTAATTTTTTGAGGAACCTCCACATCGTTTTCCAAAGTGGCTGTACCAGTTTGCATTTCTACCAACAGTGTAAGAGGGTTCCCCTTTCTCCACAACCTCTCCAACATTTGTTTTCTTGCCTTGTCAATTTTTGCCATTCTCACTGATGTAAGGTGGTATCTCAATGTGCTTTTGATCTGAATTTCCCTGATAGCTAATGATGATGAACATTTTTTTGTGTGTCTGTTAACCATTTGTATGTCTTCTTTTGAGAAGTGTCTGTTCATGTCTTCTGCCCAATTTTTGACTTGATTATTTGTTTTTTGGGTGTTGAATTTGAGAAGTTCTTTATAGATCTTGGAAATCAGCCCTTTGTCTGTAGTGTCATTTGCAAATACCCAGCAATTGTACTACTGGGTATTTACCCCAAAGACACAGATGTAGTGAAAAGAAGGGCCATATGCACCACAATGTTCATAGCAGCAATGTCCACAATAGCCAAACTGTGGAAAGAGCCGAGACACCCTTCAACAGATGAATGGATGAAGACGATGTGGTCCATATATACGATGGAATATTACTCAGCCATCAGAAAGGATGAATACCCAACTTTTACATCAACATGGATGGGACTGGAGGAGATTATGCTAAGTGAAATAAGTCAAGTGGAGAAAGTCAATTATCATATGGTTTCACTTATTTGTGGAACATAAGAAATAGCATGGAGGACATTAGGAGAAGGAAGGGAAGAATGAAGGGGGAGCAAATCAGAGGGGGAGATGAACCATGAGAGACTATGGACTCTGAAAAACAAACTGAGGGTTTTAGAGGGGAGGGGTGTGGGGGGATGGGTTAGCCTGGTGATGGGTATTAAGAAGGGCACGTACTGCATGGAGCACTGGGTGTTATACGAAAACAATGAATCATGGAACACTACATCAAAAACTAATGATGTATTGTATGATGATTAAGATAACATAATAAAATAAAATTTAAAAAATAAAAATATTAAAAATTTTAAAAATCCCATTTTATATCATTTCCATTACACCAAAAAGATCTCTCATGACCAATTTGCAGTCCTGTTCTTACCCCCATTCTCAGACAAGCACTAATATGCTTTCTGTCCCTATATATTTGTCCCAGATCCTCCATTTTTGTCCACCTAAATGAGCCAGTCTTATGCCTACTTGCTTTCAGAACCATCCTGTTTCCTGCATCCTCTCCAGCCTTGGGAGCAATGGTATCCTGGAGTTGGCTCTTACCAACTCATGAGACTCAATTGTTAAGTATTTGAGACTTTTTCAGTTCTGTTGTTAAACCATTGGTAGTTTAAAGATGGCCCTAGTGGGAGTTTTTACACCATGGCAAACAGTACAAAGCAGGGTATTTTTGTTTTGATTAAATTTTTAGAGAGATGGTTTATCAGTACACCACTATTTGCCTACCTATTATTACTAATCTCTGGGTTACCTCTTGTTAAGTAAGGTGTCTTGCAAAGATCTTTGCCTCCTGGTTTTCACATCCTTATCTAGTTCCTTCCACAATTAACAGGGCTGATTTGTATTACCATTAAATTATTGCAGAAATAATGTTTTACTACCAATGCTAGATCATAAAAGGTATCATGATTTCTG
Organism: Halichoerus grypus; assembly: GCF_964656455.1. NCBI lineage: Eukaryota > Metazoa > Chordata > Mammalia > Carnivora > Phocidae > Halichoerus > Halichoerus grypus. Next base: position 30,329,460 of record NC_135722.1, read on the forward strand.
CCTTACTCTCACATGAATCATTCCCTCTGGGCTCAGTCAGCTGCTATGTCATAAGTAGACTCCAGCAGTCCTTTGGAGAGCCCTAAGGAATTGTGGCCTCCTTCTAAAAATCACATGATTGAGCCATTCTGGAAGCAGATCCTTCAGCCATGTCCAGCTTTCAGATTACTATAGCCCAGGCTGGCATCTTGACTGCAACCTAATGAGAGATTCTGAGCCAAAATCAAACAGCTAACCTGTTCCTGAATGCCTGACCACAGAAACTCAATGAGATAATAAATGATATTATCTGAATCACTAAGTTTTAAGGTAATTTGTTATTCTGCAACGGGTAACTAAGACAGATTTTGGCACCAAGAATGGGGCACCACCATTACAAAACTTAAAAGATGAGAGTGACTTTGAAAATGAGCAGTGGGCAAAAGCTGGAAGAACTTTGAGGAAAGCATCAGTGAAAGTCTGAAGACTCAGTTAAGTAGAAGCCTTTGTCCACGCTGCAGGTAAGGGCTTATAGGAAATTGAAGATATTACCCACACCTAGAGGAAAGAGGATCCTTGTTATGGAATTGCAGAAAGTTTAGTAGCACTGCCCTATTTGATAACATGTGAAGTGGGAAATGAACCTAATGAACTGGGTGATTTAGCTAAGGAGATTTCCAGGTGAGGTGTTGAAGGTGCTACCTCCCTTCTGCTGTTTATAGAGAAATGCAAGCAGAGAGAGAAAAACTAAAGAAAATACTGATAAAACAAAGCAAGAATTGCTGAGTTTAAAATTTCTCAGCCTTTCCAGACAGCCTATGCTAAAATTAAGAAATGGCTTCTAGGCAAGGATCAAATCTAGGACACATTCAGGAAAACATAGTCTAAATATGAAGCCAAAGGTGTAGCCTCAGGAAGATTCAAGCCAGTATCTTATAGAATGACTCAGTCATAATAGAGCTTCTAGGCAGCTTGAGAATATTGACCCTCATCAATCTCAACAGAAACCCAAGGAAGAGAAATCTTTATCTTAGAGAAATTTGCAGGTGTGGCTTTTGTCTATCTAATATCTCAGAAGGGAATAAACAAAAAGCGATCTTCATTCCTTGGTCCTATAACACTGCTTACATCCACTCTGACTCAAGATGTTGACCTAGAGACTTTGCAGTCCCTGAAGAGATTTCCATCTCAAAGATGGCTGAACATTGTATCGTCTGAGTAACTCCAGTGGGCCCAGAACAGAGGCTCTACCATAAGTGTACATTTGCTTCCCTCCTATGCTTTCAGGAATGAATTTTTTGTTTGTTACAATAACGTAAATTCACTGGCAAAGGGGCTCATTCCAACCATTGGCCTTTCCCTCAATGATCCCATTTCCACATTAAATGGAAGGCACCCAACTAATAGAAGGAGAGGGTTATCTCCTTATAGCCACAATATTTTACTTATACACAAAAGTGAACAAACAACTACATTGTTCCCAGAAATTATAGAGATAATTGGATAAATGGGGGGGAGGAGAGAGAACAGAATGGGAGTTCTTAAAAATTTAAAAATAAGTTATCACCACCCTTACCCTGTGTACTTCCCATACATGCTAGGAGTCTCTGAAAGAATCAATCAGATTTAATTCAAGAGTAATGAGATAGCCAAGGCAGTTTGAAATTCAACGGATGAAAGAGAAGTTCTTAGAGAATGTAGAGCAAGAATAGAGAGGTACCGTGTTATCCTAGCAAATTACTGCCTTAAGATAGAAAGTCTGCCTCAAATGCCAAAATAGAAGGCTACTGCATGCAGGATCAGTAAATTATCTCAATTGAGTATGTGCAATAGAACAGGTGTCAAAACCTATTACTTGAATAAAACAGTAACTTAAAGGCCTAGCTGCATATAGAGAGCTCTCTTTGGATATAGAGTTAAATGAGAATTTCCTAAAATGACTAACATAGTTCTCCAAGTTTAGCTTCTCTAAGGAGAGAATATCTTGTCCATAAGAACATAGAACTTCACAGAATTGTATAGTTTTATAAATAAATTATATAGGTTTAAATTGTCCCAAGATGACCTTAAATAAGAACGGAGTTCCATAGAATAGCCAAGTAGCAATGGCCACTGTGTGAAACAAAGAAAGAGGAAACCCCTGGGCTGCTCAGATCATTTTCACTGTCATAAGTAGCAAATGGTAGGCATTTGGGAAAGCATTTCCATGGCTTTAACTCATTATTTTTTACAGATAATAATAACAATAATAAATGTAATGCTGAATATGTTCTGAGCCCCCATCAATCCTCACAACTACACAATGAGCAAAGTGCTACAAGGATACCCAGTTTTCATATAGGAAGAAACTTGGAAGTTAAATAACTAGTCCAACATCACATGGGTAGTAAATGGTCAAGTCAGGCAATGAACCTAAATCCATGCTCTTAACCAAACCAATTAGAGATGTAGTAAATAAAACTAACCTTTGAACAATTATACATAGAAATATCAAACTATTCTATAAATTAAAGTTAGGGCTCTGGTATGGGAAGGAATAGATAAGTATGGAACACAGAGAGGAAGATAAGCAGTTTATGGTTTTCATAATTATTAGATGTAAATTTTAGTTCACTGTATAACTACAGAAAGATAGGGATTGCATTCCAACATACAGATCCATTCACTTTTATACAGTCTATCTTATTGTCCTCATAAGTCCTGAATTCAAAACTGCTCAAGGTATTATTGTTACCTTTATATCTGAAATGGATAAAATAACTAGGATGACTGCTAACTACTACAGTTAGTATTTTGGAGCCCATATGGGGCAAAACCAAGAAATCAGCTACACCTTATAGGATGCTATTTCAATGAACTTTAGTTTTGTCTGAGAAAATAATAACAATGCAGTCTAATCTGATGCAACCAAAATAAAGTGCTTGTTTCTCTAAATTCATTTAATTGAACATGCTTATACCATTTACAGAAAATACCCTATTTTTACTGATTATTTCTACTAGTGACATTTACTAAAATTTAGCATGAAATCTAAAAAGGTTTATACATGCCGGGAATGGCCAGCAATCCCTGTACTGACCGATGAAAGAGTACTCCAAACTTTGCCATGAAAGCTGAGGAGAAGGCAAGGGGGTCAACGTTCAGAGACGAAGATCCTTTGCTCTTCTTTGCTCCCTCTTTTATTAGTCCTTCAGGATATCTTTATCACTGTTTCTCAAGCACTGAGGTGTGACAAGGGGTCTTACTGAAACTGAGAGGATTTACGGGAAAGATAAAATATGCTAATCTGCGTGTTCTACTAAACATAGCTTAAAGGACAATGCATACATTTCTTTGATCACGGGGTGGTTGTTTGGGCTAAGAAGTCTTCTGGAAGGCAACTCCCCATGACATTCCAATGGCAGAGTGGTCACGTGGCCCCGGCATTCCAAAGGCCCACGCCCTTCTCCCAAACCTTCCCTCACCCCCAGCAGCCTCCGTGTTACATTTTAGCAAGCCAGGTATTATGGCTGATTTCATGCTCTACATTAACCTCAAAATATACAAATTCTAAAACTATGTCCTATTTGAGCTACCTTCCAAATTCATGACTATATGATTCTAACTTATTATTTCTCTAAAGAAGGCTTCCACACAAGTAAGACTGGTCTCCTAAATATACCTTGCACATTCTTAACAATGTTCTTTTGTGCATACCCTCCCTGACCCTGAAGGTCATACCACCTCTCGTTATGATTGGATGAATGAGGAAGTAATACAGATTCTCAATGAATCATGCTCAAGAGTTGTCTCCAACTTCCCAATCCTAACCAATAGAGACAGGACGATTCAGAAAGTATGTGTGGTAACAACTGAGCATTTTGGAGGAAATTCTGCCGTATTGTAAAAGAGACTATCAGAATGATTTCTATCCCATCAACCCTGTACTGGGAAAAAAAACAAAAAAGGGTACTTGACTTTGTACTAATGGGATGATGTAAACATTTTTTTTTGGTGTGTGGGGGGAGTAATCTAAAATTGAATGCAGGGGCACTGAATGGCTCAGTCACTTACTCTAGATTTAAGCTCAGGTCATGATCTCAGGGTCGTCGCCCCACATAGGGCTCCACACTGCACATGGAGTCTGCTTGGGATTCTCTCTTTCTTTCTCCCTTTGCCCCTCTTCCTGTTCTCGCTCTCTCTCACTCTCTTTCTAAATAAATAAATAAATAAATAATAAGATTTAAAAATAAAATTTAAAAAATAAAGTTGAATGCAGATTCTAGTGAACTATTAAACTCCTAATAAGATATTTTGAGACAATAGATATAGGGATGTAGACTTCAATTCCTTTTCTATAAAATACTATGGCTATGTTAATCCAAAATTTGTACAAACTAAAACACCTAATTCTTTTATGAAAAGGAAAGAGCGTTGTTTAGGTACTTATTATGTGGCAGGTATTGAAGTAGGTACTAAGGGCTATGGCAATCATTAGATAGTAAGCTCTTTAAGGGATGTCTGATATACTTTTGTATCCCAAGTGTATAGTACCTTGCTCTGAAATGTTTAGTGAATAAAATAAAATAGATAAAAATTCTACCTAGGTTTAAAATACTTGGTTATAATTTTTATTATTATTATTTTTAAGTGTCAGGCAAGATGCAGCTTATTTTTCAGATGGGTCTTAATTGGTCCTTGAATCTTTGACACAAGAAAGGAGAATCTAAAAAGTTGACAAGATTGGCCTTGGTAAGATACAAACCTCAAGACATATTTGATAAATCAAATTCTTTTTTATCTTACTTAAAACAGGAGTGCTCAAAAGAATTTGCCCTTGGGAGATTATTATTGAGACACAGAAATGCAGCTCAAGAGGTTGACTCTTGAGAGGACAAGTAGGACAAGCATGGTCCTGCTTTGCTTTCCACTATGGCAGTTCTCCTAGAGTGCCCAGATTTCAGAAAAAGCACTAGAGGTGCCAAGGTATAGCTCAGAGACCCTGTCTGGAACTAAGAAGATATGGGAAGCAAACCTGCAAAAAATAGTGATTTTTTTAAAGTGGTGGTGCGGGGGGGAGAGCAATTAAAATATATGAAAAAGCTCAAACATGATATTCTTCTGAAATATAGGATTTTTTTTTTAGGTAGTAAAGCTTTATTATTGTAAAGAAACTTACTAGACAATGTGTTCAGTTTTTTCTACATCAAGTTGTCCTGAAGGGATACAGAATTGAATACCCACCATGTAATCATTCACTAAGACTTAGGAAACCTGAATCACATAACATCCTTGCCCTGAGAACAGTTATTTATATATTTAAGATTTATACCTCATCCATTCCAAAAGGACTTAAAGCAGCTTACTGACGAATACACAATATAACTTAAGATTTTCCCCTTAATTAAGTACAATTTCGAGACAAAGATGCTCCTGTACATTTTTTTAATAGGTTGGGCAAACATTCTGGTAAATTCAATGAAATTTGGCTCTAAACATTCTGGTAAATCTGACAAAAATGCAAAAACATTGAGCTATAGCAGTCCCATATCCTGTCATAGGTAAGAATTAAATCTAGGTAGAGTCAAAACTTCTCCTGAATCAAGGAGGAATTTATCATGTAAAACTAGCAAGAGAAATGTTGCATAGAATCAAGGAGGAATTTATCATGTAAAACTAGCAAGAGAAATGTTGCATAATAATAGCATGGGTGCTATCTTTCACCTCTGTTCTAAGAAGTCAGAGAAACGCTATTCAAATGGATAATTTTTATATCAAACCTCTACAGAACCAGAGAGTATCATAAACTAAAATCTCTAGAGTATTTCTGCAGAAGAATAGAAATAATATAGTTCAAATACTTCGCTTGACTAAATAAAGGGATAGAATATAAAGTCTCTAGTTCCACAGGTACTTGACAAGTTTATTTAAATGTCAGCTACCTTAGGAGAGCATTTGGCTAATGCTAAATTTATAATCAAATATCCTAGTAATAGTCAATGGTAGAAAAGTTCTATATTACTAATTAATGACAATGGTAACTAACAAGTGTAGAGTTTTGGGGGGTTTTTCAGTTTATCAAGCACTTTTTATATCCATTATCACATTATTTTTTATTATAACCCTATAATCAATCAATAATCAGGAAAGTATCAGCATCATCCTTCCTTTAGGGACAAAGAAGGAAGGCTCAGAATTGTTAGGTAATAGGTCAAGATAGTGTGTCTGGAAAGGAATAGTCAGAACTCAAAACCAGGTTTTGAGTTCTATTTTATGTCCCTAAAATTATATATCCCTTTTACTATGTATTTTCTTGTTATCTCTAGTTAAATATCAACCCAAGTACAATTGTCTTATGAAACAGGCAGACTTGGTTTGGGACCAAATAAAAGCCTTACTCCAGCAAGCTTTAGTCAACAAGGTGAAAGAAGATGGGAAGAAGGAAGAAGGACCTGAAAATATAATTTGCTGGGATATGAACCAGACCCTGCCAGATCCTTGTAGACTACTGTAAGAAAGAAAATTGTCCTCTTCTCATTGAGAAGGCAGAGTTTTATATCATATAATACAGACCAAAACATTTTCTTAAAATTTCTTAAGGATATTAAAACTATCCATTTTTCCTTTATGAACTTCATCATCACTTTGTAATTCTATAATATATTTTTATTGCAGTCAGAACCTCCCCTCTTAGCACAATTGATGGTAAACCCTCTTGGGGTAGACATAATTTTCTAATTCCCTTCCATTGGTTAGGAGCAAAGGGAGGCTCTGCCATGTGATGATGAATTGTGGCCAGGAAACCAGTGATATTTATTCCACCAGTAGACTTCCAGAGGTGAAGGCACAGTTGGGAATTTTTTTCCCTAAATTTAGAATCCTCTTTTTATGCATTCACTCATTTATGCTGCTAGGCCTACCAGGATGGGTTAACTCCAAAAGACAAAACTAAATATGTGATGCTTGAAGAGACAATAGCTACTGATAAACTGCTCTTTAAGGCCTTTCCTTGCTATAAATAACAAAACCACTTTACCAGTGCCAAAGGATCTAGTCTTCTTAGGAGGGAGTGTGGATGTCAGACACATGGAGCCTATATACTCCAATGCTATAAGTGCCAGAGGATTGATTAAGGATTGATTCATGCATGTTGCTTCAAGACCATTATGTTTCTACATAACTGATTTTTTTTTCTTTCTTGACAAGGCAAATAGTAGGAATGACAAGGTCAAATGGCCTGAGAATATTTATGAAAATTCTCCCTGATAATATGAAAGTCCTTGTGAATTTCTGAGAAATCTTTAAACAAAGTCATTTTGGATGATGGAGATTTTCAAGGTATAATCCAAGGATATTATAATTATTTTCCCACAGTTTTGCTGGTGATGTGATCTGGGGCATACGACCTCAGTATTTACCTGGAAGAGAAACCACTTGATTAACTTGATACTACTGACTGACCTGATAATAAGGTTAAAAACAGATTTCACTAGAAGAGGCCACTGTAAGATTTACAGATCATTTATTAATGCAATCAACATTTATTACATGGGTGACTATAATGTATGAGGACCAACCCTAAGTGTTGAGGATACAGAAGTGAGCCAGGCAGATGAGTTCTTTGCCTGCACTGAGCCTTTGGTCTAGCAGGAAAGACATATAAAAGCAGCACAGAGAAGCTATATATTTAGAATTGTGCTGAGTGTTTTCATAGAAAATTAGAAAGGGGCTATTAGCAGATGAAACCTGCAAGATATAACTTAGACTGCGTATCTGGAGAACTGACAGGACAGGCCTCCTTGAGAAGTTCCTTTTGAGGGAAAGGCTAAAACAGTGAGTAGGAGTTAGCTAGGTGAAGAATGCAGGGATATGTGTGTGCCCATGTGTGCTGGGGCATGCATGGGGGGAGGTGAGAAGATGCACCTTCCAGGAAGAGGGGACAGCAATGTTTGATGACACAGTGGGAAAAGAGAGAAGCTTAGAGTGAATATAAGGAGACCCAGCTGGAACTATTGCTAGAGCTCATGCAAGAGATTGTTACAGTTTCAACTGAAGTTGTGGGAGCACAGATGGAGAAAAATGGATGGACTATATAGGACCTAGGAAGTGATAGGATGTGAAGTGGTAATATTCCTAGGTTTTGTACATGAGTAAATCTTTGGAGGGAGGTGCCATTTACTGAGATGGGAAACAGTATAAGACACATAGGGCCAAAAAAAAGTCCTAAAAGAAAACTATAAGTATATATATATATATGCACACACACTCATACATGTGCACACACAAACTATAACTTTGCTGGGAAAACAAAGTTATAATAATATTGTATGCAAAAAGAAGCAATACTAGAATGTTGAGTATCAACACATAACCAATCAATATAAGGATCCTTGAACAAATATTTATGAGTAACTTGCTTTTTAAAGTGCTGTTCTAATATGGATATTTGTTTAAAATTTCTCTAGAACACTTTGAAGTATTTCCAGATTAAAAGAAAATATGAAAGAGTCTTAAAACCCTGTGTCAGATACCAGCTTTCCAGATGAAAGAGACTTGGTCTTTCCCATCTCCAAGAGGAATGGCAGATGTGGTCTGAAAAAGTTAAGATTGCTCTGACCAATTAATATTTTTAATTATCTTGGGGATGTAGCTCCCAAAGAATGTCTCATGTTGAAAGTAGCATTTAGACTTCAAAAGGTTGTCACATAACCAGGTAGCTAGTTGACAAAATGACCAGGACCTGGAAAGTCTTTGGATGTTAGGTGGACTAGGTTCCTAGAATTTGGAAATGAGTTAAGAACAACAGTACAAGTTGTAAAAACTTTACAACTTGTAGGAACTTCATAGTTTCTAGAACATTTTCACCTTCATAATCTTATCTGATTATAGTTGTTTTATTTCTCATGGGGAAAACATGATGATAAGCTAAAAATTCTATAAAATGTACTGAATTCTGGAACACTGTAACTAATGTACCCCCTTAAAACTTGGAAAAATCAAATAAGTTGAGGATAAAGACATTTTACTCCACACAGTGGATAGCAAACTTGCCAAACCAAGAAACACTTTCTCCCAAGAAATAGCCCAGGCCAAAATTTATTTAAAAGACTGAAATAGATTAAAAGATGACACATCTAAAGTGACTTATTAAGGGAAACCCAGGATTTCAAGAGCAAGGTCCTTAACATTAATGGTGGATGCCAAGAAAGATTTAAAACCTACTCTCCCACAACACAGCTGTTGGTGCTTCCATCATCAATAGTTCTAGGCTAGATGGACAAAAGGTCTGCTCCAAATTGGCAATCCTTATGTTTTATTATGCATGTTTCATCACTGCTCTAGAAGAAGAAAGACCATCACCACCAACCAACATCTTCCCATTCTGGTGTCATCTAAAAATACCTGCAGACAGTATTACCCTGCAATTACCTCACACTCCTGCCCATCAGCCATAGCCACCTCCTACCTCCCGCTCACTAATAGCACAGTCCTGTATCACCTCCCACTCAGCCAAGCAACACTACTGTAGCTGCTTTAGATACACTCATATCTATATATATAGTCTCATATATAAATATATATTCAGACATATACTCATGTGCACACAAAAATGCTTTTACAAAAGAAAAAGGGAAAGCTAGTTATGTGAAAGCTGCACTTTGAAAAGTTAGTGTGATATGCCATTTGGGAAATAGTTCCTGTTCTGTCTTGGTGTCAACCTAAATGCCTGTAGAGAGGCATTTACTAATCCCAGACAGAAGTATTTGGTTTTATTAAACCCTGATCCTTGAGTAGTTGGAGCCTTCATTTCCTGAATCTATTTCATTACACTTTATACTTCCCCCTTTTAAATATTATAGTATAATACCATAAACTTAATATTTAAAGTATAATTTTTAGATCAGTCTGGTACATCGTCTATTTTAAGGATATTTTTATGGATATTATACTCAGCATTCAAAAAATACCTATTCTACTACTCTTGCTTTTTACTTTGTTTTCCTTTTCCATTATTATTATTATTTAGTAAACCCCTGAGGTACTGGTATGTCATTTGGAGACAGAAATGAGTGGGGTAGAGGACTTGGGAGCAGAAGCAGAAACAAGAATGAAGAGATGCTTGTTCTCTGATAACAGCAACAGACAAAACCACTATTAACATGATCAGAGCAACCAGGGCTTGCAGTTGGGAGCAGGGATCCTGTGACTCTTCAAGTAATCTGCACCGAGCAACAAGCCCAAATGAACACCATGGAGTAGCACCTAGGGCTGTGAGGAGTAACTGAGATCACAGCTGGGGAAGCACTTTGAGAGTGAAAATGACATGGAATGCAAGGGAAGGTTTTCATTACTGCTTCATCATGTCATCTGCACTGATCATCCAGCAGACTGTAGAGTGGACTGGGGAGAAAGGACTAGGCTCCTTGTCAGAAGCCCAGGACTCAAATCCTGACTGATACCAACTTGCTCAGTGACTTTGAGCAAATCTCTGAATATCTGAGCCTCAGATTTTCCCATCTGGCAATAAATACCTCTCCCATCTGCCCTACAAAGTTACTATAAACATTTGATTAGAATTGTAGGTGAAATGCTTTAGAAAGTATAGCACAGGATATGGCTGTGTGATTATAACTGAAAAACTCCACCTGGATACCATCCATATTCCCCAACTAAAAGAAGTATTTGCCAATCTCTCTGCCCTGACCTTGTCTTCCCTGTCTCAGTTAATGACACCATCTCAGTAGAATGTAAGCTCCATGGGGGCAGGTATTTGGAACAGTGCTAGGCACAAAGTGGGCCTTCAGTAAATATTCACTGCATTAAAAAAAACCCAAATCTATTCAATTGCCCAAATGAGGACATGTCATCTGTGATGCATTCTTGTCCTGCATTCTAACACATTTAATAAATCACTTCCAAGTGGCTCTGACACCTGTCTACCTCAGTCTCTTCCACTCAGTGATGTGTTGGCAAATGTTTAACAACCACCTCTCAGGGAAACATTTCTGGCATTTTCCAATTTCCGTGGTATAAAAGTTCCCACTATGGCTAATTTCAAACCACCAGCATGACACATTGAGTTGGAGAGAGTTGCCTACAATCAACTCTCAGGACTGGTATGAGACAGCTCCAGCTCACCGTGGCTCCCACTATTCTCATCCTAGTCAAGATCCTCATCCCCACAAGTATGGCTCAATTCCTGGATGGTCCTTATTGTAACCTCCCATCCACATTCCCTGTAGCATTATCTTTCAAACACATACATCTGATCATGTTGTTATCCTACTTAAAAACCTTCAATGCATCCATCCCTCTTGCTTACATAATAAATGCCAAATACATAGTATGTGAGACAAGGCACTTCCTAAAAGTGAAGGCAGCATACTGAGACCCTCTTCAATGTCAGCCTGAATTCTGGCCACACTGAACAGTTTCTTCAACACCCTAAGCATTTGTATTACTCTCTGTTTTTGCTCATGCTGTTCCCACTTCTTGCATAGGCACTTCTCTTTCCTCTCCACCTGGAAGACCACTTACATATTCTCTAGACCCAAATAAAAGATCATTTCCTCATTAAAGCTTTCTCTGATTATTACTTATTTCTTCTTTACCCTTCACTTACCTATCATCCCAGGCAGAATAAATTTCTCACTCATAGATCATTGTATCCATAGTCTTATGGTAACAAATATCAACTTTTCCTATAGTTATTTGCTTATTTCTCTCTTTTCTGCTCGTCTGTGAGCTCCTCCAAAGCAGGAGCTATCTTTAATGAACTCTTAACAGATGTTGTTGAATCACTTAACTGATGTCTTTCAAAGCATTGCTACTCAAGTGCTTTGTAGGTGGACTAGTAGTATCAACTTCACCTGGGACTTTGTTGGAAAAGCAGAATCTCAGACCCACCCAGACCTCATAAGCAGAATTTGCATTTTAAAAATATTTTCATAAGCACATTAAAGTTTAAAAAGCCATACTAAAAATAAAATAAAATAAAATAAAAAATAAATAAAAAATAAAATAAAAAGCCATACTAAAGTTTGAATAGGCCCAAAGAAAGACAACTTGAATGGGGATATACAGCAAAACAATATTCATAGGTAATTAATCTCTTAGCTTGGGTGAAATAGTTTAAAAGGATGAGATTAGAGCAGTGGTTCTCAACTGAGGACAATTTGTCTCCCCTCTCCCCATCAGGGAGTATTTGGCAATGCCTGGAGACATTTTTGGTTGTCACAGCTAGAGAAGTACTACTGGCATCTAGTAGGTAAAGGTCAAAGATGCTGCTAAACATCCTACAATGCCCCTGACAATGAAGAGCCCTCTAGTCCAAAATGTTAATAGCGCAGAGTTTGAAAACCCTGGAATAGATAAAAGAAAGACAGGAAGCTAATAAAATTATACAGGCATAAAGTGATGAACCATCACTGGTGTTGGGGTGGTGCTAGGTTAGCTCAGAGGGAGGTGAAAAATAGAGGTGCTTCTAAATAAATTAACAGAATTTAGCAATGAAGGCCAAAAGAGAGGGAGGTAGAAGATGGCTCTCAGTTTTCTCTTTTGAGTAAATGGAAAGATGGCAGCAACACTGCCAATGCTAGAAGCAGCTGCCACTTCTCTTTTCAACAGAATAGATGCATGGAAGCAAGACTCAGAAGGATTTAGGCAAGTCACAGGGATCCTGTTTCACTAAACTTACTTATTGAGCACTGAAGTTCCTAGAGCTATGCCCTCTCACACATCTGACCTTATGTAATCCTTCAATAACAACCCTTAAAGTAGCTATTGGTAGATTTTCCTGCTGAAGAAACTGAGGTTCAGAGAAGTTGCCTAACTTGGTAAAGAAATAACTAGGCCCCCAAACCCACAACTTCTGACTCCCAAATCCAATAAGCTCCTCTCCCAACAGACATAACAAATGGAATTTTACCAGTTGCCTCTGATTCATCATGACATGGCTATGTAAAAAGGCATTCAGAGGCATGTCCAGGCTCATCATCAAACAATGACATTATCAATTAGAGATGCCTGTCATGGAATGGGAGAGAGGCTGTGTATTTGTGATGATCATTCCATACTATGTGAACTCAGAGTCACAGACTGTAGACTCAGTCGTTCATTCATTGTAAGGCCCAGACATACATATTTGAAATTAAAACGGTTATAGTTATAACAATTAGTGAAGATTGTTTCTGTAAGATCACAAAATCCATACCCTATTTCTTCTTACAACCAATGAAAATGAACAGGAAAAAGTTGCATTCAACACACATATTATTGTCAATTAATATTGACATTATTCAATTGAAAAATTATTAATGTCACTGAGCAAGCACAAAGCTCCAATCTTGCCTGATGGCAAGATCTTACCTTATTCTTTAGAAGATCTTTTTTATTAAAATAAAACCAAAATTATTTTCACTATATGTCAACACTGATGATTAGAAGATGAACCACCAACTGTGGGGCTAGGGAAGAGATCTGAGTCAGATAAAGGAAAGGGGAAAGTTGAAGATATTTTCCCTTTCTATGCTTCCTTGTCCCCATAAACTTGCACCCCAATTTCCTGCCTGACAACCCTTATTCACAGTTCAGGGCTAAACAAAAATTATATTTCCTTTTTGTCTCTTTCTTTGACCCTTCTGGATAGAATTAGTTTTTCTCATCTGGGTTCTCATAGCACAGAATACAGACTTCTGCATAATACACTATATTAATGATTTATTTACATTTATATCCCTACTAGGGTATGACCTGCTTTAAGTCAGGGGCTGTTTTGATTCATTTTGTAGCCTTAGCATATAGAGCAACACCTGATTCCCAGTTGGTACTCAATTAATGCTTGTTGAATTCAATTAGCATAAAGTCAGTCCCAGCAAATGAGTGTTTTAGGTTGACCTTTTGCTGCATCTTTTGCTCCTTTCAAATGTACTTCATCCTCCTAAGCTGTTTGCATTGATCTACACTGTTTAAATTGTTTAGTGAAGAACAAAGAGAGATGGGTATCTGGTTTCTTTCACTTAGCATGATGATTTCAAGGTTCATTCACATTGTAGCATATATCAGTACTTCATTTCATTTTATGGCTGAATAATAATCCACTCTATAGGTATATCACATTTTTTAAATCCACCTGTCTGTTGATGGACATTAATTTGGGTTGTTTCCATCTTTTGACTATTACAAATAGAGTTGTTATGAATATTCAAGTACAAATTTTGTTTGAACACCTGATTCCATTTATATGAAATATGAAGGACAGACAAATCTATAGAGACATAAAGCAAATTAGTGATTGCCAAGATCCAGAAGAAAGGAGGAATGAGGAGTGACTGTTTAATGGGTACAGGATTTCTATTTGGGATGATGAGAAATTTCTGGAACTAAATAGTAATGTTGGTTATACAACATTGTGAATTACTTAATGCCAATGCTTATATATTTTAAATTTTTTAATGGTAAATTTTATGCTGTGCTTTTTACCACAATAAAATACATATAATATATATATGTGTATGTGTATATATGTATATGTGTGCATATATATATACTTTTAAGAAATGGACAGAAAGACAACAAAATTGGACCAGGATTAGCTACCAGGAGCAAGATCCTTTCATTCATGAAAAACATTTTTCTTCACATCTGCAGTTCCCCTAAGTTTGCATGCATAATCTGAGATATTATTTCCAATGCTGATGAAACACTTTTCTATTGCTTCTGGTGGTGTCAGTACAAAAATTTTGTATAGTAATTTGATAATATATGGCAGAACCATAATAGTGTTCATGTCATTTAAACCTGGAACACTTCTAAGAATTTATCTTAAGGAAATATTTCACAAGAATAATATAGCTATGTGCATAAAAATGTTTATTACAAATCTGCCTATAATAACTGAATGCTGAGAGGAAATCGTTGTCCAATTGTTAACACATGTAATATTAACATGATAAAACATCTATGGGAACTATTTAAATATGTCATGTTAGGGGAAAAGAACAGAATACTAAGTTTTTAACTTCCTAGGAATATAATTTATTTAAAATGTATTCCAGTGATTGACATCAGAGAGTAGCACATTGAAATGGAAAGTGTAATAGGACTTAAAATGATTTCTTTTTTTCCCCTTTAAAAATTCCTTTACTATTCCTTCTATTATTCATTCATTCAAAAAGTATTTTTGAGCAACTACAATGTGCTAGGCATTGTGCGAAGCGCTGTGGCCACCATGATGAAGACATTTAGATTTCTTGCCTTCAGCAAGATTTCACTCTAACAGAGAAGATAGAGCAAATAATTTCAAAGTTAATTATTTAATTGCAATTGTGACAAGTGGTATGAAAAAGATGTACAAGGAGTCTAAAAACGTACATGTTTCATTTGAGGTCTCTTGGATATTCAGTGTTAATGTCTAGTAAACTGCTAAATATAAGTGTCTAGAGGTAAGAAGGGACAGAGGAACTATCAGTATAATGTGCAGGATTATTAGTCTTTTGATGGTAATTTAAGCCATGACCACTACTGTGACTGCCCAGAAAAGAAGCACAGAGAAGCTAAGAAGTTTTAAGAATAAGATCCTCAGGAATTCCAATAAACAGAAGCAGTCTAGAGTAGTTGTCAAGAATAGGGATTCTGGAGTTGTACTTCCTAGGTTCAAATCATCAGCTCTGAGAGTTACTTAACTTCTCTGTGTGCCAATTTTCTTATCTATAAAGCAATGATAACTTCTCATCAGGTGTTACAAGGATTTATTGAGATCATATGCACAAGGTGCTTAGAAGAATGCCTGGCACATATTAAAAGCCATGTAGGTGTTGGCTATGTGAAGGTCAGATATAAGATGAGAATCTCCCAAAGGATCCTAAAAAGAATAGCCAAAGAAGTAGAAGGAAAAAGTAAGAAGAGTAAGATAAAAAGGCAGTAAAAAAAAAAAAAAAAAAAAAAAAAAAGGCAGTGGATAAGAGCATCAAATATTGCTGCATATTTATATATAATGAGGAATGGAACAATTTACATTTCATTTATGTTACAGAGATGCCAGTGGAACAGTTAGTAGAATTATATATTAAAATTTGCCAGGAGGGTAGATTTATGTTAAGTATACTTATCACACACACACAAAAATCATGATAATAATAATAAGGAGATAGGAAGAAACTTTGAGAGGTGATGGATACGTTTATGTCCTTGATGGTGGTGATGGTTTTGTAGGTATACACATTTTCCAAGCTCATTGAGTTGTATACATTACATATGTAGGTATTTAGCATGTCAATCATACCTCAATAAAATGGTTTAAAATGAAGGAAAAAAAACTCACAAAGAGCATCTTACACAAAGTACCAATATGGCCTCCAATCCCAATGTCACATAGACTACAATAGCATATAAGAAACTACTCTTCAGGATAGTAATTGTGATGATAACCTTTTTGCTCTGTCACCAGGCCTAAATGTAAAGGCTTAAATATTTCTAATACCTCCTTTAAAGGCCAGCCCCTTAATTGCAGTCCTGGCTCTTCCCTAAAGCCCCTACAATTCTCTTTGTTAGTGTCCAGCTGATTGAGTTACAGAGGAGCTGGCCAGATTTATCATCACAATTGTTCTCCCTATAATCACATTTGGACCAAAATCTGACTAGAGTGAAAGTGTGAGAATTGAGACCCTTTTGTTAATAATGAGGAATGCTTTGGGCATTTCTAGTTTGAAAAAGAAATGCTAACCATTGATTGGCAAGAAATAAAAGGGGTTGCATAATATGAGAGTGGTAAATAATGGCTGTGATGGTGTTAGCAATGGACGACACTCAGAAAAATGGTGCTTGAACCTAAAAGGGCTAGGATGAGCAGCCATGTAGGGACAGGTAGGAACTAGAAACACGCAATCCTGGGTCTCTGGTCAGGCTTAATGGTCTAGCATCAGCAACATCAATGGGACAGGTCAAGGCAGGGAATCAAACACTCACAGATCAGACTAATCATACCACTGAGGAAATGGAGTCTAAAAGGCACTGAGGCACAAGACCTGATCCAAAATTTTCAAAGGGAAAGGAAGGGAAGAGAAGAAAGGATGGAAAGAGAAGGGAAGAAAGAGGAGAGGGAAAGAAAAGAGAAGAAAAGAATTGAAACTACAAAGACTGGCTGGTAGCTTGAGCAGCAGAGAGCTGCTTGTTTCTTATTTAACCTGTTTCTTCCTTTGTAAAATGGGAGTGGTGTTGATGACTACTTCAGAGGATTGCTGTGGGAGAATTAAATAACATAGGTAAAGTACCTGGCAGATAGGCACATCAGATGCTGGTTTTCTGCCTTCCTCAATGACAAGTATTGCTCCAGCAGCTGCCTGGAGATCTTACACTGCTATTTTTGTTGAGGCAGCCAGGCCAACCTGTTGGGACTACCCAGAGAGAGAATAAATTGTAATTTTAGAGAAGACTTAACCCAGATAAGGAATTGGCTGCACTGGCTCCAAAAAACCTAACAATCTGCCTCTGTGGCACTTGGCTCTTCTCAGCTAACACGACTTACCCCTCCCCTGGCATTTCACTTGTACCACAGACTAGTAGGGGGAATGCTATCCTTACTTAGAGCCATCTTAAGAATCTCTGGATAGGGACGCCTGGGTGGCTCAGTCGGTTAAGCGTCTGCCTTCAGCTCAGGTCATGATCCCAGGGTCCTGGGATCGAGTCCCGCATCGGGCTCCCTGCTCTGCAGGGAGCCTGCTTCTCCCTCTGCCTCTGTCTCTCTCTCTGTCTCTCATGAATAAATAAATAAAATCTTTAAAAAAAAAAAAAAAAGAATCTCTGGATAAATAGCTTAGAAGTTCAACTTTAAGTTATCCTGCTAATGATTATGCTTTTTTTAAATTAACATATAATGTATTATTTGTTTCAGGGTACAGGTCTGTGAGTCAACAGTCTTACACAATTCACAGCGCTCACCATAGCACATACCCTCCCCAATGTCCATCACCCAGCCACCCCATCCCCCCCACCCCCCACCACTCCAGCAACCCTCAGTTTGTTTCCTGAGATTAAGAGTCTCTTATGGTTTGTCTCCCTCTCTGGTTTCATCTTGTCTCATTTTTCCCTCCCTTCCCTTATGATCCTCTGTCTTGTTTCTCAAATTCCTCACATCAGTGAGATCATATAATACTTGTCTTTCTCTGACTGACTTATTTCGCTTAGCATAATACCCTCTAGTTCCATCCACGTCATTGCAAATGGCAAGATTTCATTTTTTTGATGGCTGCAAATTATTCCATCGTATACATACCACATCTTTATCCATTCAAATGATCATTTTTTAATCTTACATACAGTGCCCTCTGAATGTGTCCCAGTTTTACTCTTCTTAGCCTTGGCTTCATAGGGTCTTAGATGAACCAGTAATTTTATTAACTTTTTTGATATTCATACTTCTTTCAGAGTTTTCTCCAGGCTACAACCTTGATCTATTGATATTCATACCATGTCATCTTACTCCTTCATCATGGCTGATTGGACCAGTGGCAAACACTTGCCCAAGACTGGCCAATTACATTTCCTCTTCTATGCATTTGGAATCTAGACACTAAAAAGTTACCATACTTTGTAGCAAGCCAGGCAGAGAGGTCATATAGAGCCAAAACTGCCAATTAGGGGAAGTGAGAACCAATTGCAATAAATGAGTAGAAAAGATCAATCTGCTCTGAGAAAGGATGAAAAATCTGCGTAGAGAAAGAGATGAGGGCCGGTGTGCCTCCAGAAACAAAGCAAGGACAGAGAGAGTGGATGACTGATTTTCCAGATCTCTTGAGGCTTGGCTGTAATTCCAGCATTTTATTTATGGGTAATTTTCCTATGACCACACAATGTGCTCCCTTGTCCTTAAGTTATATGAATGTATCTCTTTTATTGTTATTGTTTTTCAAGACACCAGGCCCAGAAACCTATCTTTTAATCAGTCTTGGGGTACAGTGTCTCCTGTCAGGGTTTCCTGTCTTAACTCCACCTCCTAACCACCTTCAACAGGTTCCTTCCAAAGGCAGCCACTGCCCTCCAGGTGAGAGGTTTGCATCTGTCTCCAGACCCTTTATTACAGAAACTGCCCACCTCCTAGATTTACTACTGTTGTCTGCTGTATCAGTCATTCTCTTAATAAGGCTATGGATGATGGAGGGTGGGATCACATTTTCAAAACAAAACAGAAACTTCTGAGAGTTTTCAGGATATAGAAAGAAAGGATATATAAACACACACATACACATACACTGTAATTTTCCTGTTTATGAGGGAAATGTTGAAAATTCCAAGACAGTGGCTTTAGTTCTAATTCTAGTTCTGCTGCACCGAAAATGATGTGACTTTGAGCAATCATGGCCTAGCAAAAATTCAGCTTCTTAATCTTAAAAACAGGGATATTACCTGTTTTACCATGATTTTACTAGAAGGATTAAATGAGAAAATGAATATAAAAATATTCTGTGGACCATTCTGTGCTACACAAAAATAAGGCACCATCATCTTCTCAATAAGAAATATACTTAAAGACCAAAGATACTATTTAAGTATCTCAAATAGTAATACCAGTAAGCTCAGAGGCTTACCTTTTTTATTGAGATATAAATGACATATAACATTGTATAAGTTTAAGGTGTGCAACTTATGAATTTGATATGTTTATATGATGCAATGTGATCATCACCGGAGTGTTAACTAAGACCTGTATCACATCACATAACTACCATTTCCTTTTGTGGTCAGGCGATCAAGATCTAGTCTCCCAGCAACTCTGAAGTTTATAATACATTATTGTTGACTATAATCACCATGCTGTGCCTTAGGTCTCCAGAACTGATTTATCTTCTAGTTGCAAGTTTATACTCTTAAACGACATCTCCCCGTCCCCTTACATCCTAGCTCCTGGTAACCACCATTCCACTCTCTGTTTCTGAGTATGGGTTTCTAAAATTCTACACAAAAGTGAGACCATACAGTATTTGTCTTTTTCTGTCTGGCTTATCTCACTTAGCATAATACCCTCAAGTTCTATCCCTGTTGTCACAAATGGCAAGATTTCCTCCTTTCTTGTTAAATAATATTCCATTGTATATATTAGAGAATCAATCTGTAGATTCCTTAAGGGCACCACATTTACTTTGTAAACAGCAGAGACTCCCTCTCCCTTCACCTTCACAAAACAGCATCTTCAATTACATATCAGCCGCTGCTATTTTGCAGTTTACACTGAAATGAAGAGTAGGGAGAGAAACTGAGCTTCTTTACTGATACATAATAGTCATGAACCAAACAAACTATGTAAAAAAAAATATTTATGAAGTTTCATTAGGCGATGATCTCTATGACCTGTTCAGTTATTCACACATTAATTCAAAAAGAACTTTTTAGTGACTTAAAGTGATCTCAACTCCATAATAGGCATAATAAAGAAAAGAAGGAAATGATCCAGTTCTTTTCCTTAGAGACCTTTTGCTCAGAGTGAAAAAACAAGATGAATTCACTTTAATTCAGCATTCATTCAAACATTCATCACTCATACATTCAATCATTCAATCAACTAACACTAATTAAGATTCTATTCTGTGCTAAGAGTAAACTGGTACATGCACCCCGATGTTTATAGCAGCAATGTCCACAATAGCCAAACTATGGAAAGGGCCAAGATGTTCATCAACAGATGAATGGATAAAGAAGAGGTGGTGTGTATATACACATACACACACACACACACACACACACACACACACACACACACACAATGGAATATTATGCAGCCATCAAAAGGAATGAAATCTTGCCATTTGCAACAACGTGGATGGAACTGGAGGGTATTATGCTGAGAGAAATAAGTCAATCAGAGAAAGACATGTATCAAATGATCTCACTGATATGAGGAATTCTTAATCTCAGGAAACAAACTGAGGGTTGCTAGAATGGTGGGGGGTGGGAGGGATGGGGTGGTTGGGTGATAGACATTGGGGAGGGTATGTACTAAGGTGAGCACTGTGAATTGTGTAAGACTGTTGACTCACAGACCTGTATCTCTGAAACAAATAATACATTATATGTTAAAAAAAAAAAAAAAAAGAATATAGCAGGAAGGGAAAAATGAAAGGGGTGGAAATCGGAGGGGGAGATGAACCATGAGAGACTATGGACTCTGAGAAACAAACTGAGGGTTCTATAGGGGAGGGGGGTGGGAGGATGGGTTAGCCTGGTGATGGGTATTAAAGAGGGCATGTACTGAATGGAGCACTGGGTGTTATACGCAAACAATGAATCATGGAACACTACATCAAAAACTAATGATGGTGATTAATATAACATAATAAAGTTAAAAAATTTTTAAAAAAGAGTAAACTGCTTCAGCTAAAGTGATTTCTTAAAAACATCCCAGTTCCTATTCTCAAACAGCTAATAGTCTAGTCAGAGACAGGTAAAGAAATAATTACAATTTCTTCTTTTCTTCCTTGTTCCTTTCTTTCTCCTTCCTTCTCTCTCCCTTCTTTTTTCCCCTTTCTTCTTCTTCCTTCCTTTCATTTTTCAATCACTATTTATAGCACCTCTACTATTGGACAAGCACTGAGCTTTGTGCTTGTGATCAACAGGACAGACAAATGAAAGTATAGGCTGTGATAACCTCCAAGATGGTCCTAAGGATCCTTACCTCCTGGCATTCACACCCTTCCACACTTTTCTGTGAAACCAATAGGATATCATGGAAATGATGGTTTGTGACTCTCAAAAATGGATCTTAAAGGACATTTTCATTTTTATCTTGCTTTCTTGGATCACTTGCTCTGAAGCCAGCTGCTGTTTGGTAAAGATACTCAAGCAGCCCTATGGATAGGGCCACACAGCAAGATACTCTGGCCTCTTGACAACAACCAGCAATAATTGGCCAGGTATGTGAGTGAGCTACCTTTGAAGCAGATCTTTCAGACCCCCTGAAACCTTTAGATGACTGCAGCCCCACCTGACATCTTGACGGCAACCTCGTGAAAGACCCTAAACCAGATATGCAGGGAAAATACAGACCTTAGATATATAATTACAAGTGTGAGCAGTAGATACATTATGATATATATCATTGTGGAAATAGGAACAGAGTGCACACACAGAAGCATGTTACCCAACCCAGCTCAGCAAAATTGGGAGAATGCATCATCGAAGGAGGCTGAGTTAGGTTTGATAACTGACTTAGTGTCCATCACATAGTGGGACCCATGTATATAAAGGTGTACAGTTGTAAGGAAACTTGGCAGCATGCAGTTTATAAGAATGACCACTGTTTTTGAAAGGAGGAGAAAATAAAATGCTCTCTAGGCATTAAGCAATAAAATCTACCTATTATGAATTGGGGTTGAGATATTCAAAATGAACTCTTTTTTTTAAAGATTTTATTTATTTATTTGACAGAGAGAGAGACACAGTGAGAGACGGAACACAAGCAGGGGGAGTGGGAGAGGGAGAAGCAGGCCCCCCCACCGAGCAGGGAGCCCGATGCGGGGCTCGATCCCAGGACCCTGGGATCATAACCCAAGCCAAAGGCAGACGTTTAATGACTGAGCCACCCAGGCGCCCCTCAAAATGAACTTCTTAAAGAAAGAATGACTCCCATATCTATGACAAGACTAAGAATATTAGCATATGTAAAGAAATAAAGACGTCAGTGCCTATCTAAGTCTTGTCTACAGGGTGGGGAGGGGAAGATATTATCGGGCTACCACAAGTACGTTGTCCACCTCAACAGTATAGCCCAATAGTGGAGACAGTGGAGACAATGGTGGATGCAGCAGGCTATCCAAACTTGAAGTTACAAAGCACATAAGAAGCATATAACTTACTCCCCTCACTTTGATTCCTGGGCTCTTTTTTTTTTTTATTAACATATAATGATTCCTGTGCTCTTAAAAGAGTAATGTGTTTGTATAGTCTGTCTACTCCAATGGAGAGTTAGAGATCTCACTGTAATTTAGTAAACTGGCATTCTGGCTTTATACATCAGGTCATTGTGACTGTGGGTAGGAACAGCACTGAGAACAGATTTCTGGACCTACAAGGATGTAAACCAGATTATGGCCACCTTAGACACCTGATTGGGTAGTGAGCTGGTCTTCTAAATACATTCTCATTTTTTTCCAAGGCTGGTAGCAAAAAGCATGAACTCTGGAACCAACATTACTTGGATTTAAATCTAAGCTGTATGAAATTAGGGCAAGTTACTTAATCACTCTGTGCCTCAGTGTGTAAGCCACTCTGTGCCTGTGTGTAAAATGGTGACTGTAGTTAGTGGTACAGACCTCAGAGGGTTGTTATGAGGACTGAATAAGTTAATAACATACATAAAAGGCTGAATATGTTATCTGGTTCCACATTTTTCTATCCAAACTTTCTACAGTGGAAATTCCAGTAACTGCAAGTAGCTCAGTTCACTTCTACAGTACAAATGGGAAAAATAGAAGACAAATGATGAGAGGCCACATATGGAGGACCTTGGAACTTAGACCTAATTCTATAGGCAATTAAGGTCATTGAAAGATTAAACACTGAGGATTGATGATTAGTGTGTACCATAAAAAGCACATCATTATAGCAGGTAGAGGATGATTTACAAGGAGTAAAAAACTGTAGGCAGGGAAAGTAATTAGGTAACCGTGGCCAGTTACATGAGATGGCAGTGGGGATTGAAAAAGGGTACAGATTTGAAAGCCATTTAGAAAACAGTCATGGTGGTCAATTAATAGGGGGTTGAGGACAGCTCTTTGTCCAAGCTGGGTTTCAATACAAGCTATTCTTCATAGGACCATACGCTAGTTATTTCTCACTCTGTGCCTCAGTTTACTATCTTTAAATAAGGACAGTAACAGTACTTACCTCACAAGATTATATGACTATTAAGGTTTCATTAAAATGTAAAGTGTGGATTATAAGGGCATAGGCCTCACAGAGTTGGTATGATAAAGTGCTTAGAACAGTGTGTGGTACACATCTTATGGGAACAAGATGAGCCTAGGACGCATCTTTGGTCATTGCCTTGTGTGAGTAGGTGAGTGGTAATATAAATAGATAAGGAAGGAAAAAAAATAAGAGCAAATATTTCAAGATGACTTTGAGGTGCCTTAGGCTGTTCAAGTATATAAGTTTAGCATATATATGTAGGTGTGGGGTGTGTGTGTGTGTGTGTGATGCTCACTAATGTCACACTGTGAAAAATCTTTTGCATATACTATCTTATTTCAGAAGTGGTAACTACTATGGAAATAGTAATTACTATAAATAATACAGTTTACAGATGATGTGAAGACCTTAAGCAATATAGTATCAACTTCATAAGATTGTTATAATGCTTGAATAAGACAGTATATATAAAATATTTGCACAGTGGTATGGTGTACAGTAAGAACTCAGAAAATGTTCATTATTAACACTCTTACTATGGTTGTGTTGTTACTAATGTGCTTTGCCTAAGGTTAGACAGCTATTGGATAGCAAGACTGGGATTCTAATCCAGGATCATTCAATTGCAAAGCAAAGGCTTATAGTCACTGTTAGTGTGTAGGTCTGTGGTCCCTACAATGCAGATGGCTAGGAACCAAGTCCTCTGAAGGATACACACAGACTGAACCATACAAAGACCTTGAAGTCTTAACAGTTTTAGTTGGACAATCTGGTTGAAAAGAAAAGAAGTATTCAGTGTGGGATGAAGATAGCCTTGACTAGAACAATGAATCATAAACTAGATTTTAAAATTCAACTGGGTGAGGGGAGTTGGAAGAGTGCCTTAGGCAGGAAAATCAGGGTGAGCAGAGTCCTAAGGTGTGAAGGAATAGGAGACATACAGATTGATACAGAGAAGCTGTGCTAGAAAGTGTCAGATCTCCAAACAGATTGGCAGACCAGTTGGATGCTAACCTAACTATTCAAATGCTCTACAATTAAGCCCAAGCATTGCCTCTAGGTTTGATTTGGAATGAAACTTTAGTTGTCAAAAGGAAAACAACCAGAGCTGTGTTTGCTTGGTGCTGCTTGCAGGAGTTACACTCGTAAGAATTCGTGGGAGGTGCACATGGAACTCCCCACCCACTGGGGTTGATAATCCGAGCTAATTGTACACATTTCCAAAGCCTCCCGTGTGAGAAGGAAAAAATAAAAATGTTCTCTCAACATTTTTGAAGTTCATAAATGTGGCAAATGTTCAATAACTATATTTAACTCCTGTTGCATATTCGCTGGCTCTTAAAATATATTAAACCAACAATTTCATGCACTTGCACATGACACACTTCCCTGCTCCTTTGTCTTCCACCTTTCTAGGTGACCACCCATGTCTACCACTGTTTTGAGGATCTGGCTCAAAGTTTACTTTTTCTAAAAGTTGTCCCTGATGAGGCATGCCTCCCATTGAACTCTTCCTTCCTTTGCTTAGCATTTTGGTATTGGAGGTGAGCGAGGTCCTGGGGGGCTAGCTTGGGAAATGGAAAAATTGGAGGAAAAGATGCAGAGTGCCGAACACACACAAGGCAGAAACTCAGAGATAAAGTCAGAATCTGCTCCCCTTTTATTTGCTCCCATTGAACCTTATACATTGCTCTAGGCTCTTGCCCCTGAAACTAGGGTCTTTGTACCAAAATCATCATAAATACCTAGGTGCTTGTAAGAAATTCAGACTCTTAGGTTCCATTCCAGACCAACTGAATCAAAATCTTCATTTGTACAAGATGCCCCAGGTGACCTTTATGCACATTAAAATTCTAGAACCACTGTGCTAACATAGACTTACCACACTGCATTACAGTTGTTTGTTTCCCTGCGTGTCTCTCCCTACACTGAGTTCTTCCAAGGATGAACTGCATTTTATGGATCCCTGTAGCCGAGTACCTAGCCCAGTTTCCAGTAAGAGGCAGAAGTAAATAGCTACCACATATTCCATGCTTATTATTTGCCAGGTGCTGATATAATATACTTCCCATCATTTAATCTTTACAACAATCCTATGAGAAGGTCACTGTTATTTCCATTTTGCAGATAAAGAAATCCGTGCTCAGAGACTATAAGTAACTCACGTAAGGTCACAGAAATAGAAAGCAATTGAACTGGAATTCAGATGAAGCTCTATCATACAACACAAGACCTGCTCTTAACCACTATTTTATATCACTCCCCTAGATGCTAAACAGGTGTTTATGGAATTACACAGAATTTGCTGTGCACAATAACAGCTGAGTCTTTGCTTCTTCCTGTCATGAAGCTAAGGACTAGGGCTGCAGTTTTAATTTGCCATGCAGTTTCCAAAGTGCAGAAACATCATGTCTGCCTTCACAGAAATGGCCTGTAACTATACTAGGAATTCTGCACCCCCCACCCCTCTCCTCTTGGAAGATCTGCAAGTGTTAGTAAGCCCTGCAGACAAGCAATCCGTCAGGCAGAAGGCAGTCCAGAGCCCTTAAATAAAACATTCGCACAGCCTTCCGCGGAGAGCATGGAGACAAATACCGCGGATGTGAAAGGTGTCGCTGGGATTACCAATGACGTTCTAATGGCTGCTCAGGCAATCTCCGTGCCTCCTGCGCTCTGAGTCACCCGCTCCCTTTGGAGCCTGCGCTCACGTCATTAAGGGACTGAGAGCTATTCACACATCACTGACTAAAGGCAAGCTTGAGCCCGGCCTCCACCCCACTGGCCCTCTCCAAAGGACGAAGGTCACGGACAGGAGGCCCTGGAGCTTTTTATCATGGCCACAATGAAGGGAGAAGGAAGACAAAGCTTTCTCTCTTACTCCCATCCATTCTTCTAGCTGTACTTTTGCAAATGCAAACTTTCCTCTTGTTCCAGAATACGTCGGAAACTTTGCAGGGAACAAGCAGAATCTTGAGGAGGGCAATATACTTTTGACAGTTATTCTAAAAAAACGTTCTGATGTTATTTTAATTCCATAGACATTTCATTATTAATCAACCCTGGAGCTTTCAGTTTCTAGATTACATACACACATTTCCTTTTTTAGATTCTTTGTGTGACTGCTTGGTTGAATTTATTGTAATTTCATTTGTTTGTTCTTGCCAAAGTGAGAGCAGTTTAAAAAACTAGGAAGTTTAAGTGTAATATACCCGGCCACCACATTTTCCACTACCCTAAATCCTTTGGAATAAAACATCACTTTGTTTTCCCACTATGCACCTCTCCCTGAAATAAAGTCACATGTGTGCTGTGGTCATTCTGTCAATATCTGTGACACGTAGATATTTCCAAGTCAACTTTCAGGGAGTCACAACTTGGCAAATCTAAAAAGTACTATATGTAGCCGCAATTTGTAAATGATTTGAGAACAAAGATCTAATCTCAAAAAGCAGAATGGAGTAGCATACTTTGGGGTAGGGGAAACAGGTAACAACTACAAAATTATTTTTTCCTGAATAAACCAGAATCTGTTTGATGGCCACTTTTATCCTTTCTCAGAAACAATCTAGTGATTTCTATAAGTTTGAATACTTCAAGGTTAATTACAGGTTTTACCCTAGAAGATAATTTTCCTGGTTGGCAGAAAATAAAACTATTCATTATATAAAGCAAATGGGTTGACAATACATTTTAGCTCAATTTACTTTCTATGCTAATATCAAAATATGTAAAATTAAGCATTTAGTCAATAAAGAAAATATCATGCTGGAATTATTAAATCAGTTATCAAAATGACTTTTAAAAAAAAGGAAACAATTTTTTTCTAGATATCTTGAGCTCTGATATCCAGTTTGAAAGTGGAGTTCTCAGCATTGATTGCATTGTTCAAGCAAAGAATACCATGGAGTCAAGAAAAAGAATAAAAGCAACATGTTTCCCATTTCTGTTAAAATAAGAGCCAAGTTTAATATGGACACATTTTCCCTAGATGTGATCCATAGAATATCTCCTTTGGGAGATGTTATTTGTAGAAAATAAGACATCTTTTTGAACAAATACAATTTTAATTTATAAAAGAACTTTTACAAAGGCATAACTGGATCAACTCTGCTTATGATCATGAGGACATGATCAGTTTATTTAAGGAATTTGGAGAATCTGGCTTGTTGAAGAGCCATAGGGCATCTTTTATTAATTATATGCATTATGATTTTTGGTCCTTAGGTTTGTTCAGAAAACAAACACATATATACCCAGATTGCAAATTTTAATTCTTTTAGAGTTATGTATATTACAGAGGATCACCAGAATTTATGTTCCATTCTGTTTTCCCCAGTGATTGATAGGTCCTGAGAATAATGTCATGTTAATATGCAGCTTCAGACTGTTCTGAAGTCAACCTGAAGGTGATGCCCAAGCTGTTAGAGTGGGTATGAGAGAGGAATTTTGTACAACTCATTGGTTGACAATAAACTGATTTGAAGAGTTCCTCGGAAATCCATGAGGATGATGGGAAAATGAAGTATCAACAAAGTCATATTGACATGCAACACTAAGGCACAGCTACTTGAAACCCAGGATACTTGTCCTCTCTAAAGACCTGAGAAAGAAATCACCACCAAGTACTTACAGTGTGTTGACACTGTTCTAGACTCTTATCCCCATAAACTTATTAAATTCTTTCAACAACCCTGTAAGGAAGAAATTACTATTCCCATGTTCCTTGTGAGTTTAGAAAGGTAATTCACAAGTCATAGGTAGTAAATATCTCAAACCTATTTTGAGGAATGTGCATATGTGTGTGGTTTTGTGTGTGTAAATGGACATGGGGAGGCTGTTTATAGAACTTCCTGGGAGCCCCTTACAAATGTTTCTCTTGATAAGAAACCAGCTTTATTACAGTAGTTGCCTAGGAGCATTTTAAAAACGTATTTTAAGTACATTAGCTCAGGAGAAAAATTTTATAGCTGTTCCACTGTTAAAAAAATAATAACTGAGGGGTACCTGGGTGGCTTAGTTGGTTGAGTATCTGACTCTTAATTTCAACTCAGGTCTTATCTCAGGGTTGTGAGTTCAAGCCCCACGTTGGGCTTCACACTGGGCATGGAGCCTACATAAAATAATAATAATAATAACTGAAATTTATCTTCAGTCTATTTTATCACTTACCATCTTTTCTACATGTTTTATATCTATTCTTTTAAATAGGGAAGAGGAAGTACCTGGGTAAGGGAATGTACCTATAGCTAGTCAGAGTCCCAGTAAAAAAAATATTAGATGGAGAAGCCGATAATAATTGAGGCTTTGTAATAAGGCAAACCTAGGTTCTATTTAACTCTGCCCTCATATGTTAGTGATCCTGCCGAAGGTTATTAACCTCTCTGAGCATCAGTATCCTCATCTATAAAATGAGCAAAAACATAATACTTAGTCATGGAATGATTGTAAGAATAAACTGAGAAAATGTTGCTTGATATATGTCAATTCCCTTCTTTATTGCTTGGTGGGTTTTGTTTGTTTTTGTTTGTTTGTTTTTGTTTGTTTGTTTGTTTTGGATCTAGTGGCTGCCAGTTCCCAGGACCAGACCTAAGAAATGGCTTTCAGAGAAACACTAACAGATCCACACCCCACTCTACCTTAGCTGAGCTCCAAGTCAAAATTCTCCCCTAAGAAAGCAGAAAGCCCTGGGAATTTAGAGGTTCATAATATATGTTCTAATTTCTGGTGACCTCTTGAATTTTATATAAAGGTCTTTTAAATGGCTTGATAAATTTTGGAGATTAAATGATTGGAAATAATTTTGTCAATGATTTAACTCTTTACCAGATGAGATGGGAATATTAACCCTCTTTTTTATGTTATAATTGTAATTATTATAATTATTATTATTAAAGGTAAGTGGGCAATAATAGAAAGAAAACACATTTTTAAAATTAATTTGTCCTCACAATCTGAAAAAGATGAGAACCCATTCATGGTCTAAAGGGAAAATCTTACATATCTGATGATAGAGTGTCATAGATGCTTCAAGCATCAGTTCTTCATTGTTTAGTTCCACATTACAGATTGATATTTTGGGCCAACACAAGAGCATTTATTTATCTCTTAAATATGCTAAGATCTTCATCATTACTGCCCTAACATATGGCCATGCTCGTGGGTCAGAGAGGCTATGGAAATAAAAACTACAAATAAAGTAAGAATCATTCCATTTTTCTAAGAAACACCATGAGTTCCTGAAACATAGAGGACATTTTTCATTCATTCTTCCATTCAGTCATTTAAGAAATAAGAAGATCCTTCCATGTTCCGGGCCTTGGACTGGGGATTCTAAGAAAAGCAGATCCCTGACCTCAGTGAGCTAACATTCTGGAGAGGCTCTCTGATTAGAGTTTCTCAAAAAATGGCACTATTGACATCTTGGGCCAGATGATTCTTTGTTGTAGGGACTGTGCTGTGCACTCTAGTGTATTTATCCCTGGCCTCTACCACTAGTGCCAGTGGTACCTCCCTTCCCAGTTTGACAACCCAAAACATCCCCAGACATTGACAAATGTCCCCTAAGAGGAGACTGGGGACAAAATTGCACCTGGGTGAGGACCACTGCTCTAGAACCACATACCAATAAGTAACTGACATCTGTGAAAGCTCTCTATACTATTCTTGGTCCAAGTCATACAAATTTCCTGGTTCCAAAATGAATGCTAGGCTATTTTTGGTTTCCTGGAAAAGTTTATGATACAACATTTTCATAGAATTCAAATAAGGTCACACACGCACAGTTGTGAAATTCAAACCTTTCCCAAGCAACTAATTATTTTCAGAGGGAAAAAAAAAGAGTATTAAATTCAATTGCTTGGGAGGCTTTGATATCTATCAGATACATTAATGAACGTAGTTTAAAGGGCACTGTTGTATACAATATTGCTTTTGCAGGAGGCATCATAGAAAAGCAAGTATCTTGTGACCATTGGAGAAAATCTTTTGCCCACCCATATAATTCTATAATGATCCATATATATCTTTTACCTGGGTTCCAGAAGTTTCACACAACTTAACATGTGTTATCAGTCACCTGAAACTAAAACAAACAAAACCAGAACAGAACACCTTTGGAAAATTCCTCCATCATTTAGGATCATTTATGTGTGAGGTATATAAAGTGGGTTTTCTCTCAAATGTCAACTCACATCAATTGGTAGTGGCTGCCTGGAGTGCTGGGTTCAGAAAAGTTCTAAGACCACACCCATTAGCAGGAAAGAATGTCATGTTTGATTAGTGATGTCTAGTCTGTCCACTGAATAGAAAATTGTATATACCTGCTTTTTGCCATCCTTGATCCAGATACCTTTTCCATGATGGTGCCCATTATTTACATAAACTGGTTAACTCCTTACCTGATTTCTATGAAATTGTATCTAACTCTTCAATATTATAGATGTTATCTTACTTGTTTCTACTGAAAAATTTATGACTGTGTTTTTCTTTCTAATATGTTATATGACGATCAAGTAAAACTAAAGCTCATATCTCAAGAAAATTATTAAGGGTAAGTTAAGGCTTCTCTCAGGAACTATTGACCTTTACTAGGTTTTTCATTTTAGAGACTGGTATAACCTAAGGATATAGATATATGCTATTTTTTTTAAATATTTTATTTATTTATTTGACAGAGAGAGACACAGTGAAAGAGGTAACGCAAGCAGGGGGAGTGGGAGAGGGAGAAGCAGGCTTCCTGCCGAGCAGGGAGCCCCATGCAGGGCTCGATCCCAGGACCCTGAGATCATGACCTGAGCCGAAGGCAGACGCTTAACGACTGAGCCACCCAGGCACCCCTAGATATATGCTATTAATATAATTTCTAGGTTCTTCTAGGTTAGCAATGTTTTATTGAAGTCTTTTTAACCTCCCTCCATTTAAATACTTACCTACTAATTTATTCATTTAGTAAATATTTAAGGTCATCATTGTACAATTAAGATGTCATATGATTGAATCAGATATGAACTCTTCCCACAAGAACCTTAAAATCTGGGTGAAGAGATAAGAAATGCAGACATTGTAAGGTTAGAAAAGATAAAATGATAAATACCACTGCAGAAATCTTATTTTTTTAAATTACAGGAAGACCTGAAAAGTTGAGATTCATTTCCAGGTGGGAAATCAGCAAAGAGATGGCCTTTGAGTGTGCCCTAAGGTATTGGTAAGATTATACTGGCAGAGATAGATGGAGGACATAGTAGCAAAGAAGACATTAGTAAAAGGACAAAAGGGGATAGTTCTAGGGCATAGATAAAAAATAGCAAGCAGCTCTGTTTGAATGGAACACAGTATTAAAAAGGAAGTAGCAGGAGATAAATTTGGAAAGACAGAGTAGACTCAGATCTACCCTGGGTCGAAAATCAGAGTAGATACACATGATGAAATTCCAATTATACTTAATTGGAAGAGAGAGTTGGGTCATAACCCCCTTCCTTTTGTATTCATGTCTCATGAACACAATTCAGCTGTTAGAAGAATGGGCTGTTTGCCCGTTTACCAAAGGAAACCAAGAATCCTCCACTATGCTGACAACAGTATTATTTTTATAAACTGGGAGTGGCCTTAAGAAAAGAATGGATTCTTTTAGCTAATTACCAGAGACATTATTTTTAAATATACTATATAAAAATAGAAATCATTCTGTTTGGCATTTATTCTTTCATTTTAAATGCAGACTTAAATGTTAAATAACTCTATACAACAGGACAGTTTTTCAGCTAGCTGGGGGGACATCTGCAGTCTGTCCTTAAAAAATGGTAGAACCCATTTGGATATTCTTCAGGGAATATACTGGAGTAATTTTACAACTAAAACAGCTAGAAGATAAAATGGTAATAATTACCATTATTGAGAGCCTACTACAGACATTGTATAAATTTTTATTTAATTATTCATTCTATAAATTTTACTGGAATAGCTAATATATAGAATATGTGGTGCTAAGCACTGGGATAGAATGGCTGGAAAACACAAAGAGCATAGATTCCACTAAGTGAGTTAATCGAATTATCAGAACAATAATATATAATTACAAATTAACATAGCTATAAAGGGACAATAACATCCTCAGAAAACACATTAAAAATGAATCTGACATAGGCTGTGAGGTAAAGAAAGGCTGAATCATGAAGGTCAGTAAATGAAAGTAGAATGCGCAAAGGGAAAAGCATTCTGATCAAAGGAAACACCAAAGCTCTGAGGCAGTAAAGAGCATGGCATGTTTGAAGAATTCAAGGAAAGCCTGTGAGTTGGAAAAAAAGAGAGGGAGGAAGAAGAATGCATGACGAGAGATAGGTAAGGTGAGCCAAGGTATGGATTTGGGTATAAATCTATTAACAAAGAAAAAACAGTGAAAGTTTTAGAGTTTGGGGAGTTTAGAAGAAGGGAATCTGATCAGATTTTCATTATAAGCACATTACTTTCGCTGTAATGTGGAAATAGAGAAAAAGAAGGCAAAGGTATAGGTGTGAATTCTCCTTTCAAGGCTATTATAGGAACCTGGGCAAGAGCTGAGGTCTATAGTAAGGAGGGTGTAAGAGACATTAGGGGAAAGCTGGAGAGAGGTAAATAGCTCTGATAGATAGGTAGGTGGTGACACTGGCAGAATCCAGGGAAAGGGAAGATGGGGAAAGTGAGAGAGCTGTTAAGGATGAGGTTCTAGAATACACAACTGGAAATATGATGATGCCAGTCATCTCTAAGAGACAATAAACAGTGAAAGGGGTCCAATCTCATAAGAAAGGAGCAACAATTTCCTCATAAGTCCCCTGTAATATGATGTGATTATTAAGTCCATTTTATAGAGTAGAATCTGAGAATTCTATAATAGAAGTACCTTCAGTTTCTCTATTTCTAAATGACAGTGCCAAGATTGGAGCCTAGGTTTATATGACTCTAAAGCCTTGAGATTTTTAAAAATTAATATGGTGAGTTATGGGTTTTAATGTGCAGACCTCTGGGATCTCAAACAATTACTTATCTAAATTCTTGAACAGACAAAAACTTTCTTTAGAATAAAAAGTGTGTGTTGGTGGGGAGAGGGTCTCTCCTATTTTCCTGGATCTACTTCTTTTTTTTTTTTAAAGATTTTATTTATTTATTTGACAGAGAGAGACACAGTGAGAGAGGGAACACTAGCAGGGGGAGTGGGAGCCGGAGAAGCAGGCTTCCCACTGAGCGGGGAGCCCAATGCGGGACTCGATCCCAGGACCCTGAGATCATGACCTGAGCCGAAGGCAGATGCTTAACGACTGAGCCACCCAGGCGCCCCTTCCTGGATCTACTTTTACGTGTAAGAAGGACTTACCACTGCTTCTTCACTCATATACAATGTTGCAATAATTATTTTTATGCACAACTCTTTAGTCATATTTAGGATTTTATATAGGAGTCATATCATAGTCAATTTATTTTCTTTTTTTAATTATTGAAGTATAATTGACATACAATGTTATATTAGTTTCAGGTGTACAACATGTTGATTCAACAATTCTATACATTACTCTTTGTTAATTTCTGATTGCATACTCTGATGTGTGCTTGAAGATTAGTAACCTGTATGGTTGCTGGTTGTTAAGGGTAAGGTGGTCTTTTTATGTTAAACATTCAGTTGTACAAAGCAACATTTAGTAGTAAAACTATAATATTAACTGTCTAATAGTATTACTACAAGAATTAAATTGTTTAAAATAGTGAAGCAGTAAGCTGGAAAACAGAGACAGAGGGTGGGGAGAAGAAAGCATGATGAGAGATAGATGAGACAAGGCATGGATTGGGGTATAAATCTATGAACAAAGAGAAAACAGTGAAATGTTTAGTAAGCATTCAATAAATATTGAAAATATTATAAATAAGTATTATTATTATTACTATTAGTAGGAGTAGTTATTTATAAGATCTGGGTCTTGCTGACTTCTAGGTTGTTCTCTTATTGGAACTATCTCCCCTCTCAGAAATGTCTTACTCTTTTCCTCTATCTATCCATTACTTTTTTTATTCAAAGCCCAGCTTAGGACTTACTAACTCAGAAAATTCTCTGCCAGACAAATCTCATATTTTAATTCCTTTAACAAATACGTATGCATTCCTGTTCCAAGTGCTGAGTACTTCAATCAACAAATCAGATAAAATTGTTGCTTTCATAGATCTTACAATCTAGTGAAGAAAAAGTCACTAGATCAATAAACATATAAGTACATAATGTCATCTGTTGTGCAGTATAAATGCTGTTTAAAAAATAAACAAAGTAAAAGGTACAGTGAATTTTGGTGGGATGGGGGTGCTGTTTTATCTAAGGTAGTCAAGGGAAGTCTCTTGATTACCTGACATTTGAGTAGACAACCAAATGAAGCTACAGGGTAAAACAAGTGGAGAGGCAGATGATGGAGTCTGCATGTTTGGTTCAAGGAACAGCAAGGTGGTAGGCATGATTAAAGTAACAAGGAAAAGAGAAAGAGGCTGGAGATGAGGTCAGGGATACAGGTAGAGCCAGATGATGGGCCAAGAAGGACATTGAAAGTTATTCTGGGTAACATGGGAAGACACTGGAATATTTTAAGATGGGAGGAATATAATCTGAGTTATGTTTTATATTTAAAATACAATCACCCTGGCTGCAGTATGGATAACAGACAATAGGAGAGAAAGGGTATAAACAAGGGCTTGTACAATATCCAGGGAAGACATGGTTTTGGATTGTCCCCAGAATGATAGCATTGGGAGTGGTGACAGATGGCCAGATCCTAGATACATTTCAAAGATCCAGACAGACTGGTTAATAGATTAGACACATATTAGCTGTATGGTATGAAAGAAAGGAAGACAATATTGATTGTACCATGGTTTGGGACCTGAGCAGCCAAAAAAATTGGGTAGTAATGTACTGAGATGAGGAGATTGAGAGAGGGCAGTTTTTAGAGGGAAAAATAAGAGTTCAGCTTTAACATTAAGATGTAGATGGCTATTAGAAATGGAAGTGTAGATGCTGAAAAGGTGTCTGGATAGAAGTGACAGGAATTCAGGGGAGAAGTCAGGGCTGAAAACATAAATTTGGGAGTCATCACCCTAAAGGTAGCATTTATAGCCAAGGACTTATGTAATCAACTAGAATGAATGTGGACCAAGAAGAGGTCAGAGGAGCAAGTCCTGAGGCACTCCAGCACCTGGAGTTGGGGAAGAATAGGCACAAAGGAGACAAGTAGGAAGAGAACTAAAGAAAGCACTATCCTGGAAAACATGTTTCAAGAAGTAGGCAGCAATTAATTTTTTCAAATGCTAGTGATGACAAAAGAAATAAATAGTTTTAGGTCTGAGTGCCTCAAATTTTAAGTGTCACTTTCCTACATTATTTTTTTTACTAGTTTATATAGGATCAATTCCAAGGCTCACATCTGGCAGCCATTGGGCCAGATTTTATCCACAAATATATTTTGTTTGGCCAGCTCAGACTTTGTTTTAAAAAAATTTAATTTCAAAGTCTTTATGTTGGTCATGTGCTCTGCAATTACTAAGGATCTTGATGTTTTGTTTAAAACAGGTATATATTCCTGGGTCTTGCAGGCATTTATGGTAATGATCACACACACACACACACACACACACAGTAATTATTGTACTTAAACTTACCTCCTCATAAGGTGAATTCAAAGGTATATCCTTTGAAAATTCCCATTCTGCCTACTTCTGTGTCTATGGCAGGGAGAGTTATGGACTCCAAGAATATTCTATGTTCTAATTCTGGCACTTTGAATATGTTGCTGTATCTGACAAAGGGACCTTGCTGATGTGATTAAGGTTAATTGGTGACCTTAAAATAAGGAGATTATCCTGGATTATCTAGTGGACCCAATGTAATCACATGAGCACACAAAAGCAGAAGAGGAAAGCAGAAAGAGCAATCAGAGAGCTTCAAAGTATTAGAAGAATTTGCTATTGCTGGCTTGAAGATGGAGAGGGCTACATGACAGGGAAAACGGGACCGCAGACCTACAACAACAACAACAAAAAATCTGTATTATGGCAACAATTTGAGTGAACTTGGCAGAAGATTGTGCCCCAAAGCTCCAGAAAGGAAAGCAATCTTGCTAACACTGATTTCAGCATTTGAGACTCTGAGCAGAGAACCAGACAGACTGGACTTCTGACTTAACAGAGCTGTGAGACCATAAATGTATGCTGCTTTAAGCCACTAAGTGTGTGGTAATTTGTTACACGTTAATAGAAAATTAAGGATACTAAAACAGTATCCTTAAGTAAAGTATTAATATTGAAGTATATCCATGGTTCTCCCCAGTCCATCTTTTTCCAGAAATACTTCTTAGATTATTCTATGTGATTTTCATCCTCTAAATTCAGAACTCTTATCTGTACCATCTAAAAACATGTTTTTCTTGTTTGGCTATTTAATTCTCATGTTATTTACATTTTCATGTATGCTTTTATAACTTCTATTAAACAGACTGAAAGTTTCTTGAATACAGGGAGTAGGTCTTCTATCCTCAAAATCAACTTTTGAAAATCTGATTTGGTCAGGTCACTGCACTACCTAAATTATTGCATGGCTTTCAAATGCTATTAGCATAAACAAAGTTTTCTGGGTATAACCAATAGAGATGGCAGAGCATGATCTGGGCCCCTCCTACCTATCTAGTTTCGACTGATAAGACATCATGGAACCCGCCTGCTAGATTTCTAGACACAGGGGCCTCATCTCAGTGTCTCTTATTGGCTTTGCTTTATCCTATTCCAGGGTCTTTGCATATGTTCTGCTCCCTCTCCTTGGAACCCTCTTCCCTCCCTTCTGTGCTTGGTAGATTCCAACTACTCCTTTAGATCTTAACTCAATGGTCACTACTTCCTTTCCTCATGTCTTTTACTAAGCCACTGAGCTTTTTTATGGGTTCTCACAGTAGCACTCCTTCCTTACTATAGTTGGAATTTAATACTTGAATCTGAGATAATCTGATTAATGTCTTGCCACCCACCAATAAATTCCAAGATGGCAGAGACCATGTCCATTTTTGTTCTCTTGTATATCCCCAGTGACTAACAGGGTGCCTGGTACATAATAGTTGTTTTAAGAAATTATTTCTTAATTAAGTGCATATATAAGTATGGTAGAATAATGTCATCCCCTCAAGATAATCACACTCTAATCCCTGAAACCTGTGAATATTAGATTATATGGCAAAGGGAAATTAAGGTTGCTTATCAGTTAACCTTAAAATAAAAAGATTATCCTGGTTAGGGTTCCCTATGGCTCAGTCAGTTAAGCATCTGACTCTTGATTTTGGCTCAGGTCATGATCTCAGGGTTGTGAGATCAAGCCCTGCATTGGGCTCTGCACTGAGTGTGGAGCCTCCTCAAGATTCTCTCTCTCCCTCTCCCTCTGCCACTCCCTCCACCCCCTCTCTCTGTTTCTCTCTCTACCTCTCTCTAATAGGAAAAAAAGATTATCATGGTTCATCTGGGTTGTCCCATGTAATTTCAACGGTCCTTGAAAGTAGAAGAGGGAGGCAGAAAAAAGAATCAGTCAGAGAAAGATGTCACTAGAAAAGAGTCATGTACAGAGATGCAATGTTGTTGGCTTTCAAAAATGGAAAAAAGAGGGATGGGTGCTTGGGAAGATGGTGAAGTAAGAGGACCCTGAGCTCACCCAATCCCACATTTAAAACTAGGTATCATCCACATCCAAGTCAATAAACCAAAAAGTGATCTGAAGACTGGCAGAACAAACTCCACAACTACCTACAGAGAAGCTGCATCTGAAAGGTTAGGAAGGTCAAAAAGGGGGAGGGAGGCTGCCCACAGGAAGGAGGGAGCTGTGCATGTGGAGAGGGCATAGAAATGGGCCCTTGCATCAGGGAGCTCACACAGGGAAAACTAATCCCCATAACATTTGGCTTTAAAAACCAAAGGGGCTGAATTCCATACAATTGTAAAACCAGTGGGACTTGGAGCCTGGAGTTTTAAAAGTCAGCTGTCTCAGCACAAGGTGAGCTGAGGTGCGTGATAGCTGGGTCACTGGCCTTAAAGAGACAGCCTGCACAGAAAGGCAACATAAAAATGGCAGTTTCACACAATGTTGGGGGCAAATGAGAGACATATTTTTCATACTGATTTCAGAGCATGTTGGGGGACTTCTCCAAAAACAAGGGAGCTAGAAGTTTCCTCCCTCACTCTCAGCATAAATACAGAGCCACCTGCAGGAAGCAGTGATGCAGACACTTACTACCTAACCAGCAGCAGTGCATCATGCCCATGAGTTCTCCTGAGGTCTCACCCACTCCAAGCCTGCTAGATGTGGCCCTGGGCTCAGGGCAAATTTTGTTAAAACTGTGTATGTGCTCACCCAGCTACCATACCAAGGCCAGCCACCACACCCAGATGTCACCACACAATGTGCCTAAACTCATGCTTCTGGCTGCTCCAATGTGCAGCCCCAGCCACCACAGTGCTTTGGAGAATCTGACATATAACTAGTGGCCCAGTGCAAATTTTGCTAACACCACCACCCCACTCCCAAGTTCCCTGCCAGGCTCACCACCTTAGAGGTGACCTGCCTGGATCCCACTAACACCACAGAGAGCAAGCACAGCCCACAACAGGCAGAGAGTCAACTGCACTGAAAGGAAAAGTGACTCAGATACGACAGCAGGGCATAAGTAACACACATAGGATATTCTCCTGAAGTTCCAGGTTCTAGGGAAGAGGGGACATGGCACTGCAGGGCACTCCAGGACTACTACTTCATAAACTCACCACTTTCAAAAGCAGAAGACATAGCTAACTTTCTTAACACAAAAAAACAGACACAGAAAGGCAGACAAAATGAGGAGACAGAAATTTATTCCAAAAGAAAGAATAGGACAAGGCCAATGGCCAGAGATCTAAGCAAAACAGATATAAATAACAAGCCAGATAGGCAATTTAAAGCAATGATTATAAGGATATTCACAGGACTTGAGAAAATAGTGGAAGACATGAGTGAGACCCTTAACACAGAGATAAGGAATAACATAGCAGAGATAAAGGGCTCAGTAAATGAAATGAGAAACATGCTTGACAGAATGAACAGCAGGATGGAAGAAGCAGAGGGACAAATTTGTGAACTAGAAAAAAGAGTAATGGAAAGTAATCAGCTGAATAAAAGAGAGAAAAAAGGATTATGCAACATGAGACTAGACTTTGGGAACTCAGTGACTTCATCAAACTTAATAACGTTCATATAATAGGAGCCCCAGAAGAAGAAGAGAGAGAAAAGGGGGCAGAAAATTTATTTGAAGAAATAATAGCTGAAAACTTCCCTAATCTGGGGAAGGAAACAGATATCCAGATCCAGGAGGCATAAGAACGTCCATCAAAATCAACAAAACAGACCCACACCAAGATATATTGTAATTAAATTGGCAAACTATACTGATTTTTTTTTTTTTTTTAAGCAGCAAAAGAAGGCAGTGACTTACAAGGGAAAACCCATAAAGCTAGCAGGAGATTGTTCAACAGAAATTTTGAAGGACAGAAGAAAGTGGCATGATATATTCAAAATGCAGAATGCGAAAAATCTGCATCCAAGAATACTCTATCCAGCAAGGCTATCATTCAAAATAGAAGGTCAGATAAAGAGTTTCCAGACAAAAACTAAAGGAGTTTATGATCACTAAATTAGCCGATTCTCTCCACTTCTCTTCAAAAGAGTACTGAAAGTCCTAGCCATAGCAAGTAGACAACAAAAAGAAATAAAAAGCATACAAATTTGTAAGGAAGAAGTAGAACATTCACTATTTGCAGATAACATGATACAATATATATAGAAAACCCAAAAGACTCCACCAAAAAACTGCTAGAACTGATACACAAATTCAGTAAAGTCACAGGATACAAAATCAATGTGCAGAAATCTGTTGAATTTCTATACACCAATAATGAAACAGCAGAAAGAGAAATTAAGAAAACAATCCCATCTACAATTACACCATAAACAAGATACCTTGGAACAAACCTAACCAAAGGAGTGAAAACTATAAAACCCTGATGAAAGAACTTGAAAACAACACAGAGAAATGGAAAGACATACCATGCTCATGGATTGGAAGAACAAATATTGTTAAAATGTCTATACTACCCAAAGAAATCTACACATTTAATGCAATCCCTATCAAAATACCACCAGCATTTTTCACAGAGGTAGAACAAAGAATCCTAAAATTTGCAGAGAAGCACAAAAGACCCTGAATAACCCAAGCAATCTTTCAAAAGAAAAGCAAAGCTGGAGGCATCACAACTCTGGACTTCAAGTTATATTACAAAGCTGTAGTAATCAAAATGTATGGTACTGGCACAAAAATGGACACACAGATCAATAGAACAGAGTAGGAAACCCAGAAATAAACCCATAACTGTATGGTCAATTAATTTTTGACAAAGCAGGTAAGAATATCCAGTGGGAGAAGGACAGTCTCTTCAATAAATAGTGTTGGGAAAACCAGATAGCCACATGAAAAAAAAAAAGTCACTGGACCACTTTCTTACACCATATACAAAAATAAATTCAAAATGAATTAAAGACCTGGGCGCCTGGGTGGCTCAGTCGTTAAGTGTCTGCCTTCGGCTCAGGTCATGATCCCAGGGTCCTGGGATCGAGTCCCACAACGGGCTCCCTGCTCTGCGGGAAGCCTGCTTCTCCCTCTCCCACTCCCCCTGCTTGTGTTCCTGCTCTCGCTATGTCTCTCTCTGTCAAATAAATAAATAAAATCTTAAAAAAAAAAAAAAAAAAAAAAAAAAAAATGAATTAAAGACCTAAATGTGAGACTAGAAACCATAAAAATCTATGAGATTTTTAGAAGAGAACAGGACACAGGCATAACGTCTTTAACATTGTACATAGCAACTTTTTTCTAGATATATCTCCTGAGGCAAGGGAAACAAAAGCAAAGATAAACTAATGGGACTATATCAAAAGAAAAAGCTTCTGCACAGCAAAAGAAACAATCAACAAAACTAAAAGGCAACCTACAGAATGGGAAAATATATTTGCAAATGACATATTCGATAAAGGATTAGTATCCAAAATATATAAACAACTTATATAATTCAACAGCCAAAAAACAAATATTACAATTTAAAAATGGGCAGAAGACAGACATTTCTCCAAAGAAGACATCCAAAAGGCCAACAGACACATGTAAAGGTGTTTGTCATCACTTACCATCAGAGAAACGCAAATCAAAACCACAATGAGATATCACATCACACCTGTCAGAATGGCTAAAATCAACAACACAAGAAATAAGAGATATTGGCAAGGATGTGGAGAAAAAGGAACCCTCGTGCATGTTGGTGGGACTGTAAACTGGTGCAGCCACTGTGGAAAACAATATGGGGGTTTCTCAAAAAGTTAAATAGAACAACCCTATAATCCAGCAATTGCACTACTGGGTATTTACCCAAGAATATGAAAAAAGTAATTCAAAGGAATACATGCATCACTATGTTTATAGCAGCATTATTTACAACAGCCAAGAGATGGAAGCAGCCCAACTGTCCATTAACTGATCATTGGATAAAGAAGATGTGATGTATATATACAATGGAATATTATTCAGCCATAAAAATGATTAAATTTTGCCATTTGCAACAACATGGATGGATCTAGAGAGTAAAATGCTAAGCAAAATAAGTCAAAGAAAGACAAATGTCATATGATTTCACTCATATGTGGAATTTAAGAAACAAAACAAACGAGCAAAGGAAAAAAAGGAGAGAGAGACAAACCAAGAAACAGGCTCTTAATTATAGAGAACAAACTGATGGTTACCAGACAGGAGGTGGGCGGAGGGAATGGTGAAAATCGGTGCTGGGGATTAAGGAGTGTGCTCATGATGAGCACCAGGTGATGTATGGAAGCGCTGAATCACTACATTGTACACATGAAACTAATAGAACGCTGT
The DNA here is from genome assembly GCF_964656455.1 of Halichoerus grypus. NCBI lineage: Eukaryota > Metazoa > Chordata > Mammalia > Carnivora > Phocidae > Halichoerus > Halichoerus grypus. Next base: position 30,372,305 of record NC_135722.1, read on the forward strand.
ATGTTAACTGGAATTAAAATAAAAACTTCAAAAAAATGGAAAAATGGGGACAAGATCCAAGGAATGGGGCAGCCTCTAGAAACTATAAAATGCAAGGAAATTAATTCTTCCCTAGAGCCTTCAGAAAGAACACATCCCTGCCAATGCCTTGATTTTATGCTAGTAAGACCCATTAAGGATTTCTAACCTACAGAATTGAAAGATAATGAATTTGTGTTAAGTCCCTATATTTGTGGTAACTTGTTACAGAATCAATAGGAAACTAATACAATAACCTAGACCATTGCTTTGCCCACAGAAATTCAATACAATTCCTGATTGACTATAGCTCAAAAAATATTTACTGAATAAAACTGAATTGTTAATAATTTAGTGTACTGTGATAAAATATATCATTTAGAGCTGGAAAAAAATCTTTTAAAATATTGCCTCTAACCTCTCTCTCATAATGCAGATAAAAAAATTGAAGCTCAAGGAGGTAAGGTAATGAGCAAAAACTAGCTAGTGGGAAAGCCTCAGGGAGACCACCTATGTTGTAAGACAGTGAGAGGAAAAAATAGTGAAAAGAGAGGGGAAACAGCTTTGGATAATCTGTTCTACATATGGTGATCTCGAGGAATAGCAAGTAGTGCAGCATTTTTCTGCCTTGCAGACCAAAAGGCTAGGAGGTCTCTACCCATTTTTTTAAAAGAATACTCAATAACAAATACAATGACAACAGATTGGCTGCAAGAGGAGAAAAAGTACTCTGAGTAGGATTTGCCACATGGGATTAGTGACTGTCTCATTATCTGTTGCTTGAGTTAAAAAAAATTGTTCACATTATATAAATAGATTCCTTTACTCTTTGGAACAAAATTATGTGTGTTTAGGTTGTAAAATGAAATACTGGCAAGCCAGAGAGCTAGCTCTTATGCTACTAACAAATATCAGCGGTTCCTTTTGTGTCATAATATACTAGGCCACTGGTTCATGTCAATAGTGTGACTTGCTTTTTGCAACAGAGTTTATTTTAAATTGTACTAAGACCTAAATACATGTCTTCTGTTGTCTACCAGATCCAGAGGATTTTCAATAGATAAATAACAAGCTGGTACAAATTGAATGCACAAATAATTCATAACATCAGTGCCTCTGATGTCAGCAATGGACTTCAGTTGCAAATTGTCATGAGAAGGAAAAAGTACTGGTACTTTCAAATAGTGGACCTGCTAAAAAAAATAACAGTCATGGTGGAATATGAATATTCTAGTTCTGGTTTTTCCTTTAAATCATTAACATTTTTTAACCTAACCAACTTTAATGGAAAACATAATCCTACCATAGCACAGGTATTTGCAAACCTCATTAATATTACTAAAACTGAGTCTGGTTAATAGAAAATGCTGTGCAAGTGCAAGTCGTCATTAAAGAGGCTGTGTACACATTAGAGAAAAATGACTAATAGTAACATATTGTTCTAGGATGTCTTCCCCCAAGCAAGGCAAAAAATATCAACCAGTCAACGAGGCTTTATTTAGTACATAATCTGTTTTCAGAAGTATCCAAGCCTAGGAATGCAAGAAAAACAGGTGCTCTCCACATTTATAAAAACAACTACTTCTAATGGCTGTTTATGGAGAACTTACTATATTCCAGAAAAATTTACCTGTATTAGTCATAATCTTCATATCAACCCTGTAACATGTAAATTTCCATTTCCATTTTACAAATGAAGAACTATTGGAAAGTTGCAGCAAAGTCTCTTACCAGAAGTGACGCAGTTAGCACATCTAGAGTCCATTCTGACTCCAAAGCAAGTGTTCGTTTCACTCACTCTGCCATGTCTCCTCAGAAATGGTGCAACATATTGCCAAGAACCATAGGTTTAGGAGGGTTATTGTAAAGCAAACTGCCTGCTGTCTTTGAGAATCAGTAGAGCATGTCAGTTAAACACCAACAATTCAGACTCAAATGGCTTGGGTTCAAATCCCACTTTCTCCAGTTGAGAAAGTTGCTTGATGTGCCTCAGATTTTATTTCTATGATCTCACCCATAGGATTTTTATGAGGAAACCCATATGCCACACCAGCTTCCTTATAGTGTTTTTAAGATAACATACAGGCAGCACTACCTTCTTCATTGTTTATGTATTATGGAGTAACACATAAACAGCACTTAAAATAGAACCTGACCCATAACTGACACTCTGTGAATGTTAGTTATTATCAGTGTGAAACAAAGCATGAGGGGTTAAAATTGACAAGGCTGTTTGATAGGTAGCTTTGAATGAATAAACCAAAAAAAATAAATAAATAAGATCGATTGAATTTTTTCCTTTCCCAAGCTTCATTAAGCATAAGTCCAAGTATATAGTGGTCCTTGGAAATTAATCAGATCAGTTACTGGGCCTGTCTTCAAGGGGTTTTTAAAACTACAATTTACCACTGGGGCCAGACTAGAAAAAAATGAGCTTGTGGTTGGTCTCTGAAGACTCAGTCAAACCCCAAAATCTGCCCAACTCAAGGCCATGCTTATTCATTATCTTCAGCCTACACCTCAATTACCCTCTCCATTGACCTTCTTCCTGGAACACTGGCTCTCATCCTCTATTCGTATCCCCCAATCAAAACTCCCACCTTGAAAATTACAAAATCCTTTCCAGTCCACATACAGAGACCTTTTCCAGTTCTCTCCCAGCTAAATCCCTCACACTCAAATGTAGTTCTAATGTAGTTTTCAAAATACATGTTACAGTTTTATCCCATATGCTTTCTGTTATCAGGGCTCTTTCCCACTGTCCTTTTGCAATATAATGATTAGTCCTTCCAGACCCAGCTTAAACAGAACTACTATGCACAGTTTTCTATGACTTGCCAAATCTCACTCCTCTGTGCTCCCTCTGTAGCTTAGACCTGTGTCTGTGCTGCTCCTATCAAGTTGTAGAACAACTGGACTTGATTTCTTGTCACTAACAAAGTCCTTAAACATACAGTACCTGGCTCTATAGTAGATACTCAGACCATTTCATTAATTTCTACTGCACTCATATTCTATGCCACAAAAGTTAGAACTTGGCTTTGCATATACTACTTAACAGTATTGTTGCAGGAGCAAGACTCATAACTTGAGCAAAATCATAAACAGCAAATCAACAAATAAAGGGTGGAGTGATTTCTATCTTTCTACCTCAGTTCTCTGAGGCTCCAAACTTAATATCTAATTGAGGGAAAACAAAACTGATCTAGACTTAGGTGACTAGATTCTCTTTCTTTTTTTTAAGATTTTATTTATTTGAGAGACAGAGAGCACATGAGTGGGGGGGGGGCGGTGGGAGGGAGGGGCAGATTGGAGGGAGAAGCAGACTCCCCACTGAGCAGGGAGCCCAACTGGGGCTCCATCCTAGGACTCTGGGATCATGACCCCAGCCAAAAGCAGACACTTAACCCACTGAGCCACCCAGGTGCCCCAAGTGACTAGATTCTTAATTACAAATCTCTTTCATATTCTCTTCTATCTCCTAAACTGGGTTGTCTACAGTGATAGTACTTGGGAGATAATCACTAAAAAGTTGATTTATATTATCTGTCCTACAGTTGGTATCATTGGGGACAAAAATTTCCTTTGCTTAGAAATCAGAATTACAGAAAGGCATACAAATGCACAGATGAGTGAGCAACTATTATGAAAAGAAGACTTTAGGGAGCCGTTTTTAAAAATGATTAATTCTGAATACAAAAAGGAAATTACCCTAAAGGATAAGTATAAAAGCATCATGAATGTTCCTTATATAAAATGAGAACATTTTATAGAAGAATTTAAGGAGCAATAAAATCCATCCTTACATTTTATTATTTTACAAGTATCTTTTTATTTGATAATAAGAATATAATTTATAACCATTGTTTAGCTCATTCATATAGAATTATCTGGCAAAGAATGGCAGAAGTCATCTAAGCAAAAGTATATAGGTTTATGCCTCATCCAACCTAGAAGGGAATCTCAAGTAAATTCTGCCAACAGAGAGTAGGAAACCTTTTCTGATTTCTTCTTTGAATCCTCAATAATTCATAGTGACTTGCAAATAAAAACTATGCTCTTCTCCTGTCCAGCTGTCTGGTCTGTTCAAAGCAGATTCCAGGATAGACCTTTTAGTAGACCTACTCTCAACTCTTAAGGAGAAAGCAAAAGAGTATAGATATAAATAGGCATTTCTTTATTCATTTACTTACTCAACAGTTATTGAGCAAATCATTTCCAAAGTGCAAGGCAGTGCACCAGTAAGAATGATACATGGAAAACTAAAGATAAATAATAGTTAACAATTACTGAGTGCTAAGAACTTCACATGAATTATCTTAAGCCTTGAGACGATCCTTGAGATATTAGTATTTTCCTTATTTTATAGGTAAAATATAAGGAATCTTCCTAAACTTCAGGAAGATTAAATAACTTTTTCAATGTTGTATTACTTATAAAATAATAAATTTAAGATTCAAATCCATGGATGTCATATTACCATAAGAGGTTTCATGGAAGAGATAACATTGAATCAGGCTTTGAAAGATGAACAAGTGCATTAGTCAGATTATACTAGGATATGCTGTGATAACAAACAATCTCAAAATCGCAACTATAATTTGTTTTTCTTCTTGTATTACAAATCCATTGTGGCTCAGCTGTATATCTTTTTTATTCTGCAACTAGTTTGATAGAACATGTCCTATTTGAGCATATCTGTCTGATGACAGAGAAAAAAGAATAATTGACAGAACCGTGTAATGGTTCTTAAAGCTGCTACTCAGAACTTTCATTCACATTTTATCAGACAAGGCAATTTACAAGTTAAGTCTGCTATCAGTGAAGCATGGAAGTAGAATTCTCCTATAAAGAGAGACAGCAGTCCTTGGGAATTCTATTATAGAAGGTTTAGACAATGGAAATGGGAAATAATATTCAAAATAGAGGAATATTCTAAACATGACTCCAATCTCTATAAAAAGTAACCATTTAAGTACATAAAGAGAGTTAATATGGAGCATTATTTCAGAGGTTCAAAAAAAGACAATGGTTTAGGAATATTTGCAGACAGTTTAAGAGGGGAATTAGAGGGCAATAGAAAAGAGAGAATGACTCAGGCTTACAGGAGAATAGGAAATTTCTCCTCTCTACTGTGTGCCTAAATGTCTGGCAATAGTAACTATACAATTTAGATAGGAACACCATCTAAAGAGATCTCTGATCTACTCTCACAACTTTGAGTGGGGCTGGGCATCCAAAACCACCTGTCTAAGCTTAGATGTGAGTAAATTGGCCACTCACTGCCCACAGCATTAAAGTAAGAAAGGCAATTCTTCTATTAACACCATTTTTTTTCTCTAAAGCAACCTACACAGCTGAAGTGATTTTCCCTTGGTGAACGACTGAGCCCCTGAAGGGTTGAAATTACCTTAAGTTTACTTTCTGAGTTTGATCCTTGGATCAAAATAAAACATAGGTTGTTTTCTTTAATTTTACAGTGAGCTCTCACTTCCAAGGAGACGTCATCTAAACTATCTATACAATACTACAGTATCTTGTGAATATAGCAGAAATGTTAGGCAAACTGAAATTTGGTTCTGACATCAGATAAATCTGCACTAACTACCTGATGACCAATGACCTGGGATGGACTTCAATTCGTCTCTGTGTGTTAACAGCTCCTTTATCAAAGTCAAGTCTCTCGCCTAGGGCTTTTTGAATCTCCTTCAGTAGCTTAGTTATATTTTAATCTGACATATGAGAAACCAAAAAAGAATAACACATGTCATTAGAAATTCAATTGGCCTTTCAGAGCTTCCCTGGCCTCATCTAAGAGCAGCAGAGCTGAGACTTAAGGCTATGTGACCCAGATGCCATTTTGCCCTTTTTGGTTACTTAAGAGAGAAGACCCTGCAGTGTGTATTGCTCTGTGGAAGGATAGCTAAAAATTAACCTTCCAGAATCTCTGCATGATCAAACAAGAGTAGAAACTATTTCATATAAACCTCAAGGGATGAGAAAGCAATATTAGAGAGAAAACAAGTGCCCAGTACACTGGAATTTTCACAATCACTTCTTCCAAGTCTGAAGGGAATTGCTTTATATAAATTATGATGGTTACAGACCACTGGGGGAAACTTTTCAAATTCTAACACTTCCTTCAAGCTTACCAAACAAACAAAGCATTTGCCAAAAATAGATAAATAAATAAGTACATTTTAAAAGAAATAAATAAAAGAAATGCTCTGTTAATCTGAATAAGGCCCTCTGAGCCTTACCTACAGACCAGTGTTCAAATCACAGAATATTTAGCCATGCAGTTGAATTAGAAATTCTAGAGCCTTGACGTGAAGCAAACCTTGGAAACACCATTTTGAAGCATCTTCAAGGGTTCCTAGCAGGCTCCAAACCAATGCATTTCAAACATTTTTCCCTGTGTCCCTGTGAATGTGGAGAAAAGGGAAAGCCTGGATTGTAAGGTCTCATCCTGTCTCCCCAACTCTTCAATCAATAGTGTACTGCTTTTATATGTATCACATATTCAAATTCCATGAAATGTTTCTCTTGAAGAAAGAATTCTAGGGCTTTAGGGAAAAACAAAACAACTTGAAAACCTCTGCCAGAGAAGGAAAAATTAAAGAGAAAGCTTAAAATGGAAGCAGGTTCTGGTGTCCCTTAGCTACACCAGGTCTGTTAGGAACAGGGAGGGGTGGGAAAGTGGTAAAATGATCCTTCAGAGAAAAGGCAGCAGAGCAGGAAAGAGAAAAGAAAATGAACTCACCACCACACTACCCTCACTGCACACAAGTTGCCCCTGGCAGCAGCTCAGAAGGGTCTCACACTTTGCTAAATGTTGTAGGTAACCCAGCTGGGCTTGTCATGCCCACTTAATAGCAGTACTTTAAGAAAGTGTTGTCATTTCCTTGTCAGACTCATTTCTCTACCCTCTATTATCTTTTCAAAATCGTATTACAAAATATTATGAGTTTCCTGTATCAGACACTTTGGGTCTTAGTCACTCAATTATTAAAACTGTATGATTTTTTAAATTGCCATTATGTGTGAGCTGTCTTTACCAAAGCGACAAAGCAATTGAGTTAACCCAAATAGTGCTATGATTGCAGGATCAGAACATGGAAAATTATAGTGTTGGAGAGAAAAAAAAAAAAACAGCTATTTCACATCATTGCCAATAAAATCCTGGGAAACTCACCATGACACCATTATGCTCGGCAGAGCAGAGCAAATGCTCACAACATATTACCATGCTGAGTAATAGGAAAACAATGCCATTTAGGGCTGTTTGTTCTATACCAAGTTACTCGTCTATAGTAAACGTGGCCTTCTGGTAATGTGATGTGCTCCACATTCCACAACAAGAGCAATTCTGACCACTGTCAGCCATTTCTCACTGCACCTGTGCTCATCACCCCAAAGTCTCCATGTACCTTTCATCACAGCAGCTGACATCCAGGATTGGGTCTTTTCAGTGGACAGTCTCCACAGAGACTGGGTTGTGCAGGATTCTTCCACAGGTCAGTCTGGCTCTATGATATCAGCTCACTGAGCTTGATGAGCTGCTGACAAGGTGCACCTGAAAAGGAGGGCGACTAATCAGGTGCCTGCCCAACCAGAGTTTTTTAAAGAAGCCAAGCAAGATTCCCATTTCCCAGTACAGATAATGTACCGGGTCCTATCTCCTTCATTTCTTTAGGGTTCTATCTCCTTCATTTCTTCAACATAGATAGCTGGGCTTACTTAAAACCAACTTGCAAATTCAGCCTAATTCCAACCTCTACGGTCAATCTCTCTTTTTTTTTTTTTAAGATTTTATTTATTTTTTTGACAGAGAGAGAGATCACAAGTAAGTAGACAGGCAGGCAGAGGGAGAGGGAGAAGCAGTCTCCCTGCAGAGTACGGAGCCCGATGCAGGGGCTCAAGCCCAGGGTGCTGGGATCATGACCTGAGCTGAAGGCAGACGCTTAACCAACTGAGCCACCCAGGTGCCCCTCTAAGGTCACTCTTGATGCTTGTCAGAGAAAATAACCTACAATGACCCAGGCAAGGAGGTTAAACTCAAATGCCCAAAGGGACACATGGATAAAAAATGGAGACAGATATTACAATAACTATGATAGTAGGGGATGGTAGAAACTATAGTAAACCTGAGAGTCTATGCTCATCAGAAGGCTACAGCACAGTGCAGCTCCAACAGACTCTTCCAGAACAAACACAAGACCAGCTTTGCCAAAGCTTCCAGTTTGTTTTTGAAGATATCAGAAATACAGATTTTTTATATAAAATAGAATTTTTTAAGTGGGCAAATTTTTTTTGTTTTTTTTAAACAAAACATGTTTGCCCACTGTGTTAGTTTCTTATTGCTACTGTAAGAAATTATCACAAATGCAGTGGTTTAAAACAACACAAATGTATTATCTTAAGTTCTCCAGGTCAGCAGTCCAAAATATGTCCCAATGGGCTAAAGTCAAATTGTTGGCTGGGCTGTACTCCTTCTGGAGGCTCTAGGAGACTGGGTTTTCTTGCCATTTTTTGTGTCTAAAGGCTGCCTAAATTCCTTGGCTAATGGCTCTTACCTTCATCCTCAAGTCCAGCAATTTAGCATCTTCTAATCTCTCTCTGACTCTGATACTCTTGTTTTCTTCTCATAAGGACCCATGTGATTACACTGGGTCTGACTGGATAATCTAGGATAATCTCCCTGTCTTAAGATCCTTCACTCCATCATATCAGCAGAGTCCCTTTTGCCGTGTAAGTTAATATATTCACAGATTTGGGGGGTTAGGGCATGGTCATCTCAGGGAGTCATGATTCTGCCTACCACACCTCCAGTTTGCAATAGCCCGGGCAACTTAAAGAGTTCAGAGTTTTGGCCTCACATTGGCCTTGCGCTGGTTCTTGTGCCCTGTACAACACACCTTCCTACCCTTAAAACATCACGGAGCTTTAAAAGTCATATGATATTCTTTTTTTTTTTAAGATTTATTTATTTGCGAGAGAGAGGGCATGTGCACACAAGTGGGGGGAGGGGCAGAGGGAAAGAGAGAGAAATCCTCAAGTAGACTCCTTGCTGAGCATGGGTCTCAGTGCAGGGCTCGAGGTGGGGCTGGATCGCAGGACCCTGAGATCATGACCTGAGCCAAAATGAAGAGTCAGACGCTCAACCAACTGAGTCACCCAGGTGCCCCTAAGGTCATACAATGATATTCTTGATCTAGACTGTGTATTTGAGCTCACTTGATGTGGAACGACTGTTCCCAGACTTCAACTTTTTACTACTGTGGCTTTTCCACACTGCCTGGATCATCTCCAGGGATGTCTACTGCTGTCTCTACTAAATAAATCCCGGTCCCAGGAATTGTAGCTTCATTCTTTGGGTTCTGAAGCCAGTTACTCTCATCTCAAACCTTTGAAATTACAAATACCTTGGGAAGAATTATACCTTTTTATTTTGTAAACATTTATCAAACATCATTTGAGAGTAAGAATAGAACCTAAGATGGATTCCTGGGCTTGATAGGGAACCTCAAGAATAAAGGAATGGGATACTCAGGGGGGGCTGCTCTAAGGATACAGCTTTCATTGCCTTCATCAGTAAAAATTGACTTAGCCAGGCTCAGATTTTGACTCTATTTATTGAACAGAAAGTATTCCAACAATGTACTCAAGTTCAGGGATGTATCTCTTCTACCAAATGCAACATCTCCCAGCACCTCCCTGCTTATAGCAAAAGCCCCTCTGTCTCCTTCTCTTAGGGGAAATTGGGGAACGCAGTAGCCAAACAAGGACCAGATTCCTGCAGGAGCAGAGAAAAGAGAATGAATATTGCTGACATTGGGTTATGTCTTCCCTTTACAGTGGTAATGAGTTTACCAAAACTTGAAGCCCAAGGCCATAGGGTTTATTTAAAGGAGTTTTAGATTTCCAGGCTGATCAAGGCCATGGCAGAATTTAACTTTGCTTTGTGATAGGCAGTGGGTCATCCTGCCTGGCAGAACAAGAGACTGGAACCCAACCAGAGGCTCCTGCCGCCACATCTTTCTTAGTCCCTCCCCTATCCCTGGCCACTTCTTCCTCCTTCCTCTCTCCTAATTCTCTTCTCTGGGAACTTCTTCCTGTCTTCCTGTGGGATAGGAGTAGCTACATAAAGGGAGTATTTGTATTTTCTCCATTTGAGAGTTAGTTTTGTTAGATGAACTTTGACCTGGAGTTTCTCACCCAGAACATCCCTGTGCTTTCCCTAAAGAGCCTATGGGACCCTATGAATAATCTGTATTGGATCCAGCCCATGTCCACAAATAGCAGAGACTGCACACAGAAGTCACAGCCTGCTGGACCCTGTGCTGTATCTGTCTTAAAGACATGTTTGACAGCATTGTTTCACTAACCTGTCAACATGTAAAAAATCAAGACATTTCACTGTAAAATTCAGATAATCAGACTCTCTTAAAGCAATCAGGCGATCTGGCATCACTGGACCTACATTCCTGCAGGCTGTATAGTTCGAGCACTAAGTAGTGGCAGACCTTCTAAACAGGCACAGTCCCTCCCATTTGACCCAACTATCTGACTAGCCCAGTAGGCATTTGAGTTTATAACCCATGCAGTATAATGTAGGGGCTAAATGTATGTCATTGGGCAGGACTAGGTCCGATTCCTCACTCTGTGTGTAACAGACCTCTGAGGCCATTACTAAAGCTGCTGGTAAGATAGCACATCCCATTTCCACACAGTAGGAAACTCTAAATTCTTTTATTGCGTTTGAATATTCTTGCCCTGAGGATTCTAAAAACAAGCTGACCATTGATTGGTGCTTTAAGATTTCCTTGTCATCTACAGATTAGTGATTTGAAACGACTTCTCTTCCCAATTATCCTTATTACATCTGGCCCACCTCCAATGTTTCATGATGTAGCATTGTGAGTGGGCTGTTGCTTTTTGGGTTTAATACTTGCAAACTCATAGTGTGGCCAAGATGGTCATTTAGTGCTGAAGGATACAATAACAGGGCCAGGTCACCTCACCTACACCATTCCTGGTGTGAGCTTCCTGGGATATGGATTCCATTTCAGACACCAGCATATGCTCAATATCATTTTCAACACAGTCCTAAGGTTGGGCAGGAAACTTATCAGTGCCAGATACGTATTTAAAATTAAAAAATAAAATGTTCTCAAGAAACTGTTCATTGGGCCATTTTATTTTCAGGATGCACAGGAAATGTTTGTCTTACCAATTTGAAATAAATGTAATTGACCTTTTAAACACAGAACCTGAGTGATTTGGAGAAAAGAGAAACCGCTCAGCTTAATTCTATCAGAATGAATAACAATGGCGACTCTTCTATAAGACCTTCACCTAATAAAAGCAGAATGTCCCTTCTAATAGTTATTAAAAGACCGGATATACAGCGATATGAAGATGAAGAATTAGTAGCAGGAGTCCAGTTACCATATCCCAGAGTGAGACCATGAGAGGAACATGACATTGCTAGGCAACGCTGTGCAGTTAAACAAGTTTTCACTGGCTCAGTGTGGTATAGTAGGTAGGAAGCAAGATTCAAGAAAAGCAAAGGGGAAAAGGATGCAATTATTTATTTTAATCTGGTGGGGAATGGAGGAAACAAAGGCAGATATACAAGTTAGTCCCAGCCAAATTTTCAGGATATGAAATGTGAATTCTAGAAAACCTTAAACATCCATTGAATTAAAGACGATTTTTAAAAATTGGGATTGGAGGTATTAGCCAGGTACTGTGCTTTACATACATTAGATTATGGTAAGAGTAATTATACCATTTTACAATGAGGAATAAGATTCAGGGAGGTGATTCACATGCCCAGGATTTGAGAACTAGAAACAGAATAAACCAGGCTTTGAATACATTCCTATGTGATTCCAAAGCTCATGCTTTCCCCATTATTATTCCATGCTGGGTTCCTTTATTTAAGAATAACACTTACATGTGACTCCTTAGCTTTCCTAGCCTTCAAGATTTTCAACATGGCAACATATTTTGCCCAGGAAAATGCATTAGTGTGAATAGTCAGTTATTCATCCATCCATCCATCCATTCATTAAACAAATGCAACCTTCTCTCTCCCAAGCACTGTTTTAAATGCAGGAGATAAAATGGTGAAAAAAAAAAAAAATGAGTCCCCTGCTTTCTTATGTTGAAAAGCTCTGAGGGACTAACAATAAATGAATGCAAAATGTAGATTATATTATCTTAGGTGGAGATATATGCTATAAAGAAAAATAAAGCAGGACAAGTGGGACGGGGTAGGTTGGGTTAAACAGGCTGATGGAGTCAGCTTTTCTGAGATGTTATCCATCTACATTCTATGACTAAAAAAGACTATTTAGCTTAATTTTTCTGCTATTACTGTTTTGATTATTTATATATTCATTTATTCATTCAGTTTTCTGTTTCTGTACCTCTACTCTGAGGAATTATGAGAATATATTTCCTTTCTAACTTTGTGCCTTGATTTGCTAATGCATTACTCTCCCTAAATGAATATACTAAAACTAGGATTTCAAATGCTTTGAGAAGACCTGCTCCACTTCAATCATCACCTCCTAATTGGTGCCCTGCTTCCACTTTTACCCACTACTCTCCATTCCCCACACAGCAGTCATGATCATTTAAACATGCAAATCAAATCATAACATCTTTCTGCAGGAAACCTCCTGATGATGTCCCATAGAACTTAGAAGAAAATCTGCCTTCCTGAATGTAGGACCATGATCTGGCTTCTACCACTTCTCCAACCTCATCTGTACAACCTTTTCCCTGTGTCTTCTCTTCTATTATTACGCATTGCTATGATTAGGGATTTTATTGCAATCATGGTACATTATTGAGCTCAGTATCCGAATCAATCATCTTAAACATCCTTTCAAAATATTTTTTTCTTTCTTCTCTAAAGAACAAACAAAGAAACCCCTACAGAATAAAATTCTAGCTGTTTTGACTGAAATTCAGAATTCTACATTTACAACTCTTTTCACCTTCCTCCCCTTTTCCAGCCACTCAAACTAACATGTGAAATGTGACCTATTCACATCTCCCAATACTCCCCTTTATTCTTTTATTTCCACCTCTGAAATAATTACTCACTCTTCTGCCTCTCCCATTTCCAATTATCTATACCTTATCTAAACTTTTAATACCTGGCTCAGCTATCATCTCCTCCAATAAAATCCTCTTTGATTCTCCCAAAGGAGCCGAAGCTCTTCCTCATCTCTCACATGCTACATCTCAGTTTCCAATTTCTACTGCAATTTTCTATATTTGTCTTATTTTTTCTACCAGTTCATAAGTTCCTTGCATCAGGCAGGGTAAATGATAGCTGTTGTGCTAAACAATCCTATAATTTCAGTGGCTTAACAAAATGAAGGTGTGTGTGTGTGTGTGAGAGAGAGAGAGAGAGAAAGAGAGAGAGAGAGAGATACCACAATCTAGTGTACTTAGTAAGGATAGGGCAGAGGAAGGGAGGTGGGGAAGGAGACTCTGCTCTTCTCAGCCATTTGGATTCAGACTGTTCCTTCCCTCTGGTGGCAGTGTCCTTTCCTGAGGCCTTGGAATCCTCTACTTGATCCTCTGAATCTCACTGGAAGACAGGGAAGAGAGAGCATAGAGAAGCTATACTCTTGACAGCCTTGTTCTAGAGGTGACACATCACTTCTCAGTTTCCATTCATGACCAGTGGTTGCATGGCTTCACCTAAGTACAGGTGAGCTAAGAAGATAAGTTAGCAGTGTGTACAGAAAGAAGTGGAAGTTTGTTTAGTGAACACCTAGCCAATTTCTGCCACAGGCCCCAATTACAGATTCAGTCAGACCTACTGTAGTGCCTTGAACATTGAATATACCCAATATTTACCCCCCATGAAAAGTAAAGGTTAATATGGTGAGAGGAGTTGGCAATGAAGCTTTCTTTCCATATCCTCTAGCCTTGCTTCTCTTGTCAGCTTCAGATTCCCCATCCTTCCATGTGGATAAAGTTTGAATTATAGCTTTCTGGTTTATTATGCCCTCCTGTTATAGGCATGGAGTCAGCACCATACACAAATATTCCCTGAACCAGATCTTTCCCTTGTGCCCTCCTGTGGTGCCTGAGATATATATATATATATATATTGGTGTCAATCACTTGTGTTATGATATCTAGAGCCAACATCACACAGATTATATCTCTGTGAATTAGTAAAATGTGATGAAATTGAAAATTAATTTAAAAATCAACCTAAAAATATTTATAACAACTAAATACTACTAACTTACCCTTTGGTAAAGAAGATATCATGAATGGGGTACCTGGGTAGCTCAATTTGTTAAGTGTCTGACTTGGTTTTGGCTCAGGTCATGGTCTCAGCATCATGGGATTGAGCCCCACATGGGGCTCCATGCTGGGCTTGGAGCCTGCTTGGGATTCTCTCTCTCTCCTTCTCCCTCTGCCCCTCCCCCTGCCCCCACTTGCATCATGCTCTCTCTCTCTCTCTAAAAAAAAAAAAAAGAGGAAGAAGAAGAAGAAATCATGAAGGAAATTTAAAACAATTTGAGCAGAATGGCAACAAAGGTATTACATGTCAATATTTGTGGAATATAGCTAAGGCAGTACCTAGAGGAAAAGAGATAACTTTAAATATTTTAATCAAGAAAGAAGAAATATGACAGAAAGGAAAGAAAAACAGATGTTAAAAGAGACAGTCCATGGGGTGCCTGGGTGGCTCAGTCAGTTAAGTGTCTGCCTTCAGCTCAGGTCATGATCGCAGGGTCCTAGGATCAAGCCCTGCATCAGGCTCCCTGCTCAATGGGGAGTCTACTTCTCCTTCTCCCTCTGCCCTGCTTGTGCTCTCTCTCACTCTCCCTCCCTCTAAAATAAATAAATAAAATCTTAAAAAAAAAAAAAAAGGGACAGTCCATGATACTTAAAGGGAGCCACAATAGGCAACACTTTCAAATCAACATGTGTAAGGGTCCCATAAGCTACATGGACACTATGGAAAGTATGTACACTATGGAAAATAGCTGCGTATAAACTACCTTGCTCAAAAGGGCTACCAGCCAAGGTAAAGTGTCCTCCAGCAAGATGCTATAGGATGTATTTCTGAGAGGTAAGGTGGGAAGGGTCAAACATGCCATAGCAGAGCAAGTATCCTCAACCAGGACCCAGGGCATTAGGAAAAGCTCTTCAGAGCTTCTGAAAGATTACAGAGAGATATCTCATGAGAGAGCCAACATTTAAGGCCCTTGCTTCCTATAAGAAACCACCAGCCAGTAGAGTGTTAAAACATCATATAACTGAAAGCTTTTGGGGCACCTAGGTGGCTCAGTTGGTTGAGCAATGAACTTCTGGTTTCAGCTCAGGTCATGATCTCAATGTCATGGGATGTATCCACGTGGGGCTGTGTGCTCAGTGTGAAGTCGGTTGGAGATTCTCTCTCTCTCTCTCTCTCTCCCTCTGCCCCTCCCCCCCACTTGCTCTCTCTCTCTCTGTCTCTCTCTCAGAGACAGAGAGTGAGAGAGAGAAAGCTCACAACCAGGGGGTAGGGGTATAAGGAGTAGCAGACCCCCACTGAGCAGGGAGCTCAGATCCATGGGGCTCCATCCCAGGACCCTGGGATCATAACCTGAGCCGAAGGCAGACACTTAACTGACTGAGCCACCCAGGAGCCCAACTGAATGAATAAAATCTTTAAAAAAAATAAGTGAAAAGGTTTTGTTCTGGTTTCTAACTTTTTCTCTAATCTCTCCCTCCCAATGCCAACACCACAGAAACTAGAATTAAAATAGTGAGGAGGGAGAAGTAAAAAAGCAACTGACACCCCTCCCCACCCAGGCTGTGGCCTGAAAGGCTACCAAGAAGGTGAACACTAGATGAAAGTGAAACTGAACTGTTAAACTACTCTAAACAAGACTGGACTTTTTTATATGTGAAAGTGACCTAGAAACAATGGGAGCTGCCAGAAATGTTACTAAAGGATGGGAAAGGGGGACACAGTAGAGAATGTTTGAAGGAAACAATAGAGAAAATAA
This sequence comes from Halichoerus grypus, assembly GCF_964656455.1. Classification (NCBI taxonomy): domain Eukaryota; kingdom Metazoa; phylum Chordata; class Mammalia; order Carnivora; family Phocidae; genus Halichoerus; species Halichoerus grypus. Next base: position 30,388,366 of record NC_135722.1, read on the forward strand.
CAATAAAACTGTTTCATGCTTATATCCTGCAAAAATCAGACTGTTCAGTAAACCAGTTTTTATTAAAGACAAATGATCTAAGCATTCAACTCAAGAGCTAGAAAAAATATTGCAAAGGAGTAAACCCAAAGAGATAAAAAGGAAGTAATAAAAATGTTAGAAATCAATGAAATAAAGAACAAGAGGGGGAAAAAGATATTGTTAACTAAACCAAGAGTGGGTTCTTTAAAAAGAATAATAAAATAGGGAAAAAAAAAAACCTGACAAATTTGTGGGAGCAAAGATGTAAATAAACAATTTTTAAAAAAGAAATAACTATGAAAAATGACAGAGATTTTTAAAGTTATGTAAAACACTATGAACAAATGAACAACCATACTGAATTACATTAAAAATATAAATGAAATTACTAAATGTCCTGGAAAAGATACAAAATGTCAAAATAGGCATATGATGAAACAGAACTCTTGAATATATCAAACTCATTAAAGAAATTATGATAACAATAATTTTTAAAACTTCCTCTTCCACAATCCCCCCCAAAACATTTTAGACCAAGATAGTTGTGTGGGTGAGTTAAGCAAACTTTAAAGAAACAGATAAACTGCCATATACTTAAGTTGTTCCAGAAAATGTAAAAGCAATAAAAGTTATCCAACTCATTTTGAAAGGCTATAGTATAACCTCTATATTTAAACCAGAGTAAATTATAATAAATAGAAAATTTGGGTCAACCTTATTTATAAATATGGGTATGAAAATTCTGTATTAGCTAACTAAATTCAATAGCATATTTCAAAAAAAATAAGGCAAGCAGCATTCATTTCAGAAATTCTTGGATGGCTAAATATCAACCAAGAATGTAATTTTCTGTATGGCTAAATATCAACCAAGAATGTAATTTACTATGCACTTAAAAAGATAATTCTTAGGGTTACTTTAATAGATACAGAAAAAGCATTTGATAAAAGTAATGTATTTTATTTTAATTTTTAAAAAACTCTTAGAAAACAAGAAATAGGAAAAAAACTCTTAACTTGATAAAAATAATAATAATAATAGCCTGCCAAAAAATTAGAGCAAACATCATTCATATTGTAAAATTTTAAATTTATATCTTTTGAGGCTGGGAGAAAAAAAGAGTATGTACTATCATTTCAGCTGTTTAACATGGTACTAGAGGTCCTGACTAACATAGTAAAATGACAGGGAGAGGGGTGGGACAGGAATTAGAAAGGAGAATACAAAGTTGTTACCATTTTTTAAAGACTTAACAAATAATATATGAAAAAACAAGAAAATCAAAAGACAAACCATTAGAACTAATAAGATGTGACCAAAGTAGCCAGAGACAAAATCAATTTCCCAAATCAGTAATATCCATTTTGTCAGTAATAACCACCAAATAATATGGCAATAAAAAAACTAAACATGTCTAGGAATTAAACTAATAAAAAAATTTTAAACTTTTTATAAATGACTTCTCCTGCCTCTCCCCAAAAACCTTGAATACATAGAGAAATAATCTTCATTCATGGAGCTAACAGCACTGTAAACATGTTAACTCCACCAAATGATATATAAATTTAATGTAGTTCCAATCTAAATAACACTGAGAAATGCAACAAATTTATTCTAAAATTTTTAATGAAGAATAAACATCAATGAATAGACCAATAATTGGTAAGTCATAGTAATCAACAGTGTGGTCCTGGTAGAGAATTAACAAATAAAACAATGGAATGTGGTAGAAATCCTAGACACAGATCCCTTACTAAAAGAATCTACTATATGATAGAGGTGGCATCAAAGATCAGTGGAGAAAATATGAATTATTTATAAAATGGTGTCAAGAAAAAATAAGTCATATTTCCCACCTCAAACATTACATAAAAATTAAACTCCAAATCAATTAAGGACCTAAATGACAACGACAAAATTATAAAATGATAGAAGTTGAGATAGGAGATTAATTTTTGTTACTTTAGGATTAGAGAAGGATTTCTTTAAAAAGACTCCAAATTACAGGCTATCAGCAGAAAACCTGATGAAATTACATAAAAATTAAAGATTTTTGTTTAATGAACATCATTGTCAAAGTTAACAGATGGGTGACAGACTGAGAGAAGATATTTGCAATATCAAAATCTGACAAGAGATTAACATCCAAAAAATACAAAGAACTCCAGAAAATCAGCATGAAAACCACAAGAAACAATGCTTAAATGGTCAAAAATTGAATCTATAGAGTTCATAGAAGGTGATACAAAATGATTAAGATTAACTGAACAGGCATCCAATCTCACCAGCACTCAGAAGAATCCTGAAAGCAGTAATGATATACCAATTTTTACCCAAAAGACTGATACAAGTTAGAAAGAAGGGTACGTAAAGTGTTTCTGAGAACATCACAAATAAGAAGCATTCTCACTTTGCTAAAGGGTATGAAACAAGACAGAGGATCATAGGGGAAGGGAGGGAAAAATAAAACAAGATGAAACCAGAGAGGGAGACAAACCATAAGAGACTCTTAACCTCAGGAAACAAACTGAGGGTTGCTGGAGTGGAGGGGGGGGGATGGGGTGACTGGGTGATGGACATTGGGGAGGGTATGTGCTATGGTGAGCACTGTGAATTGTGTAAGACTGATGAATCACAGACCTGTACCCCTGAAACAAATAATACATTATATGTTAATTAAAAAAAAAATGAAGTCCCAATAAATAAATAAATAAATAAATAAATAAATAAAGGGTATATTCACTATGAAAAGCTAGGCCAGATAAATTTCCACACCAAGTCCATGAGCAGACATATCCAAATTGGGTAACAATATAATCCTACTCTATATTTAGACTAAAAAAAACTGATATTTTTTTTTTAAAGATTTTATTTATTTATTTGACAGAGAGATAGAGAGAGAACACAAGTAGGCAGAGGGAGAGGGAGAAGCAGCCTCCCCGCAGAGCAGGGAGCCCGATGCGGGACTCGATCCCAGGACCCTGGGATCATGACCTGAGCCGCAGGCAGCCGCTTAACCGACTGAGCCACCCAGGCACCCAGATATTTTGAACAGTCCTAATGACCATAACAGTTCAGCTCTGTGGTCACAAATATTGAGTTCATTCTCCATTCTATAAAATAACCTCAAGCGAAACAATTTTATAGTCTCATCTAATCATGACATCAGTCTCTATCTCAGTCAGAATAGGATAGGTTTGTTGCAGTAATAAACATTTCCCAAGTCTTGGATTATAACAGCAACATTTATTTTTCATTTGTGCTGTTTGTATACTCTATGGCATGATGGCTCTGATCATAGTAATCACTCTGACTCTAGAACCCAGGCTGACAGAACTGGAATTATCTGGAACATTGCCAGTCACAGAGACAGAGACAAAGCACATGCTACACGTCTCCAGCTAGAGGTGACATGTGTCACTTCTGCTTACATTTCATCAATCACAGTAACATACATAACTAAGTCTAAACTCAACATAGTGGAGAATAATCCTCCATAAGAAGGTCAATTAATATTGAGGAACAGCCATAGTCTACTATAGTGGATGTTCATTGCAGCACTGTTTATAATAGTCAAGAGTTTGAGTTTGTCTATGTGTCTACCAAGAAGGGGAATGAATGAATAAAATGGAACATGTTGCTTCATGTAGTCTTCAGAACTGATGCAGGTTTCTCCCACTATCTGAAAGTAGAGTGTTCCTATGAAATCTTTTGTAAGCCAAAATAGCATAAAGCAAAGAAGCAATTATCATTTCATAAAGGCAAAATCCTCTTCAGATTTCTTTCAGTTAGTGAAAAGAGGTACTGATGTAGGTTTTTATGTAAAAGCAAAGTGATATAAAATAAACTTTCAGATAGCAGGAGAAACCTGTAATACATTTCACTATATCAAGAAAAATAGATATATCTAAGTATGAGGTTCAAATTTTATTTTTTTAATTTTTTTCTGGAAATCTTTATTTTTTTTTAAATTTTATTATGTTATGTTAGTCACCATACAATACATCATTGGTTTTTGATGTGGTGATCCACGATCCATTGTTTTCGTATAACACCCAGTGCTCCAAGCAGTATGTGCCCTCCTTAATACCCATCACCGGGCTAGGTTCAAATTTTAAAAAGAAATAGTCAGAAATTAAATTTATAACACAATACAATGTTTGTGTTTTTAAAAATATTATTAATGAAACAACAAAATATGTTTTTCAAGGACAAACATATATCCAAATAAACACATGTAAGATCAATAGGAAGGAAATACAATACACACATTAGATTGGGATGGGTATCTATGAGGAATAGGGAAAGCAAGTGGATATTGAGTGACTCATATAAAAATAACAAAAAATAAAATAAAATAAATAATAATAAATAATGCTTTACAATAATTGATGATAGTGTACCATGCACTGAATATGTCAACTCAATTCTGTTCAATAAGGTGTTCATTAAGAAAGACTTCTAGGTTCCCTTTCAAATACAAATATATGACTTGAGAAAGATAATTTCACATATATATATACATTCCCCACAATAAATTATCAGATGTGTTCTTGTCTCCATCAGACTCTTAAGGAAATGAGACAAGGGAAGTGTAGGATTCTTTTTTTTTTTTTTTTACAGGAAATAGGAGTGTCATAAAATGCCTGGTATGGGGAAGGTATTTAATAAATGGTAACAGTTTTTATTCAGACAGTGCTTTGTTATATATGTTATCTTATTTAATCATCAAAGTAAAGGATTTTAACTACAATTGCATATATGAAGGAACTAATAAAGAGAAGTGGTAAGTGAATTGCCCAAGTTTACACTGACATTTAAGAAGTCAAGTTATAACAGAAATTCCCAACTTGTGAATACTCTTTTATCTCAGTATTAATTGACAAATAAAAGTGAAGATGTTTGAAGGGTAGATCATGATGATATACATATGCACCGTGAAAGGATTCCTCCCACCTAGTTAATTAACACATCCATGTTACACAGCATCACTTCATATATGTATGAATACATATTTGGTAAGAACATTTAAGCTCTATTCTGTTAGCAAACTTCAATTATACAATACATTGTTGTTGACTATAGTCATCTATCAAAATCCTACTGGCACTTTTTACAGAAATAGAAAATACAATCCTAAAATTGGTATGGAACTATAGGAGATTCCAAATAGACAAAGCAATCCTGAGAAAGAAGAACAAAGCTGGAGGCATCAGACTTCCTGATTTCAAACTATATTACAAAGCCATAGTAATAAAAACAGTATGATATTGGCAAAAAAAAAAAAAAACAGACATAGATCATTGGAACAGAATAGAGAGTACAGAAATTAACCCACACATGTATGGTCAGTTAATTTATGACAAAGGATATAAGAAAATACAACGCAGAAAGGACAGTCTTTTCAGTAACTAGTGTTGGGAAAACTAGACAGCCACATGTAAAAGAATACAACTGAACCCCTACCTTATACCATACAGAAACATCAACTCAAAATGTAGTAAAGCCTTAAATGTAAGATCTGAAATTGTAAAACTCCTAGAAGAAGACATAGGGGGTTAGCTCCTTGACATTGGTGTGGGCAGTGAATTTTTAGATTTGATGCCAAAAGCAAAGGCAACAAAAGCAAAAATCAATATGTAGGATTACACCATTCCAACTTTTTGGAAGTTTTAGAATTCATTTTTGTGAATTTTTATCTAGCCCTCATTTGACTCTTAATACTCAGTCTGACACAAGAAAAAAAGAATTCTTTACAGCTCTAAGGAGTATGTGGTTTGAGTCTGGGATTACAGGAGCCTATAAAAAGCCCTTAACCCTCAGCTTTTTGCATAGTTACATCAAGGACAGTACAACTATAGCTAGTAAATTAGACTGGATGGACAAAGAAACAACTTCTAGAACTTTTCTTTTTCTACACCGTGTAAACATTGCCTGAAAATACAGTTTGTTCTGGTGCAACTTCTCACAAGCACGGTAAAGGCAACATGGTTAAGTACTTCTCATGCCTCAACTACTACCACACCTTAACAAGGGAAAAAAGTGTACACTGCAAACCTTTCAAAGCATGTTGGCAAATTTTCCAATAAGTAAGGAAATGTTTTGTTTCAATATACAATAGATATCTTCAAGGCAACATCTATGTTAAGATGTTAGATTAAGTGGGCCAGACACAACATTATGGAATGGCATATAATTTGTAAGGAATAAAAGAAAAAAGATATTACATAATGTCAAGCTGGGAAAGATTAGGTGTTTACTGGAGCATGAAAGAACCTTGAATTATGAATATGTAAGAGAGTGAGGTCAAGGCAGTAAACAATTCTACTCAACTAGCCACTACTTGCTGAGGAGGAACCAAAACACTAGATGCAATTTAATCCCTTTAAATGTGCCACCAAAATCTCTACTGGAGATCACTCCACTAGATCAATCAGGAGTCAGAAAACTACAGCCTGTGGTCTGTTTTGTAAGGCCCACAAGTTGAGGAGGTTTTTTATATTTTTAAAGGGGTTGTTATGAAGAAAAAGATGGAATAGAAAGAAAAGGGGAGGAAAGAAAAGTGACATGGAATTTTCTCACAAATATGATTCACAAATTATAAAATATTTGGTACTTAATCCTTTACTGAAGAAGTTTGTCGACCTCTGTTCAAGATCAATGAAAGAGTGCAAGAAATAGAATGTTGGCAAGAAATAGCATGAAAACCCCAGAAGACTAACAATTGTACAGTACTGTTTACCCAAAAAGCAAGGTTCAAAAACCTATAGCAAGCTAATGTACTTGTTTACTAAGCAAGCTGGTTGACTTTTGAGCTACAACAACAAAGTTCAGTCATTGTCACAGAGCCAGTATGGCTTACAACAGCTAGCATATTCGCTATTTTGGCTATTTAACATCAAGTTTGCTGACTTTGAAATAAAGGAAAGTAGCAAGACTCTTGCTATTCACTCTGTAATGTTCTTTTTCATATTGGTAGATTCTGACTCCTCAGAAGCAAGGGACACATCAGCTTTTTCTAAAAAGGTTTCAGTAGTGGTGGCTATATTTCCTTTAATGGTTTGTCCTTCTAGCTACTGCTGTTTTGTGCTCCATCTCTATCCTTTGCTACTGGAAATACAGATAGTTGTGAAGACACAATCCTTGTTGACACAGACATAAGGCCGTTGATCCCATGATTGGTAAAATTCAACCAGACTTAGATATTTCTACTTCAGACAATAACTGATTACGGTTCTTTAGTTGAAACATTATATGAATAAAACTTGAGTTGAATAATTCCACTGTAGATAAATGGGTATAAGAGAAATATATAACAGTATGATCACCTTTTCTACATGAGTTTTATTGAGGACATTGCCATTCATATGGTATTATTATATATTGAGTGTCTCCTTTTAGGATTTTTTTATGAGGACACTTGAGAAAATGTCTTAGAGTTTGGCACCTGGTATGCTTTTATTATGTAGGCAATGTGTATATGAGAACTGATTGTTCTGTGTATCAATTTATTGCCTCTTAGTTCTAAATTCATTCTTCATGGCTTGTTATACAAAAATGTACCTGGGCCCTTGAAACATGTTTCCTTGGCCAACTAGCACATTTTTAAGCTTTGTCAGCAGAGGGTGTAGGAGTGACATTGCAGGAGGAAGGGTTTTGCTTTCTGGTTCTTCTGTGTTATCTCAGCTGACTCCTGAAGACCACATGACTTCCTCAGTGCTCAGCTCCTATAGAGTAGGCAGCTTCTTCAGCACCAAACTCTTGCAGCATGTAGTTTCTCCAGCGCATGGCAACTAGGACACACTGGCCAGCAGCTTCCCCCCTGCAACCTTTTCAAGCTGTGGCTGGTGAGACATGATCCCGTGTATAGTTTTCCTGGGCACTCCAGAGGACAGACTTCTGGCAACTTCCAAAGCGCATACTGCCAGCACCACAGTGACTTCTCTACAATCCAGAGAGCTGCAACTATGCCCTCTCCACAAGGCCTGGATCTCATTCCCGAGGGGAAAGGAGGAGGTATCTTCCTTAGGTACTCTATCTCAGCCCTAGGAGTAGTGGCCGCTCCTTATATATGTTATTCCTATGTTCTTTGAAAGTTATTTTTATTTCTTACTACCCCAATGTCTCATTACTTCAACCTCCAGATAGAGCTGATAATTCTTTATCTTAAACTTTCCCTGTTAAAATTACTGGGTGGTTTCTATCTCTCTTCATTAGACCTAGATTAATTCACCTCTTGTTTCTTTGTTTGGCTACTTGTTTATTTAGAAAACTAAGAGTTAAATTGTGTATATACCCACTTACATACATCCACATACACACTTCTGTAATTTTCTTGTATACATCATTATATATTCTATAACCTTTAGAGAAAAGAATTGTTTTTAAAATATTATTAATTGAGTGCTTACTCTAACACATTTAAACAAATACATCTGAGAAGTTCTGTTAAGTATAAATAATAATGATCACAAATAAGTACAAACAATTAATTATAAGCATATTAATATGTGTTTAGTTTTGACCACCAATCCCTGAAGATTTGATCATCCAGGAATGACTATTTCAGGATTTTAGTACTGCCTCCAGGGCTGCCACATTGCACAGCTGGCTCTTGTGCCTTGAAGTCTGGTTTTATTAAAGTCTTCTGACTCATTGCTGAGGCTCTTTCTAACACTGAGCTCACATATGCTCTTACCACCAGCTTTGGGCTAGTGGCACCTGCTATGGCTGCCTTGCCTACATCCTTCTCATCTGCATGAGCAGTTCTGTTTCTTGCAGGAAACCCTGCCACTTAGGCAGAAAAAGAAATGGATTTCTCCAAGGATGCTGGGAGAAAAGCCATCACCAAGGAATAAAATAAACCCTCTTCTATGGTGTTTCTTGTTTCTCCTTGTAATATATCTCCTGGCTACAACAAAGGAGCCAGCTCTCAAAACAACACTTTTTCCTTTCCTTTCCTTTTTTTTTTTTTTTTTCTGCTATTGACTCTAGGAAAGGGAGTGCCAGGCAACTTCTAATATCACCAAGTTCAGCAGTAGCATAGTTGGAAGATCTAAATCTTTTGTCTGAGGGAAGGCATCAGAGGACTGGGGTAGTCCTCAATACATCTACATCTAAGTCATCAATTTAAAACCAAGTGCTAACTGGGTATTTACCCCAAAGACACAGATGTAGTGAAAAGAAGGGCCATATGCACCACAATGTTCATAGCAGCAATGTCTGCAATAGCCAAACTGTGGAAAGAGCTGAGATGCCCTTCAACAGATGAACGGATAAAGAAGATGTGGTCCATATATCCAATGGAATATTACTCAGCCATCAGAAAGGATGAATACCCAACTTTTACATCAACATGGATGGGACTGGAGAGATTATGCTAAGTGAAATAAGTCAAGCAGAAAAAGTCAATTATATGGTTTCACTTATTTGTGGAACATAAGGAATAGCATGGAGGACATTAGGAGAAGGAAGGGAAGAATGAAGGGGGGGCAAATCAGAGGGGGAGACGAACCATGAGAGACTATGGACTCTGAGAAACAAACTGAGGGTTTTAGAGGGGAGGAGTGTGGGGGGATGGGTTAGCCCAGTGATCGGTATTAAGAAGGGCACGTACTGCATGGAGCACGGGTGTTATATGAAAACAATGGATCGTGGAACACTACATCAAAAACTAATGATGTAATGTATGGTGACTAACATAACATAATAAAATTTAAAAAAAAATAAAGGACAAAATAAATAAATAAATAAAACCAAGTGCTAGCTCATAATCAAGCACAAGGATATACATCTCAGCATTTTTAAATAGCAAAAAAGTGAAAATACTTTAAATGTCCTATACTAGTTAATTATTCAAATAAATCATGGTTTCCCTCCACAATACACTGGCATACCATCATTAAGAATGAGGTCACAGAATAATATTGGATGACACAAGAAATTATCCTCATGTATTATTAGATTAAAACAAAAGCAGTAAATACAAATTTTATTTTTTAAAACACATATACCTACAGATACACACATGTACTCAGACCACCCATACAGGTGAATCAAAAAAAAAAAAAATGTGGACAGTTGTTTTCTCTGGGTAATAGAACTATGAGTGATTTGTACTACCTTGCTTGTGCTTTTCTGAAGTATTCAAACTCTCTTTAATAAATTTGCATTCTTTCCATAATTAGAAAAAAAACATACTTTTAAAAAAGACACAGAAATGGTTGAATTAAGTCAAAATTTCCAAATTCCAGGAAAACCATAATCCCTGTATGGTTATGGAATAGAAATGCATTCTTGCTTTGCTTTCTTGGGATTCATTTAAAAAGCAGCACTTCCTGATCAAAATTGGTTGCTGATCTAATGGAAGCAAAAAGCAATTCTTTAGAATCAAGGGTTTTAATAAGTTAGTTTTAGTTGATCAGTTATTCAACAATATAAGTCCCTAAGAGTACAGTCAGCATGGAGATGGTTTTAGCCACCAGATGCATGGATAGGTTAGATAAATGATGATAATGATGAAGATATAAGATAGATGATAGATAGATAGATGATAGATAGATAGATAGATGATAGATAGATAGATAGATAGGTAGATAGATAGATAGATAAATGCCCAAAAGCATATATATCATGGGCTTGACAAACAGTGAATTAATTTTTTTAAAGCATCATCTCCTCCATGGAGGCAGTATTGCATTTACTTAACTTGAGATTTTCCTTATCAGTAAAAGGGAGATAAAAATAGCCAAGGAAACGAGTGAATGCATACTAATACACATAAACAAAATACAAAAGCATTTAAATTTCTCATAGAAATTTGTGTTTTGAGTTTAAGAAGATGTACATCATTCTCTGTCTTTTACTATTGCTATTTGATTGTCTACTTGCCTAGAAACTAATCTTAACTGAGCACCTATTATAAAAATGTCAGATATTCAGTTAAGCATATTCAGTTAAGATACTCAGTTACAATTATATACATATGTAATAAGTATTATTATGTATTATTGTTATTACTATTGTTTTTACTATTTATTATTATTGTTACTGCTACCAATTATATATATATAATATATAATCACATGCATACATACATATATAATAATAATATTGTTGTTGTTATTACTGCTACTACTTTCACCATTTGTAAATGTTTACAATATGCCAGGTATTTTGGGTCACCTGGGTGGTTCAGTCAGTTAAGCATCCGACTCTTGATTTTGACTCAGGTCATGATCTCAGGGTCGTGAGATCGGGCTCTGTGCTGGCCATGGACACTGCTTAAGATTCCTTCTCTTCCTCTCCCTTTGCCTCCCCCGCCCTCTAAAAAAATATGCCAGGTATTTTGATAAGCCCTTAATCAATATCATCTTATTTAGTTTTCTCAACTTTCCTGTGAGGTAGGCATTATTATTTTCGGAAGAGGAAACAGGATCAAAGAGATTGAGTGACTTGCTGAATGTCACACAGTAAGTATCTGAAGCAGTATTCTTGATTTCCAGGTCTGTTCTCTTTCCACTATCCTAAGCTACTGATTTTCACATGGCACAGTGTTTTGGGGTGGACTTGGAGATACTCAAACTATGCACTTAAGTCTCTTAAGCCCAAGGATATGAGGATCATTTGCAGAAATGAGTTACCAAGAACTCTATCAACATTGAACCAACAAAAGAATTAAAGGGAAAGATGGGGTGGGAAATATAATCAGACTGTACTCTTACTTACCAGATCCATAGGAGCTAGGGAGAGATAGTGGTTTTGTAATCATTTTGGAGTCCAGCACTGGTAGCATAGCACTATCTAGGCATAAATTGCTTTGTGAAGTCAGAAGTCTCTTAAAGAGATTGTAGACAATCCTTTCTGTCCAAAGCAGTAAACAGTAAACATCATTACTGAGTGAAAACTGTGAATGCAGTTTGAATTCACCAATTCCAGTTGTAAATTTTCTTTTTAATATCTGCATAAAACAGGGAAATCACTGAATTAACAGATAGAAAACTAGAATTCTAGGACCAGTCCTATATATTGCTGCAACCCACTTGGTGTTCATATTCCTCCCTTCTCAAGTGGTACTGTGTAGATTTATTCTATTTACTTTATGGAATTTTTACAAGATTCCATTGACTCATTGAGCTTAGAAACATTTTAAAGTATTAGACATTATGGGATATATGTTAATTTGGAAGATTTTTTTATTACAAGTAATTTCTTCAGTAAGGATCAACTTTTCAAATAACTTTTGAGTGTTCCTTTTCTTATTACAAAAATAATACAGCCTCAGTGTCCAAAGTGTCAAAGTTATAGGAAAAATAATTAAAAGTCCCCTATGTAGTGGCAGGCTGGAGTTGCCTTGTTCCAATTTGTGAAAGTCAACTGTGTGCTTCTTTTCCCAATTACATGTTCACAGATATTGTGCTGGTAGCTTGAAATCAACCATGGTGAGATTATTTACACCATGGTAATGGGCATATGTTAAAAGCAGAGCTTTCTTTCCTAAAGAACCAATTGTTAAACATTTATCAGCATACCACTGCCCATAATCCTAGGGTTTTGTCAATTTGGTGAATCTTAAATCAGATTGCTATCCTTGTAGTAAGTAAAAGAATTAAGAGAAATTCAAAAGAAGAACCAGATAGTCTGTCTTCAGACTTTAATGTGTCATCATCCAACAGAGAAGGTGAAGAGTATCCGAATAAACAATGAGAAAATATGCTTTATGAGCCCTTAAAGGCCTTCATTGGCTTAGGTCCTTTGCATTAGTTGGGTATGTGAAAAGGTTACATAACCTGAGTGGTTTTCCTCCTTCCTTCCTTCTTTCCTTCCTCCCTGCCTCCCTCCTTCCCTCCCTCCCTCTCATCCTTCCTTTCTCTCCATCCCTCCCTCCCTTTCTCCTTCCTTCCTCCCTCCCTCCCTCCCTTTTTTCTCTCTCTTTCTTGTTTTCTTTCTTCTTTCTTTCTTTCTTCTTTCTTTCTTTCTTCCTTTCAAGATCTTCCCTTCTTTCTTAAAGAATTTTAACTATAAATGCCAACAGTTAGAGGTCTTTAGGGGTTTTGCCTATGCCCAAGTTGTTTCATTAGTGTCTCATTCTTAATGAGAGCATTTCTGATCTTGGCATTGATGGCTAAGAAGTAAGGTTATTAGCCTTCTCTTCGACATTTGAGTTCCCTGTTCAAGCTCCAAATTATGTTTTGTTCCAAGACACTATTTCAGTGGCAAATAGGACCTGGAGTGCCACCCCAGCTTGCCTTTTATCCCCTTATTTTATGGAACTATTTTCATAGCTGTCACCACCCCCAGAACATCAGGAACTAATTTTCCAGGGATTTCAGAAGTTCAATGAGAACATTTGAAACATAAGACTTATTTTCTCCATACTTACCCATGTTCAGTCCATATACACAAAACTTTAAAATGACATTTTGTCCACCAGAGGGCACTCATATTGTTCCAAGTATAGAGCTAAGAATTAAGAGGATTTAAAGAGAAATCTTAGAGTCAGAAATGAAATAACCCCCCAGGACTAAAGTCTTCACTAAATGCCAAACAGAAGAACAAAAATAAATGTTTAAATTCCATTTTATTTCCTCTTTTCCAACCCCCTCCCTCCACCCACACACACGCACAACACACAACACAAAATCTTCTCAAGTATATTTGTTAATTCACAAAAAGGGGGGAAAAAAAAGAAGAAGAAGGGCTCAGGGTGAAAGTCTGTGTTCCACATTTTCAAACTGCCAGCTCTGGAAGAGGGTATATATAAATTTTTTAATGTGGGAGTGTTGGAAGTGTGGAGGAATATCAAGAACTTGGCTTTCATAATATTACCTCCTTGGCGCTTTAAGATGGTACCTCTCAAGTTGTTTTCCATCGTGGAGCCGATGAGCTGCATGCTTCAGATGAAAGGGCTCCTGCTCTTGTCTTGGAACTTTACACTTCTCAGACACTAGAAAAACCAGAGGCTGCCACAAGACTGTGGTCTAGAGTGTTGACAGCCTCAGCCACAAGTTATTCCAACTTCTCACAAAAGCAAAATAAACTTGTGATTTCTGAGACATTGTGTAGCTCATTAGTGGTTTCAACTAAGTGCTGTTTATTGATCTTAAAGTCTCTCTCTCTCTCTCCTCAATGCAAGTAGACTTTCACCTATGTCTCCATCTTTTCCAAACATTCCAGCATTATGAATCCACTAGTTAGACCCTAGTAATTGCTCAATTTAAGCCACTAGATTTGAAGTAAGGATTCTACCTCATTCCAGTTATGTTACCAAGTCCAACATTGGCTTCATCCATTTTTGTTTCTCTACAGGGGCACTTTTATGCACACCTTTCAAAATTAGACCAATAAAAAGATCCATTAAATTATCTCTGCTTCAGAATTGCTCACCAAAGAAAAGTCTCAATTTCTTCTCAATTTTAAAAAGTTCTCAGTTAAACCAGCTTAGAATGATCTAAAAATCTAGCTATTTAGTATCTAGGTAGTACAAACACAAACCAGAAATACTTCACAAAAGGAAGAAAAAACAAAATAATTTAAGGGTTTTTTTGTCCATTTGGAATATTGATGGCAAAGTAATTATCAGAGAATTGCTAAATGAACATCCACAAGCTTGATTTTCATAGCATTGACCCAAAGTTGTCAGGTACTGTAAAGCTTTGAAAAAAATTGGCCCTTTGGTACTGCCAAGACTGAAAGCAAAAGTGGCCACCTTGCCCAATTCACAACTGGGTTCAGTTTGTTCTCAGAAGAGCTTAACCCATCTTGCTGACTTGGTCTCAATTCAGGTGGGAAAGCAATAATGTGAAATGAAGGGAGCAGAAGTAGGTGAATATCCATTTAAGTCTTCCCTTGAGGGGAAAAGGTAGTTTATTAGGTTGGGATAGACCTTATATAATTGCCTGGTATTAGGGAATCAGACGGTTTGTTGTTAAATGGTGCCCATTGAGCTTAGATGGTCCATTTTTGAAGTATGCAGTTTACTGGTCAGAAGTCTTCAAAAATAATGTACATTATTACAAAGGCTTTCAACTGAGTAGGATGAAGCTGAAGAGAATTAATTCTCTTTCCAATACATGAGATAAGATACAGAAAGAATTCCATAATTCAGGTTTAATATGAGAAATACAGTAGATATAAAAGTTATTATTTCATATAGATATAGAGAATGGAAATAGCAACAAGATTAAGAAAAATGTAAAAGGGCCATGATTTATACTGAACTGTTGTGTTTCAGTTTTTTTTTTTCTTTGCTAGTTCTTCTCATGAATGTGGCAAGTGACAATTGCTTTGAGAGTATAAATTTTTGTGGGTACATCAACTTCAAGTTTGGAAAGATTTACTGAAGACAAGGAGTTATCATAAGACACGCTGTAACTTCACTGTAAAAAAAAAAAAGCTGAGTAGGCATCCATTTACTAAATAATAGTAATGATAGTAAGAAAATAGTACCACATCCATATCCATTGCCTTTTTTTATCTTTCCAGTGACCTAGTTAGCATCTACTCCTTCTGTCAGATGTCAGTCCAATTATGAATTCCTTGGGGAGACCTTTAAACACTCTGATTAGATCAAATACCCTCCTCTCCTGCCCCCCTTCCAGTTCCATGATAAGCTTTCAAAGTACCATGCCTCTCTCCTTACAAGAGTTAGCCAAATTGCAACTTTATATTTGTGTATTTCTTTGACAAATGTTTATTTTTTGCTCCTCAGAATGTAAGCTTCTCGAAAACAGACTGTGGCTAGTTTTGCTCTCCATTGAGTCAGCAACATCTAATACAGTAGCTGGCATGCAGGAGGTCCTCAATGCCTACTTGTTTATTTCTTGAATTATGAATGAATGATCAGTTAAGGCAACCATGAGATTGAGGCCATATTACAAAATAGTAGACTCAGAAAATCCAGGTAGCAAAGTCAAGATAACATGGCTGTTTAGTAACAGAGCTAGGTGGGACTTAATTTCTCATCCTACTTTCTTTTTCCAATGTGTTCTTTAACAATAACATACACATTTAGTTTTCATCACTGATAGTTAGAGCATCTAACAGAGGAGAAAATCACGACCTAAAAAGGAGAATTAAATTGCATGAGGCCTGTGTCAGGGCTTATATTAGTTTGGTAGTTTGCTTGGGTTGTATAACAAATAATACAGACTGGGTGGCTTAAATGGAAATTCATTTTCTCACAGTTCTGAACAAAAAAAGTTCAAGATTAAGGTATCAGCAGGATTTGTTTCCTCTTAACCTTTCTGCTTGGCTTGCAGATGGCCTTCTTGTCCCTGTGTCTTCACATGTTTTTTTAGCTCTGAGTATATTGGTGTCAAAGACAGAGAACCTTGAATATAGCAAAAGTGACTCATCACATGTCAGGGAGTCTCAATGAGATTAACAGATGACTCCTCATCAAAGTTATGAAGGCCAGTAGGCAGTGGGATGACATATCAAACTGCTAAAAAAAAAAAAAAATTAAAAGAATTATAAGGAAATGCTATGAGAAACTGTATGCCAATAAAATTAGATAACCTAGATAAAATGGACAAATCCCTAGAAAGACACAAGCTACCAAATATCCTCCCCATAACCTTTAAGCTGTTATGTCCTTATCCTAACAGCCTCATCTATCATCATGCCCCCTTTAATTTATTATATTTCAATTACTCTGGCTCTCATTCAGTTCCTGGCATCAGGGAGTATACAATGTTCTACAATTTTGACTTGTTGATTGTTCCCTTTTATCTTTGAGGACCCATTCAAATGCTATTTCCACAAAGACTCTTGAGCCCCTTATAATTAGTAAGTAACTACTCATTAAAATAATGCTAACTGTTTTACAAAGAAGATTTCTTTCACAATATCTTTTCCTCAAACACTTGGTAGGCTTCTAATCTAGTTCCAATCAGTTCCATGTTCCAGTAACCATATCCAAAATTTTTACCTAGGTAAAATTCTCAAGGCTGATTTAGGTTTTAGCTTCCAAGTTCCCAGGGCAATCTGTCTCAAATTAATAGCAGATACCTTGAGGCCAGCTGAAATCAAAGACTTGGGTGGGAAGGTCATATACCTTTAATCTGATCTTTAGTCCAAGGCTCTCTGTAAATTAGCCATTGTCATTCAAAACCTCTTTAGATTTCATCTGTTATGGTTTGGGGTCTCTTTCTAAAAGCAGGATTTTTTAGAGGATCCAAAATTTGAGATTTTCAATATTTTTTTACTTTCTGAAAACTGTCCAGTTTTTTTCTGGATTTATCTTTATTTTTCTGGTAACATCTTGGTGAAAGATGGAAGTGAAAGCCAATTTACATGATCATTCTGAATCTTTCCAACTACATAATTTAGAACAGTGTTTCTCAGCTTCAGCATCGTTGACATTTTACAACAGATAATTATTTTATTGCAGCAATCTATCCTACACATTATTATTTAGCAGCATCCCTGGCCTCTACCCATTAAAAGACAGTAACACCACCCTTATTTCCCCAGTTGTGACAAACAAAAATGTCTCTAGACATTGCCAGATGTCCTGTGGGGTGCAAAATCACCCCGGGTTAAGAACTGAAACTACAGGCTCATTAGGTCCATCTTCTGCCTTCAAATTATCAGAAGCAATACCTTGACCAAATTTTTGCTCAAATTTATAGCATGGGTCTCCATTTTTCCAACTCTTAGAGTTTTCTGGCTTCCTAACACATCACTGAGAGGTCAACGTCACCTATTTTAAATATTTGTCATAGATAGCACTGCATTTCAAGTTTCAGGATTAGTTTCCATATTAGTTACCATAATTCCAGCTTCAGAATAAACAAATACCCACATTACTGTGGCTAAGCCCAATATAAATTCATTTCTTACATATAGCAGTCCAATTCTGGCATTTGGTGGGTGGCCTTCTATGTGGGGTTTCAGAAACCCAAGCTGCTTTCCATGTGTGGTTCTGCCGTTTTCAACACATAGCTTCAAGAGTCACCGTACTCATGTGTTTCAAGCCATAAGGAAAAAGATTATGGAGCATTATATAAATGGGATTTCATAGACTAGTTTGGGATATAAAAAAATAGGTTTTATTATCAGTGTTCAGTGTCTGCTAATTTTACTCATCCTTGTGTATCCTATCATTGTACCCTGTACTTTCTCTTCATGCTATTTATTACATCTATAATAAAGTAATTATTTGAGCACTATTGGTTTATTATCCATCTTACTTCAAGGACAGTATGCTCCATAAAGACCAGAACTATATCCATCTTGTTCGAAGTTTGTTCAGTTCCCAAAATCTAGAAGAATTTTTGGCATTTAGTAGTTTCTAAATAAAGATTTATTAAATAGATGAATAAAAGAATTAATAAATGGATGAATGAATAAATGAAATATATGATCCTTGATTTGGACATGGCCTAGTAAATCTTTACAATAGCATATTATTCTTTGCCAGGCACAGATCCAGGCATTGGTCAACAAGAGATAATGACTGGCTGACCTAGCAGAACAGAGGAATATCCTAATGATGGAGGGTGAGGATGGGGATGCAAGCAAGCAAAAACTAGAATTCAATACAGTAGCCTAGAGCTTTCTCCCCTGAATTCATTATCTCATGCTTACCCTGCTTAATTAGAGTACTTCAACTGGTTCTGCTCTCCTCCCTATGGTGAGGAGAAAAGAGTATTATGTAGTCTTAAGAGCCTGGCTCTTACTAATTTTATTGGTTCCTGATGCACCTTCTGCCTAATTGTGATAGTTAATTTTATGTGTCAACTTGGCTGGGTCACAGTGCCTAGAAATGTGATCACACATGATTCTGGATAGTTCCATGATGGTGTTTTTTGTTTGTTTGTTTGTTTGTTTTTTATGTTCAGTTAGCCAGCATATAGTACATCATTAGTTTTTGATGCAGTGTTCAATGATTCATTAGTTGCGTATAACACTCAGTGCTCATCATAACGCATGCCCTCCTTAATACCCATCACCCAGTTACCCCATCCCCCCACCCCCTCCCTTCTGTAATCCTCAGTTTGGTTACCAGAGTCCAGAGTGTTTCATGGTTTGTCTCCCTCTCTGATTTCTTCCCATTCAGTTTTCCCTCCCGCCATTCGCATTGATATGGATGGAACTGGAGGGGACTATACTAAGTGAAATAAGTCAAGCAGAGAAAGACAATTATCATATGGTTTCACTCATATGTGGAACATGATGGTGTTTTTGGATGAAATTAAAATTTAAATTGGTGGACTTTATGGTGGGCAAAACGCTCTCCATTACGTGGGCGGGCTTCATCCAATCAGGTGAAGACCTGAAAAAAACCAGAGACTGACTACTCCTGAGCAAGAGGGAATTCTGCCACAGACAGCCTTCAGACTTGAACTCCTTGGCTCTTCTTTGGGTCTTCAGCCTGTCAGCACAGCCTGCATATTTTGGACTGACCAGCATCCATAATCATGTGAGCCAATTACTTAAGAGAAATCTTCCTCTAGATATAGATTTAGATATAGATCTATAGAATAGATATACAGATATAGAGTAGATATAGATGTATGCTGTGTTTTCCTGGAGAGCCCTAATACACTGCTCATGTACATATATTGATTCCAGACTTCACTCCAGGTAACAGGATCACCCCTATACTTTACCTGAATACCTACTTTCAAAGAGTTTGCATGGAGTTGTATTCATGTCTAAAGTAGAAAGAGGTCTTTAAATCTGTAGGAATTAGATTCCACTTATATATTCCCATATTTATTTATTTCACTTGGTTTTAAGCCCCTTGAGGACAAATACTGTATCATTTCCATCTTTATCCCTTGTATTCAGCCCATAATAAAAGATTTTTTTTAAGTGTGTTAATTAAAGAAATGAATGAATACATGAATGGCTCAATACTTATCTGCTAAAACATAAGGCTTCATCACAAACCATTCCTCTCATCTGGCTCAAAGCAAGGGAAATCCTGATATGACCCCACCCAAATATCACCTTTATTTACTTTCCCACATTTTTTATTACTTTCAGTATACTGTGGTTGTAGAAAAGTCTTTGAATGTGTCTCCTTAGAGAAAAATTTAGCCCCCCATCAAAAATATAGGGCTTGCACTTCTTTTTTCCTCCTGTTGTAACACTGTGGAGAGTCAAATGGTAAACACCACATAGAATTTACCAGCATGGGCTGACCTGAGTTTAACTTCTAGCTCTGCCACTTATGAGTCATATGACCATTCAAGTTTTAGCTTCCTCATCTGTAAAATGGGGATAATAATAATACCTACATTATAATGCTGTAGTGTTAACTAAATGGGATCAAGCATATAAAGCATTTATCAAAATACCTGGCCATAACAACAGTACAACAAACATGAACTATTAATAGCTGTTATTGTGTCCTGGAAAGGTACCAAGGTCAAAGTCAGCACATCAGTCCAAACAGTCTTTAATCAAAAGATAAACTAGTAATAAAAACAGCACTGTAATGGCAAATCAGAAGAAACTGAGGAAGCTGAGGAATCTGAAAAATTGGGATCTGAGTAAAGTAGGCAAGTGGAAGATGGTATAAATGAGTTCTGAAAACAGTCCTTTTGTCTGAGGGACCTGACATTTATCTCTAGGGTGACTTTATTTTAGCAAACTGATTTATCTAAAAAGACCAGAGCTAGATAGACAGTAATAGTACTGCAAACATTTACAAGAGGTAATTGGGATGGCTGGGTTCAGAGATATTATGTGTTAATGTTAATTCCAAACCCTACACATCCCCATATATCCCTGTGTATATTAAGACCCAGAGCTTCCTTGCCTTGCATACTCTCAGTATCTTATCAAACTATTAATGATACAAGTTCATTTCACTGACTGATTATTATATACATGTCAGTCAGGGTCCCATCAGGAAACAGATGATATACTCAAACTTGGAAAATTAAAGCAAGTTTAATAAAAGGATTCTTTCTGGCTTTGCGCTCAGTGTAGAGTCTGCTTGAGATTCTCTCTCCCTCTCCTTCCGCCCCTCCCATTCATGCTCTTTCTCTCTTTCTAAAATAAATAAATAAATCTTAAAAAAAAAAAAAAAAAAAGGATTCTTGCCCAAGTTGTGGAGAGTATAGAGCATACAGAAAAAACACATGGGATAGTGTACTATCCCAAAGTAACTGACAGAGGATCACCATTACCATCCCCAGACCTAAAGGGACAAGATGGGACAGCCAATTAGGGAACCTGAGGAGACAGAGAGGAGGGTGGAGGACAACCAACAGAGCTATGACCTTCACTTGAGAGAAACACCCAACCTGAGCATGTTAAGGAAACTGGAGTGATAATACTAGTGTAATGACCTCACTCTATTCTTTGTCTCCTGCTAATGGTCCAACCAAACCCAACCAGAAGCCAGAGGACAAGAGAGCCCAAGATCATCTCTGGGATTCAGAGAAGGATGGAAAAGGATAGAGAGTCAATCTGGAGGGTCCACAAACATCAGATACCCAGCACATTGCCCTATCTTCCTAAACATCTGGCACTCCTCCAGAAGGGACTAACTTCACATGGCTGCTCCAAGATAAAGCTAACAGTCTACTTTAATAGCCTTATCTACCTCACAGACCTATACCCCAACTCTTGCCCATTAGGGTGAAATTCTTTTGCATCTGGTACAGTGCCATTTGGGCCTTCCTTTTCCCAACTAGAGCGCCAGTGGGTCCATGCCCCCAGGCCTTGGGACAGGCATTGACATATCAGAATTGCCTGGAAATGTCCATGCTAAGACCTCCATGCTGAGACTTCCATGATACAATAAAATATGGTAAGATGTACTTGGCACTGAACAGTGACTGATTTCAGTGGAATCTTCCTTTGATGAGTTAGGCACATCAAGAATCTGCAGGGCCTCAGGTCAGGATTCTGAGTGTCAATAGTCATTGCACAAAACTATATAAAATATAATTCTGGTTTTATTTTACGAGGTTGATTATTTGCATCCTGGATAAATAGCACTTCACTGCATGTTCCATGTTAACAGCGTCTGACATTTAAAAAAAGTTTTTTGATAGTTTTGTAAACCAGCCTTGAAATTCCTAGTTCTCAGTACTGGCCAGAACCCAAATGGAAACTGAGAACAAAGAAAAGAAACTGTTTTTATAAGTCAGAGGCGGCAGCATCAGAAATCACGAGAGAGGTTGGAAAACATTTTCAGACTGGTTTTACAACGGTTGTTAGCCTGGTTAATTGATATTACCACCCAAATTTACCTTGACTGAGCTTTGAAAACTTTTGAAGTTCACCTTCCTAAATGAATACAATTCTAAACTCCATGAAGAATGCTGTTACTCCTCCCCAATAATAAACTGAATTGAAATTTTATACCATGCTGGAAATCCTAAAGTCAAGTTTGAAGAATCACCTTGAAGCCATTAATTACAAGATAATGTTCAAACCAAAGAAAAGACTCATCTATATAGATGAATAAAAGAACTCACAGTGTGACCTAACACTAAATTATTTCCTTGGGACCATTGTGGAGG
This sequence comes from Halichoerus grypus, assembly GCF_964656455.1. Classification (NCBI taxonomy): domain Eukaryota; kingdom Metazoa; phylum Chordata; class Mammalia; order Carnivora; family Phocidae; genus Halichoerus; species Halichoerus grypus. The sequence goes on from NC_135722.1 coordinate 30,410,877, forward strand.
CAACGTGTCTTGGGTGGCAAGTCTGGCAGTAGACAAAATGCACCTATTTTCAGTCACGTGTGCTCCAGGTGCCTTTGTAACTACCATGGGTCTCCCAGGGCCTTCACTCAGGCCTCCTGATCACTCAATTCTCTCCTAATTTAAACATTCCAAGGCAGGAAGGCTTGCTTCCTTATCTGGTTGGATAAGAAAGCTTAAATACTTCCTATTTCCCTTTCCAGATAATATGCTAAAAACTGGTGTTTTAACCCCAATTTGTGGCTTTTAAGAGAATCAGCCATGATGGAAAGGCCTGGACAAGGAATCAGGGGAGTTTAGGTTCTGGTTTTAATCCTGCCACTAATAGCTATTGTGACCTTGGCATTACCACTTTATCTCTCTGTTTCTTCTTCTGCAATATGAGGGTGTTGCATTATGTCAGTGACTTCCATGCTATTTTTTAGTCTTTGTTCAAACGAAATCTTACATGGAAGCTCAATATGCAAAGCAGAAAAAGAGCTGCTTTGGCTCGAAGGGAAAGTGATTTCTATCAGTCCTGTGCACCTGACCATTACACTTCCCTATATCTCTTAAATTCACTTGGCATTCAGAGTATAATCTTCGGCCCATGCATTCAGCTCATGATCCCTGAAGTTCTTATTAAACTCTACAGAGGGGAGGTGGGTGGGGGGATGGATGAAATAGAAGCCTACAATTATCTTGATGAACACTGAGTAATATATGGAAGTGTTGAATCACTATATTGTACACCTGAAACTAATATAACACTGTATGTTCACTATGCTGGAATTAATATTAAAAAAAAAAACAGAACTCTACAATGGTATTATAATAGTGTTGTACGATGACAGATGCTAGCTACACTTGTGGTAAACATAGCATAATGTATAAACTTGTAGAATCACTATGTTGTACACCTGAAACTAATGTAACATTGTGTGTCAACTCTACTGCAATTAAGAAATAAATTTAAAACAAACCAAAAAACCTCCAATAAATTTTGAATAGAAAAAAAAAAAAAAGACTAACTCTGGGACCCACCCCTACAATCTACTAAATTAGCCTGTCTAGCTAGAGGTGGGGCTCAGCAATCTTTAAACCAGCATCTCAGGTGAATCTCATGAACATGAAAATTTGAGCACAGCAAAGCACATTGAAAAGCCCAGGGCCAGGTATTTCTGAAGTCTTTTTCTACTTCAACACTCTAACATTCGTTGTTAATATTTAAGTCTGACAAATCCACACTCTCACATTCATTGTTACTATTTAAGTCTGACAAATCCCTTTGAAATCTGATGAAAGCAATAAATCTCTGAGAAAAGTGCAAACATACACATACACACACACACATGCACACACATACACACAAAGACACATACATGAAATTTGCCCAGAATTTTAGCAAGTTTAAATACCCAGTTATGGGGGCACCTGGGTGGCTCAGTCGGTTAAGCAACTGATTCTTGATTTCAGCTCAGGTCATGATCTCAGGGTTGTGAGATTGAGCCCCACCACAGGCTCCGCGATGGGCATGGAGTCTGCTTAAGATTCTCTCTCTCCATCTCCCTCTGCCTCTCCCCTCCATTCCCCCACCCCACTTGCTCACTCTCTCTCTAAAAAAAAAAAAAAAAACAGTTATGTACCTCCCTGATGTCCATCCATGGACTCTATGGGCCCATAGTTAAAACCCCTCTGATATCTATGATATAACAGTGATATTTCAGGGCGAATGTGGTGATTTATTAGAGAAGGAGCCCTTCTGGGATTAAATCAAACTCTCTTGACTGCTGGATATTGCACTAAATCAAAGGCTCCTCCAAATTACGACCTCTAAACCAATTTTCAACTTGTTCAAAATATTTGATTTTTTTTTTTTTTTTTGACTTTTCTTATTCACCAGGATAGTGTCATCCTGAATTTTCTTCAAATACTTCATTACAGGTATGGGGATGAAATTGCTAAACTTCAGCAAACCAGCTGACACTTCCCAAGATTCTTGCTATAAGGACTGTCCAGTTCCTAATTGGTTTGCTTCTCAAATTGTATGCATAGACATCCTTGCCATGGAACAAGAGGGTCATGTCTTCCAACAGGAATGATGTGGCCACCTCATTGCTGGAAGCCCATTCTTTTCAGAGGACCAAGGATGAGCTTGGAACTAGTTTTCAATCTGCCAAACAATAAAACTGTGTGGTGGCGCCAAGCACCCCTATAAAGGGCTGTTCCATAAATATTCATGGACCATGACAAGGAACAGGATGGTCCCTCCCCAAAAGTCTGCCTCCATTTTTCACAATGCCACCCAGATATGCCATGTGGAGTGTGGCAACTCAAACATATAACCCAGGCAAGGCTCTGTACCACCTACCTGATTTCTTTGTGCTTTTTTCCCCTAAATTTCTCTTGCAATTTGAGAGATTTTGGCTTTCATTCTGCTGTTGCCCAATAGCAAAAGCCCCTCTCCAAATCCACTCCCCCACCTACGTATTCCCAGTCAATAGGGAACCACTTAACTACATGAACATTAACTAATTTGAAATTTGCTTTTCATCCCAGCACTAATAGGAGAGGAGGAATGTGTTTGTGTTTGCAAGTTTTCCATATGGGTTAAGTAAAGATTGTTTGCTCAAGTTTGAAGCTTGGAAGAGAAAGAAAAAACAAGGCCCATGTCTCATCTTGTCCTTTGGAGGTAGGCAGAAGAGCCATTGTTCCCAGTGCAGCTGAAACCTGTGGGCTGAGAAACCACTGGAGTCTCTTCTCTGAGGTTTCTAAAAAAGTTCCCCACAGACTTATCATTGTCAGCAACCGTGGCGGGCTGTTTTGTTTTGCCTTTCATTCCTTATTTATTGCTAAAACAAATGGCAATGACAGCTGAGAATGGAAAGAGTGGTGAGAAGGAGTGAAATATAGGAATGAGGCATTGATATAAACAAGAGAAGTTGCTAAAAAGGGAAAGGAGTCCCTTGTCCTCTAAAAGCTCAAAGTGCCTTTCATCATCTGGCAAGACTGGACCAAAAGCAAAATTATTTTTAAAGGTAAACAGATAAAAAAATTACTAATCCAGAATGCCAGGGTGTACCCCTACCTCCTCCCACAAAGAAAATGTTGCCTTTACTTCTTTGGAGTTAAAACAAGGCCTAGAACAACGGGGAAAACTATGTTTGAGGGCAAAAATTATGATATATAATATTGAAGCAGGAGCTAGAAGGATTCTGAAAATATAATCCCACCTTTCATAATCTCAAGATAAAAAAAAAAACAAAACTCTTTTGAAACTAAGAGTTTCCTCTACTCCTTAGCTGAGCCATGGCCAAACTAAGGATGCTGCTATTGATCAGGGGCTTATTAGGGATTCTGGGTTTTTGATCTTGGCTTATGTCTTTAGTGGAACATGTGGTATCTTCCATATTTCTCCTTACACTATAGTTTTCATAACAAGTCAGCAGCCTCTATTCTGAAAGCAGTTTTGTCCCATCAGTAAAAAGAAATGGAAATGTAGAATGAAAAGCTTCAATGTCTCCCCATCACCGAAACAATAGAATCCAGCTAACTTCTACTGTGGCCAATAGAAGAGCCATATGGTCTACGTGGACCACTACAATCTGCCCCTTGCTACTGTTCCAGATCCAAATCCTAATATTTTGCCTCTTAAACTTTATGTTACAACAATTTCAGAAACTTCAATTTCCTCCAAATGACTGTGCTACTTTAGGCCTCTATGGGTTTTCCTATGATATTCTAACTCTCTGGGTGGCCCTCTCCCCTTACTCATTCTTTTGCTCATGCCTCATCCTACCTCTCAATACAGAACTCGGGTGTCATCACATCTAGGAAGTCATTCTTAGCACCCCAAACTACTCCCTCATGTGGAATTAGGCACCTGGGCATAGTATCCTCAAGAGAATTACCATATTTTATTGAAACTACTTATTTTTGTGTTTATCTCCTCTATTAAATCATGTGTTTCTCAAGGAGAAAGATGATGTCTTATTTAGTGTCCTCACTGCCAAGCAAAAAGTAAACACCTAATTGAATTTAATCAAAGAAAGAGAACATAGTATGGAATACAGGGAGAAACACTGAACTTAAATTATAAGGACATGATAGGCAAGCCTGTCTTGCCTCCTCAACTCACCAGCTGAAGCTGACATTATTGTTGTTGACATCTTCTATCTTCCCCAGTTGCCAGTTCCTTGGTAAACTTTTGGCATGGTCTGTGTAGCCTAGCTCTACATGCCCAATGCCCTCTGAACCCCAATTATGAGTCTCTGCTTGAATCTTTCAATGTGAACAAATTCATTTTCCAATCTCCTCATCCACCCATGAACAGCCAGAAGCTGACATCTAGGGAAACACTGACCCAAGACCAGATGGAACCCATACTCCCCTTACCTATCAGTCCATTATTCCCACCGTGATTATTCAGATGACCATCCTAAATTTGAATTTCCTATAACAAGAATGAAAGATATCTGTGTGTGGTGGTTTCACTTATTTGACTGAGTCTTATTCATTTCTCTTTTTTAAGAACCCAGAATTTTTCCTGAAACATAGGATATGGGGGATGAATAAGAATTAATTAATTAAACATAACTTCTATGGTCACTTTCAAGGCTATGATTAGGTGTTTTGTAGCAGAGATTGATAATTGTTTACCAAAATGTGTGCTTCACCCTTCATAATGTCAAGTCATTGCTGGGAAGAGGCTTCTTAGGCAGAGACTATATTTCCCAGAACTGTTTACATCTATTGTGGCCATGTGACCATATCTTACCAATAAAATGGAAGTAGAAGAAATGAATGTCTTCTCTGATCCAAGGCTTTAAAGAAGCATTTATAAGTTCTCCATGCTCTTTTATTCCTGCTGGTTCAACGCAGAGGACAAATGGGCCCAGGAGCAAAGATTGGCAAACTTCTCTGAAAAGGAAGAGATAGTAAATATTTTATGCTTTGTTGTCATATGATCTCTGTTAGAACTACTCCACTCTGCCTTCATAGCACCAAAGAAGCCATGAGCAACACATAAACATTTGAAGACGGGTTCTGATAAAACTTTATTTAGAAAATAAGTGGAAAGTCCACAGGACATAATTTTCCAACCCCTGCCTTAGATGATAGCAGAAACAGAAAAAGTTTGAATCCTCAAATCCAACATGGAGAAAAATCAGCAACACAGACCAGGATCACCGGTCTTCACTCATTATATGAGTATAACAGCTAACTTCTATATTGTTAGGCCACTGAGATTTTAGAGCTTATTTGTTAAATAAGTTAGGATGGCCTTTACTAACATAATTCTAGTACAAAATAAAAGAATTGAGAATTAAATATGTAAAATTTAAGAGCCACCAAGATGAGCTTAAGTCAGAGCCATAAGATTTTATTCTGCTGCTCCCCAGCTTCCTGATATATGATGGTTCCTAGAATCAGTTATTCATTCTTATGCTTTTCTTCCTACTCTCCTGTCCTCTATCTCATACTTTAGCAGATGGCCATATAAAAAAGAAGTAAAACATGATATATTTTACTCCATAAGCCTGCTTCAATACTGTACTGGCTACACTTAACTCTGTACATACATATTATTTCTTTAAACTTTGTAGCAAGCTGTCATAGATAACCTGGTTAAGGAAAAGAGCCACCATGTGCCACACACAAATGTATTGCTGTCTTCTATGGCCAAAGCTGTAAAAAGTAAAAGGCCTGGTGCCTTCCTTTGTGTTATTGTCCATTAGAGGGCCCTAAAGCAATACAGCTTGAACCTAATGTGGCCCAGAGTGTAGTAAAATTCTTGTTTAACTTCTAATTACAAAGCTATCTCAGCCTATGCATCAAACATGTGCCCAAAGTTTGGGAGTGGGGTGATTAGGAAGGATGGAGAGATGGTGGGGGGAGGGGAATGGAGTGGTTGACACTTTCGCCAGGAACAAGTTCAAGACACAGGCTCACTCTAAACTCATAATCTTTTCTGTCCTCTGACAATTAAAACTGTAAGGGTATGTATTTTAGCATGTTTCCAGTTGTAAGTAATAACAAATTCAAAATCCACATCAACCATATTTAAATGGCAAAAGGAATTTATTGTCCCATTTAAGTGAAAAAAGTAGGATGGGGTTTAGGAATGGTTTGATCAGGGCTCTGGCTCTATTTCCTTAAAATTCACTTGTCTCTTCCTTCCCACATTTGATAGCTGTATCCAAACGTCTTCCCTTGTGGCTATAGTGGCCTCAGACCTTATAACTGTACATTGTATCTTTCAAAATAAGAAAGGGACCCTATCCTCTTGCTAATCATAGATAAAATAATTCCATATTCTGACTTGACTAATCTGGTCAGGTAAATGGCATGTGTTCATTGGCTTAGACCTGTGGTTATTGCTAACACCTGACATAATTGCTATGCCAAAGGGAATGAAAGCATGCTGATTGGCTTTTGCTAATCAGGGCCCAACCAATCTGAATAGTAACCATGTAATAGGAGAGGAGTGGAGCAGACCTTCAAGGGCAATCACAATGTCCAGTACACTAAGTCAAGGTCAGCATGTCTGGCCGCTCTCCTACAGTCTCTCCAAAGACATGTTTCACGTCTTCATATAGGTAGATCCCATGCTACCATACCCTACAAACAACTCACTAGACCTTGCTTTGCTGCCTTGTGAGTAAGAAATTATCCCTATTTCACTGCTGAGGGAATTGAGAACGTTTAAATCAAATCACCCCTTAAGATATTACAGCTAATAAGCAGAACAACCAGGGTAGAGACACAGCTCCACCTGATTCAATTCCATGTTCTCATGCCCCACCATGATGTCTCCCACCCTGATACAAAGATAAGCCAAAGTTAGAAGAAGTTATCACCCCAGCCTGGCGTGCCATGTTAGGAAAGTTCCCATCTGAACAGTGAGATCTGTTTTGCTTTTTTATATATATATATATATATATATATATATATATATATATATATATATAACATTTTCTATAAGTGCAGAATCCAGTTTGAGTCTGGAAAGAATACATTCTGGGTCCCTGCAATCATCTCAGTGTCTAAGTATAATCGTGCATTGAATAGAAAGTGTTTATATGTGGATGTGGGGGTGCACATGGATATGTGTTCTATTTCCTGGTTATCTTAAAATCTTAACAATAGATGGCCTGCATGGTTCTCTTTAATTGTGAAAAAAACCCACAAGTCTATGGCACGTGGCTAGGCTCCCTCCAGAAATTCTCCAATATGTCCCATAAAATCATCCTGGCGTTGTTACAAAGCGATGACACCTGCCTGTCTAACTTGTTATTTCCAAGTTAGTACCTAAACATACACTGCTTAACACAGTCCTTGGAGAAGGTATCTTAAAACCTTCTTCACTTTTTAACTCCATCATCCTCAAAGGTCTGGGCAGTTGCAAGGTATGTTCAGATTATGCAAGTACTGAATATGGCTAAGTGCAAGAGATGAGAGTGAGATCACCTTTTTTTTTTTTTTTAAAGATTTTATTTATTTATTTTACAGAGAGAGAGACAGCGAGAAAGGGAACACAAGCAAGGGGAGTGGGAGAGGGAGAAGCAGGCTCCCTGGCGAGCAGGGAACCCAATGCGGGGCTCGATCCCAGCATCCTGGGATTATGACCTGAGCCGAAGGCAGACGCTTAACGACTGAGCCACCCAGGCACCCCGAGAGTGAGATCACCTTAAATTTACTACTCAGCTTGCCTACTTAACAGCCATCACTTTGGGCAGTTTATTAACCTCTCTAGATCTCCATTTCTCTTATCTGTAAAACAGAGATGATAGTAATAATAATAATAAATTCCATATGATTGTGATGAACACAATGTCTGGCATATTGAAAACATTAAAAAATGTCCACTGCTACTACTATTATTATAAATATTAATGTTTATTTGTATCACCCTTATGATTATTAATTAGAATTAGCATTTTACTCAAATGACCAAGTTCATTCTATTTCCTTACTGTTGGATATCAGTTGCATATAATTTCCATCTACTTAATATACTGTCTTTGGGAATCTAACCTTTAATTTAGATAAAGGTCTGTTTTCCTCTTTCATATAAAAGGAAAATAAACAAACAGATACAAAACATATTTTTTTAATATCTTGGATATTTACTTTCTGATTTATGCTATCCAGCACTGTGCTTAAAGTTTTTCTTCCATTTCTTTTTTTGTTAGCTAAAGTAGCAGATCTTCTTACAATTTCCTTTAGTAATTACTTTTGGTACTTACCAGGTCTAAGCAACTAAAACACAGGCCCTATAAAGAAAATGTCATCTCTACACAGTCAATAGACCCAGGTTTCAATGGGCTTAACCTGAAGCTCTGGTCTGCCCAGCACTTCAGTGTTACATCCCAAGGGCCCTGGAGCTAATGAAACATGTTGCACTCCTAATATCTACTTAAGCAAATTGAATGTGGCCATCCAAGAAAATTACTCCGTTGTCATAGTAACTATTTTACTACTTTAGGTCAAGAAGAACAGGGAAAAAAAAAAAAAAACCTGGCAGCAAACTTTACAACCTAAAATAAAGTTGTGGGAATGAGGAATTTAGTTTAATATGGAGGAAAACACCTGAAATACAATGAGTTCCCCATAATATGCTCTCACTCAGCATGCTTACACATAAGTTTGGGGGTATCTCAGCAATAGATTCACAGAATGTGAAATATGGAAGAGCTCTTAGGAAATCTAATCTGAGCCCCTCATTTTACAAATAAAAAAACAAGCCCAGAGAGGTAGGACAACTCACACAAGTTAGCATACTAAATTATTGACCCACACCGAAGTAGAAACAAGGCCTCCTGCTTTCCTGCCCAGGGTTCTTTTATCATTCTATCCCTGGGATTTAAGGGTATAAAGGAACCATCCAAAAGACCTTTTGGAATCTTTGCTATTATCTTAATATAATTTTAAAAATTATAAAGGATAGACTCAGTGTAGAAGAGGAAGACAGGTTAGTCTTAAACTGATTCCAGGACTGGCCAGTTATTGAATAGTTGGGAAGATTTCATTCATCATACATCAATTACACATTGACACTGTATTAGGTACTTTGATGACTCCCAGAGATCACAGATGATATAGTCAAATCAGTTAGGCCACTCGTAGTTCTGTAAAAGTAGAACACTTTTATGTTTATGCTGAGAGTCAAGAGTCTGAAAATCTCCACTTTCTAGGGATTTATTCTCCATTTCACAAACCTTAGAACATATGGCAAAGTTATGGTACTAACAAGCAACAGATATGCCCTGGCTTTAATTCTATGATGCTATCAATACCAAGAAAGAGTAGAAATTGCAAAATAAGTAAAAGAGAAGTATCTTAATGTTACCATCAACGAAAAGGTAATACTAGCTGGTTAAAAAACGAGGACCTAGGAAATTAAGCCAGTACATAGCAGGAAACCAGTAACATGGAAAAGGACATTTCTAAGATGTGTATGTAGGCTAACATCACTGTATCATGTCCATCTTGACCTAATGCCAGTCCATTTGTTGGCCAGACCAAAAACAGGTGCTTTGGTCTTATCCCTTAATGGTGCGCCTTGCCTTTCTGATTGCACTTCTCCTCAGGAAGGAATCTCTGGATTCCAACTGCTGACAGAGGAAAGAAGTCTTGGTACCCCATTCTCAGGCCAGCGTTTCCTAAGACCAACGGCAATCTGATATTGAGACTTAAACCCAGAAGGACTTGCAAGAGTTGAGAGGCAGCCTATTTGTTGATGATTATAAAAGGAAGTAATTAAAGGATAAGGATACCCCATAGAGAGGCGGAAACATCACACCAAGTGAAAGTATGACCCTGCCATGGTACTCTGTAGTGGATTCCATTTCTGTAATCAGACTATCACCTGGGCAAAAATAAATGTTCCTTGGGTGGATGGATATGTAGATAACTAGAAAAGAACAAAGCCATGGTTACAAGTGATAGTGTTAATAACTTCTAAAACAAGGATAACTTATGGGTACATTCATGTAGTCAGTCACTCATAGAACCAGTATTTGTTGTAGAGTTACTACGTATTGGATTCTGTTCTAGGTGTTAGAGTTACAGCACAATCTTCTTCCCAGTGACTCTTCAAAGAAACCCTAAGAGCACACAAATACCTAATCTACTGTCATTACTCAGTCACCTTTTTGTAAGCCAAGAACCTACAATATTTCATTGACCACACCAACTGACTTATGGATCCAACCAGACAGCAAAATTCAATTCAAGTTGGCAAACACTAAGTTGAGTATGCAGCATGTACTAGCAACCATCTGTAATTTCCAGCTGAATAAGACACCTTTGCCACCCTCATGGACTTTACTATTGTGTAAAGAAATAATATAATATGAACACACACACACACACACACACACACATATACACACATACACAAGTATAAGAGGCAGAATAGTAATGTCATCAGAGAGCTACAAAGAAAATGTTCTCAGAACTCAGAGGAGTTAAAAACATCCTGTGAAGGAATTGGAAAATGCTTTATAAATTAGTTTTTAGTTTTGTTTTTGCTTTTTTTAATATTTATTTATTTATTTATTTATTTATTTATTTATTTATTTTTGTGGGTGTTTTTGCTTTTAAAGAGAGGAATTGGCAAGACAGAGATGGCCAGAAAGAGCATTCCAGGTAAAGAAAAGCAGCAGGAAACTATGGTTTATGTTTAAAGGTCAGTAAACCTTTCTGCCTTCGATGCCTTTTTAGGAAAGATGGCCTGGGATGAGGCATTTCCATACCCTTCTTAATGATTTTCCAGCTCGACAGTTTTGATGCTGAGTATTTTAGAGGTGGCAAGACCTACTTGAGAATTTGATAAAATAATAGTTCTGCCCCCAAAAGAAATATACCTGAATCCCCAGGTAAGAAGTCCCAAGTTAGGCTCTTTCCCAATTCCTTCAAAAACTCCAGCTGTCACCTTTCCAGGAAAAGCCATTTCAGCTAACTTTCCACCAGACCCCAGGCCTGACTATTTCTACTAGACACTGATGTGACTAGCTTTGACTGAAACTGGGAATGGACCCTCCATTTGTTCTCCTGTAATTAATGCAGTCAGACTGCTTAGTTTGGTGGTGCAGCAAAAACTGCACTGGAGGGCACTGACCCACCCCCTCCTTGGGAAGGCTCCCCAGTGAATTACAACAGTGCCACACTGGCCAGAGGAATCCAAGAATTAGTACGTGCTACACGGCAGCAGCTTGCAAGTATAAAATTGCTCCATGGCTCTTTACACATTTGAATTGGCTCAAAATCAAATGTGTATTCACAAACATGTCCCCAACATATACAAACATTTATACATCTTGATGACAATCATTTGAATTCAGTATTCAGACTCCACCAACACGGCACTTTTCTGCTGCTTACCAGAGATCACACACAGACTTGGGCCTTACCTAACTAATAATATGAGCAGATTATTCTCATTTTAGTGTTTTGCCAGCAAACCAGTTAGACTCCACCAGAAGACCTAGTTAAGAGATTGTAAACTATTGTTCAATGGGGCATGTTTGGCCCATAGATTTATTTTATTTAGTGCATAACTTTTTTTTTTTAATCTTGGATTGTTCTTAACATTTTGAAATATGGAAATTCCACATAAAAATTCAGATTGCTGAGGACTTCTTAAAGAATCTGGAGATCTGGGATGTGTGGGTGGCTCAGTCTGTTAAGCATCTGCCTTTGGCTCGGGTCATGATCCCAGGGTGCTGGGATCTAGTCCCTCATCGGGCTCCCTGCTCGGTGGGAAGCCTGCTTCTCCCTCTGCCTGCCGCTCCCCCTGCTTGTGCTCTCTCTCTCTCTCTCTCGCTCTCTCAAATAAGTAAATAAAATATTTTTTAAAAATTAAAGAATCTGGAGATCTGATAATAATGAGCATAATTTTACATAGCAACAATCAGTTTAAGATGAATTACGACTGCCCGCTTTAGACATCACATGGACTTTGCAGTTTGCCCCAAATTGTTTTATATCCAAACTACTTAAAAAATTTGTATTAAGTGCCTGGCCCCTGAACACATTTGAATTTGTGATCCCTAATCTAGATACTACAATTGATTAGGACAGTGTAATATAGTACTTAGGAGTACAAGCTATGTAATGAATTAGGCCTAGCTGAGTTTAAATCTTTACTATCTTCTGGCTGAATGAAATGAGTTATTAATTCCCAAGATACTCAATTTTCTCATCAGTAAAAGGTTGATGATGTCTATCTTACGGGGTCTCTGAGTAAGGACAAAATTAGATTGTGCTTTGCACAATTGCTCAGTATGTCATCACTTGGCAATAGTAGTTGAGGTATATTGAATTGCTTTTCGTTAATAATAATTTTTCCTCCCTGGAGAAGGATCATACTTTTTTTACCCTTTGAAGGTGGGCTTGGTCATGTGACTGGTTTTGGCCAATGAAATGTGAGCAGAAGTAAGGTGTGTCCCTTGCAGGGGAGGCCAGTTTGTACTTTATCACTTACTGCACCACTGCCACTGATGATGGTCCCGTTAGTGGCCCATCTAATTCTTGAGTCCCGGAATGAGCTCAAGGACAATGTGAAGGAGAGCCTCTAGCTGACTCTTGACAAACAAGGAGAGTGAATGAGAAATAAATCATTTTTGCTTTAAGCTACTGAGATTTCAGGTGTTTGTTACTGCAGCATAACATAGCCCATCCTGATACTGTAGTGATAATAATAATAATTATTATTATTATCATCACCATCATTATCATAATTATGGCCCTGCCCACGTCTCCCTTTCCTATATTTTGAGGTCTCCTGGCAAAAAGACCAGGAGACACAGAATGTGTGCTCTTTTCTTTGTGGTCAGCTGCAAGATCTTCCTCCTTCCTATTCCATCACCCACTCTGGATCCCCTTACTGGCTTCTCATAGCCCCCAACACTTTCGGTGTTGACCAGAGAATCGGACAAACTTTATAGAATCAAATGATAATAACATAATGTTAATGCCAAGATATTGCACATCTAAAAAGGTTGAAGTCCACAGTAATATTCAACCGTGCAAACTGCACCCACACATTCAGACACTGACCTTGAACAACTAATCCTTAGCAAATCCACAATCCATTAGTTTTACACAGTTGTATTTGGTGGGAGCAGTGAGTGAGTTGATGTTTTTCAAAACAAGGTGATGAAAGCCCAGTGTTTACTGTACTAACGTGGGTTCCTCTCTGCTCAGAATTTTCAGAATTTTAATAATAACCAACGTCAATGTTTAATTTAAAGCTAGAGCACACTGGTTAAGAAACTGCTAAAAATAATCTGCTTCATATTGATGGCTTTGGCTTTGTTGACTCATAAAATGTCAGGGTTGAAGAAAAATAACTAACGGAAGCTTCAGCTGTGATTGTACCTTTAATTATTGATGCTCCATTCTTAGTCTTCAGGCCCACAGCTAAGATCCGACATGCTGGAAGAGAGGCCACGTGATGAACTAAGCATGGGGTGGCTCACTCTTGATTCTGTCCACAGGACTCCCAAACTTAAGAGCTTACAGTAAAAACAGTGCAGTCCAAATATCAACTGGTTTCATAGCATCTTTTAAACTGGATGGTAAAAGGAGAGGGAGGGCATGAGTGCCAGATCTGGGAAGTAGAGAGAAACGAAGAGATGCCTATGTCCTAACACAACCAAATGTGAAGATCTGTGCTTGTGAATCTACAAGATTGGTTTCCAGATTCTTCTCATTTACAGCAAAGACTTCAGAATCACCCAGGAGATTCTGGAGAATCTCCTTCAGAATCTTCAGAATCACCCAGGAGACCCATCATCACTGTTGAGATGGAACTGTTTATTAGGGTTGAGGACCAGCCAAACTGAGTTCTAGTGCTGGTTTTGCCTTATGTAAATGATATATATGTGAGCTACTCAATCTCATAGGGTGTCTCCCTCACTATATACATAATGTAACTAAAAATCCTTACTGACCTTCAACTACCATTTACTGAGGCCAGACATTGTGTTAGGTGTCTTACATACATTAAATTATTCCATTCTATACTCACATAAGGGACTAATGTTTTTATCTTTGTCCCCAGATAATGCTAGTCAATTCTGTGAATCCTGGACTTGTACTTATAAAGTGAAAAGCCAGAATTGATTTCTAAAAATCACAAATGGAGACATGACATAGGCTTTCCAGGAGGTATCAACATGCAGGTGAATCACGAATTGCTCATGACAATGGGAATAAGTCAGCATTCAAAGTATTTTTTTTTTGTCTCCAGTTCCTTTTTCTAAAATTTATCAATTTCTGACATTTTCACGCAGCAAGAATATACAGTCAAAGGAAACCTATGCACTCACCACCCCCCACGGGATCTGATTCAGTGGTTTGCAGCTTTGAGGTAGAGCAGGCACACAGAGCCTTTGGACATTTCAAGAGCAGTTAGAGAAGCGCCTGCCACAAGATGTGCCTCTCAACTCTGCTGGCCTAACAACCCAAACCCAGACCCACCATGGGGTGGGAAGGCATCACAAGCTGCTTCATTGTGCTTCTAGAAAGCCAGAATAGAGAGGGTGGTTCTGAATAACAAAACTTGGACCAGCCTCAGAAATATTTTCATGTGACACCAATGTCAGCTGCATATGGAATTGCTTCTCCCAAAGCAGAAAGGAGTTTGCTCTGAACCAGCCACGCTCTAGGCTCAGACACATTCGTTCCATTCATCATCCATCCAATCAACTTTTTCTGAGAGCCAACTTATACCAGCTGACTGGAGGCCTATGCCCTATACAGCAAAATGGAGAAATGGGGGAAGTATCAGTAACTAACGTGGTACCAGGTGCTTAATCCTATATGAACACAGAAGAAAGGAAACGAAGATAGATTATGGGAAAAAAGAGGTCCAGAGGAGTTTCCCAGATCAGATTGCCAGATTTGGAAAATAAAAATAGAAGGTTCCAGTTAAATTTGAATTTCAGACATACAACAAATATATTTTTTTTAAATATAAGCATTTGGGGACAATATGAGACACACTTATACTTTAAAACAATATTTGTTCTGTGTCTTAAATTCAAATTTAGCTGGTCTCCTGTATTATATTTGGCAATGTTCTTCCCAGAGGAAGTCGCCTGGCTTTGTCTTACTTTGGGAAAATGTTGGAGGTGTTTTACCCATAGACTGGATTCATTAAGGATGAGGTAGAGGTGCTTCCTGACTGTACATAGGAGTGAACTGCCAGACTCTGTCCCTCCATCCTTGCATCTGCTGGTGCCATTTAACCTTAACCTTCAGATTCAAACCCACCCATGTTCTGATCCTATTCCTCTTAATCAGAAGAGTCAGTAGGACAGGTGATTAACATCAGTGACCTTGCTACTGGTCCTGCTCAGTACCTGGCATGACCAAAATAAGATTTGTGAGATATATGAATGACTGAGGGTCTGAGTTACCACCTGGAGTTTTTCTTTAATTTTTGTGCCCAAGCTCAGAAAAAGGACTCCTGCTAGAATTGGGCACATGAATAGATACTTGATAAACTTTGATGTTTAATTCAGCATCATGAAGAAATAGACCAGAAGGTAAAAGCTTTGGCCCCAAATTTGCATTCTTACACAACTTCTCCCACTCCCTAACCCTTGGCTTACTCATCTGTAAAATTACTGGGTCAAAATATATAGCTGATCTGTCTCCTTAGCCCCTTTTAAGTCATCTGAACTGTTTTGCCTATGTGTATATCCACGGCCAGCCCTAGGTATTAAAAAAATTCATAAAGCTGTTCAATTTCCCTTTTAGGGAGGCCAAGATTTAATGTGTTAAGATAATATTGAGCAATAATTCATTGGGAAATTATTTTTGCTAAACTTAGACCATGTTTTAATTTCATAATTCAACACAAATCCTTCCAAATTTCTAATCCTGGGACCAGTTTCAAATCCTTGGAATTTCTCTATCTTTATAATGCCCCAAATAATAAGCCAAGCCTTTTAACAAAAAAATATATATTTATGCATAGTCTTGGTATAAATGCTGCCTCTTTAGCCTAGCTATTTTAAAAGGCAAACATTTTTCTCTAAATAAACACCATTTTTTCTCCGTTAATTTTCTTCAGTTTTTTTTTTTTTTTAATATTTTATTTATTTATTTGACAGAGAGAAAGACAGCGAGAGAGGGAACACAAGCAGGGGGAGTGGGAGAGGGAGAAGCAGGCTTCCCGCCGAGCAGGGAGCCCGATGCGGGGCTCGATCCCAGGACCCTGGAATCATGACCCGAGCCGAAGGCAGACGCTTAACGACTGAGCCACCCAGGCGCCCCAGTTTCTTTTTTTATATATTAGAACTAACAGGCAAATTATGGCTGAAGTTTTCCTCTCAAAATGTATTCAATTAAATTAGTGGTACTTGACCTTAACTGCACTTTAAGAAACACCTGGGGAGCTTTTAAAATGACTGAGGCCAGGGTCTCACCTTAGATAAATTAAATCAAAATCCTGGGGTGGGGAGAGGAAACCCTGACTTGTCTGTGATTCTAATGTGCAGCCAGGATTGAGATCTACTGAATTAAGACACCAAAGTTGTTTCCATGGCATTAGGACTATATTATCCTTGCAAGATACGTGAGCTGAATAGTAGATCATTTGGTCTGGGAGTATTATGGAGAGATGGATTTGTGGGGGGATGGATTAACATCGAGCTGATTCTAAGGGTCTAAGGCCATAGAGGACATTTAGCCATCATGATCACTGGGTGGAGATGAATGTTCACTGAGAGGCCTCTGGGGTTTAGGGAGAGTACAATTCTAAAACCACTACACCTGCAATACCACATGAGCATGTAAGAGAAGAACTTGACATCTCCTCCCATGGACTAGATTACAAACGCCCCTTCAAAAACTTCTTTCTGGGGTGCCTTCATCTCAGGTGAGGATCTAGGGGTCCTGAGATCGAGCCCTGCCTTGGGCTCCTTGCTCAGTAGGGAGTCTGCTTCTCCCTCTCCCTCTGCCCTTCCCCTCTGTTCATGCTCTCTCTTTCTCTCTCAAATAAATAAATAAAACCTTAAAAAAAATTCTTTCTTAGCCATCACATCTCAGCCATGGAAAAGGTAAGTTCAGTCCTTCAGAAAAACATGATCTTCCTTGATCCTTATCCATTGCAAGCTTCCTTTGACTTCCTCTTCTTCATTCTCCTTCTCTTCCTCTCCCCAGCACCACTGCTAGTGTTTCTGAAAGGAGAAGGAGGAAAAGGCAGGAGTGGAGGAGGAAAAGGCAGGAGTGGAGGAGGAAAAGGTAGGTGCTGGGTCATCTGCACAGCGTGACCAGTAAATAAAAGTTTACTTTTCTTTCTTCTCCTGGTCTCATTCTGGGGTCATTCAGAGAGTTAACAGTTATTGAGCACTTACAGTGTTCCAGCTTGAGTTTCTCTTCATTTTCTCATCTTCGTCTAATCCTTGTTGGAATCCTCTGCAGAGTGACCAATATATCCTCACCTGGCATTTGAGGACCCTGAGGCTTAGAGAGGTAAAAGCACGTACAACGTCACACACCTCATAACCAGCATAATCTATGTACACCTCGACGGCTACTTCCTCTACGATCAACATCCCCAACCTTTGGTGGAAAGTGATACCTCTCTCTGGGCTTCCACAGCACTCAGTTTCCCTTTTAAGCACATGTCTTGTTCTGCTTCCTGCGGTAATTTGTGAGCCTCTATACATCTTTACTCTGTGAAGGTACTGACTATATCCTGTTTATTTATGTTTCCAACGTGCCAGCACAGTATTTGGTATGGGACATGGGCAATAAATAACAGGTGAGAGCTAAATGCATTTGGGAGTGAAGGAGTGTATGTTTAAATAGCTGACAATTTCATTTAGCAATTTATGGTCTGAAGTGCCAAGGAAGCTTCTGAGTAAAGGATTTGGTATCTGAAAACTCTTGTTTTAAAATTACAAGTTGGATTAATCAAAGATATCCACTGCAGAGGAAGGGGCTGAGGCACCAACCAAGCAGCCTGTGCTGGAACTGGGTTTTAAAGGCCCTAAATTTGGGGAAGATATAATACTATCAGCTGCCCAAAGCAGGATCAGTCCAGAAATGGCAAGGTGGTTTTGTCTCACGTATCTCACCCACTGCAAATGGTAATGATTGCTGGAGGAGCTTGACTGGGAATGATCTGAGACTGCACACAGGCTCAGCAGGAACAGAGTACCAAGTTTGATTAGCAATGCCTACCCTGGGAAGGGAAGGGGAGGGAAGGTCACAGCCATGCCACACAGTTATTACCTCTGAGCTTATTCACACTGACATTTCTTAATTAGGGACTTCTTGGCATTTGATTCATTGCCAAACACAAATGCTGAATCCTAAGATCCAGTGGACTAGAGTTGGGATAGGGAAGCCAGAGATAGCATAAAGAGGGAGGAGGGAGAGCAGGCCTGGGAACATCCACAAATACCGTGTTGTGGGGTCAGAGCTATTGAGAATCAGACGAGGTATCCAGGTGTGTATGACTGACTTAATGTGTCAGGAATCAGGGTGGGCAGAAATCATGTGGTAAAAAGGACCACAGGTCCACTATAATACAAATCCCAGCTGAGCCAGGTGGAACACAACCACACCTCTGCATCTCAGACTTGCATATCCCAGAGCCCACCTCAGAACTGTGAATTCAATGCCTCACATGGAGAAGCATGGTAGCGTCAATGAGGACATAATGAAATTAGTCCAGTTAGCTTTAGTGGGTGTAAATAGATTAGATCCTGTGGAGAGCTAGGCTGATATTCATTTAAATTAATTCCAGATGAGAAAATAGAAGTGACAGAAAACAACACAATGCTCTTATTGCAAAACTCAGTCTTGTGTTATCCTTTAGAGACACATAAATGTTATTAAATAAATATAAGAATAGAAAGTCAGTGCCAGAATTCAAATAATTTGCTATCACGTGGCTTGAGATCACAATAATTAATATTTTGAATACATACAAGTTAGCTCATGAAATGCACTTCATTTGAAACTTCTCAAAACTAACATTTTTAAGAAGAGTAATTTTGCTTTAATTGGAATTGTTACCTCAAAACATTTTAAGACTTGTTCTTGAAGAGGAAATACAATTCATTTCAAAGATATTGGTGAAATGAGCATATTTTCATTACTAGGTTGGAAACCCTTATATAAATACGCATATAAGTGTAGGGCTACCAGTCAAGGTAGAAATTGCTTGTTACCCTGTCCTTGGTGTGGACACTAACCAGAGCTTAGATGTTATGATTCTCCATTGTAACCAAAGGAGTTAAAAATTCTGGCTTTCTTGTGATACAAATAAAGATAAGTTGTTCTTTTCTTATGGTTCCAATCATCCTAGTAAATGTGTCCTCCTTCTAAACTGTAGACAATTTATCAAAAAGTTTCCACATTTTCACGCAATAGGACTGTGCAGAGTCACAGACAGCCAAGGAAAGGA
Source organism: Halichoerus grypus (assembly GCF_964656455.1). Lineage (NCBI taxonomy): Eukaryota > Metazoa > Chordata > Mammalia > Carnivora > Phocidae > Halichoerus > Halichoerus grypus. The sequence goes on from NC_135722.1 coordinate 30,430,312, forward strand.
GCTGGATTATGAGAGAAAGGAGAGGGGAAGATAAGACAGAGGGAAGAAAAGTGGGTGGGTGGTGCTGGGGCATTCGGTAGGGCTAGATTCCATACCTGTGCCTGTGTGCTGTGTACCTTCTAAGCAATTGTTTCTTTCTGTAACTTTATTTTTTTTAAGATTTTATTTATTTATTTGACAGACAGAGAGAGAGAGAACAGCAGAAACAGAGGGAAATCAGACTCCCCACTGAGCAGGGAGCCTGATACAGGACTCGATCCCAGGACCCTGGGATCATGACCTGAGCCAAAGGCAGACGCTTAACCAACTGAGCCACCCAGGCGTCCCAACTTTCTGTAACTTTAAAATAAACACTTTTTCTGTTGGAAAAATGAGACCTGTTTATTGTATTAAAATTTTTAATAAAAATATAGGAAGGTAAAGAAAACTGCAATCATGTACCCATATATGGTTATTGAATAACTTAGGCATATAACTTTCCAGTCTTTAAATGTATATAATACATACAGTATGTATAATAAATCATATTGTATATACTGACTTTTAACCTACTTTTAATTTGAAGTGTATCATAAATATCTTTCTATGTCAACAAATATTTAATATACCAGGTTCTCAGTGTCTGGATATTACTCCACTGAGTTAATGTACCACAAATTACTTAACTATGCAATCACTAGCATTTAGTTATACCAATTTTCACTATTATAATTGCTATAATAAATGTCTCATAGCAAAATCTTTGTGCAGGTGCATGATTATTTTATTAGAATACATTTTTTTTTAAGTGGATCATCTGTTTCAAAGGGTAGGTATTTTTTTCTTTTTTATGTTTTTTACCATTTTATTTATTTATTTATTTCCTTTCAAGATTTTATTCAAATTTAAGTTAATTAACATATAGTGTATTATTAGTTTCAGGGGTAGAATTTAGTGATTCATCACTTGTATATAACACTCAGTGCTCATCCCAACAAGTGCCCTCCTTAATGCCCATCACCCATTTACTCCATCCCCCACCCACCTCCCTTCCAGCAACCCTTAGTTTGTTCCCGACAGGTAAGAGTCTCTTATGGCTTAAAGTGTGGAAAGAGCCAAGATGTCCATCGACAGATGAATGGATAAAGAAGATGTGGTATATATATATATATATATATATATATATATACAATGGAATATTATGCAGCCATCAAAAGGAATGAAATCTTGCCATTTGCAACAACGTGGATAGAACTGGAGAGTGTTATGCTGAGCAAAATAAGTCAATCAGAGAAAGACATGTATCATATGACCTCACTGATATGAGGAATTCTTAATCTCAGGAAACAAACTGAGGGTTGCTGGAATGGTGGGGGGTGGGAGGGATGGGGTGGCTGGGTGATAGACATTGGAGAGGGTATGTGCTATGGTGAGCACTGTGAATTGTACAAGACTGTTGAATCACAGATCTGTACCTCTGAAACAAATAATACACTATATGTTAAAAGAAGAAGAAGAAGAAGAAGAAGAAGAAGAAGAAGACAGCAGGAGGGGAAGAAGAAGACAGCAGGAGGGGAAGAATGAAGGAGGGGGAAACGGAGGGGGAGATGAACCATGAGAGATGATAGACTCTGAAAAACAAACAGGGTTCTAGAGGGGAGGGGGGTGGGAGGATGGGTTAGCCTGGTGATGGGGATTAAAGAGGGCACGTTCTGCATGGAGCACTGGGTGTTATACACAAATAATGAATCATGGAACACTACATCAAAAACTAATGATGTAATGTATGGTGATTAACATAACATAATAAAAAAAACTAATGATGTAATGTATGGTGATTAACATAACAATAAAAAAATACAAATTCCTAAAAAAAAAAAAAAAGTCTCTTATGGCTTGCCTCCCTCTCTGTTTTTATCTTATTTAATTTTTCCTTCTCTTCCTCTAGGTTCATCTGTTTTGTTTCTTAAATTCCATATATGAGTGAAATCCTATGATATTTGTCTTTCTAGGACTTATTTCACTTAGCATAATACCCTCTAGTTCCATCCACATAATTGCAAATGGCAAGATTTCATTCTTTTGATAGCTGAGTAGTATTCCTTTGTGTGTGTGTGTGTGTGTGTGTGTGTGTGTGTATGTGTGTGTGTGTATATATATATACCACATCTTCTTTATCCATGCATCAGTCGATGGACATTTGGGCTCTTTCCATATTTTTGGCTATTGTGAACATTGCTGCTATAAACACTGGGGTGCAGGTGCCCCTTCAAATCACTATTTCTGTATCTTTTGGATAAATGCTTAGTAGTGCAGTTGCTGGGTCACAGAGTAGTTCTATTTTTAACTTTTTGAGGAACCTCCATATTGTTTTCCAGAGTGGCTGCACCAGTTTGCATTCCCACCAACGGTGTAAGAGGGTTCCTCTTTCTCCGCATCCTCACCAACATCTGTTGTTTCCTGAGTTGTTAATTTTAGCCATTTTGACTGGTGTGAGGGGGTAGCTCATTGTGGTTTTGATTTGTATTTCCCAAAGGGAAGGTGCTTTTTGAAGACTTCTGAAACATGATGCCATGTTGCCCACCAAAAATAGCTGTGAAAATTAATACATTGAGCATTTCACTGCAATCTCACCAAAACTGAATATTTTGCTGTCTTAAAATTTTTTTTTTACCAGTCTGATAAAAGGAAATGGCACTATATTTCTTCTCTTAATTTTCATTTTCTGTGTACCTTTTTAAAGGTCTATTTGCAGATCTATTCTTAGTTTCCCATGCCTGCCTGTCTAGAGCTAGCACTGAAGAATGTGGCCACGGCTGACCTAGCTTTGAGCTTTCTCACCCTCTTTTTCTCATGGAAGAGCTGATTCTTCCTGACAAGGTGAACAATGCCCATGTGCACACTTCCACGCTGAATGGATAAAGAGAGATAAGTTATCACCTACAAATTCCTGGCATGGCGAAAAGACACTCTGAAGATACATTATGGAGAAGACAGCTGAGATTGTAAAAGTTCTTTCTGTCAGGGAGGCTCCCAGCTTGGATTTATTGCCACAGACAATGAGAGGTTACTTACGGCCAACCAGATAGATGGCCTAGAGGGCAGATGGCCACCACTGCCACCAGAGAGGTGCAGGCTTCATTAATAATCCTGGTGGCACTGGGTGAAAGAGAAACAGCAAAAGGCTCATTCTCATTGGCACAGACAGGAGAAAATCACATAAGTCCACTCAGTATCTCCAGGGCCTGCTAATTTCTCTACAAAGTGGCAGAACATCTGCTTGAACCAATAATCTAAGAAAAGCAGAGAAAAGAAAAGAGAGGAAAAACACATTCCCAATCTCCTCACCTGAGAAGCCACACCTCGCTAGGAAAAATTAACATAGGAGCAAGTCCATGAGGCCTAGCTCAACCCTCAGGACCACAGAGGGCTCTCATGGCCTTGCACACACTATCCCCCCACGTGGCTGGGGATGAAGGAAAACTCAGGAGTCAGAGCTCCTGGGTTTGAAACTCCCTTTACCATATTCTATATGTGAGGACATGGACAAGTTATCCCTTCCTCTAAGTATTAGTTCTCAACTATAAACTAAAATTAATAATACTTTTCTCATAGTGTTTGCTGTGGACTGAGTTGTGTCCCTCCCAAATTCATTATTGCTGTAACCTTCATCATTGAAGCTGTAACCCCAATGTAACTGGTTTTGGAGATAGGACTTTTTAGAGGTAGTTAAGGTTAAATGAATCATAAGGGTGAGATCCTAAGCTGATAGGATTGGTAACCTTATCGGAAGAGGAAGAGTGAGAGTTCTGTCTGTCTCTCTCTTTAACCATGCACATGCACCAAGGAAAGGGCATGTGAGGACACAGTGATAACATGGCCATCTATAATAAGCCAGGAAGAGCGCCCTCACCAGAACCCAACAATCTTGGCACCCTGGTCTTGGACTTCCACACTCCAGAGCTATGAGATATAAATGTCTGTTGTTTAAGCCACCCAGTCTATGGTATTTTCTTGTGTCAGCCCAAGCTGACCAAGACTGTTGGTAGGGGAGAGCTAAATCACATTTTGTGTACGAAATACATATCACATATTAAGTATTCAATAAAGTTTACATTTATTTTCTACCCTCTATCCTCCTCATAACCCTGTCACCAAGATATCTGCCCAGCATGTATCAGAGTTTCCAACATTATAATTTATTCTGTCCCTAGCACTTCTCACTCCTCCTCTGACCTTAATGTTTTTATTCTCATATTAATAACTAGTCTGAATTTCTAAATGTTCCCTCTTCTTGGCCATTTGGTTTTTATGTTCTTAATGCTGAATCGCACTTGATCTTGACTAATGAATTTGTCATTGGTAAGAAAAGACGTCTAGTACCTTAGAACAGTGCCTGGCACATAGAGAACCCTGTAAATGTAGTTATTGTCATTATTATTATCCAGCATCATGACATTATAATTAAACTATTTTTCTTTGCTTTGCTACCTTTCAATAAGAGTAGGCATAGTTAGTCATACTTTCCTCCAAATGAACAGCTGAAACAAGAATGCCCATGCTAGCTGTGGCCCTTTGGTGTGTGTATGGGGTGGGGGTGGGGTGGGAGAAAAAATTCCCTTTTGGATTATAAGATATCACAGACCAGGAAATCTTGATACCAGGACCCAGAACCAGAGCAAAGGAGAATCTGAAAAGAATCCAAGAATAGTCCCTCTCCAGTCCTCAGCGTTGCCCTCCATTTGCCTGGAAGAGAAAGATAAGCCATCAGAGATACCTAAGCCTCATGAACAAGTGGAGCACTGACATGAGACACAGGACAAACAGCTGTAGACATGGTCAGTAAATGCTGAGACAGGACACCAGACTCTTAAGAAACTCCTTGCCACGTATCTTGGGGAAATCCTAGTTGATGTCTTGAGGTTGAATTCCATCTTCTGTGTCTCTATATCTCCACTCAGAACTACTGAGTACCTAATAAAAGAGCAGGGGTTCTGGTGAAAAAAGAAGTGAGTGTGTTGATGGGAGTCAGCAGAGACATTGTCAGTGTCATTATGAGAGTGTCTGTGATGTTTTGAAGCAAGGGAGATAGAACCAGGGTGCAGAGCCAAAAGCAAATCCCCAAAAGTAACATCAGACTGATTGGCCTAAGTAGAGACTAAAGAGAGAATGGAGGGGGGTAGACAGCAAAGGAGCTGGAAACCCCACACAAGAGCATACCTCAAATAGTTCAGGGTTGAAAGCCATGCGGGCTAGGCATCCACTGGGACACTTCTTCTCTTTAGTACTCAGTGCGTATCATCAGGGCAGTGTGCCTTCGAGTTGCATTAGGGAGGCAGTATTGCCTAATGGGTAGAAGAGTTAGCTCTGAGACCAGACTAAGTTCATATCTCAGACCTGCCACTTACTGGCTGTGTTATCTTGAGCAAATTACTCAACTTGTGCTTTGATTTCTTTGTATATAAAAGGGGGCTAAAGATAGTATATAACTAATAGGGTTATTTGTGAGAATTAAATAAAGTACAGGTAAAGTACTGAGAATAATTCCAGATTAGAGCAAGTACTTAATATGAGTTCTTCTTCCTGTTCTCCTCCTTCTTATAATCATCATTATCATTATCATCATCAGCCTATATATATCCATATATATATATATATATATATATATATATATATATATATCTCCAGATTCAGCCATATATCCCTAGGTCCTAACAGGGAGGAATAGCTAATTAAAAACAAAGTTTATAATCTTGTCCTTACTTAGAACATCGTTTCTGTCATCTAGCTCTCACTTTTCAAATACGTACCAATGTGCCATTTTGATATAGTCTACAAATATAATAAATACTAATTGTTGTATATGTACTTTATACCAGGTTATATATTTATATATCTATATATATATATTTATTTATCTATCTATATATATTTATATATATATAGATATATAATCACATTTACTCTTCAAAATAAATGTAAAAAGAAACACTGTTATTTCCTCTAGAGTAGGGGTCAGGAAACTACGAATTGCTGTCCAAATCCAGCCCACTGTCTTATTATAAAAATAAAGTTTCATTACACAGCCACACCAGTCATTTACATATTAGCTACGGTTATGTTCATGCTACAGTGGCAGGGTTGATTAGTTGAGACAAAAGTTTTCAGAAAAAGTTTGCTGATCCCTGCTCCAAAGAGATGAAGACATTGAGACTCAGAATAAATGTAGAGTGCAGGATCATGTAGCAAGCTTCAGAGAAAAGATTCAAACCCAAATCTGCCTGACTTCAAGCTCAGGCTCTCAATCACTATTACCCACAGTCTCCAAAGTTACTGGTTTTAACGGAAAGGCCAAGAGGAAGTCTCTGAGGCTTGATGAAATAAGCAGATGGAGCTCTGAACATCAATCAGTCATCTAAATATCTGACATCAGGCCCATGAGTCAACAGCATTTCCCGCCATTCCCACCCACTGCATAGCCTGGCTGTCTTCAGTCATCTTGCCAAATGCCAGGCAACATAGGGTGAGCTCAAAGCACATATTTCCCCTTCTGCCCACTGTATTACTCCAGCAGCATGGTTCTTTTTGGTGTCACATCAAAGAGATTCCTATTAGTTGTCCTTCCGCTACAGCTAATACAGTTTTTGGTCAGCAGCATTTTTTACTTTCACATGAGTATGTCTATGTGTGGACAGGAAGGAGAGAGGGAAAAAGAGAGAGGCTGATTCCAGTTGGGTCCCAACATGGTCAGTCATATCTGTTTAGCCTTAGATTAAATTGTCCAGGATGACAGCAACAGTTTGGAGTTGAAGCTAGAAAGTCAGCAAGCTATACTGGAATGAGATCTGGGTCATGAGTTCAAACAGTGCCTCTTGAACCTAAGAAATATCAGGAGAGCATTTTTTTTTTTTTTAAGATTTATTTATCTTACAGAGAGAGTGAACGTGCACATGCACACATACACACAAGCGGCCGGGGGGAGGCAGAAGGAGAGAATTCTCAAGCAGACTCCCCACTGAGCACAGAGCCAATGTGGGGCTAGATCTCATGACCCATGAGATCATGACCTGAGGCAAAACCAAGAGTCGGATGCTCAACCAACTGAGCCACCGAGGCACACCGGGAGAGCATGTTAAAACATCAGTTCTTGGGTTCTGTCCCCAGAGATGCTGACTTTATAGATAGGGCCTAAGATTTAGCATTTCTTTTTTTTCTTTCTTTTTTCTTTTTTTTTTTTTTTTTCTGTCAAGCTCCCAAGTGATGCTGAGCCACACTTTGCAAAGCATTGAGCAAAAGAACTGGCTCTGGCCAGTGGCATGCTATCTAAAACTTGAGCAAGTTGCTAAAACGTCCTGGGCTCTACCTTCCTCATCTGAAAAAATGAAGCCAATAAGCTAACAATCAATGCAAGAGGAGACTAATGCAGAAGTTGTTTCAATATTTACTAATAATGAGAGTTAGGATTTCTTGAGTAATTCCTCAGTTCTATGCCAAGCACTGTACCAGGCATTTTATACCACATGTTATCTCTGATCTTCATAAGAACCTGTCAGACGGGAGGTATTATTATCATTCAACAGACAAGGACCCTGAAGTTCCAGAGAGGTACCTTGTCTAATATCCACAGCTAGGAAGTACAAAACCTGCAATTCCAACCCAGATTTGAATGTCACCAAAGCATGATTTTAAATCCCCCAAATAGGTATAATTAGTCTCCTAGCTCAACCTGAAATTGCTTATGTGGTAACTCCTACCCAGTGTGCAGGATGAAGTTGGGGCTCCTGACTATAGGTAGCAGCCACAGCCTTCAGCCATCAGGCAAGTAAAGACAGCTTCCCCACTTGCCCTCTGCTGTTGATGCTATTTGATGGAGTGTTGAGACCAGTGATTACCCACTCTTGAAAGCAATCATTTCATCCTTCATCCTTCAATGACCAGCAGCAGGGGTGCCTAGGGCTGAGAGAGCTTGCATCCAAGGGTGGGGAAAAAAAAAAAAAACTTTCAAAATCCAGGGAGCTCAAACGAACACCTCTTGAGAAAATATATTTCAGAATTAAACATTTAATGCTGGGTTTTCATTTTGTAACAGCAATGGGCTGTGGAAACAAGTGCCAAAGAGCAGGAGGAGACTCGCGGCGACCCTCGCCAATAACAGAAAATTATTTGTTGCTTCCTAAAGTGGTATTTGAGCCCAGCGGGCTGCACTTAAGATGTGACTGGATAATGGCTGTGTGACACACCCCTCTAATGGAGCTGTCACACAGATGCTGCCGAGCAGCCTGAGCTGTGGCTTCGAAGAAGCTCTTCCACTGCCAGGCTTTTGCTTGTGCTATTTAGGATGAAGGTGATTCTCCAGGCTACTTTAGTAACTTGAGGGAATATTATGGTGAGGTGCCAGGAAAAGTGACTCCTCTCATTTGATGCATGGGAAATCAGAGAACAAAATCCAACTACATGACCAAAGCCACAGAGAGAGACTGGGTCACTTTGCGGGAATATTGAGTTTGTTCCCCCAAATTGGAGCAACTGAAAAGTAGACCCATCAGCAATTCTGTGCTGCCTTTTATGTTCATGGGAAAACCTCTATGTGAAATCCCTGCAGATAGAAAAGAGGGTGTATTAGTTTCCTCCTGGGCTACCACAAATTACCACAAATTCGGTGGCTTAAAACAATGTACTTTTATTGTCTTATAGTTCTGGAGGTCCGAAGTCCAAAATGGGCTTCCAAAATCCAGGTGTCAGCAGGGCTGCATTTCTTCTAGAGCCATTTTCCACATGGATATGAGTTATAGAGCCTCAATTGATTCTTCTAAAGTTTCAAGGGGTACATAACCTTAGCTGACATCTGAATTACCATTTTATCAATAATGTGACATTCTTTCCCCCCAGAACTACCTATTCATTAGTGCATTCCTTGATCACTCATTTTCAAGAAGATTGGAATTTCAAAAACATTCTAACACTAGCAAAAAAGACTTAGTCCTGGGGCGCCTGGGTGGCTCAGTCGTTAAGCATCTGCCTTCAGCTCAGGTCATGATCCCAGAGTCCTGGGATTGAGCCCCATGTCGGGCTCTCTGCTCAGCGGAGGGCCTGCTTCTCCCTCTCCTACTCCCCCTGCTTGTGTTTCCTCTCTCGCTGTGTCTCTCTCTGTCAAATAAATAAATAAAATCTTTAAAAAAAAAAAAAAAGACTTAGTCCTCCTCACTCTTCTTCCTGCCTAAACCTTGCCTCTTCAACTAGGTAAGCCCTGACCCCATTTGCCACAACTCCTGATTGGAGCCTCTGCTCCCATTAAAGGGACAAAGCTTCAAGGACCTCTTCAGGGACCAAGATCTATGCAGCAGGGAGTTACTGTGCAAATTGGACCCAGTGTCTCTTCTTTCTTTCTGAAACTGTTGCAAGGTGAAAAGCTTACTACGAAGAAAGCACAACAAAAGTCCTTGCATAGGCTTCAAATTAGAATTGCACACAGCTTGCAAATTGGAGTTCTAAAATCTTAAAAGTCTCAAAATAGGGATGAAGATGTGAAACAATAATATATAATTGCAAAGCCATACCACTGAATGTATTACTCTTGCTCAATCTGCTCTGGGAATTAAGACTGAGGATCACTCTGCTAAAGCCAAAGGGCTACTAGATTGAGTGGTGTGCTGGAGCCAGCTTGTTGTTAAATTTCCAGGAATTTGGCAAGCTGATTGTTATACATAGCCATTATTAAAACTTTTATTATATAAATTTATAATTAAATAATATTAAAAACAAAGTCAATAACTCCTCAAAACCCACCACCCTTAATGACTTTACTATGTTTGATATAATATGTGCTTTTGAGATTATTTACATTTATGATAGCTGTAAAGTAAAAATACTCTGTAATGGTATACTGCCACACATCCCTTCCCAAATCTGCATTCAGTGATATCATGTTGGTAGCTTAAAAGCAGCCATGGTGGGCATTTCCACAGCATTGAAATACAAGTCAGGGCTTGATTTATTGTTTTGCTGACTATTGAGACTTAAGAATGTGCTGGAGAAAAAGTTAATAATACAGATTACACTTTAACAGCATGTTACGTCTATAAATGTTTGAGAAAATAATCTTCCTGTACTCTAAAACTTTTATCAAATTCAGCAAATAAGCTGTACTCATCACTGACAAATGAATAAAATTCCAACATACTTCTTCATTTTTCTTCACTTCTGTATTATTAGTTAATGGAAATGAAAATACCAGGGAGCATTCATGTTGGAACTATAGACATTCATCAGCTGAAACCACAGTGCAGGTAAGGATGAAAGGGTTTAGCAAAAACAAACAAAAAAACACTCTGTGAGAATCAGTTCCGGATATAGAATTTATGACAAAAGTGTCATATATTCTATTATTTGTAATTCACGTACTTGATGTCAGTAAAATTTTTAATAAACTTATAAACATGTATATATGTACATATCTATACCTACACATACTCTTCTTCATAGAGCTGGGAACTAAACATTTACTACCACATCACTGGTTACATTTTTTTAGAAAAAGGCACTTGCCAACTAAGACAAGTTACAAAGATGAAAGAGAATATGCTAAGGCCAGCCATATCATTCATTGTTAAAAGAGACACGAAGATGGACCTACATATGGGCAGAGACTAGAGGCAAACTGGATGGAACCTGTATTAGAATTACTAAGAAACCTTCTGTATGCAAAGCAGGCAGGGTTCAAGACTATAAGAGAATCACTTTGAATAAAATCTTCTCAAGGCCCAGCTAAGAGTGCTCTTGAGAAAGCCAACTGTTATAGAAAAGGAAGCCAATGGAACTGTACAAAGATTTTTCAGCTTTTAGTCTCTAAGATATCTCCTCTCTCTTTGGATTCTGTCACTTTTACATGCTTTGTCCCTTTGGGTTTTTGGGCTTTCCCTCCTCTCCTTGTCCTACAGAATATTTATGGACTTTATATCCTGTGAGGGCAGGGATTGTATCTGTCTTTTTCATCCTGTTAACCCTAGCACCAGGCACAGTCATGACATGCAGTAGGTATTAACAAATATTTATTTAAATAACAAATATTTAAAAACAAAATGGAATCATGACCCTTTCTTTTATTCTTATTTCAACTGGTCATGGCTGGAATTTTGTAAAGACATTATGAAAGCAAACACGCACACTCACGCACATGTACACACAAAGAGAAATAAGCAAAATTCAAAAAGGTAGAGCTTACAAAATACAAGTTTACATTCTTATGGGAGGTAATAAGAATGCCTGCCAAGCACAAGGCCACTGTTCTGTTTTCATACCTTGTCTGAACCTTATCCATGTGGCGTCCCCTGGCAGAGCCATATTGTTTTCTGACTCCTAGGAGCTAATCTGATTTAAACCTTTAGAAGTCAAAGGTAAATCAAAACCCAAGTTCTATTTTTACTCTAAGCCATCCATGGCCTCTCAGGCCCTCCCAGGAATCTGCAGCTCATTTGTAAGGTAGCAACAATGGCATAGTGAACTTTCTTCAAGTTACCACTTTCACTTAACTCTTCATGGTTTTTATGTTCCTAGGGAAAGGGGAAGTGAATGAATGCCAGGGAGTTACTGTGAGTATCCAGGAGCAGGACAAGCCAGAGTGCAAAAGATTTTCCCAGGCATCCTAAGCATCAAAAACGGAAACCAAATATGTTGGCGAGTTTGGGACATGAAAACATTGGAGGCAAATATAAGAGGCTCTAGAGCTAGGTAGAAACTGAACAGTAATGAACACAAACAACAGAGACACAAGCAAAGCAAGAGAGGCAAGATAATTACCATGTTTGAACCCATAGGCCCACCTAATATTCATGTTTTATTAGCTCTGTTTGAATGATGTGGTGATAGGTTGTTTAATTTAAAGGCATGAAGTCATGGTAGACACAGACTCCCCCATAACCATCTCTGTGTTAGTATTTAGATTTATAACTTTATGATATAAATTGAATTGAAATGTATGTGGTCAATATTTTTACCAAGGCAAGAGAAAGGTAATTTCTTCATAGGATATCTCCTTAGGCTCTAAGAGATTCTGCTTTCTTCCAAAAGTTTTATTCTTCATCTAAGTAAAATTTTAAGATCAGAGATTGAGGCTTAAAGTACTAAAGTTGTAAGTTTAAAGCTGGGATATAGATAGTTCAGTCATGGCAATAAATGGGTTTTTACAACAACTTTGAAAAGAGAATTTAGGATCAGGAGGTGGTATGCATACATTAGAGACCACCAACATATAAGAACTGAGTCTTCATGGAGTCAATTACCAGGGGGTGCATTCTAAAATGGAAAATAAAATTGAAGGATGACAACAGCTTAAGGTTGAGCTTCAACAAATTCCATAAAGGAAAGTTGAAAATTAAAAACAAAATCAAAACAAAAGAAAACAAACAAACCAAAAAACACTTTGTAACTGAGTTCAAGGATAATGGGTGGATCAAGATGAGCATGGAAAAGTATGGAGGGACTGGATTTGTAGAAAACAGTCTCAAGACTGATTCTCCAAAGTGATTAAAAATGGGGTGGGTCTTCTAGTGATGTAGAACACCTCAATCTTAAAGGTCCTTAAGCAGAAAATATACAGATATTTGCGAGGGATGCTATAGACGATATTCTTATATTAGATGAGGTAGGAAATGAAAGATGTTATATTATTTTAGTGGCAAAACACAGAGTTCCATTCAGGCTAACTCATGTTATAAGGATAATTGTGGCTATAAGGTAAAGAAACATTTGCCAGATATTCATGAATAGAAATTGCAATATGGCCATACCTAAGGAAACTGGAACAAAAGTTAATTCTTGTACTTGTTGAAGCTCTAGGGACCTCAGCAGCACAAGTCTGGGGATTTTATTCTCAGGTAGGCTGTCAGTAATGTGGCTAAGCTCTCAGCTACCATTTCTGCCTGTTTCTCTTTCTGCCTCTTGCTTCTCTTCTTACTTCTACCTGACTCCCTTTTCAATCCCATTCTCTGCTTACTCATAGTTTCTGCTTCTTCATGACTTTAACTTACTCATAACTGCTCACTCATGTCTATTATGGGCCTTCTCTATGTTCCCACTGCTTATAATGTGATTTGTTCCACAGCAGAGAAAAGTGCACAGCAGAAAGGAAATTGATTATCTCATAAAAATTATTGTTTAGCTGAGCTTTTAGCACTAAGCTATATCATAGACCACCAGTTAGCTTAAGGTTTGTCTACATTTGGGTCAGATCCTTACATCTGATCCCAGCAACTTTGTTCAGAGCAAAATGAAGTCATATGGTAAAGAACACAGCAGCCCAGAGCTGGCCACTCAACATACTCTGTAGACAATCTATTTTCTCTTAGGAAAGAATGGTGGACATCCTGGTTAACTCATTTAGAACAATGAGTAGCAAGAAAATGGAAAAAAAAAGTCCCTAAGGTTTATGTCAAATCTCAGTCTATAATTCTGACAGCTGGGAGTAGCTATGCAAGGAAGATATCAAATAAGAATTCTGGTGGTCTTGTTAGAAGCACCAGTATAGCCTTACCTGCTATCTGGGTCATTTTGACAGCAACTAAACACTAAGAAAATGAGGTTTTGCCCATGAATGATAGAAAACATTCCCTTTGTCCAGGGACCAAAATAAAAAGACAATAATCAAGCCCAGTAGCCTGACATTTCTGTCTGGGTAATATCTCAGACAGTGTGAAGAGGGGGACAATGGGCTGGGCCTACATGCTCTCACGCTGAGACTGCAAGCCAGGAATATTTTTCCTAGAAAGCAACCCAGTGGGGAGCCTCTGTGAAAGAGTGAAATATAAATTATTCATTTTCTGTTCTTTGTCTACTACCCCCAGCAAGCCTGGTTTTGCAGAGGCAAACAAAGCACAGAGGAAGGTATCAGGACAAGCCTCTTGCACTGTGCCCAGCTGAAGATCACTGCTTTTTAACGAGTGTGCATGCACAGTAGACTGCAGGCAGCCTGGATGGTAGCAAGAAGGGAAGACTGAGAGGCAGACCCACAAATTTGTCATGGCTCAGCATTTAATGAATGGGCAAATCACTTCGATTCTGTGGAGTCCAGTTTTATTAGCTATAAAAAGTGAGAAATCTAAGAGTATCTTCGAAGAGTTCGTTCTGGAAAAGCACATTACCAAGATTGGAATTCTCTCCCGTCCAGCCAGTCTCCCTGGCTCCTGGGTCTCCTTTAAGTAAGAGAAAATATCATTTAGAGAACCACAACCTTGGGAGCCTCCCCAAAAGAGCACTCTTTGCAGAGCATAACCCTAGAGGCAGTGAAGAAATTAACTCTTGAAGAATGACTTCTGCCTGCAGAAGGATTGGGGCCAGCAATGGAATTACAGCAGCGGGGTACAAGAAGGCGTCAAACCATGAAGATCATTTTCAACAGTAACACCATTAGCTATGACGATGAAACCTATGTAAAACCTAGGTCCTGCTACCAGACTGATCTTTTTCCAGTTTTTTCTTCTCTTCTCTTCTCTTCTCTTCTCTTCCTTCTCCTAGAATTAGGACTGGAATCCTTGGGCTAAATAAGTAAAATTCTTGGACAAGTTGATGAAGAGGATCATGCAAGTTTCATTTGACAATTCAGTTTCATTCAAGGCAGCCTCAAGCCTTCCACCTACTTGGAGACCATTACTAAAGTCCCCGATGGGGACTCTAGCCTTCCACAGTTTCTTTCTAGCAGGTTTGGTCTCCCTCTACACCTTCCAAGGCCCCTGTTCAAATAAAGTCTTATCCAGGTAAGTACAACTGCTAACATACCTATAGACTTCTTGTTAAACCAGCTCCAGTTCAAACAATCACCTCTGGCTATCAACACAATCTGGTTAAATAAGACAGAGAGAGGGCATGGAGGGCATCTGTCTCTTAGTAATCTGTATTACCAGCTAAATATGTTGCCTTTATGACCTCCATTGTGTTAAATATGCAGCACTCAATCTGAGACCCAGGAGGATCAATGATCAAATACTACCAACAGTGTGTGTAGAAGTTTGACATTGTATTGACACAACAAACCATCCTCCCTCATTTGATGTGTTCATGTAGAGCTCATCCTTCATTGCCTAGCCAAACCCCACATACCAGAAATTTCTGGATCAATAGCATTTTCAAGTCAAATATGAACTTTCCTTATAAAAAATGAGGTGCTTGCCTGAACTTTTGCATCATCTGCTCTTCTCTTGGTACAGGGCTTATCAGACTACATCATCTTTGAATGCCTACAGACTAGACCATAAATCTTGTCATAGTTTGATCTCTTAGTAACTTGCGATCTACCTTAAGCCTGTCAGGCTGTTTGTGAATTTTCTCCCAGAAAATCTGAATTTTGCCACTTCAGTCACCTCCACCTATCATTATTTTTCACATACATGCATATACCCAGATTCATGAATATCTATTTCTACAATATTTTGAAGGGGGGCTTGCTCATATTTTTCAATTGTGGTCTTAGTGGTTTGTTTTATAGAGGCCTTTGCAACATCTAGTTCTCTTATTATTGTCCCTAGAAGTGCTTCTAACATAATTTTAGGGAAAAAATTCATAAACTTTTTTTAAAGTAACATAAATTCATTCATTAAAATTAACAAAAAATAGTTAAGTCATACTTGTCCTACTACCTAACAAGAACATAAATATGCACTGCAGACTGTGAAATGTAATCAAATTTATTCTTTTGTTATTTCTTGGATTACAGAAAGAACAATGGAATGACTATGGAATTTCCAATGACTGAGGAAACAAATTAGTATTTATCACAAGAGGAATAACATAGGATGAGAAAAATGGAAATAAATATTTACAAATCAATCCCTAATAATTAGAAAAGCATACAAAGTTATGTTAGTTTATTCATCCAATAGAAACTAAGTGCATACATACATATATACCTACATATGTGTATGTGTGTATACATACATATGTACATGTGTGCATCTCTATTTGTGTGTAACAGTATCTACCCTGGAGATTACTGCCATTGGAGAGGACAGATAGGGAAACAAGCAACATACTATAAGGCTCCAAGAGTCTTCCATAGAAATAGAGTGGAGGCACTGAAGAGATGTCAATTTTGCCTTGGGGTGTGGTAAAGAGGAAAAGAAAAGGGTGTGGTATTAAAACCCCAGAGAAAGTGGTGCAGAGGAGTCTTGAACAAGACATTAGTTTTCATCAAGCAGATGAAGATGGAAGGCAAATACCCTGCCAGGTTATAGTCTCTAGGTGTTTTATGAGCAATAGATGAGTGGGAAGGTCAGGTCAAAGAACAAGATAAGTTTGACAAGGCAAAGGTGAAATTGCATAGAATCATTAATGCCAATCTTTGTCTTCTGTGAAGAACCTTGTATTCCATTCTTGAGTAACATCCTGAGTCCTAACTCTGAATGGTCCATTGTTGCTGCTCCGAATTCCATGGTGAGACAGATCCTGGGACCTTCTCTGATCTCCAAGAGGAAAAGAGCTGTGATTACTCAGACCATGAACATCTCCAAGTCTACCATGAATGCAAGAGCAGAGCAGGGTAGCACATCTGCCAACTGTTGGTCATTACAAATGAGACAGGTTAAAGATGTAATAAATATTCCTTGACTGATGGACAGGAAGACACCACCATAAGATTTGCTTACCCTAGAAACAGGAAGCCCTAATTAGCCAGGATTGATTTAATATGTAGCACTTAATGACACTGCAATTTCAAACTGCATTTCCACAGGGAATTAGTTTCATGACTGTTCTTGGTGGCACATTACCATTTTCTAGGCACTCCCAGGAATAATTAAAGTTCAAGACCAATATTCTCTCCAGAAAAATCTATTAACGTGTTAAATGGAAGGAAATTCCTAGGTGATCCATGCATTGAAAACTAGTCTATAGTAACATGTAGACAGGATATTGCAGAGCCATCTCAGGGCCATCTTATCTCATCTCATTGAATGCCAATCACATCACCCTCATCCACTAGCACTACATGCTTTTCCTGGAGGAATTTCAGTCTATGGGCTCCTTCCTAATTTAGACCTCAGAGCATCTTTGCTAGTTTGTCTGCCTTCTTCATTCATTTATTTCCCCACATTTACTGAAAACTTATGATGTGCCAGGCTCTGTGACAACCAGGTAAACAGATATAGAGCTGGCCCTCTTAGAGTTCAAAGTCTAAAGGGAAAAATAAACATTTGAGTAAGAAATTACATTTCCCGCTGAATGCTCAATCTCCAGACTTTTCTAAGGCCATTTCTTGTTCATTCCTTCTCTTTCAACCACAAGGAGAACCTATTTCATTTTGCTGGTACTTGCAAAGTTTTCTCTCCTCTTTAATATTTCTGTAATACTTTCTTTGCTTTTTTAGCCCTTGGAATTATCTCCAATCTCTCCTTGAGATTTTCTCTCCAGCTAGTCCTCTAAGGGCCTTTTTCTACATTACTTTTTAAATTATCATAATAGGCCTGATATAGACAGATGTCAAAAACTTAACCTAAGAAAGACCTGGGAGGTCAATGGACAGGAGTGGGCAGGATGGGGGATGCTTTTAATACTTGGATCAGCCTGCAACATTATAATCCCAGGCTTTACTGGAGATGCTAGAGGTTAAACAAATATCTCTAAAGAGAAGGAGGCAATGCTATAATAACCACATTTTCTAGTTTCTAAAATTGATTCTTTAACATCTTGAGGCTTTGCTGACTGTGGAGGGATTGCCCCTCCCAGGGTTAGCCAGTTCCTAGAGACAGTAAAAGACTTGACTTCAAGCATGCCTTTCATATATAAACCACCCAATCCAGTACCCACAACTCCACCACCTCCTTTATCAAGCTCACACTTAGCCACCATCCTCTTGCTCCACTCTCCCCAAAGCCAGTTCACAGTCGACTAGGCCCTGCTCTTATAATCCAGGGCCCACGAAAATTATTCAAACTAGCCAATCCTAAACTGTTTACC
Organism: Halichoerus grypus; assembly: GCF_964656455.1. Taxonomy (NCBI): domain Eukaryota; kingdom Metazoa; phylum Chordata; class Mammalia; order Carnivora; family Phocidae; genus Halichoerus; species Halichoerus grypus. The sequence goes on from NC_135722.1 coordinate 30,448,231, forward strand.
CTGCCTTGCCCATTCCTTCCCACAGAAACCACAATAAAGGCTCTTGCCCATATTTTCCCCCACTCCCTCTGCCTCCTGACCTGTCCTGGTGTTTTCCCATAGGAACCTCATCGCTTGGCATGCACCCTCCTCTTGGATCTGTGAGTATAACAAGTTATCTTTTCAGGGGAATTGGTCTCCTGCTTTTGGCCTTGCCATAATTGCATTATAATAAAATCTACATTAAAAAAAAAAAAGATTCTTGAACTGAGGTGATTTCCTTAGACCTTTTCAATTGGGAATGATCCAGAGGTTGCCACAGCCCTTGAGCTTCCTCTAAAAAAACATAAGTCTTTGGTTTGCCCTGTAAGAATGGGTTTTGTGGTAGCCATGTGCCTCTCAGATCTCTGACTATAGGAAGTATGATGGACTGCTGGTCCAGATATGCACCCCATTCCATCACTCTATTTGCATTGAGGCCATACTTGCCATGTTCTACCCCCAACCAGAGGACTGAGCAAAACAGGGACATTAAGGCAGGCACATTCCTAGGAGATAAAGGACTCCTCTAATGGGCAACTTTGGCTTGAGGACTCCCTGATTACATTACCTACCTTTCATTCGGACTACACTGCAGTCTAAGATGCTTCCCCCACTTTCCTACCTTCCCTCTCTCCTTCACCCAGGGTCAGACCTGTATAATGTTCTGCCAATTTAACCAACCTTCCCTGGCTCTCTTCCCATTTTCTCTCAGTTGTTTCTCTTAGTCAAATTCTTGATCATTTAATTCTGATTTATGTCTGTTTCTCGGAGGAACTAAAATAACACAAGTATCAGACCAGTAAGAATTGGAATGATTCCAAAACAGCCCATCTTTGTTTGCCTACCATGAAGAGATGAACTACACAAAACAAAAGATCAGTGCTAGAAACTGGGGATTCATTCAGCTCTATTAGACAGTCAATCAATTATTAGCTTAGAGTTAATTAAGTTCTAGTCAAGAAGGCATTCGGAATGACCCACATGTATGACTTTTTCTTTCTTGGGAACAAACTGAGACTCCTGTGTCACAGTCTGTTCTTAATGCTGCAGCCTTTTAGGAGAATGAAAAAAGAGATTAAAAATTAAAAAATAAAAAAATAAAAAGAAATATTAACTCTAACAAGGTAAAAAAGGCATAATGCTGTCCAGGTGGTCCAAGGATTTAATTTCCACTGTCAACATTGAGTGATGGGCTCAGAATCCAATGACCCAGTGATTAGGCTCTGACCCATACATTTTTAATAATGGCAGGTGTCCCAGACACACCTTTTATTTCCCCAGGCCAAATTCCTGCTGCCACCATCAGGTAGGAGGCTGCCTGTTTGAGATTATATCAGCATGGAATTTATTTCCTGAGCAAGAATAGTGTACACCAGATAAATCAAGCCTCAGCATACCAACAAAGGCTTCAGCTTCCTTCTAGGCTTCCCACCCACTATTCCTCCTATTGAGATCATCATTTTAATTAATTAATTGTAGTGCTCGCTTCGGCAGCACATATACTAATTAATTAATTGTATTATTATTTATAAGTAGGTGGCAATGCATTATTTTCTCACCCTTCTACCTTGGTCACAGGTGACTGAAGCAGGGGAGGACAGCTTTTCCAAGTTTAGTCAATAAGTAGGCCAACTGGAAGGTTATGAGGTAGGCTTATTCTAGAGTTCTGCCCATGAGGATGAGAGCGATAAACCATACCAATCAGATCTAACTCAGAATTTTGAATCTGAGAGGGAGGGAGAGCAGTTTAAGTTTGAAGGAAAAGTCAAAAAAAGAAGCAGATAATGCAAGAAAAGATGAGTTATGAAATGGTGGAACATCAGCCTGGGGAAGAAGCAGAAGTAAGTAACCCTGCTGTTAGAATTGTGGAAAGAGCCAAGATGCCCTTCAACAGACAAATGGATAAAGAAGACATGGTCAATATATACAATGGAATATTACTCAGCCATCAGAAAGGATGAATACCCAACTTTTGCATCAACATGGATGAGACTGGAGGAGATTATGCTAAGTGAAATAAGTCAAGCAGAGAAAGTCAATTATCATATGGTTTCACTTATTTGTAGAACATAAGGAATAGCAGGGAGGACATTAGGAGAAGGAAGGGAAAAATGAAGGGAGGGATATCAGAGGCAGAGATGAACCATGAGAGCCTATGGACCCCAAGAAACAAACTGAGGGTTTTAGAGGGGAGGGGGTGGGGGGATGGGTTAGCCTGGTGATGGGTATTGAAGAGGGCACGTATTGAATGGAGCACTGGTTTTTATATACAAACAATGAATCATGGAACACTTTATCAAAAACTAATGATGTACTGTATGGTGACTAACATAACATAAAAAAAAAAAAAAAGAACTGTACAAATAGCCAAAGACATCTTGGTTCTCAAACTACTTTTCCATGCAGGCTAGTTGTGTGACAATTCCCATATTGCCTTGAGGCCTTGGCATAGTTATAACTTATTCTTACATGTAACACTCATTCCTACATTTATGGATTCAGAGTGAGACTCTGCTCCTTGAGGGGAAAAAAAAGAAAGTCAAGAAGACTACAATCACCTGGGGAGGAAAAACTGTTAAAAAAAAAAAAATCCAGATTGCAGTACTCTATCCTGTAGATTAAGATTCAGGAGGTCTGGAGTGAAAGACCAAACATATATATTTTTACAGGCTTCCAGGTCATAAGGACAATAAGCCAGATCTAAATACTACTGACCTAACATGATGACTAGTTGATTCAGACTCCACAAATAAAAGATTCATCAGAAAAGTGTACATGATGGCATAGTAGATGCATGCCTCCTGCCCCTCTAAGTAAATGAACAGCAACATACTTGTCATATATGTCTTCTTTAATAATTTGGTGGTTTGAGTTACTCACAGAATGGGATTCCTATAAAAAGGTGACCCTATCACACAAATCAAAGGAAGGACTCATTTTCCAGCAAGTATAAGAATACTTATGGAGGCAACTGTACAGATTATTCAAAGGGGGACAGTCATAGGAAAGGTAAGATCTGTTTCATCACCCAAAGCCCGTGTGCAAACTGTAAGTAGATCTAATCATCCGAGGCTCAGTGTACAAATCAGACAATTAAGAGCCTGGGCCCTGAGATTAGGCAGATGTAAGTTCAAATTTCAACTCTGTTCTCCACATACAAGATGTAGGACCCTGGGGCAATCTGCTTAAGCTCTCTCAGCTTCTGTTTCCTCACCTAAAACATAAAAATAGTACTAGGACTTTCGTCATAGAGTTGTTTTTGCGAAAATTAAATGGGCTGATTTATGTAAAGCATTTAAAACAGTAGCCAGCACGTATTAAGTGCTCATTAAATATTGTTTTGCTGTTGCTGTTGTCATTATTCCTCATGCACTCCCTAGCATGTAAAGTGAGATATAAGCACTTCTTGCATTTGAGGTACTTGTCCTAAGGCTCCTTGCTCCTTCCTGTCCTGCTTCTCTCTCAGTTCAATCCACAGATGCTTTCTTCTTGTTCTTAGCCCTGTTGGACTAAATGTTTCTCTCTGATACCTTTGGGATTCTGACTTTAGAATTCCCTCATGGAATCTGCTTTAGATGGACCCTAACTAATTTCCTTAGCCTCATGATACCTCGGGGAGAATACCTCAACCAGTATGCCTCTGGAAATCTAACACCAATGTGGCCCGCATGAGCCCCTATAAAATTGAGATTCCGAAATTGGGTAAATTACAGCTTTATTAGCTAACTGATAACTATTTTATTAAGTGCTCAAAAGCAGTGAAGCTCCCAAACTGGTATCTATCAATGGTGAGCTCCCAGGCATGCCATGGTTCTCAAGCTTCTTAATAAGGGAGCCAAGGCTTATAACAAATCTATTATCAAGTTCTAGCCAACATCTCTATGTGTTAATTATGGGGACCATTTCTGTTATTCATTGTTTCAAGTTAAATTGCTATACTTTCCCTGGAGAAACTGTACTTCAAAAAGGCCATATTTTCTCAAAGTTTCTATTGCAAGCCTATGACTAGCAGGAGTCCCAGCTGGACATTCAGTCTCTTTCAACATTAGTCTCTTTTGCTGGATTTGATCTGCCTCTCCTGAGCTCAAACTTACGTCATTCAGAAAAATCATTCAAATAGCTTTTGCCTCAAAGTGTTTCATTGAGAGGTTCCCCCCCACTCCGCCCCCACACAGAATGAGATCTGTTCAGATTAGCATAGAATCTAGCCAGTTCTTTTCCTATGATCAAGGACAATTTTTCCCACCTGTACTGGGAGGTTTTTAATCTACCAGCTGGAAACATTTTCTCTGAAAACAACAACGTTAAAGTCTATAGAGGTGGGGGGTTATAAAGAAATATCTAGCACTGCCTCAGAGAAGCTTATATTGTATCCAGACCTTGAATGTGTTGTGTTCTGCTCCAGAGATAACAAAAGCTTTAGCTGAAAAGCAACCCTTCATGATGAGGGAGCTGGAAAGCCATTACCCTAGGAGAAGAGAGGGCTACAGGTGGAAGCATGCAAAGCACAGAAATTCTTTCAACCACTTGTGCTCAAACCTTGCATCACAACTCAGAGTAATGATTAATTTTTCTACTGAGTCAGACCACAAAGGGGAAATTTTCCTGAGCATAAAAATCAATTTTTTTTTTTTTTTTTTATAACAGCTAGTCTTTGAAGATGTCCCACATCTTTCAGGATTCATGCCCTGTGAGATTCCCTCCCCTTGAATCTGGGTTGGGAATTCAATTTTCCTGAAACAAACAAGTAAGAATGCTACATGTCTTCTGAGGCTGGGTCAGAATAAGCCTTGCAGTTTCTGCCTTGGTCTCTACTATGCTTACTCTGGAGAAGCAAGCCTCATGTAAGAAGTCTGACTTGTGAGTGAAAAAGCCATCTGGGATGTCCATCTCTGATGAGTCTTCTGACGCCTCTAACCCTGGTGACATCTGACAGCAATACATGAACCAAGCTAGAACTACACAGCTGAGCTCATTCGATGGACAAAAACATGAGCAACGATAATAAATTGCCATTTGAAGCCACTAGGGTTAGGGCAGGTGTAGGGAAAAGTGGTTACACTATAGTAAATAATAGGAAAAACATTCTAAAAAGTTAGGGGTACTAACTCCAAAGATTATATAAAATCAGTCCTGTATTATACAAGAATTTTTACTTGGAAATGTTAGAAACACATACTGACATAAACAACAAAAAGGGGATTTATTGGTTCAGGTAACTGAAAATCTTAGTTGTAGATAATTCTGGCCACAACTAGATCTAAATCTTCAAATGATGTAGTAGGAAACTGAGCTCATTCCTTCACTTCTGCTCTTCAGTTGGCTCCACTCCCAAGCAGGCTCTTGCCTTAGGCACCGATGGCATTATGTTTGAAGCTTAACCTTTGGAAGCCCCAGGGGAAAGAGCTTTTCTTTCTCAACCATTCCAATAGATATACAGTATTGCTATAGATTGGCCTAGTTTGGGCCCCAAGCCCATTCCTCCAGCCAGAGATGAAATCAAGATTTTTTTCATAAACGGAGACTAAGAATAAAGGAGTGAGTCCCTGAACAAATGAGAGTACTCGTATTAACTAGGCTATCACTTCAGGTTTAGTTGCAGAAATCCAAAATTTAAAACAGCTTTGAAAATCAGTTCATTTCTTTCTCACATATAAGTTCAAGCAACGAAGCACCTTACTTCCTTGAAGACATCAGGGCCCAGGATTCTTTTATCCTAGTGCTTTGCCATTATTAATACATAGGTTCCAACTCTTAACTTAAAACAGCTACTGCAGCTTTGTCCACCATGGTCATATTCCCCCGAGCAGAAAAAGGGAGAAAGGGAAGGGAAGTATACAACCATGACACATTAAACTTCTGTTCACATCCAATTCACTAGAACTGAGTCACTTGGCCATGTCCAGCTACAAGAGTCAGGAAATGTAGTCTTTATTGATGGTCTTGTGCTTAACTAAAATTCTTGTTACAACCTAAGAAGATTTCTGGGAGACAACTAGCAGTCTCTAACATACACAGTTACCAGTAGAAAAGAGAATGAGCACTGAGTAGGAAAACAAAATCATTCACTGCATGCTCTTGGATGGAATTTTTATGATTCTAAGATATTTTTTTTAGCAATATGGGATTGTTTTTTTCTTGAAAACTATTAGCAGGGGCATTACTAGTATTAATTGTCCTCCATTTCTCTAATAAGAAAGCCTACATGTGATTTTGGGTATTTTTTAATTTGTTTTGTTTTGTTGCTTTTGTTATTTTTTGAAGTTTGTGAATGAAATTTTTTAATTAAAAAAAGTACACCACTTTGCTTGGCAGGCTATCCCCTCTTTAGAATAAGATCATCTATTGTTGATTTTTTTTTCATGAAAAGCTTCTCTTTGTAGTTGCTTATCACCACTAAAATATAAAGATGGCTGAAAATTAGTCTTTCAATTTTGAGATTCTATGAAAGCAACAGCTAAACAATGTTTTTTAGACAAATATTAAAGGTTACCTACTCACTTCCAAGCAGACAAAGAATAAAGAAAAATAAAGTATACCAGGTAAGTTAGCATATGTTCATGAGCCTGACACTCAAAATTAGCAAATGTTGTTGTGCTTTAATAGAGGCTACAGACCTTTTCTCTTTTTTTAGAAAATAAAATATTACAAACAAAATTGAAATCCTCTGTTATATTCCCCTGTCCCATCCCTCTCCCTTCCTCCCTAGATGCATCCCACTTCGTATATTTTGTGTGCATCAATACACATTATAATACTTTCTCTAATAATAATAATGATGATAGCAAACATAGTGCTTACTCTGTGTAGACATTCTTGTAAGAGTGCTATAAATATGAACTCATTGAATCATCATAATAACCAAAAGGTAAGTACGATTATGATCTTCATTTTAGAGATGGAGAATTTAAATCAGAGAGAGATTAAATAATTTTCCCAAGACCATATACCAATAGTGGTGGAGCCAGTCTTCAACTCCATGCATGCCGACTCTGGATGGAGTACCTGCTTTTAGAATCACTAAAACAAAATGGCCACAAGGCCTCAAGAACAATAAGTGGTATTGTTTTGTGCAAGCCTTTTTTTTCAACTCCAATAAATGTTACCATCTATAGCCCTTTGCAACATGACATCTTCATGAGACATTTTTTATTTTCATTCTTATTAACATATATAGACCTGGTATATTCATTTTAACCACTATGCAATATTCCTTTGTACATTTACAACACAATTACATATTTCTCTAACTATTTTTTAAATGTTTGCAAAAAAGTTGCTATCTGACAAGGTACTAATAGGTTAAATGAAGATTTTTATTTTTTTAAGAGAAGATTCAGTATATGTCACATTATCTCCAAGGCACAGGTGTTGCTGAAAAACTTATTTCAAAACAAATGTATTAAAGGAAAAATATTTCCCCCAGTTGTCCAAAAAAAAAAAAAAAAGCAAAACAAAACAACCCACACTGAGTGGAAAATATCATGTCTAAACAACAGACACTTTGACTCTCTGTCCTGGAAGTTGTGACTAGTCATAGGCAGTGAATTATTCTCAACCAAATCAGAAGCACTTTCCTATAGACTAGAAGAGTATTTTACACAGTAACAAGTTAAGAAAACATAACTAACTGATAACTATGCTGTTACTTTTATTGTAATACCAGTAAGACTTAGCAAATACTTATTAAGTGTACATAATATGTTAGACACTCTCCTAGCAGTATATAATAAACTCTGCCCCCAAATTTAGTGGTGGAATGTCAAGAACAAAGAAAAAAATTAATGCACAGAATAAAGGTCTCCCTTGGGAATGTGCTTAATTCAAAGCAAAATTTTTCAAGGTATAACTGTATAGAGCAAAGTTTCCTGAAGTATCTTTCATGAAGGTGAAAAAAAAATTTAAAAACAGAAGGGGATCCTTCGTGGTCAAAAAACTTTAGAAGATCCTGAAACAAGCAAAGTTTTAACACATTTTCTCTTTGCATAGATGTAACAGTTTTAAATATGGAAAATATTTTAAAGATTCAAAAACCAAAAAAACCTTCATTTGCTTCCACCCAAGGAGGGGATCTAATAAGTTTGAATTCAGGAATTTGGTAAGTCCAGGTCAATTCAATTGGTAGTGAGACAAATTGGGTATAAATATTACATTAAAAGCTAGAGACTCCAAGATAGAAGCCAGGTACCAAAAACTGGCCCAACTAAATAATGTTTAAAATATTATTGCCAAAAAGATAATGCCGCATACCACTAGAAATGCAAGATCACTCACACACACACCCATCCATTTCTAAATAAATTACTAAACCCATAAGCTGGATAAATTTGGAAAATAATGTTCACTATACTATTCTTTAAAAATCTTTAAACAGATCCTGGAGGTTTCAAAAAGGTTGCATTATGTTTGTAAAGTGGCAGAAATTAAAATCAATTCTTTTTTTTTTTTTTTAAGATTTTATTTATTTATTTGACACAGAGAGAGAGAGAGAGAGAGACAGCAAGAAAGGGAACACAAGCAGGGGGAGTGGGAGAGGGAGAAGCAGGCTTCCCACGGAGCAGGGAGCCGGATGTTGGGCTTGATCCCAGGACTCTGGGATCATGACCTGAGCTGAAGGCAGATGCTTAACGACTGAGCCACCCACGCGCCCCTAAAATCAATTCTTAATCTGATTTTCTATTTATTCCCCAAAACTGTCCTTGCCTTTGACACATGAAATAGAGCCTTGGGGCTCCTGCGTGGCTCAGTAGGTTAGGCGTCGGACTCTTGGTTTCAACTCAGGTCATGATCTCAGGGTTGTGAGATCGAGCCCTGCATGGGGCTCCCAGCTCAGAGAGGAGTCTGTTTGTCCCTCTCCCTCTGCTCCTCCCCCGCTCTCTCTCACTCTCTCTAAAAACAAATAAATTAATGAACTCTTTAAAAAAATAGAACTTCAACTATGAGTGCCAGTTGGGATTCAATCTTTCATTCAAGCAGGAAACACTAATTGATCAAAAGACAAGGTACCAAGAAGGTACATGAGGGGGAGCTCTGGAATGTTATGGAATGATATGCAAATTGTGTGATAAGACTGTGGCCAATAGGAACACCCTTATCACGAAGCTCTCTTTGCTCACTGGAATTCAAGGAGTTATTTGCAAAGGTCCACAATAATCCTCTCTCACCCTCCAGAAAACCTACACTAGGGGCATTCAGAGAAATTTGAGTGTTTTGTCAATTATTCCTGCATATATTATTAAATAATATTTTGCATATAAATAGAATTTCTTCACAGGTTTATGAACAATCTCTTGGTCTCTTAAGATGACACACACTAGGCTAAGACAATGTTATATCAACATTTATTTGATAAACCAGCTAAACTAGATGGCCTGACATGCTTCACTGTCCCAAATTTGGCATGTTTGTAGCTGTTCTGGGAAACAAGATTGTTTTTTCATGGAAGCATGGCAATAGTTTTGATCCTGCCTCTTCATTTCTCCTCTCATTGTGTTTTTATCCTGATTTCCTGGTGTTCTTTCCCAGGAGTTACCCTCAACCCATGAAGGAATATCTCAATTACAGAATTTGTAATGGGGAAAAAATCTTAATAAAATATGTTGTTTAATCTCCTTATTTTATATAGTATGAAATTAAGATGAAGAAAAGGCCAAAGCCTTGTCCAAAATTTCCATAGCCAATTAGAGTCGGGGATAGGACTGGAAAGCAAGTCATTTGGGTCATATCAGTGTTAGATGCATAGGGATATTAGCAGCATGAGGCTGAAATGGCTGGGATGTCATTTAAGTTTTATGCTGAGATTTTCAAATTCAAGCATTTAAGGGGAAGGTTCGTGTACAGTCTGCAAGCCAGGCAGTCCTATAGTAAAATAACCATTTCCATTTATTCAGAATGGTGAAGTGCAACAAATAAGTATATATATTTTGGAAGGGAAATTCACATCACTGGTTCCTCTTAAGTCACAGCTAAAATGTCACCCCTTCAAAGACCCTTCTTGGCCGTGCTACTAAGATACTCCCTATGGCTCTATACCATCTTGCACCCAGAACATTGTTTTATTTCCTTGCTTATTTTTGCCTCCCCTGGCCACCACCCTCTGCACTGAAGCATGCAATTCTTCTGGTCTATCTTTTCACCATTGTGTACCTGGTGCCTAATTATCATCCGGTTCAGAGACCATGCTCAGTACCTGAGTGGGTGAAGCCAAATCCAGAGAGCAAATGAGAGGGGTGGGGACAAGATAGCTACAGATCCTCTGTGATTTCTGTCAGTGATGTAAGATGAGCATTGAGGACTTTCAGACAAAGAGGCAAAGACCTAATGGAATGTGAGCAGTTGAGAAGAGATTAGATGATGGAAGCCTCTCAAGGAGGATTAGACACATGCAGAGTGAAATGGTGGTGGGGTGGGGAGCAGTTAGGAGGCCAGTGAACTGAGCTCTTCCTGAGGCATTTGAGTAGCAGTTGCCTACAGCAGTTTATGCAGCTTGATCTTTGTATAGCATGTTCTTGAAACACCAAAATCCTTTTTTTTTCTCAAATCTTTATGTTGCCCCTAGCCAGGCTCCTCATTCTTACCTTCCTACTCCCTGCCATTACTACATGAGCCCACCGTGACCAGAGGAAGAAGTCTGGAGGGTCAACATGAATCCAGCCATATTTTGACTTCCCCATAGTGCCTCCTCCAACAGCTGCCCTCTGCAGTAACTAAAAAAACCAACTGGTGCTGGTGATCATTTAGAAAAGTTATCTAGGGAGATCCTTAAAGGCAGCATGCCAGAGTCTGAGAAAGGGAAATTTCAGGCCAGGCCACTAGGGAAAAAAAATTCATATACGCTTTCCCCAAAAAAGGATTTAAGGTTTTAAAAGCATCCCCAGGGCAGAAAGTACATCAGCTGTGGTAGTTTCTGCACCCCCTCCTCCCCAACAGACTAAACTCCATGCATCTTGCCTAGACATAAGCCTCAGCTTTGTCAGCGTCTGAACCACTGAGCCCAGATACTTCTGTTTTACCCACCTCCAACTGCATTTCTTCCCCAAACCAGCTCCTAAAAGGATAAACTAAACCTGTGGCAGAATAGAGAGGTAACAATTTGCAAATAGCTGAGGGTGAATGAGGCTCTGGAGTTGGTGCAAATATGTAGACAACTGGGCACCATATGAATGTATGGAGAGAGCCACAGCACCTTAGCCAGATGGAAAGAGTGAGGTTGGGGTTGAGACTGGCTTTGGAACACAAAATTACCTAGTTACTGGAGACAATCAACCTCCAAAGCTTTTTCGCCTATTCTGGGAACTGCACTAATACATACCACACATCTTGAGGAATTGGGCTGAGCTGCAGTATAGCCAAGGTCTCTGTGCTTGTCTTATTAACAATGCCTGATGGGTTAGGCCAATATTCAAGTAAAGAGGACTGTTTTCTCCATTTGAGGGACCAGTCCTATTTCCAGACTCTTTAATAAACCGAATTTCTTTTTTCTGTGGGTTTATCTTATTTTTTTTTAAGATTTTATTTATTTATTTGACAGAGAGAGACACAGTGAGAGAGGGAACACAGCAGGGGGAGTGGGAGAGGGAGAAGCAGGCTTCCTGCCAAGCAGGGAGCCCAATGCGGGGCTCAATCACAGGACCCTGGGATCATGACCTGAGCTGAATGCAGACGCTTAACGACTGAGCCACCCAGGTGCCCCTGTGGGTTTATCTTAGAGAGAGGTTTTAGTGGAAACCTATTGTATTTCTGCCAGATGCCTTCTTTTGGAAACAGTCTTCCGATTTTCCCACTCCCCATCTGGTTTCTGCAGGAACTTACATACCTCAACCTGCCCTCTGACACTGGCCATGGTTGACTGATCCAGGTGTGGATACCTGACCCAAAGAGAGCCAATGTTGTAGACCTAGCTGTTCCCAAGGCCCAAACAAATTCATATTCTTAGGTTCCTTAAGATACTACCTTTTCATCTAATCTAGCTAAAGTTGATTTTCTGTCCCTTACATACAGCTCTAATTAACACAGGAAAGAAGGGAGAGATGGAATTAACATATACCTTTCATATAGTTATAATAATGAGTAAAGATGTTTGAAAACAGTCGTTCCCAAGTGGGGCTAATTTTGCTCTCTTAGGGAACATTTGGCAATGTCTCGAGACATTGCATGTGTGTGTGCATGTGTGCATGTGTGTGTGTATGCATGTGTGGGTGTCACAAGTGTGGGGTGTGGGTGCTACCGGCTTGTGATGGGTAGAGGCATGGGTTGCTGCGAAACATCTTACAATGCACAAGACAGGCCCCACAACAAAGAATTATCCAGCCCAAAATGTTAATGGGACCACTACTGAGAAACCTTAGTCTAAAGAAAGTCATTCATTCCTTCAGTTTTTCTTTTATTTACTCAACCAACACTTATGAACCATTTGTAATGTTTTAAGCACTAAGTAGCTACTTAGGCATGGACAGATATGACTCAGTAATTGATCTTGAGTAGCTCACCGTCTGAAGGGAAAGATAGACAAACGGACCAATAATTACAGTACAGTGGAGCAAGTATGCAATATTGGAGGTATGCATAGTGGACTGAGACAGCTCAGTGGTAGGGTATCTAACTCCCATGGGAGAGGATCAAGGAAGCTTTCCTGAAGAGATGACAACTGAGCTGAGTTCCATAGGGTATGTAGTATTGGATGAGACAGAGGAAATGGGAAGGAGAGAGAAAAGTTTTCCATTTACAGAAATGCAGGTAGTTGCTCAAATACCAATATCCACTCATTTAGCATTCATTCATCCCATAAACATTGACTGAGAAAGGAAGTATGCATAGTGGTTAAGAATATAGACTCTGGATCTAGACTTGTCTGGCTTCAAATCTCAGCTCTGCTATTTCCCAGCTGTATGATCTTGGGCAAGTTGCTTACCCTCCCTATGACTCCACTTCCTCATCTGTAAAATATGGATAATTATAAGAATCTTCCTTCTGGGATTATTGTGTGCAATAAGGGAATGAATATGTATCAAGTGCACTATAAAACTGTTTGCTATTATTATCTTTGTTATTCAGTGCCAGACACTTCCTAGGTGCTGGAGATAGAAAGATGAATAACATAGGCATGATCCCTGTCCTCATAAAGCATATAGACTACTGGGAGATATGTAGGTGAGACAAAGGGAGAAGTACGGAGTACTAACACATTATAGAGAAAGGAGCACTATATTAATAAACAGAGACTAGATTAAGTCAAGGGGCCAAACAACTCCCAAATCGTAGTGGTTTATAACACCAAATTGGTACTTCATATTTCTGCTAGACAGCAAGTTTTCTCAATCAGGGATCCAAATGGACATAACTTCCAACCACTGGAGTTTGACAGTTGCCTTGAGAAATAAAAGGGGTATGGCTAATCACACACTGGCTCCTAAAGGTTGCTGCCAGGTCGTGACACACACTACTTCTGATTACATTTCATTGGCCAGAGCAAGACCCATGGTCACAACGTACTTCAAGATGGTGGGAATGTGCAACTCAACCATGTACCAAAAAGGAGAAAAATGAGAGCATTTGCAAATTGCATTAATGGTGGTCACAGCCTAGCATTGTAGGGTTGGAGGAACTTTCTTTAGGAAGTGACATTCTAGCTGAAAGCTCTTAGTAAAAAAAAAAAAAAAAAAAAAAAAAAAAAACAAGTACAAGATGGGATGGAGTGATTCCATGCATAGTGTTGAGAAAACTGGCTAGTCAGAGTCCAAAAGTGAGGTGGCAAGAGAGAAGGCTGAGAGGTTGTCAGGCCAGATCATGTAGGATCTAGTGCATATATGTCAAAAATGTGTTTGAGAATTAGATTTGTATTTTAGAAGATAGTTCTGGTTGTGATATATAGAATGGATTAAAATGACTAGACAAAAAATGGAGATACCAGTTAGGAGAATCTTGCTGTGATACAGGATAAACCAGGGGAGATGTAGGTAAGGAGAGAGAAGTACACAAATCAAAAAAGCATCTCAGTGAGGGCAGGGGAAACACGGATGCTTGTCAGGTTTCTGATTTGGCAACCAGCAGATGGTGGTACCATTCACTAAAGAGAAAATATAGTATGAAAGGAAAGATGAAGGGTTTAGCCTTAGAGAGATTAAGATGAGAGGCTTCTAAGTTATCCAAATGGAGATGTCTCATAAGCCAATTTATAGGTATGGAGCTCAGAAGAGAGGCTTGAGTAATAAAAATAGATTTGAAAGTCATCAGTATACGGAATTTAATTGAAGATAAAAGAGTTAATTGTTCAGTAAGAATGTGCAGAATAAAAAGAGAAGAAGGCATAGCACTTCTAAAGAACAGCAACATTTAAAGAACAAGAAGGGGAAGAAGGTCTCAAGGAGGAGACTGAGAAAGATGGCTGGAATACAGGGAGGAGAAGAACCAACAGGAGAGACCAGTACCAAGGAAGTAAAAAGAAGAGAATATTTCAGAAGGGAGTAGTCATTAGTGTCCATGCTCCTGAAAGATTTGGATAAGAACATAGAAAATGGGCAATTTCTGATTTAAAAAAATGCCAGTTAGAAATTGGCAAGAAAGAGTTCCTTGTCCATGTTGTCAAAAGCAGTGTGAGTGTAATGGTGAAGGTAGGAGGCAGATGACATTAAAAAGATGAGTAAGCAGAAGAGAAGAAAGAGAGCCAATGTGGCCAGATCTTCCAGGAAGCTTGGTAGTTGATTAGGAAGAAGGTTGAAAGGTATGTTTTATGTCAGGACATGAAATTAAATCAAGGACATTTTTCTTGCCTTCAAGGAACTCAAAATCCAGTAGGAAATGAGGATATATCCACAGAGAAGAACAATAAGGTAAAGGGACCCTGAGCCAGATAGTTTGGCCTTCAGAGGAAATAGTTCTCACTGGTGATTGAACCCTTAAAGGGAAGCCTCAAAGAGAAAGTAGAACTTGATCTGGTCCCAAGACAGAGGAGTTAAACTTAGAAGGAGAGGGCATTCCTAAGAGGGGGGAAGAATGTAATTAGAAGCACATGCATGAGATAGCATTTGAGGAACAGAAAGTAGTCCAGTCTGGCTGGAGCAGAATGGTAGATTTAGAAAGGATCCACATTTCATAATTTTCAAAGGGTACCCTGGGGAGCCCCAGAGTTTCCACAGGGATGTCCGGAAGTAAATTTTCATGATCAGATGATGATAAAACATGGCCCGTGGGTAAAATACAGCTTGCCAGCTATTTTTGTAAATCATGTATTATTGGAACACACCCATTTGTTTACATACTATCTATGACTGCTTTCAAATTACATGGCGGAGTTGAGTAGTTGAGACAGAGACCCATAAAGCCAAAAATATTTAGTATTTGGCCCTGTCAGAAAAAGTCTGCCAACTCCTTTCTGTTTTCTGTCTTTCTGTTTATAAGGTTAAATCCTTTTTTATTTATTTTCATCATTATTGGTAGAACTCTTTGTAAAATACTTTAGACGGTCTTGCACAGACAAATGATGACAGTGTTATATGAACTGAGGTTTCTGCACCTTTCCATAAAAAAATGAAATAAATGCCTTATATTCTTTCTTTTCTTCTAAAGTCAAATACAACCAAACATGATTGAACTTTGGTGAGGCGACTCTAGCATTGCTGTAAACTTAAATGATCACCCTAGGTTGTGGTACAGGAATGAGTACAGGAAAGCTCTCTATGTTCACCTGGATCAAGTCTTACTCTCCTTCTTGCCCAAGGAAGGATTACTTGCCTGCCTCTCCTTGCACTTAGAAATTATGTAGTTAGTTCTACCCAGTGGTAAGGGGTGTGTGTGTGTGTGTGTGTGTGTGTGTGTGTGTGTGTGTGTGTGTGTGACTGTTGAGCAAAGCGCTTAATTGCCAGGTGGGATACCCTTTAAGGATAATTTTCCCCTGCCATGGCGTTCAGTGATGAATGTGTTGAGAGACAAGTGTCCAGTATGCAGTAGGCTTAATTCATGAGCCTCCACATGGATATTAATAGCCCAAGAGAGTCACCCAGACCAGAAGTAGTGTTTGTGTAAGGAATTATCCTTCGTGGTGTTAAGTCCCTAAGATTTGGGTAATGTTTGTTACTGCAGTATAAACCTATCCTATATGGACTAATATAATGCCCTAAGAATTACTTATCAGCATAAGAATGTTTTCCTCCATGCTCTATGGTCCCAGACTCATACCTTAGAGCATTTCAATATTTGAAACTTCATATTTTCTTTTTCTTCAATATCAGGCTATCACTTTAAGCAGTTATCAGTATGTCCCACAGTCACATTCATTTATAATTTGCTGCTCCTAATCTTCTACAGGCTAAGAAAGCAGATACTTATAATCATTTTAATCATTTCTAAAGGAAAATTAATTGTCTGAGAGAAGTCCTTGAGGCAATTTCTTGTGATTAAAATGTTTTAGCAGTATGGGTCTTCTAACAACCATTTTGAGTCTTCAGAGGTCTGGTTTTTGTTTGTTTGTTTTTTTAACTTCCTTCCTTGGTTTGGGTGGTGTTCTAAATCAGAGAGTAATCAACCAGTAATTTTTGGATAAGATATGAATGGATTACCACATGTTTAATTAAATTTCATTTAATTTCTGGATTTGTTCCAGAAATTTTCAGATTTATCATAGGCAGGTATGAAAAACATATTTAAAAAATATTTTTCCACATCCCTGGTATATCTTCACACTACGTATCTGTCAGGCTTCTCAATATAGACTTATCATCCTCTTATAACACCTGTCCCAGTAGCAATTTTCGATATCCATCTGTGGCAAAACTCTTCTGCCTTCTTTGATTCCTCCCTTACCATTTTCCTGACAATGGACCACGAAGCCTTGTTGATTCTTCCCCTAAAATATGCTTTGATATTCTCAGCTGACATGCAATATCCTTCACAGGTTGGCCCCATCTTACTTTCAATGGATATTTGTCACTTTTCTGGCCAGTACCTGTTCCCATCTATTTGGATAATAGCAACCAAACAGATTAGAGAATCTAACTTTCTGCCATTACTACATCTTGATGGAACTGTCTATCAAGGGGTTCTACTCTCTCCAAGCCAAGAGATGTCTAAGTTGTACCAGTCAGATGCTGTCTCACTGAAGTCTGATGTTCAAAAGAAATCACTGAAAATAAATTCACTTTATGAGACTCTCTGAAGAGACCACCATTGACAGTGAGAGTGTGTGTGCATATGTGTGCTGGGGGAGGTGCTATGTGAGTGTGTATGTGTATGTTTGGTATGAGTTATTCCATTAGCTTCTGTTGCTTGTAACCAGAGAATTCTAACTGATACTCTTCTTCCCAACCTTCCCCCAGGCCTCTCCTTGCCGCACACAACCTAGATTTCAAGGCCACAAGAAGTTGAGCTGTTTCCACAGCTTGCCATATACTTCCTTCTTCAAGCTTTTAATCATACTATTCTCTTTTCCCATAACACCCTTTCTTTATTCCTGGAAAATTCCAGTTCATCCTTCAAGTGTTAGTTTAAATACGGAAGGGAGTATTTCTACTTCAAACCCTTCCCCAGCCTTAACAGGCAAAATGAAGTGTCCTTGTCTTTGTGTATCCATAGCAACTTATACATCTTTCTAACTTACAATATGGTATCATAGCTAGTGATTCACACATCCAACCCTTCCAGGAGATGCTGAAATCCTCAAGGACAGACAAGCAAAGTTCAACAAATATCTGTTGAATTGAATGAACTGAATCACATCTAAAGAGATTTATTTTCTAAAAGATGGCTCTCACTTCATTTATTTGCTTATTTACCCACTTGTTTATATGTTTTAAAATTTCTAATCCTGTACTCTTTTGAAAATTGTATCCCATTAATGCTTTATAGAGTTTGGAATTAATAACTGATAAGATGTAGAAAGCAAAAATAGTTGTCCCACTTCTCTTCCTTCTGTGCTTCTGTGCTTCTCTCTTTTCCACTGACACATCACATTTTGATGCCATTTTTTGTTTCTTCCCAAGTTCCCTTGGCCTCTGTCTTAGCAGAAATATGCAATGACCCATTATGCAATGAGTTACATTGTATAACAAACAGGATTTCCCTCCTCTCTTGAGACTACGTGAAAAAAGAAAAAAAACCTCATGAAATCCTTAATAAGGCTGCTAATGTGAATGAAGGCCAAGGATGCAATCCCTTAGGAAATTCTGGAGATGGATACAGTTGGGCTTCTCCTGGTAAATAGCTAGTAAATTATTCAATAAAAACAAAACATAAAGAAGAAAATGCCAGGGGTTCCTATCTTCCTTCCTGAAAAGATTGATCTAAAGCCCCACTTTGCAATTGTTCAAATGAGTTCACTTCAGAGAAGCAATATGCTAATCAAAACTAGGGGGAAATAAATGGAATTGGTTTTCTCTTTGTATTATTTAATGGTGCTTGTCCTATCTCATCTGCTGCCCTTCCTGATTGACCAGAGTTAGGAAATATTTCTTGGGTATTATATTCTTGAAGGAAAAAGGAAAATGATCTTTCTCATTTGACCTCTTGAACTCCAAATTCCCAACTTACGCATACAAAGTCCTTGATGATTTCCTCTAGCCCCAACCCATCTCCTTTCCCACTATCTCTACTATTCTACTCCAAAAGCTAGTTACTCTGAACTTTTCCAGTTTATCCAAATATTTTTTTACTTTTTATTGTTATGTTAATCACCATACATTACATCATTAGTTTTTGATGTAGTGTTCCATGATTCATTGTTTGCGTATAACACCCAATGCTCCATACAGAACGTGCCCTCTTTAATACCCATCACCAGGCTAACCCATCCTCCCACCCCCCTCCCCTCTAGAACCCTCAGTTTGTTTCTCAGAGTCCATCATCTCTCATGGTTCGTCTCCCCCTCTGATTTCCCCCCTTCATTCTTCCCCTCCTGCTATCTTCCCAAATATTTTTCTGATACTCGTACTTTCATGCCTGCTGCACCTTTTACCTGGCAAACCTAGTCCCCTTTATTTAGCAGGAAAATCCTCTCCACACCATTTACTCATTTTAAACACGTTAGCCTCCTACTCCTCTAAGCACCCACAGTACTGTAAACACGTCTTCATGTTCTGTGTAATTTATCTTTTGATCTATTTTTCTGTCCTAGACCCTGAGCTCCTTGAGAGCTAGAAACATATACCAATCACAGTTCCCATATAATAGATATTCCACTATTTGTTGGATGAGTTAATGACTACTCACTTCCAAAACAATGCCATGTAAGGTCGTTGCCAAGGGAAAAGTAAATACCCAGTTAATTGTACATGTACTAATAATGGGGCTAAAATGTACTTATTTGAACTTTTTTTATTATGGCAAAATAAATTTGCCATCTCCAAGACCCACTGAAAAACACTCAATGACGCATAAATAAATGGGTTTCATGGTATCGGAGAGAATTTCATTGGTCTTTGCTATGCCAGTTAGAAATCATGGTATCTGGAAATTAACACCAACAGAAACCAAAGAAAATTTCTCTATATACACATAAGGGCATGAAACAGCTAATCTATAAAACCATTATGGACACCAAGAATAAATGACAAGGGATAAACATATACTTATCTCCAACTGGTTCTGTTTAGGGGAAGAAGAAAAATGAGGTCAATGACTTCACTCAAAAAGCTATTCTAGGTTAAACGTTTCTAACATGAGCAAAGATAGAGATTGGTTATTTCAGCCCAGATTCCAACAGCTTTAAAGAGCTTTTCTCTTTAGAGGGTAACATTCAATTATGGGATCTTTCAACCTATACATTTCCCAATTTCTAAAACTGATCATAGGACAACTTGATTCCAAAAGGAGATAGCACTTCAATAATAATGGTAAGATAAGAAATAAAGAATTACTACAAACTACTTTGCTGGTCCTGCAATTAAAAAGCAATATGACACTGTGGAAAATACATAAGCTTTAGAAAGACACAGGTTCTAATCCTGGCTCTATTTCTTCCTGGCTGTCACTTTCTGCCTATGACAGATTTGGGTAAGATTTTTAACCCCAGCAGACATTGGCTTCCTCACCTGTGAAACTGAGATTTTAAAAAGTCTACTTTGTGAATACCAAAGATGATATTGTAATAGTTAACACAGTTACATATCAAGTAACATATACTCATTATATAAAAGTATACTAATTATTTAATTAAAAATAATTTAATTATTTTATTACCATTTTGGACAGGAAATACCAAAGTACATGGGAGACTTTCCATTGCTCCTGGCGTTTGGTAAGGACATAATAAAAAAAAAAGTTAAGGATGAGGAGCCAAGATAAAGAACAGGACAGAAAGCTTAGAGGTTGAGAATAAAAGTAGGCACATCTCAGTAGCACTGGATCATGGGAAGGGTATTTATTTTTTCAAAAAAATTTTATTTATTTGTTCAAAAGGGAGAGAGAGAGAGAGAGAGAACAAGCAGGGGGAGCAGCACACAGAGGGCGAGGGAGAAGCAGGCTCCCTGCCGAGCAAGGAGCCCAAGGTGGGACTCTATCCCAGGACCCTGGGATCATGACCTGAGCCAAAGCCAGACACTTAACTGACTGAGCCACCCAGGTGCCCAGGAAGGCTGTTTATAAACATGTCAGGTTGGCTAAAAAATCCAGAAAGAACATAAAAATCCCAGAAAGAACATAAATAGAGACTGTATAAATGAGTGAATTTCTGAACATTCCACTTGACTTTTTACTCCACTAATGGACACCCTTCCTTCCTTCAACAATAATCCTCCAAAATGTCCTGCAGCTACAGTGGTGTAAAGCAAAGAGAAATCTATTTTTCTAGCCACAGATGGTCATACAAATGGATGGGAAACACCTCTGGATAGACATAGGTTGCATGTTGTTTTGAATAGCATCAAAGAAATCGCATAGGCAATCAACTTGTGGACCCAAGTGAAATAGTATTCCAGGATTTCTATGTGGTGACACATTTTTTTCTGTTGCAAGGCCCTAGGCAGTTGAAGAACAACAGTTCCAAGAAGAGAACACTTCACACCATGCACTCTCCTATTATTTTGACTTTGAAAGACATGCAGAATCTCCTCTCTGAGTAGTAATATGAAGAATTCCAGGCTTTGTGCGGGAGAAAAAACTGGGTTCAAATCCTTCCTAAGCCAGTTGGGATGTATAAGGTATGGGGAAATCTGTATCTAAATTCCAGTTAAATGAATAGAATAATAACAACCTCATAGAGTATGGTAGAGGTTAAAGAGCATAATTATGTAAATTATGTATCACAGCCCCCTACTACATAGGCTTCAATAAATAGTAGGTATAGTTGTTATATGGAAGAAAGAAAGGAAAGAAACATGATCATTTGCCCATTTCTGCATCTGATACTAAAGGAATCTCACAGAAGACTGAAGATGAGACTTCACAAAAATGAATAATCTGATACCTAAACCCAGACCAGTTTCAGTGAACCCCAGTGACACCAAAGGATGTGTTTCCCACAAAGGCTACCATAGAATATTGGACTGGAGGACTTTCACTGTATGCAGTTTTAAAACTCCCCCATTTCCTCAGTGGGGAGATGCACTCACATGTGCTAATATTCTTTTGCCCATTCACGGTGAGGTCTTGACAGTTGGAAACCCTGAGGATGGGTTTTTCAAAGCTTCTATATTCCCAACATCACTCTGGAACTCCAGCATAATTGACATATATATTTATAAACACTGTCACCTGAAACTAACATCCAGGTCTAGATACAAATTCATATCATGATGCCAGCCCATCTTACTTCACTGTTGTCACGTTATGTTTGACCAAACATCACACTTGCCAATCTCTTGGCAGCTGTGCAACAATCCTCAATCTGTGGGTATACACAATCAACTACCTCCTCCTTACAGACCTAAGAAGGGGAGAGTGTGGCAGGCCTGCAGCGTGAAGGCTTAACCACCTCAGCTCTGTGGGCAGCTGAGGCACTTGGGTTCTACAGGACATCCTGTAGAAAGAAGCCCCAGATGTGGGGGATCAGAGCTCTTCACCACCATATGAGCTTTGAAGTCAAGTAGCATCTATGAGCCTCAGTTTCCTTGTTTATGAAATAGGGATGAAAATGTTTCCCCTATATCAACCTTTCATACTGGTTGTGTAGATCAAAATATAAACAGAAAATCTGTGTGCAGATTTGGTATAAATTATATAGTGCTAAGGATTATAATGATATAAGCAGTATTATTACTTTTTCTTAAAGGTGTTTAAAAACATGTCTTACATGTGTTTTAAAAAACACAAGCTTGCATTGAAAGAGCAGGATCAGACAAAAGTGAGGATGGGATCTGTTTATGTGGGTCTTCTTTAACTACCTAGCAAACTCATTGGCATGTTGGGCTTCCAACTCGGACATTTATTTTTGAAGGGGTAATATTTTGTCCCCAGAGAGTCCCTATCAGAATGATAGGAATGATTTTGGCTCTCCATTCTTCCTACGTCAGAAAATTTGTGAGTGCCAATATCTTCTCAGTGCATTTCTTTTTTGCTTAAGCCAAGATAATTGGCTATTGTAGCTTGCAGTTGAGAACTCTGATATTCAACATGGTATACTGGAAAGACCCTTGGAATCAGGCAGAGCTGGATTGAAATGCAGGCCCAATATATTAAACTTGGACAAGTCACTTACCCTCTATAAGCCTCAGTTTCTAGCATCCCCAACTCATAGGGATTGTGTAGATTAAATTAGCATGTGAGAAAATACTGGATAGTCTGGCTGGCACCTAGAAGGCTTTAATATATTGCAGTTGCCTGTACTCTCCAAATCAGTGGAGAGTGCTTTGCTGGTCAGGATCACTAACACTTTTGAAAATCTAACAAAAGCATTGGGTTTCTGATCCAAAAGATAATGTGCATATACATATCCACACAACATCTTGCATATAATTTCAGAAGTTCTTTGGATCTTGGAAGTCCGACAAGGGGTCCAACAAAACTGGATTAATAATTCCTATGCTAGGTGGTCACTTAGGACATATACTTATTTTCATTTTGAATGTTAAATACCTGCTTTGTCTCTTTGTTCTTCTGCTATTGCTACTACCATCAAGACTCAATAAAAGCCTCTACTTTTATAAGGAATAACTACTTACAAAAGGCTTTCACATTCATCATATCATTTGATTTTCAGGAAAACCCTGTGAAGTCTGTATTATGGTCCTATTTTATAGACTGGAAAAAAAGTTTTTGTTTGTCTGTTTTTTTGTTTTTGTATTTCTCCATTGTAAATGAGCCTCATGAGCACATAGACTATATTGTTTCAGTCACCATTGCTTCATTGACACTTTATACAGTGCCTGGAACATGACAGGTGCTCAGTGTATTTGAAATAAATAAAGTGAAAATGTAAAAAGGGACTTCTCACTTCCTGAATAGTAAGACTCAACACTTTGAGGCTAAAACAGGGAAAAGCTAAAACTCTATTAGAACTTCCCTGTGGACTTAGCCCAGTGCCATCAGAGATATAATGAACTCTTGATAAATGTTGTTGGATAAATAGATGAATGAATAAAACCTCATTTCTATAAAGTGAAACCCTGAATTTCAACAAAAGGTTTTTGTTTCTTTTATCTATTACTGCCCAAAACTTAGGGGCTTGAAACAGCCATTTCATTTTTGGGGATCAGGATTTTGGGAAGGGCTCAGCTGTCTGGTTTATCTCTAAGCCACATGGCATCAGCTGGGGGCAAATAGGGCTGGAGGATTCATTTCCAAACTAACTTCTTCACTCACTTGCCTGGGCCTTTGCAGGAACTGTTGAAGGTCTCAGCTGGGCTCCTCTCCCTCTCCATGCAGTGTCAGAGCCTCTCCATTTTGTCTCTCTAGCAGGGTAGTCAAACTTCTTACAGGCCTCCACAATCAAGAAGCAAAAACTACAGGCAACTTAAGTGTAACAGCTAGAGCTAGAGCATCATCAGCTCCAATGTATTCTGCTGGTCAAAGCAGTCACATGCTGGCCTGTGGCTCAGAGTTGGGAAACTGATTTCATGTCCTGATGGGAAGATTAACGAAAAATGTAAAGTCACTGCTAATCTGCTACAGTTTCCTTAACTAAGATAAGAAGCTCAGAAACATTAAACTATGGAGTTGTTCTTGTTGCTACCTTCAATCAGACTCTCCTCATGGCATAACTTTCATTTCCCAAATATCAGTAAATAATTCTATAAACCCTTACATTAAAATTCAATGAAAGTTGGATGCATATCTGAATTAATTTCCATGCTTCAGTGAGCATGTCTCAGGGGTAACATAGGAGTGTCTGTGTTCTAGTTATTTAAGGTAATTCAAACTTCTCCAAATCTGGTGGGATCAAGCAGCCCAAAATATCATTACAGCTAAAAATTTACTCTACAGTAAAGTGTCATTACAAATCAACCCTGTGCTATCCACCTCCTGGGCATGAAAAAATTCAGCACCGCCACTTTCAGGATATTTTAGCATCTCAACAGGGAGTATGGCTAAGTAAGAGCTAAAATAGCACAATGATCCCAGAAGCCACACAGAAGAAAGGAAATACAAATAGCACAAACAAGCACAGGGCATCTCGGACGATTCCAAAGAGAACTAAAGTTTATTCTCCACACTAGTTTCTAGAGGCTCCTTATTTTAAAGAATTTTACTTCTGATGGCTTTAGCCACCCCCGCTCCCACAAATTCACACTAATTCCATAAGCAGGAGGATTATTTTCTCATTGTGTCACGGTCTTAATCTCTGCCTTTCACAAACAGTTATATTACACATGTATTTTCAATGATCCAAGGCTTTTCTATTAAGTGATTAAAAGGAGGAACTGGTTGGTTTTGTCAAATGCAAATCTACACATGGATTATTGGGCCATAGGAACTTTCAGTATAAGGGCTGAGTATATTGGATAAGAAAACATTTTATAAATATAAGACCTGCCATAACTAAGGTAGATTTAGACACAAAGTTGGAAACCTTAGAATATAAGGGCAAAGGACAGAATAAGCAAGATGGGAAAGATGGAAGTTACAGATGTTAATAGAGAGGAAAGTTGGGAGAACTGCTGGTTGTGATGGTGTACAACACTCCCGGCCCCAGCATCACAATCTCTCACTCCAAGCATCCACTGGAATGCAAGACCCATGGGGAGCAAGATTGTGGTGTTTTTGCTCAGTAATGTATCCTAGACACCTAGAACAATACCTGGCATGTAATGAGCAGTCAACAAATATTTGTTCATTTTTAACAAGTGAAGCTCTTGAGGATTGCCTTAAAGGAATCCTGGAGGCTAACTGAATGTGGGCACAGTTACTGGGGATCTGTTCACACAGCAGTAACTCTGCTTGTGGCTAAAGAGAATGGAGCCAAGATACCAGCCCACACTGAGGTAGCTCTCAGGGACCTTGCCTGGTAGACAGTGTCTAATGAGGGACTCTTCCGTGTTAAAAAGAGCAATCCTCCAGAGCAATCCCGACAGAGGACCCAGGGATAAACCCTGTTCTGTGAGAAAAGTGAGAAAACTGAAGAAACAGCTGCAACCCTATCATCACTTGGACATTCAGATCCCAAGCCTGGTTAGCAGAAAGGGGGATAGGGACAAAATGGAGGGGACAAGGGGACACCACATAGTCTATGGTGTGATACGGATGTAATTCCAAGATTTACTCTATTCAAAAGGTAGGAGTAATATGAAGAACATCACTATTCACCCTGTTTTTCTTTTGGTTGACTTAGGAACTGGGGCTGTGCCTAGTCAACTTGAAGGGGTAGGCATGTGTAGGTCTGAGAAAAAAGCAAAGACTGACATAATCCATCCTAACCGCTAAAGCAATCATTACATAGCCTCTCTCCTTCTGAGATATTCTGAATCTGAAGAATTTTTCAACAAGAAAATACACCATAGCCAGTCTCTCAACTTTTTAATGCATCGAGAACTGATTTGAAAAGTTATCCATGGTAAGTTTTGCATCAGAAGATTCACAGTATAAAACTAGAGAAGAAAAAACTCTCCAAGTCCAAGCATACCACAAGTGAAAGATATCTAGTCATTGCTTTCTGTGGTACCAAAAATAAATAAATAAACTGGGGCGAGGGGAAAGGGTAATGCCCATGCTTGTCTTACTCAATGCTTTGTAATCAGCATGGCCAATAGTGATGAATTCATAATGAATGGAGTTTGGCTTTGCACGTGCAAGATACTGTCTTAATGCTGTCAGAAGTCCTGTTCACCAAGTGGCTTTTGGGTAACAGATGCTGTGTTCCTTTTTAGGAACTCTGTTGCCCCCTGGAAATTTTTCTGCATGCCTAATCACCTGACTCTTTGCCAGCCTGCTGTCCTCTGAGCCTTCTTCCACAGCCTTTTGTAAACCTCATGAGAGAACTACATGCAGTAGGACCCCAAATTAAGAAGAATAACATTAAGCAGCCTGAGATGCCCAAAGTCAATCAAGAAAAAGAACAACATTAGAAAGAAGGATATACAGTAACACACATGCATAGAAAAAATTCTGAGAAAATATCCAAGCAATACAGAGGTGAACGGAGCAATTATAAGTGGTTTAAAAATATTCCTCCTTTATGTTCTTCTTATATTTTCCACAAAGAACACATATTATTTTTATATGGAGAAAATATCAAATTGAAAAATATATGAGCCCATTGAGGGTTTTAGAGGGGAGAGGGGTTGGGGAAGGGGGTAGCCCGGTGATGGGTATTAAGGAGGGCACAAACTGCACGGAGCACTGGGTGCTATACGAAAACAATGAATCATGGAACACTACATCAAAAACTAATGATGTACTGTATGGTGACTAACATAACATAATAAAATAAAAGAAAAAAAGAAAAGAAAAAGAAACACACACACACACAAAAAGAGAGAGTGTGTGTGTGTGTGTGTGTGTGTGTGTATGTTATGCTTATATATGTATAGAAAAAAATCTGAAACTCCAGATATCAAAAGTATAAATATAAGTTTTAGGAACATAATTGAGGGTGAGGAGGAAAAAAGGAGAGGAACTTTATCTCTTTTCTTTCATTCTTCTGTAATATTTGAATTCGTATTTTATAATAAATGTATTATTTTATAATAAGTGTATTATTTCATAAAAGAAAAAATAAGTGAATAGAAAAGACACTCTAAAGTGTCCTTTTGGTAGTCAGATCCATGGAAAATAAATCCAATGATAAAATGAAATGTGTTATTGCTGTGATAATGTGTAGTTATTGACATGATAATTTAATGTTTTCATACCATAATTGCTATTACAATAATATTTTACATTGGTATAGGTTAAGTTGTTTTTTTGACTTTTTAGGTTGGACTAAAGAAACAAACCTGAGAGGAAAGTGATAAAATACAGTTCTCTAAACATAATGAAGGGCTTATCACTTACTGTGAGTCCTTCCTGAAAACAGGATGAGAAAAGAAAGGGTAAGACTTGCTACTAAAAAAAGTTAGTTGAGTTACAGGGAAGACTTCACATAGCGAGGGCAAGTGGCACCATGTGGGTTAACAAGAAGCCCACACAGAATTACTTTCCCTGGTGGACTTTAAAAATAGGCTGGTATGTCTGGGTGAGTGGAAATGTGTTTCTGCTGAAGGCTAAGCAGATGGACTTGGTGACCCCTCAAGATCCCTTCCGGTCCTGTGACTCAAGCTTACAACCCTGGCTCAGGCACAAGAGCTCTGCCCCAACCCCCAAATGGCCTAACCTGTGTTCAATGGCTGCTGCTTTTCTATGGGCACAAATGATCCCTATGTCCTGTTATACCTAGAATCCTCGATCCTAGCTCCCATCTGGATAGGGAGCCTAATATCAGTATCTAGCAAGAAGTTTGTGGTTCAGAAGCAAATTCAAAACATGAGGTCTACAAAACCCAAATTGGAAGACATACTATAAAATAATTTTCAAAAATGTCAATGTCATGTGAAAACAAAGAAAGTCTGAGACACATTCCAGATTAAAGGAGACATGGGAACTACATGCAGCACATGATCCTGTACTGGATCATATAATGTGAGAAAATGCTGTAAAAGACATTATTGAGCCAAGAAATGAAGTTGGAATGTATTGTACTAATATTCAGTTTCCTGAATTTGATAACTATATTATGACTATGCAAGAAAAAAATCCTTTTGTTAGGAAATAGGCACTAAATAATTAAGAAGTAAAGAGATAGATGATAGATAGATAGATGATAGATAGATGATAGATGATAAAGCAAATATGACAAAATTGTTCAAAGTTAGTGAGCATGAAAAAGGGCCTAGAGAAGTACTTTTTACTAATCTTACAAGTTTTCTACAAATTAAAAATTACTTTAAAGTAAAAGTTTTTAAAAGTGAGCTCTAATGTTAGTACTATGACTTAGGAGTTTCACTCCCAGGATTCCTGCCTCCTCATCTGTTCCTAACCACTAGGAACCACATCCATTTGGCCCACCTCAGAGACCTACCTCCCATGTGGTCCTGATCTCTGGGGACACCACAGTTCTACCCTTAAGCTTGTTTTTCCTGGTCATCCCATCACATCTCTAACCCCAACCCTTCAAGATCACAGCTCAGGCCAGTTCCCCAGTCCTAGTCCCTGTATGGCAATCCCACCTGATGCTGCTCACATCCTGACATGACAGCTGTCTACCTTGCCCTGAGCAAAGCTCCAACTCTCCCTGGCTTGTCCATTCTTGTAAAAAAAAAAAAAAAAGCACATATAATTTTCCTTATATTCTTAGGAATTCAGCAAGTTCAGTAAGCCATAGGAGAAATGGCTTGCTTGCAATTCATGTCCATGCATGCTAGTGCTAGCATGGGAATCTTAACCTAGAAAAGGAGGTAAGTTTGGAAGGGAGGATAGGAATTAACATTTATGAGTGTCACCCTCATGCTAAGTGATTTATATACATTATCTTATTTAATCTTCACAACACTTCTGCAAGGCAGATTTTATTATCCCTATTTTGTAGATGAGAACATTAAGGCTCAAAGATGTTAAGCAACTTGTCTATATTCATGGCTACTAAGTGATTAAGTCATTAATCAAAACCCATGTCTTTATGTTTCCAAGTCTCGTGATCTAAACAGCTTCATTACATGGCATCCCAATTCTGTGGGCATACAATAGAGTAGTGCTATCTGCACTGACTTACAATTAGTAATAGCAAATAAACTCTGAACTAATTTACATACACTTCTGTTAAACTCCAATAAATACAAGCCACTTTTTATTGATCTTTCATTTATGTCTTCTATAAAGTTGTTAATAAAATTCAACTGATTTAGGAAAAAAAATCTCTTTATTGTTAGTATTACCAGTGGAGGTACTGGTCTATTCCTTTTTAAAAGCAACTTGACAATAGCTACATATGAGCTAAGAAATGAAGTTGGAATGTATTGTACTAATATTCAATTTCCTGAATTTGATAACTATATTATGACTATGCAAGAAAAAAATCCTTTTCTTAGGATTTTATGTAGCTATAGCCTCAAAATGTTTATAATCTTTAACCTAGCAATTCCTGGATATGTATCCAGTATTGTAACTATGGAGAATGAATGATTTTGTGTACCAAGATATTCCCTGAAGTGTTATTAACAATAGTTAAAATAACAGTCAAGGGGTGCCTGGGTGGCTCAGTCATTTGAGTGTCCGACTTTTGATTTTGGCTCAGGTCATGATCCCAGGGTCCTGAGATCGAGCCCCACATCGGGCTCTGCCTCAGCACAGAGTCTGCTTATCGCTCTGCCTCTGACCTTCCCCCTGCTCATGCTCTGTCATTCTCATGCTCTCTCTCTCAAATAAATAAATAAATAATCTTTAAAAATAAAATAACAGTCAAAATGTCCAATATTAAGGGGATGAATAAGTAAATAATGGTATATATCAGTATATAATAACAATGCAGTCTTTGAAAATTATAGTGTAATAAAATGAAAAAAAAATCTGTATTATGACATTGAAAAAAAGCAAAATCTAAAATTAAATATAAAGAAAAGGGCGCCTGGGTGGCTCAGTTGGTTGAGCGACTGCCTTTGGCTCAGGTCATGATCCTGGAGTCCCAGGATCGAGTCCCACATCGGGCTCCCTGCTCAGCAGGGAGTCTGCTTCTCCCTCTGACCCTCCCCCCTCTCATGTGCTCTCTCTCTCTCTCTCATTCTCTCTTTCAAATAAATAAAATCTTTTAAA